>NC_057850.1:112181624-113431624 GCF_015237465.2 Chelonia mydas
CTAATCACATTAAGGGACAAGTGCATAATTTCTTCTGAAGTTCTTTGTAAGTAAACACGAGCTACTGATACGTTGCATCAAGTGATTTAAAAATGTTACTTTAAGTTACTTTAAGCAAGTGAAGTGCCAAGGAATGCAGATTACTGTGGCAGGAAAAATAATGTCTGGTGTTAAGTTTTCTGGAAACTGTGAAAAAAGAATAACATCTGTACTTTTTTTTTTAAAATGTGGAAGGAATCTATGTATTTTGTGAACTACTGTGTTTGAAAGTTTAAAAATAGCAGATCTTACAGCCTGCAGTTCAGTTTTGTCTTGAAAATCCAGAATACAGATGGAATGTATTCATGCTTAGAGGGCTAATAGAACTACACCTGTTTATATCAGTTGAGGAGCTGGCCCAGAATTTCTTTCCAGTCATTAATGTACATTTGCAAATTTCATGTTGTGATTCAATGCAATTGTAGAGTATGAATCTAAGAACATGCATCCAACAGCCATATTCCAAATTATATTTGCATCTCTTAAATATCTAAAGTTAATGTTTTCCGACACTTAGGAATGAGGCAAAATCTTTTAATAAAATTGCAAAAATGATGTTGTTCTAAAGTCATTAGCCTAATTATTTTTTATGTTTAAAAAGTAAGACTTTCATTGGAAAAAAATCATTAAACATTAAGGGTGAATTCCTGGGACCACTGACATCAATGGCAAAATTACCATTAACTTTAATGGGGGCATGGTTTCACCCCAAAATTTTAGTTAATGCAGATGAACTTATGCTTCTATTCTTCTAAAAAGAAGTTTAAATATCAAACTGATTTTTACAAATTACCGTCTATTAGTAAGACACTGGCTTTCTTAATTCAGAGAAGTGTCCGCAGTTTCAGATTATTCAAAATCTCCTATAAACTCTACAAATATTTTCTTATAAGTAATGAATACCTGTATTTGCAGTCTGTCAGTTTTGTGGTTCAATTATTTTTGACAGATTTATTGATTGTGTCTATTGTACATGTCCTGTGACGCTGGAAATTGATACATACAATCAAAGGGAAAAAGCAGAAAATGTGAGAAGTGTTTATAAAATAGGGCATTTTCAGTTAATATTGTAATTATGTAAAAAATCATGTTTCCAATGATTCCAGGAGCTCCATTGGTAGGAGTGCTCTTTATGTCAGAACAATTAACAGGGGCGGCTCTACCAATTTTGCCGCCCCAAGCAGTTGCCGCCGAATTGCTGCTGCTGCCCGAAAGCCGCCGCGGCGGGAAGAGCGGCGGAGCTGCCGCCCGAAAGCCACCGTGGCGGGAAGAGCAGCGGAGCTCCTGCCTGAAAGCCGCCGCAGGACACGGACTGCCGCCCCATTCTAAATGCCACCCCAAGCACCTGCTTGGAAAGCTGGTGCCTGGAGCCGGCCCTGACAATTAAACAACTGGCATCAAAAAATTAACGCTATTTTCAGAGATTAACAAACAATTTACAAAATGTTCCACAAAATTCTAGAACAAGTATGTTAACATTACTTTTTCTTAGTATTCAGCCATTTTACTTTAGCCCCTACCCCTCAGTTTGCAACTTTTTACATTGCTTTTGGCTGATTGCTATTTTTATTATAAGTGTTAATTATACAGGACTATATTCAACCCTGATCCCCTGTGTGAAACTCTCATTGCCATCAAACAGACTCTTGTACAAAGATCAAGTTTAAAACTTGGGCCTTGCTCATGGTGTTGCTACCGCATATTCTTAGAGCCTCACATCCCCATAGTATTTAATTTACAACTTGTAAGAATCTGGGGCCTCTAATAAGATTTGTTGCTATTCATTTACATCGTAACCATTTTTTGCATGCTTTTAATATTAAATGAACTTTTAGCAAGGTAGTGAATTCTACCTCCCACCTACCTCCCATTATCATGGACTATCTCTGGTGGCAACATCTGAAATTTTGGTGGTTTTAATTATTTTTGGGAAAGTAGCGATTTTGTTTTATCGTCCTGTTTCACATGAACACGGAGATCTCATTATTAGGTCCTTTGTTCTAAACAAATACACAGTTTTATATAAGTGGTCCTAAAAATAAACAAACAAACAACAAACAAATAGAAGGGCAAGAGGAGAGCTACCTGAAAACATACCGCATAACCAAACTTTTCTAAACGCAGCCTCTAGTTTCTGAAAGTGAAACAGAGCCGTTGTGCTGAATGCATACTCTAAAGATGAGATTTCTAGCTCTTCCTTTATTGAGGTTTCTTTGCATTAATTAAAAATGGCAAAAAAACAAAGTATTTTAATGTGACCTTCATTTGGCATTTGTTTTAACTTTTCTTCTCCAATTTTATTTAATTCTTCCACTTCTGTTGTTCAATTAATGTTTGACCCCTTTAGCAGAGATGTAAATTAAATGACATTTCAGTGCCATCCCTTATTTAAAATACTGTGTTAGTTGTGGATTATAAAGGATGATCTTCATTCTTTAGCTAATTTATTCATTTAACAATTTCCCTCCAGAAGTTCCAGCAGAAGGCTCTGAAGCAAACTAAGCAGAAGAAATCCAAGTCGGCTGAATTTCTGATGGGTGAGCCTTGCTTGATGAGTTATTGCTCATAATTTGTGTAAGGATTAATTAACTAATTACAGACAAATGGCTGTGGGCGAAATTTTGCTCTTGCTTGTCAGGGTGCAATTTGTAATTATTTTAATCATTTATTCTTTTTTTTTTTAGAGTTAATTTTAACCTAATTCTGTTTTGGCGACATTTGAGGACGATACACTTGAGTCTTTCAGCAAAGGAATTACTAGAAGGAATTTTCTGCTTGTCATTGAAATACACTTTGGTATAATGTGCTCTTCTGACCTCCTTGTTTTCTATAGTAAAAGAAGAGAGAGCAGCAACAGAAGGCATTGAAAATCCAGCTTTTAACATCAGCAGTGCAGATCTTTCAGCATATCAGACTTCAGAAGAGAAAGTTATTAGACGTGACAAGCTAGATAGCACCCTTGCAGCTCACCAACAAAAACTCAGGCTGCAAGCCCATGCTGAACCAAGAGGTGAGACTTCAGTCTTGATTATCCTCAAACTGAATGACAGTAGTTGTGTTCCTGATCTAACCTGTGCATTCCATGGCCTACACCACACATTCCATCCTAACACGTCCAAACAGGCTTCCCTGAAAGCCTGGGATGTAAAATTCAAAATATTGCTGAAAACATTTGATGTCTGAATATTTAGAGATCTATTCTCCTATCTCCATGCCCACAAAGCTCCTGATGACTGGGCAGAGTTGCATGATGCTCTCGGCCAGCAGAAGAAACTACTTTACAGGCTATTGTGAAAATAGTTTCCTGTTAATTTATATGATGCTGAAATGGAATCATCTCAGCTGAAGAGCAGAGATGTTGCACAGTTATTGTCTCTCAGGCATTAGGTAGTTTTAAACAACATTATGAAAGTCCCTGATCCACTATTGCCCTCACCATGCATATGCTCTCAATCAACCAACGTTTCTTTTTTTTAAGCCCAATTATATCTCAAAAACTATCACTGGACGTTTCATTATAATAATAATGGGTCAGTGTTTTCTGTTATCCTGATAATAGTTGTAGCCTGCTATAATAAATGCCTTGGCTTTCAGCCTCAGTTTATTTAGGGCAAAGTACCATTATTAACTTTGGAAGAACGCTTTAGCTTTCAGTTAAGTAACTTACACAAAGCCGTAGTGATCTTCGTTGCAGTCAACTTTCTTACTACAGATTGAAACTTGAAAATTTTGAGCAGCCTTGGTTGTTATATTATTTTGAATTATTAGTATTATAAATATTACCATAACAGTTTTTGTTTTCTTAACAACCTGGCAATAAAAGACTTTCAGAAGAACTTCAGTTGATCTCCTAAAATATGTGGGAAGAATTTGGGGCCAAGATTTAAAAAAACAGGTGCCTAAAGTTAGGCTGTGAAGTGTTATTCTACAAACACTTATGCAGGTACTTAACTTTTCTCAAGTAAGTGGCCCCGTTGGCTTCAATGGGACTATGTACATGCATAAGTAATGTGCAAGTGTAGGACCCAAGTCCATATTTAGGTACCTAATTAAGTGGCTTGATTATCAATAATGCTGAGCACCCAGCAGTTCCCACTGAAGTCAACAGCTGTGACTTCTGCATTGCTCAGCACCTCTGCATATTAGGCCACTTATTTAGGTGCCTAAATAGGAACTGCAGAGAATAACTCTAGGTGCTCATTTTTTAAAATCTTGGCCACGTTCTTTTGGTGTTTGAGGTACTGAGAGCCTGCAAGTTCCACTGATCCCTTGCTAAATCCAGCTCCTATATTCTCCTTGGCCTTAACATGGCTGTGTATGGTGGCATAGAAGGTAAGAAGCCTTCCTTTCCCTTTTGTAGCCCACGTAAAATGAGAATTGTAGACGCTGCATTTTGTGGAGCACAGGTCTTCTCTGCCCCAAATCCGCTTGGGGTGCCTGATAGCTAGGAAGGAGGCAGGTCTGTGGCTCCAACACTCCAACTACTGGCCAGTGGAGGGAGCTGCGCCCCACAAAGTTGCTTCCCTAGGTGGGTGCAGCTCAGCAGCGCTCACAGTAGGTTGGTACCTAAATGTCTCAGTCTAGCCTCTTATGCCTAGATGATCTCCTTAAATTAGTTTGGTGTTGGACCATTTTTCCAAGATGAAATGGGGTGCTGCCAGTTTTTCCTATGGTCCCTACACAAATGAGAGGAAGGGAAATATAAATTCATAACCAATTGCTAACATTGTAGAATATAGTATTTTTCCTACTCTCCAGGTACAACTTGAATTCTGCACTTTTGACATCTGCAGCCAAGTACAGTTCATATGGTGATATCTGAAAATACTGTAAACAATCTTGCCAAAAATAACTGTATCTTGATATTTTCCTAATATTATAGGTTACTTTTGAATCATCGTTCAGCCTGTATCAAGAGTAAAAGGTACTCAGATATATACAAACACCCATATATACCCTGTAAAACAGAAAAGCCTGAGAGAGAAACTAGACATGGGTTCAAAATAGCACAACCAAGAGGATAAATTAGGAAAGGAAAACATGGCAGCAAGGCATAGGTCAAATAAATATAAAAATAACAAAAAATGGAAAAAATAGGTAACGGTTAAAATAACAATACGCTGATACTGGGGCAGGATTAAAAACAAGAACCGGGAACATTAAGGTCAGTTAGGTACTAGGTCAAGAGGAGATAAAGTGACAATTAGGTGTGGGGTCAAATTAAAAAATGTCTCTCTCCGTTCCTTGGTGATACAATTTACTTGTCCAATATCTATAGCATCATATTTGTAAGCAGTTTTCATATTGCTCTGTTCTTCCATAAAGGGTATTCTGAAACAAAATGAAGATGATGGGTAAAATTTTCAAAAGTACCTAAATGACTTAGGTAGGCCTTGTCTGTACATAAAAGTTTACAACTTTAGCTGGACTGGTATAGTTCAAATGATATACCCACTCAGTGTGGATGGAGTTATATTGGTATAAAAGTGTTTATACCAGAAGACCTTATTCACATACATGAAGTACCCTTATATCCTGCTACGCCTGCACCCACACTATGGAAATACCAGTAAAAAAAATCACCACCCTAACCAATATAGTTACATCAATACAAAATCGGTGTGTATACCAGATTATAGGAGCCTATGTCCCATTTTCAAAAGTGATTTAGGCACTTTGAAGTCTAAGGCCTGGTCTACACAGGGAGGGCAGGAGGGGGATCAATCTAAATTATGCAACTTCAGCTATATGAATAACGTAGCTGAAGTCGATGCACTTGGATCGACTTACTGTGGTGTCTTCACCGCGGTGAGTCGACTGTTGCCGCTCCCCTGTTGACTCCGCCTGCACCTCTCGCGGTGCAGGAGTACAGGAGTCAATGGGAGAGCGCTCAGGGGTCAATTTATCGTGTCTAGACTAGACACGATAAATCGACCCCTGCTGGATCGACTGCTGCCCGCCAATCCGGCAGGTAGTGTAGACATACCCTATGTCTCATTGTCCTGCAGTGAGACTTAAACTACATCTACACTATGAGGTTGGTGTGTAATTCTCAGCTCACGTAGTCATACTGGCACTATTTCTATGAGAGCTAGTGTGAGTATAAACATCTGTAAATAGATATGGTAGCATGGGCAGCGGCAGCAGAGTCCATACCCCAGGGATTCATACTCTGTGCAGCTAAGCCATGCCTCCACTGTCACCGCCCGTGCTACGGCAACTACACTACTATTTACACTCATGCTAGCTCTCATCCAGCTATGGTGAGTATTTGCATGTGAGCTGGGAATCAATCCCTACCGCCAGCTTGTAGCATTACATTATACTTAGACCACTTAATAAATGTCATATTTTTTAACAAAATCATCAAGACTTAAGATTTAACACATTCGATATTTAAAGCACAGTATAAATATTGGAGCAGATCCTCACGTGTGCTCTAGAGAACTGCTCAATGCACCTGAAGGCTGGCGGGGAGGGCAGAAGTGGCTTTCCACTGTCTTTCCACCTCTCTCCCAGGACCTCTGGGCAGCCAAAAACTGACTTGCTCCCTGGTGCAACACAGAACGTTACCAGGATTGTCACAATTTCCTCCCACAGCATCACAGGGACTGTTTACTGGCTGTGATTGCTGGAGGGCAGTGTTCTCTGGGCGCACCCTCTCCCACTCCTGGCATGTCTCAACACATCCCTATGCCAGGGAGGCTGGGAAGTGGTGGCATAGCACCAGCCACATGCCAGGGAGATTCCCTATTGCTCATGTAGGATGGCTTCAAATTCCTTTATCCCTTGGGAGTCCAAAGGGGACTTAGTTAACAGCCAGATCCTTGGCCCTGTTAAATTCCATACCACCACTGTGAGGTAGTTAAGTAAGGATTATTCTAGTTTACATATGAGGAAAGTGACAGAGAGAGCTTAAGTACACAATTTCCAACAGTACCCACTCATTTTGGGTGCTTCCGTTTTTAGGTGCCCAGTTTGAGGAAGCAGAAGCGGAAGTGTCTAAAATCAGTGGACTCTTAAAACTGGAGGCCAGAGTGATTTGTGCAAGCTTAGCATTCAGGAATAGAGCTGGATGAATTTTTTTGGACAAGTAGTTTATTTGCTGAAAAAATACATCAGTCAACCTTGATCCATTTGTGAATTTGAAACAAATTTGCCAAATAGTTTCAAGTCACCCCTTTACCTTCTCTTTGTAAGCTTAATAGATTGAGGCTCTATGAATCTCTCACTATAAGGCATGCTTTCTGATCCTTTAATCATTCTTATGGCTCTTCTCTGGCGGGTTGGGGAAGCCAAAGAAATTTTTTTTTTCAGGTGGCTGTGGTGGTACCCCCCTTACAACCTTTAGCTCCATGGTTGGCGTACTCACCTGGGAGGTGGGAGAGCTGCGTTCAGGCACCCCCTCTGTCTGGTGTAGCAAAGGAATTTGAATTTGAGTCACCCCCTATCCCAGGTGAGTTCTCTAACCACCAGGCTGCTGACTGTTCAGGGTAGGCGTTATCTCTATCAATCTCTGCTGTTAGAATTGTTCCACTTTATATATTAAAAAATATTAAAAAAATCAAATAGTCATTGGGCCAGATTAAAAAGAATGATTGTAAAACCTGGTGGCGAGGTTACTCACTTGGGACATGGGAGACCCAAATTCAAGTTCCTAATCCAGTGACAGCATTCAGGAAGCCTGTGCAAAGCTTTTAGGATCCTGCGGTCTTGAGCATTCCACCACAGTGTGGCTTATTTCCTCCTTGCCCCTTTTGGTAGTGATTTTGTAACCCCAGAGATTGAGATTGTCCTTGCAACTTGCTCTGAAGATCTAAAAGATGAAAGAAAGACTCCTTGCTTCTCTCTCCTACACTGCACATTTACATTAAGGTCAGAGGCCATCTGACCCCAAATGTTGATCATTCTATTTAAAATAGTTTCCAAGTGACAAAAAACATTATTTTTTCCTAGCATCCCCAGTACACAAATCACTTTCAAAACTAAATTATTTGCTAAAATCATGAGCACTAACTAATTCTACCATTTTATCTAGAACAGACACTGTTTATATCTTATATATCATGCCCCACAGAAATGAACAATATTAGAGAAAGAGAGAGAGAGAGAGAGAGAGAGAGAGAGAGAGAAAAGAAAAGAAAAAATACATCTTTAGGGTGTAGACCAAATGAAGATTGAAGGTCAGCTAATCAAATACATGCTCATTGTGAGTTGTGTTTTCAAGATGTCTACCTATCAATTTACCTGTCTAGCAAGCGTACTTATGTGGCCCTCATTACCACAGTACCTATGTGCCTCCCAATATTTAGCATATTTCTCCTAACGCCACCCCTGGGAGAGAGGGAGTATCTCTATTTTACAGATGGGGAAATGAGGCACAGAAGGACTAAGTCGCTTGCTTGAGATCTTATCGGAAGTCTGTGTTAGAACAGGGAGTTGAACCCAGGACTCCCAAATATTTTATGTATAGGAAAAACAGGAAAAAATGTTGACACACACATAGAGATTAAAACATCATTTAGACACACCACTCTCAATGTGAAATACTGAAGAGCTGCTGCAAACAAAGACCCCACAGTGCCGCAATGAACGCCATACAGGTAGGCCATCACACATAGGCAGAGCCCCATTTAAATAAACAGGGCTTGGCAGAGGTCAGCCAAACTAGAGTCTACCACAGGATTGGGACTTAAATGTAGGTGTAAAGTGAAGGATCAAATTTTGCTGTAGGATACAAATGGAAACACCAGTTTCCAGTGAGACAAGGAGATTTGCATATTCACATCTGGGGGTCAGACTTTGGCTGCAAATACAGGTGAAATTTTTCAAAATTATTTAAATTACTTAGGAGTCTAACTCCCACTTATGACTGCAGAGATATTACATAATCTCTGTCAAGGGCGGGAATACTCCTTTGTTGATGAACTTGAAGATCGATCATGGAAGTGAAATGGGACTGAATCTGGATCTAGAAATAGACAACAAAATAAGGGCTGTGTGTAGCAGTCATTTATAATATCAAATTGATAATAAAAACTATGATCTGTCAAAATCAGTAAGTTTACATGCCCTGTAAGGCTAAAGTTTTTTGAAGAAAATTTAATGTAATTTTGAGAATAGATTACAAACTAAGAAGGTGGTAAATACAAATAAGAAATTGTCAAATGCTGGAAGTTTGTGGTTGAGGGAAATGGGAATTTGACACACTGGCTATTACTGCTGGAAAAACGGTTTCATATCACATATGAAGTGACCTCAAATCTGAACTGAAACTGAGCAGTAACTTTTTTAAAAAACTTTTCTCATATTATTTTCAGTTTCATGTCTCTCTTCACTTTCTGATTCCAACTAGGTCTAGAAATGGAAATGCTCAAATATTGCACACTGGACATGATATATTAAAATTATATGTTTAGGAAGAACAGGGTTGTCAGTGGAAGAAATTCTACACTGAATTACATCTAGTGCAATACAATTGAAATCCACAAAACTGCACTCAGTGTAATTTAGTGTGCAACACTGGACCCAACATGTATACTTTCAACAACAGACGTGCTTTAGCATTTGTCTAAGTAAAATGAACTAAAACCGAATTTATGCAAGGTATAGAAGTGAGATTCTGAGGATAGGTTAAACTTTAAATTCGAGGATACTCTTTCCAAATGTGCCTGAGTTTTTATAATTTTTAGCATCACTCTCTTGACCAAATCTATTTCTTTTGGCAATAGGACGTTTCCTGGTGGTGTGTGCTGCTCGTTAAGATTCTCACCCATTTGTCTGTGGATTCTTCCACAAGTATCATGTGAACTAGTAATTTTGGTCACCAAGGTGCTCTATATACATTTTCCCCATTTACATATGTTGGATTATTTGACAGTATTTCTGAATGAACTCCACCAGCATCAATGTGGATTTTCTCATGTATTCCACCAACAGTGTTTCCCCAGGAGAACCAGCAGGTCTTACACTGGCATCCCTTGGCACAGTGCCTTCTGTTGCCTTCAGAAAAACAGATTACCAATAGAAACACATTGTGCTGTATCTCTGCCTAAAGAGCTGTAAATGCAGTCAGTCTTCCAAGAAACGAATGGGGTGGGGGGAGGAAGCGAATACTGTGAGCACCGTGCAGCATTTTTCAAACACCCCAGAAAGAATGGAGTGAAACACTCTATTTATGCTCCTGAACATTCGTTTGGCCAATGTTCTGTCAAAGTTGACAACTCATGTTTATATTGTGAACCTTGAATATACTGAGACCTGGTCATGTGGTTTACTCATTATCCAAGGTTCCTGTCAAAGATAAAGAAAATGAATGAGAGGTGGAGGAGGTATTTGATATCTTCTAAAACATTAAAAAATGGAAAAATCACCAAGTGCTGATAGCCTTGCAGAAGATCTATTTTTAGGTACTACCCAACAGGTACTATTTTAATGGTCTTCAATTATAGGATTTTATTTAAAAAATTCTTTTTGGGCTGAACTCTCATACCTATGATTCATTATACTTTGAAATTCTGTGTAAAACATATCCTTATCGGATATAATCTCTTATATATTAAGAATAACTTCATGGACTTCAGCAAAGTCATTCCAGATTTACAACAATTAACTTAGATCAGAATTTGTCCCATCGTGCCAAATTCAGTGGAGACCTAAGTTGTGTGTGTTGCAGGGTATGCGTAATTGACCAAGTAACATAATTTGTGCTGGGTTAGGGATTTTGCAGGTCTACAAAACAACCTTAATTTACATTGACAAATTCTGTTCCTGGCATAAGTGAGAAAAACTTCAATGGGCCTGATTTTCCTTTCATTTACAGCAGAATTGCTGTGACACTTTCTTTTTCTTTTTCTTTTTTTTTATAACTTTCCCCTCAAATGGAAGATTAGAGACTGAGGGCTAGATACACAAAGGGAATTTAGGCTCAGCATTACAATGCCCAACTTTAGGTGTGCTGCTGACTAATGAAAGTCACAGTCCTGAGAAAGGTGTTCAGATTCACTATACGATGCATGGCAACAGTTAGGCACCTAAGAATGGGATTCACAGATGCCAGCAAGCTGAGTGGGGAGTTGTCTAAACAAGACAGTAGGCCAGATCTGCACTTGTCTCTTGGAGTTAGGCACCTATCTGTGGGTCGGGGGAACTGCCTCCCTCCACTCAGGATTCACACCTGTGAACCCTCTCCTAAAGTTAGGTAACTAAGCCAGGTCAGTCCTTTCTCCTAAAAAAGCAAAGCTTTTCACCTGGTATAAATAAATATTCACCAGGCCAAAGGGTGAGTGAGAATAACTCTCTAACCCAGTGATTGGGGCCCTCAGTTGGGGGAGGGGCATGACCCAGGGTCTAGTCCCAGAGCCAATAAATATTTAATTATTTATATAAAGTGGAACAGCCCCCATGACGAGAGATCCACTACAGAATAGCTTATAGCTCAGTGAGTAAAGTACCTCAGGGAGAAGAAAGATTTGAACCCACATCTCCTACATCCCAGGTGAGTATGCTGACTGCTGGGTAAAGGGCTCCAGCACTACCTGTTCCTCTGGTAGTGTTTTGTGAGAGGGCCAATTCAGTAGGCAAGAGAGGTGGGGGAACATCTAGTTTGTGAATCCTGCTGTGGCTTAGGCATGAGTTAGCCACCAAGCAGCTTGACTTAGTTGGCTTTTGGCATACCCACCAACAGAATTGTAGGCCTCTAGGGGACTTTAACAGTAGGAACATAGGCACATAGGGAATTGAGGCATCTTTTGGGTTAGGCAGCAGCTGAGTAAGGGTTTTGAGGAACTAAATTTTGGATTTAGGCACCTAAAAGGGCAGTTTAGCATCTGGTGGATTTAGCCCTGAGTGATTAGTAAGATTACCAATCTTAAAAGATTGTTTCTTGAGAGGGGCTGAACAATTAATTCTCTAAGGAAAGGTAGCACGTGCCTCCCTGAAAGGGGCATTGACAATCCCATCTATTAATGGACCCAGTATCTGCACACTACATTTAATAGGTAAAAGGGACATGAGTCTGGTTCATTTATCATAACTTGGAACTCCAAAGCACCTGCAAAATCTCAGTGAGAGACACTGGCTGAAACTCAAGCTAAGAAGATCTTAGATTGGCCCCATCCAGAAATGGCTCAGCAAACATGGAAACGTGAATGCTTGGGCCACATCCAATGGATTGTGTCTACAAAGTAGAATGAGAACTCTTCACAAAGATAAATCTCAATTCTGCTACTTAGAATCATAGGACTGGAAGGGACCTTGAGCGGTCATCTAGTCCAGTCCCCTGCATTTGTGGCAGGACTAAGTATTATCTAGACCATTCCTAATAGGTGTTTGTCTAACCTGCTCTTAAAAATCTCGAATCATGGAGGTTCCACAACCTCCCTCAGCAATTTATTCCAGTACTTAACCACCCTGACAGGAAGTTTTTCCTAATATCCAACCTAAACCTCCCTTTCTGCAATTTAAGCCCATTGCTTCTTTTCCTATCCTCAGAGGTTAAAAAGAACAATTTCCCCTCTCCTCCTTGTAACAGCCTTTACTTACTGGAGAGAGTCATGATTCACCAAACTGTCCACAACCTGGAAGAGTTCCTCAACTCAATATTTCATCGATGTGATGGTGGAAACAAAAACTCCTCCTTTCTTTCACATGCTGCCATGTCACCAGATTTCAAACACACCTTGTGTCACAACTGGCCAGACTCAGACCATCTTTTGTAGGCTGCTTGTACATTAAGAGGACCTGTGAGGGTGAACTATGAGAGAAGAAAATTTAAGAGGCACTGTGAAGGATAAAAGAGTACAGCAATGTCCTGCCCATCAATTGGTTACAAAGTGAAAGTGAAGGAAAACTGTTAGCTAATGAAATAAGTCATCTTGTCAGAATAAAGAGGTGTGCCTGGCTCAAAATGAAGGTCAGTTCATGACAAAGGTATTAGCTCCATCCCTCCACGTCCAGTATCCTGTACTACTCTGAAAACACAAGCCAGATTGTGTTCATTTATGTATCATTATTCAACAACCATTGGGGATAGTCCTATGGTTATAATATGAGGCATCAGATCTTCAAACAATCCAGCACAGTTGTCATCCACAAAGACATTGACTTTTCCTGAGTGATGTCAATGTTGATGATGTCAAGGTCCTTCATTGAGTTAGATGCTCAATCAGCTCAGCCACAGAATATGAGGCCCAATGGAGCAACCTATAATTTGGTCCCAGTCCTGTTCTAACTCTGTGCTGGGATGCTCATACTCAACACACACACACACCATCAGATCCCTTTTTCGAGTGAAAGACCTGCGGATAGTACATCTGAGGTCAACCACATCACCTCCCTGGCCATCTCAAGACTCATTGAGTAAACTTATTCCAGACGTCTGGGTTAATAAGCATTTTACAGTTTAATCCAGCCAGCTCTCAGTTACACAAGTCAGATCAGGGGCTTCATTCATGCTTACGTAATGGATTAACAGTTACCCACTGCTCTTTCATTAATTAAACAGCATACATTTCTGACTAGGTCACTGTCATGCCAAGACCCTGCTTTCCAGAGACCAGATTTTTGAGAGGTCCTGCGGGACTGATATTAAAAATGTGGAACCTGGCCTCCACCTTAGATGATTTGTTAACTACCTTGTATCCTGATCTTGCTCACAATAAGAAGATTGGAGGAGGATCCATGCTCATCAGTTTACACTTAAATCTTTAACTGACCTAATCAGCCTATAGCAGTTAATATACACAGTTGGTGGAATAAGAATGATAGTTGAGGTTTTCAAAGAAGTCTGGGCGATTTAGACACACATCTTCCATTAAGGAAAGCATGTGTCTAAATCTCTTAGACTGCTTTGAAAATCTCAGCCAATCCATCTAATGGTTGACTATAACTGTTGCAATTTTTAGGCAGTTATATATAAATGCTTGTAAATAAACAGTGGTATGAAATTTTGAAAGAAACTGGAAACCATGTGAAATTCCTCTGGTTTCATTTTGCAATGCAGATTCAATGTTCTCACCAAGTTGCTGAAACTGATGAACATCTCAGATGGTGTAAATAGATAACTTTACTGATTTTAGCTGAGCTATGCCAATGTACACCAGCTGAGGATCTGGTTTATTGAGTGAGCCATCATCCACTTTCATGTGAACCTAGGACAATTCATGGTTTTGCGTCTGTGATTCTAAATCATGAGTCATTTACAGTTCGTCATGTTTGTATCATGAAGCACGGCAAAACTCTGAGGTATAGACTTACTTTCAAGCTAAGATTTTGAGTTTGATCAAACTCCAACATCTAAGCAAAACTCAGCAGTTGCAGAGTCACCCAGCTCTAAACTAAAGAAAATATTTTTCAATAACTTGCCAGCTGAAACCATCAAGTGTTGCGCTGCCGTTTAACATACCTGCAAGCATACCCATTCCTCTCTTAACATTTACTTTACTCTGTTTAGGTTGTGAAGCAGTGCAATGTGAATTCCTCAGTGGACCTGTTAATTTACGTGTTATATACTTTCATGTATTTCCAAAAGCAAATGCAGAATGATTGCTAATCCATTCATGAATTCGTGTCATTAGCAAAATGCCTTTGGCAGTACGTTATGTTGCCTAAAATTGATAATTTTGTATTTTTAAAAGTAAAAATAAATAGGCCCCGCTTATGACGTCAAGGGACCAGATTAACTGGTAATCCGCCAGCAGAGGAATGTTCATCTGAAGTGAGTACGGCAACAGTTAAAACTGCCTTTAACCTCTTAGGGGCCCAGCTGGCTCAGCCCACAATGTAGATAGAGATGGACCAAGTAACTTGGATAAGCAGTGATTCTATACATCTTCGGACTGCCTCTTCTGAGAGGCTACAATGGCACCCGGGCAAAGTTTAGAGTTGGGTGCTCTGCAGAACTGCTCACAGAAATGCTATGGTGACCATGCCACCTTTTTGTTGCCTGAGGCAGCTGCCTCCTAGGCTCCGGAGTGTGCAAATTGCTCCTAAGAAGGGTAAATCAAGCCCAAAGTTTTTGACCTCTGAATGACTTCTATATCCCAATGAAGATAGAAAATATACGATACGTTTCTAAACCTCAGAGCTTCTACCAGGGGTAAGAGTCCAGGCCCAGTTGTCTGATTATACCAATGCATAATGGTTTTGTCTCTTTCCACGGAGTTCTTGATAGAAGTGATCGTGCCTCCTGAGAGTACACAAAGGTGTGCTGCTCAAAGAGAATAATTAAACATTAGCTATGCAACCAGTGCAGTACTCATTTCTCCCCAAAAGTCTGTAATCAGACACAGGAGCAGGGGTTGAATCCACCCTTCTGGTGAGCAAAATGGTTTATGCTGTTTCTCAAAGAGGGTTTTACAATAAGGGTAGAAAGAACAAGTGGGGGAAAGAACAAAAAAATTCTGATACTGCATTCCTCAAGTGGTGTGCCATGTCTTCCTAAACCCAGATTACTCAGTCCAATACAGATCTGCAAAAATTTAGACACAGGAGCCTACTATACAGCACGTAGTCTAAATTCACCCTTGTGCAGGGGGCCAGTAAAAGGCCTATACGCTAACGGAGTACCACTTTGTATCGTTTGCAACATATACTTTCCAGTAGTTTACATTTATAGCTATGGAGCAATTGAATAAAGAGATGCATCATCATTTTCTTTTTTTTAACACACAGGAGAATTATTTTACCAACATATGAAAGAGTGTTCCTATAGCATCACAGTGCTTTGTGCTAGAGGAAAACAATTACAGCGAATAAGGTAGAATAGCTCTGTTATTGCAGTACATAAGACTTTGATTACATACTGCCAAGATTCATACCAGCCTAGTAGTTGTTGACAGATAAAGTAACAAAAATGAAACTCATTTATTTTTTCTTTATTGAGACCTCAAGGTAAAGCAAATTTTCAGTTCGTGTACTTACTACATTGAAAGAACAGAGACTGACAGTCAAAATGTGCCAGTCCAGAAATATAAATTAAACCTAGTTTCATATCAGAGTTTCATTTAGTCTTGGAAAAAGTGCTGCTGCTTGGATTATTTTTGATCCTAAAATAAATATACTGGAGACTGCGATAGCGTTAACCCTTTCCTGCGTTGGACTTCAACTGTTTACCCGCTTATATGTTTATTTTCAAGACTATAGAGGTAACCTGTAAAGTGCTATGCCTCTTTCTACAATTTTGAAGCAATTTGGGGACTAGATTCTACCATATTTTCTCATGCTGAGCAGTAATTTCCTGTCTGCATGTAGTGCCATTGATTTCAATGACACTATTTGCAGAGTAAGGCACTTTTACCATATGAAGGACACTTTTGGAGGAAGTATAACTCCCCTGTGTTCAGAGAGAATTCTTCCAGCTGATGGTATAGGAAGTTCTGCCAGCTGGTGGCAACTATACACTGTATATTTCTCTGATACGTTTAATATATGTCTTTTTCTTTCGTAAAGTTGATTAGTTCAGTAAAGGACAGATAAAAACATCTATTGAGATGGAAAGTGCTAAACAAGTGTTTTTATCTCATCAAATCTTTGTTTTGCTACCTAGCCCAACTTAATACAATTGCTGTTCAGATTAATGAGGCAGCATTCCAGTATCTCCTCTGTAATTAAACACTTCCCTGGTAGACTACAGCATTAAAGATGCACCAGACGTTGAAACCTCAGTGGTGAAATTTAAAACTGTTGAAATCAGAGGGGTCAGCTGTGAAGCACAAGTTCCTTTATAGCCTTGGTAACTTTCACTTGTAATGTGTGTCTTCAGAATAATTTGGCTTAGGGCTTTTTTGTTTTTTGTTTGTTTGTTTTGTTTTGTTTTTTATCATTGTATGATCTAAATTTGAGAATTTTCTCATTACTTTCTGAGCAAAAGTAACATGAAGTACACTTGTTTCCAAAATTACCTTTTCTGACCTTTCACAAGATAATTGCAGTACTAGTAGGCTTAGAATACTTGTTAAAAAAATTAAGCTTATAAAGTAGCAAAAATGCCCCTTCTCATGCTGGTGTCGATTTCAAAATTAACATTTTGGTTCATGTGCTTCTAATAATCACTGACCCTTACTTCATGTGCTTTCCACAGGAAATGAATACAGCAGAAATTACTTTGACCCAGTGATGGATGAGGAAATAAACCCAAGGCAGAGTGGGATGGAGGTCAGTGGAGAAGGTGAGGCAGAATTAAGTATGTAATTTTTGTGTCAAAATATTCTTTTCCATTCATGAAAATGAGGTGACAAAGATCACATATGCAGTTCCATTTAAATATTGAGGGTTACTATTTAAATTATATGTCTTCACCACCATGAACGTAATGGGCAGCGCAGGTAGTCTTTGATCAAGGACACTGAGTTAGTGGACAGGTAAAAGCAGGATTGTGTGCTTTACTCTGTATTTTATTGTACTATAAAACATAAAACTGAGATACAGAAGCATATTCCTAAGAAAATGTTGACCTAAATGTTCCATCTAATTAAAATACCCAATCCAGAACAGAGCACCAAACAGTATCTTTTTTTTGGAGACGTGATCCTGAATTCCTCATTCAAGTGAAAATGTCATTGAATTCAATGTGTTTTGCCTATGAGAATGCAGCACACCCAGGGTTTTTTTTGGAAACCAGCAAATATAAATATTTTCCCAACACATGGAGTTTTTTTTCTTTTCTGCTTTTTAAGGATGTGAAACAATAAGAAGGAAAGTTGCGCTCTGTGGAGTGTGCACTAGTCCACTTCATCTTGGATAATGCAAGTTCTTTTGTATAGCAGGGAATGCAGGGTTGCACTCCAGCATCCAGCACGAAGTGACTGGAAGCTATGTGAGGATGCAAGAAAGAGTAGTCAGTGGTGATATTTCTTCCCAGGTAATGGCAGCATATTCAGTATCTTCTGTCCCTGTCTTCTGCCAGGTCTTCCTTGGCCTTCTTTGCATTCTCTTTCCTTTCCCAATTCAATGCTTGAGGAGCATGTCTCCCAACCACCTGAGCCTTCTTTCCTTGATGATCTTTTCTAACATGCCCAGCTTTGTCAGCTGCCTTAGTCTCACATTCGCTATTTTGTCTTTCCATTAAATGTTGAATATCTTTCACCACCTTCTGTGATGGGCAGCCGCCAATCTCTTTTTGTTAGCCACTGTCATTGGCCAAGACTCTGCTTATTTGGGCATAAGCTTTCGTGATAAAAAATCCACTTCTTCAGGTGCATGGAGTGGAAATTACAGATGCAGGCATTATTATACTGACACACAAGACTTTTTTTAATGAATCAGTGAGAAGGTAAGATGATTGTCACCTAATACTGTACCATCAGGTTTATCAAGGACATTGCATCACACCAAAAGCCCATAGTGTCATGGGATATCAAAGTGATCCTTAGGAAGATAACCTGCATGATTTGAGTAAGCTGAAGTTTCTTATGAGGAAAGATTTATTCTTGGTGACAGTGGCTTTGACTCATTTAATAAATGAGCTTCAAAAGCCATGATCTGCTTTACGTTCAGAGATAGGAAAGTGGCTTTTATGTATTTGTGCATGTGTGTGTATATATAGATAGATATAAAAACGCACAAAGATCTAATGGAGGTGTCAAAGCTCCATCTTAATCAAATTACTGTCAGGATATGTCCCTGTCCTCATGCCCATGTTAGGGAGGACAAGCTATATAAGTTGAATCTTAAATGTTCCCTTGGGTGTTTGTCTGGAGCAGATGAAAGCCCTTAGAAAGTCCATCCAATTCTTTTTCTTTCTGTTGACATTAACATATTAGGTCAGTCTGTATCTAAGAGAACAGGTCTAAATGGCTGTCCTTTTGAATTTCTCTTTGTTTTCCCCTGGCAGGACTGTCACTCAAAGGCCATGTGAAAGCCCAATTTATTAGAGGCATGTTAGCAACGGTAGCCAGCCTCAGGTTGGTTCTACTGTGATTTGCAGAACAGTTATAATGCTATATGGAGTTTACTTTATTCTTTTACCTGATATCATTGCCTAGAGCAATGCTAGGCCATAGAATGGATGATAAATGATTCATAATCATATATCTATGTTGTGGCTGTACATTACAGAAGTAAATATGTCTGTGGCCCTCCTTTCCTTTATCAGCAATCTGCTATTGCTTGACCAGTTCACTACTCTTGTCTCTTGGCATATATTTTGTTGCTCTAGTCATCCTCTGAAGAAAGGACCTTTGCTCTCCCTACTCACTTATGTGCATTTTGGCTTCTTGTGAGCCCAAATATGCCATAGAATCTTTTGTGTTGGCTGCCACAGCATCTCTGAAGCAAAAGCTGGCAATTTCAGCAGAAGTTTGTTTGATTTCCCTTATATAAAAGTACTATAGAATTTGATAGGGAGAAAATCAATATGGTTCTGTAGAAATGTAATAGGGCTCTATAGAAATTTCTCTTAGCCTATAATGTTTAATAGGGTAATATATTTTCTATGGATTTTTTTTTAGCCTTCTATAGAATTCTGTAGCAGGGCTATAATTCTCTACTAAATCCCCTAGGCTCTTTAGAACCAGTAACTCAAAAGAAAATGGATAGGAATGGAACGATATGCATACACTATTATGTATGTGGACTCCACCTTTGAACACTCAATGCTGCTCTGAGGTCCACAGTAGTTTAGCTAGAGATTGTGCATTTCAGTAACCTGTTGTCACCTGTGGTACCAAAGAGACTCTGGGCCTGATTTTGTTCTCATTTGCACAGGTAGAAAGAGTAATTCCACTGAAGTCAATGGAGTTACATCTAAGCAGAGCTGACATAAGTGAGAGGAGAATCCAAACTAGGGTTTGGAGTCTTCATTTGGGATTGGTTGTATACTGAGAGAGGAAGACATACTTAATGCCTGTCTTTACCCAGCGATGGATCACTGTGGAGAGAGAAGGGCATGCATTGTTGTATCAGGTTCAAAACATACTTTAGAATATCACTCATTCTGTGACACGGGAAGTCTCAGACTAAGACATATCAATTGGCCACATGTGACTCTTCTGTCACTAGCATTATTCAAAGTTAAATGTAAGTTTCAGGTAGCTGTGGCATAATATTGTTAAATGTATTATCCTGTAAAGATAAGCTATTAACAAATATATTTTTGCTATGTGACAAACTAAGTTGTGCTTGAGATTTATTAGAGTTGATAATTCCCTCAAAAGCAAACAAAAAACGAAAGGTGTGCCATTCTTTTTCAGGAGAAGGTGCCAGTGTCAGGTAATGGAAGAAATTAAAAAGGTATGAGCCTACCTTTTCAAAAGTGACTAATGCTTTTGGGATGCCTCTGTTTTTGGGTGTCCAGGTTGACACCTTAAAGAAAACTCCCCCTCTGAAAATCAGCCCCCTTTAATGAATCTCAAACTGGGTACCCTGAACCATTAGTCACTTCTGAAAATTGGGGCCATAGTTCTTTAATTATGGTATTGGTTACACTTGAGTTAACCCTGAAACTACCATAGAGCTGGACAAATATTGGGGAAAAAACATTTTGGCTAATGTTCTGGGGGAAGAGGCTTCCACGGCCACTTTTCTACTTAAATGGTAGGTTGGTGACAGAACCCAGTTTCATGGGGAGCTGTAAATACTCAGAAGATTTTCAGATTCATGCTCTCCTTACAGCATGCTATTAAAATGTACAGCTATGTTAAATTACCTACTGTAGATCCAAGAACAAAAGAATATTGAAAAAATTGAGGTTATTTTTACTCTTATTAGAAGGTCAAACAGAATGAAGCTAATATTTGAATATAAAAATACATGAAATATTACAAATAGATTGTTACCTCAAATAAGGAAAAAACAAAGTGTGTGTATGTGTAATTAATATAAATTAGGATATAAAATAAGGATATTCTTTTCAAATTGTTCCATAATTTAGTTTTGGGATAGGACTATTTTTCATAACTTAGTACCAAGTTGTGATAAATTTCATAGCAATCACTTATCTACAATTAATTTTAGAAGGTCAAAAGGGCTCGTTTAACTTCCTTACGTCTCAGTACAAAAAACAGCTGGTGGAAAACCTGATTTTCCCTTTTTCTTTTTAAGTGCCTATGAATTTAGATGAGAAAATTCTCTATGGTGAACTGATGAAACTTCTAGATGAAGAGAATAAAATGGTGGAATATCAAGGTAAATAACTAAACCTTGTTATTAAAAAATCTGGTGTGTGCATATATCTGTCATAAAACTTGTCTTGCTATAATATAAAGAAGTAGCTGATCTTGCATGCATTGAAGTTGAAGGTAAAATTCCCATTGAATGTAATGGGAGCAGGCAAGATCTCACCCAAAACCTTTTATCATTCATGATGATATGTATTTAAATAGGATTTAAATGGTGCATAGTCTTTAGGCTGCCTCTCTGGACAGAGGTGAACCATAGAAAATATCCCAACTTGGATGCCCAAAGTTAGTCACTTAAATCCATATTTAGGCACATAAATATGTGACCTGATTGTCAGAAGTGCTGAACATCCAATGCAAGTGTACGTGGTAGAGGGATTTGGGTGCTTAAACAGAGATATTGTTTTGTAATGCTAGCACCTAAGTTGGAAAACGTTGGCTTTAGTTTTATTAGAAATAGCAAACCTAGGAAATGCATCCAAAATATAGTATGTTTCCTCATCTCCAGTAAGAACAGCAGAGCAAGAGAGAGCAAGGCTCCTTGACTCCAAACTCTCAGGCTTACTTTCGCTTTACTTAGTTTGACAATATTTAGTTAACATCCAGTGACTGTACTGAATCATTGCCTTCCCAACCTTTACATGCTGTGCATAGCTGCTGCTTTTTTCTATTTCATTTAGGGTAGGTGAAATATAGGTGACCCACAAGTGCAGGGCTGGCTGTGTCGTTTTTCGCTTCATATGAAGCTTGTGTGTGTGTGTTTTCTATTCTTACTGTCTTTACAGAGCTTCTGTGTTCTTTTGCAGTTACATCCAGGGTCTGGTCTAGAAGAGACAGAACAAGCAGTTGCCTAGGGCAGCCAAGCTTTAGGAGCAGCAACATGTATTATGACTATTTAGTTTTTGAGTAACTTTGTTCTAGAAGAGGCAGACATTTTTCAGTTTGCCAAGGGTAGCAAAATCCCTTGAACTGGCACTGGCCATATGATTAATATCTTTGAAACCTATTTGGCTCCATTTCAAATGCAAGGAAAAGAAAGTACAACTACCGTAGCTAAATAAGTGCAGATAGTGTAAGCAAAAACCTTTAACAGATTGTTAGCAAGCCCAGTATTGCTACATGCTAATGTGGTGGTCCACATTACGGAATAAGATCAAAGTATTGCTGCAAGCTGATTGTTGCTTTTGTCATGTAATAACATATGGTAAAACAAAAATGTGTTTTGCTGTGGTAAAGCATGCCATTCAACATTATTTCCATTGGAAATATTGGCTTTTGGGATCCTTCTGTGATACTTCTATGGCCACCATTACTGTAGTATCTGAGCACCTCACCATCTTTAATCCATTTATTCTCACAACACCCCTGCGAAGTAGTGCAGTACTGCTATCCTCATTTTACAGACGGGGAACTGAGACATTAAGTGACTTGCCCAAAGACACATAGGAAGTCAGGGGCAAAGGAGGGAATTGAAGCCAGGTCTCCCTCAGCCAGTCTAGTGCCCTGGCCACTGCACCACCTTCTCATTGAGATACAGTACCATTTATTTTTACAGTGTGATATTAATGTGCTTCACCATCACAAGGAAGGGGAAAGCACTCATAGATCATCCTACAAGGAGAGGGAGGAACATGGCTTATTCTATAGTTGTATATTTCAAGGTATTTTGTCATTGAGTAACCTGGGAGTTACCCATGTACTATATTTTCACAATTTATTAGATCACTAGATATTACAAACAACTGTAACAGCAGAGTATTAAAGAATGTTGTAAAATATACAGTCCCTTCGTTAGAAATGGGGCCTAGTTGAAAATTTTGGATTCTGATCCAAACATCTCTAAAGTGATGACACTGCAATAAGCATTCAATTATGATGAAGCTATTTTAGCGTCTAAAATCCTATATTAGATTAAATTGATTTTAAAGGCATGTTTATCCCCCTCAGAGTCGAACAGGAAAGAGTTAAGGTTGCTTGGGTGCCTTAACTGTGCATTTCCGTTCATTAACGTGTTTGGATTTCTTTTAAGAGTAATGGTAAAACTCTATCCCCTTGGTTTGTAATAGTTGTTTTTGAGGTAATTTTACAGTGTTTGCCCTGAAGTTACTAATATGTATTATTAACCAAAAATCTAGTTCAATGTAGTTTTTGGTCTTAGAAGGTCCTTTTAAAAAAATGTTTACCATATCATTCATGAATACTAAACAAGAAACCCCCCAAAATGCCACCATGCAATATTTTTAATGATTTGAAGCTATATATTATCAACCTGAAAATATATATGTCTAAAAATTAAATTGTAAGGGCAGGTTCACTGGTACACCAGTCTAGCACAAAGAAGCTTGAGTGCACTGGCTAGTTAAGCTGGATTTAGAGCTACTTTGCATTAATAGATCCATGCAAAACAGCTGAGGTGTACTGGTGAATCTGGCCTTTTAAGTGATTTATTGGTTTAGATTAAGGGCTGTGATACTGAGACTGAAGCTGTGTGAAAGGGGGACAAGAGAAGTCCAATGTCTCTGCATTTTACGTGCTCCCCCTATCCTCCTGCCTCAGTTCCCTTGGCAGCGATGCCTTGCTGCTCAGTAAAACTGAGGCAGCAGTAGTGGGGGCTGGCTATCAAGCCCTGATGTCTCATGTTGTTATGCAGAAATGGAACTTTTAAAGAGCAGCGATAGCTGTGCTAAGTATTCTGCCAATAAGAACACTTGACACATCTGTCAATGACTCATACCACTGAGTGATTATCACCAATGGAATTGTTGCATGCACATTACCTGCATGGGAAGGATGGTGATTGATTGAGTTACTCTGATGTCACAGTGGCCCCACTTAAGAATTGCCTGAAAGGTTGACCTGACCCTGTCCATAGCCTATTATAATCATAACAATTAACAAAAACAATTGTTAATAACATTAATTATAATTCTTCAAATATAACCAATGCAAGAATAATGTAAACTACACAGAAAGCTTTACGATCATTCAAGATAAAGAGAAAAAAAAACTGGCGCAGATCCTAAAATCTTAAATGACCCAGTTTTTAATTAATTTAAACTCCTCAACTAATCAGTGGATTTACTTATGAATTCTCTGAATACTCTTTCTGTATTCAAAAACTAAGTGCTGGAAGTTTGGGGAGGGTACACTGTGTTTTTCGTATGTAACAAGGAGGTTGAATCCTTAGTTTACTCAACTATAACTTTGGTATCTTGACCAGAGTCCGCGTAATGACATTTTCTCCACCATCCTGTGGGTCAGTTCAGACAAATGGGTACCTACGGGCAGACTAATACAGGAAATCAAAGAGTTTTGTAATGCCAACATAAAAGGGACTAGCTCTGGCTGAGCAACCCAGTTCATTTCCTGTCTCTATTAGGCAGAACTTCTCTTCTGACTAGCTGAGCTAGACCTTCGTGCCGTTAAGTTCTTTTCATCAAATACTTTCCTAATCTTAACCTTAATTTAGCAGTATATTTTTAGTAAGTAGTTCCCTTGAGAGGACTCTTTAAAATTGCTCTCTCTCTCTCCTTTCACTCTCTTCCAGAGCATACAGTTCAGATCAGCCCAACATATTCCACCAAAAATAAATACAGTAGATTATAGATCCAACAAAATAAAGAAATAAAGCTAACCACAAACAGAAAAAAAATCAGAATGGATTTACAGAGGGGGTGCATTCGCAGACTGGATGTTTTTATTTTCATGTTAATGTGCAGGAATTTGCCTGAATATGCTCACAGAATTTGAGATAAGAATGTAACATACACGGCCAGATCCTCAGTTTGTATAAACTGGCATAGCTCCAATGAAACTCCACTGATTTACATCAGCTGAAGATCAGGCACACTGAGTATAACACAGAGAGAGTTTAAGGGATCACCTGATGTTGCATCCTCTGCTGTGGGCAGTGTTTTCTTTTCCAGCATTTCCTGGATTATCTCTCTTCTTGCCAAACCCTTAATGCTACAGTAAATTGAAATGTAAATATCGTTTTGTTTTTGCTAATAGTTGTAGGTCAAATCACTTTTCATTAGGCTTGTAAGAAGCTACATGAAGAGATTCTGTGTACCCTAAGGTAATGGCTTTGTTTATATCTACTGTACACATCCCCCCCCCCCGATGATTTTAAATTTGTATCCTGTTGTAATTAAATTAAAAAAACACACTGCTTCCTGTGTGTTGGTGGCAAGGAGGTGATTTAAGTACTTGGGAGCCTCCACAATTAAAGTCATTCAACAATGAGTAGTGAACAAAACTGAAAATTTTAATAGCCTTATTTTATCTTTCCTTTTCTGGTCTTCATTAGAGAATGAAAGACTTCAAAGGGAAGCGAGAAAAATCTTTTAAGTGCTTTTATGTCTGAAGATGGACAGAGAGACAGACAGATAGCTAGATATGAAGTTTTCTTGCAGAGAAAGAGAAACACAGAAGTACAAAAACAAGCATTTGTTTGCAGATAAATGAAGCAGCTGAGACAAAGTGAGATGTGGACAACCTGTTAGCTGTCATGTCTTAGTGATCCTAATACGGAAAAATGAGCAAAAGAGTCCTCTATTATTGGTGTCCAAAACTAGTATTAGTGCTCCAGCAGATATGAATGAGAGGCTATTCTGGGGAGCAACATATTGAAAACACCGAAAATTTATTTTCTTTAACATACACTTTATGAATAAATAGGATGTTTGGGGTTATTGGTTTGCTTGTTTGACAGTATATAGTACTAAGTGTATAAAGACTGTGGGCTGAATACTACTTTTAGGGCTTATCTACATTGCCCCGCAGTTTGGTCTATGGGGGTGTGAATAACAGTGCGCAACAAAGTGTTGCACTGTAACTCCCCCGTGTAGGTGCTGTGGGTGCGAACTAAAAGGTTCCTTGGTCAGGTTATCGTGGCCTTCTTCAAATAGCCCTACATTAATGTGAACTAGTAACCTTTTATTTCGCGTCCGCAGTGTCCACATGGGGGAGTTACAGCGCAGCATGTTGATGTGTACTGCCGTTCACATCCCTGTAGTCCAAACAGCGGGGCACTGTACACATCACCTTAATTATACCCATACAACCCCACTGAAGTTAGCTAACTTGCACAGGTGTAATTAAGAACAGAATTAAACCCGATTAATGAAACAGGAGCTGAGTGTGCATGGCTGAGGGTAGAATTTGATCCTCCAAGATGAGTGGGAGTAAAGTGAAATTATTAGAATGACCCCTCCTAAGAATTCCTTGGAATAGGAATTATTTTTATAGTTCCATAATCCTGCTAGCCAAAGTCAACCCTGGTTCCAATTCATTTAACATCAGTAGACTGACACTAGAGATGAAATTACCCTGTATGTGTAAAACCTCTTTCTGGATTGTGACTTAATAAATAATTTAAAAAACAAAGTGACCAACACAGCTTTGCATTCATATAAACCTATGCTGCTATGATAGGCAGTTTTCCTGATTATGAAATTTGGAATCTATATGTTGCCGAATGTTTTAATGCTATTGTGATCTTTTCATGGCATTGATAGTTGTCATAAAGCTAGGTGGCCCACAAAATACTAATCAATGAACTAAATGCCATTAAGTAAAAAATAATCTGCCACTTTTGTTTCAAGCAGCCCGTGTCATCTGTGAAAATTTCTCAGACTCGGTAAGGCCTGTCAGCTTCACTAAGACACTTGACCTTCGCAAGGAGGTTGAAGATGAAGGGATTCCTCCGTATATTGAACAGTTTGAGAAAGATGTTCAGGATGACATAATTCTGCTTGGCAGCTTTGCACTGGAACAGGTCAGAGTTAAGAACTGTAAGACAATTTCATTGTTTGCTTCATAGCATGATATTGACTTTTCAACCTTGTACACCACCGATCTATTTCATTGGCTAGTGACACGTATATTGACAGGATAAAGATTACCCACTTAATTGTCTTGCTTTATTTCATTGGAATTTTACTAAAGTAACTAAATTAATACCTTTATCCTTACCTTTTTCTTAGTGTGAATAAAAATAACCGCCTTCACTGATTCTTTCCTATGTCATGGAGTGCCTCTGGCTATTGCATAATTAAGGTTACAGTGGGGTTTGAATCATAAACCCTATTTTCATCCTCCCCGATCCCCCGCAAATAAAGGTATATTTATATTAATCTACAGAATGAGAAAGTTAGGTTTGGGAACAAGGAAGAAAATTTGAAGGAAATTGACAAGGGGTTCCTGCATTCTAAAGATAGAAATGTTCATAAGAGTTGGAGAAAAAAAAACCTTTTCTAACTTTCTTTTGCCTTTTTGTAGCCAAAAGAGAGAGAGGGGATGATAGAAAAGTTAGTTTGCTGGACTCATGTTGTCAAAGATTAGATTTTCAGAGGCTAAAGGGTAGTGGTGGGTACCAGACTACCATTTGTGCCTCTGAAAAGCTCACCCCAAATCTAGTGCACACAAGCAAAGATTAATGGATTAATCTATCATTTTAAATTAGTAACATGAGAATGGTTCATTGGCTCCGAAGGGCTTAAAGAAGGCTGCCAAGTGAAGGATGGTGACCTAAGCTGCTGTTTTTAAAAAGTAAGTTTCTAGACCTTTTCATTGCAGAAATAGATTTCAACAATTACATTTATTGGATTAATCTATTTGGTGAGAGGCATACCTCCCTAATCTGTTGTCTCTCCCTGCTAGTTCCTTTACCTTCTTCCTGCAGACCTCTTGAGGTGTTTGCATCCTGTGGAACTTAGGATGTGCACAAGAAGGTGGGTTGCACAGATCGTGGAACATGGATGGTGCCCACGGACTGGGGAACAATGGAGAAGAGAGCAAAAGGGGACAGTGGATATGGGAAGCCTGGGAGCAGCAGAACAGGTGGCATTGCTCCTTTCCTGCAGACTTTGTAGGTGCATAGGGGGTTCCCACCCTCAGCAAGCTTTAACAGAGCTGTTGGGATCCCTCCCAACTATCACTTACCCTCTAGAAACCTCTTGAGACTTAGCTGATCCTGAAGGGTTGTCACCTTTTTTATAAGCGTATCGGTAAATAGGTTCATTGAGAGGCCGATAATCCTATTTAGGCTCATTTTAGCATTCAGCAGTTGTAGCTTTCTAGGGACAAACAAGCTTCCAAAGGTGGTTGAAGGTTTGTAGGAACCCATAAATCATTTAATATTTGCACAATGGAAGCTGGGAGGACCCCCACAAGCTTCCAAATGCTTGCAGGTGGTGTGGATTGGGATGACACCCGATAAAACTCCTAAGGCTTACTATGGTGCTAATGTTTTTACCCATGTGGATATCTTCTGTACACATCTAAGGAGAAGAGGCCTTTTTCTGTGGATCCCAGGGAGAATGTGAGAGACAGGGACTTTGCTCAAGGAGTTACAGGAAGGAGGAGAATGCCTCTTTCAGTCCCGTATTAGAACTATGTTTTGTTTTGTTTTTTAAAAAAAAGACCACCCTATGGTATTGCTAGACTTTTACTGCTCCCAGCCTTAACTTCAGCTTGATAAAGATTTTTTGTTTGGAATCAAATTACTTTTATATTATCTGATTTGATCAGGGAAATAGCCTATAAATCTGAATTGGAATTATGGATAAAAGCTTCGTAACTGACAAGGGAACATTTGAATCCACATGCTGTACAAGCTATCAGTTTATTAGCTCTTAATAGGCACCAGTGGAAAGAGATAATTATTTAACTGGGTTTTTAGTATTTTTATGGCAGACTGAATTGATTTGTTACCTATCTTTAAATAGGGACTCAAGGTATTCTGTTCCATTCCATAGATAAAGTCCTGATTCCATAGATGAAGTACTTCATAGATGAAGTAGATTGTATACCTCTCTTAATTCTATCCCTCCATGTTTCCTATTTTGTAACCCCATCCCACTCTGATGCATCATCAGCAGTAACAATTCAGAACAGAAATTAGCTCTGCATCTAAATAGATTAACAATAGGGTCACTGCAAAATTCCTACTGCTCTGTGGCTAGCCACCATAAATATTGGAGATCTGTGATATCTGTGCCTTTCCTTTCCCTGGAACAATCAGTGCCGTGTCCATGACGGCTTAGTCCCTGCCAGTCAAAGATATAAGGTAGTTTTGGAAATTACACTGTCAACTGTCAAGACTCCGGTAGTTGTTGTGTCACACTAGTTTTCAGACATTTGGGCAAGCATGTGACTGTCCACTGTTTCCTTTAATGGATTATCTTTTCACATTCCTTAGTATATAGATATGTCCTACTTATGGCTTGTCTACATGAGAACACTCACTAAAGTTAATCGGAATTAACTTTCAGAGTAGATTAGTTAAACCACATTAAACCTTTGTGTGGATCTTTTTATTCAGAATTAATTTAATTCAAATTAACCAGATTAAAGGCTTGTCTATGTGGACCAGTAATGCGGTGTAGAGAGGTGTGATTTCTAAAGTGCACTAACATATTGTGCATTAATTGGCCCATGTAGACCTTGCTGATGTGACCTAGAACTTCCCTCGTGCACTTTAATGTAGTGCTGTTAACACAGTACAATACCACATTAATGTGCACTAGGGAACTTTTAGTTCATGCCAGCAGGGTCTATGTGGACCAATTAATGTGCAACATGTTAGTGTGCTTTGGAAAGCAGACCCCCACGGAGCTCATTACTGCTCCATGTAAACAAGCCCTACGGCCATTTTAATTCTGAATAAGAGCATCCACACAGGGTTTTAATATGGTGTAACTAATCAACTTTAAATTCATACCTTTAGTTAATTCGGATTAATTTGCCTGAGTGTCTCTGTGTAGACAAGCCATCAGGGGCAGTGCTTAGGTTACTTCAAGGCACTTGTATTTTCAATTTGTGCTGAACTTCTTCAGAAACTCCACCATTGTACACAACAAGTACAACTTTTGCTAGTCCACTAGGTCGATATTTATTGTTTTGGAGAAGCTCTTTTTTTCTCTTGTCAGTCTCTTCTAACAGTATTACTGCAGCAAATTTACAAAACAGAGGAAAAATGTTTGGTATTTACTTCTCTCTGTAAAAAACCAAACAAAAAAATCTATTTCCTTTTGCAGGTATAGAGACCAATAGATGTCCGTTAGCCCATGTAATTTATGATAAATTAATTTAATCTACACATAATGACATAAGTGAGCCTGAAAAAAACTTCTATCAATTTTTGCCTTTGGAGGTAACATAATATTTTCAAATGTCGACCAAAACTGAGTAATTAACCCCCAGGCTGAGCAAATGAGCTTAATAGACATCTCCCACACATTCCTTTGAATTGACAAAAATGAGAACAAAAATGTGGCAGCCCAAGGGTTAAAACTATATCTGCCATACAAAGCAATGGTTTACAGTGTTAATACATGAGATTAGTCTTACACACAAGGTTCAGAAATAGAGCAGAGTTCATAGAATCATAGAATATCCGGGTTGGAAAGGACCTCAGGAGGTCATCTACTCCAACCCCCTGCTCAAAGCAGGACCAATCCCCAACTAAATCATCCCAGCCAGGGTTTTGTCAAGCCTGACCTTAAAAACCTCAAAGGAAGGAGATTCAACCACCTCCCTAGGTAACACATTCCAGTGCTTCACCACCCTCCTAGTGAAAAAGTTTTTCCTAATATCCAACCTAAACCTCCCCCACTGCAACTTGAGACCATTACTCCTTGTTCTGTCATCACCTACCACTCAGAACAGTCTAGATCCATCCTCTTTGGAACCCCCTTTCAGGTAGTTGAAAGCAGCTATCAAATCCCCCCTCATTCTTCTCTTCTGCAGACTAAACAATCCCAGTTCCTGCAGCCTCTCCTCATAAATCATGTGTTCCAGTCCCCTAATCATTTTTGTTGCCCTCTGCTGGATGCTTTCCAATTTTTCCACATCCTTCTTGTAGTGTGGGGCCCAAAACTGGACACAGTACTCCAGATGAGGCCTCACCAGTGTCGAATAGAGGGGAACGATCACATCCCTTGATTTGCTGTCAATGCCCCTACTTATACAGCCCAAAATGCTGTTAGCCTTCTTGGCAACAAGGGCACACTGTTGACTCATATCCAGCTTCTTGTCCACTGTAACCCCTAGGTCCTTTTCTGCAGAACTGCTGCCTCCCCACATGGTCCCCAGTCTGTAGCAATGCATGGGATTCTTCCATCCTAGGTGCAGGACTCTGCACTTGTCCATGTTGAACCGCATCAGATTTCTTTTGACCCAATCCTCTAATTTGTCTAGGTCCCTCTGTATCCTATCCCTACCCTCCAGCATATCTACCTCTCCTCCCAGTTTAGTGTCATCTGCAAACTTGCTGAGGGTGCAGTCCACACCGTCCTCCAGATCATTGATGAAGATATTGAACAAAACCGGCCCCAGGACTGACCCTTGGGGCACTCCACTTGATACCAGCTGCCAACTAGACATGGAGCCATTGATCGCTACCCTTTGAGCCTGACGATCTAGCCAGCTTTCTATCCACCTTATAGTCCATTCATCCAGCCCATACTTCTTTAACTTGCTGGCAAGAATACCGTGGGAGACTGTTTCAAAAGCTTTGCTAAAGTCAAGGAATAACACATCCACTGCTTTCCCCTCATCCACAGAGCCAGTTATCTCATCATAGAAGGCAATTAGGTTAGTCAGGCATGACTTGCCCTTGGTGAATCCATGCTGACTGTTCCTGATCACTTTCCTCTCCTCTAAGAGCTTCAGAATTGATTCCTTGAGGACCTGCTCCATGATTTGTCCAGGGACTGAGGTGAGGCTGACCAGCCTGTAGTTTCCCAGATCCTCCTCCTTCCTTTTTTCAAGATGGGCGCTACATTAGCCTTTTTCCAGTCGTCCGGGACCTCCCCCGATCACCATGAGTTTTCAAAGATAATGGCCAATGGTTCTGCAATCACATCCGCCAACTCCTTTAGCACCCTCGGATGCAGCACATCCGGTCCCATGCACTTGTGCTCGTCCAGCTTTGATACTGTTTTCTTTTATGCTGCCAAAAATTCTCTGTGATGAGCCATCTGATTTCCACAGGAGCTTTGCTGGTGGTCACTGTAACAAGCTATATATTCTTTATGTTCATTGTGTTTATATGCCTGTTCTTAGCTTCACAGCTGTTGGCGGTTTTTGTTTTAAGAAATGATTCATTGCATAATATCACGATAGTTAAGAAAATAAAAATTGGAGTTGCACCCCCACCTTTTCAAAAAGAACATGTTTGGTTTTAGCTCTGGAACTTTAAGTTGCACAGTTACTCCATGCACTACTTTGTAAACACAAACAAGGGTTAATAATGTCCCTAGGAAGGCAAAACATACTGTAACGTGAAGCCTGCCAGTATTCTTTGAAGGTAGCATTATGGAGATGCTGATACATTGTTAATAAACCTACCAGAGAATGTTTAATTTGGACTGAGAAAAATTGTTTCCTGTGGCCCTATATATAGCCCTAATGACTTTACAAGAGTTCTAATAATGTTTGCTTTTTATGAGGAAAAATAAACTGTACTAGGAGAAAATCTTCTCAGTAGGACTGCATTGGGATCATGGCCTAGTAAGTACAACCCAGACAAGGTGCCTGTAAAGCTACAGAAAGCCATCTGCAGCATGACAATTAAAGGCCGACCCTAAACATGTAGAGCTTAATCCTGCAGGTTGCTGAGCAGTGTAGAGAGAATTGCAGAGAGGAAATCCAAGGTGCTGGCACTTAGGGTTGGCTCAGCACCTTTGTGCAGGGGCAAGAGGCTTCCTCATTGTGTGGAGGAATATGCGTGGCTTGATAACGTGTGAAAAGCTGTATGCCTATGTTGAACCGAGCACTGGTGAGCAGGGGCAAGATTGGTCACAATTCAAAGCAGAGTGAGGCTTTGACACGGCATAATTGCATAGGCATGAATGTAAATGATGTAAATAGGGCCATTTCTAGGATTTTCACTGACTCCTACTGCCACACAGTAGGAGTGGCTTATTCAAGGTTGCATAAGATGTGCGTGGTGAAGAAATTGACAGCAAGGGAAGCCACCGATAGAAAAGCTTTATGAAGATTCTAGGAAAATAGTATTTCTTATTGCCAGCTGTTCAATTGCTCATGATATATGTTTGACAAATGTTCTTGCTAATCCACCAGCCTGCAGCACCCACTCCCCTCAATTTACTTCAACTTGTTATTCCGCAATAAAGTGCTTTGGTCAATATCCTTAGCATTGGATCAACACTATTTACTCACACCTTTTATCTGCATCTTTGCCACTGCCTCAAGATCAGATCCTGTGTGGTGTGTTGAACACCTCCCAGGATTGGTCCTGAAACCACATTCTCCCTTCAGATACATGACTTCACTAGGCGACACACAAATGTGTCTGAAGGCATGATATGGATTTTGCTTTTTTAATGTCAAAGGGTTGATTTCTAACAGTAGGAAGTGAACTCTTTTGCATTTCTATAGTGCCTGTCAACCGTGAATCTCAAAATACTCTTCAAAATTTAGTTAACAAAGCTCCTGAATGCCTCTGTGAAGGAAGAAAGTATTATCTCATCTGATTCTAGAGTGAGTATCAAAAATAATCCAATGGAAGCCATGAATGAAAACTCCTTTGCTCTAACCACTAGTCTAGCTCCCTGTCTTGTCATGGAGGCAGGATTTAATGAAGAAAAACAAAATATGAGTTAAACTCGGTTTTGGTTTTCCAATAAAACACAAGTACATCTTAGTTCCATTGAAATCAATGGCAACACTCCCACTGACTTCGGTGGGGCCAGAATTTCACCCCATATTGGTTAAAAGATTTGTTTTGGGTGCTTTGCAGGACTGAGGCCAAAAGCATGATGTAAAGTTTGTTTATCTCCAGTCCCATTCACTTCAATGAGTTCATTATTATGTCATATAAATTGTGGTAGCATCTTCAGGCCCCAACCAGTCAAGACCGCATTGTGTTAGGCATTGTACAATCACATAGTGCATGATAGTCCTTTGACCACTCCAGAGAATAGTGCGTTACACATGTATGTCCTTAAGTACTTTGCAGGGTTGGATACTTGCTTCATTCCCAAACCTGACAAAATCTGAAATGTATTACATATTTTGTACGCAACTTGGCTGGCAATTTTTGAAATTAGTCAAAATTTCAAGTGCCTGTGACATTCAAGTGGATCCTTTTCCATTTCTCCATGTTCTTCTCCAGGTCAAAAATACACCAGCTGGCAGTGTCCCTTTTACCTTGTATCTAAAATTAAAGATTTTATTGATCAATCTAAAATACTTATATGGCTCTGCAACAGGGTGGCTTGGCCGTGGGCTGGAGAGCCTGGGGCTAACACAGGCCTGATTACAAGATGAGCCCCACCTGAGAGAAATCAGGTATAATACAAATACAAAAGGAAGCTGCAGGGGCTTGGGGGGAATCCAAACAGAAGAAGGAAATCTGAGCCAGAAGGCTAGGTGTCTGCCAAGTGGAATAAGGTCTTTGTGGATGATAGAATAATTGGAGATGGGTATGAACTAGGCGGCTACTATGATGTATCTGGTGTTTGGGACACTGAGGACTGTTTTGAATTACTTTGGGCTACTAACCCAGTTTCAGGGGAGGGCTGGTGGTAGCCCTGAGAGCGACTATATGCTGCTCCCAAAGGCCCCCAAAGGAAGGAGCAGAGGGAGGGCCCTGTGGAAACACCTCTGGCCACAAGGGGGTGCCTGGTGAAATGTGGCCCCCATTACAGCTCCCACTTTAGCATAGTATCTGAGTGCCTCACAATTTTCTAATGTATTTATCCTCATGACACTCCTGTGAAGTAGAACAGTGCTATTATCTCCATTTTACAGATAGGAAACTGATGCACAGAGAGACCAAGGGCTTGTCTACATGAACAATTAGACCTCAGCAAGCTGGGGCACTAGTCTGTTGCCATCTAACTATCCATGTGCACCCTGCTGACATGCACTACCAGTTTGTACGAGTGCTTTGCTCTAGTCCATCTTGAAAGAGGTCTAGCTCAAAGAGCATCAAGTAGTAGCAGGATTTTTTTTTTCTTCCTCCAGCTGTGTGTCACGTCGGGAACCGGTAAACGCTTTGCTTTTACCTTTCTTTTTTCAGTTTGGAAATGTTGATCATGTTGACATCAGGAGTAGTATAAAGTTTCTCTACTTAACATGGAGTCAGTAATGCCTGACAAAAAATAGTACTTTGTGTATCAAACTTTAACAAAATCCTGACCTCAGAGAACTCCCCCTTCCTTAAAAAAAGGGAATTGGAACATAAGTAAAATTATAAAAATGTGGGTTTTTAAAAATTATTTATATTTAGAAGGTGCCCATCACTGTGGTGCTTAGGCACCTGGAGTTTGTATATAACACCTCCTCCACCGTTGTACTTTTAATTCCTTGCATGATTATTTTGCTAAGTGTGTTTGCATGAGTTAAAGGCAAGTAAATATTTGAATGGAGGTCACGCAATGAAGGGAAAAATATTCTTTTATTTTCCACTAAAAGGGGACTGTCTTTGTGTTCTCACTGTGCATAGAGTATGCCCCTAGACCATATAGTATTCAAAAACACGTAAGAGTGCACCTTTTTTTAAAACCAAGATCAGAAGGCAATTAAATAATGAAAGCAATGCTTGATATTCTGCTGAGCTGGGACAATGGATCCTACAGCTACTGAAAATGATGATACTGCATTTGCTGCTGCTTAAAGAAATCTGACTGGTCAACTCTCTGCCTCATTATCTTAAACTAAAGGAAGTCTATTTTCATGGTTCAATAGAGAGAAGCAATTGAAAAGATTAATCAAAGAGAATTAGTGATTGTCAAGTCCTGCTGACTTTTAAGTGACTTCATAAAACACTGACCACCTGTTAAAACAGACAGAGCCGATATGATGATGATTCCTGGCACACTTTGATGCACAAAAATGTAAAAATTGTTACAATGAATACAGTCTTACATGACCACTCATGGAATCTCATTTCTTGATCTGACATACAGCCAGTGGAGGATTAATGATTTTGCCGCCCCGAGGCCCAGAAATAATTGCTGCCCCGCCCCCCCCAGCTCACCTCTGCTCCGCCTCTGTCCCCATCCCCTGAGCGCGCCGCCGGGTCCTGCTTCTCCCGCTCCCTGCCAGTGCTTGTGCGCAAAACAGCTTCACGAAGGAGGCTGGGGGAGTGGGAATGCGGCATGCTCAGGAGAGGAGGCGGGGCTGGGGTGGGGATTTAGGGAAGGGGACCAATAGGGACAGGGAGGGGGCGGGGAATGAGGGTGGGGAAGGGGTGGAGTTGGGGTGGGGCCGGGGGCGGAGGGCGCGAACCGCCACCATGGGAAGCAGCCTCTGGCTTGTATTATAAATTTGCCGCCCCTGCAAATTTGCTGCCCTAGGCCTAGGCCTTAATACACTGCTGCTTACAGCTGGGAGCCTGGAAACCCACAGAATCCTGACTTGACTCAGGGATGCCGGACTGTCAGCCGCATGGCAGGAAGCTTGGAAGTATACACCTTGGGAAGCAGCATTTGGGCAAGGTGGCATCTGTGTGCATTCAGTGGAAGCAACTCGTGGCCCTCAGAGATGGAGTAAGGGCTCTTGAGACCAGAGTGGCTGAACTAGAAGAGCTAAGGGAGACAGAGAGGTACATAGAGGAGACTTTCAAAACCACAGGAAAGCAGTGCCCCCAGCCTGACAGCCTCTGTGCTGTTGAGGAGGAGGAAGGTCTTGGGGAAAGAGAACATCAAGCTGCAGTGGAGGGAAACGATCCCATTGTTGGGAACCTCCTTCCAAATAATGTTGTGGTATCTTCTTGCACTGTGGATACCCCTCCAGAGGAGGGAACCCGGGTTATTAGGAAAAAACAGACAATAGTAATGGGGGATTTGATTATTAGAAATCTAGATAATTGAATTTGTGATGACTGGGAGAACTGCATAGTGAATTGCCTGTCAGGTGCGAAGATTGTGGACGTCTTGAGACATCTAGATGGACTTACGTGCAGTGCTGGGTACAAGCCAATGGGCATGGTACATGTACATACCAGTGACATAGGGAAAGGTAGGGGACAGGTCCTGGAGGTCAAATTTAGGTTGCTATGTAAGAGATTAAAGTCCAGGACCTCATTGGTAGCATTCCCAGAAATGCTTCCAGTTCCATGCACAAGACCGGTTAGATAGGCACAGTCTCAATGTGTAGTTGAGACAATGGTGTAGGGAGGAGGATTTAGGTTCATTAGGAAGTGGGGGACCTTTTGGAAAAGGAGGAATCTATACAGAAGGATGGGCTCCACCTTAATCAAAATGGAACCAGATTGCTGGCATGTAAAATTAAAAGGGTTGTAGAGGAGTTTTTAAACTAAATGTTGGGGGAAAGCCAACAGGTGCAGAGGAGCACATGGTTTGGGCAGACACATCCCTTAGGGGAGGATTTATTAAAGGGGTTACACTATATCCTAAGGAAGAGGTGGACAAATTTTTTGGCCCGAGGGCCACATCGGGGTGCGAAACTGTATGGAGGGCCGGATAGGGAAGGCTGTGCCTCCCCAAACAGCCTGGCCCCCACCCTCTATCTTCCCCCTCCCACTTCCTACTCCCAGACTGCCCCCCCTCAGAACTCCTGACCCATCCAACTCCCCCTGCTTGTTGTGCCCTGACTGCCCCCTCCCGGGACCCCCGACCCAACCACCCCCCGGGACACCACCTCCTATTCAACCCCCCCCGCCCCCCGTTCCCATCCCCTGCCCCCACCAAAGAACCTCTGCCCTATCCAACCGCCCTCTGTTCCCCATCCCCGGATTGCCCCCCCCCCAGGCCGAACCTTCACCCCATCCAACTGCCCACTGATCCCTGTCCACTGACTGCCCCCGGGACCCTCTGCTCCTTATCCAACCCCCCCGGCCCTGGCCCCCTTACCATGCCGCTCAGAGCAGCATGTCTGAAGTCAGACACGCTGCCACGCTGCCCTGCATGAGCATGCAGCCCTGCCACCCAGAGCACTGCCCATGTGGCGTGCTGAGGCTGCGGGGAAGGGGGCCAGCAGGGGAGGGGCCGGGGGCTAGCCTCCTGGGCCAGGAGATCAGAGGCCGGGCAGGATGGTCCTGCGAGCTGTAGTTTGCCAACCTCTGGGATAGGATATAAGTTGATAAAGCACAGGCAGGAACTGAAGAGAAACAGTCAAAGGAAAAAGATTCCCATTCAATTATATGACATGAAGGCAGACAACTAAATATTGACATATTTTATAAGTGCTTGTATGCAGAATTTCATTATTTTTACAGTAATTTTATACACTAATTTTAATTTAATGTCCTTTAGTTATAGAGTGTTCAAGTGCACGTCTGTGTACTTGAAACAGAAGAAGATGTGAAGGTCGATATAAGAGGAAATGGTTGGATAAAGGCACAGTGCTGTTAGATGACAATGGTGTGCATAGCATAGATGAAGTGTTTTATTGTAGCTGAAGCATGGATCTGGGAGTCAGGAGTCCAGTTCTAATCTCAGCTCTGCCCATTACTTTTTATGTGACTTTAGGCTAAGTCACTAAACCTGGGTTCTGTGCCTCAATTTTCTCATCTGTGTAAAAGACACAAAAATAGTATACCAATCTTATGGGAGTATTGTGAGGATTAGAGAGGACTAGGAGAAGAGCCACAACAAGGATTAAAGGACTAGAAAACACACTCTTATAGTGAGACACTCAAAGAGCTCAATCTATTTAGTTTAACAAAGAGAAGGTTAAGTGGTGACTTGATCACAGTTTGTAAGTACCTACATGGGGAATAAACATTTAATAGCGGATTCTTCAACTTAGCAGAGAAAGGTGTAACATTATCCACTAGCACAAAGTTGAAGCTAGACAAATTCAGACTGGAAACAAGGTATACAATTTTTCACAGTGAGACTAATCAACTCTTGTAACGACTTACCAATGGTTGTGATCAATACTCCATCCCCAATAATTTTAAAATCAAGGTTGGATGTTTTCCTGAAAGATATGATCTAAGAATTATTTTGGGGAAGTTCTATGGCCTGTGTTATACAGGAGAAGACTACAAAACTTTGCAATCTGTTGCACATTGGGTAACCAAATAAGCTGGAGTTTATCCGTAAATGTTTTGGGTCACATCCCAGAGTGGTGTAGCTCCGTTGCCTTCAGTTGACATGGTAGCACTGTACCAATTCATGCCAGCTGAGGAACTAGCCCCAGATAAATTGTGAACGAGATCTTTCTTTATTACTGAGTGGACAAACATCCCTCTTGCACTGCTAAACCAAGAAAAATTACACAAGCTAAAATGTAATTGAGGCCACTTGCTAGCTGGTGGCTTCCAGTTATTGAGAGATGCATCACTAGGGTTTTCTGTACTTGCAATCTGGTCATCAGTGCTGAGCACTGTTTCAGACCTCTGAGTTTTAAGCTCTCTACTATTAATTTGTCAAAAGTTCTGAGGGACAAGATGGGTGAGGTAATATCTTTTATTGGACCAACTTCTGTTGTGACAGAGGCAAGCTTTTGAGCTTAGACAGAGCTCTTCTTCAAGTCTGGGAGATGTACTCAGAGTGTCACAGCTAAGTTCTGACACAGTTGGCATGAATACTCTTCAGACACACAGGTGCTTTGGAGGTTTTGATACAAAGAATGTCAAGATAGCTGTCTTTGTTTATGAATCCCTAAGCTATGTCTCCAGAGGAAGACAGTATGGAACAAGGAGTGTTTGAGGAGGATTCTAAAGGCTCTGACGAAACCATAGGTATTTTCTGTACTTACAGCAGGACAAAATTGACAAAGTAGGTTCTTGTATTTGGAGGCTGAAGGGAAAAAAATCTTTACTTTTGAGAGAGCCAGTGACTTAAGAGTTAATGTGATTAAGCTCCTGACGATGAAGACTCCTCAAGACTTATTGTCCCTGTTCTTGACTGAGTAGTAAACCAACATGACCCAGTCTATCATTTATTCATGTAATGGCCTTGAGTAAAAACCCTGGATCCAAACATTCCTGAACTTTGGGGAAGTTCAGATCCTCATTCAGCTTATGTACCGTATGGCCAGCTTCATTTTCTATAATAGTTCAAAACAATGCCTTGAATGTAATTTGTCATATAGGCATTTTTGAGGTGCCCAACTCTGGGATGCAGCCTTACAGGGTTTAATGAGCAGCTAATTATTCATTGCCAAAGGTCGCTTACTGAAGATAATGCTAAGCTTCACAAATCTACTAAAAATGATCAGCCTATAACTTTGTCATTAAATGTGTTTCTGTTACATAGAGTAATAAAACTGTAGCATGACTAAAGTAAATCTTGCTTCATGTTCTGCAACACAAATTTTAAAACAGAGTGCATTTAACACATTTTTAATTTTTTGCTTGCTATTAAAAATGGCTAAACTGACCAAGTGTATAATTTTATGCTCAACTACATCAAATCCATTTAGTAGTCTCTGTAAAAAGAAAGTCTTTTCCTTTTATGCTAAAAAATATAATTTGGGCACAGATTTTACTGTGCAACTGTGGCACATTTTTGCAGTGAGGTCAATGCATATTATAATCTATTTTGGTTTTGAAGCAAATTTACCAAGCTGCCCTGCAGATACCACAGAGCGAAGCTCACCGCAAGTCACAACACAGGAAAGGATGTAGTTTCAGCTCAATTTTCAAACTGGCATGGAATTCAGGCGCACCACCACTTCTGTTCAGTGAGTCCTTTGATAGACAAGTATTATGCAACAGCAGAACTGGCACCAACTAGGCACTGGCTGAAATTCAGCTGAGATGTAAGTGGTGGTTGAAGATACACAGCAATAAGATGACAAAAACCGATATAATGAACTGTAAGTTGAAGTGACTTCAGTGGTGAGAGGGGAAAGAGGGAGGATGTATCAGGGAGAGCAACCAACAAGTAGGTATAAAATAAAACAGGGAGGGTTTACTTTACCTTGCACCACCTTTTCTGTTTCATCTAAAGCTGGTCCTTTATTTTTGTTCTGGCCTATGCAATGGACTAGTCTGTGGCAGTCAGTGGGCCTGATTCTCCTTTACCTGTACCTTGTGTAGTCATTTACGCCAGTGTAAAGTGCATGTAATATGCCACCATTCTGATTTGGTAATATCTTACACCCACTTTGCACTGATGGTGCACTAATGTACATTAGGACACAAGATGCAGAGCAAGGTAGGATCAGACACTCTGTGTGTAGGATCCTTTCCCTGGACCCTGCAGGCTGTGGAGCAGCAGTGGTGGCTGCTACTGCAGACTCATGTCTCATATAGCTCCCATGGCTGCTATTCATGCCCCACACATGTGTGGGGGAAGGTTATGCGTGGTGGGCCCATATAGTTACTTTCCACCAGAAGTCTCCCATGTGGTCATATTTCATGATATGCTGGGGCTCCTATTAAACAAGACTAAATGTCTTGAAACACAATGGGGAAATTGCATTAACAGAGATGTGTTGTTATATGTATCATGGGACAGGTCAGAAATGGTATGGTCATTGTTTTCCCTGAACATTTTCAAATGATTTGAAAAAAATCATTGAATTTGATTTTTATTTCAGTTTTTTGATCAAACACAAGGGAAAACATTGTTTTGTTTTGTTTCGTTGCCTTGAAAAAACAGAAAATTTTGAAGGAGTTCAAGACGCATTTTGTTGAAAGAATTTTGTGAAAAAATTTCAGCCACCTCTGTTAATAGTAGTGTGCTAAGTCCATGTTTGTTTCCGTTATAATAACAATGTTTACCATTGTGATTCTGTCGCACTAGCTCATGTTGAAAGTTCATTACAAATACCAGTCTCCATCCTAATCCCTCTGCAATCAATGGAAGGGCCCTTTGTCTGATTATTCCTTAAGGTAGCCCAAAAAGGTATTACTATTTCATCATCAGGTATTAAGTGACTTGGCCAAGGCTATGGAAGGTGTCAGTACCAGAGATGGAGACTAAGGAGAAGAGCTGGAAAAAGTGTTTGACCAAAACTTTTTTCAACAATAAATTTAGATTCAGAAACACTGAAAGATGTTGTGAATTTGTGGCAGTTTTACCAAACTGTTTATTTTGAAAAGAAACAAGAAAAAATTCTGAAAAAAGTTGTTCAATCTCTTTTGGTTCAGAATGAGGTTTTGTTGAGAAATAGCCTTTAATTTTACTTTTAAAAAATGTTTAAAATGTTAAAAGTTTAAAAAAAAGGTTTATTTCAGTCAAAACAGTTTGTTCAACCTGAAACAGTTTTTTTTTTTTTTAAATTGCCGTGTATCAAAAAAAAAACCCCCAGTTATTTGTCCAGGTCTTCTAAGGAGTCCTGTGACTGAGTCATGCTGTGCTCCAACAATACACCACTGGTGTTGTATGCTTCATGTACACTATAAAGATTAACCTCGTTTTCTGAAACAATGCTGGACATAGTTTGTCTTTGTCTACACTCGTAGCTAAACCACTTGTGCACCACTGCAGCCACACCCCTTGCTGACACCCCTTGTCAACAGTGGACAATTTTTATAGCCTAGGCCATGCTGCAGTCACAATGAGAAATGAGTTTTTTAGTTATATATGTGATAGTACTATGCTACTGAGGAAAAAGTACTTGAAAGTGTTCCAGTAAATCTCTGATTCATGGGATATTACAATGATTATTCTCCATTTAGATAACATCATCTGAGCAGCTCTGTTTTTGAAAACTTAAAAAAAAATCATACAGTAAATTGGTTTATGCTGATGGAAATGTTTGTTTTCTACTGTTTCTACCTTCCTTTGGCTTGCATGCACCTGAGGTAATTAGTGTAGGTTAAAATTTACATAACTGACTTCAGGGGGTTGCAAATAGGAAAGATAAAAATGTATAAACAGCGACGAATAATTCATTTTAAAGCAAGTTTCCTGTTTTTATCATGTACAATATGTATTACAGACTCACAGAGACTTTCTGAATAGGACCATTAGCATTGAATCTTTGATATATTTTTTCATGTGATGCTGTCTGCTCAGGGGCTTGATGAGGGAAGTAGGCCTTGTTCAGCCTACTGTAGGCTGGTGGAGTAGCCATTGCTGTATATTGGATAGCCTCCTTGTGTACTGGCAGTGGTGCACACAGAGTTTCCATCCATTTCATGGACACCAGCAGAAGATACTTGTAAAAAAGAAGCGGAGAATATGCAATAGAGAACTTAAAGCTTCAGACTGGGGAGAATATTTTTGCTCTTATAATATTAAACCCTTTGGCAACAGTATTGTTTTCAATTTTTGCACTGAGAGCTCAATTCAGCTCTCATGCCAGAGTGACTTTTCCAGCCTGTTGTATAAGGGCAAAATGACCCCAAGCCCTTCCACCTCAGTTCTGGAGAGTTGCAGAACTGCTTGGAGAAATGAATGCTCATGTAAATAAGCTTCCCACACATTGCAACAAGACACAGAAATGCTAATCTCTCTTGGAGAACATTTAATCACTGCTACATTGATACAGGGAGGCCTAAAGACCTGAAGTGGATTTAAACCAGGGGAAAGTGGTCTGTGACAAACATGAGGATCTAAGTAGGAAATATATGTATATATATATCTCTGTGAGTTAGGCATAGTAAAAATAAGGAGTTTAGTGCAGTGTTTTATATACAGATATAAAATGCATCGGTAGAGCTTTTCAAAACTGATTAGGGTATTTAACCGCACAACGCCCATTGGAAATCATGGGAGTTGTGTGGCTGAATCTCCTAGTTGACTGAAAAATCCCAACAAACTTCTGGAAAAGTACATAACTTCAGCTTTTTACTTCCATGTGCTTTTCTCACATGTCCTTTTGAGAAGATAATTTTTTAAACCCTTTCTTCCATGTAGGACTTAAAAGTTCAAAAGGAAGTTCTTCATCACAACAAACAGATGTTGCACACCAGATTCCATAAACCTTTTCAGAGGTATGTGGCATAACAACACCTTGCACTTTTATAGCCCCTTCCATCCAAGGCTCTCCTAGTGCTTTACAGAAACTAATGAGTTGGCCTTCACAAGTAGGGAAGTAGGATTATCTCTAGTTTACAAATGGGGAAACTGAGGCAAAAATAAATTAAGGCTTATATATTCAAAAGTGGCCTTTGATTTGGGGTGCCCCAGATTTTAGTTATGCATGCTGGGCCTGATTTTCAGGGATGCCAGGCACCTGCTGATGTTGACGTCAGCTGGAACTGAGGTAATTCTGAAAATCAGAATGTGGGAGTCTCCAGTGGCCAGCCAAAAATGGAGGCGTTCCTAATCAGAGGTCACTTCTGAAGCTTTTGATTTAAGAATACTGCAAAGATCACACAGACTCTGTGAAAGAGATGGCCATTGTACCCAGATTCCAATCCCATGCTTTAGTCACAAGACCATTCTGTATCATAGTTTTATTCTGGAATTTAAAGTTCACCTCAAATTCCTCCACTTCTCTTTGGTGTCTGAACCTGTGTGAACTGGGCATGATTGCTTCCACTTCTTCCCACCCCTCCTCCCCAAGAAATCCCTAGAATATTGAAATAATGAATTTCAGTCTAGCTTTAGAATCCTACTGTCCAAAGAGCATAACATTGATGTTATTGTATGGGTGGTTACAACTGAATCTACTTTTTACCTAGGGTTACACTGAGACTGGTACTTATGCAGGTGCAAAATGGCAGAGGATATGAGGAGCCTTCCAGGCCTCACCATGCTTCTGCAAAGACCAGTCATATTCATAGCGCCTAACTGATACAAAAGGGGCACAGAGCTCCCAGACACGCTTGCCTGATTACTGGTATAGTGTCAGTTAACAGAGCCAGACAATGATCTTAGCCACCCTTTGCAACTAGGACTGAGCATACAGACACAACTGCTTTGTGTGAAATTGACAAGAGACTGATCTGCACCTAGCTTGAATTTTTTTTCTAAAATCTCCCTAAGCTTGCTTAGTTGCTGCCTCTGCCTGTCAGATTCAAAACCCCAGTGGCTTCTTACAGCCTCCTTCCTGGTTATGAGTTACTCTTATGCAATTATAGAACAGAATAATTGCAGCAAAATTGTTTGCTATCAATAATATTTTAAACAAATAACTTGCACAAAAATTCATGGAGGAAATTGAACTAACAAAAAAAATTGAGGAAATTGTTGTCTGGGAATGGCAGCCCACAAGCAGAATAGAGGACTCAATTCACTGAGTAAATTATTCACTTGGCTATAATATCCAGCTATGTGAGAGGAACAAGGGGAAAAATGTTGCAGCCGGAAAAGAGATCAAATGTGGTTATTTAAATGTTTGATGTTCAGTAATGAAAACTGTTTGCCTTCATAATTGTGTATTAGCAGCTAATAAAGGCACTAGATACAGTAGTTTAAAAGTAATAAAATCCACAACAAAGTGTATTTAATTTTAAATTGAATTGCTAGCAAATGGGTGTCCTAATGAACCCCTGTGTCAATGTAGTTCTAACCAAATTAAGTGAAATAATTTCCATCATGAACAACTAAATAAGTACAAAGTTCCAAACAGACAACTTTTCTCCCCAAAGAAGGACCTTCTCAGATGCTTTGGTTGCTGGAATTAGCTAATGAAATTTAAGATCCACCTTGCCTTTGTCCCATTTGGGGAAATTAGGCTAAGGTTGACCTGTCAACCATTAAAGGATAAAACTGCAGAGTCAAATCCTGAAATCTGCGCATAGGGCTGGATTCTGTAATTCTCACATTGTGTAGTTTTATTTCTACTGTCCTGTTCCCATCAACTTCAGTGGGGCTGCTTATTTGAGAAAGTACTAGTCAGCATCAGGGTTGCAGGATTAGTCCTTACTCAGGCAGACCTCCCACTGAAACCATTGGGCTAATGGTCTACACACAGTTTTTGTACCAATTTAAGTATTTGCCCTACATTTACAGGAATAAGTTCTACTGCCATAAGCACCTTTGTGCCAATTTAACTGTGTCCACATTCGGGGTTGTACTGCTGTAACTATACTGGTTTCCAACCAGTACCAAATTGTGTATAGAAAGAGGCCTAAATAGAAATTGTTATACTAACCTGCGTGGAACTGGGAAGGAGGAGCAGATGTTGCAGGAAGGAAAAGTTTGTAGGAGACAACAGGTACTTGGTCTGTGTGCACATGACCAGAGTGCTAGCTGCAGTTGCATCATCTCTGAAAACAGACCTCTTAATAAATGGTGAGTGTAGTTTTCTATATATGGAGTCGTTTTATTGTATTACCCAGCACACAGTTCATCAAAATGAATGAGGACCTCAGGTTTAAGTCTTGCACAGAGAGAGACCTGGGATTAAGTCAGAAAATGTCAATAGTCAAGGAAAACCAAGGGAAGGTTTGTTTATAGGGATTCTTGTTGTACCCTGACCATTGCATTAAAATAACATTAACATTACAGTGGAACCTCAGAGTTACGAACACCTCAGGAATGGAAGTTGTTTGTAACTCTGAAATGTTCGTAACTCTGAATAAAACCTTATGGTGGTTCTTTCAAAAGTTAACAGCTGAACATTAACTTAAAACAGCTTTGAAACTTTACGATGCAGAAGAAAAATGCTGCTTTTAACCATCTTAATTTAAATTAAAGAAGCACAGAAACAGTTTCCTTACCTTGTCAAATCTTTTAAACATTCCTTTTATTTTTTTTAGTAGTTTACACTTAACACAGTACCTACCATCCTGTATTTGCCTTTTTGGGGGGCGGGAGGGGGCCGGTGTCTCTGCTGCTGCCTGATTGCATACTTCCAGTTCTAAATGAGGTGTGGGGTCGACTGGTCAGTTCGTAACTGTGGTATTCATAGCTCCGAGGTTCTACTGTATGTTGCATAGGTGATTCAGCCACTTGAATGTATTAGAACAAATTCTGAGGTTTGTACTCAGGTTCAAATACAGCCTGGCCCTTATGCAGGTGCATGGGAAGGGGGAGGGACTAACAAGCCTCCCACGTCTGTGTAGCCCTCATAAGGGCGGGGCAGAATTGCATGCCCAGAATGACAGGTATCGCTCCCTCATTACTTTGTGCTGATCCTACCCTCATGCACTGGCCAGCAAAGCTGGCTGCCTGTCTGAGGAAAAATATATTGTATCCCATGAGGCAGCGTAGCGTAGCAGTGTGTGCACTCCTCCCGTGTCATCAGATTGCTGCAAGAGACCTTCTGTCTCCCTGAATACCTCAAAGTGCTCCCTTTGGGGTGGATCTGCTTTGCACTGCCCCAAAGCATGTTATGTTCTTAAATTGTGAACTAGAGCCGTTGTCAGTCTGTGTGAGGACTGAATAAAGACTCACGTTGGGACTTGGCCCATTACTTTTAAGTGTTACTTACATTTTGCAAAAGGTTAGCATAAAGAAGGAATGATAATGCTTAGCTATCTCAATTTGTGTGTGTGTATGCCACAAACATAAAGGGCCAGATTCCTACCTGGTGTAAATCAGCATGACTCCATTGATTTCTGTATAGCTATTCCAATTTATCACAGCTGAGGATCTGGCTCTTAAAGTGACAACAGAAGAATAGAGGTATTCTATTTTATTATTGGTAATGCAGAACTTGAGCTTTGGTACAAGTTTGGTGACTATCAGATCCATTATTTTTGCTCATATTTTGGGAGTGAAACTCCATATGCTTGTAAGTTAACCTGTGTCGCAGCCTGACAAATATTAGTTGTGCTATTAAACATGTGAATGCATCTTTCTGCCGCCAGTTTTAAAAGCCTACCCATTTCTCTGCATTGAAACCCCCCCCCCCTTCCTTATTTATTTATTATTAATTTTGGTCCCCTGCAAGGCTTGTAATATACTTGAAGAAAACATCAAATTGTGATGTAGTTCCAAAGGCAAGCACTTTTCATTTATGTGTTGCTGTCAATTTCTTCTTTCCTCTTTGTAACTGATGCAGAATAGAAAGTCAGCCATGGAAAGTAGCACAGAATGCCCGCAAACATGAAATTGTAGCCAAGTTTGGTAACCTCGCAGAAGTGAATAATGAATCAAATGGAGCAGCAGGACTTTGCTGGAAGGTGAGGTTCTCCATGAGTGCTCTTTTTCCTGATGCAAATTGCGAAATGACTAGATCAATTATATTGAGTCTCTTGCATGATTTTTTTGTTTTAATTTTAGAGGATAGGATTTAGCAGGTTTAAAAATATGCTTTCCAGCAGAAGTAACCATATGCTTAAATAGAATGTCTAAAGCTATTAACTATGAATCATTTGGGCATGGCTGGAGTTCTTCAAAACAGTTTGTCAGCGCTGGCCAAGTAAAGTCTTTCAGTAGGAGATGAGGCAGCTCTGCCACCATGCAAATGAGACAGGCCTGAGACGTGATGAATCTTCTATCTCCTTTTCCTACTCGACTGACACTCGCTTTGAGGGAGGTTGTAAATGCAACAGAGATTGTGGTATAATTCCTCAGACTGGCGTTTCTGCCCCCCAGTCACTATTCGATTATCTTCCAAATTGCTGTGTTTCAGAGAGATAAAGATTTTTTATGGCTTGCTGACTTGAAACAACCAGAAGAGCCAGAAAAGAGATGGCTAACCGGCCATGCATAGTAATTCCATTGGTAAATGACAAAATCTTTGTTTGTATGACATTTTCAAAATTACAACAGAAGATGAATCTAAAATACAAAATGTCACATTTGGCATGCAAAACTATCAAAATATATTTCAGTATAAAATTCATAGAGGCGTTTAATTTAGAATGTGTTTAATAACTAAGCCTGCCTGCATCAGTAATCCTGCCTTGAGGTTTAAAAAAGATTGTCTTATTTATTCACATGATGTTAATTTTTTTATATATATTATTCAGAAACCAAAAATATTAAGGTTAAATCTTCATTGTTAATTAAGATTTTCTAATTAAACTGAAAATAATTGTCATTCAGATTAGTTGTTAAGTATGGTTTGTATCGAAAAACAAAAGAAGTTTAACAACTTCAGCTGTTTATTTAACTGCTTAATTTAATTCCAGAAGCTTTCTATCTATATGGAAATATGCTATCACTTCCAAAATAAATCCAAAACAGGATTAAAGAGGAGATTATTAGCTACTGTAGGTTTAGACTGGGATACTACTAGACTTAGTAGTCAAGGCAGCCATTTAATTCTAAAATATGCCATGGACCAGGGGTTCTCAACACTTTTTGTTCTGAGCCCCCCCTCCCCCTCCCCCGCAATAAAATCTCCATGCCCACCTGTGCCACAACAACTGCTTTTCTGCATACAAAAGCCAGGGCCAGTGTTAGGGGATAGCAAGCAGGGCAGTTCCCTGGGGCCACACACCACAGGGCCCCCCACAAAGCTATATTGCTCAGGCTTTGGCTTCAGCCCCAGATGGCGAGGCCGAGGGCTTCAGCCCCAGGCGGTGGGGCTTCTGCTTTCGGCCCTGGGCCCCAGTGAGTCTAATTCTGGCCCTGCTTGGTGGACCCCCTGAAACCTGCTTGGAGCCCCCTAGAGGGCCCCAGACCCCTGGTTGAGAACCACTGCCATGGACCATGGTGTCAAATTAAAATAAAAAAGAGTCTCATAATATAGATTTTCCATAAAATGAAATAAATTGATTCCCCCAAAATACATAAAGTTATTTGGAGTAATACATTTTAATTTTTACAGAAATTGTGTCATTGTCGTAAAACAATATTAACGCCAAACTAGAACACCCCAATATATGCCTGACCCTGCAGTCTTTATTCAGGTAAAACTAAATATTTGGTGGCATAGTGGAATGGATACATTTATATAATTCTGAGTCTGCATCCTTACTCAAATCAACATCTGCTATGTGCGCTGAATGTCCAGAATAATCATTGAAAGAGATTTTCAAAAATACAGTGAAACATTACTCCATACTAAATATTCTGCAACGTAGACAACATCTTGTCAACAGCAAGCAGCAGATGTTTCCTTTTGTCTGGACCTGAAATAAAGGTGCCTGTGGGGAGTGATTATTAAATTCTACACATGTTGCACTTTGATTATTATTCTAAGAGTATATTATAAGAAGATGAAAGGATAGTCTGGGTGTTATACAGCACTAATAGCTTTGGTAAGACTTATAATTAATATAAAAACATTGGCTGCCATGTTTCTCACTGTGTGCCTGCAGCCTGATCATCATGTCACCTATCATGGATGTCTTCAAAGGCATACTGTATTTTTAGAGGTGTTGATTTCTTGTGAATTCTGCTTTTTATTGCAGACTGATGATTTCTAGTGTCACACTTCATTAATATACCATGCTTAAAAAAACCTGCTAACTTTTTATTTTTATTTTCCATGCAATCCACATGCTTGCCTTTTGACATCCCTAATTACACAGCCCAGGTCTTTCTCTATTGTCATTGCTAAGGTTGAACAAAAAGAGTTGTCTACTTTTTGGTGGTCATTTTTTGAGGAATTCATTCTTTCTAATGGTATAGTTAAACTCTGCTTTCTACCTAATTCAATAACATAGTCTTCTCCTTAGGTTGACTGGTCCAAAACACCTCAGCCCATTCAAATCCAATTAAGATGCCTACGAGGTGCTAAAGACAAAGTGCCCAAGGGCCACTACACCCTCAAGGTTTCTTTGCTCAGTCGTCTAGGGGGTAGTGTACTTAAGTGGTCCGAACTGAAGGAACAACAGTGGGCTGGAATGACATTGCCAGTCAGCCATGACGGAAACTTTTATGACGTGGAAATTTGTTTCGACCAAAGTGTCCATACAGTAAGCAACGCTTCTTAAATATGCTTTCTTTGCTTTGATAGGTAAAACACATCCACTCCTTCCCCTTCAGGCTTATATATTTAATACATTCCATCATGTTTGTAATCTATGTAATATTTTAAGGTGCAATTTAGGAAGGTGCAATTGCCTCCCCCCAAGTAACACTCATCACTCACTCTAAAAGTGCCAAATATATAATACACTATTTCATGTAGTGCTGTCAGCTAATTTTAGATTTTACTTTTATTCTTTCTTATCAATACAGCTTGTCAGCTATGTAATTTGATTTGGGTAAAATAGCTTTAGAATAATAAATGAATGAGTGGGTGTATATAAACACATGAATGCTCAAATCCTTCTGTGAGTTTTTAGCTTCATTGACCCCCATTTGCCAAAAAAGCGGCATTTGGATTATTTTGGAAGAAGACCAAACACTTGAGGCTCTATTCTGTCTTTTGTGACTAAGGCACACATATTTTCTTTCCTAAACATGCTGTGCATGGCAGGATTGTTGTGTGTCAGTTGCTCAGCATTGTGTCTAATGTCTCAAGCTGGTTGAATCATTGGCTGGAAATAAATTATCTGACAAACATAGGCTTCTTTACTGTTTGTGAATCGATGCTGATTTCTGCAAATGTGTTCATTGTTCTGAACTGTTCACTGAATACTGATATCATTACTCTTATGTTTTGTTTGTAATCTGGTAGTGCCTAGGATCACCAGTCATGGACTAGGACTCCATTGTGCTAGGCACTGTACAAATGCAGAACAAAAAAAGTTCCTGCTCCAAGGAGCTAACAATCAAAGTAGTATTTATGTTCAATTTTCAAGCTGTGGGTTGTTTCTGAATAGTTCACTTCAACTCCTGGCTATTTAAGATCTGAGGTCCGTCACTAAGTCATATTTTCGGCTTTCTGATTGGAAATCGTAATTAGTAAGCAACACATAATGAATAATGGATACCTGGTGTGCATGTGAATATGGATTCTGGTATCAAGAAAAGCCATGCATATGAAGAAAACTGCTCTTTATCCAGACCCTGAATAAAAAGGGGCACAAATATGGTCAAATAGAACAGCCATTCTAACTTGAACAAATGTTGATGGTTTTGCTGTAGCTGGCCAGCTCTGCTGAAGGCTACACATTCAATATATGTGGCCGTGCACCCTTGGACCATGGATTTTAAATGTAAATGTAAATTTTAACTGTGAAAGAAACTGTCCAACTTGTGGAGTGCAGTGTATTGCTGTTCTGCCTTAAAAAGACAGCTTCCGCCAGTGCAGGACCTGTTAAATTAATCAGTTTATAGACTACCCCCATGCAGGCTAATAATCAGGGCCGGCCCACAACATTTTGGCACTTGAGGCTGGGAGCTCAAATGACGCCCCCATGCGCCCTCGCTTGGGCCCAAACTTCCAAAGGTCTCAATTTTACCTTCTTCCTCTTCTGCTCCTCTCTTGGTACTGCTTTGCTACCTATCCCAATAAAGGAGAACTAACAAATTAAAATGCCTTGTTCAAAATTTTTAAGTAACACTTAACTTTCAAACGCCTGAACAACAAATGTAACTTTTCTTGTCTGCACAGTAAACACTGGCATTTTTATGTTTGAATAATCAGAGTGGTGCTGTCCGTGCCTTCTTGGTTGCGAAGATTTGAACTGCTTCTTGAAGGTCCACAGTCTGGGCCAGCTCATGCTCTATTTGGCTGACCAGCCAAAGGCTGACCAGCCTCTCCTGTGTCATTGTGGAGCGTAGACGTGTTTTTATTAACTTCAGCTTGGAGAAGCTGCGTTCTCCACTGGCAACTGTTACAGGAAGTGTTAGAAGTATGTGCAGAGCAACAAAAACATTTGGACAGAGGGTGGTCATCTTATTTGTGCACATATATTCCAGAACAGCCTTTGGAGTTGATCCTGCTGAAATGTATCTTGAAAGGGCTTTCAGTTCATCACCTAAATCACTCGCATCAATATCGCGCATGTCATCATGTGTCAACACTGTCTCTAGTGCCCTGCATTGCTGGTGTAGGTCTTCTTCAGGTATAGTGAGGAGTTTTGGAATATCATACAACATCCCAAATATACTGCTGTGTTCCTTGAGCTGCATGAAACATTCTTCAACTGACTGTATTGCACAATCTAGCACCTGGTTAAAGAATTCAACCTTGAATTGTTGTTTGGGGTCTCTTATGGGATTATCCCATGCCTTCTAATCAAAATGTCTTCTTCGGCGACTCTTGTATTCTTAAATGGGTGGGAAAATAGCTTCAGTGTGAAGTTCCTGTGCCAACTTCTGTGCACTCTTCAGAACGTTTTGAAATTCCTCATCTGACTGGTAAAACTGTAGGTATGACTTTGCTTTGTCCAGTTGTTCCATTGCTCCAGATATATCAAGTTCAACACCTTGGAGTCTCTTGCTTACAACATTTATTTCAAACAGTATTTCATGCCACAACACTAAGCCACACAGAAATTGGAAGTTATGTATGTTTCTGGTTATTCCATTTCCCTCTGCCACTCTTCTCCCACGAACAGTTCCTGTCATAGCATTATTTTCCAAAATGGCAACGTCCCAATTTGGTGTTTGATAGGCTTTATCGCCCCCACTTGACTGTCCCATCATGTGGTACTCAGTGGTTTCAGTGTCAGAAAGGATGTTCCCAGATGTTGCTTCAAAATTTGCGATCGATGAGTTGATGCAGAGAAAAATACATAGATGCTTTGAATTACATTTAAAAATTCAGCAGCCTCACTAGAAGCTGATGCTGCATCACTGACCACCAAGTTCAATGAATGAGAACTGCATGGGACAAATAAAGCTCGAAGGTTTAACTCTCAGATCCATGTCTGCACTCCTCTGTTCCTTCCTCTCATGTTGGCACCATTATCGTAGCCCTGACCTCTCATGTCAGCTATCGCAATTCCCATATCTTCCAGCTTTTTAAGAAGCACATTTGTCATACCAGCTCCTGTAGTATCATCAATGTCAACAAATTCTAGAAAATGCTCTCTGACAGTCACCACTGCAGGGACGTTTCCACTAGGTTCTGTTGTTGTTACAAAATGCACCATTAAAGTAATTTGTTCCATATGGCTGATGTCAGGTGTGCAGTCCAGAATAACAGAGTAATATCTTGCTGACTTCAGATCTGCCACAATCTTCTGTTTGACTTTTGTTGCCAGTAACTGTATGATCTCATTTTCAATTGTTTTTCCAAGGTAGTGGTGTGTGTACATTTCTTGGGTGGTGACTCTTCTTAGATGCTCCTGGAGTACAGCATCAAACTCCGCCATCACCTCCACAATTTTAAGGAAATTTCCAATGTTTGGCACATACAGCTGATCTTAAGTGCCACGCAGTGCTAGGTTTTGGGTAGCAAGCATTCTCTCAATGGCAATGAGCCTTTTCAGAACATTTTGCCGGTAGAGAGATTCTGATGCAATCTTCTCTTGATGCTGATCATCTATGGTGGCCTTTAACCTTAGTCTCATCTCAAGCTCTTTCCACCTATGAAATGCTCTCTGGTGATTTTCTGCCTTCTCATGGTGTGCCAGATTTCTAGACAGATTTTTCCAGTCCTTTGTTCCTGTAGAACCCAATGTGGCTGGAACATTAGACTGGAAGCGTTTGCAGCAAAAACAGTATGCAGCATTCTGGGTTTTTGAGTACATAAGCCATGGCCTCTCCACTTTGTCATCATTGGGAATTTCACGCCAGTAATGTGTTGGATGGAAACTTCTATTTTCAGTATCTTTGGGGAACATGAAGTTTTTCACTTGCTGTGGCCCATGCAGTACAAGGAAGTCCCTCAGGCTGCTGCTCAAGTGGATCCACAGTCCTGGATCATCTAGACTGAAGGAACTAAACTCAGCAGCAGCTGTTTCTTGGGCCTCCACCACACTCTTCTCTGATTTACACTTTTCTTCAGGAATGTGCATGGTTACATCTATTTGAGATGGAGATATGGATGCTGCAGTAGCTGCCAGGTCACCTGCACTCTGACTAACTGGAAGATCAGGCATCTGCTCACCACTCACATCCTCACTGGGGCTGGAAAGCTCACTGTGAACATTTGTGTCTGTGTATCTCAGGAGAGCGCCTTCCTGCTTGGATAGAAAAGCTTCCTTTGCTTTCTTTCTTTTTCTGAATGCTGCCCCAGAGGGACGTTTTCTTCTTTCACTCATCACTGCTGTCCTGTGCCAGCTATAGTGGCTCTCAACACTCAGTTGAAGGGGACAAATAAGCAGGCTGGTAGCAGGGCCTGAGTGAGGGAAGATATCAGCGTCATAAGGGCCTAACTGGCTCCTACTACTTCAGTTGACTGCCTGTTCTCCTCAAGTGGGTTCAGGGAAGCAGCAGGAAACAGGAAGCTCCCTGAGAAGCTGGTGTTAATCAGTCCAGGCTCCTGGGGGTGCTAGAGAGGTACGTAAGAGGCTCCTCCTCCTCTCTCTCCCTGCAGCTCCTGCTGCTTTCTGTTATTCCCTCTCACCTTTTCTCCTGCCTGCCTGTTATGTCTCTTGTGCCCTCCTTCCTCCAGCACAGCACTCCACCATCTCTGTGCATCTAGAGCAGAGAGAATACATATGCACCAGCAGCAGACACAATTTTCTACACTCTGGGTCCTAGTGGTGCCCCCCCCCACAGTCTGGCACCTGAGGCAGTCGCCTCAGTTTGCCTCATGGTAAGGTCAACCCTGCTAATAATGCTGATGCTATCGCCTCAGAGGATACCGCTTTTGAATCCTCTGTTAAAAAATAAAAACAGACAGAGATATATGAACATTAACTAATGGGAACTGATTGGTAGGATCCCCTGGGAGAATAACATGAGGGGGAAAGGTATCTAGGAGAGCTGGCTGTATTTTAAAGAATCCTTATTGAGGTTGCAGGAACAAACCATCCCAATGTGTAGAAAGAATAGTAAATATGGCAGGCGACCAGCTTGGCTTAACAGTGAAATCCTTGCTGATCTTAAACACAAAAAAGAAGCTTACAAGAAGTGGTAGATTGGACAAATGACCAGGGAGGAGTATAAAAATATTGCTCAGGCATGCAGGAGTGAAATCAGGAAGGCCAAATCACACTTGGAGTTGCAGCTAGCAAGAAATATTAAGAGTAACAAGAAGGGTTTCTATAGGTATGTTAGCAACAAGAAGAAAGCCAAGGAAAGTGTGGGCCCCTTTCTGAATGAGAGAGGCAACCTAGTGGCAGAGGATGTGGAAAAAGCTAATGTACTCAATGCTTTTTTTGCCTCTATCTTCACGAACAAGGTGAGCTCCCAGACTGCTGCACTGGGCAGCACAGCATGGGGAGGAGGTGACCAGCCCTCTGTGGAGAAAGAAGTGGTTTGGGACTATTTAGAAAAGCTGGACGAGCACAAGTCCATGGGGCCGGATGCACTGCATCCGAGGGTGCTAAAGGAGTTGGCGGATGTGATTGCAGAGCCATTGCTATTATCTTTGAAAACTCTTGGCGATCGGGGGAGGTCCCGGAAGACTGGAAAAAGGCTAATGTAGTGCCCATCCCTGTTGATTCAGCCACACTTATCTTTCTAAATTTCTCCAAATGACTGAAGGTATGTGTGGTAACCAGGTGCTCCTAAGCATAAAATCTCAAAATATTTATTCTCAAACACGTTGTTTGGGTAGGCCACGCAGTAGCAATTTGGGGTGCTTTGAAGTGGGTCACTTTCTCATTGAAAGAGAAGTTAGTGATACAGGAGCTCAGGATATTTCCTAGTCTTATTTATTTACCGTATATACACATGCCCTGTTTAGTTTGTCTATACTTGTAGCCAGAAACCAGTTCCTTCTTTGAGGTCTTGTTTACAAGAGAAAAGTGTACTGATACGGTGAAATGACTCTGGGCCTCTCTGCCTCTTTTAGCATAGTGTCTTTTCCTTTGTTCTGCCTGACACTGGGAAACTCTCCTGTATTCAGAATTACACAGCCCTGATTGTTCTCAATACTGAGCATGGGATATTTCAGGTAACTGTTAACCCTTCTTTTGTCCAGCTGCTCAGCAATACAAAGGAACTCCTCAGACAGGGTTAGCTTTAACTAGTGTCCACTGGAGCTGGTTTCTCTATGAGGTTCCTTTCAGACAAAAGAGAGTTCTTAATACCAGCCCCTTAATAACTGTCTAAGAGTGGATTATTAGTCTGTATAGGCTCCTTTAGGCAATACTCTCTACTTTTAACTCCTTCTGTGAAGTGCTTGCTATCCAGTTTTTCTATCAGTCGTTCATAATATGCATTCATTGCTACCTTCTCCATAATTCTCAACTCAATTCTATCCTAATTTATAGGAGTTCAACTCCCCACTGACATCCAGTCAGAACTGGGGACTTGGTTTAATTATACCCCAGTGAAGTAGCCTTCATCATTGTATAGTAGACAGGAAAAGTGTTGTATGTTATTACCCTAAAAATTATTGCATTTGCTTTCCTTTCTACTGGTATCTTTGCACACTTATCATTCAAAAGATACCCTTAAGATGTATGTACACCGTGTAAGATGAGAGAATCAATTTCACTCTTCAAAAATATACTCCTCCCACAAAAATCTCCCTATGTAAATATTGTCAATTTCAGTATTGAGTTTTTGACATGGGAGTCCAGACAAAGGGAGCTAGGTTCAGAACAATATGATGTACCAAGTTGCTGCCCTGGAATATAGAGGGGAAATACAAGAACTTACACATGAAGAGTAAGGTTTTGGTTTCATTGCCCCTAATAATGATAGGAGTATATAAACAAGGTGAAAAATAACACATGCATGCAGTATGCTTGGTATTGAACAAAAACTTGGTTTTAACTAATATATTAGAGAAATTGTTCCAGAACGCTACATGCTTCCAAAAATAATAACCCCGTAATGTCGACAAAGTTGGTGTCAACATGGGTTATCTGCTGCGTACAGAAAGTGCTGGTCATGTAAGTTAGATCTGCCTCAGGGCTAGTCTGACGTGCACACCTGACCTTTCAGAAATGTTTTTTGTTCATTAATCAATGTTCTTTGCTGGAGCTTGCCAGTTCCACTCCTTTCCCCTCATTCACTGTCCTCCTTTTTAGTTTCAGTCCACCTCCCCCAATGACCCTTGACTACACGTTAGACAATGGTTCCTAATAACTCATTTTGAATGTTAATTTGCTTTAAGTAATGTCAGGCCATCACAGGAATCTGATTTTATTTTTTAAGTAATGTCTTACACATGGATAAAATGTTATTGTGGATCCTGATGGCTGTTTACAGTACTGATTTAGGCAAGCCTTTCAAATGCGTGATGTGAGGGTAACTTGTTTGTAGGCCCTGATTTTTTGGTTTGGATGAAATAAGAGCTGTTCTGAAGTTTTACCTGAATTGTAAAGTGAACTGAACTTAGTCTGAAGTTAAAAAAAAAGAAAAAAAAAGTTTAGTCGGTTAACAGTTTTTTTGGCTTTTTTAAAATTTTTGGCATGCCTTTGCACACTTCCTGCTTTCTGACAGGACTATAAGAGAGAAATACATGAAAAATGTGTATCGCACTCCTGACTGGACACCTATTTTCTGTAGAAGCATAACTGCCCACACACAAGTATTACCAGGTCTTACTAGACCTTCTCTACACTGGGAACAAAGCCACTGTTCTAGGTTGCCCGTGTTTATGCTAGGGGTTTCCATCATTGTAATTTCCTTGGTGCAACTAGCCTGGTGGTAGAAATCTCACTATAGACAAGGCCTAAGTATTCAGCAAAACAACTTTGTATTTAAAGTTCACTGAGAACAATGCGTTTTTGTTTCTTTATGTACGTGTCTCAAAATTGGTGTCGTGTCCTGAGGTCCCTTCCAACCCTGATATTCTATGATTCTATGATTAGCAACTTCCAAACACATCTTCTCATTATTTTTCAAACAAATAATGACCTATGGATCCCAAACAAACATTTATAGTAGGTAAAAGTCTAATTTTACGGAGGAAAAATGTTTTTTATTAATTTAAATAATATTTTTCTTAAAATTGCCTTTTACTTCTGTATTTAATCACTATTTATTTTAGATTGCTTGCTAACCTTACAGCACAGGTCAAATCCTACTCCCTCTGAATTCAAGACCAAATTCTTGTTGACTTCAGTGGAACCAAAAATTGGCCAGTCTCTGAAATATTTACTTTTTTGAAAAATTAAAAGACTAACTTTTGTCCGTCAGTTTCTAGTAGCAGAATAAAACTACATCTAATTTTTTTCCAGTAAAAGAAGGCCTGATTTTTTTTTTAACAACTTCTGGCAGCTGTTAATTGAGGGTGAAAAGGACAGCATGTAGACATCTGGTTACCTAATAGTAAGCACAGAGTAGGTAGTTAGTCTAAATATTAGCAGTTTCCGTGCAATTAACTAAATCTTCAAAAAATGGCACCAGGATAAGTTGTCTTTCAAATTTAGCTCACATTATAATAATTAGGACTGGTCAGATTTTTTTAAAATTTTGACAAAATTGGGCAACAAATTAGCAAAAAATCAAAAACTGAAAACTTCAACTGACAACCAAAAATTTAGATTCAGAAATGCTGCCTCAATGTCTGGTGGGAGTTGTAGTTTGTGTGCCTTATGCCCCTTTCTACTCTATCATGTGGGCTCCCTATCTGAATTACATCTCCCATGATCCATCATGGCAGCTTAGTGAGAGGGGAAATCAGCCCATAGAGGGGAATGGGATATCAGGAACCTGAACTAGAACTCCCTTGAAGCACCACGGCAACATTTATTAATCTAAAGGCTCGTTTACACTATGCTGCAGTGCAGCATATGGGTGTATGAACTGCAGAGCACACCAAAGTTCTGCAATCTAACTGCCCTACATGGATGCTACTGGCACAAACTAAAAGATATCTAGTTTGCATTAACGTAGTGATTACACTAATGGAAACTAGGTACCTTTTTGTTTGCGCCAGCAGCATCCACATAAGGTAGTTAAATTGCAACACTTTGGTGCGCTCTGTAATTCACACCTCTATAGTCTGCCCTTAAGTGTAATGTGGACATGGCTTAAATGTTTTGTTTTCAACCAACGTTTTTCACTGTTGTGAGGTTTGGTTTTTTTATGAAAAGTCAACATTTTCTGTGGGGAACAAACACTTTTCACAATTTTTTTTTGTTTAATCAGAAGCCCCGTCTTCCATTGAAAAATGTGGTTAGATGGACAATTTTCGACCTGCCCTAATAATAACACAATAAATATAGCAGACTTCTTGCAAGTAATCCCTTGGAAAGGTTAATTAATAATAATGGACCGTAGCGTCTAAGGCTGTCAGTCCAGCACCTGTTGCATGCACTGATTTTACACATGGAAAAAAGGAAAACCATTGTATTGGTATTTGGCCTCAGAAGTTATTTTTTAACTGCGTTGATACTGGCATTTGCTGGTGTCTCAGTTCAGCAGGGGACTGTGGTGGAGTGCCTTTCCAACATTCTAGACTTTGTACTTTAGTGAAGATGTATTAGCTCTACAAGGCAGTACTGAAGGTGTACTTCTGCCACAACCTCCCTGTGTACCTGGAACATTTGATCGCCCTAAATCAGTTTGTATGCATATAAAACTTGCAGTTGCTGACAGAACAATTCACAGACCTCTAGAGTTTAAAGAGTATATCAAGCAGTTAATATTTATGTATCAATGTGGAAAGGCAGCAATATTGCAACAGTAGCTGGCTACCATTTTGTTTTACTTGAGGGAAATCCAATATGAATAAAACAGCAACTTTTCAAACATGACATTTAATCCATGCATGTAAATCAAACTCGGAGATCTATTATTCATTATTAAAAGGGCACCATATTTTTACTACCCTGAAAATGAAACACAAATGCTGTGAAAAATTTAGTGCCTTTTCTTGAAGTTTCAGGACACTTATCATGCAGTCATGTATCTGGGGTTGGCACTCATTTTAAAATACAGCTACAAAATTAATACATTTGAAGTTTTTTGCTCAAAAAAAAAAGGGCTCAATTTCATGGAAAGAGGCAAATTTATTTTTTTTATTAAAGCTTCCTAAATATATAAGATGGTGAAATACTTTGCTAATGTTCAGATTCAGATATACATGAAGAATATAGTTCATATCCTTGTCGTTATTAGTCATGCCCACAATTTTCTTCCCTGAAGTGCCTTTTGAAAACTACATATATCAGAAACTGATTAACATGACCGAAGGTATTAGTTCTTAAAATATGGTGAACCTAACACTTTCCAAGACATTATTTTCCATATGTCAGCATGTATATAAGAATTGAGATGCTTTTAATAACTACAACACAGAAAACTAAAGTACAAATTTTTTTTTATTATTATTATTATTATTTATTATTTATTTATTTATTTAGTATGGCTCTAAACTCTGGAGCAAGTTAGAAAATTTAGCTGTAGGATGCTTTATAGGATGGAACACAAGGATTTGACACTGTGTGGGGAAAAAAGATAGGAGGTAATAATGCACTGCAGCACCAGAAGATTTCAAAAAAATAAGAGCCACTTAATTTTTTCCCCTGGATAAAATCATTCATTGTTGGGGCGATAAGCTGCTTCATGAATTTTTTGGTGAATGAAAGTATTCACCTCAGATCGACACTTGCACCTATTTAGAAATATTTTTACTATGACTTAGCAAGCAGAAACAAATATTTATTCCCACTGCTACTTTATTTTTTATATTTCAAAATCTAATTTTCAAATCCTTCTTTGCAATAAATATCCAGTGCCAGTGATTTCAAAGGGGCTACATTTTGGTCTCATAAGGTCTATGGACTCTGTGTAGCTCCCTGACATTTGGGGTGAAATTCACAAACTTTGCGCTAACATTTTACTGCATTCTAGGCCCAGCAGAACATTCTGTTAATGTCTGTTTGGTCCAATCTCCATATAAAACGACTTTATTGGCATAGATACTGTCATCTATTCCAATCATAAATCACTGTGGTGACTCTCCTAGGGTATGGAGGGGCCACTGTCTACTCACAAGTGGAGATTTTCTAACATAGTTCAGCCATGGCTATCTCCAATATATGTTGTGAGACTGACAGAGGCTGAGGACTTCTGAACAGTCGTTAGATCCAGTATGTTGAGCTATGTCATAAAAGGTCATTAGAATATAATAATGTTAATATAAGCTATCTTATGTTGGAGCTATGTGGTTGAGCTCAGCCAAATCTTTAAATATAGAGCATAATGTGTAAGTAGCCTATGCAAGGATTAGAGATAAACTAGACTTTGGTCTGCCTTAGGAATGGGATGAAGCCTGTAGTTAGGAGACAGATTCCAAAGTTCACGAGTGTTCAGAGATGGGGATGGGGGGTTGGTTTGGGCCCCTCTCTAGCCTACTGATGTGAAAGAAGCAGCTTGTAAAGGGCATCCAAATTTGATAAGCTCATGCTCTGCCAATGTTAAGGTAATTCACAGTGATGACCCTTCATAAATATGCAATGTATGCAGGAATGCTGGTTTGGTGGTAACAGAATGAACTTGATTTCCCAGTCAGCTGAGCAGGGTCAGGTTTACAAAGGCTAACGCTCTCTTCACATGACATTGACTCCCATGGTTACTGGTACAGTGATATCATGAGACGCTCTGAGGAAGGTTAATGTTGGCTACTCCAATATTACTACTCCCTGCTTGTCAAAGAACAGAACAGAACTGGCAGCAGATGTGCAGGGCCACACGCAGATGCTAAAGCGCACAGTATGCAAGAAGAAAATCCTGTATCTGGAAAGACAAGGGGCCAGATGGTGTGACCACTTCACGCTGCACAAGGTAGAGCCACTTGGAGAGACCCTAGCCCCACTGTCAGCATAGCAAAGAGGAGTAGTGGCAAGTAAGCTCTTGTGCTGTACTACTCTTTGGCTGTTTCAGTCCCTTGGGGCCATTGCAGCCTGGCATAAGTTAAAGCAACCTTTGGTATGGCATGGCATGGCACAACGTAGAGAGACCAGTCCTGCATACATCAGAACCATTAGGATCAGGATAATGAACAGATGAGTTTTAAGCCACCTTTGCTCAGACACCTCTGACCTGCATTTCCAGGTGCAGCTCATCCACAGTCCAGGGTCTGAGCCTAGATTGCAACACCCAAAGGAGAAAGTTGACCGCACAATGTATATGTTTGCATATATTTAGCAAATAATATCCGAAAGTGTCACAGATGAAAATGAGCTGGAATGTACTATTCCTGTGTGGCTAGTGTGCTCTGCATGGAAACATTTCTGTTTCCATCCTGGTACAGAAAAAGGGTTTCCCTGAATCCCACTGCTCCCAACCTTTTAGGTCTCCAGCCCAGATGGATGCATGTTACTTTTGCCTGACTTCCTTATGTGACCTTTTATTTTTACTTCTGTTTAGTGGATACAGATTTCCATTTCTAGCCCTCTGGTCTTTAATTTATTTTCAAATTATATAATCATTTCCCAAGATCATTCTTTCTTCTTCCTGTGTAGCTACCTGTTGCACATAAACATGGAAGGTCTGAAAACTGTTTATAAAAGTCTCACCTCATTCTGGAAATAACTGTCTTATTTTCAAATCTCCAGCCTTATTTAGATTCATCATGAATAAGTAGATGAGATTTAGTTAGTGTTATATTTGGTAATAAGATGATTTGATAGGTACTGTTTCCTTTTTGAAAAGCTTTCTATATGTACCTCTATCTATGCCAGAAGGGTTCATTCATCATAGTGTTTGTTGTCAGTAATAATTAGCTGCTAATAATTATATATTGTCTTGCAAAGGTCTTTCATTTTCAAAAGTTATTGAAATGCATTTTAATCTTTATTCTCGCTCAGTTTTGGTTTAGTCTTTAATCTAATCAAGTGGCAGATGTTTAAAAGTCACATTTCTTTGTGTACTGTGGCTTAGGCACTGGGGTCTGCCAAAGTAATGGGCTCTGCTCAATTTTCTCTCAATTTCAACTCATGGGGAAAAAACAGAAAAAGAAAAGATTTATCTCTAGTCTAACCAGGCAAACCCCAAGAGCAAGTTGGAGGAAAATTTTTTAAAAACCCTACCCAAATTGAATCTGCTTATTTGAAATATTCAAATTGAATTCATTCTCTCTTTAGAGTAAATGGTTTCTTTGTTGACATTATTGTGGCATATGGAGAAGTAAGATATATTACAATAAAACTGATATAAAACAGTTGAATTCAGAAGTAGTGACAACAGATAATTTTAGTTCACTATGATTTAATTCAATTAAATGCAATGCTGTTCATTGCAGAACAAGGGGAATCTCTCTCTGTCACTCACACTCACACACATACACACACACACTCACTCACTCAGAGCCTTTATTTGCCACTGCCTTGCACCTTGCGGAGTCTATTACACTTGTCGAAAGTGAGCAAAAGACACAATTCAGATATGGAAGGTTTTTACATCCCATTGACTTCCATGGAAATTTTGTCTGCATAAAGACATAGTACAAATTGAGTACTTTAGGGTTGCAGTCATATAAATGTATATGTTTGCATTTTACGTGTACTGGTTTTATTCATCAACATTAGAATCCAAAGCAATGGTGTAAGCTGGTATGCTAGCTAACTAGGTGGGGCATCAAATACAGCTCCTGACAGTGGCAGAATTTCAGTCCCTTTCTTCAGGGATGGGTTTATTTTTCAAAACTAAGACAGACCAACACAAAACAAAACAGGTAAACCAGTTCTGGCTGCCTGACCCCTCCCCAAACCTCTTCTTTGTAAGGCTTCTTCACCTGGCAATGCAGTAGGTATTTCCAGCCAGGTCTTCCACCTAGCCTAATGGGGAGAATCCCTTCCAGGTGCTTTCCTGTAGCCCTGGGTCTCCTGCAGGAGAAAGCTCCTGGAAAGTCTCTCTTTGTAACTGAGCTCTTGATGGTCTTTTATCTCAGGACCAGGTGAGCTACCAGCTATCACGTGATCTCTCCCTCAAACCCACCACCTAACAGGTAGCTATTTTAAGCATAGGTGGTGATGGTGCTAAACCCATCGCCCTCAGAGGACTACCCCACCCTGTGACAAATAGTCAGGCACTGTGGAGATACTCAGTTACTATGGTGATGGGGGATGCTTAAGTACCTAGACAAATAGGTTTAGTAGGGAGATATAAAGAGGAGAGCCTCCCTTTTCAGAGCTCTCCTGCTGCAGCCTTGTGATTCCTTACCAGAAGTAGCTCGCTTGGATGAGGTCATCATCCACATGTTGCACTACTGGCAACATTTTTAGTGCCTAATCTAAAGCCTATGGAAACATAGGAGCAAAGGTTTTTTATATCAGGATGGAGCCAGCATGTGTAGACTTGCCCTGTAGTTTTGCATGTGTGAACCTGTGACACATGAAAGCCTCTTCTTTATTTGTTGAATTAGAGCCAGTACAAACTGAAGTGTGTCATACTCACACTAACACACCTTAGACAGAAATCTGTACTTCACATGTAAAAACTCCTGTGCTTATAGAATAAATGTGAAGAGCCTTTGGCGGAAGAAAGTTCAGCGCCTACAGCAGCTACAAAATCATGATTTTAGTATTTGAATTGTGGTAGAGCCTATAGGCCCTGGCCCAGTTGCTCTGGGCTCTGTATAAATATATAACAAAGAGATGCTTCCTGTCCAGAAAAGCTTACAATCTAAGAATACAACGAGAGACAACAAGTGGATATAACAGAGCACCAAGAAACAAAGAGATGATACTGGTCTGCATAAGTCAGTTCTTCTTAGGGTGGTGTTCACTCTGGGTATTCACTGTGGATATGCATGTGCTCCATGCAACTGAGACCAAAAGTTTCTTCAGTACCAGTGTCCATCAGCCCGTGCCTGTGTGTTTTCATGCTCCAGACCAAGGGTATAAGGGACAGCACAAACTGACTGTCTTTCCAGTTCCTTTCTACTGCTCATAGTCCAAGATGGAACTCCTCAGTGTCCTAAGCTTTGCTAGCATCTCCTTTCAATCAGGGTTTCCTGCTGTCAATAGTTATTTTTCCTTCTTATAGTTTTAGTATCTAGTTAGTTAGGTGGTAATAGTGTTTTTGTGCCCCTCTCCTCTTCCATTCAGGGCATTTAGCATGCCCAAGATCCCAGGTTTCAAATCCTGTGTGGCTGTCCCGAGGTTTTCCTGGTTAGCAATTCCTACAACTCCTGCTTGTATTGCTTTGGGGAGTCTCACATTTCTTCCAAATGTGAGATCTGTCTTTCCTTCCCTCCTCAAACATGACTATCCCATGAGTTTCACTCCAAAGACACCTGAAGGAGCTCTCCATGAGGCCCCTACCTGCTCCTGGGCTCTCTGACCCCCTATACGCTGGTCGGAGTCACCAAGTAGAGCCCGTCGGGACCCAGCACACTCTAGCTCCAGAACCTCAGTTCCCGGGTCTAACGACTATCAGGCAGAAACAAGAAGAGGGCAAGGACAAACACTCCCATAAAAATGGGAGAAAGTCTCCTTTAAGACTCCTAAAGAGAGGTTCTCCTACCCCCTTACCCTCCAAGTCTGGTGAGACTTCATGCTGCTGATTCAGGGTCTGCCCAGTCAATATTGAGGGCCAAGGCCAATCCAAATCTTACCACCTGCACAGGGAGGTGGGACTGACCCTAGCATCTGCAAGGGAGAGGAGGGAGTGATTGCTGATTGCACTAATGGTATCCCACTACAGAAAGAAGGACTGAGCAGTACCAACACCTGCTGCCCAACCTAAGTGTGCACCATCCGTGCATCCTAGGGCCAGAAGCGCTTCTTGCTTCCCATCTGCTAGACCTTTTACCTCCTTGATGACCTAACGATTTATATGGACCTGCAGTTGCCAATACTCTTGGAGCCAATAATCAAAGAAGTTTATACACCGTCACTGCACTACTTGCTGATTCTGTCCACCAGCTGTATTGCTGAGCTGTCTCCACTATCGGTGCATTATTGGTCATTTCCCTCTACCAGACCCTTTACCACCAGATACGTGGTACCAGCAGCTCCACTGGTAGAAGTGTAGGAGTCCGACTCCTCTGAAATCCCTGAGGCCAGACCATCAGCAGCTCCAACCATTCTGGGATGCCAGATTAGCCCTTAGAGGGATTTGGGAGCCGCACAGGTACCATCACGCTCTAACCGGTACTCCAAGGCTTGGGACCAATAGTACCCTCCTTATGAGCACCACCTCCATATCCCTATGAACCTACACACTGTCCCTACTGGGACCCTTATTTCAGACCTTATGACGCAAGAGGATCTAAACTAGACTTAGAGCAGGCATCACATTGGAGGGAAGAGCCACAGTCCCTTCAGGAGCACTGTGAGGAAGAGAAATAACCCAAGCAGCCAGAACTGCTACATCCACCTGTGGCTTTCTCTTCCTCATTTCCCAGTGAGGGAGTGAGACTGGCCTTGCTATTGCCTTTCTGATGATTTCAAGCAATTTCAGGACCACCTCAGGATTCTCTCCAAATCCCCCTAGAGGAAGTTCAGGACCCTTCTCACAAGCTTCTGGACATCCTCCAGTTAGCAGGTCCTAGCAAGGTGGTGTGCCCTGTTAATGAAGCCATATTGTAACCTGCCAAAACACTTTGCCATACTCTCAGCTACATATATTCTGACCTCCGAGATGGCAGGAAAAATAAGATATTTTGTTCAATCTAAAGGGTCATGATTTTTGTTTTCCCACCTTACATCAAACTCTTTGGCAGTCCAGGCTGTTTGTGAGTCACTCACAGTTAGTACCCATTGAAACCACCACTCAAAGGAGAAAGAAAGGTTAATTACCTATTGTAACTGGAGTTCTCTGCAATATGTGGTCCCTATGGGTATTCCATGTCTCACCCTCCTTCCCCTCTGCTCAGATCCTTTCCTAGAGTGATTCATGGTAGAGAAGGAACTGGCGAGACGGTTGGTCCATGCTTCCCCTTATGGTCTTGGTTTGGAGAATAAGGAGGTGCAGGACACAGGTACAGACCAATGGACACTGCTATTGAAGAATCTTCACATCTTTGACACATGGAGTGCGTGTGCACCCACAGTGAAAATCCATAGGAACCACTCATCTTGAAGAACCCCAGTTGATAATAGGTAAATAACCTTTCTTTCCCTCACATTAGCTGTGTAACCACTGTCCAGTTTGTTACAGATGTCATGGCAGAGGGCAGTTTGTTCTTAAAGGATCATAAAAAAGATAGTAATTCTCCCCTTCCCACAAATAGGAAATAGACTAAAAGTTCTGCTGTGATATGACAGTTACTTCAGCTGTTTATACTTTAAAACTTTTCAACAGTACAGATAATTGTCTTTGACCTTAGCCTTGTAATCACTTCTTTTATTTGTATCACAAAGGTTACTATCTAGCACCCGACTAGCCAAATGAAATGTATGGCTTGATTAAGGATCTCTTTTGTCAGTAATTTGTGCCTAATGTTTTTAGCTTTCCCACGGGCTGTTATAGAAAATGGTAAATCTGGTTTAAATGAAACCTGATACTGTTAATGGTTTAATAGCAGCTGCCACAGGGTTATGGCATTTTTCAACAGATGCTTCTGTTTCTTTTTAAGCCTACACAAAGTCTTAGAATATATTTACATAATTAATATAAAGTACACCTACATAATGACAATATTTATAGTTTTAAGAGATTTCCTTAAATTATCTCCCCTCTTTTGCCGTCATCCAATCACAATTTATAACCTGAAACAGGAAGGTAAATCTCTGTATTTTAAAATAATAATTAATATTCCCCCTTTAAAAAAATCATGACATGTAGCATGACTATATACATGTAGCATTTTTCTTGCTTACATTTCTGTTATTTGTATGAGAAGAGCCCTTCATCACTCCGGAGACTGAGAAAGAAAAAAAACCCAAAACTTAGTAGCTTGCTAGCTGTCTATGCCTATTATCTGGTCTACCATGCAAGCTAGAACAAAGAATCAATGCCAGTATGTTTTTAAAAATGAATGAAAATTGCTTCATCACATGTGTTTAACTAAATGTCCTTGGATGAGACGTTATTTAAATATGTAGAATGGCCCAGGTACACCAACTATTGAACTTCATCTGAGTGAAGAAATTTATACTAATTTAAAGTATTATGGGCACAGTATTTATTTAGGTGAAGATTTTCAAAAGTTACTGGTGATCTTAGATATCTTCTTTTTTGTTCCCAACCTGAGATGCCTTCAAAGGGTCTGGCTTTCAGAAAGTTCTGAAGATATGTCACATTGCACACCCAAAAATTGGGGCACCCAACAACACTGGGCATTCTTGAAAATCTTGTCCTCATAAAAGTATATACAGGTGCACAAGGTACAGAAAGAGCGAACAATGAGCATCTCTCTCTGCCTGGTCTGGAGAGCAGGGGCTGGGTACAGTGGGAGTCCTTATACTCAGTGCATACAAGAACTCCACAGAACAAGTGTTGCCACCACCATTAACCTTCGCGAAGGGGGCAGTAATATGGGGAAGGCACTCAAATACTACAATGATAAGTGCTGATATAAAACGCTAATATATATATATATATTATTATTATTATATATATATATATAATATATATATTAGCGTTTTATATCAGCACTTATCATTGTAGTATTTGAGTGCCTTCCCCATATTACTGCCCCCTTCACGAAGGTTATATATATATATATATATATAGACTCTCTATATAAAAGAGATGGGGCTCGGGCCCCTGTCCTGTATCATTCATCTGAACTGGTTAGGAACAAAGGGGAACAGAGGATTTACCCTCTTCCAAAGTGGTGTGGTTACCTTTTTCTCCTTGCACTCTCCAGAACCCTGGGTAACATCATGTCTGTCAACGCTTCTGTTGGGGTGCGTTACCACCTCTGAAGTACAGAAATAACAGGACATCCATGATGATCCTGAGCCCCTAAAATTGAACAACTGGCAGTGTGTACTGAGCAGCCATACATACTTCCCAAGACAGCTATCTCAAAAAAAGGATGATCTTGGTAAAACCAATACAGGTGGCAACCCTATACATGCGACAATACAACCCCTAGGGTTTTTTGTTTCATTTTTTCTAAAAATAATTAAGGAACTTGGTCCTATTCAACAGGAACAGGATCAAACCTTAAATTACTTCAATAGCATAGTAAAAATTGTGGCATAGGATCAGGGTTTCTTTTCTGAACTTGAATTGCTTCACAAAGGAAAAGGGATTTAAATATATTTATTACTTCAGGGACATTGCTTCATCCTTGATTTGCAGGTCTTGTCGTGGGAACTCATGACTGTCATGGGAACCCAAACTTTACATGTCTCCAAGGTGATGAGAACAGATTTGGCTAGCCCATGAAACATTAGAATTGCAATTACCAGCCTGTTGATGGGGTAAGACTTTACTACCCCAAAGTCCTTAATGACTCCTGCTCTGGGACTCAGATGCCTCATTGGATGGGCTCTCCATTTTTGTTTGAGGGAGTAGGCTGCAGCTCACATGCCTACCAATATAACTTCCATGAGTGCATTGGGAGGAGTTTGTGAATCCACCCTTTAGACTGGGGCAGGCTTTACTTAGTGGATACCATGGAGATGTCGGAATAGATGAATTCTCCAAAGCCACATAGGCCAAGAGCCACACAGAATAGGCCCCTGAGGGGAATTTGAGTAGGCCCTATCAGAGTCCTGCAAGATGATCAGGGCCTACTTTAGATTCAACAGTTGGTTAGTTTTTAAATGTTCTATTGACTCTATTAGCTTGCATTTGATAGTGATGAAAGCTTTTCCATGATTATTAAAAAAATCAGGTAAAAAGCATGCAGGAAAACACATTATAGCATGAATAAAATATACAACACTGCACTTTTGATCACAGAAATGGTGGAAATCATTCAGATGTGTGAACGAGGTGTTCTTCAGTGTGTTACACTAGATCATATGTATGAAGTTTGTTAGACTTAGTCTCAGACAGAGAAACTGTTTCTCTGATCATAACTAATACTTTCTTTCCCTTTATCTCTTGTTAGGTTTTGCCTGCTAGAAAGGAGGTGAAACCGGGCATGATACTCCTCTTCGAACTCTTTCTTCTTCGTGAGACCAATACTTTCATTGACCGTGTTGTAGGATGGGGCGCTTTTCCTTTTTGTGATAATAATTTCAACACTTTACAGGGGAAGTTTAAATGCCCTTTTCTCAGAGGCCATTATGATTCGAAATTTGACCGCTTCAAAAAAATTGAAAATTTGATTTCTTTGGATTTAGACCACTGGTTGTGCAACCTCTATTTTCAGGTTTGTATTAAGAAGCCTTAAGCCTTCCATACGCCCCTCCTCATGGATTCCAGTTTGCCTTGAACACACTTAAAGCCAGTGTTATCTTAAAGCAGGGTAAAAGGTAATGATAATAACTTGAATACATTTCCAGGAATAAGAGTTTATATTGAAGAAGTGTCTTTGATAAGAAAGAAAAGTAAATGACAAATACTATTAGAAATGTTAATATTAGGAGCATTATAAAAAAAAAGTAACAAAACATTGAAAACTGTTGGATTTGAAAAATCAGATTCATCCTTGATCTTTTGAGCCAGGTTTGAGATCCTGTAGCTGAGAGGTGCTATTGATTCCGACAACCCATGATTTGCTGAATAGAGCAGAATTAAATGTGAGGGTGGGTAACTGCTACTGTCTGAGCTTTGATGAGATGAGAAGGAGAGCATGAGCTAGGTAAGGGACGGAATACTGGAAGGAGTGGGGGCAATTGTGAAGAAAGAAGCGTTTGGGAGGATGGGAGCTCCCCAGAATCCTAAAGCCAGCCTTGTTAAACTTCTAGAGTTTATGGCTGCACTGCCCTGGAGTTCAGACTACAGGGATGTGAATAGCAGAGGTCACCAAAGGGCTGTGCTGTTACTCCCTTGAGCGGATGCTGCAGGTGAGAGCTAACAGGTTCCTAGTTTGTGTTAATTTAGTCTTCTTGAAACAGCACTTCGTTGACGCAAACTGGGACGAGGACTAAGTTAACAAGTTAACATGAACTAGGAACTTTTTACTTTGTGCCTGCAGGTTCCACTCAGGAGAGTTACAGCACAGCACTTTGGTGTGCACTGCTATTCACACTCCTGTAGTCCTAACTGCAGGGCAGTGTAGACAAGCCCTAAGAACAGTGTAAGAATAAAGCTGTCTTGATTTTGTGGAATGCTGAACCATTCAGATAACAGATTTCTCTTTTACTAGATTATTAAACTACCATGGTATTCAGATGAGCAGAAGACATATGAGACATGTCTCCAGCTCCCACCTGAATTTCTTGCTTATTCAAACATTACTGAGAAGAATGGAGTTTCAGACAAGATACAAATGTCTGGACCACAAGATGATGGATTCAGAAGCTCATGTCTACATCCAGGCACTCACTCAAAATGCTCCTTAGCATCTTTTCAAGGTTGGTTAGCCATTACTTTTCTTGCTAAATTAGTATCACCCGGAAACTTTCTCATTAGGTAATATAGATCAATATGTATTATAGGTGGCACTACAGCAATCCCTATCATTGTGGCTCAGGGGGCAGTTTGGCCTGACCCCCTGGGTCTGAGCGCAGAAGGCTGTGTCTGAGTCTCCACCAAAGCCACAACATCCATCCTGCTATTTTTTGCACACTAGCTCAATAGAGCTAACATGAGTCTGTCTACCTGGGCTGCAAGGCTTGCTCCCAGCGGCAGTGTAGACATACCCATTGAGTCTTCTGAAGCAGCCTCACTGACCATAAGAACTTAAGAAAGGCCATCGTGGGTCAGACCAAAGGTCCACCTAGCCCGGTATCCTGCCTTCCGACAGTGGCCAATACCAGGTGCTTCAGAGGGAATGAACAGAACAGGCAAGCATCAAGTGATCCATCCCCTGTCACCCACTCCCAGCTTCTGACAGTCAGAGGCAAGGGACACTCATAGCATGGGGTTAAATCCCTGACCATCCTGGCTAATACCCTTTGATGGATCTATCTTCCATGAAGTTCTCTAGTTCTTTTTTGACCAGACACCAGACTTTTCTGATAGTGCTCCACCCAAATAGATCCTGTTCCTCCTCCATAAAGACAAGCATGAGAAGGGTGCCAGAGCACTCTGCTGTGTGGCTGAATTTTCTATGTAAGCAGATGGGAGGTGGCTGCAGAGCTCAAAGATCATCTTCTTTTGGCAGGCAGGCAGGCACTTCCCCGTGCTGCCTCCGTTAATTAGCTGGACGCTGCAGCTCCACAGTAGCTTCTGCTTTCCGTTTGTGTCTCGTGTGTATCTTAATCATTAAAGAGTTTCGTTCTTGAACACAAAGTTGCCTTAGTTGTTTGAGAACAGAAAAAAAAGTTTGGGAAGGTGGAAGACTTGGGTGCAGGAGAGGGAGGGAGTCAGGAGTCGGAAAAGATGATAACCTGCATATAAGATTGAGTCAATTTGTGCAGAAGACCGAGAAGTTTAGATTTGAGGTGTGAGGTGAAAAGAAGCCAGTTGGAGCATTTGAGGAAGCAGCTGACATGGAGCAGTGGGCAAGGAAGATGAGTTTTGCAGAATAGTTACCAACTATTATTATTGGGCCACTTTAGAGCCCAGCAGAACTTGTACTGTGACCCCCATGGGGATTTATATGGCCTGTGGTATCTGCAGCTGAGAGTGCTTAGACTTATACTAAGTAGGGGAGTAAGACCTCTTCACATAACACGTATGCAGTTGCCACCTTCCAGAGGCAGACACCTACTCATGTGGTATCCAAGATGTACTGCCCCCAAGTAATTTATAATTTTGCAAGTAAACATAGAGAGTGGCAAATAATTAACAAACCAAGATCATTCCCACCATTATTAATTCTTCATCTCATGTACATACACACACTGAAAAAAATTGGCAAGAGGCCAGGTGCCATCATCAGAAACAAACACACACGCAATGTGTCACAAGCATATCAAAAAGTTTTGAATGATGTAAGTTTTGAGAACTACAGAGGAGCATTAGTGCGTGTGCTGTTCCGTACATAGATCTCTGAAGCAGGCTGATAAGCTGATCGTGGGAGAGCTGTACTCTCCAGCCTGTGTAGATTTACACAACCACAATCTCTAGGAATAATTTTCTACATCGTTTATATTTATTTATTTTTCTTGGAGCCTTCTTTAAAGATATTATTAGCTGTTAATAACCCCCATGGGTTTGTTTTCTAATGTATCTGTGCAGTGCTACAGTATGCTGTTTCTGCTGGTGATGTGTTGCTAAGAGATTTAATAATGGGTAAACAAACACAACATGTGGTAATCCATTTCAAATTAAAAGTTTATTAAATGCTAGCTTGATGACTTTCTGGCTATTTACAATTAAAGGAGCAAACCTTAGGGAACTGGAGATCACGTGGTGAAAATCATGACTCCAATATTTCCAACAGAAAAATGTGTTTATGATCTGCGGCAAGCTGTCGCACACTGATATGCTCTATAAATACTGTATTATATCTGTTAAGCTGCAAAGAGCTATGTTCAAGTGACATGAAGGTTGAGACACAAGCCAGAAAAAGCGAGAACATTCTAAATGTACGACTGATGCTCTGTCTTTAACTCACTCCACTGTGGTAGTCTAAATAGTGAGTGATTTTACATAGCTGTACCATATGTGCTGCTGAAATATATTAACAAAATAGGGCATGTTAAGAGAAGGCATTTTAGCCTTAATGCTGATTTTTTTCTTGCTTTTAGAAAGTAAAGTTAAAAACCTTCACATCACTGCCACTAGTTGAGGGCTACATTGTGCTTATTTTAAGCACAGTCATGTATTGAGGTGCGTGCGTGGGGGAGCTCAGGTGGCGGGGCGGGGGGGATTGCAGTTCAGGGAATGACAATTCTTCCCAGAGCTCCCTTGGGTGCATAGGGTGTTTACAGGCTACACTGTGCTAATGACTCCACCAATGCATCCGTCCATCCTGTTTCGCAGATCAGTGTGGGGGGTGATAGTACTACAGCCCTGCCTTCTCCCTACCCCTTTTGGGTTCTGGTCATTGCTTGGAGTCGTAGAAGAAGCAGACTCTCTGCTCCTGTGAGTTTTAAGTATTGTCTTGTTGAAAAAAGTTCTTGCCACTGTTTGCTTTATACTGTTTGGCATCTTGCCCTCTCAAAGGGAAGCATTAAGAATCTCTGTCAAAAATGGACCAAAAACCTCTCCACGGGCTTTCATTAGCCATGAAGGGCATGTGTTTGTTGTATGTGATGGAGGATGACCACAGCTGTTTTAGCAAAACCTCACCTAGGAAAATTGGATTAAACTGCCAGCAGAGTTGGTGCGTTTATCCCCTCCCATTCTGAAACGTCTGTCTCAGAATTGGCCTAACTGGCCTTGTTCTGATTGACTTACTCTTCTAAATAGATTAAAACTTCTTCATATGAGAATCTCCATAGTAAACTATACATCAGGCACAAACAGAACATCATCTTTCAGAGCCCATTTTGGCTCACATCAAAGTCAATGGCAAGACTCCCAATGATTTCAGTGGCAGTAGGGTAGAGCCTTTGGTTTGTGAAAAAGACCACCTTAGTGCTTAAAGGTGTCCCATGAGGGGCAGATCTTTCACCCTCACTAAAGTAATATGATATTTTAAGGGTTATATGAGTCATTTTTGTATTTGTTCTCAAGCTCACGCACCTTTTGATCTTTGACTCAAACTCAGGTAGGTAATTTCGCTGTGCATTTGTTATGACATAAACAGCACTCTTTCAGATGTTTCTCACCCATCGCTGTGCCGCTCCTCTTTGTTAAAATATGGAAGCTTATTTTGTACACAATACGATAGATGAGCAAACAAAACAAATTTAAAACCAGGGATGCATTGATCCCCTCCTTTTCTGACATTTAGAATAAAATTTTGCCTTTTGTGGTTCCTGAATTACATTAGGGTAACACTACTAATTTATTATTATTGCTAATGTAACATTTGTATCGTGGTGGTACCTAGAGACCTTTGTCAAGTATGCTAGGTACTGTACCAACGTATAATAAGGCTAGTCCCTGCCCCAAAAGAACAAATAGTTTAGAACACAAGATGGTAGGATTTTTTCATTGAGATTACTTCAGGTTTCCACCAGCAAAACAGAGTAGAATTTGGCCCATTGTGTACATAAGCCTGCATGCTGCCATAACATAGATGCTATTATTTCAGAAAGCTAATGGACCTATGAGTCCCAAGGAAGCCTGCAGTGTGGGATCTATGAACTGCAACCCACACCAGTGTTTGCTTATTTGGGGGGGGGAAGGAGTTGTTTTTTTGTTGTTTTGCCGGTGGTATGGCCTGTGGCCAAATCTGTAGTCTGTTTTCCCCCTCGAAACAATCCTCTCCATTTTTAAATACCTCTGAATGCCTTCGTGATAAAGAACTGTGTTCATCATTTTGAAATCACCATTTGGTGGGATTTTGTGGCTCCCATGAAACTCTGTAAAATCTGGTATACAATTCCTGGACAACACACCATTTTCTAAATTCCAACAGTGTGAGTGCAGGACAGAGCCTCATATTTGGAATGTGAACGCGCCAGCTGGTTCAAAGGGATTCATTCACAGTTGTGCAAAACTCAGTAGTTTCAGATCGCAAGATTCAGGGGAACTGTTGATAGTGTTCACACACTTATAGGGTTTGTGGCTTCTCAAACAGGGGTATTGCTTTGAGTTTAGAAATGGGCTGAAACCCAGAACTCAAAATGAAACTCCCCTGAAAATACCATCCTGTGGTTTCTAACCAAAACCATAAGCCAGGCTACACACTAGAAATTCAGTCCAGGTCTGTTGAAAATTTCACTGAGATTCATGAACATTGAGGTGAGGCTGGCTTGCATCTTGGGTTCACAACAAAATGTCACGATAGGCCTGATCCAAGCCCATTGAGTCAGTACTGTAGAAAGACTCCTACTGACCTCTGTAGTCTTTGGACCAGCTCCCCCCGTGAAAGTTGCATGCAGCTCTACTAGCAATCTATAATTTTTTCCTTTCTCAAAAGTACACTCTTTTTCCCCTTAAGATTGAAAAGAAACCAACCCCCAAATCCTTTCAAAACTGTTTTAAAGACACCTGTTTTCACCACTATGCAATGAACAAATAGCTAGTTTATTTTTCTAACTCATTTTTTGTTTGAAAATCCAGCTATCAAGCTTGGCAGCTTGTGTGTCACATGTATCAACTGGAGAAAAGTTGAAACAGCTGAGACTTTTTTGTGAATTCCCCAAACTGTGGTTTATAATGGGAATATATGTTATACTGAGGTACCATTTTCATGTATACCATTTTATCATTTAATTTTATAACTTAGAGAGCTTTTCAACCTTTCTTTTCTTTGCCTCCCTCCTCGGATGTTGACAATAACATTAGTTTGCACCACTCAGCATCAGTAAATAATTGTGAAACTCACTGGAATTGTAAAGTTTTAAAGAGTTGTGCAGGTCTTTAATTATAAATTATGTTTGACAGGACTGCTATGCAAAGACCTGGCTCATCCCAAAGTGATGGTAGCTGGCAAGCCCTTACTGCTCCCTGGGCAAAGAAACATGTGGAAGGAATTGTTCTTTTACATTTCACAGCTTGTCATTTCCTCTGCAGGGCAACCTTTGACCTCTTTGAGAGATCCTGACACCCATAAGGGAAGTATTCCCACTGTTGTAAAGGAAGTGGGAAAGCCGTTTAATGCTGTGAAAGGAAGAGAAGAGTTTGTGTCAAAAGAAACTGGGAGGAAAAGAGAAGAGAAAAGTTTAAAATGTTTCCAGCAGGTTAGACTTTCTATCATATTATTTAATTTACTAAAAGTTTAAAAACAGATCTGCCTACATTTGTTTAGAAAAAATCCCTCAAAACTCTCAATGATATCACTTCTCAATTATTTCACTAGGCAGAGGAGGCAATGGAAGAGTTTAAATTAAAAGTGAAGGATCAAAAGAAGCCTCAACAAAAAGGTACAAATGTGGTTTGCTTCTCTGTTTAAAATATATCAGTAGGCCAAATGTGTTAGTAATTACAAGGTGTGTGTGGAGTGCACTGACAACATCTGATTATGTTGGGTGTTTCTGTGACATTTTTACATTCTTTCATTTTATTTGGTCATTTATATTCATGGGTCACTATGTTCTTTTTTCTCTCCTGCATCAGTATTCCTGGCAATGTCCCTTGTTCACTGGGCTGAATAAATGTATATGTGTGTGCAAGTCCATATTCATATTGGGCAGTGGTTTTTCATTGGGATGGAGGACTACCTATGAAGACAAGGAAGTTGTGTGTTACATTATCACATTTTATTCCGAGTAAAAAATCATTGGCAGGAAGGTGGATAAGTGAGCTAAGCAAAGATGGGATGCAAAAGCCAATCTGCAAATAATTGCACTAATGAAAATCTCCTCTGTGTGTTCAGGAGAAGGTATGAGAATCTGTCACTTTAGGAAGTCAACACTCATTCCCTGCCCTCACCCCTCGAAAACCAACAGAGCAATCTGGCCCCACAACATCTTTGTTATTCCAGTCAGAAACCAGTTGCTTGGTAGGATTAAAAATGTATATTTGTGTTAGTGGCAAAAGTTTCTGTTGGAGAGGTGACGTGTATGCTCACAGTTGACTTATGAAGTAATTGTGAAAAGACAGTTGGCCTTCATCACAGCATTCCTCACTATACTGCTGCTGTGGTACTTTGGCTTCTTACATGCTGCTTGCTTGTGTTTTATTGTTACATACTGATGTAAAAGTAATTACATGGGGGGAAAAAACTCCAAAAGCTACTTCCATTAATAATTCCTTGCAGGCATCATTTTAAAGGGAACAAAGTGACACATTTGAGTAGAAGAATATTTGCCCTTCTTTCTTTGTAGCCAGGAGTTCCACACAGGTAGGGTCTCAGATGGCTGAACCAGGCTGTTTCCTTCTCTTTCTCTCCCAGTCCACTCCTCATGTGTTCAAGATTGGATTAATTCATACAAATGGGGCAAATTCTGCTTACACTAACAACTTACAGCAATAATTGAAATTCTTCTGTTTTTTATATGCTTGCAACCCCATTGATTTCCCTCATTGTATTGTAGAAGCAGGATTTAGTCTATAGTGCATGATCTGTTCTATTACTCATGTAATAACTTACCTTAGGTAGTTGCTTCCATGTCTTTTGTCTGGGTGTCATGCTTCTAAAATCCATGCCTCCAGAACTGAAAGAACAGTTGTGGAAACCAGAAGACGCTGGGCCTGATCCTCCTCCGACTCACACCAGTGTAAATCAGGAGTAACTCAATTAAAAAGTCAGTGGAGTTAAACTGGTGTAAAACGAGCATAAGCAAAATCAGAATTGGGTCATATGTAGAGCTGGCGAAACTTTTTGCAAAACACGTTTTTTTTTAAAGTGAAATATGCAGATACAGTGACACCAAAACATTTTCAAATTCATGCTGATTTTGCTGAATTGTTTGTTTAAAAAAGAAACCTTCAAAAATCAGAAAAATAAAAATGTTTTGCTTTATCATTTTCTAAACAAAATATTTTGATTTTTTGTATTCAAAATGGCTGTTCATTTCAAAGCTTCCTTTACTTTTATTTAAAAAAATTTCAAAAATGTTTAAAAATGCTCAAAATCTCAACAATATGTTTCAATTTTGTCAAAATGAGATATTTAGTTATACCCCCAAAACAAAATTTTGATCAACTTTTCAATGTGCCAAACATTTTGCATATTTTTGTTTTCCATCCAGCCAAAAACTATTTTTATTCAACTTTTCACAATTGCCAATGAACTGAAAAACCAGTTTTTCACCCAGCTCTAGTCATATGGAGAGCAAGCATTTTCTAGCTGAGGACCATCCTGTTTCTTTTTCTCCATATTTTTAACCTTCAAAAACTATTCCTCATAATACTGACTGTGTATCTTGACTGTTTCTCTTGCATCAAGTAAGTCACCTTTGTTTTTCTCATCTTATATCTTTCATAGTAGGCAAAAGTGTGTAATAGCCACCTCAATTTTAATCAACTGTGGCTTCCGTTGGGACAGTCCTTGATTTGCATTCAGTGCACAGCCTCCCTGCGCTCCTCTCAGCAGCATGAGAGCGTACACTGTTAGGTCTTCAAGAGAAATCCTCAGATTGGAACTCCCAACTAGAAAGTGGAATGCTAGTCACAGGAGATTCCTGACTCACTCAACCCAGAGGGTAACATCCATCAAGCACAGCACATTGTGTGCAGATGGGAGTGAAGGATGTATTGCTTCCAACAGGGAATAAGGAATCAAAATACTTCCTTCATTACCAAGGCTTATCCATAGGCATCTCCTCCTGGAGGCATGGGGTACAGCTGATGCCCGAGATGCATGACAAAGCAGCAAAATCATTTTAGTTTTGACCCTCTCTTCCCTTTCCACCCCAGTTTTAAAAATGTGGATCCCCCTGCATTCTGAGGAACTTTTTATAGGTGACGTACAGTTTGTGTCCCAAATGGGGTCTGGGATGTGTAGAATTTTAACTGGCTCTTCAGTACTTTATATCACCAAGATCAGAGATTGCCCCCCAGCATTACGAAGGTCTAGAAATTAACTTTGTCTGACCATTGCTCTCTGAGTCCAGGTGCTACTATTAACATGTCCAGTCTACACTGGCAGCGAAAAAGCGTCATCAGTTCATTTTTTCAGCTATTCAAATGTACACCATTACTTTTATTTTGGAATCTGCTAGAGTTCTTAGTAAGAGCATTTGGTCATAGATTTATAGTAGTGTGGCTGACATATGTTTTTTACTGTCTTAATCAGAGCCTAGCAAAATTCGTACATGTATTTCTGAGAACATAGAAATTTCATGTCTGCTGTTGAACTTTAGCATAGTGGTAATATTTGTCCTTGCTAATTCTATTTTGTTATGTTCTCTTCCTGAAGCTGTTCATCTATACTGGGAACTGTATTGTGTGTCCCTAACTGTCAGGAGCAGAATGTATTTTGAGTCAATTTACTGAGTCACTGCTAAGTGGTATATCTGGAAAAAGTTGACACCTTTGACATTTTCTAAAATAACAAAAATAATGGTATTTAAGGGCATGATTTATGGATGCTGTGTGTCAAAAGAATTTCTGTGTTACGGTATTATGGTTTGCAGTACAACTGTTCCAACTATTTCAACCATCAAATTGCTGATATGGTGACTAATTAGTGCTTTATTAGTGTTTTTGTGGTCAATTATAAAGTGTTATAAAAAAGCAAAATGCATTTTAATAAAGAAGAGCTGTGCAATTCTTGTTGTTTCTTTCTTGGAGCTACTTTGTTTTGTGTGTAGAATAATTTTTTTTTACATAGCTCAGTTTTTATAAGACACATTTCCCCCCAGTAACTAAGAACAACTTCTGTGATTAAAAAGTAGACTGGAGCCTTTAGATGTCTTTTTGATTGCTGGCCTCTATTAAAAACTTCTTAAAATAATAGATAGATTTAATTCCTCAAGCCAAAGAAAAATTATATCATCTTAAGTATTTTCCGTATTTATTATATTGATTTGACTTGGCTGCAGAAAAAAAAAAAGGAAGCAAAATCTCTTGTATTGCAAGTTTTAAATGTACCAGGCTAAGGTTTACTTAATTAGAACCTCCAGGCAATAAAGGAGCCCTTTTTTAAATTCTGTGAATCTTAATATGCTAAATAATGCAAAGCTTCGACTCTTCAAGCATGAGACACACATCTGGCAGCTTAACATTTAAATTACAGGAAAAAAAAACACTTCAGTTGTAATTTTCCTGAAGAAAAGAATGGGAAATGTATTACAACTAAATTTAATTTCTTTTTAGATTTTTCATCCTGTCTAATTGCAAGCATTTTGCCGTCTTTTCCTTTATTTATTTATTTTTATACAATTTTTTTTCTTTGCATTTTCGTGATCTTTAATTTGAGCTGCTTCTCACTGTTTCAGCCACTGAAGAATTACATTGTGTTTTTACTTAGCAAAAATTGTTCAGAGGAATCAATCTTGAGTTAAAATAATGAGCTCACTGTACAGAAAATAAAGAGAAGAATGGAATTTCAAAGCCTCACAAATAAAATACAACAGGCACGAGACATGACTGAACAACAATTTTGAGTTTGTTCCAACTCCAAGTTTTAATTTGTCAATATTATTGTTTTCTTTATTTTGCTATTTTCTGGCTGTTTTCATGCAAAAGTAATTACTGCCTTTTTTTCTTCACATTTCTCCAAAGAACGTTGACAAATTGTTAATTATTTCTGCAAAGTTCATTTGGTAAACCATTAAAATATGGCAAATTAAAACATGAGCACAACAAAGAAAAAAACGATAACCTATAATTCCAAGTGTGTCATCTGGAAATATATATTACCACGCATATACACTTTTAGCTTATGCTTATGTGTGTGTAATATATGCAGAGTACTCATAATATACAATCTATATAGTGATATAGTGTGTGTGTGTATGTGTGTTTGTGTATATATGTATGTATGTATTGTGACAAGGTTCCTGCTCTACCTTGGTGTGTCTTGCGCTTATTGGCGGATTTGCTCGCCTTGGAGCTTCACGGCAGCCCTCAGCTTGGCCGTTTTTCGGAACCCACAGTCCAGGTCGACTCCTCCTGTGTCTGACCAGGAGTTGGGAGGTTTGGGGGGAACCCGGGCCTGCCCTCTACTCCAGGTTCCAGCCCAGGGCCCTGTGGAAGGCAGCTGTCTAGAGTGCCTCCTGGAACAGCTGTGCGACAGCTACAACTCCCTGAGCTACTTCCCCATGGCCTCCTCCCAACACCTTCTTTATCCTCACCATAGGACCTTCCTTCTGGTATCTGACAATGCTTGTACACCTCAGTCCTCCAACAGTCCGTGTTCTCACTCTCAGCTCCTAGCGCCTCCTGCTCCCAGCTCCTCACACGCACACCACAAACTGAAGTGAGCTCCTTTTTAAAACCCAGGTGCCCTGCTTAGCCTGCCTTAATTGATTCTAGCAGCTTCTTGATTGGCTGCAGGTGTTCTAATCAGCCTGTCTTAATTGTCTCCAGAAGGTTCCTGATTGTTCTGGAACCTTCCCTGTTACCTTACCCGGGGAAAAGGGACCTACTTAGCCTGGGGCTAATATATCTGCCTTCTGTTACTCTCCTATAGCCATCTAGCCCGACCCTGTCACAGTACATACACACAAACACACTATGAGACAGGTACTTAATGGGTGTAAGTTATCATAGGTGACTTCAGTGGAACGATGACAATTTACACCAGTTGCGGATCTGATCATATATATCATGAGCTCTGTGGATGTGTGTAAATATATAAAACTATACACACACAAACACACATACACGTGCCTGTGCAAATAAATTACTACGTAAATGCAGCATATGTATATACTGAGCTCTCAAACACACTTGACTAGCCACTACTGGTGGACAATAGGAGTAACTGAAAAAATGTAAAAATAATAACTAAGCATATCATTTGTCTGCCCTGGTTGTGTTGTGTCTTTCCAGTTTCACCCCTAACTTCTTCCCTTCTCACCAGTGCGCAGTGTAATGTGGTTGGAGATTTTTGTTCACATCGCTGGTCATTCTGCATATGCCACCATGTTACATTCAAGCCCTTCTGCAATGATGCTGAGCAACTGCTGTTACATGAATGCTGGTGCTTTGGATCTACTTTCAGTGGCGCTCAGCAGGTAGCAGAATTGAGCCCATGGTTTACAAAACAAAGTAACCAGCATTCTTTATACTGAAAAAATAAATCTGGTGTTATTTAAAGTTTCCTGCACTATTATTGTTCTTGTGTCCTTTATTTCTATCTGTCCAAGGTACTTATATGGACCCTGTTACCATAGTATCACACTGTTCAATGCATGTATCCTCACAATGCCCCAGTGAGAAGGGAAGCTCTATTATCTCCATTTTACATATGGGGAACTGAGGCATAGAGTGGTCAAGTGACTTGCCCAAGGTGGCACAGGAAGTCTGTGGTGGAGCATGGAATTGAACATGGGTTGCCTAGGTTCCTGGCTAGCATGCTAACTAGTTCTCAGCCATTTCAGGTCTTTTTCTTATATAAAATTATGTGTGTGTTTTTTGCTTACAGGAAATTATCCTTGTCAAGTTAACTCAGGTGGTTCAGATAAATATTATGATTTGGTCCCAGTGAAAGAAGACCAAGGTATATCTTACAAGGTAAGGACAATGTTATGCTCTTCATTAAAGTGCACATACCGTTCTCTTATTACTAAATAAAGTTTCTCAGAAAACATTTGCCGATACAGGTATTTTGGTCTTCCTCTGCACAAGGGAAAGGAAAGCCGCTGATATTCCAAGATGCCAGTAAACCTTTATGGCTCAGAACACACCTTTTCCTGAACTGCTAAAGACTGGCTAAATCAATCCATTTATAAATTACCTTCCCCTCTTTGAAGTAGTAGTAGATTTTTATTTTCTTTGCTGATTTTGCTGTGCTGTTACAAGTTATTGGCTCTAGTCACTGAAGCTTCTACCTGTTCTCTGCGGAGGATACATTTTGTTTTGTTTTTTAAAGTTATTGTTGTGGATCAGGCTATAACTACCGCAACACCCATATGACCAGTGGAATTTTTGTGGGGAAAACTGAGGCATGGGGTGAAATGACTTATCACCCAAGAGGCCAGTGGGGATGGAACACAGGTTTGCCCAAGTCCCAGTTCTGTGATCTACCCATTAGACAACACTGTCTCCCTTTACTTTAATTTGACTTTACTCATATCTGATCTAAACAGGTCAGTTCAAGAGAGGAATGGATCCAAAAGAGTCCTCCTCCTTTTATTCCAGGGATCACCATTTTACTCTTTTTGAAACCTTCCTCTTTTAAGGTTTGATCCTGCACAGTAGAGATCAATGGGAGTTTTGCCATGGACATAAGGGAGCGGGATCAAGACCTTAGTGCAGACAGCCACTTAATACTCTTCATTGGAGCCCCCTCGCAAAACCACACCCACCAATAAATCATCCAGCAGAAACTAATGTAGTAAAGCTAAGCATGTTAACTTCCAGAACATATCTGAGTTTTATCAAACTAGAGTGAGACAGCCAATGTCATTCCAATCCTAAACCCATGTCTCCTATGCCATGTGTCAAACTGCTGTAATTAATATCCATTCTCACTACCAACAAGCAAATCCTAGCAAAGTTCCTTAAACTGGCATGGAAATAATTTTGCCTCATGTTTTGAATCGTAGAAATATAGGGCTAAAGGGTTCTCAAGAGGTCATCTAGTCTATTCCCCTGTGCTGAGACAAGGCTAAGCCCTGGTCTACATTACAGGGTTAGGTCGAATTTAGCTGCTTTAGGTCAATTTTAAAATGAATGCGTCTACACAACCAACCCCGTTCTGTCGACGAAAAGGGCTCTTAAAATCGACTTCTGTACTCCTCCCCCGCAAGGGGAGTAGTGCTAAAATCAACCTTGCTGGGTCAAATTTGGGGTAGTGCACACAATTCCATGGTATTGGCCTCCGGGAGCTATCCCAGAGTGCTCCAATGTGACCGCTCTGGACAGCGCTTTGAACTCCGACGCACTAGCCAGGTACACAGGAAAAGCCCTGGGAAATTTTGAATTTCATTTCTTGTTTGGTCAGCGTGGCGAACTCAGCCACACAGGTGACCATGCAGTCCCAGAATCGCAAACGAGCTCCAGCATGGACCGAAAGGGAGACACTGGATCTGATTGCTGTGTGGGGAGAAGAATCTGTGCAGGCCAAACTCCGATCAAAAAGAAGAAATGCTAATATATATGCCAAAATTGCACAGGGCATGGTGTAGAGAGGCTACAACAGGGACACACAGCAGTGCTGCTTGAAAGTTAAGGAACTCAGGCAAGCCTACCAAAAAACAAAGGAGGCAAACGGTTGCTCCGGGTCAAAGCCCCATACATGCAGCTTCTATGATCAGCTGCATGGCATTCTAGGGGGGGATCCTACCACTACCCCACCACTGTCCATGGACACCTGCAAGGGAGGAGTCTCACGCAACAGGGAGGAGGAGGAGAATGCGCAGCAGGGAAGCAGTGAATCAGTTCTCCCTGGCAGCCAGGACCTTTTCATCACCCTGGAGCCAATACCCTCCCAAGGCGGGATCCCCGACCCTGAAGCCGGAGAAGGCACCTCTGGTGAGTGCACTGGGGTTTTTAACTGAGGTTAAAAGCAATTGTGTTTAATGATTAATTTGTCCTGAAGACTTGGGATGCATTCGTGGCCAGTACAGCTACTGGAAAAGTCTGTTAACTTGTCTGGGGATGGAGCGGAAATCCTCCAGGGACATCTCGATGAAGCTGTCCTGGAGGTACTCCCAAAGCCCTTGCAAAAGGTTTCTGGGGAGGGCTGCCTTATTTTGTCCTCCACGGTAGGACACTTTACCATGCCAAGCCAGTAGCAAGTAGTCTGGAATCATTGCAGCACAAAACATGGCAGCGAATGGTCCTGGGTTTTGGTGGCATTCAAGCAATGTTCAGTCTATATCTTTCTGTGTTAGCCTCAGGAGAGTGCTATCATTCTTGGTCACCTGGTTGAAATAGGGGAATTTTTGTAAGGGAACAGTAAAAGGACCCCGTTCATGCTGGGCTGTTTGCGCTTGGCTAAAAGGGATCATCCTGGAGAATAGCCACTCAGCAGGGTTGGGGGAGGTGTGTGCTGCACATCCCCCTGAAAACTGCAGCCCCTTCTTTTAAATGTGAAACCCAACTGGCATTGCTTGCTATGGGAAAGGAGGGCACTGCAGTTTGAAACCATTCCCACATGTTATGAAGGCGTAAGAAGCCAACCCCGTGTACCCTTTGGCTTACCATGGCTGCCTGGAAACCGAATTCTGTTGCCCAGCTGTGTGTGATGTGTCATCATACTGGCAGGTGCTCAATATAAAAGGCAAAATGTGACCTTGTACCTAAAACACATGTGCTGTCTGCTGTGAATTGCTTGATTCACTGTGAAAGAGTCTCCCTTTTGTTCTCAGAAGTGTATCATCTTAAATTTTACTCTCCCTTTTTATCCCCCCGCAGGTACAAATGTTTCCATGCTCCCCCTATCATCTCTGTCTGTGAAGTTATCACAGATTAGAAGGCGAAAAAAACGCACTTGCGATGACATGTTTTCCGAGCTCATGCAGTTGTCCCGCACTGATAGGGCACAGCTGAATGCATGGAGGCATTCAGTGGCAGAGGCCAGGAAAGCATTAAGTGACCGCAATGGGCAGAGGAAGGAGGCGATGCTGAGGTTAATGGGGGAGCAAACGGACATGATGAGGCATCTGGTGGAGCTGCAGGAAAGCCAAGAAGAGCACAGACCCTCACTGCATCCATTGTATAACCGCCTACCCTCCTCCCCAAGTTCCATATCCTGCTCACCCAGAAGCCCAAGGACGCGGGGGGACGGAGGCTCCGGGCACCCAGCCACTCCTCTCCAGAGGATGGCCCAAGCAACAGAAGGCTGTCATTCAAACAGTTTTGATTTGTAGTGTGGCTACAATAAGCAATGTAGCCTTGTCCTTCCCTCCTTCCTGAACCTACCCCACCCGGGCTACCTTGTCAGTTCTCTCACTGTTTTTTAATTAATAAAGAAAGAATGCAAGGTTTCAAAACAATAGTTAGTTTATTTCCTTTGCCAGCTGTGATCGAAGGGGGGAGGGTGGTTGGCTTATAGGGAATTAAAATCGGCGGGTTTGGAGCAAGGAGAAACACACACAACTGTCACACCGTAGCCTGGCCAGTCATGAAACTGGTTTTCAAAGCCTCTGATGTGCAGCGCACCTAGCTGTGCTCTTCTAATCGCCCTGGTGTCTGACTGCTCAAAATCAGCCACCAGGCAATTTGCCTCAACCTCCCACCCTGCCATAAACATCTCCCCCTTACTCTCACAGATATTATGGAGCATACAGCAAGCAGCAATAACAGTGGGAATGTTGGTTGCTCTGAGGTCTAACCTAGGCAGCAAACAGTGCCAGCGCGCTTTTAAATGTCCAAAGGCACATTCTACCACCATTCTGCACTTGCTCAGCCTATAGTTGAACTGCTCCTTGCTACTGTCCAGGCTGCCTGTGTACGGCTTCATGAGCGATGGGAGCAAGGGGTAGGCTGGGTCCCCAAGGATAACTATTGGCATTTCAACATCCCCAATGGTAATTTTCTGGTCTGAGAAGTAAGTCCCTTCTTGCAGCTGCTCGAACAGCCGGAGTTCCAAAAGATGCGAGCGTCATGCACCTTTCCCGGCCATCCCACGTTGATGTCGGTGAAACATCCCTTGTGATCCACCAGTGCTTGCAGCACCATTGAGAAGTACCCCTTGCGGTTTACGTACTGGTTGGCAACGTGGTCCGGTCCCGAGATAGGGATATGCTTTCCGTCTATTGCCCCACCACAGTTAGGGAACCCCACTGCAGCAAAGCCATCCAGTATGACCTGCACATTTCCCACAGTAACTACCCTTGATAGCAGCAGCTTAGTGATTGCATTGGCTACTTGGATCACAGCAGTTCCCACAGTAGATTTGCCCACTCCAAAGTTATTCCCGACTGACCGGTAGCAGTCAGGCGTTGCAAGCTTCCACAGGGCTATCACCATTCGCTTCTCAACTGTCAGGGCAGCTCTCATCTTGGTTTTCCTGCCCTTCAGGGCTGGGGAAAGCAACTCACAAAGTTCCATGAAAGTGGCCTTACACATGCGAAAGTTTTGCAGCCACTGTGAATCATCCCATACCTGCAACACTATGTGGTCCCACCAGTCTATGCTTGGTTGCTGGGCCCAGAATCAGCGTTCCACTGTATCAATCAGCCCCACTGCTGCCATGATGTCCCAATTGCCACAGCCTGTGCTTTCAGGAATGTCTGTGTTCATGTCCTCCTCACAGTCACCCTCATGCTGGCGTCTCTTAGCCAGGTTCTGCACATACTGCAAGATAATGCGCGAAGTATTTACAATGCTCACAACAGCAGCAGTGAGCTGAGTGGGCTCCATGCTTGCCATGCTATGGCATCTACGTGGGTAACCCAGGAAAAAAGGCATGAAACGATTGTCTGCCGTTGCTTTCATGGAGGGAGGGAAGGGAGACTGACGACATGTACCCAGAATCACCCGCGACAATGTTTTGCCCCATCAGGCATTGGGAGCTTAACCCAAAATTCCAATGGGCAGTGGAGACTGCGGGAACTGTGGGATAACTTCCCACAGTGCATCGCTCTGTGAGTTGATGCTAGCCACGGTACTGAGGACGCACTCCGCTGACTTAATGCACTTAGTGGGGACATACACAATCGAATGTATGAAATCGATTTCTAAAGATGGACTTCTATAAAATCAATCTCATTTCATAGTGTAGACATACCCTAAGTATTGCTAGACCACCCTAACCAAATGATTGTCTAATCTATATTTAGAAACCTCCAGTGATGGGGATTCCACAACCTCTCTTGGTAACCTATTCCCTTCCAAGTCTTAACTATATCATAGTTAGAAAGTTTTTCCTAATATCTAACCTAAAGCTCCCTTGCTGCAGATTAAGGCAATTACTTCTTGTCCTACCTTCAGTGGATATGGAGAACAGTTGATCACCGTCCTCTTTATAACAGCCCTTCTAACATATTTGAAGACTGTATCAATTCCCCCTTAGTCTTCTTTTTTTCAAGACTAAACATGCCCAGTTTTTTTAACCTTTCCTCATAGATTAAATTTTCTAAACCTTTCATCAGTTTTGTTGCTCTCCTCTGCACTCGCTCCAATTTGTCCACGTCTTTCTTAAAGTGTGGTGCTCAAAACTGACCGCGATAATCTGGCTGAGGCCTCACCAGTGCTGAGTAGCACAGAACAGCCACATCCTGTGTCTTACTACATATGACACTCCTGTTAATACACCCCAGACTGATATTTGCCTTTTTTGCAGCTGCATCATATTGTTTATTCATACTCATATCCATCAGATTCTTTCCAGCAGGACTACTACCTAGCCCAGTATTCCCAGTTTTGTATTTGTGCATTTGATTTTTCTTTCACCAGTGCAGTTCTTTGCACTTTTCTTTATTGAATTTCATCTTATTCGTTTCTGACCCATTCTCTGAATGACTTTGAAAAACATATTTCTATCCTGTCTTAATATATCTTGCCAAAATTGTGTTTGCTATTCAAAATGTATATTACATATATGTAATAGATATTTGACTTATACCACCTTGCCCAAATGATTAACTCAGTAGTGCCCAAAAGCTGAAAGCTTAGAATGCCAGTTGCAGGGCACTAAATTCATACATTCCCTCATGGATACCTCATGGAAAATCTCGCACACTGTGATTCTAGAAGGCATGTAATTAAACACACTGACATCTGGTGAAGGACACTCATTTACAAACTTACACCATCACCATGATGGATGGAGAAGGGCTAGAAAACCAATGAGCTGTTTCCAGGGTTTTCATCTTGGCAATGCCCCACATAGTCACTAGGGTTTCTTAAGGAGAAAGACCATGATGACTACAAAAGTCTTGACAACAGTTAGGCTGCTTGGTGTGCTGAAACCACAGACTTCCATGTTGACCAATATTGTCTCATTGTTTTCTTGTACTCCCCCTTCAGTTTGTATCAATCTTCTGTTATACTTGGATTGTAAGTTCCTTTCGGCAAGGACCATCTTGCTCTGTGTTTGTACAGTGCCTAACACAATGGCGTCCTAGTCCATGACCAGAGCTCCTGGGCACTTCGGTAATTATTGATAATAACAACAAAATATGTCAATGATTTTTTAGCTTCAGCTCTCTATATCCTGTTCATCAAGATTCTGCCTTATGGGTGTTTGCCTTCTTCTAGGACTATGTGTTCTGGTCTCTTTTGAATTAATTTCTTTGTCACTGAGTGTCAATGTCTTCCACATGTTTTATCGTCACACAGGGGGCCTGAGAGTTGTACTTTCAAGTGCATTCATCTTGACAGCTCATAAAGTGTGTACCAGGCATTTTTTGTCTTATTTTGTATCCATAAGCTTCAAGTTCCTCTTTCTTTGCACATAAGTGTCCAAAGGTGTGAATAAGGGAAAACAACCATACTGTCACATAAGAGGGGATCCCTCTGAAAGAAAGAGCACCTGCGGTATCAGACATGCTGACATTGTCATTTTCTAATTGCTTGGCCAAGAATCTGATCAACTTGTGAATAGGCACAATGCCATTTAAACACATGGGCATACATTGCCATGAAACCACATCTGAGTCTCACATGCATATTCTCAGGGCAGAATATACCAGTGGGGCTTCCCACATGTCTGTCATTCCTGAGTATTGACATTTGTAGTTCAGAGAATGTGTCCCTGCTAAGTCACCCTGGGCTAGATTTACTGTGAAATATTTTTAATGCTTTTAATGTCCCATAGGGGAAATAATTGATCATGTATAAAAAGTATTCAGGATAATTTGTTCCTCCACTTCATATGGTTTCAAAAACAGTGCTAAGATATTATTAATGCTTCGAAAGCAGCAGCATTTTAAAGGTGGATTTGCTAACAGTACAATTACATTGAGCATTGAAAAAAGTCCAAATCCATATAATCTTCCCCCCATCCATCTCCCTCCCCATGAGAAGAAATTGAAGAAAGAACTGAAAATCCCCTCTGTTTCAAATCACTGAGTTTTCAAGTAATTGTCCCCTTTAGGGTGGCGAGGAAGGCATGAAACAAGCAGAGCAACAACCACAACAAGAGCCATTTTAGAAATGGAGGGCCAGGTCCCGGGGCAAAGCTGCATAACTCTTGAGGTGACAGACTGAAGAGAAGTAGTGTTAACTATCTGGGCTGGCTCCAACCCCATAATAACCACCTCCCTTTGAAAAGAGGGTTATGGTGTAATAGTAACCTCACTAGTGGCCGGCTCCAAACTCCGACCTCATAGTGGCCCCATTTCAGCAAGGTACTTAAGCACCTGGGTAATTTAGTACTGAGTAGTCCCATTGACTTCAATAGGAAGACTGTGCTTATGAATGTGTTTAAATTCCTTGCTGGATTAGGGCCTATGTGAGGGTACCGGAGCACAGAAGGGGTTTCTGTACAGAGCAGTGCTGACGTGAATTATTGGGGCATTTGAAATCTGGTTTTAAAATTTTTAAATGACCCCTTTTTTTGTAATGGATTCAGTGAAAATGTCCGGGTCCAAAAAATCTTCCAACAAAACAATTTATTGTGGTGTTTGAAATCAAGATGCAGGGTCTGAATTTTGTTACCTGAGCCCATTTCTGAGCCTGGTAGTAGAATTTTCAATCATTGCATCATATGTATGAGGGAATTATTTAGAACAGCATACTAAAGAACCGTGTTGCCTATTCAACTTTAAGGTGGAGTGCAGCAATTTTTACACAGTTCATTATTTGTTAACAGGTCTACTCTTTTCCTATTTTTTTTTCATCTTTCAGAAAAATATTTGAGAAACTTAGCCTATTTCTTGCACTGTGTTTTGTTGTTGTTGTTTTTAAAACACAAACATTTTTTGTGAACAATAGAAAAGGCTGTACATGTGTAGCCAGCTGGGCTACACATAGAATCTGCTCTGGGTGAGAGTGAAGAGCGGTGGTAGCACCTTATTTTATGTTGTTATCACCATGGTTTTGCATACAATTACGATATTAAGTGATGGTTATTAAGGACACAGTCATCTTTGTCATATGATCTTTGTGAGAAATTAAATGGATGCCCATCCTCAGGCCATTGAATTAATTTTTAGTTTTGAGTTATGTTTGTAAATGATCAAATATAGGCCAATGAAATTCATATGTAATCCTTTTTAATGCCTTTTTTGGTTTGTATCTTAAGTAATGTATTTTTGATTTAATTTTCCCAAGGAGGAAGATCACAGAAACTATGTCAGTCCAACTCACATACTTTGCCCACCCACTCCTTTTATGAAATCTCAAACTGTTTTTAGGGACAGAGTTCTTGCAGTGATATGCCTCGCTAGTCCACAACACTATTCCATGATTGTATGATATTAATGTTTAAAGGCATCTTTTAGCATGAAACCCACTTCTACCATACCTTAACTATACAAATTCATATAGAACCATCTTTGCAGCCATATTCTATGGCAGCATTTCAACTGAGCACTGAAAATATCATAATGATTTTTATCATATTTTTCTATATCCATGTTTAGCATACCATTGACATGGATATGAGTTTCAGTCTGTTATGTCAATGAGTCCTAAACTAAAATGCAAAAGATAGCTGCAGTCTATGCAATGAAATTTTAATAAGCTTCAGAATACAGATTTGCCTGTTAGATGATGATAGCTTCTTGAGTAAACAGTGTAGTAATAATTTTCTGTATTAGTATATTTAGCAAAATACCTGGTGATCTTACTGGGCCCAATACTGCAGTCTTATGCCAGCAAAACTCCCACTGAGGCCTCGAAGATCTATAAAGTAAATACAGATTTCTAGTTCATTACTGTGTTCGTAGATTCATAGATTTTTAAGCTCAGAAGGGACCTGATCATCTAATCTGACTTCCTGTATAACCCAGGCCATAGAATTTCATCCAGTTACTCCTGTACTGAGCCCAATAACTTGTATTTGACAAAAAGCATGTCTTCCAGAAAGGTGTCCACGCTTGATTTGAAGTCCTCAAGAGGTGGAGAATCCCACACTTTCCTTGGTAGTTTGTTCCAACGGGTAATCACCTTAACTGTTAGAAATTTGTTTCTTATCTCTAAGTGAATTTCTCTGGCTTTAACTTTCAGCCATGTGTTCTTGTTATGCCTCCTGTGCTATATTAAAGAGCCCTTAGTTCCTGGTATTTTATCCCCATGAAGGTACTGATACACCATAATGAAGTCACCTCTTGATCTTCATTTTGGTAAGCTAAATAGGTCAAGCTCCTTAAGTCTCTTAGTCTAACGGATTTTTTTTCCAGTCCTCAGCCCTTCAGAACTAAAAACATAGGGAGAGAATTTGGGCAGCATACAAGGATCCCTCCTAGCACTCCCAAAGGAAATGGGACTGGTGAGGAAATATGAGCTGTGGCCCAAGCCACTTCTTCACAGGACAGCAGAACAGGGCAGTTGGAAGACAGAAGCAAGTTGTATCATTCTCAGGGTTCTATAGCAGAATTGGGCTTAATAATGGATGTGTACCAGTTTCTTTGATAATATGGTAAGCATGTAGGGCCTGAGTCACTGCTGCTTCACTCCAGGTTTACACCAGTGTAATACAGTGAGAGATCAGGCCCACTGATAGAAGTTAAGGTTAAGGTGAAATTGGCAATTCTAATTTTGAATTTATTGGCTTTTGTCGGTATGTGTTAGAGCCTTGATATTACTTTGATATAATACTGTGTCCTGATTATTCCGAATATGTGTAATAATTTAAAGAGGAAATTGAAACAAGGTTTGTGCTTTGTTTTTTGTTGCAGCTATTTAATGTTTTATTTATTAATCTTTTATTTTAAAGATGAATCAAAGTGATCCAACTGACCAACATTATCAAGGCAAATCAAGTCCTGGAACCAGTGTAGCTGCAGGAGAAGGGGAAGCATCTTCACCGAATATTTCTTATCTGGACGAATTAGAAAAGTATAGATTCTCCGTGTGGTATGTAACCTAAGCATCAAATAGCCTTATATCTAGAACTTATTTTTTGTTTGCTTATGTAAAATATTATACATAGCATATATATATACATTACACACAAAGAACTATGTTAAAAGAGCATTAGGTTTGCAAATTCAAGTCCTTAAAAGTTAGCAAATGCCAGTGTTAAAGTTGCTGTGTAATCTTAATTCAATCCCCTTCTGTGTAAGTATTATGATACAGTCTTTCTTTCCAAGAGCACATAATATATTTTGCATGGGATTCCCGCCTCATTCAGTGCACAAGATGGGCAGTGCTTTTTTAATATTTTGTTTTCTGCTCAATGCATAGCTCCAGGCCTTATTTACTAAACACTGTTCAAATCCCGCTCTGTAGATAGAATTATTAATTTGCTTGTGGGGTTTTCTAGAGGCACTCATCATCACTACTATGTCTGAGTGCTTCACAAGCATTAATTAATTTATTTTCACAACACTTCTGTGAGGTAAGGGGTGTTGTTATTCCCATTTTACGGATGGGGATCTGAGGTACAGAGGGGTGAAGACAAAAAGTTTCCACTAATTTTGTGTGCCCAATTTGAGAGGCTAGGATCTGATTTTTTTTAGAATACTTATGATTATATAGCATAAGAGCTTGTTGGAAAAACATTGATGGAACCATTTTCTGTCAGACACTGCAATTTTTGTTCAAGTTGAAAAACTTCACAAAATTGTTTAACTGTTGCTGTTCATTTCAGAGGTAAGATGGAAAAAAAATTCTGACAATGTCAAAACATCTCATTATGACATTTTTGAAGCAAAAAGTTTCAGTTTTTTATTTTAAAGTTACTTTACACTGTGACCTTTTATTTATTCTATATGATAAAATAAAGGTATAGTATGAAACATAATATATAATAAAAAAGGCAAACTGAAAACAAAACTTTGTTGTCAAAACAAAACATTTCAATCAATCAGAAACAATTTTTATTTAATTTTCTCTTGCGGAGAAGTTCAAAATTTGGGGGGGTTGTTCCTAATCAGAACAAAGGCAAATGTTGAAGTCTCAAAATCTTTTGTGAAATGGAATTTCCATCCTCCTGTCACAGCTCTGTACAATACTTTATATGTTCAAAGCAGAGCTCAACACTTCTGCAAATCTGGATTTCAAGTCAGGCACCCAGAAAATAAGGAACACACAATAAGTGACCTCTTGTGAAAAGTTTGGTTTAAGTGACTTGTCCAGAATTACATAGGAACACTGATAGAGGCAGGGACAGAATCCCAAACTTCAGAGTGGCATTCAACTACCATTACCACGAGACCATCCCTTCTTTTCCTGTAGTCTCCTGCCTCATGAAGAAGCAAATGAAGGGGTCTTTCAGACAACAGTCTCATTCACGCAACTCTGGATCACCCCCAGAGCAGTGAAGCACTGAATGAGGTGGGGGGAGGGGGGGTCCTCTGGAAAAAATAGTATATGATCATGTCATTAAAGATTGAGTCATAATGCAGCTGGAAGTGTTGTCTTTTAAAAGGGCCATAAAAATACAATTCTGGCCATTTGTGGCTATTAGAGATCCCAAGGATTTTCTTTTAAAGGGCAGCTATCAGAGGTGTGGTGTTAACCCCACAACATCCTTGCCAAATTCCAATATTGTATCCTGCCTACCTCAATTTTCCAATTAGTTAAAAAAGTCTGCATCATTTCCCATCCTAAACTCTACTATCTACCCATGTCTTACAGAATTTCATAGATCCAGGTAGTGCCGGTAATCAATATCTAAGCAATATTGAATTTTGAAAGAACAAAATATCATTCAGATTGAAAGTACCTGTTTTTCTCTTTCTTTACTGAAAATACCTAGCAAATTCCAATGCTCCTGAGGTGAACAGTTGTCTTGGAAAATCATGGTTTTTGGCATCCCTGCTGTAACTGGGCCCAGTGCCCAGTGAAGACTTTAAAGATTAAGGCTCTGATTTGGTGAGGTACTTCAATAATCAATGGGAATATTCATTAGTTTAAAATTAGACGTGCATTTATTTGCCTTGTTGAATTGGGATCTAGGGGCAGATTGTAGCCCTTCCCCTACATTTTTCTTTCTCTTTTCTTGGTCAGTTTTTAGTAAACTTGTATTCGCGGATCATGTAATTAACTGCATGTGGGCACACATCTGACTTCAGTGGAGGTCCAGGCAGGTGAAGAAGGGTACCTCAGAACAGCCAATTGCAGGATCAGGGCCTTATTTTGTAGATGCTAGGAAACAATGATTTCAAAATGATTTCATGCTTAATGGTGGCTGTGCAATTTCTCCTCACATGGAGATAATCACTCTTGATATTTCATTATATTAATGTGTCATTTGGTTACACCGTATCTGTCATCTTATTTACAGTAAACACCAGTATTTATTTATTTTTACTTGAAAGTTCCATGAGGTGGAACAAAGTCAAATTGGGAGATCCTTGCCTGTGAAATTCCTTTACTTTCTGATTCAGTACTGGTGAAATGTCATCACTGTAGAAAATAAAGAGAGTCGGAAAACAAATCTCTTCCTAAAATGGACATATTTTGGATTTAGCATCTTGAACAGGGACCTTTTAGTTTATCTTCTTTCTCAAATTGAGAGTGAATTCAGTTTCCATTAACTAACTGAACAAACATCAGATGCCATTTTGTTCCAATTTCTATGATACACTTTCCACCACAGATGGCCTTTCAATAGGTTTCTGCCTCTTTCTGTCTTTTTCTCTTCTTCTTTTCTCTCATTCTCTCTTCTTTTCTCATACTCTTTATCAAAGAGCATCGTTTTCCTTTGTCTGCTTCCAGACCCTTTTCTCTGTTAGGGTTTGCTACCCTTTAAAAAATGTAACACAAGATAATTAGCTACTACAAAAAAAAAATTAATAGGGCTGTAGGTCTAGGGGCTGCTTGGACCTCCATAAACTTCAGAGTTTTAGATGCTCTGAGATGCAATCTGAGCAATTTCCTTGATCTTTTATTGGAGCTGGTAAATCATTTATTGGGGAAGCTTTTTTACAAAACCCTCTTTAAAAATATCCCATAAAACGTATTTATCATAAAATACTGTACTACCAACAGTCTTCAAAGTTGCACTGTATTAATTATAAACTAACAGTTGAAATGTAACAAGTTTAAACTTTACAGTATACTCTCCCTACCTCTGTCTCTCTTTGTCTCTCTGTGTAGGTGTTGCTAAAAAAGAGGTTGGAGAACAGGAGCAAAGATAAAAACTTGGAACTTCCGCATGATTTTGTTTCTCACTGCTATCTGTGTGTGTGTCTGTCTGTCTGTCCCTTTCTATTATTATTAATATTGCAGCTGTGTCTGGATACCTAATTAGGCCCCATTGTGCTAGGCACCATACGCATATATGATGAAAAGATTGTCCCTCCCCCAAACAGTTTACAGTCTAAGGCAGGGGTGGCCAACCTGAGCCTGAGAAGGAGCCAGAATTTACCAATGTACATTGCCAAAGAGCCACAGTAATACATCAGCAGCCCCCCATACCTCCCCCCGTCTCCAGCCACCAGCGCCCGCTGCCTGCCAGTCAGCCCCTCCCGCCTGCTGCAATCAGCTGTTTCGCGTGCGCAGGAGGCTCGGGGGGTGGGGGGAACAGTGAGCGCACGACAGGCTCGGGGGAAGGGGCAGGGGCAGTGGTGAGCTGGAGCCGGTCGGCACCAGTTCGCGCAAACCGGTTGTTAAATTTTGAAGCAGTTTTAGAACCGGTTGTTAAAAATTGTTACTGCTCCCTGAGCTCCCGGCTGGGGAGGCTCCCTCGCCCCTTCCCCGCTCTCGCAGAGCCTCAGCGTGCTGCGCCGCTGGCGCCAGCGCTCTGGACCTCTCCTGGGCAGCTCTGCAGCGCCTGCCAGGGTGAGCGGCCTGGTACGGGGGGTGGGGCTGTGAGCTCCAGCGGGCCACGCGGCATCCAGACACGCTGCCCTGAGCCGCATGGTAAGAGGGCTGGGCCGGGGCTGGGAGGAGGGGTTGGTGGGGACGGAAGTTCTGGGGGGGCGGTCAGGGGACGGGGGGGGGGGGGGGTTGGGTAGGCGTGGGAGTTCCGGGGGTCTGTCGGGGTGGTGGTAGATAGGGTCGAGGCAGTCAGGGGACTGGGAGTGGGGTGGGGTCCTGGGGTAGGGGGTGTGGTCCTGGGGGGGGCAGTTAGGGTGGGGGGGTCTCGGGAGGGGGCGGTCAGGGGACAAGGAGTGGGGGGGGTTGTTGGGTTGCGGATTCTGAGAGGGGCAGTAGGGGGCAGGAAGTGGGTGGGGGTTGGATAGGGGGAGGGGACAGGCTGTTTTGGGAGGCACAGCCTTCCCTACCAGGCCCCCGATACAATTTTGCAACCCAGATGTGGCCCTCGGGCCAAAAAGTTTGCCCACCCCGGTCTAGTTTATTATTTTATTAACGGGGTCGCACTTGCCTCGTTCGTTATGTTGATACACGTTTAATAAAGCAATACTTTGTTTCTATTGTAATAAACATGTAAAATGTTTTTTTTTATTATTATTATTGTTAAGTATGACTCCCAATGACTCAATGCATTGCCACTTCTTATGGAGAAAAGTACAAAAAATACATACTGTGGCACATCCCTTAAATCAGAACTTTTTATAGGGAACCGGTTGTTAAGATTTTGGCAGCTCATCACTGGGCAGGGGCCTTGGGAAAGGGGTGGAGTGGGGGCAGGGCTTGGGGCAGAGCAGGGGGTTGAGCAGTGAGCACCCCCCGGCACACTGGAAAGTTAATGTCTGTAGCTTCAGCCCCGGAATCAGCGCCTATGCAAGGAGCTGCATATTGACCTCTAAAGAGGCGCATGTGGTTCCGGAGCCACAGGTTGGCCACCCCTAGTCTAAGGCCTAGATCCTGAAAACACTGTATGGGGATGCACCGCTGTGGCTATGCATAGCTTTGCTGAAACTAAAGGGGCTGTGTTCTAGCACAGAGAATTACAGGAACAAGGCCTAACTGTATGATGAAAAACAACCAATGGATACAAAGACAAACATGGAGAGCACAAGATAAAAGGGATATGAGTATGGTTAGCATAACTAGCAGAAATTGCGGCACACCAGCTGCCTAACCATTGATGAGTGTTTTGTAGGCATCAGTGCAGAGATGAGACCCTAGAATCTCTCTCCAAAACCTCATATCTTTGAGCCTTTTCTCTGTCATTCTTTCAGTTAAAGGACATCAGGAAATATTCAAAATCCTGGGTGGGACAGTAGATTCTTGGAGCCTTTTACTTCTCTGAGTAAATTCTGAATCCATGAAATTTTGAAACCTTCAGAAATACAGTTGGTCAAACTAGGGTGACGTAAAATAAGAATCTGTCCCTCAACATTTTTTAACTCAACTGCTTTTAATAGTCCCATCTCTACAATTCTAGTTTACTAACAGAATCAGAAGGGCCAAAATGCTGAGGAAAATATCGGTTCCCATGGTATTTCTGGTTCATCTAGAAGTAGGAAGTTCCAGAAATTTCATGAGACCCTAGACTCAAAAGTTTTCCAGCCCAGTTCTGCAGACCAAATAAGCAAATGAAACACATGAAGTTTGACCATCACTATAAAAAATGTTCCCCACAATTATTCCTCTTTGGCACTGTGAGCCCACATCTCAAGAGGTGAATAGTAAATATGGTATAATAAATCCTTTCACTGCCTACTATTTGTTTTTGTTTTTCATTTGTGTTTAGATTGTTGATAGAAACAAATGATGACTAATTTATTAATTTTTTTAAATTATATGCATTTGAACTTATACAAATATTTAAACTCTGAAACTCTACAAATCTTCGATATGAGTTATGAATTTACATAATTAATTGGCAGCTTATACCATCAACAGCCCCTCAATAACCACAACTGTTTAAGATTAATATTATCTACTAGGATAAAAGTACTTATCATGTATGGCTTCTAATCAAAGCAGTTAGATCATTAGCTACACAGCTATAGCTCCTGATCAGATTAAATAATATTAGAAAAGAATTTTTTTCCAAATCCTAACATACGTTGAGCCAAATCTAGGTAACTTCTATAAAATTAAATTATCCTAGGGCACTGCCATTCATGGAGAAATAGTATGCTGCATAGCAGTCTTGTGTTCAAAGTTGCCTCTGTACCACAGGTACAAACTAGTTGCAATATTTTATCATATTGCCTAGTAAATTCCGATTCTCAGACAGGAACATGAGACTCAGAACAAATCAATGTTACCCTCTGCAGGGACATTAGGAAGGGCTAAATTCTACCTTGATTTATATCCTCATGCCACTAAAATCAGTGGAGTTCAGGAGGTGTAAATCAGAGCAGGCTTTGGCTCTAAATTACAGCCTTTGTCATTTCACCTGCTGATTTGTGGGTCTAACTCAAAGTGCAAGCTCAGGGAAAGTAAGAGTTAACTATAAACAGCACAACATGGTAAAGTTGTTTTTAAATAAAAACAATAAACTTTCCTTTTATAACACACATGTGATTTGACATTGAAATGAATGCAGATGCTTCTTTGCTTGGTGTATTCCCTGTTGTGCTTTCTAAAACACCTTCACATATGGTTTGCCTCATTCCTGTGAAACTGCTTGTTGTTTATGTCACAGAAAGCAAACAGATTGATTTTACACCAAGTGAGGAGGATGATGAATTATACGTTGGAGTAAAATCCTTGTCTGAGCGTTCAAAATGTTTAAAATTAATGTTGCTTGTTTAAAAAGTTTCTCCCATGAACTCTTCTTAAGATTTTATTAAAATAAAAAGGTATTATGTGACTGGTCATAAATGCAGACTTTTATTTGAATATGTAACATTTACCTAAAAGTAAAGGTCAAATTTTACCATTTTTTTTTCACAGTCCTGTTAGGAACTGCTTCATATACTACCAACAGGAGTGGATAGTCACCCTTTTTTCCTTAAGAGGAATATTTCCTTATTATTTTTGAGGGGAGGGGGAAGGGGGAATGAAGACAGGTTGTTCAGTTGCTACTGTTGGTTTATGGTAAGGTAATTTAACTTTTTTTTTTTTACTCATCCCATTGGTTAATTATAACCTAGAATAAATATTCTTCTTGAAAGAAAAGCTCAAGGTAACATGCCTCACCTGCTGGAAAAATACAGTAATCAATTGTATTAAATCATTGGAGATCTTTTAATCTTTAATAATATTTTAGGGACTAACAACAAGAATTTTTGCTATAAGCTGCGGACGAATCAGATGGAAGTGATGGTGGAGAAAGACCTGCATCTATTGGTCGATCACAGGATGACTATGAGCTGCCAATGTGATGCGGCTATGAAAAAGGATAATGCAGTCCTAGGATGCATAAGGCAAGGTATTTCCAGTCGAGACAGGGAAGCGTTAGTACCATTATAAAAGGCACTGATCAGACCTCCTCTGGAATACTGTGTGCAGTTCTGGTTTCCCATGTTTAAGAAAGATGAATTCAAGCTAGAACAGGTGCAGAGAAGGTCTACAAGGATGATCAGAGGAATGGAAAACCTACCTCATGAGAGGAGACTCAAAGAATTTGGGTTGTTTAGCCTAACAAAAAGAAGGCTGAGGAGAGAGATGATTGCTCTCTATAAATACATCAGAGGGATAAATACCAGGGAGAGGGGTTATTTAAGTTAAGCACCAATGTGGACACAAGAACAAATGGCTGTAAACTGGCCATCAACAAGTTTAGGCTTGAAATTAAACAAAGGTTTCAAACCACCAGAGGAGTGAAGTTCTGGAACAGCCTTCCAAGGGGAGCAGTGGGAGCAAAAAAAATCTAACTGGCTTCAACACTGAGCTTGATACATTTATGAAGGGGGAGCTGTGATGAGACTGCCTACAATTGCATGTAGCTGATCTGCGACTGCTAGCAGCAAATATCTCCAATGGCTGGTGATGGGACACTAGATGGGAAGGGTTCTGAGTTACTACAGAGAATTCTCCCAGGTGTCTTGCTGGTGGGTCTTGCCCACATGCTCAGGGTCGAACTGATCACCATATTTGGGGTCGGGAAAGAATTTTCCCCTGGGTCAGACTGGTGGAGACCCCGGTGGGAGGGGTTGCCTTCCTCTGCAGCATGGGGCATGGGTCACTTGCAGGTTTAAACTAGTGTAAATGGTGGATTCTCTGTAACTGGAAGACTTTAAATCATTATTTGAGGACTTCAGTAAGTCAGATAGAGGTTAGGGTCTATTACAGAAGTGGGTGGGTGAGGTTCTGTGGCCTGCAATGTGCAGGAGGTCAGACTAGATGATCATGATGGTCCCTTCTGACCTTAAAGTCTGTGAGTCTAAGGGCATGTCTCCACTTACCAGGGGATTGCTGTGCAGCGATCGATCCACTGGGGATCGATTTAGTGGGTCTAGTGAAGACCCTTTAAATTGACCATCGATTGCTCAACCTTCGACTCCAGTACTCCACCAGAACGAGAAGCATAAGGTAAGTCGACAGAAGAGTTTCTCCTGTCAACCCAGTGCGGTATAGACACTGCAATAAGTTGACCCAAGGTACGTCGACTCCAGCTACGTTATTCATGTAGCTGGAGCTGCGTAACTTCGGTCGACTTAGTCCCATAGTGTACACTTGCCCTAAGTAATGTGAAATATGTTTGTGGTGTAATATCATTTGCAATAGGTCCCAAGGCTACTGCCATTGAAGACAAAGGGAGTTTTGCCCCTAATGTTAATGGGAGCAGAATTGGACCCTTAATTTGTGTTGTGTCTTTAGATTGCAGATCTGAAGTCCTTGCAGATAGACAGTTCTTGTGAGACTGGTACATATTTCTATTAGATTGTTGCTTACTATATTTTATATTTTTCTATTGTGATAAGATTTCAAATTCTCAAGACTTTCAGCACTGTAGACAAATGATTAAATACAGCATGGAATCTCTTCTATTCCCTATGATCTTCTGAAGCCATCTGATGTCACTTATCATTACTTTAGTATAATTCAGAAAATGAGCACAGTACAATACATGTTGTACATCTGTGGGCCTGAATATCCTCTCATGCTGGTGTAAATAAAGAATTGTGCAAAACTGGTTTAAATGAGAGTGGTGAATCAGGCCCAATGTGTATATCATGATAATGTAGTTGGGGAGATGAAGACCAAAGTGAACAAAATTAATTTAGCCAACTGTCTGGAAAGCTAACATGACACCAAAGATAAGGTTTAGATATCCAGGAGTTGCTAGATTATCAGTCTGTCCAAATTCAAGATGTATAATTTAAGTGATAAAAGGGCATAAACTTGGACACTGTCAATATGAAATTTATTAGATTCTAAATCTCAGATGACCAGTACATTAGATAATACAATGCTCAGCTGTATTAATTTCCAAACAGTGCTGAGGAAACAATTGAAGGATTTTATTTTGAGCTTCAGGCGCTGTAAATTCTTTCACTTTCAACACATTTATGCCTCCAGGAGATAGTGTCTTGAGCCATGTTCATCTTTACAAGGCTATGCCATTAGGTGGCCACTCCTTCCACAATCCACTCTTTTTTATTATTATTATTTTTCTTTTTTTCAGAATTTGTGTTTCCTAAATTGATTGAGACTAAAAAGAAGGCAATTTTTAATATTGGAATGGCTCAGACCAAGTCAGAATCAATCTGAACTACTGGAGAAATAGTAAATGAACAAAAAATAAAGGGCTGAAAATACGTATAATTGGGTGGTGGGAACTGCACACAGCACTGTCTGTTTAAAGGGCAGTTTTTCAAAGTCCAGAGGCACAGTCAGTTTGGCCTAAATTTGGTATGGCACTAGATACGCTGGAGTACAGTTAATATTGCAAATTTCTAGGAACTTATAAGGACCAATCCTGCCTATGCTTATGCTTGTGAATAACATTAGTTACACATTGAAACATGCAACATTTGGGTGTTGCATATTTTCCCCTCTCACAGGTTTGGAATCAGTGGAATCCCACTAGCATAAAACTGTCCTAAACAATGGAGAATCAGGACCTGTGTGTGCATCCATGGTGGAAATTAAACCATTAATTAAACCATTAAACCATTGATAGAAGGTCCACAAAAATTAAACCATTGATAGAAGGTCCACATAAGGCCCTTTGTGACATAGAGTTCCCTTAGGCAGTGGGGGAAGAAGGAACAGCCACAGAGACTGTACTGGGGAGGTGTTCTCCATACTGACTCTGAATGTGCTCACACAGAAAAGAACACTGAGACAAGGTTAGGCAAGTGCCAGGTCACTGTTTCTATGACTGTGTTGATTGTGTAGCAGGGACCCATGCAGTTGTCATTTAACCATATGTGTTGAAGTAAGAGCAGTGAAAGGGATGCGCTTCAGGTCTGTGGGAATGATAGGCTCCTAGACGCCTCCTCTTTCTCCACTGGAGCTGGTCTGAAATTCTCTCTCAGGATGGTTTGCTGTCACAGAATGCTGATTTGTCAAACTCAAAACATTCCACAGAAGAAGGTTCGACGTTGACCAAAAGTCTGACCAAAAGTAGGCAGGTTTCTGACAGAAGCCTATCTGTTTCTGCCGGCTCATCTGTTTGACTCCTCAGCAGCTCAACTGGCAGGCTGGCAGAGAGCCTGGATTTCCAGGTTCCTGACTCTTTGTTGGATGACCTGTTGGGCTGATGGGGGGCCAGAGAGCCTGGAAGACCTGAGAGTACTGGCTCCCAGTCTTCTAGGCCTGCAGCTCCCGGGCAGTCCAGGTTTCCAGTGTATGTAGTCCTGGGACAGCTTCACAGCCAGACTATCCCTTAGTCACGGACCCTAGGGCTTTCCCTGTTGCAGATAATTTTAAAATTTTTGGTTTTCAGTCCAAATCAAAATTAAACCAAATTTTGCAATATCAAAATCCTCCACAAAATGGAGCTATCTTTCTCTGCCCACTTGTATTCTCCATTCAAAGCCTGCTTTACTCAGGTTTTGTGTGGAGCAGGGGACATAGACTCATGCTTTCTATACAGCATGGGATGGAAAGATGTATTTGCTTGTAATGGTATATGCGTTTTCATATTATATTTTATTTCCATGAGCTAGAAAATATGACATTACTGATGACAAGTGAAGAGAAGCACACTCTAAGTACACCACATGGTCATCACTAGTGAATAAAAATAGGAAGTCCATTACATTGCCCACTGTCCCATCTTCAGAGCACTACTGATAAACATTAAATAAGTTGGAGTTATCCATGTGCATTAGTAGCAAAATGGGTACCCTTGTTTGGATCCTATTTAGTATAGTGCAGGGGGAAAAAATACGATTGCTGCTTTTTACCTGTCACTACTGTGGTGTAAATGCATCTGTAGGTAAAATGTCTTGAATTCAGAAAATTCTTCAACTCTTTCTGCTGTAGCCTGTAGGAAAAGGGATAATTAGCGAAAGAGCCTTATGGGATAGTTCTGGATCTATCAGAATAAAATATCTCCATAGATACATTAATATAATTTATACAACAACATGTGGCAAAACAGAAGTATAAATCACCATCATCCCCATCTCTAGCTATCTAGTATAAGCTAGATGTATCTGTGAATGACAAGAACAGACAATAGTGATGGTAGATTGGGCAGAAGGGAAGGAAGAAGGTTAAAAGATAGAAATATCATGTAGTCTGTTATGTATGTATTTTGCTCCAATATGTGTGTGGGTGCTGACTGAACAGCTGAGCAAAAGCAGGTTGTGCTGGAATGGAGATTGGACAGCTAAAAGAAAAAAGTAGAATTAGAGGGAGGAGCTGAAGCAAAAGGCTGAGCATGGAGCAATGGAAGAGGGGAACAAGAGGTACAAATGAATGAAGAAGACAAAGCAACAAAATGGGAAGACTGGGGACAGAATAGGGAGCAATAGGCAGAGCCAAGTGGAAATGTGGGCTGAGAAATAGGTAGATGCAAACTCGTGGGATAACTTGAAGGTGAGGTTGAGCTGAGGTGTTTGAATTTGGGTTGGAGAATGATGGGAATCCAGTAAAGGGATGTAAGTGGTGTACTGCAAGGGAAGGGAAAGGAAGATTATTTTAGCTGCAACATGTTGGGTTAATCGGAGAAGGGAAAAGTGAGAGGGAGGGACTCCAGGAGGGTTACACAGTCCAGTTATGAGGGAGCAGTGGAATGAATTAGAGTTTAAGCTATCCTCTCTTTGCTAGAGATGGTGTCTGCAGGTCAGCAATGAGATGCATTGACAGGAAAGCTTAAGTGGCTGCTGTATTTGATGTATCTTGTTTGTGAATATTTAGTTAACAGGGCCATAATTGTGGTAACTGTCATCCCCAGCGGTTCCCTGAAAATAGTTTGTAGATGTGAAAAGCACCTACCCTCTAATGTAGAGGTGACTGAGAGCTTGCTTTGTCCTGCAATAGCTACCAGCACATTTTTCATCTGCTACGATTGGATTTCAGTAGTAGGCGACACTTGTTGCCAAGAGCATTCAGCAAGGTGTACCACACAGAAGCATTTCCCCAAGAAAATCCTTGTGCTCTGGAGGTTGATACTTGAAATGCAGGAAGAATAAAATGCAGCTATCCGTCTTCTGTCACCCAGAGTTTGGGGATGGGCTCAAAGGGCTTGATATTTCTCCCACTCATATAACTGGGTATGACATCCTGGCTCCAGTGAAGTCAATGACAAAACTCCCATTGACTTCACTGGGGCCGGGATTTCACCCTGGGTATGTTGCGTTAGACTTCAGTGGTAGCACAATATGGCCCCAAGCAAGTGAGCTGATCTGGGGTGGCACTGGAGTTGGAAATATGCTGGTGATGAGATGCAGGTGAGGGTTGGGCTGCCTGACCTTTGTGCTCAGAACTGAACCTAAACAATTTATTTGAAAAGCCTGGTTGCTAAATTCTGAATAAACATTTGATTTAACAGGAAGTTCAGTGTACTGCGATTTGCAGTAGCCATGCATAAGTGGTATGAAGGTGTGAATTACAATCTCTAGCTGATTTTCAAAGAGAGTAGGGAGCACTCTGGTGTATTGTAGGCCTGAAAATGTCTAGTATTGGTACCTAGATCTATTCCAGTTTTGATTTTAGTCTTCCACTGAGGGGAAATGGTTGAAAACATTCCAGAGAGTTTGCGTCATAGGATTTAGTTCTACAAAACTTGTAGAAATAAAGCTCCTGGTTCAGCCATTCTTTCCTGCAGCAGTTTGGAACACTGTGCCTCTTTTTTGTGCTTACAGAAATGCCCTCTCTGACCTTTAATACTTCAGTCTAGGTAATAGTGTGTGTGTCTGGGGGGGGAGGGTGGAGGTGGGGAGAGAGGAAGTATTTGAATGTCCTAGTGCTTCATTAGTCCCATTACCCGGATATACAGGGCAAACCATTTTACAGAGCTTTTAACTAGCTACTGATGTAATTTGTTAAGCATTGTTTGCCTGTTAATCAAAAAATTACTGTTCCCTTTGAAGTTTGCTTTACATAAAGGAAACAGTACCACCCTTAGCAATCGTGTGTACCATTTTAAAGGGGGATGACTGCCTAATTTTATTTGCTTTGGCATTTCAGTTGAAAAGTGCTATCTGGGCCTTCTTTTGTTTCTGTTTGTCTGGTAAGTTATAGTATTTCAAACTTGGAATCGTTTCCATTTCAAAGCACCATACCACAGGCCTCAGCTTTTACAAAGATATTTGTATGAGTGTTTGGGAGAGAAGAGCACTAGTTCAGCTCACAAAGGGATTCTGGGAAAAGAAAACATCTTTGTCTGCATGTGTCTCTAATAGATCTAGATATTCCAGGAATTGGCTTTGACTAATAAAGCCATATATGGGTTCTGTTTTTTTGGGTCTGACTTCAGTGGGGTTTAGAATCATAGGGTTTAGAATCATAGGATCACCAATGCAGGGCTGGAAGGGACCTCGAGAAGCCATCAAGTCCTGCCTCCTGTGCTGAGGCAGGACCAAGTAAATCTAGATCATCCCTTACAAGTGTTTGTCCAACATGTTCTTAAAAACCTCTGAGGATGGGAATTCCACAACCTCCCTTGGAAGTCTATTCCAGTGCTTAACCATCCTTATAGTTAGAAAGTTTTTCCTGATACCAAATCTAAATCTCCCTTGTGGCAGATTAGGCCCATTACTTCATGCTTAAACACTTGTTTAAAATTAAGTACAAGCTTACGTGCTCTGCCTAGAAATGGGATTTTTTTTTTCTAAATTGAGGACTTAGAAAGCACCTCTCTCTTCTAGTCTTCCTTCTCATATTTTTAAACTACCTAGTATGTTCTCATTATCCATATAAACGTCAAATCCATATAAACATCAAAACCACCCTATACCGAAAACCTACTGACTGCTATTCCTACCTACATGCCTCCAGCTTTCATCCAGACTACACCACACGATCCATTGTCTATAGCCAAGCTCTACGATACAACCGCATTTCCTCCAACCCCTCAGACAGAGACAAGCACCTACAAGATCTCTATCAAGCATTCTTACAACTACAATACCCACCTGCTGAAGTGAAGAAACAGATTAACAGAGCCAGAAGAGTACCCAGAAGTCACCTACTACAGGACAGGCCCAACAAAGAAAATAACAGAACGCCACTAGCCATCACCTTCAGCCCCCAACTAAAACCTCTCCAATGCATCATCAAGGATCTACAACCTATCCTGAAGGATGACCCATCACTCTCACAGATCTTGGGAGACAGGCCAGTCCTTGCTTACAGACAGCCTCCCAACCTGAAGCAAATACTTACCAGCAACCACACACCAAACAACAGAACCACTAACCCAGGAACCTATCCTTGCCACAAAGCCCGTTGCCAACTGTGTCCACATATCTATTCAGGGGACACCATCATAGGGCCTAATCACATCAGCCACACTTTCTGAGGCTCGTTCACCTGCACATCTACCAATGTGATATATGCCCATGTGCCAGCAATGCCCCCCTGCCATGTACATTGGTCAAACTGGACAGTCTCTACGTAAAAGAATAAATAGACACAAATCAGACGTCAAGAATTATAACATTCAAAAACCAGTCAGAGAACACTCCAGTCTCTTTGGTCACTCGATTATAGACCTAAAAGTTGCAATTCTTCAAACAAAAAAACTTCAAAAACAGACTCCAACGAGAGACTGCTGAATTGGAATTAATTTGCAAACTGGATACAATTAACTTAGGCTTGAATAGAGACTGGGAGTGATTGAGTCATTACACAAAGTAAAACTAATTCCCCATGTTTATTCCCCACCCCCCACCCCACACTGTTCCTCAGACGTTATTGTCAACTGCTGGAAATGGCCCACCTTGATTATCACTAAAAGGCTCCCCCCTCCCCCCGCTCTCCTGCTGGTAATAGCTCACCTTAAGTGATCACTCTCGTTACAGTGTGTATGATAACACCCATTGTTTCATGTTATCTTTGTATATAAATCTCCCCACTGTATTTTCCACTGAATGCATCCAATGAAGTGAGCTGTAGCTCATGAAAGCTTATGCTCAAATAAATTTGTTAGTCTCTAAGGTGCCACAAGTACTCCTTTTCTTTTTGCGAATACAGACTAACACGGCTGCTACTCTGAAACAAATCCTGTTTTGTATTTCAATAAGCCCTTGGCCTCAATGTCATGGCTATAGAGTCTGATATGTCAGGACCTTCCACAGCTGAGAAGGAAGTATTGTGTGTCCCATTGGAAAACTGCTAGCCTTCCCTTTCAATTGGCCTAAACCCCCCATTTCTAGCCTTGCAGAATGAGGAGTTTTTGGATCTTAAAATAGGCACCAGTGCAGCATATCAAAGGAAAAATACTAAAAGAGAAGAAACTTCTCCTGACGGGGTTATTTATTTATTTAAAATGCTTGGTGTTTGATGTTGCTTGGAGATTGGAGATGTTAGAATAAATTCCAGGGAGATGGATTAGTGGCAGAGGGCAAATGAAGTGGTGAAAGATGCATGACAGATCCATTTTTTTCACTTGGGAAAACCACACCTGTGGTGTGTAGGAGTGTATTCTTCTGTCTTTGTATTTTCACATACAAACACTTGAGATAATTGGCAGCCTTGATTGGCCATGGCTATCAACATAAGCACCACAATTGCGGTGCCCTTCCTTGCCTTCATCAATTTTTGTTTAACATTTGATAAATAGAGCTTATGATGATGACTTCAGATGTCCCCAAATTCATGGATTTTCCCCTTGTAATCAGTTGACTATCAACATTTTAACTCCAAAAGGTAGGACAAGAAGTAATTGGCTTAATCTGCAGCAAGGGAGATTTAGGTTAAGGGCTTGTCTAAACTGGCGTACTAAATCAGTGCTGCTGTGATTGATACAGCAGCATCAATTTAGTGGGTCTGGTGAAGATGCAATAAGTCAATGGCAGAGCGCTCTCCCATCGACTTCAGTACTCCACCTCCCTGAGAGGCGGACGCTCAGTTGGTGGGAGAGCTTCTCCCACTGACATAGCTCGGTGTAGACACTACGTTAGGTTGATGTAAACTATGTTGCTTAGGGGGGTGATTTTTTCAGACTGCTGAGTGACATAACTTACATCCACGTAAGTGGCAGTGTACATCAGGCCTAGATATTAGAAAAAACATTCTAACTATAAGAATAATAAAGCGCTGGAATAGGCTTCCAAGGGAGGTTATAGAATCCCCATCTTTGGAGGTTTTAAAGAACAGTTTGGACAGACACCTGTCAGGGATGGTCTAGGTATACTTGGTTCTGCCACTGTGCAGAGGGCTGGACCGGATGACCTCTTGAGGTCCCTTCCAGCCTTTCTATGATTCCATGAATAATTGTCTACAGTCAGGATGACTGATAACTGCAGATGAAAATGTGTCTGGTCAAAGTTGGGTGGTTTTTTGTTTTTTGTTTTGGTTTCTTGGTTTATTTTGTTTTTCTGTACTATGCATCCCTGCATGAAGGAGTGTGCCAAATTTCAAGATTGTAAGTCATTGGGAATGTGGGAATTAATGTTTAATTATTCTTTCAATAAATAAAGTGGATCTGTATTTATATGAAATAATATCTTCAGTTTGAGTTAATTTGGTGGAGGGGATTTTGAAAGGCACAAATGGGAGTTAGGTGTCTAACTCTCATTTGTGCTTTTAAAATTTTTCCATGTGGTAGTGCGGAAAGGTACTAGATGAATGGACCTGGTTACTGGAGTTCTCTGTTTACCTGTAGTACTGAGTCCAATTTGACTTTTCCAGGCCTGCTCGTTCCTTTACCAGTCTGTTAAAATTACCAATAAGGGTACCCAGTGTTACGGTGGTTTTTGTAAGGTGAATATCTAGCCACTAGAAACTGAACTGAAACCAGCAACTCATTTCACACAGGTCACTAATACAATCATTGTTCAATTTACCTCCGGTGGATGCCCTTAAAGAAACCTGCCTTGGCTCACTCATTGTATTTTCTATTTCACTATAAAGTGACAACAAAGAGGCACCCCATTTTAGGCCTGACCCAAAGCCCACTGGAGTCAGTAGGACTCTTTCCATTGACTCCAGTGGGCTTGGGATCAGGATATTTCTGTGTCTCAGTGTCTGTGGGTCACTGCAAGCATGAACACTGACAGGTTCCAAAATATGGGTATTTATAGTCCACGCGAAACAAATGTAGATGTTTCCTAGTTTAAGTGACGTTGTAGAAACGGCAAGATATTCCTGATACTGGACGTGTAAAGCTCCATGAAACTCATGTGGGACCTGACATTTATACAGTTCATCGCTACTCTATATCAAGGAATGTTACTTTCAGCTGAGAATGCATATTCATTCTTTTTTGTTAACCTTTGCTTCAGTGCATTCATGACAAGATTGTATGGGTATGTAGCTGTGTTTTAACAGTTTTTTAATTTCAGTTGTTGCTTGAAGCACTATGCTGGAAATTAGACACTTTTAGTAGTTCAATTATTGTTGATTTATTCATCCCTCTTGTAGATACAGTGAATGTAGTTACTATAGTAAGGTTATCTAGTTCTGAATGCCAAATGCCAAGTTTCGGAGCTTACATCATAGCAACTGCAAGACTTATTGGCTTGAAATTTGTCATGCCACCAGTAGTGCCTTGTAGCATTTGGTTCACTGATTTTCATTAAATGGCGGAGACTGGAGAGAATAGTAATACTTGTGACATCATGGATCAAACTGTTTACTAATGTTACAAGGAAATCAACTTAGAGTAATATACCCAAGGCCTCATTCCTCTGTGATAAAGACATTTCCTGCATTTTATTTTAAATGAAATTCAGTCATTCTTCCAATCAAAGTCAAAGAACATTAATCGGGGTGGAATTTTATCAAAGGGGAAAAAATAAAGATTTAATTTGTATTATATTACCGATTTTGAAAGAATAGAAAGCTTAAAGCAGTATAAAGTATAATACCGAATTGAAAATACATTATTGTGATTTCATATGTTAAAAATTACAAAATTAATTGATTTTGTTATAATTTACTTTTTTGGGGCCATGATTCAGCAAAGTACTTAATCACATACTTAAGTCTCATCAACTTCAGCATGTGCGTAAAGCCCAGATTTTGAAAATGTATTTAGCCATTAGCCCAAGTCTCATTTTCAAAAGTGACATAGACCTGTACCTAAATCTCATTGTCAATGTAAAAGTCAATGAGACTTAGGCTCCTAAGCCAGTTAGGCTTTGAATGCGTAAATACCTTTTAAAAATCTGAGCCTAAATCCTTTATTAAACTGGATCTCTGAATGGATAAAAACTTATTAATGCAATGAGGCAGATCCTCAACTATGGTAATTTACACCAGCTGAGGATCTGCCCCAAATTTTTATGCCAACCTATCTTTTCCCCAATCACACCATAAGATGCACATGTGTAAAATGTCACATCTACTGACAGTAAAATTAGATATCATAGATTGCTATTATAAGGAGGTCTCTGCCATACTGCAATCTGCCATATTCACCTTTAAAGCCACCTGCCATTTAGCCCTGCTCGATTTTTCAAGTAGAATTTTTTACTACAATGTCAACCCATACCGTCACTTTACCAACAATGCAGACCTTGGTTGCTCACTTATCTACTTTTCCCACTAGCACCTTTATGATTTCTTACATACCACCCCTTATACCAGGGGGAAAACTTCCTACCAGAATGTGCAAAGCTACCATCTTCTCCTCTTTTAATCTCTCCTAAAAAAACTGCCTTTGCTATAATGTCGACAAATCACTCCTGTCTGGCACTAGTTAGACTGGCAGCCACATGTGACTGATGAGACCACTGTGATTACTAGCTCAAACACACTCGGTTTTCCCTTACCTCATCTTTCTACACCCATTTGTCTGTTTATTCCCCTGTTGTGCAGTCTAAATTCTAGATTGTGAGCTCTTTGGGACATGGCTTTTCTTTGTTTCATTTGTTTCTAATGTGTCTATTACAGTGGGAAGTCCTGCATGTGGTCCTTCGATGCTACTAGAAAAGAAACAATTATAATAATCAATGTAATCAAATATAATAATCAATAATCAATTTATTACCATGTAATAAAGCCCGATCTTCAGGTGAGGTAAATCTGTGTAGCTCCATTAACTTCAATGCTGATTTATATATGAGGATCTGACAAGAATTTAGGGATAAATTCTGGCAGGCACATGTAAGCAGGCATACCGTAATGAAGTGCTCTGAGACCTGACAAAAACAATTATACAGTCTAACATTTGTAATATTATTATCACTGCACACATAACTGTCAACTCAGTTTTCCTTATCCACTAAATATATAAGCTTTATTTAAGGTTAAAAAGAAAAATAATAGTAATTCGTACATCACACATGGCTTTAGAGAAAAAAGGGAGCATCCAGCTTTAAATGGCATTTATAGCTCAACCAAATACCTCTTCAATAGTCTCAAAACTTCCCTAGAGGTCTAAAGGCTAGGATTCAGCTATGAGCTTCTAGACCTCGAGGGAAATTTTGTGACTACAGTCCTCTTCCAGTTCCTAGTGAGGGAAGCTCTTGCATTTGCAACAGGAGCAGTCTTTGCCAATTTTGGTGGTCATGATGGAAAACGTTGTGGAACTGTAATGCCGGCAGACCCCAGTTGGTGGCAGCCAGGATCAAATCTGGGACCTCGGGAGCTTAATGCATGAGCTTAAAGACACATGGTTTCTTAGCTGAGGCTGTAACAGGCTCATCAATCTCTAGCTGGTTTAGCCGCCACTAGCAGTGGACAGAGTGCCACACCAAGCAGGCATGGGTTACATATTTCCCCTAGCTGAGGAAGTGCATTCCAAGCTTCTGAGACTTCCCAGTTGATATCCTGGCTGAACCCCCACTTGTAAAACCAACAGACCCACGTCATCGGTGGCTGGGATCAAACTCGGAACTTCTGGAGCTTAATGCATGAGCTTGTATTGCATGAGATAAAAGACACACATCTCTTAGCCAAAGCTACAGGCTTATCAATCTCTAGTTGATGTAGCCACCACTAGAGTGGGGGAGAGTGCCACACGAAACAGGCAAGGGTTACATAATGCCCACCTTACACCTCACCCCCATCGAGTAGCCAAGCGATATATAAACAAACAGCCAAGCAGCAGAGTGCCTCCTGGAAGAAGCCGCCCAAGGCAACTGCCTTGCGTGCCCGCCCCTAAACCAGTCCTGATTTGTTGCCTTGAGGATCTGATGCTGTTAACCCTTTCTGCCAGGCATAAGGCTTCATCCAAAGATTACTGAAGTCAATTGGGCCTTTCCATCAGATCCCTAAGTGCTTACAGCCATGAGAAGTCTTATTAACTGCCATGAAGTTCCTTCAGTTAAATTAATGGTTACTACTCACAGTATTGAGCACTGTGCCTGGTTTTAAGCGTTTGAAGCATCACGTCCTTCGATTATATGCTCGTCAGTGCAGGGAGATGCCATCTTTTGTGGCTGTAAAGCACAGTTATATTTATAGCAACATGTAAATAGTATAATACTTCAGATTTATCAAGAACCTAACAGAATTACCATTCTCAGGAGGAGGTGGGAGGAAAGCCTAGGTGCATAGGAGTTGCCATAGTGGATTACACCTGTGATCCATCTAGTCCAATATCCTGTCTGTAACAGTGAACAGGCCCAGCTACTTCCGAGGAAGGTGCAGCAAACCCTGTAATAGGCAGATGTGGTATAATCTGCTCTTCACAAAGGTCTCATCCTGATTCTTAATATTTAAAAACTCTCTTAAAATCTGAAGCATGAAATGTTATATTCATTTCAAAATTGTTGCTAGCATGAACTATTATTGTAACTCTGGATATTTTTCTTATCCGTATAAATGTCCAATCCATCTTTTAATTTTGCTAAATACTTGGGTGCAACAACATCTTGTGGCATGAATTCCACAGTCTATTTCCTTTTATTAGTTTTTATTAGAGCTGTGTAGAAAAAGGTTTTCCTATTCCATGGAATTTTTTGAAATATTGAAAAATTTCCCATCCCAAATTGGGAAAGAAAGTTGAAATCTCAAAAAGTTTCACAAACAGAAAAAAAATAATTAGCTTGAGTCAATCAAAAGTTTCATTTTGATAATTTTGATTTTTTTTATTTTTACCATTTTAAAAAAATATATAGTTACTATATTTAGCTTAAATCTCAAAACACAAAGTCATTCTGGCCTAGGAAACCAGATTTTTCTTTTAGAAAGTGTCAAAAATGAAACATGTTTACAATTTAAAAGCTTTTTTTTTTGTAGTCAAAATTAGTTGAAACTGACCCTTTCCAGTTTTGATGAATCAGCATTTTTGGACAAAAATGTTTCATCGAAAAATTCTTGACAGCGCTAGTTTAGTACTTGTCACCTTTCAATTTCATTCAACATCTCCTGGTTCCTTTGCCTTTTCCAGACTGGCTGATAAATATTTTAAACATCACGGGACCGACTGTGGATCCTCCAGGTAGTGTGTTGTTAACCGGTCGCTATAAAATTGACTATGTATCACTACTCTTTTCTTCTCTTAGCTACTTTTTCATCCACAACAATACTTTGCTCTCACCCACGGCTACCTAGTTTCTTTAGCAGCATCTTCTGAGAGACCCTGTCAAGGGCCTTTTGAAAGTCTAAATTATGTCAGACGGTTCTTCTTTATCCACTACTTTATTGACGCGATCAAAGAATAGGAGTACTTGTGGCACCTTAGAGACTAACAAATTTATTTGAGCATAAGCTTTCATGAGCTACAGCTCTGAAGAAGTGATCTGTAGCTCACGAAAGCTTATGCTCAAATAAATTTGTTCGTCTCTAAGGTGCCACAAGTACTCCTGTTCTTTTTGCGAATACAGACTAACACAGCTGCTACTCTGAAACCAATGAAAGAATACTAATAGATTTGAGAGATAAAATTTTCCTTTGCCGAAACCATGCTAGTTGGACCATATCAAATCATGATCTTCCCTTACATCATTCCTAGAGCTTTTTAAAAAACAAGTATAAATTTTCTATCCTTGAACCCTCCAGTGTAGGAGCTGTTTTTAATTAGATTACTTTTTTTGTTTTCTTTGCTAATAGCTCAGCCACTTCATACTGAAGCTCCTTCAGAAATTTTGCATATACTCTAGGTGGCTCTGCAGACTTCCTGGTTTTTAAATTATCAGTTTGTTCCAGCACCTCTTCTCCTGTCGCCTCAATCTCTGATAGTGCCTTGTCTTTATTACCAGAAAAGAACAGGTCCAGGATAGATAACTCCCTTTCATCCTCCATGGTGAAGACTGATGCAGCCCCTAATGATCAAGAAAACCCACCATTTTTTTTTTTTCAGTAAATGACGGCTAAAGAATGAACTGTCTATCTAGTTAGTACATTGGGGCCACAGTTTTCTTATGTAGCTTCTTTTAAATCCCTATTTAGGCTGCTAAATAAAAATGGCCTACTTTTCAGAGGTGCTGATCACCCACAGTTTCCATTGAAGTCATTGGGAACTGCCAGTGTTCAGCACTTCTGAAAATCAGTGCACTTTTCTTCAGGAACCAAAATTGAGATTTGGGCATCTAATATGCACCCAAGTTTGAAACGTTTGGCTTCTTGATCGTGACCATTTACTTTCTCAGTATTAAAAAGATTCTTCCCATGGTATTAAAAGAACCACACACACCATGCTGCAGAGAGTTTTTAAAGAAATGCACAGACCAAAACATGTAAAAGACTATTCTTCCTTTGATGCACGTTTACAGTTTTCATTGTCTCCACCTGCTTCCCTCATGCCCACTGAGGTATACCATATACTTTTATACATATACCATATACATTCCTTGGTATACCATACACTTTATATGGCTTCACTATGCTTTTCCTAATTTGGCTTCCTGTGTGTGTGAAATATTTTAAATCAGATTTCAACATGCTCTCCTTCCATTCTTTAGTAGTACACACCGGTTTTTTCATGCAGTTGAAAAACACATACTGTTATACTAAATGCAGGACGTTTTAAAATCCATGTTTACCACTAACTGAATTATACATGGGTGGCATAGCACATGTTTGGTTTTTCATCCTTATCTGTTACTTGATCATTCCTTTCAATCTGCGGTTAAAAAATGTGACTAACATGTTGTGTAGTATAAATAGACACTGCAGGTTCAGATCATTTATGCATGGTTTGAATTTTGATGAAATTTTATACTGCCCTCTGGGCTAAACACTTAACCTAAGTGATTGTCCCAATAATTTCATTGAATCAAACCTTTTGAGATGGAAGTTTTACCTTTCATTATCTCCTAAATTGTTTACTATAAAGCTTTCCAGGAATGTTAGGAAGCAAATAAAAAGTATACAGTTGCTGTTTATCAGTGGTTCTGTGAATCATTATCTTGTCATTATAAATGAACTGAAATAGAAATATAAAGTACTTTAGGTTAAAAGATTGTGCTTTCAATATATTGAAGTCCAACTTCATTTTTGTTTGCTTTTTGCCATGATAGTTGGAATTATATTAAATGCAAAGATATATTCCACTGCACAATATTTATGCTCTGGCAATACTAATAAAATTCTATTTAAAGATTCTATGCAGGATCAAGAAATGACAGGACTTCACACGGTTTTTCTCTTTGATGAATTTTTATGAGCAATAGGTTATCTTAATTTTCTAGTCAGCTGGGTTTTAGCTGGCCTAGTTTCATAGGATGTGTATTGCACCTGGTATTTTAGTTCCAAGTTCTGATTAAATTTAAAATTCAAGCAATACTAAAATTAATTAAATATATTTTGGGCCAAATTTTCAACCAGCCTCTAAATTTGCATGGGCAGAATTTGCACTCTCAACCATTTTGGCATGCAGATTGGACAGTTACATATGCATCTACCAATTTTGCATACGCAAATACAAATTTACACACATGTATGGATGTACATGCAATTTTGTGAACTCAGAATTAGTGGCCACTTCTGAATTTTCTTGTGGTATGTAAATATAGTCACTTCATTTAATTAACTGGTTACGTATCTGCTTCAATAAAGACATTTAAAAAAAAAAAACACCTTAGACTATATGCCAGGAACAATGTTTGAGACATTGTAAATATAAGCAATTAGCTAATTATGGTTTGTTTAAAAGAAAAAGTTTCTTGACCAAGCATTCACTGTTCCCTCTAAGCTGTGCGCATGTCCGTGCCTACACAGATCCTAAACCCCGTGCACATGGCGAAACACAAAAATTTGCACAGAAGCACAATAGTTTGCACGGAAGAAATTTTTTGTATGCAAGGCCTGTCAAAAACTTTCACAGAAGAAATTTTTTGCACACACGGCCTGTAAAAAATTAGAGGGAACATTGCAAGCATTCTGAAGAAGTCATGGAGCCAGATTGTTGATACATTAAATAAAGTGACACGCTTTTGCAGGGTGGAAACAGTTATATGATAGTTCATTACGATTAGCATGTTTTACAGCATATCATGCAAGATTTCATGGCAGGTGCAAAATCTACTGATGATGTCATTGCCATAAACACTATAATTAGGGCAGGTTTATAGACTGCAGCCATTGTGTGTCTAGTTTTTTCCATTCAAATACACTGTATTGGTCAAATTTCCCACTTGTGTAAGTGGGTATAACTATTTTGATTTATATGGAATTTATTTTTTACTGCCTTTAAAAACATCCTCGATAGGTAGCTTTATTGTTTTTGACACTTAAGAGCATAGAAAGTGTGGTTATGACCTGAATGCACTGACATTTTAAGTCTGACAGTAATCCAAGTAATTATCACTCATTTAGTTAATGGAAGGTATCTTTGCTTCCTGAGTGAGAGAACTAATTATAATAGTGTTGTTATCTTTTAACTGCAAAAGTGTTTGCTTTTTGTTTTCGTTTTGGTATTCTTTAAAGATTTTAATCATTCATAGCTGTGACAGGTTGTTAATCAAACTCCATCCACCACTTACTCTACCCTTTTTAAAGCCAAATTAAGTGTACAGATTAGAGATGGTTGGGAATGGTTTATTTTTTCACAGACATTTTTGACTTTTTGGCAAAAATTTGAAAACCAAATCTTTTGGCCAAAACTCAAAATGTTTTGATTATGAAATACCGCTACAATTCCTTGCATTCTGATTCTCCTCTGGTCAGACTATGTCTCCTGCGATACACTCTGAGCTCCCCTCTTGGTGAAGGGAGACAATTGCATCACAAGAGTCCCTGATCATGGTGCATCCTGAGGTATGTAGTCCAGCTGGCAAGCCCAGCACGTAGAGTAGACTGGGAACAAGGGGAAATTGAATTGCTGCAGACTGGGAACAAGAGGAAACTGAATTACAGCATCATAATTTCTGAATTTTTTTTTTCAGTTTTCAGATATTCATTTTTTGTTGCTGTTTTTTTCACAGAGAAGAACTTTTTGTTGCAAAAATTTTGTTTAGTCGAAAACCCAATTTTCCATTGAAAAGCTAGTTTTGATGAAAAAATGTATGGCCAGCCATAATGCAAATCTTTCAGAGGTGCTGAGCACCCACAATACCTATTTATTTAAATAAAACCATCATCTGAACACTCTACCGTTCACTCTTCAGGCAGGATTGCTCCAATTACCTGAACTTTGAGAATACATTTCCTTCTTGTGATATCCTTGGAGGCGTTGGGCAGTCTGGGACTCCACACACACTTTCCTAGAGACTTATGAGCTACTCCAAGTTCTTCCCACACAAAATAATTCCACCAACATGATTGAGATGCAATGTTACTTAACCCAAGCATTCAAAAAACATCACAAGTCAGGCCCCAAACAATCAGGAGATGGGCTTAAAAACTATGAGGTGGGCAAACGAAAATACAGTTTGGGTCCTTATTATTTGCCTTCTGGTTTCCAAGGCTTTGGTGTGCACTCCTTTCAGTCCTTTTTCTGGAGCCAAGAGGGCCAGAAACTTGCCTTTTCTAAAATAAAATAATGAATAAATAAATAAAATTGAGATTCTCATAAAATAATACGACATATCTGCTGGGGCTTAAGAGAAAACATCAAAGATCTCAATCCTTGCAATAAATTCACAAGAATTGGCAACTCTATTGGTGGAAAATCACCTCTCAGTTCAAGACCAATCTCCAACTAAACTCCATTCATTAGATAAGTTGTAAAAGATGCATTTGGAAGTTGGGGGCATGGTTGCTAGTCTGTTGCTGTAATGTGAAAAGCGCTATATATAAATGCAAGGTATTATTACTAATGTTCCTCAGCACACAGATAAAATTCCAAGCTCCAGAATAGCTTCCTTTTTCTTAAATTTTTACAGGGCTCATTCAAATATATACAATACCCCTTGTAAACCCATTTAATTGCCTCTTCCTCTGTCTGCCTGCCATGTAGCTGTTTCATCCACACCCTTTAATATATGATTAAAACTGTACATCCTTTACTATGCATTTGAAAACAAAATACTTTTATTAACATTTGGATTAAGTCCTGTAGAACACAAGCCTTCCATGGCAGGGAGACTCATAGACTCAGAAACTTTAAGACCAGCAGGGACCATCATGATCATCTAGTCACAGGCAACGGAACCTCACCCATCCGCTCCTGCAATAGGCCCATAACCTCTGGCTGAGTTCCTGAAGTCCTCAACTCTTGATTTAAAGATTTCAAGTAACAGAGAACCCCCCATTTACTCTAGTTCAAACCAGCAAATGACCTGTACCCCCCACTGCAGAGGAAGGCAAAATAAATAAATAAATAAAATAAAAAATCCAAACCTAGGGTTTCTGCCAATCTGAGGAAGAAATTCCTTCTTCACCCCAAATATGGCAATCAGATAACTCTCATCATGTGGATGAGACCCACCAGCCAGGGAGATGGACCCAATATGTCTTTTTTATGTCTAATTTCTATGATATTGTTACTTTAGTAGAAACAGGCCTAAGGCAAGGGATTTGGATCCGGTTTACTCCCCCCCCCCCGCAAAAAAAAAATCATTCAGGAGTATTCAGTTTCAGAGTTTGGGTTCATCCTGTTCTAAGGGAGGAACCAGGCATGAAGTTCAGATCCAGATCTGGGCCTGAATTCTGTGAGAGGACAAACTTCCCTTCTGGATCTGAAGCGGACCCTGGGAGTGTCCCCAAATATCTTCTAGTGTTTTTAAACAGTTGATCTAGATGCATCCATGAGTGCTCTTCAAGCAGGTTTGCTCATCTGGCCTTCTGGCTCATCTGGCCTCTCTTCTTTTGCCTTCTTGTGGTATTCTAGGAATATTTGTGCAGCTTGGGCCTCCACAACTTCTTCTTTCCTCGAAGCTTATTAGGTATTCCATTTTCTTCCCTCCGAAAATCCTTCACCACCATGACCAAGTTTGAGTACAGCATCTCAGCTTGAGGCCATTCCCCAAATGAACTTTTGGGCATCCTTGTAAAAGATACCTTTGGAACTTACATTACTCATTTGTAGCATGACTGCATTTTCCCCACTCAGTTTCCCCTACTCCTTGTCTAAAACTCCACATTTTATCAACAGGTAGTCTTAATCTTAGCAAATGCCTGTCTCCTTAACATGTAGATGGCTGAAAAGATAATACAGTGGAATAATAAAATGCAACCTAAGCCATCTATTGCTGTTCTACAAAGAGAAAAGGAAAGCAGCTGACTAGTCACGAAAAAGTAAAAATGATACTCTGCAACTAGATATTTTGAAGAGTCTGTTGCACATCTCAGATCTTTACATGTTCCCATGCAGCACATGATAAATAATATATTTGCTTCTAGACTTCTTTCTGAATTAACTCATCCAAGCCTCCCACATTCTTTCAGCTATAAAGGCTTGTGCTCTATCCAGGTCTGATTTAGTAGTTAAAGAAAGAATTAGACAGTGAGGAGACTTTACTTCTGTTCCCCACCCTGCCACTGGCTTACTTTGTGAACGTGGACAATTGCCTCAATTGCTCAGTGCCTCAGTCTCCTTATCTGTGAAATGGGGATAACAACACATTACTCACCCACCTTAGTAAAATGCCTTGAGATTCTTGGGTTAAAAGTACCATTATTGTTAGTTTTTCAAAGAAAACCAATGTAGCAAGTAAGGAGAGAAATACTTCTAACAAATACAGTAGATGCAACTCCTTTCATACATTAAAGTATGACATGGCAACAATTAGAACTATATTCTCCATTGCAGTGGTCGAAATTTCAACAAGAGCCTTTCACTTTACAGTCCTTTAATATACCTTTCTTCACCTTCCATGTTCCATGAGGGCATTTGCTCCCATATCAGGTTGCTCAGTCTTAGCATCAAAACCCACAGAAGGATTCTGGAATAGCAAGAGGCATTTCTTCAGCTTCTGCTGTCAGTAATGTGAAACAAGACGACTGAAAACAAGAAAGAATATTAGTAATTTGATTTAAGACAATTGGCACACCCGGGGTTAGAGGATATAATAAAACCACTATTGGGCATTATGGGTTAACTTTCCCGTGCATCCATGAGTGAAATGACTGAGCCATGTGGCTTAAGTTAATGTAATAAAGAAGTTTGTGTCCTAATTTCCTCATACCATGCTGAAAATGTGCACCTCCCTTTTGACAAATGAGCTTGTCAATGGATTAATTTGGATTATTGACAATAATTGCATGAATGACCCTAATCTTTCTGATCAAAGGACATTTATAGTAATTTTGTTTAATGTCAAATTATTAATGCCACATTATGAGAAAAAAGCATAAGAATTCAACATTTTCCATAACATCAGCTTTTTCTACCATTCTAAACTTGTTCTCGCACAATATCTGTGCATGTCCTCAAGATTATACAATTCCAGTTGCCTCAGATTCGACCTGGTGCCCAAAAAGAAGGACAAAACAAAACAAAAATGTAGGGCATGGTCTTTCTTCTGCCATGGGAACTCTGAAATCAGTTGACCTTCATTAAGTGCCTTTAACAACTCTTGTATGTAGTGATCTGAAGAAGAGCTCTGTGTGGCTTGAAACTTGTCTCACCAACAGAAGTTGGTCCAATAAAAGATATTATCTCACCCACTTTGCATCTTTTAACAGCTCTTGACATGTACAGTAAAAAGTTTCAAGATTCACAAACAGAAAGCCACCTAAATCACGGAGTGATTGTACTCCTCTTTTGTGTCTCAGCACTCAGTGTTGGAATTTACTGAGTGCCTCAAAATATGAGAAGAAAGTGCACAGCCCTTAGACAACTGTCTGTGTAAACTTTGCCTTCATACTTCAAACCCTTCAAGTGAAAACTATCAGAGTGTACCGAGGACAAGGAAAAAATATTAAAACTTTTATATACGATACATTTTACCATGATTCTTAACAGCCAGGCATTTAGCTAAAAGAAACTTGCCAAAATAATCTATATACAATTATTAACTATGAATTGCCTTCTTTGTATGATAAAAAGTGTATTAAAAGTAACAAAATGTGTTAATGCAAAGCCTGCACAGTTGAAAATCACAAAGAAGTCAGAACCTGTGAAAATTACGGTTTCCACAGCAATGTGAGGTCAGATGTTTTATATATTTTGTAAGTTTTATGCTATATATTTTAGGAGATAAAGAGAGACCTAAAAGCTATGTGTTGAACAAGAAAGACAGGAATAGAAAATACCACATGCCTGTGAGTTAACAGTGCTGTTGGAGCCTTGGTAGAGATTTTCAAAGTGGTCTAGGTGATTCATCCACACAACTCCTCTTAATTTTAATTGCAGTTGTGTTTCTAAATCCCCATAACTTCTTTGAAAAACCTCAGCCCTTCACTCTTGCATTGCCTCACTTTTTGTGTCTTTTGTCCTTAAAACATGCTCCCCCTGAACTCAGTACCAAGCTCCTATTGACTTCAGTGGGAATAGGATCAAGCTATTTAGCTATGCAACTTTTAACACTTCATTAACATGTTTAATGCTTTAGGTATCATTAAAAAAATAATAATCCAGGTAAATATTGAGCACAAACAGTGCAAAATCAGGGTCTGCTGGTCAAATATGCAAACTGAACAAAACTGTAACAATGTATCAATCTACCATTAAAACAAAGTGTGTGTCAATGTGAGCCTGTAAGGCCATAAAAAAATGAAATGTGAAACAATCAAGAGTGGTAAGGAAGCCTGATCCTAATGCCCATTGAAATGAACAGGAGCCTTTCTGTAGACATCGATGGGCTTTGGAGCAGGCTCAGAGAGAGGTGCAGTTGTGGAAGCCATGAGGAGAATTCCAGTAACATTGATATCAGAGCTAGGAGGTGGCTGAGAAAATGTAGTAGCATTCTTGAAGAGGCATGAGCTGAGGAGCGGTCCTAGTAGGGACCTGTGCAATGACATGGGTTGCTGAAGAGGAGGGAGCAGTTTCAGATTCACTATTGCTGTAGCAATGGTGTATTGGAGCCTGACAGGACTAGGGATAAGGATTCCACCCTCCCTTCACAACCCGATGTCCAGGTCAGGTGAGGTGAGTACAGCTATCCCCATTTGAAGGAGCATCTTAGGAGGGGGAGAAACTCCTTGGCCATTGATCTTTCTTGGTCTCTGAAATGGGAAAGTCACTTAACCTCATCCATGCCTTAGTTTCTCCAACTGTGTAGTGTCCTGCTGCCTCCTGCCCCCTCAGGAAAAGACTCCCTCATAAAGAAAAGGCTCTGGAAGAGGGGGGAGGCAGTGGGGAAAGGCTGAGCTAGAAAAGGCTTTCCTTGCAGTAGGAAAAGACTCCAGCAGCAGGAAAAGACTCTGCCAGCTCCCTATTGCTGGAGCATTTATGTTGCAAGGGGAAAGGCTCTGGCAGCAGGGAGGGAGTGGGGAGAGGCTCAGTGCTTCTTAGCTCTTTCCCAGCTACCTCCCCTCCGCCAGAGCCTTTCACTGACACGTGTAGCTATCCATCACAGTGTGGCCACAGCCTCCTTTTCGCTACGGCTACAGTACAGCCCCCAGCCAGCAGTGTGTATTGTAGATGTAGCCTTAGTCTCAAAATAGCAGAAATGGCCACTGCTACCTTGGGTGAAATCCTGGCTCCCGTCAGGTCAATGGCAAAAATCCCATAGATCTGGGTAGTATCTTCCCCAGCCCTGAGGAGGAGCTCTGTGTAGCTCAAAAGCTTGTGTGTCTCTCACCAACAGAAGTTGGTCCAATACAAGATATTACCTCACCCCCTTCTCTCTCTAATATCCTGGGACCAACATGGCTACATTTAAAAAAAAAAGTCACTTGGGTTTACAGTTGCTAGAGCTGGTCAGGAAAATGGTCAATTTTTCTGCTGAAAATTGTGATCTTGCAGAAAAAAATCAGTTCCCCAAAATTTTGATTCAGCTATGCCTCTGTGGCACGTCATGGAAGTTGTAGTTCAAGTGTCTAGTATTTGCTCATATACACACACAAAGAAAAAGTGAAAAAAAAAAAGTTTGCAGGATGAATGAAATAAACACCACCACAGTTTCTCAGATACGGTAGGGCAACAAAAAGCTTTTTGCTTTGCCCAGCTGCAGTTATTCAGTTTTCCAATGAACCTTCCACTTCAGAGGCTTCAGCCAAGGGATGTATGTTTGTTTGTTTGTTTGTTTATTTCTATATGGATGTACACATGACGCACACTCAGGATTGAATCTGCATGGGATGTTCCCTCTTTAGATGCAAACTTTTTTACAGATGGGTAGTTTAGCCAATCTCTTTCTCAGAATTACAGGAGCTAGTTAAATGACGTTTACCAATATTCCAAACTCCTTGTTTACCCTTGAGCAAAATTTTCTTTTAGCCAGAGTTGGCAAATGTAAAGTTCAGTAGCTATATTTAAGTATTTTGTGACATACAAGTGCTTTACTTCAGTTCCTGTTCCTGTTATTTCTGAGTCACATGCAGATTCCTAAAATCCTGCATGAGGAGCCTGATACAAAACCAATTGAAACCAATAAATTCTCATTAATTTCAATGGGCTATGAATCAGATAATAAAACTTGAGAGTATATTTGCATTTTTAAGTAATCTGTCCTTTCTATGCACCACCTTTCCACACCTGTAAGGTTGTCCCTTCATTAACCTTGCCATCTTTGACTGACAATTCCTAGCCCTTAATACTAATAACCATAGCAGGAACTTTATTAAACCTAGCTTCTTTGTATCTCTTGAGTTATGCTGTCTCTTTTCTGGAGGGGGCCAGGATGTCTCACTATCTAACTCTTCACAGTCAGGAAAGGCACAATCATTAGGGCTAGCTAAACCAGTCTTGCAAAAATGAGATCCAGCTTAAACCTTTGCCCAACTCTGAACCCTTACGATGTTTGCATACTTTCAGAAAAGGGATACTTTTATCACTGAGTGCAAACATGAATGTGGTTCACCCTTTTCCTTTCAGTGACCTGTCAGTGGGCCTCTGTCTCCTTTTCCTACTGCAAACCCTCCAATAAGCCGCAGCTGCTGCTCTGTCCCGTGAGCTTTCTGTACATGTCTTTTCCATCTTGATGTTGTTTTTCACTTCTGCTCTGCTAAAAAGGAATTTAAGCACAACTCATATTTAGGACATGCTTTAAGGATGCCACCCAATGTGACTTCCATGTCAAGTGTTAATATGAACTCTGTGTGGAAAGAGAAGAAGAGGATGACCTAAAGAAACATTACATAGAACAATAAAGAAGCCAAATCCATCAACATGACACTCAGTAGCCAGAACAGACCAGCACAAGACTGAAATAAATAGCAGAAACTGGTGGATGCCCTCTGCACCTGAAAGTGTGGGAGGAAAAAGAAGGGGAAACCAATATTTTTTCATATATATGAGGAAATACCCCCAAAGCACTACATAAACACAGCGCACAATTTTCTCTAGAACACATTAAACACATTCAACAGGTTTCGCTTTTTACATTTTCACTGTCACAAAATAATGTTTCCACAAGGAAGATGATGATGCATGCCTCACTTGAGCTTGTTTTCTGACATTGCTAGTGAGTTGGATATTACCTTCCAATGCTGTGCTGTAATAAGCAGCAGGTTTCAGGATCTTGTCACACTATACAAAGAGATTTGCTTTTCATTGTGAGCGTCCCCTTTGGGAGGGAAATATGAGATGAAGGAACATGTCACCAGATCAATACCTGACACCAACAAAAAGAGAAGCTTGCACTAGTCTTGCCGGGCCACAGATGCAATTATAGGCACTAGAGGAAAGAAGATGAATATTATAGAGAGATTGCATATAAATCTCCAATCCCCTATGCAGCCAGTGATCAGATATTTATTTCAGAGGTAATAGCTGTAGTAATTTTTAAATTTCTATTTAATACAGTGGAAGCAGAAGACTAAAACCATGTCTTTCTGTTGAGAGAAAATGTGAAAAGCCACATTCCAAAGGCAGCCAAGCAGCCTATTATAATACTGTTTGAACACCTTAACCACAGTTGGTATCCATTATGACATGTAATATAACAAGCAAACAAAGAGAACGCTGCACAAGGACTTACACATTTTTTTAAATAGAGGAGACCTGATTTCTGTAAACAACCCCCTAAAGGTACTCTCTACCAATAGCAGTCCACTGAAAAATAGATAAGGTTCTCATTATGTATCCTCCATGTCTTGATCATAATTTCTATCATGGTTGACATTCTGGTCCAGTTATATCAGGTACATTCTGTGTAAGTCCTTTAGAAGACTGGGATAAAGCTGTGCCTGAATATGGGATCATTTTGCCTTGGGGAGAGAGTTAGTTAAAGTGCACATAGTTCAAGGTGGATTTCAAGTCAGATTCTGCAGTGCTGGGACATTTTAAAAGAAATAGTTTTGAATGAAAGAGCGCTCAAAAGGAATTAAATTAGTTCTTTTATGTCTGGATTTTTTTCCAGAACCAGCAACACAAATTACATTCTAAAACAGATGGCTAAATATAACAACACAGTATTACATTGAAAAGCAATCAATCAATAAAATTAATACTATTATGTAATGCATTTTGTGTTGCTAAATTATAAGGATTTTTCCCCCCACAGTTTTAGTGACGTTTATAAGGAGGTGTTGGTTTTTGTAAGGATTTTGGTTGAACAATTTCTGAAGCTCTATTTGCCATGATTTCGTTGCATTTTAAATGTTTGTACAGTACCTGATAAGATGCCTCTTCTTGATAATTGTTTAAAGCTATTTTAAATATAATAGTATCCTTGTGTGTTATATTCTGAGCAGCTCTTTGTGTAAGACACAGAGAAATTCACAATTTTTTAAGGTGTTGCAAAAATTTACTTTCTTTGTCCTAAAATATGTTTATATCCTTTCTTCAGATAATTGATTATCATGAGCAAAGAAATAAGTTTATTTACACAATATTGTGAGTTAGCACATAACTAACAGTGTCAAACCTTGGGATGGTCTCCTCTTCATCGGAAATGGGAGAAAGAGCTCCCAAAAAGCTTGGGTACAACTAGAGTTGGTCAAATTATCCATGAATAAATTTTCCAAAGAATTTAGCTCTTATTCCATTTGTGAATTGTTGATTTTTACAAGCGTATTCACTAATCACCATGGTTTCATGAACAGTTTTGCTATGAACAACTTTCAGCCTCGAGGGTTATTTTTAAGCTTTTCACTTTGTCTACTTGCAATTTAATATTAGTGGCATTTGACTAGTTAAATTAGTCACATGGTAGTTTTTTTCTTGTTTCCTGATTGGACAACTAAAACTCTAGTTTGGTTTGTTTTTATTTTTAGAAAAGGAAGATAATGTATGACAAATATTGAATAATCGATTGCAAATAACCAACATCTGTTCATACCCTTGTGCACATGCAAATATGTACATTCATATGAAGAAAATTAATGAATAGGCAAGGACAATTAATAAAAATAATAGGCAAAATGAAATGGCCAAGGTATTACCTTGATCACACTGTTTATTTGTTGTATTGGTCTCCCACACTCTGTTTTGTCTACTTAGGCCTGGTCATGGTGGGTGGGAAAGGGTGTTTTTATTGGATAGGTCACAGAACCCATCAGTGAGATGGTTATGAAAGGACAGTGTTGTCTTGTGGCAGGTGCTAGGGTTTGTAGAACCCAGATCTACGTTATTATTTATAACACTGCGAACAATAGATGGAGAAATAAGAGGATGTGCGAATGGGGGTTACAAAGAGTGACCCTCCAAAGAAACTTGCCAGTTTTGGTAGGGTGGAGTGATTGTTTTCACTATGAATGAACTCTGCAGGGTTCATTTAGCATCTAATCAGAAACTTCTGCATGCACATCCTATAATATTTAACTGGGATGAAACCAAGGAAACTAGGAACAGCAGTTAGGGACTTATATCTCACTTTTGGCCTGTTGGTGCCAGAGTCACATAGGATTGAAAATAGGAAATGAGGGATGGTGTTTTGGTGTGTGCACATGGGGTGAAATTCATCACTGAGCAGTCAGCACAAGACCTGTGGGTGTTATGTGTCCCTTGCTTTGCCCAATTTACAGCTGTCACTAGTGTTGTAACTAGAGAAATTATTTTGGCATTTGGCATATTTGTTGGAAAATGTAGTTTTGGTCAATGCAAAATCATTCACAAATTCATGTCAGGTTCTCTGAAGAGTTTCAAATGGACCAAATATATCAAAATGTTTTGGAAATGCCCAAAATAAATGTTTCATTTTGACTCAACTCAAAATTTTGTATTTTGATTCTGAGCAATTTGACAAAACCAAAGGAGGATTAGAGTCAGAAAACAGAGGAGTGGGCACAGAGGATGACAACTCCTCCCTTATAACTTTTAGCCCAGTGGTTAGGGAATTCACCCAGGATGTGGGAGAACTCCCAGTTCAATTCCCCTCTCTGCTTGACAAGGGGATGGGTTTTTGACTTGGGGCTCCCACATTACAGGAGAATGCCCTAGTCACTGGGCCCATGGGAAATTCTGTAGGGGTCTTTCACAGTCTCTCCTGCAGAAGCTGTTCCACCTTTTATAAAGAGTCATTGGAGCAGGGACTTGAATTTGGGTCTCCAACATCTTGCCTTCCTACTAGGGCTCTAGATTCATTTTCATGCCCTTTCCCTAGCCCAGTGACTATTTCTATTTGACCAGAAACTACATTTTGATTTTGATTTTTCAGAATTGGCATTGAACCAAAAAATCCATTATTTGCCCAGCTCTAGCTGTCACATCTGCACCCCATCCCATTTAAGCTCTGAGACTGGGCTAAGTAGTGCATGGGCCATCTTCAGGCTCTTGCCACAGAGATGAGATTCATTCAAGGTGCAGTGCTCTTTATGGCTGCATAGGACAAGGCTGCCTCCTCCTGGGGTGCTACATTGCTATCTACTGCAATGTTCCCCACAGAGTTAACCTATTTGCTTGGTGTTGAGTGTTGACTAGTGCTGGGAGAGTCATTTTAATTTAATGAGAATAACCAGTTCCAGAGTCTCCCTTCCCAATGCCCTGTTAGTTCAAATTGGTGTATTACCGCTGAATGCACTGCTCACAGATGGTGTTTAAGTGCTTAATGGCTTTCAGAAGATAGAGACATGTTGAGTCTGGAGGAAGATTACAGTTTTCCTCCAGATAAAGCAAATGTCCTTAGGGATATTTTCTGTGCAAAGGTGGAAACAGGTTCAAATACAGGGGGCTCTTGCAGTAGAACCAAGACTCAATATAGTACATTGTCACTATTAGCTTTAATGAAAATGGTTTTCATTTTGTTTCTTCAGAACTTCTCTAGATGTTTTAGAGTGGTTTTCTCTCCTAAGACATTTCTCTTTCGCTCGCTCCTTTTTTCCCCCTCCTTGGCTCAGATGGGGTTGAAAATGAATTTACTCTGTCTACGCTGTAAGATTCTTCTGTGGTATCTAACCCTTCACTTTTATTTCTCATACAATATGTTTAGTATTGGTAGAGGCAAAAAAATAAATAAAAAAAAAGCTCTGAGCAGTTCTGTAGGTTGTGCCTCTGGGTGTGGCCACAATTTATCCTGTAGCTTCACCCTCCTAAATCTATTGTACTCTTTTCATGTTCTTTCATTGTCTTGTTTGTTTGTTTTTTTCAAACCATTAGAGGGCAGGGAGGATGGGCGGAGCTAATTTCATTTTCTTACTTCTTTACTCACCCAGCTGTGTCCTTGGGTCCAGATAAATGCCCCAGCCCTTTGTTCATTTCTAGAATGAAATTTAAATTAGTACTACTTAAAAGTTCTGAAATTTGCAGTAAAGTTTCTCCATTTTTTCGTTCGTTCTCCTCCAGAGCTAGAACCCGATATGCTGAAATATTTTACAAGTATTTGTTCTTGTAAGATTTCCAGCCTGCTTTTTCAGATCCAGAGGTAAAGAAAATTCAGCTAGTCTTTGGATAAGCAACATTTTAGTTACCTACGCAAGCTCCAGAGATGCCTATAGCCAAACATTATTTTTGCATTGTCAGTGTCAGATGTAGTTCAAAGGTGATGCTCCAGATAATTGTTTCTCAGATACCTGCCTGGAGGGTCTTGCCCACATGAATAAACTGAGTGCCATATTTGGAGTTGGGAAGGAGTTTTTCCCTTGGTCAGATTGGCAGAGACCTTGGGGTTTTTTTTTTTGTCTTCCTCTGCAGCATGGGGCACGGGTCACTTGCAGGTTTAAACAAGAGTAAATGGTGGATTCTCTGTAGCTTGAAGTCTTTAAACCATGAGTTGAGGACTTCAGTAACTCAGCCAGAGGTTAGGGATCTATTTCAGGAGTGGGTGACGTCCTGTCGCCTGCAGTATGCAGGAGGTCAGTCTAGATGATCACAATGGTTCCTCCTGACCTTAAAGTCTATGAGTCTATGTTAAAAGTCCTCCTGATGTTCTAGGTCCAGCAAGTCCCCAATAACAAAGTTAGGATGATGTGTTTTATTTTGGCTCATGGCCAGGCACAGGATGCAGCCAGACCTGTGTTATTGCAATTTCAGTCTCTGCTGCCTTCTAGCTCTGTTCATGTGGTCTGACAGAATATTGAACCTTTAGGAAACCTGCCCTTTGTAGCAATTCTGCTGAGGTTTCTAGTAAGTTTCAGTAGTTTGGCAGAGTGGGTGGTGCCAGGTGCACTCACGTACTATTGTGAGGTGCATTTCTATGAACCAAAACAAATCTGGTAGGTGTAGTGGTTTTATCTTCTTTTTCTAGGGTTTTGGGTTTGGCATTGTTTTGGCAGTTTTTTACCACTGCAGGCACAACTGAATATAAACCTGCTGTCATTTCCAGCATTTCTTCCATACTGTGATTCCTACTTTTTCAACAATTTGGAGCATAAATTCCCCACTTCTGCAGGCATTTTCATTTAACGGAAATATTTAATGCCCCTTTCTCTCTTCTGCCATCTATCTCTAAATGCAGCCATAGATCAAGCTTCAATCACTCCTTGCCTCCCAATAATCCATGTTCAGATTATAACAACATCATGAATGATGAAGGCGCATTATGAACATAGACTTTGATTTTAGCTGCTTAGTCGATGCTCACAAAGTCCAGAATTTTAAATGTCGCTGTACTCTGAAAAGCAACTGTGTAAAAATGATGACTTCTTCAGCATATTGTCTCCCGATTTGTATTCAGAGCCTTCTCTGCTTAATATAAAGTCAGACATAAAAGTAATATTTTACCTGGGACCCTAGCAGATAGAGCACCAATCTGGGAGTCTGGAGATGTGGGCATTCTTCTCAGCTCTGCCACTGGCCTGCTGGCACCCTTGGGCAAGTCACTTCATCTTGCTGTGTCTCTAATTCCCTCTTTTACAGACTGAGATAATGACACTTCCTTTTAAAGCATTATATAGAATGAATAATATTTGATTTGTTAGTGTCGTACATAGAAAAATGAACCAGATTCCATTCCAGCTCACACATAATCAACAGATATATTAATTATTTTCCATTTGAAGGATGACTTGTACCAACCACATTGTCTTCTGCTATGCCGTCCATTATACCTTGGAAATTCCACTCAAGGTAATAGGATTGCACAGGTATAAATGAGGGCATCATTTGTCCTGAAGAATCTTTATTACTGTTTGTGATGTACGGGCCATCATCAGATTCCATGATAAATGTACACGACTGGCATATAGAGAAAAACATATTTTTACTTGTATACTGAATAAATGTATTGTGCAAATCATTGGGATACAATAAATGTGGAGCCTTATGATACCATTTTTATAAAGTCACTTTTCAATGTATTTCTGCACTTTACAGAGTAGTAGGTTTTGTTAATCTGTATCCATAAAAAGAAAAGGAGTACTTGTGGCACCTTAGAGACTAACAAATTTGTTAGTCTCTAAGGTGCCACAAGTACTTCTTTTCTTTCTGCACTTTATATCTCCTCTATGGCGTCATAGGGTGAATTACTGCATTTATTTGGTTTACTTTACATTGTGTGTGTGTGTAATAGACACATTTAGGGCCAGATCCTCAGCTGACGTAAGCTGGTGTAGCTCTATGAAAGTCAATGAAGCTATGATGATTTATATCAGCTTGTGAAGCTAGCCCTTAGCTTCAGAATGCAAACTAAGCCAACCAGCGCATTGCTCAAACGTTCACTACAGTTTCAGCAACATAGTTCTAGCTTACCCCAAACTACACAAAGTGCCTTAGATCAGTCATTACTTTTTTAAAAATCGTAGAGTAGCTTGAGAGTCTTTGCATTGTTTCTTTTCTTATTGTCCATTTTATTGAAACCATTGACCTGTTTTTGTTGCAATACCATCTCTGCTACTTGTTACTCTAGTGTTTTACAAACAAAAATGTAAAATTAATGTCCTAGAACAGAAGCATTCAGCCAAATTACTTACCAGTAAATCCAAGGAATAATGGGTTAATAATGGACACATTGCTCACGTGGCTTCTCATTTGGAGCTTTATTCACTTTCCACCCCCTGGTTGAAGGGTTTTTTAGGGTGGTGGTTTGTTTTTCAAAGGTAACCCTCATGCTCTTTTCCCTAGAGCAAACTTTATATAAATCTCCTTGAAGTTGTATCTGCCAGCACTGTCACTTCACTTGCAAGCTTTCACTAGTAACATCAGCTAAAATATTTTGGATGCCTGTTTGCACTTGCTTCACACACTTCACTTCATGCTTTCCCCCATAAGATATTGAATGAAAAACCATGTTTAAGAACTATACCTCAACTTTCAAAGCACCAGCAAAGGAAAAAAATACACCAAGATTAATGAGTGTTCAAGGATAGTTAGTCTTAATTTAAAGGTCAGTTTAGAACTAATTCAGCTTCTGTTAAAGTCAATGTAAAGGCTCCCTTTGACCTTAATGCAAGCTGGTCTGGGCACTTTATTCCTAAAGCCTTTATCTTATATAACTCTTCACCCTCCCTGGTATTTAATCTTTTGATATATTCATAGAAGCAGTTGAGTCCCCTCTCAACCTTCTTTTGCGAGGCTAAACTAGTCTAGCTCTTCCAGTCTCTTCTCCTAAGTGCCTAATTTGTAATGAAGGAGGTGCTGGGGCTCAAGCAACTTTTTTACTTTCATAACAGAAGTGACAATCCCAGAGGTGCTGGGGCAAATTAAACAAACAAATTAAGCACTGGATAGGCCCTCAACTCCCCTGATCATCCTCATATCTCTTCTCTGCACCTGTTCCAGTTTGAATTCATTTTTCTTGAACATAAGTGACTGGAATTGTACACACTGTTCCAAATGATGTCTTATCATTGCCTTGCTTAATGGCATTAATACTTCTCTCTCTCTACTGAAAATGCCTTGCCTGATACATTCAAGGACTACATTTGCCTTTTTTTACAGCCTCATCACACGGATGGCTCCATAGTTATCCTGTGGTAGACCAACACACACAGGTTTCTCTCCTCTTCTATCACTTCCAACTGATGAGTGCTCAGCTTGTAGCAGAGATTCTTATTATTAGACCTTAACTGCATGTTAACTGCATTAATATAACTTTGTACTATTGAATTTCATCCTACTGGTGTTACTCCAGTCTTCAAGGTCATCCAGATCGTCCTGAATAATATTCTGGTCCGCCTCAGTATTGGCAATGCCTCCCAACTTTGTATCATCAGCAAATTTCTTTATCCCACTCCTGCTTTTTGTCCTAAGGTTAATAAAAATATTGAATAAGTTTGGCATGAAATTTCTTTGCTAGCCCTGAATGGACCTCTCTTTCAATCCTCATAAGTTTCAGTGTCTTCTGATGCCGATGCTGAATAAGTCTTTGACATTGGTCATTGTGAATGAACTAAGCCTAAGTTCTTTTGATAAGTTTCAGGAAACCATATAGATATTTTTGTGTTTCACAGAATGGGAGCCAAGTCTTGTTTTCTTAAAATAAAAATTAAACCAAAGAACACTGGCAGTTTGATTTTTTTGAATCATACATCTTTACAAAGTAATGGTATGGGGGTTAACTGCCTTGAGACATTTTTTTAAAGGGAGTATGGAACATTGGATCTCTAGACTGGCTGGTTCAAACGTAGCCTAGCTTGATAAAATGCCCTAAAGTGGTCGTTACTATCTGATGACTCTTTGGTGGTTTATTTGACATGAACTGGTGGTCTCAATTCACTTTTCAGTGGAAAATACACACTTGCTGCTGGCACTTACTGTATCGCTCAGCAAAGAGGTTAAGAACAGCATGGATATGAAGATTGCATATTCCCCCCTAGAGGTGATCCTTCCGGGACATGGATTTGTGACATTGGTAGGGCAGGACTGGAAGCTTGAAATGCTTCTGATTATTCAGTGGAAGATCAGAAAATTACTTTGAACTGAGCTGTCAATATATCATTTTTCACAAACAGTAAATTGCATCTCTCTTTCTCGCTCTATCTGTAAAAACCATGGGAGAGATTCTGCACCCTTGTTCTCCTTAAGGAGTACCTTATTCCTTGATTTCAATGGGACTACTCAAGTTGTAAAGGGCTGCCTGAAGTAAGTGTGGTATAATATAGCCTTCAGATTTTAGAGCACATAAAATATAATGTTTTTTTAATATAATTTCAAAGTCAATCATGTGTCTGATCTAACTGACATAATTGTGACTTGTTTCTTTCTTTCTCACTGAGAGCTAGATTGTGAATCCTTTACTTATACTGACAAGTACTTATTCACATGAATAGGTCTGTAAGCTATTTGTGTGAGTAAGTGGTCAGCAGTATGAGGTAGGGGTTCATAATTTAACTTCAGTTAGTGGTGTGGTAAATACAGATCTGTAGCATAGAATGTTGTGCAGATTTTGAGAGTGGTCTGCACTTGTGCATACTAAATGGCCAAAACCTTTTGAAGCTCTGGTAGGTCAAACTAGCAGCCATGTAGGAATTGCATGTGTGACCCTAACAGCTACCCTTTGTGTCTCTGTGAATTTTTAGTGATGTGTTTGCATTATAGCTTTCCTTATAACCCATACATTATTTCTGTGGTATGTATTACTTTGGGCAGTGTCAGAGGCCACTTTTTGTCTTTGGATGGTCATGCCATTCATATATAACCAAGCAAGAGAATAGAAGAAAGCTGAAATGGTGCTGATGAAACTGTACAATGCTGAAACAATTTAAAATGTTCTTTTAAATGTGAGCAAGAGAAGGATTATGCAACTGAGAGGTGAAGGCCATGTCAATTTAGGGAATTAAGTTTCAGGAAGAGGAAACTCTCCTGTGAAATATGACTATTGCTCCTCAAGGTTTGATTTGGATTTTATTTAGGGATGGGTGAACCACTAGTGCAAAAAATATAGAAAATACTCCCAATCCTCAACCCTCAGCCCATTTCTGGAGCCAAATCTGAGCTGAACCTTTTTGGAAATGTTGGCCATTATTTTATACTTCTGTTTCCAAACAGGCTTACCATGCCAGAATTGCAATTGCAGTATTTCCTGCCTGATCAGAAACAGGAGGAACCAAAATCTCATGAGATAATCTGTTTTCATAAGATTATTTACAATACTTTGCAGACTCAGGATGCCTGGGTAGGTGTGGAAGAGTATCGACAGTTTAGGTGCCTATTCGAATCAAAACGAAATTCAAAATCTTTTGAGATTTTCCCATTTCTAGTTGTAATTGTAGTCCATATGGAGAAGAGGGCACGTAAAATAAAATAACAGTAAAAAACTTTAAAGGGAAGATAAAAGTGCACAGTGCAACTATTGCTGTTACTTGTCCTCCAGTCATATGACAGATGTAAAAAAAGCCCAGCATATTTTATTCCACAAAAAGGTCTCTATGTTTTTGAACTTTTGAAGGACTACATCAATACAATTGATGGTAAGAGCATAATGACCTCATACTTGGTTCTGGAGCTGTGCATCCGAGCTGCTTAGTCATTTAAATCAATGGAGATAAGCATAGCAGTTAGAAGTTTCAAAAGGTCAAAGAAGCAACTGTCTTTTCAGTTTTGAATCAGCTGAGATTTTCCAGTTTCTCTCAAACGTAATGCCAAGCCTGCATCTATGCTTCTGATTTCTTTCTTTTTTTCCTTTGAAGAGTCATAGTAATTAACTAAAGGGCAGATCACACCACATTAACTAGTAGAGTATTATATAGTGTAACTTCCTTTCTGTTTTCTCTTTCACATGACAGCTAGTTTCAAAAAGACTTTTAGTCCATTAAATGTATTGAAATTTTTAGACTGAAGCACCAGCCAGCACTTTCTTACCCGAAACACTTAACTTCACTTATTAACTTGAAATAAATATGTATGGCAGTTCTGGTATCAATTTGTCAGAAAGGAAATTATTGATAATTAATACTTGGAGAGTGATTAGTAAGCGAATAAAAGAAAAGCAAAAGCAAAAAGCTTGAGAAAATTGTTTTTTTTTGTTGTTGTTAAAAAACCCTGGTCATACGATTTTAAATGCATAACATCAATCCCATTATGTAGATTGAAAAGGAGTACTTGTGGCACCTTAGAGACTAACCAGTTTATTTGAGCATGAGCTTTCGTGAGCTACAGCTCACTTCATCGGATGCATAGCATATCGTGGAAACTGCAGAAGACAGACTGCAGTTTCCACGATATGCTATGCATCCGATGAAGTGAGCTGTAGCTCACGAAAGCTCATGCTCAAATAAACTGGTTAGTCTCTAAGGTGCCACAAGTACTCCTTTTCTTTTTACGAATACAGACTAACACGGCTGTTACTCTGAAACCTGTCATTATGTAGATTACATCTGAACTTTAATTATGTGAAATGAACTTCTAATTAAGAAAAACTTTCCAAGGTCTCTGTCTGTTAAATGAACTTTGGCCCCTATTGCCACATTTGTAAGTGTGTTTGCTTTTACAGTTGACCTGAATTTCTGGAACTCTGATCTGTTTACTAAAATGCCTGCTTCTGCAGCAAAATTATGAGGAATAAAAAATAAAATCAAAATACAGGCTTGATTAAAGCTGGTGTGACAGTTTAATATCTGATCCATTATCTCTCTGAGGGAATATATCTTGCATTTCCAAGGGATGGAGCAGATAACATAACATTTTTTTTCCCATCTGTGACCTCTCTGAGCATTTGTTTCCCTGTTGTGTGGCTAAGAGAAAGGAACAGACAAAATTCACAGTGTGAATATACAACACAGAGTAAAATTTTCCCTTTGTTTTTTGTATATCTGTATATCCGATATGGCAAGTGCATTATTTTATGGATCTAGATGTAGTGATCAGTCAAAAGTAATGATAAAAGTGTGGTTGCCCAAATTTATCCATACAGCAGGTTTCCACTGTATCTACCTTTCATGAACAGTTATTCATTATGCATCCCAGAATGACTCCGGTTTGTTTTGCTTCTGTGCATTTCCAGTTGCCATTCTGCCGTTGAAGTGAGAGTGTCCAGAAGAATCATTGAGTATTTCCATTTCGGGGTGTATGGAATCTTTTCAGAACTGGGATTGGCGCATTGGCGTTCTTGGGACTTCTGGTTCATTATGCTGCTGGTAGTTTTACTCTGGTTTGTGCGGCTTTATCTGCATTATTGTAGTCAATGGCTCGTTCTTCAAGCCATCTCAGTTCCTGTTGCAAAGTGAGTTCCATTTCCTTCCCTTACTGTTAGATATTTATACCCGCAACTAAATGCATGAGATTTAAACAAGGAACTCCCTTCACATTCAGATGAGAATTGGCAGATAAAACCTGTGCTGCAAAGTTTGGATCCAAATCCAGCTCTGAACGTACAAGAAGTTCAGGAGGGTGAGGCTATGAGGTCTATTTGGGTGAATCTCTAATGAGATCATGCCCTAATAGTGCATGTGACTCTGAAAGGAAAGACAAAATTATTGGGGCTTTATAAATATTGTACATTGTGTGTGTGCTTGTGTATATATATTCCCCTTCCACCCACTATATATTTTATTGTAAGAAACATTTATCATTTTGGATAAGAAAAACACAAAAGAAAAAATTGAGAAATATTGTATTCACAATTTGATTTTATTAAAGTACCTTATGCATACAATATTTTTCAAGTAATCTAAATTTGTTTCAGCCCCTTTACTGAGAGGAGCAAAGAATGCTTCTTCTGCAAAATGAATGAATTTGAAGAATCGAACCTAACTTTAAAAAGGTAGTCTTCTATGCCACTATCATTTGGAAAAACATGAGCTTGGTAAAAGTGATTCCGCTGAAGCTGTAGGTAGATAGAGAGATAAATATATTTTAAAAAAATAATTTTACAGAATGTGGATTATGAGCATATGAGTATATAAGTATATGAGTAGGGAGGTCAGTTAAAGAGGATCCAAATGACATTCAGTCTGTCCCAGGTAGAATTTCCATTGTTTTTGATAAATTAAGTACAAATATAAACACAGATGTGAAAATATTATCCAATTGATGTGTTTAATTTTAAGTACAGTAAATAAAACATTCTTCAGAGATTTGTTTCTTTCCAGAAAATTTTGGGGGAACAACTCCGCACTGACATGGGATAGACTAGATGACAGCAGCAGTGCTCATGCATGTTCCCTGAACATTATTGATTCCTGTGGGTGGAAAATGAGGCCTCCATGTTTGCTGTGGGTCTACCCAGATCAACTGTCTAGGGGGTTGGGAAGTAATTTTCCTACAGGGCAAGACTGTATTGAGGATTTTTCTTCTTCCTCATAGCACCATGGAGGCCTGGTGTGATGAGCTAGGAGACAGTAATGTGGCCAGTTCCTGGAATAAATCTGATCATGGGACCGAGGAGGGTTCTGGCCAACATTTGGTATTGCTGGGGTGGTGGTGCAGGTCTGTTACAGATCAAGGTTCCCTTTGTCTCTATCCTCACTTCCTCACTCAAGATCGGGGAGATTTCAATAGCTGCTTGGATGAAATGGTGACGTAGGGAGGCCAGGTAGCAGATCTGTAGTCAGTAGTGCTGCTCACATACCAGCTGAAGGTCCTGGTCAATAAGACAAAGGAGGAAACAGAAATTGACAGCCGGTTGTATGGGCCGGTCACAACTGTACAAACAATATCACAACTATATCAGTCAGCCACCCAGATTAATGGCAAAACTTTAAAACCAGGGTGCCCAAAGTTAGGCCCCTAAAGCCATATTTAGGAACCTGAATACAAGAGGCTATATTTCAGAAGAGCTGAGGACCCACTTATCCCTCTGAAGTCAGTGGTAACCACAGGGGCTCAGCTCCTTTTTTATGTGCCTAGTTTGGATGCAGGAGCATAACATTAGGCACCCTAGTTTGAAAATGTTGGCTTGAATCTCAGCACACTTACATAATCAACAATACATAAGAGATTGTCAGGGTGTGTCTTCTGCAGTGAGCAAGATTGTGTCTGCTCATTGCCTTTAACAGAGGTGTGGGCTTCTCAAAACACTATTGAGCATGGTGGGTAGTAGGACACTTCTAGCTGGGACCTCTGTACTGGTTCAGGAAGCTGTGGGTTTTGTGACATCCCATACCTGTCTGTTTGGGGGACTGCCTATGTTTTTCTAAGAGAGCTCTGGGTCTGTGGATTGTGCTCATAGTGGTCCATCTGACTGGTAGTGTGTATGGGGGCGGGGGAGGGAGGAGGACTGGCTGCAGTAGCTAATCTATCCCCTCAGCCTGTCCCAACCACTTCCAAAGACCTGTACACCTCATCTTGCCTGAAAGTGAATTGGGAATATGGGATATGGAGAAATATTACTTTCTTGGGTAGCTTCACCACACTGTGTGGTCAGATAGTCCATTTTCTTTGCATATGGTATGGGGTTTGGGCCAAGTTAGGAATTTAACCTAAGGACACTCAAGCAGTGAGTGCTACTATTACCACACACTGGATCATGATTATTCTGGGGACTGAATAGTTAAATGGGCAATTATTATGCAAATTAATTATTTTTTAATGTTTAGCATGGTATATCCAGCAATACAGATCATCTCACCAATGCATTTTTGCTTTGCTTATTTCCAGGTTCCAGCTCTTCCCTCACACTGTGGAACTCTGCTACCAGAATTCTTTGCTGCTTACGAGAGAAGAGTTGGCCATGGTTGTGGTGGGACCTCTAACCTTGAACATAGTGATGCTTCTTATGGTTCTGATCAGATGGGGCTGTCAGCAACTGTTTGGCTCATTCCCTTCCTTCTTGTCAAAGTTTATCATGGCTATGGGACTCTGGACAGTGCTAGACCCCTCGGCAGTGTTTGTAGTGGATGCATTCCTGGGGGTAAGTCACTTAAAATAACTTGGACATGAGTCCTTGACGTAGAAGATGGTTTTTTTCAGTGAATGATGTGAAATTCCACCCCTGGCAACTGCATATGAAAGTTAAAAATAAATGCAATATTGTTACGTATTACTTTTTTAGTAACAGCATTCTCATCTGATGGATACCCTCTGTTGTTTCTGTGTAAAATTAAGAGTACTGTACTAACAAATATATGGATAAAATCAAGAGTCTAGTGCTAGAATGATTGCATCTGCTTTGGAAAGGATTGCTGCAGTTATAAATGATATTTGATAATGAGTGGTCCTGATTACTAATATTTCATATTTTTCTAAGCAATGAAACAGATATTAAATTCTAATGAAAATAGCATTCTGTTCTCCTTTTCACATGAAAGTCTAACATTTAAAATAATTCCGGTGGCCTCTCTTGAGGATTTCAAAGTGCTTTAAAAAGGTCCAATTTAGATGGGGGCATTGAGGCTTAAATTCCTTTTCCCAGGTTATTCAGCAATCCACTATGAGGGAATGGAACTAAGTCTCCTGACTTCTACCACCCTAAATTTCTAATCACTAGACGATGCTGCCTCTTGAAAACATCCTATTAAAATGTTCCTTTCCCTTGTAGTACTGTCTATGAAAATGCTAGTTTGTGAGAAGTTTAATTTGGGCTATCATGGAGATGGTTTAGCTAATAAGTTGTATTTTAGTATGTAGCAATGTCCTGGAGTTACACCGAGATGTCTCTGTCTTTTTGGGAATGGTATAAAATATGGACAGAGCTCAGTTCTAATTGTAATTACCCTGATGTGGCAGTTCTTCACTGGGAAGGAAGGGGATGCTGTCAAGGTTCCTTCCCCACTCTGAACTCTAGGGTACAGATGTGGGGACCTGCATGAAAGCTTATTCTTACCAGCTTACGTTAAAAACTTCCTCAAGGTACAAACTTTGCCTTATCCTTGAACCTTATGCTGCCACCACCAGTGTGTTAAACAAAGAACAGGGAAAGAGCCCACTTGGAGACGTCTTCCCCCCCAAAATATCCCCCCAAGCCCTACACCCCCTTTTCTGGGGAAGGCTTGATAAAAATCCTCACAATTTGTACAGGTCAACACAGACCCAAACCCTTGGATCTTAAGAATAATGAAAAAGCAATCAGGTTCTTAAAAGAAGACTTTTAATTAAAGAAAAGGTAAAAGAATCACCTCTGTAAAATCAGGATGGTAAATACCTTACAGGGTAATCAGATTCAAAACATAGAGAATCCCTCTAGGCAAAACCTTAAGTTACAAAAAGACACAAAAACAGGAATATACATTTCATTCAGCACAGCTATTTTACCAGCCATTAAACAAAAGAAATCTAACGCATTTCTAGCTAGATTGCTTACTAATTTTTTACAGGAGTTCTGAAGACCATTCCTAATCTGTTCCCGGCAAAAGCATCACACAGACAGACAGACCCTTTGTTCCCTGCCCCCTCCAGCTTTGAAAATAACTTGTCTCCTCATTGGTCATTTTGGTCAGGTGCCAGCGAGGTTATCCTAGCTTCTTAACACTTTACAGGTGAAAGGGTTTTTCCTCTGGCCAGGAGGAATTTTATAGTTCTGTATACATAAAGGTGGTTACCCTTCCCTTTATATTTATGACAGATGCTTTCTCAATTTCTGAATTAGCAATACTTCAAAGAAGGCTTTTTTTTCTATACCGAATGTACACAAAAAATTTAGAATGACAGCTTAAGTCTGCCTTGTTGTACTCAGGCTTGTACTAAGGAAAAGTTGTAAGGGGAATTTCTTTCCCTCCCCTAGCATATGTATTTAGGAGCCAGGTAAACTAATGCTTTTAGTACAACCTGAGAACAAGGGAAGGATGGCTAGCCTTATGGTGAGAGGCTATCCTCAGACATAGGCCCAAATTTTCAAAATTTCATCCTAAAAATTAACCTCCAAAAGAAAAAAGTGGCCTGATTTTCAGAGATGGTGCACATCTGTGACTCCCACTGGCTCAAGTTACTTTTTGTGGCGACAATTCAGCAAAACCTTTAAGCGCATGCTTCCCATGGAAATTAGGCACTCAGCAAACGTTAAGCATATACTTAAGTGTTTTGTTGAATAGGAACAGACTTTTGAATCAGGGTCTATAATATTAATAATAACGTTAATTTCGCATTTTCCTTTTTTGTATAGCCATAGCCAGCCTTTCTTCCTTAAAAGGGCCTGATATTCCTCCTCTAGTAGCCAATGGGAGTTTTGCTATTGACTTCAGTGGAGCAGCTTTGGTCCTAGCCAGACTGGATTAGTTAACAATAGATGTCAACCAAAACACCAGGGCTCCTGCTGCTGGTTAGAGAGAAACGTGAAATAGGGATAATGTAATTAAGTTTTTCATTACAATATAGATCAGACTCCAAGTGAGAAGTTCTGAATGCACATTTGTCTCTGTACTTCATACAAAAAAGTTGGCAATATTATCTACCAGGATTATCTTCATGAGGAACCCATACATTTTTATTCCCTCTGGCACTATTTCACATTTACTTGCCAATCAATTTATCTCAGATCAAGCATTTTCAAAATGTTATATTGTGGTAATGTAACCTGAGTTGCTTTAATGTTATAGTATCTTTTAATATTCTAAATAGACTTAGTGCTTATGAAAGTTGATAGCCCTGGAGATGAGGGTTTCTTGTTTACTAATATATTTGTTTATTATTATTATTATTATTATTTTATTATTATTATATTATTATTATTAAATGAAAATGCCACAATAGTTGACAGTATAAGAATTTAGGTTATTTTTTAAAAAGCCACAGTTATGAGAGGATGTTAGATGTGCAATTAAACCCTGATTCCGCAACCATATGTTACTGGGCAGTGCGGATAGATGTTCCAGTAGTTAGGGCCCTAGCCAGGGCTTCAGAGAACTAGATTCAAGTTCTTACTCTACCACAGGCTTCCTGTGTGACCTTGGACAAGTCATTTAGCTACTTGGTGCTTTAGTTCACCATCTGTAAGAAGAGGACAAAAGCTCTTCTCTACCTCACAGGGGAGTCATGAGGATAAATATATTAAAGACTGGTGAGGAGCTCAGATAGTATAGTGATCAGGGACCAGGCCATATGAGTACTATGCCATGTGTGACAAAGCGCTGCCCTTGTCTCAGTGGGTCCCGCACTTCCTGGCGGATTTCGCTAGCCTCAGAGGCTCACTGTGACCCTCCACATAGCCCTTCTCTCTCTAGAGGCAAGGGTCACAGCCTACTGAGCCATTTTCATCATAAGCCATCAAGAGAGGTGAGGAGAAGCAATCCCCCCTTGTACAGTCTCTGTTGTTTCCCAGTCTCAGTGATTAGTCGGGGAGGGGAGTGGGGGAGCCCAGGCCTGACCTCTACTCTGGGCTCCAGCCCAGAGACCCTAATAGTAGCAACTATGGTAGCTGACATTTTGGAAATAGGACATTTGGAAATAGGACATAATTCCCTGGGCCACTTCCCCACAGCAGCCCCCACTTCCTCAATATCTACTTCACCGTTACCTCAGGGCCTCCTTCCTTGAGCCTGATATGGTTTTTACTGCTTAATTCCTCCAACAGCACAGCTTCCTCCTACAGCTCCTGAGACGTGCGCCCAACTGACTAACTTGGAGGCTTTTAACTAGTTTCAGCCAGCCCCTAATTGGCTTCAGGTGTCCCAATCAACCTAGCTATCTTCCCTGCCTTCTGGAAAGGTCTTAATTTGCCACAGGTGTCTTAATTGACCTGGAACAGCTGCCATTTACTTATCCTGGTAACAGGGATTTGTTTAGCCTGGGGCTATATATTTGTCTCCCACTTCTTTTCTATAGCCATCTGGCCTTGCCCTGTCACATAGCCCCCCACCCCCACTCAACACCATATTGTTGGGCAACTTGAGACGCCAGACAGTGTGCTCGTGATAGACCATCAGTGTTGCTGTGGTGGCATCTAGCCCTGTGCCGTATGCAGAACTGGAATGGTTGGAGGGATAAGAACCAACTGGTGACCCTTGCATTCTTTTACTTATTCTGCTGCATCCACTGGCGGGGTGCATCGTCCATCACAAAAATAAATCGCTGGCCCAAGAAGTAATAACGCACGGTCTCCATGGCCCATTTGACAGCAAGGCATTCTCTCGACTACTGTGTATTTCTGTTCTCTTGGGAGAAGTTTTCTGCTTATGTAGAGGATTGGGTGTCCCTCTTCTCCCATATTTGCGACAGAACTCCCCCCCCTCCCCCCAACCCCACCTCGGAAGTGTCTGTTTGTAAAATAAATTCCTTGTTAAAGTCTGGGGCTATGAGTATGGGGTCACTACAGAGGGCCGTCCAAAGGTCTGTGAACGCCCCCTCTGCTCCGTCGGTCCACTTTACCATGTCTGGACCTCGGGTCTTCACCAGGTCCATTGGGGACTTGCCCTAGTGGCGAAGTGGGGAATAAAATGTCGGTAGTATCCTACCACACCTAGGAACGCGTGGACCTGCTTCTTTCAGGTCAGCCAGAGCCAGTTTTGAATTGCCTCTAGCTTATTCATTTGTGGCTTCACTATGCCCCTTCCTACAATATATCCCAGGTACCTAGCCTCTGCTAGCCCTATGGCGCATTTAGTGGGATTAGCAGTGAGGCCAGCCCGCCTTAAGGTGCGCAGTACTGCCTCAACTTTCTCCAAGTGGGTTCCCCAGTCTGGCGTATGGATGATGACATCATCTAGGTATGCAGCTGCATAACTAGTATGGGAGCACAGCAGCTTGTCCATGAGGCACTGGAATGTGGCTGGGGCCCCATGTAGTCCAAAAGGGAGGACGGTGTACTGGAATAGCCCGTCTGGGGTGGAGAATGCTGTCTTTTCTTTAGGTTTCTTTGGTCAGAAGAATCTGCCAATACCCTTTTGTCAGATCCAGTGTAGTCAAGAATCGGGCACTACCCAGTCGGTCAACCAGTTTGTCTATGCGTGGTATGGGGTATGCATCCAATTGGGATACTTCATTCAGTTGGCAAAATTCATTACAGAATCTCATGGTACCGTCAGGTTTAGGCACTAGAACGATTGGACGGGACCACTGACTGTAAGATTCTTCAATAACCCCTAATTCTAACATTTTCTTTACTTTGGCCTTGATTTCTTCTCTTTTGCCTGCTGGGATTCGGTAGGATCTCAGTGTTGCCTTGGCTCCAGGGATCGTGCAGATATGGTGATAGGTCTCAGTCGTCCGTGCTGGTTTTGTAGAGAATACATCTCGGTTGCAATTAATCATGTCAGCTGCCTCGATCTTTTGGATCGGCGTCAAGTCGGGTGATATCCTCACTTGCTCGTGTAAATTATCCTCCTGGGAAAGGGTCTCCTGGATGACTAAGCATGCCTCTTGATCGTGCCAAGGTTTTAGAAGATTGATGTGGTAAATTTGCCCTGGTTTCCAGCGGCCTGGCTGCCACACCTTATAGTTCACCCCTCCCACGGCTTCGATCACTCCATAGGGTCCCTGCCACTGGGCCAACAGTTTACTTTCTGCTGTGGGCACCAGTACCATCACCCGATCCCCTGGTTAGAACCTTCGAAGCTTTGTTTGGTGGTTATAATGGGTTCGTTGGGTCTCCTGTGCTCTCTCCAACTGTTCCCATACAATGGGCATAACTCAGGCTATCCGATCTCTCATCTGCAGTACATGCTCGACTATGTTCCTTCCAGGATTTGGCTCCTCTTCCCAGGCTTCTTTGGCTATATCCAATATGCCCTGGGGGTGGCGCCTGTATAGTAGTTCGAATGGAGAGAAACCCGTGGAGGCTTGCAGAACCTCCCGGATGGCGAACATGAGGTAAGGCAATAGGGTATCCCAATCTTTCCCATCCTGGCTCACCACTTTCCTGATCATGTCCTTGAGGGTCCTATTGAAGCTTTCCACAAGGTCATCTGTTTGCGGGTGGTATACAGAGGTCCGTAGGGCTTGTATGTGGAGCAATGAACAGAGATCTTTCATCAACTTGGACACAAAAGATGTCCCTTGATCAGTCAATATCTTCTTGGGCAGCCCAACCTGGGCAAAGATCTGTACTAGCTCCTTAGCTATTGTCTTGGAAGCCGTGTTGCATAGGGGAATGGCTTCTGGGTACTGGGTTGCATAGTCCAGTACAACAAGCACATGTTGGTGGCCTCGAGCTGTCTTCTCTAGGGGCCCTACCAGATCCATGGTTATGCATTCAAAAGGAACCTCTATTATTGGAAGAGGTATCAAAGGAGCCTGCAAGTGCGGGCAAGGGCTGTGTAACTGACACTCTGGACAAGAGGTGCAGTGTCGCCGGACATCTTCGTGTATTCCTGGCCATAAGAACCTCTGCAGGATCCATGCCTGGGTTTTCTCTACCCCTAGGTGTCCTCCAAACAGGGGACTGTGGGCGAGACTCAATATGGCTTTTTGATGTTTTCGTGGCATCAAAAGTTGTTGTATTTCTTGCTACTGCATTTGCATCACGTGGTACAGGAGATCTTTCTTCACTATAAAGTAAGGTCTAGGCCCCTGGACCTTCCCATTCACGGGTATCCCATCGATCTCGGCCACCTCTTTCCTTGCTTTATGATATCTGGGGTCCATCGTCTGGTCCCACCCAAAAGTCTCTCTCCTGGGACTAACCTACTTGAGCTCCCAAGGGCTGGCTTCTGCTTCTTCCAACAGCTCGCTGCTGTCACAGCTGGGGGCAGCCTCCGGCTCACCTTCTGGGGTGGAAATTTCTCTGTTGGCTGCTCGTGTCCATCTGCCTACTAGGGCAGTCTTCCCAAGGCCTTTGCGGCCTTCCTCTTTTTTTTTTTGTCTTCCAGGTCTTTTGGGGGGCTGAGAACAGATCCTGAGAGACTTCAGCCAACATCGGGGGTTGATATTTCCCCGGTGATGAGTCACTGTCCTCAGGGTCCCCACCTCCCTCCAGCCTCTCCAAGGGGAGTAAATTATCAAACCCCGGATAGTCCCTCCCAATGACTACAGGATATGGGAGTTTAGGAACTCAATGGGCTTCCCCTGAACTTCTATCTACACCGGGATAGTGTTGTAATGGCTCACAGCCCCATGCACGCATGTCACTGCTACACGTTTGGCTTGCAGCAGCTGACTACTTTTTTACCAGCTTACCCAATATAAGGGTGATAGCACTCCCAGAGTCCACAAGCGCTGTAGTCTCTGCTCCATTTATCCTCACTGGCCTGGTGTAATTATGCAGAGCTAATGCGACCCCCACGAGGTGGATAAGGGAGCACAGGACCTTCCAATCCCCCAAGTTACATTGTGTAGGCTCCTTGGTGTCCCCACATGCATAACATCTATAATTGCTTCTAATCACTCCCCTATCATGGGTGTTAGGGGGTTTAGTCCCAGGATTCCCCCCACTCAGGTCAATCCCTTCCTTCTTGTGTCCCCACTGGTTTTTGCCCACACCATTCCACCTAGGACTCCCTGGGGGTTTGGCTGCCCAACCTTCCATGATTGGGATTGGGTGCTTGCTTCAAAAGGGGCCTTCCTTAGGTAGTCGGATCAATTCCCTGGCTGTCATCCATCTTTCTACCAGCGTGATCATCTCATTGTAGGTGGACAGATCGTTCTGGCCTACCCATTTATGGAGAGCTGGTGGCAGTCCCCATATGTAATGGTCCACGAGCAGGGTCTCCAAAATCTCCTCTGGCTGCAATCACTTTCATGCAAGGTATATGAGGTCAAATAGCTGAGACCTTGAGAGTTTGTTCTCCTGGTATTTCCACCCATGGAACCTCTGGGCCCGTACCACTGCTGTGACCCCTGATCATGCTAGGATCTCTGCCTTCAGCCAGGTATAGTTAATGGCATCCGTGACAGGCAAGTCAAAGTAGGCCTTCTGGGCCTCTCCACACAAAAAAGGGGAAAGAATGCTGGCCCACTGGTCCTGGGGCCATGCCTCACGCTGATCAGTCCTTTCGAATGAGAGGAGGTATGCCTCCATGTCATCTCCCGATGTCCTCTTTGGCAGACAACCAGTGGCCCTCAGGGTTCATGTCCCATCGGACCCCTGGGCCTGGGTGGTGAGGATCTTCAGCTGGTCCACTACTTCTCGCAAGAGGGCACAATCTTGGGTCACCTGGCCCATTAATAATTGATTGGTTTCCTTCTGTAGCCACATAGACTCCCGTTGTGCCATTGCCTGAACCCAGGTGGCCTCCTGCTGGGCTGCCGTGGCTTGTACCAGAGCTCTTACCACCTCCTCCATTGTGGTACAAAACAAACAAACAAAAACAAAAAACCCAAAAACCCAATGCACTTTTTTTTAACCTCTTTCTTCTGCCACGCTGTGAACAATGATCCCACTGCTAACACCAGTTGTGACAAAGCTCTGTCCTTGTCTCAGTGGGTCCCGCACTTCCTGGCAAATTTTGCTAGCCTCAGAGGCTCACTGTGACCCTCCACATAGCCCTTCTCTCTCTAGAGGCAAGGGTCACAGCCTACTGAGCCATTTTCATCATAAGCCATCAAGAGAGGTGAGGAGAAGCAATCCCCCCTCGTACAGTCTCTGTTGTTTCCCAGTCTCAGTGATTAGTCGGGGAGGGGAGTGGGGGAGCCGAGGCCTGCCCTGTACTCTGGGCTCCAGCCCAGGGACCCTAATAGTAGCAGCTATGGTAGCTGACTTTTTGGAAATAGGACGTGTATAATTCCCTGGGCCACTTCCCCACAGCAGCCCCCACTTCCTCAATATCTACTTCACCGTTACCTCAGGGCCTCCTTCTTTGCACCTGATATGGTTTGTACTGCTTAGTTCCTCCAACAGCACAGCTTCCTCCAACAGTTCCTGAGACGCGTGCCCAACTGACTAACTGGGAGGCTTTTAACTAATTTCAGCCAGTCCCTAACTGGCTTCAGGTGTCCCAATCAACCTAGCTATCTTCCCTGCCTTCTGGAAGGATCTTAATTTGCCACAGGTGTCTTAATTGACCTGGAGCAGCTGCCATTTACTTATCCTGGTAACAGGGATTTGTTTAGCCTGGGGCTAATATATCTGTCTTCCACTAGGTTTCTATAGCCATCTGGCCTTGCCCTGTCACACTAGATATAGTGCTTACTACCATGACTACTACCATTGAAAACTATAACAAGTACTGGTCAGTAGTAAGAGTTTCTTGGATCAGGTCATTCAAGAATTCAGTAGATCTGAGATAATGCAGTTCGTGATTTGGTATGGGGAGAGAACAGGGGAAAAGTGCAAGGAGCCTATTCTTTGTATGGTCCATGCAGGTCTTGATGTAATGGCAGAGAACCCCCAGGGTGTGCATGCACAGGCAAAGGCAGTAAGGAGGAGAGGTGGGAGTATGGTTCTAACTAGCTTTTTCGTCAACCCACAGAGCAGGCCACTTGTCTCAGGGGGAGCAGGCTGTTGCATCCTAAAGGTAACAAAGTAACATTATTGGAAGGTAAAGGAAATGTAAATGCCATACTTGTTATTGGAAGCTGTTCCAAGTGTCCTTTTGACAGGCATTAATATGATTTAACATGCCCATCTAGCACACATCAAAGAACTGATGGAAAGGAGGATTTCCTTTAGCTGTAGCAATATAAGGCCTATGATTCGCAGTTGAGCAGATCTGATTCTATCCAGCAGATGGCAGTAGTACATCAATACCTTAGTATGTTCATTACAATTAGAGACAGTTGAAAAACAGGCAAAAAATTCACTAAGGGTTTTGGAAATTTCCCCTTTTTTATCGAAAGTATAATGTAACATATTGCTACAAAACATCTTTGTGAATTGTCACTGAAGTGTGCAAATCAGCTTAATCCCAATAAAACGACAAATTTTAATCTATGCAAATATGATCCCATTTGCATCTCCTTCCATATGCTAAAGATTTTGGTACCTTTTACTGTCAACTGAATGATCATGGCTTCACGTCCTTATCAAGTTTCAGAGTAGTAGCCGTGTTAGTCTGTATCCGCAAAAAGAAAAGGAGTACTTGTGGCACCTTAGAGACTAACAAATGAAGTGAGCTGTAGCTCATGAAAGCTTATGCTCAAATAAATTTGTTAGTCTCTAAGGTGCCGCAAGTACTCCTTTTCGTTTTGTCCTTATCAAGGTTTAGTTTTTTACAAACGAGTTAAATTTTCATTACTGTTAATAATATAATACAGTGTAAAAAGAAAAGGAGTACTTGTGACACCTTAGAGAGTAACCAATTTATTTGAGCATAAGCTTTCTTGAGCTACAGCTCACTTCATCGGATGCAGCCGATGAAGCTGTAGCTCACGAAAGCTTATGCTCAAATAAATTGGTTAGTCGCTAAGGTGCCACAAGTACTCCTTTTCTTTTTGCAAATACAGACTAACACGGCTGTTACTCTGAAACCTGTCATAATACAGTGTAATAGTCAGATAGCTTTCGTATATCTTTGCTTTTCATGAACAACTAGTAATGGCAGTTATCAATGTATACAGTTATGAGGTGTTCTCAGGTACTACAGTCTTGGGAGACATATAAGTGCCAGGATAGCCAAAGCTATTAGGTGTTTTTGGTTTCACAGTTTCTGAATCTCTTCCCTCAAAGATATTACTAAATAAGGGGTCATGGCATAAAATAAGTTGCCTGTTTGTCAGTTCTGCAATTAAAGACCGACTGTCATGGTTTCCCAAATTCTGTTTTTTGGATATTGGAAATATGGGTAGCTTCCATTTTCTAGCTAAGGGATTTCATGCAGACATAGTAATGCATGTACATAATTTCACATACTGCTTCATAAGGGGGATCTTAGGAATTTGTCTATTTGGACTGAATAGGGTCAATCCCTTTGGGCAAAAAGCTTTGCAAGCCCCTGCTGGCGACTGCTGTTGATCTAATTGTAGTTGCTTCCTCTGTTTTCCCCACCTCATTGGGTCTCAGTGAAGCTCTGTGAATCTACCTCCCTCTTTGACTGATGGTATTGTTTAGAGAAGCTGTGCTAGGTGACAGCTAGCAAGACGTGCACATTCTGATACTTCAGTCTGGCACTTTGTACAATTTACCTTTGTTTTCGAAACGTAGCAACCAATGATGACGTGATTTGAAAATGAGACTGGAGGCAAGCCAGTCTCAAAAGTGTGCACTCTCAAAATGATATACAGACTACCTGCTGTATCTTGTAGGGACCAGTGCTTTTTCTTGTAATATAGGTCATTATTAGACTCACCTCTTTGGAATCATGCCCTGTCACAAGGGTCTTATGCCCATTCAGTATTCTTGAAAAGTTACTGCATAAGTTTTTTAATATTATTCATTGCAGAAATTAAACTCATGTTATATCTTGAAAATAAGGTGGATCTCCTCCATACTCATCTTAATTTTTTTCCTGCAATGTGTTCATTAAATCCACATCTAGTATTTTACAAATACAGCATGGGTTTTTCTCCATGAATTACCTGTAGAAGGCTAGATTTTTGGCTGCATTAAAACAAGCAAAGAAATAGAGAATACAAGTTAGCCAACCATGTAATTATTTTTTAATTCTACATAAGAGATTTCAAAAATTGAAAATTAAATTAAAATCCTTATTTTAAAGATGTGTTCATTCTTCTGCATGTGGGGGTTTATATGAATGAGTCATACGCATGGACTCATTGAGTTTTCCATTTTCTTCATTTGATTCTTTCTCTTTTTACACGTCAGCGACTTACCTACAGAGCAGAGAAGCCCATTGCTGATGCTGCAAAGCTCTACTGGCTCTTTTCAAGAACAGAACAATCGGGAATTCCTGGTGCATTGATTACGGTGATGCTTTACACAGTTCTGTTCATTATTTCATCTACAGTATTGTCCCTCTACTTTCTAAGGTACGCCCGTCTTACTTTTACCAATGTCATTTCTATTCTCAAGTCTTCATGTCCCACTGGTATCTCATCCTATAAGATGTTAGGTGATGTCAGACCAGGCATATAAATAGTATGTTATCGTGTGTAGAGGTTCCACCCAGTCACAGACAATCAGGGGTTGACTCCAGCACAACTTCCATAGCACAGGTGCTCAAAGGAAGACAATGAGACAGAGAACAATATTTGAAGCCAAGTGCGTTCCTCAGCAGGGAGACATTAAGTAACTTATGATATAAAGTTAATTGATTTGGGGTAAAATTTTCTAAAGCATCTAAGTCAAGCGTAAATTGCCTTGACTTTCTAAGTCCAATTGCGTTGCTCTTGAAGAGTTTACCTTTGGACTTCCAGGTAGGGAGTGTGTCCGAGATGGAGCAAGCCAAGAAAGCAAGGGATAGGGCAGAGTACACAGTGTTCTCTCTGATTCTTGGCAGGTGCAGCAGTCCTTTCGTCTGCTATATGTTTTGCCTAGGGTTATTGCAGCCCCAGGTCAGCACAAGATCCTGAAATCAGTACACCTGAGGATCTGGCCCATTGCCTGGATCATCTTGCGAGTCTGGTCGTGGTTTTGTGCATTATTCATGTAAATGGTCTCCACTCATCTCAGCATGATTGTTCTTCAGCCACTCTTCCTGCCATCTTTCTGGCAGGTATCATTAGCTGTACAAGCATCAATGATGTGGACACAGCAGGAAAATGAGGACAGACACATGAATTAAGCGGTAGGCAGCAACTTTTATTAAACTTTAACACAGAGGAGAGGGCACTACCTGCCCATCACCCATACTTTCCTACACCCGGCGTTTACCTGGTTCCAGTGCAGAGGTTACAGGGCTCCTTACCATATAACCTGTAACTAGCGCAAGGGTTACAGGGTTTCTTACCATATAGTCCATAACGCAAAGTAGGCTCTCCACAGCCTACCCGCCAGGGGGACAGAGGATGCAGAAGGGTGGGGACCTCATCCCACGGGGGCCACAAGTTCTGAACTTGGCCTGCAAGTTTATGCCATGAGCCCAAGGCCCATCACCAAAATCCCCAGTCTCTTACCTCTGGGAACCTCTCATTTTATTCTCTTAACAGCACGGGAAACCAGATGCAAGTTGCAACAAATAAACCACTCCACCCAGTACCTCCATTAGGTTTGAAATACATTCCAACTTAACCCACTGTAGTTTGAAGGTGCTGCAAGGAAGGCAAAAAACCTCCCTGCTCCTCCACCTATTGGCCCAAGTGAGAAAAAAAAATTCTTCCCAACCTCTAAATGGATGATTGACTAGACCTGCAGAATGTGTCAGGCCGAGTTCCCTTTCCTAATTAAGGTGGATAGGATGGGTGGCTGGAATGGATCTAAAAGAGGATCCACACAGCCCCCACGCCAGATTAAATCCTAGGAGCTGGGAAATGCTGGCCAATCAGCACCCCCTCCTCCAATGGGTGCCAGAGACTCATAGGGAGAGGAGCTTCCTATGATCCCTTAGTGAGTTTCTCCCTCCCTTGCTGCTGGGACTGTCCCCCTTTCACCACTGGCCCCCTTTCATCACTGGCCCTACTTCAAAGGAGGTAGGTTTTGGTTTACTTGTTGGGCTGAATGATTTTCTTTTTTGTTTCTGAGTATGGGAGGCAGGTGAACCCCCCTTTGGGAAGGCTAGCCTGCCCCCCGGGGCCTTGAGTCTCCCCCCTATGGCTGGAGGAGCCCCAGCCTGTCCAACACATCTGGCCCCTCCGAGCACTGGGCTGGCCCCAGTGTCAGACAGAGCCATCAGCCCCCCAAGTGTCGGCCAGCTGGCCTAACCACACCCCCCCCCCCCACTGGTTGGCCCCAGCATTGCCCTGGGCCGCTGGCAGGCCTGAGCTCAGGGCTTCTGGCTGGAGCTAATTCCCCAGCATCCTACTGGCTTCAGGTAGAGAGGGAGGGCGGGGCCTCAGGGCGCAAGATGGGCAGGGACACAGCCTGGGTCAGGAGAAGTTTAGCCTGCCCTGGCCTATGATACCTGCTGCCCGTGTTTCTGAGCAACTCTTTCTCTGTAGCAATAAAAATTGTCAGTGATATACATCGGATGATGACACATACACATAAATGCTGTGGATGAAGGCATGAAATCCTAGCAGTTTTAAGAATCAGAATGATCAGTATACTGTTTGCGTCTGACCTAGCCATCCCTCTGTCTACCTCTTTCCAGAAACTCCATTGTAGCAGACAGAACAAGATAAATGGCAATCTAAATTTCTGCAAAGTATTTCAAAGCTTCTACATTCCTGGAAGCTGTACACAACTCCAATGTCCTGGTAGTCTAGTTAATTAGTTTTTGAGATGTTAATGCCTTCTTAATCATTGACTTAATAGTTTTGAATAGCTTCATAAGTTTTAGCTGCTGTCGTTTATTACTCAGGAAAATTAATTTAAATTAAAACATTTGTAAGGCAGGTTTTTATGAGAATATTATGAACGTTTTCATTGTCTGGGGAACAGGTGCAAGATCATCAAAGATTCTTTCCCTTCTGGATCCATCTTCCCATAATGTTTTCTAATAAACGGGAGGGGAAAACTTAACTGGAAAGAAAAAGCTTCTTTGGATAACATATTTTTAAAATTGTTCATAACACAATAATAAAGCAAAGGAAGGATAATAAAACTTGTTATGCTGCATATGATCTTCAGAGTGTTTTCCTCAATGGCAAAACCATGGTACACAGAACATACATGAATTTTAACAGAACTGTTTAAACAGTGTAAGTATTGGAAGTACTGGAAGTCCTGGCACAGTCAAGGAATTATGATGTGATTGGAATAACAGAGACTTGGTGGGATAACTCACATGACTGAAGTACTGTCATGGATGGATATAAACTGTTCAGGAAGGACAGGCAGGGCAGAAAAGGTGGGGGAGTTGCACTGTATGTAAGGGAGCAGTATGACTGCTCAGAGCTCAAGTACGAAACTGCAGAAAAACCTGAGTGTCTCTGGATTAAGTTTAGAAGCGTGAGCAACAAGGGTGATGTCGTGGTGGGAGTCTGCTATAGACCACCGGACCAGGGGGATGAGGTGGACGAGGCTTTCTTCCGGCAACTAACGGAAGTTACTAGATCACAGGCCCTGGTTCTCATGGGAGACTTCAATCACCCTGATATCTGCTGGGAGAGCAATACAGCGGTGCACAGACAATCCAGGAAGTTTTTGGAAAGTGTAGGGGACAATTTCCTGGTGCAAGTGCTGGAGGAACCAACTAGGGGCAGAGCTCTTTTTGACCTGCTGCTCACAAACTGGGAAGAATTAGTAGGGGAAGCTAAAGTGGATGGGAACCTGGGAGGCAGTAACCATGAGATGGTCGAGTTCAGGATTCTGACACAGGGAAGAAAGGAGAGCAGCAGAATACGGACCCTGGACTTCAGAAAAGCAGACTTTGACTCCCTCAGAGAACTGATGGGAAGGATCCCCTGGGAGAATAACATGAGGGGGAAAGGAGTCCAGGAGAGCTGGCTGTATTTTAAAGAATCCTTATTGAGGTTACAGGGACAAACCATCCCGATGTGTAGAAAGAATAGTAAATATGGCAGGCGACCAGCTTGGCTTAACAGTGAAATCCTTGCTGATCTTAAACACAAAAAAGCAGCTTACAAGAAGTAGAAGGTTGGACAAATGACCAGGGAAGAGAATAAAAATATTGATCGGGCATGCAGGAGTGAAATCAGGAAGACCAAATCACACCTGGAGTTGCAGCTAGCAAGAGATGTTAAGAGTAACAAGAAGGGTTTCTTCAGGTATGTTAGCAACAAGAAGAAAGTCAAGGAAAGCGTGGGCCCCTTACTGAATGACGGAGGCAACCTAGTGACAGAGGATGTGGAAAAAGCTAATGTACTCAATGCTTTTTTTTGCCTCTGTCTTCACGAACGAGGTCAGCTCCGAGACTACTGCACTGGGCAGCACAGCATGGGGAGGAGGTGACCAGCCCTCTGTGGAGAAAGAAGTGGTTTGGGACTATTTAGAAAAGCTGGACGAGCACAAGTCCATGGGGCCAGATGCGCTGCATCCAAGAGTGCTAAGGGAGTTGGCGGATGTGATTGCAGAGCCATTGGCCATTATCTTTGAAAACTCATGGCAATCAGGGGAAGTCCCGGACGACTGGAAAAAGGCTAATGTAGTGCCCATCTTTATAAAAGGGAAGAAGGAGGATCTTGGGAACTACAGGCCAGTCAGCCTCACCTCAGTCCCTGGAAAAATCATGGAGCAGGTCCTCAAGGAATCAATTCTGAAGCACTTAGAGGAGAGGAAAGTGATCAGGAACAGTCAGCATGGATTCACCAAGGGCAAGTCATGCATGACTAATCTAATTGCCTTCTATGACGAGATAACTGGCTCTGTGGATGAGGGGAAAGCAGTGGACGTATTGTTCCTTGACTTTAGCAAAGCTTTTGACACGGTCTCCCACAGTATTCTTGCCAGCAAGTTAAAGAAGTATGGGCTGGATGAATGGACTATAAGGTGGATAGAAAGTTGGCTAGATTGTCGGGCTCAACGGGTGGTGATCAATGGCTCCATGTCTAGTTGGCAGCCGGTATCAAGTGGAGTTCCCCAAGGGTCGGTCCTTGGGCCGGTTTTGTTTATATCTTTATAAATGATTTATATTTATATCTTCATAAATGATCTGGAGGATGGTGTGGATTGCACCCACAGCAAGTTTGCAGATGACACTAAACTGGGAGGAGAGGTAGATACGCTGGAGGGTAGGGATAGGATACAGAGGGCCCTAGACAAATTAGAGGATTGGGCCAAAAGAAATCTGATGAGGTTCAACAAGGACAAGTGCAGAGTCCTGCACTTAGGACGGAAGAATCCCATGCACCGCTACAGACTAGGGACCAAATGGCTCGGCAGCAGTTCTGCAGAAAAGGACCTAGGGGTTACAGTGGACGAGAAGCTGGATATGAGTCAACAGTGTGCTCTTGTTGCCAAGAAGGCCAATGGCATTTTGGGATGTATATGTAGGGGCATTGCCAGCAGATCGAGGGATGTGATCATTCCCCTCTATTTGACATTGGTGAGGCCTCATCTGGAGTACTGTGTCCAGTTTTGGACCCCACACCACAAGAAGGAAGTGGAAAAATTGGAAAGAGTCCAGCGGAGGGCAACAAAAATTATTAGGGGACTGGAACATATGACTTATGAGGAGAGGCTGAGGGAACTGGGATTGTTTAGTCTGCGGAAGAGAAGAATGAGGGGGGATTTGATAGCTGCTTTCAGCTACCTGAAAGGGGGTTCCAAAGAGGATGGATCTAGACTGTTCTCAGTGGTAGGTGATGACAGAACAAGGAGTAGTGGTCTCAAGTTGCAGTGGGGGAGGTTTAGGTTGGATATTAGGAAAAACTTTTTCACTAAGAGGGTGGTGAAACACTGGAATGCGTTACCTAGGGAGGTGGTAGAATCTCCTTCCTTTGATATTTTTAAGGTCAGGCTTGACAAAGACCTGACTGGGATGTTTTAGTTGGGGATTGGTCCTGCTTTGAGCAGGGGGTTGGACTAGATGACCTCCTGAGGTCCCTTCCAACCCTGATATTCTATGATTCCATGATTCTATGATTCTATGAACTTGATGGAACTAAGACCATTTTGAATTCCTCTGAGGAAAATATATCTGAGCTAATATGTTAATTGAGTTTACAGAATATAAATATAATGGCATGCATTTGCAAAAGAGAATACAATGGGTAAGCCACCAAAATTCCACATTTCTTCATTTAAATAAGGTAATTGTGACTTAAATATCCCTTGGTGTATTGCAGGTTCCCGAGTGGCCTGTACAAATGCCTATTTGTGCATTCAAATATGGGTCTGTTGGGCTCAGTGGGTGAACATTCATTTTTACAAGGGCACTCATTGCACCTTTCTTTTAAAATGTGGGCCAATACAGACACTTAGGGACAAATCCTGCTCTCTAATATGTTGGTGCAACCTATTCAAAGGCCAGAATTTGGCCCTTTAGAAAATAGAATTGATTGCATTGGTCAGTTTCGGTTAGAATTCACCTTCATGTTACCATTAAAAAGAGTCCTTTAAGTTACAATTTAACTAAGGGTATGAAGGTGTGAGGCCAGTGTATCCAACAGTATTCAGAATCACAATTAAATCTCCCATGTAGGAGGAACACAGGAGCCCCAGTTGCCACTTATAGCTAATGAGCTTTAGAAGCAGCTTCAGATAAACAGATATGAAGCAAGCTGTGAGGGCATGAGGCATGGGTAGAAAGCATTATTACTATTAGAACTATTATTTGTATTGTGGTAGTGCCTAGCAGCCCCAGTCAGGGACCAGAACCCTATTGTGCTAGGCACTGTACAAACACAGAATCAAAAGGACAGTTCCTGCCACAAAAATCTCCCAATCTAAATAATCTAACAAACTTGTTGATTGTCATAGGAGTCTGTGGCATAGCGTGCACATCTTTTCATTATCTTCAGGAGAGCTTTTTGTGTACTCGCACGTTGACTGGCTTTAACTCTTTCATTTTAATAGTACTAAAAATATATTGTGACAATGATCTCAGTATTTACTGACTCAGATGTAGTTCACCTCCCTCTCTTGATATTACACTGTCCTTGCCAGTTTGAATTTAAAGTGGCCTGTCAGAAAAACTAACTTTAATATATTATGAGCTTTCTATTAAAAAAGAAATTAGCTCGTGAGGTTTTCTACTGTATTACTTCATTTCATCTCATTTCTTTAAGTAACCTCTTCAGATTTTCTCACCTCGCCCTCTCGTCCTTCCCCCATTAGCATTAGGAAGAGATTTTGCTATTGCCACGTTTACAGAAGCTGTGTTAAAATATGAGGGAGACCTGTTTTAGTAATTTTTCTTTCACACAAAAGAGAGGAAAATACAGCATGTGATTGGAGAAGGCAGAGCACTTTTGGGCAAAAGAAAAAGAAACTAGAAGAGAGAGGCTTAATGATTCCTAATTAATTAAAAGTCAATTATATAGCTGATAATCTTGTGCTTAAAATCTTCATATAGAAAATGTTTATGGCAGAAAAATGACAGTAATTTAACTGCATTAAATTTCACATAATTTTGAAAAAGAATGTTACATTAAACAAGCTGAAGTGAATAGCAGTGTCTAGTTCTTGTTTAGCAAGATAAGTGGCAAATCATCTAAATCACTGACCTGGACTTTCAAAGAATAGCTATATACAGAGGAGATTCATAGGTTCCAAGGCCAGAAGGGACTATTGTTATCATCTAGTCTGACCTATATAACACAGGTCCCAGGATTTCCCAAAAATAATTATAGAACAGATCTTTTAGAAAAAATATCCAATCTTGATTTTAAAATGTTCAGTAATGGAGAATATACCACAACCTTTGATAAATTGTTCCAGTGGTTAATTACTCTCACTGTTAAAAATGTACACCTTATTTCCCATCTGAATTTGTGTAGTTTCAACTTTCAGCCAGTGGATCATGTTGTTCTTTTCTGTACAAGACTGAAGAGTCCATTATTAAATATTTGTTCCCCATGTTGACACTTATAAACTGTAATCAAGTCACCGCTTAACCTTCTCTTTGTTAAGATAAATAGACTGAGCTCTTTGAATCCATCATTATAAGGCATGTTTTCTAATCCTTTAATAATTCGTGTGGCTTGTTAGGATATAGATATTCAGGCCTGTCTGTAAAGGCCTATACTCTAAGAATTTAGGTGTATTCTTATCACTTAGCTAGTTATAGAGGTATAAAAGAAAGAATCAAAATCACTGTCTGCCGGTGTAAGGGCCTTCTCTTACCGTGACAGTCAGAGGCCCTGTTCTTAGGCTAAGGCCTTTGGCTAAGCAGCAAAGGCAGCCATAAGCTGGGAAGCGAATGGTCACATCCTTACATTCCAAACTAGTCACATTGAAATAAGGTGCTATTGGGCTGTTAGGAATACAACCCTGTCCTGATAAGGCCTGTCGCCTCCAGAGAAAGGGAAGTGCCTAGAAGATGCAAAAGGAAATTTAGTTTGATAGCATCCTGTCTGGCAAGAACTCACTTATCAATAGCTGGGATGTGAAATCCTCATTTCTGTGTTTGTTCTATCACTGTAGTCCCATTTCCCTATTGTTTGTCTGCATAATCTCTGTCTGGTTCTGTGATTGTTCCTGTCTGCTGAATAATTAATTTTGCTGGGTGTAAACTAATTAAGGTGGTGGGATATAATAGGTTAAATAATCATGTTACAATATGTTAGGATTGGTTAGTTAAATTTCAGTAAAATGATTGGTTAAGGTATAGCTAAGCAGAACTCAGGTTTTACTATATAGTCTGCAGTCAGTCAGGAAGTGAGTGGGGGGATGGGGGTGGAAAATGGGAACAGGGAATGGGGGTGGGGAAATTGGAATCATGTGTAGCTAAGGGCAAGAATGGGAACAAGGACACAGATAAGGCTCTGTGGTGTCAGAGCTGGGAAGAGGGACACTAAGGAAGGAAACTGGAATCATGCTTGCTGGAAGTTCACCCCAATAAATATCGAATTGTTTGCACCTTTGGACTTCGGGTATTGTTGCTCTCTGTTCATGCGAGAAGGACCAGGGAAGTAAGTGGGTGAAGGAATAAGCCCCCTAACATGGCTCTTCTCTGAACTCTCTCCAATTTATCAACATCCTTTTTGAATTGTGGACAACAGAACTGGACACAGTATTCCAGCAGCGGTCATACAAATGCCACAAATAGAGGTAAAATAACCTCTCTGCTCCCATTAGAGATTCCCCTTTTTATACATCTCAGGATCACATTAGCTCTTGTGGCCACGGTGTCACACTGGAAGCTCATGTTTAGCTGATTATCCACCATTATGCCAAATCTTTTTTCGGAGTCATGGATTCCCAAGATAGAGTCCCCCATCCTGTAAGTATGGCCTACATTCTTTGTTCCCAAATGTATGTATTTGCATTTAGCAATATTAAAATGTATATTGTTTGCCTGCACCCAGTTTACTATGTCACCTGTCCTTTTCATTGTTTACCACTCCCAATTTTTGCATCATCTGCAAACTTTATCAGTGATAATTTTATGTTTTGTTCCAACTCATTAATAAAAATGTTAAATAACATAGGACCAAGAACTGATCCCTGTGGGACCCCACTGGAAACACACCTGCTTGATGAAGATTTCTCCTTACAATTAAATTTTGAGGCCTATCAATTACGCAATTTTTAACCCATTTAATGTGTGCCATTAGTTCTTGTTTTTTAATCAAAATGTCATGCGGTATCATGTCAAATGCCTTACAGAAGTCTAAGTAGATTATGTCAACACTATTACTTTTATCAACCAAAGTTGTAATCTCATAAAAAAAAAAGATATCAAGTTAGTATGACATGATCTATTTTCCATAAACCCATGATGACTGGCATTAATTACATTTCCCTCCTTTAATTCTTTATTAATCGAGTCCCGTATCAGCTGCTCCATTATCTTGCCTGGGATCGATGTTCAGATGACAGTCCTATAGTTACCCAGGTCATCCTGTTTACCCTTTTTCAAATTGGTACAACATTGGCTGTCTTCCTGTCTTCTAGAACTTCCCCAATACTCCAAGACTTATTGAAAATCAACATTAATATTCCAGCAAGCTCCTCAGGCAGCTCTTTTAAAGCTCTCGAATGCAAGTTATCTGAAACTGATTTATAAATATCAAACTTTAGTAGCTTCTGTTTAATATTCTCCAGAATACAGAACAGAAATATTTATTGAACATTTCTGCCTTTTCTGTGTTATTATTGATAATTCTACCATTTCCATCTAGTAATGGACCAATACATTGTAAGGACTCATTTTGTTCCTAATATATTTTAAAAACCGCTGCTTATTTTCCTTAACTAAGGTGGCCACAGAGTTCTCCTTGTGTCATTTTGTTTCTCTTATCAATTTTCTACAATTCCTAACTTCTGATTTATATTCATTACTATCAATTTACCCTTTCTTCCACTTGTTGTATATTATTTTTTAAATCATTTATAGCTGCCTTCACTTCCCCTCTAAACCAGGTAATTTTTTAATCAGTACGGCCTTCTTTCTTGATTATGGATTTTTGTGCATCTAGTAAGGTGTTCTTAAATGATTCCCAATTATCATTCACATTTTTCTGAGTAAATCCTTCCTCCCGTCTGATTTGGCTCATAAGGAAGCATTCATTCTCTTTTCTAGTGTGATTTGGTGGTCTGCAGTAGACACCAACTAATTCTCCATCTTGAGCTTTATCTGTTAGCTATAAGTTTTCAATATCATTTTCTTCTAAGTTATCAATGACTTGGAAATTGGTAATGCTATTTTTGACAGAGTTCCACTCCCCTGCCCCTTTTGCCCACTTGATCCTTCCTAAATAGATTATAACTAGGGCCCTACCAAATTCACGGCCACGAAAAACGCATCACAGACCATCAAATGTGGTCTTCCCCCGTGAGATCTGGTCTTTTGAGTGCTTTCACCCTATACTACACAGATTTCATGGGGGAGACCAGCATTTGTCAAATTGGGGGTCCTGACCCAAAAGGGAGTTGCAGGGGGGTCGCAAGGTTATTGTAGTGGGGTCGCAATATTGCCACCCTTACTTCTGTACTGCTGTAGGCGGCGGCGCTGCCTTCAGAGCTGGGCGGCCAGAGAGCAGTGGTTGTTGGCCAGGTGCCCAGCTCTGAAAGCAGCGCCTCGCCAGCAGCATCGCAGAAGTAAGGGTGGCAATACCATACCATGCCATCCTTACTTCTGCGCTGCTGCTGACAGCAGCTCTGCCTTCAGAGCTGGGCTTCTGGCCAGCAGCTGCCACTCTCCAGCTGCCCAGCTCTGAAGGCAGTGCCGCCGCCAGCAGCAGTGCAGAAGTAAGGGTAGCAGCCCCCCCTACAATAACCTTGTGATCCCCCCTCACCCAAACTCCTTTTTGCGTCAGGACCCCTAGAATTACAAGACTGTGAAATTTCAGATTTAAATAGCTGAAATCATGAAATTTATGATTTTTAAAATCCTATGACCGTGAAATTGACCAAAGTGGACAGTGAATTTGGTAGGGCCCTAGTTATAACGATTGATTTTAGCATTCCAGTCATGTTGCTCATCCCACCAGCTTGAGTAATACCAACGAGATCGAATTTGTGCTCATAAATGATCATAACATTTCCTCTTGTTTGTTATCCAGGTTCCTGGCACTGGTGTATAGACAATTCAATAACTTTGTCTCTTCATGTCCCTTTGGTTCCTTAATTAACTTTGTTCTCAACACTCGATTTTGTGCTGAGTGCTCATATTTTCCCTTTTCTTACCTTCCCTTTTTGACATGAGATTAATGCCATCCTGACTAGCCCAGCCAGCCTGTCCCTGAGGAGATTGGTTCCCTTCTACTGAGATGGAGGCCATCTCCCTCTTTCCACAGAAGGTGGGTCAATGTTTCACAAAACCAAAACCCTTCACCCTCCACCAGTTACCTAGCCAGTGGTTCTCTTTCTAGTGTTTCAGGATGAAGAAAAGCAATGAGGCCCATTGCTTGGCTTGCTTGGCTAGTATTTTTTTTCATCTGAGTGCAATATAATATACGTAAGAGTTACAAGGCAGTCCATAGTGTATGTCAGACCTTTGCACAAAATTTCCATTGTTGTCAGTGAAACATCTGATCTAGCCACAAGAATCAATTATGAAATTATTCTGTTTTGAATATGTTCATTTGAATAAATTGTACCACTTGGGAATCCATTTGACATAGTGTATTAATTATTTTCTGCTTACAGAAATGTATTTTGAAGTACCTTAACATTCCATTGTTTCTTAGCACCAATTATACCCCTTGTTTTTGAGCCTAGTCCAATATTCCATGTAGCCAATTTGTCTATATTCCTTAACATTAAATACATCTCACTCACATCAACCCTTAATCTCTTCTTTTGACCAGGGGATCACCAAAAAGATATCTCACAAGCTAGATGCAATTCATGGTGGCAACTTTATTAAATAAACAGACAAAAAATGAAATCAAAATGAGAGAGCAGTGACCATAGTCTCTCCATCAAAGGCTGGCTGTAGCTGCCTGGCCTGACCCCCAAGAAATGTTTTTATACAGACTGGCAGATTCCAACAGCAAAACAGCTACTCTATCAGAGGGACTGTCCATTCCACCTGCGTCTGGACATTAACTTGGACCACAAGCCACATGGTCCCCCCATCCCTGATAGAGAGGGTTAAAAACACTGTTATGATAGACTCTAGTGGCAGCCTGTACTGATGAGTCCCTCTGAATCCCACTGTAGTGGGAGAGAGATACTGCTCCCTACCTGCTGTCCCAGCCCAAACAACCAAATACATGTAGTTCCCCTAAAAACACTACATCCATCTCAACATTGAGAGAAAACACAATGGAGCATGTGGAAACCTGAATGTGATTCTGATTTGGCTGAATAGAAAAGAAACCACAATGGCTAGTCATTATAACAACAGATATAATAAGCAATTATACGCCAATAAAATATCCCTATTTTAGGAATCAGCCATTTGTCCTAACCACTAGCACCATTTTACAGTGGGATGGGCGAGAAAGCCTTGCTGAAGCAAAATGAGAGGCTGAATGGCCTTTTGCTCCTCTCCCATCTTAAAAGGGCAGTGCCAGGAGGGAAGCTGCCTCTCTCCTCACCCATAAGAGGGTGCCTTAGAGCCAGAGGAATGACCAATGGCACAGCCTCATGCAAAGCTGGGCTTTTATTGGTCGGGAGGAGAGTGTAACGTAGAGAAAGCTGCAGCAAACCCAATCTAGCTGGCCACTGCCCCACATCTTTGTGACAATGTAAGGAAGGTGGGAAGGCTGGAATGGGCAGCTGGACTGAATTCTAATAAACTTAATTGAAGCCCATTAACTTTCAGAAGCATGTAAAGGGGGAGAATATCAATTCAAGAATCCAAGACTAGGGTCCAGTTACTATACATTGTCTTATCTATTGTGGCATTCTGGTTTTGAAATGAATTTGGGATTAGCAGGAACCAAATTTCAGTTTGGATTAAACAGCCATGTTTTGAAGTTTGGTTGTACAAATAAGGCAGAGAAGTTACATCTGGCTTTCTCAAAATATTTATAATATTTGTTGGTTTCACCTATATAAGAAATACCATTACAGTAGCCGTTTCTATGGTATGGTATTTTACTGTCCCATCCTTCTTCTGATCCCGACCATCACACACAAGACATGGAAAAGTGAACAAAAACAAACAACCAAATTAATTTTTTAAAACATCAGAGAAAGCTTGGGTTGTGTAGGTTTTCTGTTGGGCGGGGGGGGAATTGGTTCATCTCTTGTTTTAAATTATGCGATTTGGCCATTATTGGATTCTGGTGATACACAGACTTCTGCCCTGCATGAAATCAGTGGGACTATTCACAGTGTGTAAAATTAAGCTTGTGTAGAAATCTTTGCAGGATAGGGGCTTTATTTGGGATCCCATGTCCATGGGTAATTAAATGGAATGAATCTATATTTAAGAATATGTGATATGTTTTGGATGTTACACCATTTTCAGAAGATTTCTTATGGATGAGTGTTAAAGAATATGCTCATGATATTCTGGGAAACAAGCTGGCTACTGGGTTGGTAGAAACTAGAGAAATGGAGGGAAGACCAAACGTTAGACACGGGAAGAATATAAAAAAAGCAAATCTTATTTATTTCCATTAACAACCACTTCAAACAGCACTGAATGTTTTTGTCTCCTTAGGCTGCACAATGAAGGTTGGTTATTAGATGTATTTAAACGCACTCATGGTGATGAAGCCACATTCTTCGTTCCATTAGACCTAGAAATCTCTAATCAGGAATTGAGCTACATCATGAAAAAGGCTGAACAATGGAGAGGCATCAATGGTGAAAGACGAAAGGTGAGTAGCAGTGAGAATCTGTGAAAAGAGCTTGTAATGTGTTAACCCAAAATAATGCTTTGTTTGCATGAGTGCAACCAGTAGGAAGACAGAGTCACATAAAATGATTCTTAGAGAGCTTCTGGCAGAACAAACTTTACCAGTTCTATGCTCAGAATTTTAAAACCAAAGATGCCAATGAGCATCTTTCCAAGATCTGAATTCACCACATTCGGAGAGACAAAACTAGAAAAGCCATTTGCACTCATGCCATCTGCAGACTCCCAGTAATGTTACAAAGCCCTGCACTTTTGTAGCTTATAAGAAAAGTTGTTTCCCAGTTCAGCAACGTGATGAGCTAAATGTGAGAGACGCTCCAAGAGCACTACTGCAAGTGGGGTCACAAGGACTCTAGTGGAAGTGACCTTGCATCTCAGTGAGTCACTGCCAGTGACAGCCAAACTTCTGTTTCCCCCCTGTCCTTCCCAGGATTCCACAGAAGCCCATGTCAGAAGCCATGTGAAGGGAGGGGGACAGGGATTAGGTGGGCTGAGCTTGAAGCTACCCTACTTTGGGTGACGAAACTGGAGGGTTCATATTGGCCTTCTGCTCCCAACCCCCCAACCTGTTATGTCTTGTTTTATACTTAGATTGTAAGTTATTTGGGTCAGGAACCATCTTTTTGTTCTGTGTCGTACAGCACCTAGCACAATGGTCTATGACTGGGGCTCTTAGGCACTACCACAATGCAAATAAATAACAACAAGAACATCAGTGTACCAGTATGTATCCATGTCTTCCTCTCTCACTCCCAAGCATTAAGCTGTCATCATTGACTTTCTAAGCTATTATTTACAGTACAGTTAATGAGTGATTCTTAAAGTGCAGATTAACCAGGGACAAATATACAAATTCATGAACCCCTCTATGCCCATAGTTGGAAACGATCGATAACTCTTTGTGCAGTATCTTTTTTGTTGCAGCAGATATAACTAGTCAGTTACAGATATGAAATAAATTAGTCACTTACATCTGTACACTCAGAAATGGGTGCGGAGTCTCCTTTGATTTTTATTATTTTTAAAATATACTGAAACTGGAGATTTTAAACTGGGGTCTGCAAGTATTGCAAGTCTCTCTAGCTGCCGCTGAGAGATCAGCAGTTTATATCAATATATAGCTTCGGTTGTCGCTGCTATAAACATGTGGCACAGCTGTCATTATTTTACAGTTTCTTTTCTGATGACAGTTTGGACCCTGAAAGGGGAAATAAAAAAGTAAATGTGCTGATTGAATGAAAAAAAACCCAGATACTCAGTAAGTTTAGCTTTTCCTGAAGGGCAGAGTATTTAACTTTATTTGTGGGGAGGGGAGAAGGGGGAGAGTTTAAAGTATAAAACTGCAAACCACCGAAATCTGACTAAGACATTCCTATATTTTATCCTGATAACATTAGTTTCCTGTTAGTGTGAAAAAGCAAGTTTAATTTTTGAAATAACTCACACTGGGTCAAAGCAAAATAAACTGTTCTTTGTTTTCAGTTCCATCTGGTACATAAAAATGAGGCCAAACAAACTAATCTCATAAGCCCGGGCAACCACTACTCTAAGGAAAAATATGGTAGACTAGGCAACTGCAAACAGCCTTTTTCTTTTTAAGGGCTTACTACTCTATAATTATATGATTCAGCATACTGTTGTTTGCAATAGCATGGAAAGGGCTCAGAGAGAAAAGGAAGGGAAATAGAGGAGAGAATAAAATGATTAGGGAGCTGGAGCAAATGATTTATGGGGAGAGGCTGAGGGAACTGGGGATGTTTAGTCTGCAAAAGAGAAGAATGAGGGGGGATTTGATAGCTGCTTTCAACTACCTGAAAGGGGGTTCCAAAGAGGATGGATCTAGACTGTTCTCAGTGGTACCAGTTGAGAGAACAAGGAGTAATGGTCAAAAGTTGCAGTGGGGGAGGTTTAGGTTGGATATTAGGAAAAAACTTTTTCACTAGGAGGGTGGTGAAGCACTGGAATGGGTTACCTAGGGAGGTGGTTGAATCTCCTTCCTTAGTGGATTTTAAGGTGAGGCTTGACAAAGCCCTGGCTGGATGATTTAGTTGGGGATTGGACTAGATGACCTCCTGAGGTCCCTTCCAACCCTGATATTCTATGATTCTATGAATAGAAAAAGATAAATAGACCAAAGGGAAAAAAATACTTGTACAGTTACAAGTGGTTTGATATTGGGTCGAAGAAATCTTGCAATATAAGTGGCAGGTGTTAAATGTAATACTTTTTATATGATAAAACTATGGAAAGAAATCAGACACTTAGAAATATTTTTAAAATATTTCATAGAAGTTTTCCTCATGTAGAATTTTGCATGTTCACCATGCCAGTATTGCAGTATACAGCCCTGATCCTTTAATGTTTCAGAGCCCTGCACTTTTAAAAAATGAATGTGCCTTATAAGAAAAGTTGTTTCCCAGTTCAGCAAGTAAGTCCTTTGTGGTAGCTGCTGGGTTGGTTTTAAGATGGGAGTTTCTTTATCCAGGCAGATGTAGCACTCATCAGCAGTTAATTTGCAGGGATATTCTCGTATGCAAATCATGTCACAATGCTAAAATGCAACCATGTAATGAGTGGAAAATGTTATACCAGAAATTATACTACCACAATCATCAAAATTTCCACTTTAGCATCCACTGGCGGGTGCCCTTGCACCTGCGTGGAGTCCCAGTGTTTCCCCTCCCACCATGCATAGTCCCAGAGTCCCCGCTGCTTGCACAGCACCAACGTCCACCTTCCTGATCTTCTTAAAACGGGAAGATTTTGTATGGGATCTGCTAGTATAGATCCATGTGCCTTGCAGAGTCCCATTGAATTCAGTGACACCTATAAGAAACCAGCCAGCTGATATGGACAAATAGGGATAATGGGGAAATAGGTGGGACGGTGATTGGGGAAAAGTGATGGGCCTGTGGGCACAGTGCCTAATTCTGCACCAACAAAATGAACAAAAGCTCTAGCATTGATTTCAGAGGGCTCAGGATCAAGCTCATCATGAGTAAGATCCGAGAGCAGAATAGTACCACTTCTTTCCTGAACCCAAACTCCTAAGCTATATATGCAACATATTAATACTATCGAGTAAGTGATACCCTTTAGAGACCTGTGTTTTCTTCTGTTTGTTAATTATATTAGTTTTATTGTTATTTGTAATGATGCAAAGGTTTTGTTTAATGGCTAGATCTTGGGCAAATCTAGTGTTTATAATGTAGGTGTCTGGAAGCTCTAGAAATACACAGTTAATTCCCTGAAGTCAGGCTCCACATGGTCACGCAGACCTGCCTGAATGCATTTCACTGCAGGATCAGGGCCTATGTTTGCAATTTTCATCTGATCCTTGGCTTTGCAGATCTTGAAGTGCCTTTGCTGCTGTGAATTTGCATAAGATATTTATCTTGTCCCATTCTTTTCATTCTATTTAATTGTTCAAAGTAATCAGTATGGAAGACACACTACCAGGCCTTATAGCGTACAATATTAATGTGTTCATTTTTAAATGAGATACCAAGTTAACTGTGAGCAGTTTTGCAAATGATAGTGCAAGAATGCCAAATCATATATCTATATCTATATAAATATATAGCTACATTAAATAGAAGCAGTTCAAGTAAATATTCAGTCAAACCTTTTAAAGAAAATTAGGTCTAGGCCTTTGCAGTATTTCCTGACTTTTAACCATGTGCTTCTCATTTTTATCCTCTGGATTAAAAATTGCCCCATAAATGGATATTTTATAATATGCTTAATTTCCTTTTATTAAATTGATAAATGCAGCAGTAGAGGACACATTTACAGTATGATGAGAATTTAAGGTTATTGCATTTTATAATTTTTATATTGTTCAGACAAGCCATTTGTCATTTCTGGAAAGACAGTCATGCCATCATTTCAAAGTATTTTTAGCCATTCTTTTGATAGGAAAAAGGTCACTTTCTGTAGTCAGAGAAGACATCATTCTATTAAACTAATTTGCCTACATGCAAATTTTGTCATTTTTACCTCATTAACTATTTATCATAGAGTAAAAAATATATATATTCATGAAGGGGCAGCTAGCAGCCTGATGGAGCTGGAACTAATATTTTGCAACTCTAATGATTTTTTGCATCCTTAATTAGATAGCATAAGGTTGATATGATTAGGTCAGGATGTAGTGTTTTTCATTAAAATACATTTTAGAAGCTGTATTCATAATCTGCCCTTGCAATTAAAAATGAGCCTATGAGTTTAATATTATCAACCCAATTATTATCCCATAGAAAGGTATACCTTTAATAAATTTGTGCCGTAGGACCTTCATTAACAACAAAAAGAAATAATATTTCCAGGTATACAGATTACATGTTCACATTCACATTTATGTAACAGTTTGGAACGTAGTGGGGGTGGGGAAAGCCTTCAAGACTCAGGTAGTTGATTTCAGAAATTTACTTTATTATTTTTGGTGAGCTAATTTATATTGCATTTAATGAGGCAAGCTGTAGAAAAGTAAAAATACCGCCTTAAAGAGCCATACAAAAGCATGTGTGGTGGTGGTAGAGTAAGAACTGCGTTAATAAGAACCTTAGGCCCTGATCCGGCAATCTGATCTATGCAGGCAGACCCCTTATATCTGCATGGAGACCCATTTAGGCTAACTGAGCTTGGCATGGTTGCAGGGGTCTTCTGGGCATATAATATTGCAGGATCAGAGCCATAGTTAAGGTTGAATACAGAAAAATATAACATTGATTCAGTGCTAATAAAATCAATTAAATAGGGGGGTCAGAATTATGGATTTAGCCTAGGCTTTTTCTTTTGGTGGATGAGTCACCTTAAGTATTGGAGATCAGGTAAAACTCTATCATCAAATTCCCAGGATAAGTTAGATAACAATTCAGAGCTGTGTGTCAGCTGGTATTTTCTCCTTCCTAGTCAGAGACAATCAGGATTTAGGAAAGCATTTAAGCATGCACTTAACTTCATCCCTATTTAGGAGAGCACTTAAACACATAGTTTATTTACTTTAAGCATGTGCTGAACAGTGATGATTTTCTGAATTGGAGTTATAGTGACCAGATCCCTAATAGGCCTGGCAATGTAGCCTAGTGACTAGAGCACTGGACTGGGACTCAGGAGATGTGTGTCCTATTCTCAGCTTAGCCACTGGCCTGCTGAATGACCTTTGGCAAGTCATTTCACCTCCCTGTGCTTCAATTTCCCCATCTATAAAATGCAGATAATGGTACTGGCCTCCTTTATAAAGTACTTTGAGTTCTACTGGTGAAAAACACTACAAAGACGGAGGTAATATTATTATTTAGTCATGCAAGGCCCAATTGTACCACCTTGAGTTATGTTGAAACTGAAACCCGTGGAACTATTTGTGGAGTAAGGTACTGCTCAGCATGAGTAAAGGGGATAGAATCTGGCCCTCGGTGGTTTTACCATGCTTGGTCCTTATCCATTGAAGTTAAGATGTGGACGCTATCCACAGGTTAACTTTAATCACAAAAATCCTACAAGGAAGGCATGAAGATGAAATAAAGTATGTATGGCCAATGTGAACCCAAAATGTCTGCACACCATGAGAGTTTCTGGAACAAAGCAAGCCCTATATCCAAAAAGATAATGTGAAGCTCATACTTGAAATAAATCCTGATGCACTGCAGAATTTATTTTAATTAGACTAGGGCTAATTGTCTAATTCTAAAATGATATTACAGTAAACCATAAAAAATTACCCAGCCGTAGGTTTTTGAAAGAAAATATATTTGTAATTATCCTGAACATACAAAATTACTGGAGGGCCTATTATCAACACAATTTTTGGGAGCACTTTACACTAATTTGCATTTATTACTCTCAGGCCAACTATTAATATGTTAATAAATAGTCATTAATACTTGTTATTTAATTGCTATCTATTTATTCCTGTTCAATAATGCATTAATTACTTGTTAATAGTTAGGGGCAAAATCCTGCCCTTGCTGCTGGAGCCTGCTTTGTGGCGGAAAGGAAAGGAATGTTGGCCATGTTTTAACTATAGGAGCCATGCTTCTGACACAGGGTGGAATGGCTAACGGAGCTACATTATGTGACTATTTGAACACTGCTTATCCTTTGCAAAGAAGTAGCATGAGTCTCCCACTAGTGCATGTTGCAATATACACATCAGAACCATTGAAAGGCCATTGAAGTCGGTGGACATGTGGCAACTGAGGACCTACAGAACGGACTGTACTTGCTTGGATCTGTGTAATCAGTCACTAATGCCCCTTCCTGTGCTCTTGTGCTTTCTTCAGGATTAATTTAGAAATCTGCTCTGCAGTGGATGGGGTAAGAGAAGAAGTTAGATGGGGGAGAAGCCAGGGGGAAAGACTATTAAGGGCAGAGAAAGAAACCATCTAAGCATTTGCCAAGCACACCTCAAGATCTGGCACTTGCAACATAGTGGGAAACTGAATGAATCTCATATAAAGGTTCAATACATTTTCTTGCACCCTTGACATTTGAAACTAAGAAAATGCAAATGTTTATTTAAACGTTTTATTTAAACATGTTTATTTAAATAAAACATTTTATTTAAACATGTTCTATTTAAACATGTTTATTTAAAGAGCTTACTTCACACTTTTTTCCAGCTCTCTTATGATATATCTAAGCAGAGTACAAATTCTGAAGTCTGGATCTTTAGGAAATGGAAAAATCACTGTATCTGACTATACTCCAAATAGTCAGATACAGTGATTTTTCCATTTCCTAAAGATCCAGACTTCAGAATTTGTGCTCTGCTTAGATATATCATAAGAGAGCTGGAAAAAAGTGTGAAGTAACCTTTTTGTACAATTGAGACACTATAACTGGTAAATTTCCTCTTTGAAGTTTTGGTGCCACCCCAAATGTGACCATTTGACTATAAATGGGTGATGCTGACAGTTGGGCATGGAGATTAAGACTGGACAAGCTGTTGAACAAAAATGTCAGCCTGAGCGCAAAGCTCAAATGGATCTGAATATTCCAAATGGAGTCATTGAGTGAAATCCTAGCCCCATTGATGGAGATTTGCCATTAATTTCAATGGAGCCAGAATTTCACTCAATGGTTCTTCAGAAAGACAGAAGAAATCTAGCTTGGGTAAAAGTGAGGGTGGGGAAAGGGGGCAGTGTAGGGGATTGGGTTGTTAACCTGCAAGGTACCTGAGTGCCTTCTGAGAGATGCTGAGCATCCGCAATGCCTACTAAGTTACGCAGGAATTGAGGGCAGTTGGCACTTTGCAATACCAGGTCCTTTGAGAGGGAAAGAAAACCAGATGATATGGGCAGAGAGATGGAGAGAGAGAGAGAGAGGTGACAGCGAAGGAGAAGGTGATCATGAGAAAACAAACTGAAAAGGTAGTCAGGTAAGAATGGAAAGAGAAATACAAGAGAAACTAATAGAAAGAAATTAGATGAGGAGGCAGCTTGAAAAAAAATACAGAAAAATCTCAGTCTGTCACAAAGAGTTACTCTTGATATGCATGAAAGAGGGTTCTGCATCAAGAACTGCTGATTTAGACATCACTTGACTTCAGGCAAAGAAACTAAAAACCACGAAGCAAAAGACAGAAAGAAGGGGGTCGATTTGTTTGTATGGTGCAGAATTTCCTTTCTGCAGAGTACACCAGGACTTGAGTATAACTTTTCTCTGCATTAGGTTTTAAGACATTTGCTAGGAATGGGATTCTCAGACAATACCAAGCCCTGTACAGTGGTTCTATCTATGTCTTTTGTATAATTTTTAAGTTGGCCTTTTGCCTGTTTCTGATCCAGGCCTCTAGGTTTCAGCTTACATACTAGCACAGGGTTAGTTTCTTGTTAAACTGTCTTCCTGATCTTGATGCAATGACATTCTGAGTCCCTGTGGTTGTGAGACGTTTGTTACTAGTTGTCTACTTTGAAGTAAAGTTGTCCACATTTTTTGTGTGTCGCCCACACACAAAGCCTCGTCTTCTGGGCAAAATGGCAATACTTGGAGGACAACATAGAATATAATGCTTTTCACTATTGCTGACCTGTCTACCTTACTGATATAAATGTTCCTAGGAATCATACCTTTACATTTTCAATGCCCCTATATTTCAAATATCTACTCTACCTTAAAATTTATATTTCTTCAGTGCTGCTTTTTTAATGGAGTAATGACAATGATTCTATAGTTAATAGCCTAAGGACCTTAAAAGGCTTAGGGCCTGATCAGGAAAGATGCTGAATGCCTTTAACTCTTAGTGAGAGTTCTGCTCAGGTGGTGCAGAGGGGAGAAAACTGGGGCTGAGAATCTGACCCTATATTTTTGTTTTATCATCTCTTTTGTTAATCTAGTTCTGGTGACCATTCAGAATCCTAGCAACTGCAAGTGAACCCAGTGGCATGTTCCTTTCCCCCCAAGCTCTTTCAAGTATCTCAATTAGTGCTGGCCAATATATTTTGGATGAATAGTTTATTCACTGAAAAATGCAGTTTCAGCTTAACTGAAACCATTCACAAATTCAGGTCACATTCAGTGTATAGTTTGAGCTGAAAAGAAAAAGAAAGAAAAATCTGACTTGAAACTAACATTCTTTAATTTATTTTTCTATTTGACCACCAATCCAAAAAATCAATTATTCACTCAGCCCTAGTCTCAATACATTTTCTGTTAAGAGTTACTGGGACCAAGATGAAGCTTTCTGTAAGAGCTGCATAGGAGTCTAGTAGGGAACAACAATGCAAACATTGCCAGAAAAATAAGAAGTAAAAACTAATTTCTCATACCATTACCAACAAACCACCAGGTTAATCCAGGACAGTCTGATTGAGAGTGTTGGGTTGGTGCTAGGCAATCAGAAATTGTTATTTTTCTACTGCAGAAATTCTAGAGATGAAATCCTGATCCATTTGACCCCTACTGACTTGAGTGGGGCCAAGATTTCACCATAGAAATATAACAAAGGAGGAGGGAGGAAATAGAGTCATGTCCCCATGAACTTTTAAGAGCTCTGTTTATTGAAGGGCCAGATTCTCAGATGATGTAAGGCATGAGCCGGTATTGGGATATGAGAGAGGATTGGGCAAAATGGCATTTAAGGTTCAGAAAAAGAATGAAACCTTTTTTTTGGAATTTAGCCATTCATGACCTCCCAACCTTAAAAAACAAAACAACAACAAAACACTACATGAAGGAACAACAACTTGAATTGTGTGAGATCAAATTTGCCAGATGTCCTGGAACATTTAACTCACTATAGTTTTAGGATATTTAATCCCCAGGGAATAGGGGTTAGACAAAGAGAGAGAGATGTGTGGGTGGTGGCAAGCATCTGGAATAACCAACTAATCTGACAGTATCCATGAATACCATTAAAATTCACAACCTTTGGTTAGAAACTCTGTGTGTGTGTGTGTGTGTGTGTGTGTGTGCGAGAGAGAGAGAGAGAGAGAGAGAGAGAGAGAACAGGCAAATGGAACCTGAGCAAAATTAAGGCTTCCTTTGCCCATAGAGCAGGTCTACAAGTGGAAATATTTGAACAGATGTGCACACAAAAAGAAGCCTCATAATAAAATTATAATAATGAAAGAATGGATGTGATCAGCCAGTAGACTAATGAAAACAGTATTATAAATTGAGGCTGTAGTTCTAATAACACTGCACAGTCCTATGGTGGTAGCACATTATTTCCCTTTCTTGAGGAATAAAGACCCGGAATAAAGCAACTGTATAAAAAGTCTATGTTAAGCTACTTGAAGCCAAGGAGCCTTTGATCTGAAGCTTGTGTGGCAATATATTAATATAAATAAATAAATAAAATTAAATAAAAGAGATTGTGAGGAGGAAAGACTCATGAGCTGGACATGTCCTCCTTTTTTTGCCACATGATGTCTCATATGATTCTCGGTTGTTCCGCACTGTGGAGCCATGCAAAATGAAATGATATGGTGAAATTTCATGGGATTTATTTGGAGAAAGCGTTTCTGAACACAATGCTGATTTTAGAGACTAACCAGTTTATTTGAGCATGAGCTTTCGTGAGCTACAGCTCACTTCATCGGATGCATAGCATATCGTGGAAACATCCATGCATCCGATGAAGTGAGCTGTAGCTCACGAAAGCTCATGCTCAAATAAACTGGTTAGTCTCTAAGGTGCCACAAGTACTCCTTTTCTTTTTACGAATACAGACTAACACGGCTGTTACTCTGAATGCTGATTTTATAACACATTCATTTTATTCACCACAACTTCTTGTTAATGAGAATCATTTGATAGAATTCTACCTAAAAATATTCAGGCCTATAGTTCAGGATATATAATGTAATATAGTTTCAGAGTAAACACAAAAAAGCATTTAAAACCTGTAATGAACATATTAATTATGTAAAGGCAGCAGTGCAGATGGACTTAATTAATTGTCTGCTGTCATCCTTCTGATTGCTATACCTGGAAGGGAGGTGTTAATTTCTATAATACTTAAGCAGATATGCAAACTGTTTTGTCAAAGTGCTTGGACAGTGATGGAGGGGGTACTACACTTACTGTAATTTTTGAAGTAATTCATGAGATGATCCACTGACATGTGCTAATGGCACTTGATTGCCCTCAAGATTATTTTCACAACAGAACTCTGCAAGTGCCAGGTCAAGATTTGCTCATTCAAATAGTTTTTTCTCCCTGTATCAAGATAATTTGTGACCACAGGCACACTTTTGAAAATCCAAGGTGATTTTCAACAATTCTTTGGGGTAAATCAGTCGTCAGTTGGCTGGTACAGATTGGTGCACTAATGAAGAGCAAGCACACTGGATTGGGTTTTTTTGTCATTCCCGAGCAAGCAATCCATTTCATTTCTCCTCAGTGGCAGGGCATGTTGTACACCTCATTCCATATAATCTGACTTGCATTATAATTTGATTCATACACATCCTTTCCACAGAGATTAATTAGTAGCAGGTTTGAAGTTTGCAAGTGAAAATATGATAATTAGTTTTCGCAGAACGTTAACATTTCAACACTTCAGCTTCACTATCTTTGCATTCGATGAAGCTGCAGTAAATGAGTGCTATTTTTCTTTTAAATCAGGCTCTTGTAAGGTATGAAATACAGACATTTTCATCACACTGGATAATTTCCCTAGAAAATGTACTAGCTCGTGAAATACTGCAAGAGTAATTCATACAATGCTTCACTTCCCCACTCTGTACTGTGAAGTATAATGTGAGCAATTCTGCAATCCTACAAGACTAGCCACTCATTTAACAAGTGAGTCTTACAACTTTGGAACAAAAACTAGCTGTCTCCTTATTTTTATGCAATATGAAATTAACCTGGGGAACTCATTGGCACAAGACATCATTGAACTTTGCAGGATTCAAATAAAAATAAGATATTTATATGAATAATGAGCACAAGTTACAATTATGAATACAAATATTATAAGAGAGATAAACCTTAAGAGTTGGGGGTTAAGAGGAAACTTGTATTATAGAAAAATTATTGCATAATTGTCCAATATGGGCATAGATGGTGGAAAAATTGATTAATATTTTGTGATTTATTTTTCTCCTTCAAAATCCAAATTGTGTTGAATTTTTTCATCATAATTTGACTTTTGAAAATTTTCAACCAGCTCTAAATATAGGAATTCTTTCACCATCCTTTGAAATATTTGGCACTGGCCATCATCTGAGAGATAAGGTAATAGACTAGATAGACCACCGAGTCATCTGCTACAGCAATTTGAATGCTTCTATTAATGTTTTGGAACTTAGGCATGAGAAGGTTGAGAGTTTTGTAGATGTCCATTAAGTCATTTGATTGGTCCGGTGTCATATTTTCGTATGCAATCATGTTATGTGCACAGGCAACCTACACATGCTATTGCATGCACATTTTTGTCTGCATGCCCAGGATTTCTGCCTTTTAGAAAATCAGATCACCAGTGAATTGCTGATGGTCACCCAGAGGGACAGTTATCAAGGTGCAAATTATTTTGGGAGTTAGATAGCATTAAAGAATACTTACATGGTATTGCATGACTGAGTGACTAAAGCACAATAGCTGTCCATTGGCTTTCTTGTTCTATTTTGGATTTTATATTTTACATATCTGTTTAGTCTTGTGTGCACAGGCTTGTTTTTCCTTAAGAGTGAAATTCCTCTACCAACATAAGGGGCCATTCAAGACACCCCATCCCTCAACCCCCATTCAATACAGCAGCATCTCTTTGATTACACTGCACAGAGGAAAGCAGCTGCAGAATGGGGGCATATGTGACTCTGCACACCCTGCACAGGTATGGCAGCGTGATGGAGGGGAAGAAGCAAGGCCAGAAGGGGCCTGCCACCCCTACACTGGTGAAAAATCTGAAGTAGCAGCCATCGAGTAGCTGTATGGATCTGTGTGAGTGAATAGACTTCCTTTCCTCAGCCCTGCGTTCTTCCTCTATACAGAGCCCATTTACCTAGCTATGTGCAGGGGCCATGAATTTCACCCTAAATAGGTTACTCAGTATAGAGAGACATTTTAGGTTCCTGGCTTTTCCACTTTGCAATATATTTGTCTTAGCAACCACTGAAGGTTTCTAAGTAATATCCATTTCCTGGCTACATTTGAAATCCAGTACAAGTGTCTAAAAAGCAGGCCAACTAGGCTCTGTTATTGTATATGTTCTTGGTTTCTAATGCATGGCAAAAGGGAAAAGGAAGCTATGCCCTAGGTAGGTAAGAGTGTAAGGAATCCCTACCAACAGCAAAAAGAAAAGGAGGAAAATTGTCTGTTTTATCAGGAACATGATCTGTAGTGTTGCATCTGGAGTGGGGATTGTTGCATATTGACGAATATCGGTATCATAGCACAAGAGTGCTGAAATTTGTTAGTCTCTAAGGTGCCACAAGTACTCCTTTTCTTTTCCCTGAGCAAGTTGCTCTCCTGATTCTCCTACAGGGACCTGCGAGGAGAAAGAGATCCTGCCCCTGCCATCCCCCCCACTTACCTGGAAAATGTGGTGTCCTCCCTCAGACTTTACCCATATTTTTAAACCTGTTCTTGTCAAGCTGCTAAATATTTAAGTGGGAGCTACACGTACATGGATCTGTGTATTCATAGTAGTGTGTGTCTGACAGACCATGTAGTCATAACAATATAATCATGTGATTTAGGTGGACCAGGAGTCAAGCAGGGTAGGAACTGCATTATCTTTTCCACAGGAAATGTCCCAATTTCCATTTTTTTCCAGTCTGGAAAAAAGCCTGAACTATTTTGTGAAATGACATTAAAAAGAATCAAAATTGAAACATTTTGTTTTGATACAATCTAAATGTTTTGTTCTGATTGACTTTTAAAAAAAAATTATATTGTGTGTATATATAGTATATACTTTTTAAAAAAATTAAAATTCACTTCCGACCACCTCTAGTCATGAGGCTGGCGACTGAGCGCCTTTACCACATAAGAACTGCCTATACTTTATTATAGCCACATGATCTATGTAATGGTCCCTCTCATACAAATGAATGGCTTCAGAATGTCAGTTTTATATGCAAATTATGCCAAATATCTAATAAGTCATTAGTTGCAATTAAAAACAAAGAAAAATCCAGGAATAAGGTCAGCCTTGTATGACAGGATCAAAGAGTTTTCATTGTATTTTTTTTTCTGTGATAATTAAGGTAGAACTATGCTGTGTCATCACACTGAGCACTCAATAGCTTGCTGTTATTCCACATATTCATGAAAAAGTAGTTTGTCAGAGGGAAGAAAAAGACAAAAATTAAATAATTGTCGTGTTTTCCTTATTTCTATGTTGAACCTTCAATGTCGCAAACAGGAGAATCAAAATTCTGTTGTTTATAATAAATACATTTTGTCTTAAACATATTCTTCCCCCACTTAAATTTTAATTATTAAAATTTTTAAATGACTCTAACCCCGCATCCCCCAAGCTGTGTGAGTCTGGGGGGGCACGGGGAGTCTCTACTATAGTGGAGGCAAAACAAGATCTCTCTTGTTCTGTATTAGAGAATGATGATGATTAGGAAGTTAAGAAGCTAATAGGTGACCCCCAAGGAGTATTCCAGTGTGAGGAACTTCTCTTTGCTGGGGTGTAGGTTTGATATTTCAAAGTTGGAGAAATAGTCTTGGGGCTACATTGTTCTTTGATCTGTGCACCCATGCAGGGGCATAAAAGAGGAAATAAGACAACGCAGCCCCATAAACTCCTGTGTGGGCCACCCAGATCTTGAGTCTACTCCCTGCCAAGCAAGTGGAAAGGGGAGGGTCAGGGAGTGGTCAGAACCGGATATTCACCCCCTCCCCCAGTGCACCAGCCGGTGCAGATGTGGCAGTGTGCAAGGTGTTATAATTTGCTGCTGCTATAAGCAGTGGCAAATTACTAACCCCTGAAGCAGGAGAGGGAGCAGAGAAGGCACAGTTCTTTCCCTATGACAACCCATATATAGTGCCCGTGGGAACATCTTAGTCTATCCATTTGTGTATGAGGGCATGATTTTCTCAAGTTTTGGGAAAAGTATCTTTTGATGTTGGGAGGCCTCCGTGTCTCAAACAGAGGGAACAATTTTCCAGTGGCCCTCCCCAAGTGACCAATTGACCTGATGGACCTAAGCTGGTGGGGAGATTTCTGGGTAAAGCCAGGCACCTTCCCACAGAACCTCAGAAGAGCTCATGACAGCGATGACCCAACCACGGCTCGCAAGCAGCATGCAGCTCTTTTAGTGTTAAAATGCGGCTCAGGGAGCTGCCCACGCCCACCCCCCCGCATTCTCAGCCTACTAGACCGGAGGGATGGGGAGCACAGGTCTTCTGCCCTGTGGCAGAGTGATGGGGTTAGGGGCTTCTGCCAGAGATGACTGATGCCTGCTGAGAGTGGGGGGGCCTGAAGCTCTCCTGCAGGGCTGAAGCCCTGTGACCCTGCCCCCACCGCCTTAGTCCCACTACCTTGCCAAGAGACTGAAGCCCCAAGACACCCCCGCTCCCCACAGGGCTGAAGCCCCAAGCCCCGGTAGGAGCACCCCGGCTCTTGAGCTTCTGAAGACTGTAGTATGCGGCTTCGAGCGTCAGTAAGTTTGGCCACTCCTGGCATATGACCTCAAGTCTAGCTCATTCTAAAATTGTTATAACAGCTGCAATATTGTACAGCTGTTGCTTTTAGTTCACTGCTCTGTCACAGAAAAACTCTTGTGACAAATAGCCTGTTTATGTAATACCTACCACATTTAATACTGTAGTGCCGCAGAGACAGCCAAAGAAACATAACTCCCCAACCCCTTTTTCCAATTTGCTACTGATGCCATGAATTAAGGCCTGACAGTTCAGACCTTACTCAGCAAAACTCTTGCTGTGTACAGGAATCTTGCCTGAGGGGGGAGTGGGGGAAGAATCACAATCTGAGGATTGGCCCCTTAGTTCATTAATAACAATCAGGGAAGAAGCCCAAACTAGCTTTGTGAATTTTGGCTTTACTGAAAACAATTGGGGTTTGTACTCTGGAAAATAACAGAATAAAGAAAAAAAAAGTATTTCAGTTAGCAGTTAGTTAAATTTATTAAAAAAAAAACGCACTTGACAGTATCCCTTTTAGAATTTTTAGCCCTACTGTACTTGTTTTTCCTGTTTATTTTCTCTTTTTTTAATTTTGATGGGCTATAAATAGATTAGAGACTTGTGAATCTGGGAGCCTAGAAACTCCTGCTGTTAAGCCAGGGTTTATAGTAGGGCTGTCAAGCGATTAAAAAATTTTTTTTTCTAATTAAACAATGTTAAACAATAATAGAATACCATTTATTTAAATATTTTTGGATGTTGTCTACATTTGCAAATATATTGATTTCAGTTACAACACAGAATACAAAGTGTACAGTGCTGACTTTATATTTATTTTTGATTAAAAGTATTTACACTGTAAAAACCAAAGAAATAGTATTCACCTAATACAAATACTGTAGTGCATCTCGTTATCATGAAAGTGCAATTTACAAATGTAGAATTATGTAGAAAAACCCTTTCATTCAAAAAATAAAACGATGTAAAATTTTAGAGCCTCCAAGTCCACTCAGTCCTCCTCCTTGTTCAGCCAATCGCTCAGACAAACATGTTTGTTTACATTTGCAGGAGATAATGCTTCCCTCTTCTTATTTACAATGTCACCAGAAAGTGAGTATAGGCATTTGCATTGCACTTTTGTAGTTGGCATTGCAAGGTCTTTACGTGCCAGATATGCTAAACATTCGTATGTCCTTTCATGCTTCGGCCACCATTCCAGAGGACATGCTTCCATGCTGATGACGCTAGTTAAAAAAATAAAGTGTTAATTAAATTTCTGACTAAACTCCTTGGGAGAAAATTATACGTCCCCAGCTCTGTTTTACTTGCATTCTGCCATATATTTCATGTTATAGCAGTCTCGGATGATGACCCAGCACATGTTGTTCATTTTAAGAACACTTTCACTACAGATTTCACAAAACGCAAAGAAGGTACCAAAGTGAGATTCCTAAAGATAGCTATAGCACTCAACCCAAGGTTTAAAAATCTGAAGTGCCTTCCAAAATCTGAGAAGGCTGAGGTGTGGAGCATGCTTTCAGAAATCTTAAAAGAGCAACACTCTGATGCAGAAACTACACCAAATTACCAAAAAAGAAAATCAATCTTCTGCTGGTGGCATCTGACTCAGATGATGAAAATGAACATGCATCAGTCTACACTGCTTTGGATTGTTATTGAGCGAAACCCATCATCAGCATGGACGCATGTCCCCTAACGGTTGAAGCATGAAGGGACATATGAATCTTAAATGCATCTAGTACATAAATATCTAGCAATGTTGGCTACAACAGTGCAATGAGAACACCTGTTCTCACTTTCAGGTGGCATTGTAAACAAGAAGCGGACAGCATTATCTCCTGCAAATGTAAACAAACTTGTTTGTGTTAGTGATTGGCTGAACAAGAAGTAGGACTGAGTGGACTTGTAGGCTCTGAAGTTTTATATTGTTTTGTTTTTGAGTGCAGTTATGTAACCAAAAAAAAAAAATCTATGTTTGTAAGTTGCATTTTCATGACAAGGAGATTGCACTACAGTATTTGAATCAGGTGAATTGAAAATTACTATTTCTTTTATTCATCATTTTTACAGAGCAAATATTTGTAGTCAAAAATAATATACACTTTGATTTCAATTACAATACAGAATACAATATATGAAAATGTAGAAAAACATCCAAAATATTTATTAATTTCAATTAGTATTCCATTGTTTAACAGTGTGTTTAAAACTGCAATTAATCAGGATTAATTTTTTTAAGTTAATTATGATTAATCAACAGCCCTAGTTTATAGATAGTTTCTTTTATTACTGCTTTATAAATGGCATTGTTAGAAGGAGTGCATACTGTATGTCGCTTGAACAACTCCTCTGAGGAGGTCAGTCACTTTGCCATTTGGAAACCAATGTCTTTCTAGTATGTTTTCAGTTTCAAAAGCTGTTCTTAATTTTTATGTCTGGAATGTATTTCAAATAGGTAGGAAATACTTTCAGCACTCACAAATAGCTCATGCGGTCTAACTTCCCAAAGCAACTAGACCCGCCACTAGTAAGTGGGTGAAACCAGAATCAGTGCAGGCTCAGCTTAAGATAATGAGCTGGCTGGGAGGATCAGAACCCACTTTAGCCCCTAACCTACAGCTAATAGGATGCAGGCAGACTACTAAGCCTGTGTGGAGCCCCATTGACTTCCAGGGGGTTTCACATGGGTGCAGCAGTTCTCTCATGTGTAAGGTGACCAGATGTTCCGATTTTATAGGGACAGTTCCAATTTTAGGGTCTTTTTTTTCCATATAGGCTCCTATTACCCCCCACCCCCGGTCCTGATTTTTCACATTTGCTGTCTGGTCACCCTACTCATGTGCTACACATGGCAGGATCAAGACCTTAGACTATGAGGTAAGCCTATGGTGGGGGAAATCTACAATACCCATTGACATTTTTGTTCTCCATTTTGACACATATGTCTGTGTGAGGCCTGCAAAGTCCAGACATCTATCACTAATCTTTTCTTTTGTTTGACGGTGAACAATATTTTTGGAACAAGGACAAGGCCATCATGCCAGCATTTTAAAAATGTATCCTGCTTTTTCACCACACCCCTAATTTTCTCCTCCTTCAGAAATAAATCGACTGTAGGTGTCTCCAGAATTCACACATACTCTTTGTTTTGGTCTCCTTCTCTCTTCTCATAGTTTCCTTGTGCTCCCCCTGTTTGTCTTTGTATCTATTTGCAGTCTCTTGTTTTATATTTAGATTGTAAGCAATGTGGGGCAGGAACCATCTTTTTGTTCCATGTTTGTACACATGGGGTCCTGGCCCATGACTGGGGATCCTTGTTGCTACTGCAGTACAAATAATGATAATGTATTCCATGTTTATTCATCCTTGCATAAATAAATTGTCTGATTTGCACCCTTCCTCCTATTCCATGCACTACTTCATTGATTGTCTTCTCATCTTTGAGCAGTAGCAGTTTTGTACAGTTCTCTTTCTAATCACTGATGTGTAACTGCCCTTTTGCCAATGAGAAAAACATCAACTTCCTTAATCTTTCCCCGATTGATATTCTTTAGGACTGGGGTCATCTATGTTACCCTATTCTACATATTCCCTTTGCTCCAGTCCCACTTAAAAACACGCATAGAAAACAAAATTTAATTAAAAACCCAGGTGAGTTCTGAACTGCAGTGGTTGGCATCAACCTCGGGTTGCCAACCCTCCATGATTGGCCTGAAGTTTTTAATTTTTAAATTAAAGATTATGTTATGTGATGAAATCTTCAGGAATACATCCAACCAAAACTGGCAACCCTACCAACCTACTTCTGGACGACAGAACCAGCCTAGGCAGGGGTAGTCAATAGGCGGACCCTGGGCCAAATCTGGACCACCAGTCACTTTTCAACAGACCCTGAAATCTTTTTATTTTATTATTTATTTATTATTATTTATTTATTTATTTTCTCTGGAGTTTGGACCTTGATTATACGTTGACCAAGAAATTTGGAGCGTGACAAAAAATAATTAATTACCCTGAGCCAGGGTTTGGACCTGACAGGAAGATGTGATAGGAAAATATGTAGAAGCCAAAGATCCGCACAGAACTTCAGCCATCTGGCTATGGATTTCTGACCAGCCACACACAGAATCTCTACTCCACACTTCTTCCAGCCTCTCCCACCCCATGTTTTAGCAACAGCAGCATTGCCAAGGGGGTGCGCAGGCATTTAAATTTGACCGCTTTTGGAGGGGCACGTTCTGTACCCCTGCCACAGCCCTGGGGTCAGAGGAGCTTTGTGATTCTGCCATTTATTGGAGGGCCTGTGCCCCTGCTTTCCCACCCTTGTGTATGCCCCCTGAGTACAACCATCTCTAACTCCTGCTTTTTTTCCAGCCAGGGCAAGGAGAACAGGCTTGGGCCAGCCCTGCACAGGGAGGGGGCTCAGATAAGCCACAATGCCAGCTCTGCCTGGGTTGGGGAACTCAGGCAAGCAGCGACACCAGCCCTGTGTGGGGGGAGCGGTTCGGTGAGAGGCTTGGGTCAGCCCTGTGGGGGCTGAGGGGGCGCTTGGGCTAGCCTTATGTGGTGTCCCATTTTCCCTTTGGGAAATATGTTCATCCTAAGCAGGAACTAATTCCCAAATTTTGCATGGATTGTAAACTCAGCAGGTGAAATTCTGGCCCTATTAAAATCAACAAAGGCTGTACCTATTGTGGAACCAGGATTTTACTCTAAAGGTGAAACAAAGTTTCACCGTAAAAGTGAAAGTCTATGGACGTGCTTGGTAGCAATTTAAAGCTGCCACTCCTTGCCATACTGAGGCAAATCCTGTTTTGACCCATTGTGATTCTCTCTGAGTCTCCCTTGCCTTAGATACAGACCACACTCATTGCAAGCCACCATCACTGTGCTTTATTATACTGTTCTACCAGGCCATTGCCTGTAATACTACTGACATATTTACAAGTCCTACTCAACTTTCCCTCTTACTCCGGCGGTTGGGAGAGCTGCACTATCAGCAGCCAGCTCTGCCTTCCTTCAGGCTCTCCCCTTTTCAGAGCTAGCTTCCTTCCTCTCCGCTGATCTGCTCCCAACTGCTGGGCTTGCTTTCCCCCTCTAACAAGCCCTGCAGCTGCTGCTTCATTTGTTAATTGGGCCTCCATTTAGATCCCAATTAACCTATATTAGTGAGGATGTGTGCAATAGGGGGTACTGAGTCAGCTCTTGACTCAGCACCCATCACACCCATGATGAGCAGAAGGTCCTCTGGCAGCATTACCAGGGTGCTTCAGCTGCAGAAGGGGTGTCAGTTTTGGGTGCGAATGTACACTCTCTGTCATGCCTGGAGCCCAGCATGGAAGGGGACCCTTGCAAGGTAGCTTGTAGCAGGGGGTTTATTTAAGGCCCGAAGAAAAGCAGAGCAGGCCGGAGGAATATTAAGACATTTAAAATCTTTTGTTGTCCTCTTTTTGCTCAAGAAATAGCACTATGAACATACCTGGATTTCTCAGGGAGTGAGTGGGAAAGATGAGACAGCAGATTTTGACTGCTTTGGAGGTTTTTACATATGGCTTTCTCTTGGATCAGATTAGAAGATTCTTGTAATTTGTGGCTGTGAAATCACTCCTATGAATTATATTTAGCATTGCTGACATCCTACCTAAGAATTAGAAGAGGTATTTTTGCCTTGATTGCAGTCTGTTATAGTTGCTAACCCATAGGTTACTGCAGTGTTTAAAAAAACATTTTATTAAGGCGATGCACCAACTGCATTTTGGAGGGGTGGTTGGGCCAAACCAGAGTGGTACTGTGACCCTGTACACCAGGTCACACTGCACGGACTAAGAACATAAGAATGGCCATACTGGGTCAGACCAAAGGTCCATCCAGTGCAGTATCCTGTCTACCGACAGTGGCCAATGCCAGGTGCCCCAGAGGGAGTGAATCTAACAGGTAATGATCTAGTGATCTCTCTCCTGCCATCCAGCTCCACCCTCTGACAAACAGAGGCTAGGGACACTATTCCTTACCCATCGTGGCTAATAGCCATTAATGGACTTAACCTCCATGAATTTATCCAGTTCTCTTTTAAACCCTGTTATATTCCTAGCCTTCACAACCTCCTCAGGCAAGGAGTTCCACAGGTTGACTGTGAGCTATGTGAAGAAGAACTTCCTTTTTATTTGTTTTAAACCTGCTGCCCATTAATTTCATTTGGTGGCCCCTAGTTCTTATATTATGGGAACAAGCAAATAACTTATTCGCTTTCTCCACACCACTCATGATTTTATATACCTCTATCATATCCCCCCTTAGTCTCCTCGTTTCCAAGCTGAAAAGTCGTAGCCTCTTTAATCTCTCCTCATATGGGACCCATTCCAAACCCCTAATCATTTTTGTTGCCCTTTTCTGAACCTTTTCTAATGCCAGTATATCTTTTTTGAGATAAGGGGACCACATCTGTACGCAGTATTCAAGATGTGGGCGTACCATGGATTTATATAAGGGCAATGAGATATTCTCCGTCTTATTCTCTATCCCTTTTTTAATGATTCCTAACATCCTGTTTGCTTTTTTGACTGCCGCTGCACACTGCGTGGACGTCTTCAGAGAACTATCCACGATGACGCCAAGATCTTTTCCCTGATTAGTTGTAGCTAAATTAGCCCCCATCATATTGAATGTATAGTTGGAATTATTTTTTCCAATGTGCATTACTTTACATTTATCCACATTAAATTTCATTTGCCATTTTGTTGCCCAATCACTTAGTTTTGTGAGATCTTTTTGAAGTTCTTCACAGTCTGCTTTGGTCTTAACTATCTTGAGCAGTTTAGTATCATCTGCAAACTTTGTCACCTCACTGTTTACCCCTTTCTCCAGATCATTTATGAATAAGTTGAATAGGATTGGTCCTAGGACTGACCCTTGGGGAACACCACTAGTTACCCCTTTCCATTCTGAACATTTACCATTTATTTCTACCCTTTGTTCCCTGTCCTTTAACCAGTTCTCAGTCCATGAAAGGATCTTCCCTCTTATCCCATGACAACTTACTTTATGTAAGAGCCTTTGGTGAGGGACCTTGTCAAAGGCTTTCTGGAAATCTAAGTACACTATGTCCACTGGATCCCCCTTGTCCACATGTTTGTTGATCTCTTCAAAGAACTCTAATAGATTAGTAAGACATGATTTCCCTTTACAGAAACCATGTTGACTTTTGCCCAACAATTTATGTTCTTCTATGTGTCAGACAATTTTATTCTTTACTATTGTTTCAACTAATTTGCCCAGTACTGATGTTAGACTTACTGGTCTATAATTGCCGGGATCACCTCTAGAGGCCATGGGACAGAAGCTGTTGCTGTGGGGTAAGCCTGAGGCAGGATTGCTCTCCAACCTCTTGCCCCCTTAGGGCCTTCCCATCCACCTGAGGCTAAGAGAAGTGAATGTTTGGATAGGCCTGAGCCTGGTGATGAGTTAATCTAGCCTCACACATGGTGATCCACGCATAACTTTCCTGCGACCCACTGGTGGCTTGGGACCCACCATTTGGGAAAAATAGGTTACTGGCATTAAATACTTAAAGGGACATTCCTTGGTAGGTTAGTCCCCAAACTTAAATTTTGTAATAAAAATGAAATACAATATGAATAGAAAAGATTTAGGGGAAAAAACAAAAGAAATAACAAAAATACTTTCAAAGCAAAACATTCCTTTGCCATGTTTACAACCAAAATGTTGCGGCATTGGAAAGGGTAAGGGACTCAGAAGAAAAGCAAGCTTATTTCCATATTTATTATTTCATGGCTAAATTGAGTGTGTGGGGGGGGAAGTGAACAACGAGCAAAAGGTTGACAAGTCATGTTTTAAAAATTATGCTAGTTTTGCTCATCTTGGCAGTTAGTGAATACCAGTAAGGAATTTTGTTTGTTTTAAATATTTAATGCCTGATTCTCATTTACACCATTGGCCGTTTAAGTGGGTGTAATTTACTCACCAGAGCTGTGTAAAGAGGCCTTCATGTAAAAGAGAATTGAGCTCTTGATTTTTTTAAACTTGACAATATCCCTCTAAGCTAACCATGAAGAAACTTTGTGTATCCATGCAGTATATTGCTTAATCTATTAACAGAAAGTGTCGCTGTTGTCATTCATTGAATGTATAGTAGGATTTAGAGATGGCTTTAAGCTAAACGTTTGGCTTTATTTATTTTATTTTTTTTCATGAAACCAGCTTCTTTCCTTTCTATCTGCATAGAGAACACTGTACAGTTTAAACAAAAATTAATGGAAAATTTTGAGTGAGCCAAGGATGCTGCAGTTCAAACTCTCATTGTTTTCTCAGTGATGTGGCATCATCATGACAACAGTTTGTTTCTTTTCCAGTTGATGTGTAGCCAGGCAAAGATTCTGACTTAAAACCTCAGGATTCTAATTCCCAGGCCAGGCTTTTTTTCTTTTTTTTTTTTTCAAACCATTATCATTACAGCTGGACCGAAGAAGTTTTATGGAACAAACAAACAAACCAGTTAAAACAAACTGAGAGTTGAGATTATTTTTGTTTCACTTTTTCAACCCATGGTTTGTATTAGACATTTTGTTTTCCATATTTGAATTGAGCAGTGCATGACAGTGTTGAAAGCTACCATAGGTCATTACTGGTTTTGTTTCGGGAAGAAAAGAAAAAACCAATGATTCTCTCTATTTGTCTTTTCTTTCTTTAAAAATGAGATGTAGAAAGGAGGATTATGTTTCCAAGCCTCAATATACAGTATCATAAAGACATGCTGGGGCATGTTTCATAATAGTCTTTTATTAAACATCTCAAGTTCGCTCTTTCCAGGTGCCTTTTAACTGGACCCTTAAAATATGCCATGATATCTAATAGAGCTATTTAAATTGGCAGGGTTTGGGTGTTTTTTTTTTTTTTCAAATTGATACACAGCACTCCGCCGAATTCTAGTCTCACTGACACAGTGCATTGTAACTGCAGTCAAAGATGTTGCACCCATGTAACTTAGAGACAACTTAGGCACCTTTTTCTAAAACAAATATTTCCAGTCTGGGTAACAGTCTGTAACGGAAAGATAGCAGGAAATAGTTTAGAGAGAGTGATTGTTATATTAAAATCACATGTATGGTACCTTTTCCTTTCAACTTTCCTCCATTCCATCCTAGACCCCAGCTATGGATTTGCACCCCGGAACTTCAGGAGCTCTTACTAGCTGACCACCATGCAAAATACCACTTTTCTTGTGGTATTTTCACTAAGAAGACCCACAGTCCAGGGAGTGGTAATGTTTTGACCGAAACGAGCATGGGAAATACAAATTGGACTATATCACAAAACAGTAATATTGAGAGAACAGGTCAAATTGTACCCATGTAAACCCCACTGATGTCAGTACGGCTACAAGGTTCTAACTGAGGACATGGTTTGGTCCACATCTGTTTTCTAATAGACCTTGCAAGGCTTGGGGATGGTAAGTCTTGAATCAAAATATCCAACAGCTGGAATAAAGCACCAGTTCTGCTGAAAAACACACACATTTTGTTTTTAAGAAAATGTTAATAACTTATTTTAAACCTTGACGAAGTAAAACTGAAAATGTAACTGCTCAGTGTTGTCTGCTATATCAGATTGAGTGTCCCATATCAGATTATTTGGTGCTGGAATAGCATTGTGTGACAGCCATGCTGTGTTCTGGGGCCTTTACAATAACAAGGGGGTGCTACCACTTCTCACTGACACCCCTGTAAGACCATTGACTTTAAATGGAACTGCTTTATTTTGCACCAGCACACCTGGGAGGAGAATCAGGCTCAAGATGTATATCTTGCATGGGTTGAAATAAACAAAATGTAAAGTTCACAGAGATGGATCATTTGTCCATCCTCACTGCTTCACTTTGCAGGGCAGTCTTTTTGCCCCAGGATTACAGGAGGAGACACTTTTCTAACTCTGATTGCTCATGAACTCAGATCCATACATATATAATATATGAATATATTGTTCAGAAATGGTTGAAGGCTGTGGAAGTCTTTTCTGTGCACAGTTGCCAAGTTCCAAAACTGAATGTAAAAAGAAAAGAAGTACTTGTGGCACCTTAGAGACTAACAAATTTATTTGAGCATAAGCTTTCATGAGCTACAGCTCACTTCATCGGATGCATTCAGGGGAAAATACAGTGGGGAGATTTATATACATAGAGAACATGAAACAATGGGTGTTACCATAGACACCGTAAGGAGAGTGATCACTTAAGGTGAGCTATTGCCAGCAGGAGAGCGGGGAGGAAGGTGGGGGCGGGGGGAACCTTTTGTAGTGATAATCAAGGTGGGCCATTTCCAGCAGTTGACAAGAATGTCTGAGGAACAGTGGGGGGTGGGAGGGAATAAACAAGGGGAAATAGTTTTACTTTGTGTAATGACCCATCCACTCCCAGTCTCTATTCAAGCCTAAGTTAATTGTATCCAGTTTGCAAATTAATTCCAATTCAGCAGTCTCTTGTTGGAGTCTGTTTTTGAAGTTTTTTGTTGAAGAATTGCAACTTTTAGGTCTGTAATCGAGTGACCAAAGAGATTGAAGTGTTCTCCAACTGGTTTTTGAATGTTATAATTCTTGACGTCTGATTTGTGTCCATTTATTCTTTTACGTAGAGACTGTCCAGTTTGACCAGTGTATATGGCAGAGGGGCATTGCTGGCACACGATGGCATATATCACATTGGTAGATGTGCAGGTGAACGAGCCTCTGATAGTGTGGCTGATGTGATTAGGCCCTATGATGGTGTCCCCTGAATAGATATGTGGACACAGTTGGCAACAGGCTTTGTTGCAAAGATAGGTTCCTGGGTTAATGGTTCTGTTGTGTGGTGTGTGGTTGCTGGTGAGTATTTGCTTCAGGTTGGGGGGCTGTCTGTAAGCAAGGACTGGCCTGTCTCCCAAGATCTGTGAGAGTGATAGGTCGTCCTTCAGGATAGGTTGTAGATCCTTGATGATGCGTTGAAGAGGTTTTAGTTGGGGGCGGAAGGTGACAGCTAGTGGCGTTCTGTTATTTTCTTTGTTGGGCCTGTCCTGTAGTAGGTGACTTCTGGGTACTCTTCTGGCTCTGTCAATCTGTTTCTTCACTTCAGCAGGTGGGTATTGTAGTTGTAAGAATGCTTGATAGAGATCTTGTAGGTGTTTGTCTCTGTCTGAGGGGTTGGAGGAAATGCGGTTGTCTTGTAGAGCTTGGCTGTAGACAATGGATCATGTGGTGTGGTCTGGATGAAAGCTGGAGGCATGTAGGTAGGAATAGCGGTCAGTAGGTTTCCGGTATGGGGTGGTGGTTATGTGACCATCACTTATTAGCACCATAGTGTCCAGGAAGTCGATCTCTTGTGTGGACTGGTCCAGGCTGAGGTTGATGGTGGGATGGAAATTGATACAAATCAGATGTCAAGAATTATAACATTCAAAAACCAGTTGGAGAACACTTCAATCTCTTTGGTCACTCGATTACAGACCTAAAAGTTGCAATTCTTCAACAAAAAACTTCAAAAACAGACTCCAACAAGAGACTGCTGAATTGGAATTAATTTGCAAACTGGATACAATTAACTTAGCTTGAATAGAGACTAGGAGTGGATGGGTCATTACACAAAGTAAAACTATTTCCCCTTTGTTTATTCCCCACCCCCCACTGTTCCTCAGACGTTCTTGTCAACTGCTGGAAATGGCCCACCTTGATTATCACTACAAAAGGTTCCTCCCCCTCCCCACTCTCCTGCTGGTAATAGCTCACCTTAAGTGATCACTCTCGTTACAGTGTGTATTGTAACACCCATTGTTTCATGTTCTCTATGTATATAAATCTCCCCTTTGTATTTTCCACTGAATGCATCCGATAAAGTGAGCTGTAGCTCACGAAAGCTTATGCTCAAATTTGTTAGTCTCTAAGGTGCCACGAGTATGCCTTTTCTTTTCGTGAATACAGACTAACACGGCTGCTACTCTGAAAACTGAATGTGTCATCTTATCATGTACAGCACATTAAGTGCTGGTCATATAAGTTAGAGCTGCCCTATGGGTATTTTAAATTGCAAACATAACTTTTTGGAAACTGTCCTGTATTTAGTTTTTGTTTGGTTTGTTTTCTGAATCAGTATAGGTTGTTCATACCAGCTCAATAGTTTTTCCTTATTCTTTGCTGCTTCTCAGCTCTCTCGCTGAACACATGCCAATGATCTACTACCCTGTTATATAGCTGAGAAACTTATGTTGGAGGAATTCCACAGGAAGTGAATTGTTGCATGTCTCTTTTTTTTCCAGTATAACGTACACAAAATTTGTGCTTATGCAATCTGTAAGTTATTCATGATGAAAGAGTCTTGAATGCTTTAAACAATGAAGATCAGCACTTGAGTTTATGCAATTTCCTTTCTTTTGCTGTGCTGTTACAGTTTTGAGCTCCAATTGATACCCCAACTGGAAATGTAGCAGTTACATTGGATTATGTCACTCACATTACACCTTGGGGTGCCAGATCCTCGTAATTCTTCACTCCACTAGTGCCAGAGACTGATTAAAGTATGCTGGCTTGAAATGGCACTCAGTTCTTTCCTGTGTTTTTTTGTCCTTGCCAAAATTCATGACAATCACCCAGCAGTCACTGACAGGACTCCCTAGCTTAGCTCTGCCAAGTGAAATTAAAACATAGACGAAAATGTTATACACTTAGTATTAGGTCAGGTGGTTTCTCCCTAGGAAACTGCCTATTGAGGGAGTTTAGCTAACACTCTTCTTGTGTTAAGGACACTTTATGTCTCGACTGTGGGCAGCAGAAGGTGCAGACTTTTGGGGGGCATGGAAGGGATATGTATAAAGGAAACAATAGTTTTTACAACATGCAGATATAGATGGATGGATATATTTGTCAGTCTACATACAGGCATAGTTGATTAAAATAAAATACATAATTTCAAAATAGAGAAATTTAAAAGGCAAATGGTTAAGAGCTGGAAACGGTGGTAGTAATCTAAAAATATTTAAGAAGCTATATTTTACTATAGACAATTTTATATATCTTCTAAAACATTGATCCCCAGACAAAAGGTAATTCCATCTGTGGAATGTACAGCACACCAAGTATCAATACAGTAACTCTGCCACTTTTAAAATCACAGGTCAGTGTTGTTCTGTGAAATGAAATGGATCTTTTCTCTAAAGAAAGGTCTTATTTCTCTTTCTCCCTAAAGTCTGTTTCCTTTTGTTCAGACTCAGGACTACAAATGACATGTTCGAGAGAAGGCTCTTGATGGATCAGTTCAACAAAAGGCAAGGTGATCCATTCTGAGGCCATTTCCTCACACCCCCTCCTCCCAGCCCTCACTCTGCCCCCAGAGCTGCTTCCTGAGCTAGTCACTATTTCTGACGTTGATTAAAAAGTTCAGCATTTTATTTGTTTGTATTACATTTGCCAGATTTGTGGCTCTGTTGCCTGTGAGAACAACTGGTTAGTCCATGGGAACGAGATGGCTGGGAGTTGAAGCTAGACAAATTCATACTGAAAATGTTTAACTGTGAGAGTAATTAACCATTGCAACAATTTACCCACAGTCATGGTGGATCCGCCATCACCGGCAATTTTTAAATCAAGATTGGATTTTTTTTTTAAAGATACACTCTCGTTCAAACAGGAATTATTTAGGGGAAATTCTATGACCTATGCAGGAGGTCAGACTAGATGATCACAGTGGTCTCTTCTGGCCTTGGAATCCATGAGTTCACTTGCCCTCTGTAGTTTTTTATAGATAATTCCATTTGAAATATTGGACTAATCATTCTCACCAATCCTTTACTTGTGCTTGTGTTTCCTGAATGGCACGAGTAGAAATGCATACTCAAATAGTCACCCAAAAGAATTCTCTAACCGTGTACTATTGTTTTATGCATATGGTCATTATCACAGGAAGTTGCTGAGACCAGGAACATAGCAAGATGCAAAAAAGGACTGGAGATTTATATTCGAGAATATCCAGAGCTGTCATAATTAATGATCACAGAAATGTTGGGAAGGATATTAAACCTCATGCTCCAGGGTTAAGAGAGTCTGCAATTATTAGGGTTTGTCTACACTTACCGGGGGATCTATGCGCGGCAATTGATGCATCGGCAGTCGATTTAGCGGGATTTGAAGACCCGCTAAATCGACCGCAGATCGCTCTCCTGTCGACTCCTGTACTCCACCTGAGCAAGAAGCACAAAGGGAGTCGATAGGAGAGCATCTCCCGTCGACATAGTGTAGTGTGGACCCCGCAGTTATTCATATAACTGAAGTTGCGTAACTTAGATCGATCTCCCCCTGTACTGAGGACAAGTCCTTAGACACTAGAGTGAGACCTAATGTAGGTGGTGGTGGGGGGATTATCCCATACCTCCCTTCTGTGGGATTATTTCACCTTCCTCTGATGCATCTGCTGCTGGCCACTGCCAGAGTAAGGATACTTAATTGAACCGACTTCAGTATGGCAGCTCATATGTTACTATCATAATGCATATGCACAAGAGGAGAAGGTAGGTTGTTCATACATTTGCCTTTTCTTGACCTTTCTAATGTTTATCGATGTAACCTTAATATTCTATTAATACAATTTTTCTATTAAATTGACTGAGCTATAGGAGGAGTTTAAAAAGGTTACTGATCCTGTCATAGTAATGAAAAGTGGTTCTTTAATATGAATGAAAGAGCAGGTGATTCACAACCGGCAGGGGTCCTGAGGTATTTTTCCCTCAGACTATTTAAACTTGAGAAAAGCATAAGTATTCCCATTCTTTTAGTCTTCAAACTTTTGAAGTCTGAAATCCTTTGGTAATATTTCCCTAAACGTACTAAAACATCTTTGTATCCAAACCATCAAAGTTTTGTTGAAACTGCAGATGTTCTGCGGGTTTTCTGATCTTTTCTGAATTGGTTCACCCATCCCCATAAGACATAAAACAAGAAAGGGAACCAATAGTGCAAGTGCTGGAAAATGACAAAAAAATGTTATTTCTGGGAACTAAAACTCATGCTTCTACATGTATCAAAAAACTTGGCTGTCAGCTAAATCAATTTTTATACAATCAATATCCAGAAACTGGCTTTTCTCTTTGGTCCTTTTGATCCTTGGGAAAAATATAAACTAAGTGTTTGGTAACTCTGCTGACTTAAGAAGGTGTTAAAGTTTTTTGCCCCTTTTCTTAAATATTAAAACAGTCTAGTTGATGATTTTCTGCACTTAATGTTAGATTGACTGACATTAATGTTATTAAATTGGGAAAAAAATCTTTAAGAAATGTAATGCATTTAGAATGATAGCAGAAAAGAGAAAATATATGGGCCTGATTCATTACACTGGACTGCTATGTTACACTGGTGTAAAAATGGAGTAACTTCATCAAAGGAGTTATACCAGCAAAAAAACAGAGCAACACAGCAGTAAATCAGACTCATATGTAGGGCAAAAAGCATACTAGTTGTTAATGAGATCTGAAATTGCTTTGATGCATTATCTAAGCTATTGTACTGTATACACTTTTAATAGAAATTAAAGATTTATGTGGCATGATGCAAATCCCAATGTGAGTGGTATAACATTACCCTAGAACAAATATTAAAACCATAATAGATATGTTTTTAAAAAACAATGTTCCAGATAGAAATTTGGGTAGCCAGCTTCGGCTCTGAAATTTAATTTCCAACCAAAAGTAAAGGTCTGTAGAAGGCAGATGAAAAGAAAATTGGACATGGACAACTATACATTTTTACATATAATATGGCTTTTTAAAAACGACAGGGGCATGCCAATTTCAAAGACAGAGCACGAATGGGGAGAGCGGGGGTTGTGAGATTTAAAGTTAACTATGGTGATTGGCCAAATGTGGCAATTAGATGTTATGCCTACTTGTCTGGAACTAAGTTGCATAAAAGGGGAAAAAAACAAAGTTGCAAAATGCTGATGGCCTAGAACTGACTGGAAACCACAAATATAACTTGTATGTTAGTCATAGCTGCTTCTAATATCCATTTTTAACCATGTAAGTGAGCTTTTCTAGAAATCTTATAGTAAAAATGGCTATAGCATTGCTTGACATAGGTGCTTATGCTGTTTTACATGTAGAGGACCTTGCATCTTTATTGCACTAGAAATGAATCAAGGTTGTATCATGAAAGAGACTCTCTTTTTGTAGGATCCGAGCCTCATATGTTGCAGGAGTTGGAAGATGAGTGATGAAAAAGGCAGGGCCCTGCAGGAAGAGAAAGGACAGTCTCATGGTTAAGGCAGCTGAATGATGACCTGGAGAATTAGATTCTATCCCAGACTCTGCCACAGAGTTACTGTGTGATGCTGGTCAAGTTATTTAAACCAGACTTTTCACAGGTGACCACTAATTGTATGTGACTCATTTTCTGGGTACCCAACACAAGACACCTGGGGTCAGATTTGCAAAAGTGCTGAGTGTGCACAACTGCAGCTGAAGACAATTGGAACTGTGCTTTGAAAATATAATGTGTGCTAAAAATGTTAAGTATTCTGAACAACCAGGGCCTGGGTGTCTTAGATTGGGCTCCCGACATTAGTGGATACTTTTGACAATTTTGGCTACAGTCTTTGTGTACCTTGATTTCCCAGCTGTAAAAAGAGAGTAATCATATCATGCCACTGCACAAGCGTGTTATGAAGAGAAATTCATTAACATTTGTGAAGAACATAGAAGTACCCAGGAGGAAATTAATAATTTTGTATTCAGTGCTGGGTTTGGATGGTATATGGTAAATAAGGCCTGGAGCTACACATAGAACCAAGCAGTTTAAAGTAATCCTAAAAGCCTTATTTTTTGTTTTGTTTTTTGTTGTTTTTAACTCACGACCATTGTATATACCTTTGTTTGTATTTACAGCAATGGAGGAAGTTAAGATCCTCTCTAATATATAGAAATAAGGAGAGGAGAGGAGGAAATTAGCTACCTCTGAAGCTGATAAAAGATGTTAAAACTAACCAATTTAGAACCACAATATACATTTTATTTTTAACTGGATCTGGTTATTAGCAATATTTGCTAATTCCCCCTAGGGATGCTCTGAGCTTTGAAGACTGAAACGCTGAGCTTGGAAAATGTTTTAGGTTTGTTTTTAATAAAATTTAAGTCATTTGAAATCGCCTGCTTTTGTAACAAGCCTTAGGGCTTGTCTACATGGCGAGTTAATGCCTGGTATTATGAGTCTACAATGCAGTAGCTTGCCATGTCCCAGCTTGCCGTGTGGACCCTGTTACCATGCACTGAATGTTCTGTAGTGCTCCTTTCCCAGTGCTTGTAGACCCTGCCAGCTCATAAATCTGGAAGTAGGGGTCATCCGGAAATCAGTTTGAACAGATATTAATGAAAAGCTATACCTAACAGAAGACTTTTTAAAATGAGCCACATTTCACTCATTTTTAATTCCCGCTTTCTTTGACTCAGCCTAAATGTCATCTAACTTGAGAGCATTAAGAGTAAATACCGTCTCCCACATTGTATGAAGCATGGAAGGCTTTGACTGCTGTGGAACTTGCCAGGGCGAGGAATTGGGGAGCTCCTGGGATGTGGTTCATAGAGGTCTGTATGCTCTGTATGCTGCCCGCACAACTCCATGGGCACAAGGCTGGCAGAGAGAGAGAGAGAGAGAGTTTGTGGTGGGGAATGTAAGGAGTAGAAGTGAGGTTACTGGGTGTATTATTAGTCATGTAGTGGTTATATCCACCTACCTCCTGTGCAACCAAGGAGAGCAGCCTTGCAGCAGAACTAATGTAAGTGTGGGGGCTGTGCAGGGGATACTATTGTGTTTTAGCACATTTACTAATACATTGTGAAGTTTTATAAATAATTCTCTTAAGACAATTATGGTTTTGTGATCATGACCTCCTTGCTAATCCACAATTCAGTTATATACAGAGGGTCTTCCACACAGCTGTGCAGCTTAACAAAGATGTACTGTAAATACAACAGGAACTGTTAGATTTAAGACTTTTAAAACTAATAATGGATTTTCCATGCAGAAATAAAACCTAGCCTCATCTGCCCAGGGTAATATCTAAACAAGATTTATATATTATATGTGAGAACAATGATCCTAATGTATGTACATACAAATCTGTTTTAGAGAAACTACCCAGGAGACCAGCAAATTGGTAACCCAGTGTAGCCTTTAGCTAAAGGTCAAATCTAAAGTATTCCAAAGATTCCAGTACAAATTAAAGTAGTTGTTATCAAAGATGATAACTGTCATTTGGGGTCAGGGAGCAGAAGTTAGTTCAGATGAGCTGGAGCTGCTGTTGTTGCTATTGTTAATTTTGATTCTGTTTAATCCCAATTGTTGTAAAAGTTGCCTTTTACAGGTAATAGTGAGTTGTGAAAACTCAGAGATTTGGGTTCTAAGTGGTTTTGTGTGCATCTACTTTTGTTTTGATCTTTGTTTTCTACTTCCTGAGACCCGAAATCTCCAAGTAAAACTTACTCCAAACCACTACATTTTGCGCATCTTCCATCTGAATTAATATGTTGTCGTCTGCTTAAGTATCTTTTTTGTGTTCTGTACTAGTGTTTGTACAGCTCCTAGCACAGTGGGGGCCTAGTCTGGGGCTCCCAAGAGCTAGCACAATACAAATAATAAATACAATAATAAACAAATAATACCATTGTGTAAGTTTCACACAGCTCTAGTCCATGCTGTGGCTTTCACTGCATTCAACCAGGTGCCAAAGGGCTTGGATACTGCTGTAATGAGCCTGGTATAAAAGCTTAGCTAGAGATATCCCATACAAGGATATGCCAGAACACTTTAGCTTCCTTAGCCTCCTTTGTGTTCCTGCTCTCAAAAAAATTTTTTTCCTCTAGTTTTTAAATTAACGTTCACATTTATTTTTGGCTGAATTATAGATAACAGTTGTAGAACACTAGTGACCCTTTGGATTCACCTGTGTTATCGAAGTTTAAGACCTGCATCCTAACCACTAGTGCACCTAGGTGGCAGAGACATAGTGTTGTGGGCTCATGCAGATCTCAGGATTTGAGATGAATAGCGCCCATATTGATTTCCCGGTAATGGAATGTAAAAGAAAAACGTACAGGTTTTGGTTGCAGGTATTTTCATGGGGTATTAAATTGGTGGATTAGTTGCAAACAGCAGTACTGATAAAGACTCCTGTCCATCTTGATGGTTGGGCCTTTGTATTAAAATGACACATAAATAACCTATTATGTCCCCCACCCATGGAAATTCAAATGCACCTGTCAACTTGATAAAGCACTTGCCTGGAGGGAAGCATTGTTTACATTTTCACTCCATTCTTCAGAAAAAGTGAGATTCTAATTATTTTTCCCACTGTAAATTAATGCTGACTATGATGGTTAGCATATCTCTGTATTGTTATATCTATGGGAAAGTTAAATAATAGAGCTGATCCATCATGTATTATGCAACGTGCATTTTTATGACAGGCTTCCCTGTGATCTTATTATGCCTCTCTTCATAAATACTCACTTTTTTCAGCAGCTGGGGGAATCTTTGTTGACTGCTGGTTCAGATGTTGAAATCTGTCCTATGTGTAATGGAAAATGTAATTTACGTGTTTGAGGCAGTGAACTTTGCTATTTTACAAGGGAAAAGATAAGGATATACAGTGCACTCCACTAGTAATGGACATCATTATAACAGACAATTGGTTACAATATACTACAACAGTTTTTCCAAACCAAGCATATTAAATTCAATAATATGATTGTTTCTGGATATATTGGTCAGAAACTTTGTGATTAGGGATGGGCAAACCGGTTGAGATCAAATAAAAAATTATCTGGATCTTTGCCCAAAAAACAGAAACAACCCAGACATTTGCCCAAAACCTGTCCCCCAGACTATGAACCATTTTTGAAGGTTGAAAGAGTTTAGTTTAACTTTTTTTTTTTTTTTTTTTTGGTACTGATTACTTTTCATTTTTGTGAGGCTCCTCCTGGAACTGGAAGCAGGATTGCTGTAATATCATGAAGTGGGCTGGTTTTGCAATATTTCTGTAGGGGCTGCAAATGTGTTATTTTCAGAAGAATTTTTGCTATCCAGTTTCTAAACAATGGAAGGACAAGGCTACTGGCATGTTTTGAAAACCCCAGAATAGGACCTGTTCTCTCACGCTCTTCAGTCTAGTTTTGAACACCCAACTGATTTTGATACCTTTTAGGATGCTTATACAAACTGCACTGAATCCCTAAACATTTGGTTAAGAACATAAGAATGGCTATACTGGGTCAGACCAAAGGTCCATCTAGCCCCAGTATCCTGTCTTCCAACAGTGGCCAGTACCAAGTGCCCCAGAGGGAATGAACAGGTAATCATCAAGTTATCCTTTCCCTGTCGCTCATTCCTTGCTTCTGGCAACAGAGGCTAGGGACACCATCCCTCCCCATCCTGGCTAATGGCCATTGATGGATCTATCCTCCGTGAATTTATCGAGTTCTTTTTTGAACCCTGTTATAGTCTTGACCTTCACAACATCCAATGGAAAGAAGTTCCACAGGTTGACTGTGCACTGTGTGAAGAAGAACTTCCTTTTGTTTTAAACCTACTGCCCATTAGTTTAATTTGGTGGCTCCTAGTTCTGATATTATGGGAACAAGTAAATAACTTTTCCTTATTCACTTTCTCCACATGACTCATGATTTTATATACCTCTATCATATCCCCCCTTAGCAGTCTCTTTTCCAAGCTGAAAAGTTCCAGTCTTAATAAGCTCTCCTCATACAGAAGCCATTCCATACCCCTAATCAATTTTGTTGCCCTTTTCTGAACCTTTTCCAATTCCAATATATCTTTTTTTTTCTTTTTTTTAGATGGGGCAACCACAACTGTATGCAGTATTCAAGATGTGGGTGTACCATGGATTTATATAGAGGCAATATGATATTTTCTGTCTTATTATTTATCCCTTTCTTAACAACTCCCAACATTCTGTTTGCTTTTTTGACTGCCGCTGCACATTGAGTGGATGTCCCGCACACTGAGTAGGAGAACACTTCAATCTCCCTGGACATTCAATAATAGATTTAAAAGTAGCCATCCTTCAACAAAAAAACTTCAAAAACAGACTTCAAAGAGAAACTGCAGAGCTACAATTCACTTGCAAATTTAACACCATTAATTTGGGCTTGAATAGGGACTGGAAGTGACTGGCTCACTACAAAAGCAATTTTCCCTCTCTTGGTATTGACACCTCCTCATCAATTATTGGGAGTGGACCACATCCACCCTGTCTGAATTGGCCTTGTCATCACTGGTTCTCCACTTGTAAGGTAACTCTCTTCTCTTCATGTGCCAGTATATTTATGCTTGTATCTGTAATTTTCACTACATGCATCTGAAGAAGTGGTTTTTTTACCTATGAAAGCTTATGCCCAAATAAATCTGTTAGTCTTTTAGGTGTCACCGGACACCTCATTGTTTTTGTGGATACAGACTAACACAGCTACCCCTCTGATACTTGACATTTGAGTGAATGTTCTCAGAGAACTATCCACAATGACTCCAAGATCTCTTTCTTGAGTGGTAACAACTAATTTAGACCCCCTTCATTTTATATGTGTAGTTGGGATTGTGTTTTCCAACGTGCATTACTTTGCATTTATCAACATTGAATTTCATCTGCCATTTTGTTGCCCAGTCACCCAGTTTTGAGACATCCTTTTGTAGCTCTTTGCAGTCTACCTAGGACTTAACTATCTTGAGTAGTTTTGTATCATCTGTAAATTTTGCCACCTCACTGTCTACTCTTTTTCCAGATTATTTATGAATATGTTGAATAGGACTGGTCCCAGTACAGACCCCTGGGGGACATCACTATTTACCTCTCTCCATTCTTAAAACTGACTATTTATTCTTACCTTTTGTTTCCTGTCTTGTAACCAGTTACCAATCCATGAGATGACCTTCCCTCTTATCCCATGACAGCTTACTTTGCTTAAGAGCCTTGGTGAGGGACCTTGTCAAAGGCTTTCTGGACATCTAAGTACATGATATCCACTGGATCCCCCTTGTCCACATGCTTGTTGACCCCCCACAAAGAATTCTAGCAGATTGGTGAGGCATGATTTCCCTTCACAAAAACCATGTTGACTCTTCCCCAACAAATTACGTTAATCTATGTGTCTGACAATTTTGTTCTTTATTATAGTTTCAGCCAGTTTGCCCAGTACTTAAGTCAGGCTTACCAGCCCTACAATTGCCAGGATCACCTCTGGAGCCCTTTTTAAAAATTGGCGTCACATTCGCTATCCTCCAGTCATTTGGTACAGAAGCTGATTTAAATGATAGGCTACAGACTACAGTTAGTAGTTCTGCAATTTCACATTTGAGTTCCTTCAGAACTCTCGGGTGAATACCATCTGGTCCTGCTGACTTATTACTGTTTAGTTTACCAATTTGTTCCAAAACCTCCTTTAATGACACCTCAATCTGGGACAGTTCCTCAGATTTGTCACCTAAAGAGAATAGCTCAGGTTTGGGAATCTCCCTTACATCCTCAGCCATGAAGCCCGAAGCAAAGAATTCACTGTTTCTCCGCAATGGCCTTATCATCCTTGAGTGCTCCTTTAGCATTGGGATCATCCACTGGCCCCACTGGTTGCTTAGCAGGCTTCCTGCTTCTGATGTACTTAAAAAAAAATTTGCTATTACTTTTTGAGTCTTTGACTAATTGCTCTTCAAATTCTTTTTTGGCCTTCCTAATTATATTTTTACACTTCATTTGCCAGAGTTTATGCTCCTTTCTATTTTCCTCACTAGGATTTAACTTCCACTTTTTAAAGGATGCCTTTTTGCCTCTCACTTCTTCTCTAACTTTGTTGTTTAGCCCTGGTGGCTCTTTTTTGATTCTCTTACTACGTATTTTTTTAATTTGGGGTGTACATTTAAGTTGAGCCTCTATTACGGTGTCTTTAAAAAGTTTCCATACAGCTTGCAAGGATTTCACTTTTGGTGCTGTACCTTTTAATTTCTTGGATGGTGTCAAGTGTCAGGGGGTAGCTGTGTTAGTCTGTATCCACAAAAACAACAAGGAGTCCGGTGGCACCTTAAAGACTAACAGATTTATTTGGGCACAAGATTTCATGGTCTAGAACCCAAATTAATGGTGTTAAATTTGCTGTTTCTCTTTGAAGTCTGTTTCTGAAGTTTTTTTGTTCAAGTATAGCTACTTCTAAATCTGTTATAAAATGTTCAGGAAGATTGAAGTGTTCTCCCACTGGCTTTTATGTTACTATTCCTGATGTCTGATTTGTGTCCATTTAAAATGGACAAAGTAGCTATACTTGAACAAAAAAAACTTCAGAAACAGACTTCAAAGAGAAACAGCAGAACTAAAATTCATTTGCAAATTTAACACCATTAATTTGGGCCTCAATAGGGACTGGGAGTCGCTGGCTCATTACAGAAGCAGCTTTGCCTCTCCTGGAATTGACACCTCCTCATCTGTTATTGGGAGTGGACTACATCCACCCTGATCAAATTGGCCCTGTCAACACTGGTTCTCTGCTTGTGAGGTAACTCCCTTCTCTTCATGTGTCAGTATAATAATGCCTGCATCTGTAATTTTCACTCCATGCATCCAATGAAGTGGGTTCTAGCCCACGAAAGCTTATGCCCAAATAAATCTGTTGGTCTTTAAGGTGCCACAGGACTCCTTGTTCTTTTCATTTCTGTTTCCCTAACCTCCTCATTTTTGTGTAGTTCCCCTTTGTAAAATTAAATGCTGTGGTGTTTTCCCCGCCACAGGGATGTTAAATTTAATTATGGTCACTATTACCAAGGGGTCCAGCTATATTCACCTCTTGGTTCACCCGTCACTGGTTATAGATTTGTATGGATTTCTAGATTTATATATAAGCTTTATTGCCAGAGATGGACTGAGGTTTAAAATGATTTGGATCTATCACAAAAGTAGTCCAGTCCAGAAAAGAGGGCAAGTCACAACTGGAAACACTTTGCAGTCAGTGCACCTTACTCTTAAATTGGATTGAAAGTGCAACAGGAGTGTTTGGCAGACTGGGGACAGGGGAAGAGAATTAGGTCAGGGTGAGTAGGGATGCCAGTGTCTTTGGCAGCTGGCCGGGGTTAGACTGGGAAGACAAAGTCCAAGATGCTGCACAACTCCTTGTTTCTTTACCTGTTCTCCCCTGTCTCTTATCACATTGCCTCCCTCTCTCCTTCTGCTCCATCAATGACACCAGCATCATTCAGCCCTGTGTCAGCTTCTCTCACAAACCTCTCTGCACCTTCTTGCATGTTGCCCCTTATGTATGAAACACACTTATGAGCTGATCCTCTTTCAGATTTCTCCTCAAGGCCCTCCTCTTAATTATGCCTATGCAATCAGTAAATTAATGATGATTATTTAGAAGGACAGATGGAGACAGTTGACACACATTTTGTCTATTTATAATAATACTTTTAAAGAAAACATATATAAAATATATTTCATTGTGTCCTTCTCCCTTTATATGTCATTTGTCATTTAACCCTAGGCAGAATGGACTGTCTCTTTCTATCTGTTTGTAGAGTGCCTCGCAAAACGAGGCTCAAGTCCTGATTGGGAATCTCTGGTTGCTTCCACAATATATAATTTAAATAATAGTTATATGGCCATCCACACTGGTCCCAAAAAATGAAAGAAGGGAATCATGACACTTTTCAAACATTCTGAAAATGTTTCATTTCCAAGTTTGTGAAAAGAATGTATTTTTATATAATTTTCATGCATTTTTACTACAAATGTTCAGGTTTTGGTTTGTATGTTTTTTCCTTCCCCCTTCTCTCGTCTTTCCCCCTTTTTCTATTTTGCTTCAGCAAAGGGGTGAGGAAAAGCAAAACTGGAATCTAAAAAAACACAACAAAAACCAAACCCCAACACTTAAAGTAAATGAAACTATTTCACAATTTTTTTTATTTTGAAAATGAGCCATTTTTAGAGCAAAAATAATGTTATGACTAAAATAATTCCAACCAGCTTTAATAACCCAGTCTAACGCCAGCTTTAACTGAAAACCTTTGAGAATTGAGGGTACCCTGCACACCAGATAGATCCGATGATTTTTCTCACTTCATACCTTCCCTTGTTCTCTCCCCAAGAAGTACATGTTTATTCCCTGTCCTCACAGTGTAGCCTAGGGGAAAGTTCCCTGAGCTGAGAAAGCGGTGACCAGAAGTTCAATCTCACCTCTTCTAAGTGCTATTTAAATGCCCATGCACTCCACTATCCTCTGTGGATTTATGGAGCCTGTAGTCCAAATTTTATAAGATGTTTGCAGCTACGGTATAGACAGACACAGCCTTGCCTTTGCTCATGTAAATCAGGTATGTGCAAAAATGTGCACACACTTAGGCACACGGGTCTTTGAAAATTTGGATTTGTATATAGTGTGCAGAAGTTGTAAGATGGATGTATCTGTTCTAACTACCCTGCTGGGTATGTAGTCTGCTCTGAGACATAATAGAACAACACCAATAGATAATATCCGCTTGAATCATTACTAGAGACAATTGCAGTATTCATTGCAAATATATTACCTGGAAATTTTAGCTCTTTTTTCTGTCATTCTTGAACCATCCTGATGTCTGCAATTTTTTAAATTATATTTTATTGATTTTCCCCCCCCCTTTGCCCTAAAATAAGGGGAGAATGGGAAGGGGCACCCAAAAGTAAAGGAATGGGAAAGGAGGGAAAGCAAAGGAGAATTACAGTTCTATTTCTATCCCCCATGACTTAAAAATTACTAAAAAATTAGACCAAATCTTTTCAAATTTGTCTGCCATTCCTCTTCTCCAAAATGCTACCTGCTCTTTAGCTGCCATGTCAGCCATGTCGCTGAGCCAAGCTTCCAGCCCTGGAGCAGTCTGCTCTTCCGTCTAAGCAATGTGAGTCATTTGGCCACAAGAACTGCTCCAGAGAAGCAAGCTTTCCTAGAGTTGATGGGATATATCCCAAAACACAGTTCTGGGAGGTAACTTTTTTAAGGAGCTATTCATTATCATATTAATCCTGCCTACTTTTAGCCAGAAGGATTGTATCCTGGTTTTCACCAAATGCTTTGTGTGGACAAATTTCATTCTATATGGTGTTTGTGAACTGGTCACTTCAGCTATTGACATTTTTGTTGTTTGTGGTGTGCGATTGGTCACCTAAGTGAGATAGTATTACTTCTGCTCCTTGTCTGTATTAAATTTATAAACAAATGAACAATGAATAACAAATATCAAGGAGCAAATAATGAATAGAAAACATTCTTATCTGCACAGAGATGACAGCATATGTGTGCAAATAATGATACCCATTCAAAAAATAGCCATTCCCTAAACATTTGTATGTATAAAAACCTGTTTGCATGAACATTCACCAATAGGGAATGATAAGGGTGAAATGAATCATTGTCTGTGAAGAGAGTGTTTGCCAACAGCTCTAAATACAACGTAAGTGGGTGCATTCACCATTCCATACTGGGGTAGGTGTGATGTATCCCTACATGGCCGTATAGGGACTCATCTGGTTCTAAAGTCCAGGAGCAAGGGGGAGAGTGGGCTTGTCAGTATTGCTGCTTCCCACATTAACAGATGGCTGGAGAGAGGATGGAGCCCTCACTTCACCCTTTATGGTATATGTAGGTGCCAATGACAGAGGGAAAGGGTAGGAGAGAGGTCCAAATTCAGGCTGCTGGGGAAGACATTAAAGTCCAGGACCTCCCAGGTAGCATTCTCTGAAATGCTTCCATGCACAGGGCCAGAAAGACAAGCTGAACTGCAGGGCCTCAATGGGTAGATGAGACAATAGTGTACGATGTGGGGTTTTAAGTTTATTAGGAACTGTAGAACCTTTTGGGAAAGGAGCAGCTTGTACAGGAAGGATGGACTCCACCTAAACCAAACTGGAACCAGATTGCTGACATGTAAAATTAAAAAGGTTTTAGAGGAATTTTTAAACTGAAGGCTGGGGGAAAGCCGACAGGTATGGAGAAGCGTGTAGGTTGGGCAGAGACATCTCTTAGGGATGAATTTATTAAAGGGGGAACTGTATATCCTAGTAAAGAGGTGAGGTAAAAGTATAGATAGGAGCTAGTGGGGAATAATAATCAAATGTCAGAGTCCCATTTAAATATAGCATGTGAATGGAAGTAACTGAATAATGACAACATGTACAAGTGCTTATATCCAAATGCTAGAAGTCTAAGTATTAAGATGGGTGAACTAGAGTACCTGGCATTAAATGAAGATCTTGATGTAATAGGCATCACAGAAACTTGGTGGAATAAGGATAATCAATGGAACACAGAAATACCAGAGTATAAAATATATAGGAATGATAGAGTAGATTGTGCTGGTTGGGGAGTGGCACTGTATATGAAAGAAAGCATAGTCAAATAAAGTAAAAATGTTAAATGAATCAAATTGCACCATAGAATCTCTATGGATAGAAATTCTATGTTTTAAAAATCAGAGTACAGCAGTAGAAATATACTAAGGTCCACCTGACCAATATGGTGATGGTGATTGTGAAATGCTCAGGGAGATTTCAGAGGCTACAAAAGCAGAAAATGCAATAATAACAGGGGATCTCAACTATGCTCATAATGACCGGGTATATGTCACCCCAGGAAGTGATGCAGAGATAAAACTTATAGACACCTAAAATGACTGCTTCTTGAGCAGCTTATGCTGGAACTCACAAAAGGAGAGGGAATTCTTATTTTAGTCCTAAGTGGATGACAGGATTTGGTCCAAGAGGTAAATATAGCTGAACCGCTCAGTAATAGCAACCATAACATAATTACATTTAATATCCTCGTAGAGGGAAAATTTCTACAGAAACCCACCACAGTATCATTTAACTTCAAAAAGGGGAACTACACAAAAATGAGGATGCTAGTTAAACAGAAATTAAAAGGATCAGTCACAAGGGTGAAATGCCTGCAGACTGCATGGAGACTATTTAAAAATTCCATAGCAGAGGTTCAAACTAAATGTATACCCCAAATAAAAACATAGAAAACAGTAAGAGGACCAAAAATGCCACCATGGCTGAATAGCAGAGTAAAAGAGGCAGCTGGAGGCAAAAAAGCATCCTTTAAAAATGTGAAGTTTCATCCTAATAAGGAGCATAAACTCTGGCAAGTCAAGTACAAAAATATAAGAAGGCAGGCCAAGAAGAATTTCAAGAGCATCTAGATAAAGATACAAAAACTAACTGCAAAAAAAAAATTAAGTACATCAGAAACAGTCAGTGTGGCCACTGGACAACTGAGGTGCTAAAGAAACACTCAGGAAAGACAAGGCTGTTGTGGAGAAGCTAAATGAGTTCTTTGCGTCAGTTTTTACTCCAGAGGATGTGGGGAAGATCCCCACACCTGAGCCATTCTTTTTAGGTGACAGTTCTGAGGAACTGTCCCAGACTGAGATGTCAATAAAAATTTTGGAACAAATTGATAAATTAACAATAAGAAGTCAGCAGGACCAGATGGTATTCACCCAAGAGTTCTGAAGGAACTCAAATATGAAATTGCAGAAATACTATCACTTAAACTAGCTCTGTGCCAGATGACTGGAGGACAGCTAATGTAATGCCGATTTTTTTTTTTTTTTTAAAGAAAGGCTCGAGAGGTGATCAGGCTGGTAAGACTAACTTCAGTCACAGGCAAATTGGTTGAAACTATAGTATAGAACAGAATTATCAGACATGTAGATAAACACTGTATGTTGGAGAGGAGTCAACATGGTTTTTGTAAAGGAAAATCACGCCTCACCAATCTATTAGAATTGCAACGAGCATGTGGACAAGAGTGATTTAGTTGATATATTGTACTTGTACTTTCAGAAAGCCTTTGACAAAGTCCTTCACCAAAGGCGCTTAAGCAAAGTAAGCAGTCATGGGAAAAGAGGTAAGGTCCTCTCATGGTTCAGTAACTGGTGAAAAGATCGGAAACAAAGGGTAGGAATAAATGGTCAGTTTTTACTATGGAGAGCCGTAAATAGTGGGGTCTCCCAAGGATCTGTGATGGGACCTGTACTGTTCAACATATTTATCAATTATTTGGAAAAGTGCATGAACAGTGGGGTGGCAAAATTTGAAGACAACACAAAATTACTCAAGATAGTCCAAAGCAGACTGGGAAGAATTACAAAAGTGATCTCACAAAACTGGGTGACTGGGCAACAAAACGGTAGATGAAATTCGATGTTGATAAGTACAAAGTAATACACATGGAGAAAAATAATCCCAACTATACATATAAAACGATAGGGTCTAAATTAGCTGTTACCACTCAAGAAAGAGATCTTAGAGTCATCATAGATAGTGCTCTGACAACTTCCACTCAATGTGCAGCAGCAGTCAAAAGAGCTAACAGAATGTGAGGAACCATTAGAAAACGGATAGATAATAAGACAGAAAATATTATAATGCCACTACATAAATCCATGGTACGCCCACATCTTGAATACTGTGTGCAATTCTGGTTGCCCCATCTCAAACAAACTTTATTAGAATTGGAAAAGGTACAGAGAAGGGCAATAAAAATGATCAGCGGTATGAAGCAGCTTCCCTATGAGGAGAGATTAAAAAGACTGGGACTGTTCAGCTTAGACAAGAGATGACTAAAGAGGGGTATGATAGAGGTCTATAAAATGACGAATGGTGTGGAGAAAGTGAATAGGAAAGTGTTATTTACCCCCTCACAGGATACAAGAACTAGGGGGTCGCCCAATGAAATTAATAGGCAGTAAGTGTAAAACAAAAGGAAATACATCTTCACACAATGCATGGTCAGGCTGTGGAATTTGTTGCCGGTGGATGTTGGGAAGGCCAAAACTATAACTGGGTTCAAAAAAGAAGCTGGGATGGACAACTGGGGATGGATCACTTGAAACTGCCCTGCTCTGTCCATTCCCTCTGAATCATCTGGCACTGGCCATTGTCTGAAGACAGGATATTGGGTTACGTGGACCATTGGTTTGACCATTCTTATGTTCCCTTCTCCCCACCAATACACCAGCCTGAGCTGAAACAAGAAGGAAAGTAAACACCCAGTAAAGAGCACTGTAACTTCCCCCCTTCAGCAAGGGGAGACTATGATGCTTTCTTGGGGTTCCCAGGACGGAGTCCCCTATTACCTCCTGCTTCCAGTAAAAGATAGTCTTTCTTGTAGTAGGTGGGTGTTGGCTCCCTATACTGCCAGCCTTCAGCCACTCAGGAGCTCTCCTCTGGCTTATGCCAGCCCTATATTTGCCTTTCAGGTTAACATAGATGCACACCAGTCCCCAAACTCATCTGAAGCAACCCCCTGCAACATCCAGCCATTAACCACTGAACTCTCCCACAAATTACCAGATTTGCTGCCCCAGGGGAACTGTATACACAATGAGACTGGTATAACTCAGGATCTAGTACTTTATTACATCACAACACTGAGCTATACTTGTAGTGAAAACAATCAGAAGTATATTATTAAAGACTAAGAGATAGTGAGCATTGATAACAAGTAGGAACAGAAATGGTTACAAATAAAACAAAAGGCATAACATGTATCTTAGAATCTAAATTTAACTTTAACAGGCTAAAATCATGGTCTAAATGTAAGCGGGGGAATAGTCCCGCTATTGTGGGGAACTTTCCTGGCTTCTGCACTACCCCGGTGAAGTGGGCTAGCGAAAGGATCTGAATCCTCGCTCCCACTGCCTTTACCAAGTGGCCTCCCTGCCCTTCAGGACTCCCCTTCCGCTCTCCTGTCTCGCAGAGTCCTCGTAACCCCAAGAAGGCTGGGCCCAGGATTCCTGGGGGGCTCAACCCCCAACCCTGCTGTGGTCATCTAGGACAGGGGCTAGGGTGTCCCCACTCCGGGGTACTCTCTCTGCCCTGGGCACATCTCTGACCCACTGACCATTACATACAAGTTAAAGCAAATGCAAGTTATTTAATCAACAATTAATTTTAAAAAGAATAAGAAAAAATGGGAAAGGTTAAAGGAAACACATCAACCCGCTCTGTGGCAGGGAACATCACAAACAGTGTCTCTGGAATGTCAGGGCAGCTCACAGTCTGTTCCTTGTACATCCCAGGCCGCCTTCTGAGGCCCTGGCTGTGCTGCCGGGATGCTGTGGGTTGGACACTTGCTCTGGTGGTGGCCACACGCTCTCAGGCTCTCAGTGGTAGGACCCTTCTTCCCAGTGTCGCCCCTGCCCTGTCGGGGTTATGATCCAAGCCTGGCCTGCAGAGACTCTTGGCTGAGGCGTCTCCCTGTGCTGGGCTCGCTGCCCAGGGTCCCCCTCGATCTCCCCAGCTGCTCACCGCACCCAGCTCCGGACTGCTCCAGCCCCAGCTCCACCACTCTGTCTCTGCGCTGCTGCTGCTCTGCCTCCAGCTCCCTGGGCTGCTTCTTTGGCCCCTCTGGCTCTGGTTGCTACAGCTCTGCTCCCAGGACAGGTTTGCACTGCAGGCTGCTTCTGTGACTCTGCTCCTAGCACTGACCTGCTTCATGGGCTGCTTTTCTGGTCCCTCCGGATCTGGCCCTGCTCTGCTCCCCAGTTTAGCTTGGGCCTCTGCTTTCTCCTTAGCTCTGCCCCACTCCGTCTGTCCCAGGCAAATCCAGCGCACATGGAGGACTGGACCTCCCTGGCCTCCTGACTCCCTGATTAGCCTGCTCGCCCTGTCATTCAGGCTGACCTGGAGCATTGGCATCTCCCCATTGTTCCTGGGGGCTGTCAGTCTCAGGGTCCTGATTCCCCATTGACCCTTCCCCCTTTTTAGTATTGGGAGCTAGCAACTAAAACACCCCCACTGAATGTTAGTAAGGGGGCAACAGTCCCCTTACATAAAGCAAACTCTCAGTATCATTAACCAAGGTGGACAGGATCCAACTTTCATGAATAGAAAAAGCACTGTCCTTTGTGTCTCATCAGTGAATGATAAAATGGTGTCCTCTTTACCTTCTACTTATATCCTCAAAGTTCATTGTCTTTTGCACCCCAAAGACAGGACAACTCCCTGTGGTTTAATCTCTGGTGTCTTCCCATCCCCCTGTTTATTCCATATGCAGATTTGCTGTCCTTTGTGTTGGCTTACAGTGCTACATAGCTGGCAGATAGACAAGTGAATCAATGTCCTAAAGCCTGTTTGTCAGCTCTGCCTTGGACACAGATTTTGTTACATAGACATAACTCCCTAAATATCATCTGTCCATACATTTCATACCCATTGTGAGGATCGGTGTGACATAAGCTTTTATTAGAGAACTTACATGATATTCTTTATGGATAAATACTGTGGAAGCAGTGTGTTAAGTATAATGAATTTGTCAGGCCTTTTAAAGTTGCTGTTAAAGAAGAGTGAACCCTTTGCCAGTTGGCATTAAGGGGTTCTTAGGGTCACAGGGACCATTGAAGGAATTGTGACTTAGTCTGAGCTCTATCCCTTACATAAGGCTAGATGCAAAGTCTCGATCTAACCCTTGGGCAAGTGAGGAGAATAACTCCCATTGAAACAATTAGGGAGTTGTGTATATGGATCTAGGCAAGTCTAGGCCTCAGAGTATCAGATGTGATGTTCCAGTTGTGTGTGTTTGTGTGTATATTAGGGCTGTCGATTTATCACAGTTAACTCAAGCGACTAACTCAAAAAAATTAATCGTGATTAAAAAAATTCATCGCGATTAATCACAGTTTTAATCACACTATTAAACAACAGAATACCAATTAAAAAGAACAGGAGTACTTGTGGCACCTTAGAGACTAATTGTAATTTATTAAATATTTTGGATGTTTTTTTTCATTTTCATATAGACTGTATTCTGTATTGTAATTGAAATCAAAGTGTATATTATTTTTGACTACAGATATCTGCTCTGCAAAAATGATAAACAAAAGAAATAGTATTTTTCAATTCACCTCATACAAGTACTGTAGTGCAATCTCTTTGTCGTGAAAGTGCAACTTACAAATATAGATTTTTTTTGGTTACATAATTGCACTCAAAAACAAAACAATGTAAAACTTTAGAGCCTACAAGTCCACTCAGTCTTACTTCTTGTTCAGCCAATCACTAACACAAACAAGTTTGTTTACATTTGCAGGAGATAATGCTGTCCTCTTCTTATTTACAATGTTACCAGAAAATGAGTATAGGCATTTGCATTGCACTTTTGTAGTTGGCATTGCAAGGTCTTTACATGCCAGATATGCTAAACATTCGCATGCCCCTTCATGCTTCAGCCACCATTCCAGAGGATATGCTTCCATGCTGATGACGCTGATTAAAAAAATGTGTTAATTAAATTTGTGACTAAACTCCTTGGGAGAGAATTATATGTCCCCTGCTCTGTTTTACTCACATCCTGCCATATATTTCATGTTATAACAGTCTCGGATGATGACCCAGCACATGTTCATTTTAAGAACACTTTCACTACAGATTTCACAAAATGCAAAGAAGGTACCAATGTGAGATTTCTAAAGATAGCTACAATACTCAACCCAAGACTTAAAAATCTGAAGTGCCTTCTAAAATCTGAGAGGGATGAGGTGTGGAGCATGCTTTCAGAAGTCTTAAAAGAGCAACACTCTGATGTGGAAACTACAGAACCTGAATTACCAAAAAAGAAAATCAATCTTCTGCTGGTGGCATCTGACTCAGATGATGAAAATGAACATGTGTCCGTCTATACTGCTTTGGATTGTTATTGAGCAGAAACCATCATCAGCATGGATGCACGTCCCCTGGAACTGTGTTTGAAGCATGAAGGGACATATAAATCTTTAGTGCATCTGGCACATAAATATCTAGCGATGCCGGCTACAACAGTGCAATGAGAACATCTGTTCTCACTTTCAGGTGATATTGTAAACAAGAAGCGATCAGCATTATCTCCTGCAAATGTAAACAAACTTGTTTGTCTGAGCGATTGGCTGAACAAGAAGTAGGACTGAGTGGACTTTCAAGCTCTAAAATTTTACATTGTTTTATTTTTGAATGCAAGGGGTTTTTGTACATAATTCTACATTTGTAAATTTAACTTTCATGATAAAGAAATGCACTACAATATTTGTATTAGGTGAACTGAAAAATACTATTTCTTTGATTTGTACAGTGCAAATACTTGTAATCAAATATAAATATATAGTGAGTACTGTACACTTTGTATTCTGTGTTATAATTGAAATCAATATATTTGCAAATATAGAAAATACCCAAAAATATTTAAATAAATGGTATTCTATTATTGTTTAAAAGTGTGATTAATCGTGCGATTAATCGCAATTAAGTTTTTTAATCACAATAATTTTTTTAATCACTTGACAGCTCTAGTGTGTGTGTGTGTGTGTGTGTGAACATATAATGTTTATTAAAAATGCTACCTATGAAATATGCCAAATAACGTCAATGGGACAGTTTGAGGCATATGAGACTACTTGGTGTAAGAAACTGACAAAATCTGGCTCCTAGGAGCCTCAGGACAATACAGCTCCTGCAGGAACTGTGTTGGTGCAGGCTATTTGAGCACTGTTGCCTGAGAATTCTCTGAAGGTGGAGATCCACACAGCAGTGGGGCGGGGGGGAGGAGAAGAAGTTATTTCAGACTTTCTTTTAAGTAACTTACTCTGGATTTAAGTCAGGCTTCCCCTACCCTGTCACACCCATGGAGCTGGGACATGAAAGAATCCCATGAAATGGCTTTCATGAAATTGGAAAGTAAAACCACATTCCAACTTCTGTACTTCTCAAGGCTAGATCCAGGTCCAAAGTCTCTGTTCCACCAGGAGAAACAGAAGGGGGCCTGGGTCCTTAGTTTGTACTCACTCCTCCTTACTCAAGCAAAACTTTCATTGACTTGATTGGGTATTTTGCTTTAGTAAGTACAAAGTGAAAAGTGAACAAGGACTTCAGGGTATGGCCGTATATGTATATGCAAATTTATCAGATAAATCTGTTTGCATGTTTATATTTTATTTACATATTACTCAGAAATTGAGAGTTGCAATTGTAGAGAAACGTAGCTCTGAACTAGCAAGAAATGATGAGACAATAAATAGCAAGTTGCCCAAGTAACAGGTTCACAATACATGCACTATGAAATACATAACAAATGCACTCTTGGGTTTAACAAGAGACCAAAAAATCACTTAGAATAGGTCTGAATTATTTGTTCATTTGGATATATATTTAAGCAGAATGCTATTAATATTTGTAAAGGAAAAAACAATCATTCCCTTGTGTTACCATGGAAGGCAGCTCACCATAAAATCCATTCTAGGATTATTCTTCCATCATTTTAGAAGAGGATGCTCTCTGTATATATTTATTTCATCAGCCAGTCAGTCAATGTCATATTATTAAATAAATCAGAGAAGACTGCACCAACACTGCTTCAGGCATTCAAAATTCAAGTGAACTAAACAATTCACAGATATTATTGGCCCATTTTGTTCATAAATAGAACCATTTAGAAATAAGTTATCTCTCTGCAAAGTTACTATGGACAAGGGTGGGTGGGGTTACATGCTGATTTAACAGTGTCTAGGATGGATTATGAAAGCAGTTGTAATAGATTATATTCTGTGGGCCCACAGGTGACAGACTGGTTATAATAGGATCTATGCACATCTGGAAGATGTCCTTCTGTAATACCAGGCCAACGATCTTACACTTTCAGATCTTACACATACATAAACCCCATTACAGCCTGTCATTCCAGAGCACACTCTTGCTCTTATCATGCTACATAAAGGAATTCAATACAGCAAAACACCATCATCAGCCATTCTTTTTTATATGAGGAGCTGTATTTTAAAAAGGCATAATAATCCCTTTTGTTTATGCTTTACATTCCCTTTCGTCACTTGTTTTATTTAACTGTGAGTTCATATTCGCTTCTTATAAATACCCCCTAGTAAGAGCCTGAAATCTTTAGCCATTTCCATAACTGGCTCAGAGTTAAGCTTCAGTGTTGAACTGAGCTGACCTAATATGGAGCCAGGTTGCCTCTGGCCTTCGTGTGGCGATGTGTGTGTGTGTTTGTGTGCGCACGTGCACGGCCATAGAATCACTCCTCGCCCGGGACTGCTGGAATGGCTACTAAAAATAAGGATTTCAGCAACAGCATGTCAGGGAATTTAAATAACCAAGGGACTCAGCTGGAACTTTTAATTCCCAAGAGGTCCTGAGCTTCCCTTGGAGGGTAAAACTAGCCTTGTTTTTGTTTTGTTTTTTTTAATTGTAGAGCTGGATTGGTTTTACAAAGATTGCCTGCAGCATGTCAATTCCCATGGTGACAACTGTTTCCACAGAACATGCTTTGGCGATGTTCTGAAAGTTATTTGACTATAATTTTCCCACTTTTGCCCCTTTCCCCGTTACCAGTCTGTAATATTTGCTAACTATTTGCTACAACAAGATTGCAGCTCCACTCAAACCCAAGTAGATGGTTTTGGTCTGTTTTGCCCATTTTATACATTTTCTCTAAGTAGCAATGCTATTTTCCGTTAAATTTTCTGCAATATTTATATTTTGTGGGTCGATGAAAAGACTAAATATACAGTAGCTGGAAAGCTTTCTTTTGCTACATCTGCAGTTGATGAGCATGACATTGTTAATTATAATACTGGTAAGCAATTAAGAACAGGTATAGTACATAGTGGGGGGGAAATCGTCTAATTTCCTGTGTCCAATAAGCATAAATTATTGTGTTAGGAGTTTAGCACAACTTTCTCATATGGTAATATACAACTATTCCCAATTTATCGCAGATAAACTTGAGTAGTTATTTCTCTGTTGCTAATGATGGTTTTATATCTAACCTATTGTAGTTATAAAGCTGCTATACAACAGATCATGATAACCTTTCATTAATCTTTATTTTTATGCTAGCATAGCAGTTTCTTTTCCCACACTTCTGTCATTATTAATATTAAATGGCCATATATGTAGTATGTAATATACATTGGGTAATATGTCTTATTAAAAATGTTAGTACATTTTGTCTTCACCATATGTATGTTTGTGTGAATATGTGTTTGTTGAAATATACATGCAACGTAAATAAATGTACGTTCGTGTACTATATATAGATCCACAGGCACAGATCTATAGCCAATGTATTGTAATTTCTAACATAAAATATAACTTATCTTCTTTTTTTATGAGAAGTGTGTTCCAATCCTGTAAAAGTCTATGAATTTTTACGTCACACTGTACGTTCAAGAAGCAGTGATTGAAATCATTGTTGCAGAATGAATTAAAATTATTAATAAGACTTAAATCCACATGAGACTTACTAAATCATCTGATCTGACCTAAATTTATGACCCTGCCTCCCACTCCTTCATGTTGTGTACTTGCACAAAGAGGAGTGCACTGGCAGATGAAGAAGAAAAAGCAACACAGTAAAGATCAGTAAAAGCTGCATTTCTGCATTAAATCTATGTAACACTTGGTAATGATAATAACATAAACAAATCAACTATAAGGGCATTCACATCAGGCCTAATTTCCAGATGAACTATTATAAAGCGATTAACAGCCTCATACTCCTGTTTTAATTAAGCTATGTTGTGAAATATTCAGCATTTGAACCTGTTCTGGCCTGCCTCTTTTTATCACTGAATTACCATCTTTAATTTGTTTCTCTGCTGAAAGATGAATTTCACTTAAGGATTACTGTACACTGCTCTGGCATTTTGTGGTTTCTTGTCAGCCCTTGTGAATCTAGATCATAGCTAACTTCAGTTCTTCTGACATGTCCTATATGCACAGTCTCTTGACTACCCTGTCTCAGTGGATTTATTAACTCATATTGTGTTCTGGTAGAAATGAATGGACATTTTAGATTAACTTAATGATAGAGATTTCAGATGACAGTAGAGTTTACTTTTGGAGCTAACTTCAGGTTATGTAGGGCACAGTAGATATCTAGTGACCTATCACTTAACAGAAATGCATTTTGAAAGTTTCAGTGCTGAAGGGACCTTAGTCTGCCAAATACATTAAAATTTTGCTAAAAAGGAAGCACTTTCCAGGATATGTGAGATTTGGTGTACCCAAATTCAGAAGATCTGGTCCTCAGATATGTCACCTCTATCTTTGAATCATGATACCTGCTTTCTCTTTCAGAGTAGCAGCCGTGTTAGTCTGTATCCGCAAAAAGAAAAGGAGGACTTGTGGCACCTTAGAGACTAACAAATTTTCTCTTTGTAATTTGTTTTTCAGCTTTTTCTATTCTGTCACCTCAGACTCACTAAACACAGTGAAAAAATACTGAATCTGCTCTCAGATATAGTCATGCAACTATTTCAGTGTCCAGCATGTGTATCTTCTGGCCCAAGAACAAATGGATAGACAATGGCCATGAACAAATTGAGGCTGGAAATTAGAAGGTCTCTAGCTATCATAGGGGGGACACGATTCTGGAAAAGCTTCCCACTAGGAGTTATGGGGGCAAACAACTTACCTAGTTTTAAGAGCAAGCTGGACAAATTTATGGGTGCAATTGTATGACAGAATTGCTCGTGAATGTAGGGAGTAGGGCTCTTCAGCCCTGGGCCTCACTTCTGGTATATGTCTTGTGTTCCTAAAGCTCATACTTCAAGGTTCAGCCTGCCACTGGCAGAGGTCAAAAAGGGATTTTGTTTCCCTTCTGGGAGTTTTTTTTTTCTTTAAATTTTCTTCCCATAAAGCATCAGAGATGTCCATGGCTGGAGATGGGACATTGGGCGGAATGAACCAGGGCTCTGAGGTGGCACCGAACATTCTCTTTCTCAGTCGCTTGGCTGGCTGGTTCTTGCTCACATTCTCAGTGTCTAACTGATCATCATTAAGGCTACAATTTTGTCACAGAAGTCACGGAATCCGTGACTTCCAAAGACCTCCATGACTTCAGCCTCAGCGGCTGGGAGCTGCAGGGTCCTGCTGCCTCCCACAGCAGCAGGGAACTGTGAGGTACCCCCGCCGCCTGAGACAGCAAGCCCCCAAGCTCCCAGACACCACAGGGAGCAGGGGTACCCTGCAGCTCCCAGCCACTGTGGGGGACAGGAGGACCCTGTAGCTCTCCAACCACCATGGTGGGGGAGACAGGGGGACCGAGCAGCATCCCAGCTGCCGGGGCAGGGGAATCCCTGCCGCTCCCCACTGCTGCGGGGAGGTGAGGGGGGGCAGGGGACTGCCGCAGCTCCCCGTGGCAGGGCAGGGGGACCGTGGAGCTCTGAGCCCCCATGGGTGGTGAGGGCCCTGGAGCTCTCAGCTGCCCCATAGCTGTCCAGTCCCTTCCTATTTTGTCATGGATATTTTTAATAAAAGTCAGATTACGGGCTTCCGTGAATTTTTCTTTATTGCCCATGATCTGTCCGTGACTTTTCCTAAAAATATCCATGACAAAATCTTAGCCTTAATCATCATATGTGGGGTTGGGAAGTAATTTTACCCCATATCAGATTGGCAGTGACCTTGGGGAGTCAGCGATTCCCCTTCTTCTGCAGCGCGTGGGTCACTTGCCAGGATTCTCTGGGTATATCTCATTTAATCATTTCCCTGTCATTGCAGGGGTCTTGAGCACTGGTGCACCTTGGTCCCTCCCAGCTTCTGCCTGAGGCACATAATAGTCTAGTCTCCTGTGGATAGTAGTAATACTTTGGTCTCATTTTAGTTGTTGGGTTTAGTGTGCAGGTGCTCAGTGGTGACAGTGGCCAGTGATATCCAGGAGGTCAGACTAGATGATCGAGTGGTCTCTTCTGGACTTAAACTCTGTGACTCTAACCCAATCATTGGAATTTATCCTTTTCCTCCACTGCCTTTTCACAGTCCTTGGGAGGAACTTCAGCTGGTATAAGTCACCATTAGCATCATCCATATCAGTGAGGTTTCTGCCTCTGTTTTTGGAGAAGGGACAGCAGGGGAGGGATAGCTCAGTGGTTTGAGTATTGGCCTGCTAAACCCAGGGTTGCGAGTTCAATCTTTGAGGGGGCCATTTAGGGATCTGGGGCAAAAATTGGGGATTGGTCCTGCTTTGAGCAGTGGGTTGGACTAGATGACCTCCTGAGGCCCCTTCCAACCCTGATATTCTGTGATCCTATTCAAAGCTTTTCCTTTTCAGCTTCACTTGGACAAACCTGGGTATTTAGAGCAAACTCCTCAGTTCTGACATTTGATTTATGTAAAAGTTGACACTTGTACTGCACAACTTGTACTTCCATTGTACCCGTACTTAACCGATCAAGTTAGTATAATTATTTATTTGTATTATGGGACCCCAAATGAGACTGGGACTCCTCTGTGCCAGGTTCTGTACAAACACACAGTAAGAGCCAGTATCAGCCCCAAAGAGTTTAAAACCTAACTCGAAGCAACAGAGAAGGATTGAGGGAAGGGATATAATGCCCAAGCAGAGGGGAACAAAAATGTTGGTTTGCAAATGGCAGGTTAGTGCCACAATTTTTTGTTGGTTTCTTTTTAAAAATTATTTTGGGGTAGGGTTTTGTTGGGAGGGAATTAGAGACAAAGGAAGGTGGAAGGGCTTTGAAAGGAGGGAGGACAAGGAAAAGGAGAAGAGGAGGGAAGAAGGGGAGCATGGAAGGCAGGTGCAGTGAGGCTGAAGAGAAGAGACTGGGAGGGAGTAAGCTGCAGCAAACAGCCAATCAGCACGGGGGAAGACTGTCCAGAGCAGCAGCTGTAAAAACCAGATGACATCAGCATCTGACGGTCCTTGCTATAGCTACTTGCATCTCTTGAGTTTCTGGGTGCAATTTTTCTTCCCTGAGCTCATATGACTGGGGTGGTTCCTGGTGCCCCCAGTGGTGGAGGGGGCCTCTCTCCTGCAAAGTTGTGGGTTCAGGAGAATGGGTAACCTGGGCTGGATATCAGCTCCCCTCCCCATCCCCCCACCCCCCATGGTGCCAATACCTGCCGCAGCTGCTTGTCTCTGTTCCTGCCAGTTCTTTGCTGGGTGACCCCTCCTGCGAGAAGCTAATTTCTGTTTTCCAGGTAGCTTCAACTGCCTTAATGCTTATGAAATAATTCATACATGGGTAGGCAGGAGGGTAAAACACATTTGTTCTGTGTCTTTGGTTTGCGAAAATGCAGGGTTTGTCTTTCTCAAGGACTGTTGCTGCTAGTTCCTAACAAGCTATGCTAAATGAAAAGCCTTTTAACCCCAGACCCTTTGTGCATTTTACTGTCATTTTAAAATGGCTTTTCCTTGTTTAGAACAGTTGACATCAGAATGACAATAAATAAATAAATAAAAATAATCACCCCACTATGCCAGCACTGTAGTACTGGTGTTTTGTGCTGGGAACTGATATAAGCCGTACAGACAAAAGTACCTTTTTGTTGTACAAGCTGTGCCTCGAGTCGGAGGGTTTGCTGATACAGCTGTACTGGTACTCTAAACCAGCAAACCCTTTGCAGTGAAGACAAGGCCTAAGACATACAATACTAGGAATCTCATGGGAAAGCCTGTTCACTTTAAAGTCTCGGCAGTAGTGGAGGGTTAAAAAGATCCCATTTCAGTGGTATTATAAAAATAATGCTGCTCAACATCAATTCTAGTTAAGGGTAAGAGACTCTGAAACTATATGTTGTTTTCCAGCTGCATTCTTGAATTTTGTACAGCCTGTAATCAGAAATAACGTGAAAATGGTTAAATAGGAATTCTGACTGAAATAAAAAAGCACAGAGTAGTCAACACAAGCAAATATGTTTATAGCAACAACAAGAAAATATGTAACTAAGTCAAGAAACTTGCTCTCATACAACGCACTAAGATACACCTTAGTTATTCTTCCTCATCTACAATTCAGTTAGAAGCACAAGCTTACATTAATAACATTGAGAGATCACAGACTGAAACATGCTAGTGGGCAAAAGGGTAAGGTTTCTGAAAAAGAGAGAAATGCAAATACTCATTCCCAAAACTCGCACCAAATATATAATTTTTTAATCAGCATTTCCATTTTATTGTTTAACTTACCCTGCTTGATCTCCCTACTTTTGGTTAATACAGGAGTCAATTACAGCTTCATCTGGGCAGAATTAACTTTATGGAATGCACGCTGGGGATTTGTCTATCTTCTCTATTTAGATCTGTGTCATAAAATATATGTAGTAGAAAAGTGTTCAGGCACTACACATGGCAGAGACTTTGCAGATTTATTGTAAAATCATTTTAAATTGGTTTTAAGCTCTTGCCACAGGTTAATTAAATATATTTATTTTGTGGTGGTGGGGGTTGGGGGGGCTTTCTGTCTCACTAGGTGGCAGTGTATGATTACATCTGGAAGGACAATACCAGCAAGTCTGGTGTCTCCAGCTGTGACCTCCAGCATCAGGATGAAATCTCTGAATGTGAAGCTCGCTCAGGAGAGATCACTGTTCATGTGTCTATATACACGGTTCACCTCAGTGGCTTCCAAGATCTCTATAGACATTTCTTCAGACTGCCTGATGGGGCTATTGTTGAGGTAGGTCCAACTAAATCTTTTACATGTGGTGTTTACACATACAAACACACTTCATAAATAAGTCAGTGTCATGGGATCATTAGGATATCACAACAAGACAATGGGTCTGGCCTGACCGCTCACAAATATATCCAGAGCTCTTCCAAAGTAAGACTTTGCTCTTTGATAATTTAGGATAAAATAAAACATTTTGTACATTTGGAATGAAAACACTTTATAAAAGTAACAACTTATCAGTGTTTTATAGATCTATTTAAAAGTAAGTGTATGTAAAAATATACATGCAAACTGTATGGGTATGACTTTACATGCATGCCATGTAAAATCCACATGAACCTGGTACAGGATTGTCCTCCACAAATATACAATATAGGTATTTCATACAATATTATACATTGGTAGATCTGTACTGTAGGTGATACAGAGTTTTTCTACAGATTTAGGGACATGGATATTTGATGCAGAATGGTGGTCCTTGGATAGGTCCACAGAGGTTATTTATGCAGGCTATTTGAGTCACTAAACTTTCTTAATATAATGTGATTTAATTTTATGTTGGGCCACTCTTTGTCATGTTTTTTGTATATTACAAGTAGCTTATATGATAAAAACCCAACACCTCTCTAACTGAAGAAAAATTCCAAGCTGTGACTCATTTAATATCTTGCATTTGCTCAGTCACATTGTAATTGCATGGGTTTCTCTTTTGAGCCATCATGTGGTGATGTATTTCCTCATTGCTTTTGGTTATATGTCAGTAGACCTAGATAGATTAAATTTTTCTTCAGTTGGAGGAGTGTTGGGTTTTTATCATATGAGCTACTTGTAATATGCAAAAACATGACAAAGAGCGGCCCAACATAAAATTAAATCACATTATATTAAGAAAGCTTAGTGACTCATATAGCCTGAATAAATAACCCCTGTGGACCTATCCAAGTACCACCATTCTGCACCAAGTATCCATGTACCTACATCTCATTAGCTGTCTCACTAGCTGTGACTCATTTCATATCTTGCATTTGCTCAGTCACATTGTAATTTTATGGCTTTCTCTTTTGAGCCATCATGTAGTGATGTATTTCCTCATTGCTTTTGGTCATATGTCAGTAGACCTAGATAAACTATCCCCTAGAACAGACAGGCAAAGCATCTTTTAAAAACAAAAACAAAAACAAAACCTGGAATGCACAGGCCAAATTAAGGAGTGAAAGAACACTGTCTTCACTACCCATTTGACAAGTGAAAATGTCGTCATTGTGATCTGTTTATGATATAAAGACGATAGGTGAATCCAAACTACAAAGTTTAGAGTTGCTCAGTTCCAGGGTTGTGGTTCAGATCTCTCTCTCTCTGAACTGGAAAAATCATTGTTTCTGCTCCTTTTGATCACTCTCTGAAGGCTGTTTTCTGCAATTAAAATATTTCATTTGGAATGTCTTTGCCCTATTTGGCGTTTAAAAGAAAATTAAAACTGAAGGAAATGGACAGTTTCCTTCAAGGAATCCAAACATAGCCCTGTGTCCTAGGAACCCATGCTTCCTGATCTCTTGAAATTTACAGCCAGCCGAAGAAAACAAGAGGAAACGTGGTCTACATGATGAATAAAACAACGAAATCTAGATCCATGCATGAATCTGCCAGAAAGCAGAGGATCTTTGTACGAAACTTTGGTTGGATTTTTACTAGGAAGTATTTTTTCACTACTCTTTTTGGAGTCAGTGATTTAGTCCTCTTCCAGCCCCATTTTGATTTTTGCTTTTGATGCCAGCAATAACTATGTCTAGAATTGATTCTTCTAGTTGAAATTGAAAAATCAGCCTTTCGCCTATGAGTTTTCACTGAACTTCAATTAGGATATAGAGTTGAAGGGGTTTCAAACACAATAAACAACCCTAACTTAGTGCAGCGTTCCCAGTTCACTAATGTTTTTACATTAATAAGAGAGGAATGAGAGTACATGATTTTATATATAATGCAATTTTGTCTTCCCATGCCATGAGCATAGAGTCCATCCCTGAAATCAATGTGGGAAGAACCTATGTGACCAGTAAAGCCACATCCCCAATTTAAGGGCACTAAACATACTCTTTTGTTATCCAAGGATCTAATAAGAATTATTTATAAAAAAGGACTTAAATAGGACTTAAGCTGTACAAAAGTCATTATTTATCTCCAGACCTTAGAGTTTCCTGATGAAGGACACTGATAATCCTTTTTACATTTTGAAGGCCAGGGCTGCCTTCTTCAGTTCCCAAGTTAGGAATCCTCCGAACGCTCTGGGATTAAGTGAACTTTTAAAACTATAAGCCAAATAATGACTAGCCCTTGTGCAGGTGCCCAGGAGGCACCCAAAGAGCTTCCCCCACCTTTCGTAGTTGTGTCAAAATCCCTTTAGAAAGGCTCTATTTTCTATTATGAGCCATACCTTTTCAGAATATAATTTCTATAGAATCCCACTGGATTCTCAGGGATGGAGTAAGGCCATCTGGGGCCCCATACAGTGGCAGCAGCAGGAATGGGAAGGTGTCTTTTTCTTCCAGAGAGTCTTGTGCACAGACATGGGGTCCCTTCTCTCTTTCAAGAGTGGCAACAGTTTTTTCTCTCTGTTTGTGATCAGCAGTGACCACCTTCTCCTTAAGAAAGGCCAGGGTGGCAGCAGGAAACTCCCTAGTACTTACCCCAGCAGCTGGGGTTTATCTGTTTATGTGGGTGGGCCAGGTCTGTTTCACTCTTCCCCTCCTGCCGTAACTCTAATCCCCTGCAGGAGTGACATTTGCCTAGGCCTGCAGAGCATTGGGTCTCGGAGTGAATACCCAGCTGAGGTACATGTAGTTCACACATCTCAGAGTTATTGTTCCAAGCTGTCCGTAGTTCTGTCTGCTCTGGTTACACTCGGATTACTTTGTCAAGCTTTTCTTCACAACAATGTGGGCGAGAATATTGCTATTTTTTTTCAGTGAATGTTGAGATTCTGATGTAATCTCATGATTCAAAGAGCTGGGGCCCTAGGTACAGGCCTGTGGTAGCTATGCCTTAATTTGGCTCCACTGGCTGGTGTGAACTGAAGGATGCATATGGCCAGAGTTCCAACCACGTTCCTTTTCACCTTGCCTCGGTTGGCACTGATCTGGCAACAGCGCTTGCTCCAGAGTTGGGAGAGGAATGCAAGAACCAGTTGTCATTGACCAGAGGTCCGGTGCCATCAGGGAAAGTGGGGTTGCTTGCTTGCCCCTTCTTCCCACACAGCACACTCATCCAAGGTGAGACACTCTTTATTGCAGAGTCTGAGAAGATACTCCCCAGTAGCAATCCCCTCGGGAAGTATATTGAAGCATGACTAAAATTATCCTTTTAAGCTAAGGACTAAATCACAGCTAAACCACACAGATTCATCTGTGTGGAGAAGAGGGTAAAGGAATCTCTTCTCTAAACCCACACAGGAAACAGCCACGTGGTAACCCCAGTGTTTCCCTAAGCACTGGGATGTGAGCTCAGTTGACTTGTCTGATGACTGGTCTTGCCGCACAGCAGGTGAGGCCAGCAGAGTTGGAGGCACAGTCATGTTCCAGCCCTCTCACCAAATTAGTGGAGTTAGGCAGCATGGGTTGGGGCCAGCACATGCTTCCATTTTTGCAAGGACTAGTAGAGAACGAGGACTACACTTCTCTGCCCCGGCTAGCAAGTGCTCTAAATCAGAGGACAGACATTGAGGACTTGAATGAAACTTCCTAATGACAGAACACTTGTCCCTTGGGATCTGTGGAGCACCAGCTGTAATGACCTTCTCTCCTGCTGATGGGTTGAGCTATAGTTGGGTATCCTGTCCTGTTGCTCCATAGTGGGTGAAGAAGTTCTTTATTTCCTCCTCTTTCTCCCTTCCCAGGGCACTTGTGCAACACAGGACAGACTTTGATAGTTAATAAACAGTCTATGGGTCACCGGTTTACAAGATTTATAACTGCCCAACTCATCCTCTGGTGCTTATAATAATAAAAACAAATTAGCTTCTCTGAGCATTTGCCCCCTAATGGTGGTGTGGACGCAGTTTTTCCATATACCATCATTGGCTCCTGAACTGCCTTAGCTATTCTGTTGATGTGGATTGCTTCATGACTTTATTGGCCATATTTCCTTCCCTTGCATTAATTTTTTAAAAGAACTTTACACAATTCCCTTAACAGTCACAGGCTCCTCGCTGTCTTCAAACACACAAACATCATTCTTCACAATCAAAACGTGTCCCACTAAGCTTGTTGAAATGACAGAGGGCCTGATCCTGGATATCTTGAGCCCCCATATCTCTCGCAACATTTCTGGGGGAGTGTACACTGCAATATATCTCTTAGCCCATGGCTCAACAAAGAAAAGAACAAAGTAACAGATCCACATGGGAACTAAGCAAATCAAAACCAACTTGAACCTCCATGGGTGAAAGTGTGAAGAGATGATAAATGTTATATGTATTTGTTCACTGATATTTTAGAAATTCTGCATGCCTTTTGTGTAATAACAACTAGTTCTGAATATGACAAAATAAAAATGCTCACATAGCTTTATTTTCCATAAATTTAATGAGATCACTAGCACCTAGTCTCCGTTCATATTTGTTATCAATATACTGATGTGAGCACAGTCATGCAAAATGTATTTAATTTGCTGAGCAAAAATTCTGCCCTCAAATACACATCCTCAGTTCCCATTGCATTCAACTGGAGTTATGTCTGTGTATATGAAGGAATAATTTGGCTTACATAAGGTGGTTTTGCATAAACCTATTAGGAAGTTCTTAGCCACTTGTGATTTTATTATATTATCAGTTGTACCCTGCTCCGATTCACTTCAGTGGGAGCAGCATTGGCCCCCTGGCCCCAATTCAGCAAAGCACTTAAATGTATTCTTCACTTTAAGCAGGAGCCTAACCCCATTGACTTAAAGTGAAAATTGAAAAGCCCCATTAAAGAGAAGCATGTGTTTAAGTGCTTTGCTGAATCAGAGTTTACATCAACTCAGAATAAATGTCTATATAGGCAACACTTTGTTCAGAACTCTTATATTGTTCTAGATATGTTTTTCCCATTAAATATGAACTTTACTAGTATGACCAGAAATTTGATGTCTGGTATGAAAAGTAGTTTCATAAACTTCATAAGCATGAGGCAAAAAACAAAAAAACAAAAAAAGCCCACTGTTTTAAAAGGCACATTAAGTACAAGATGACATGAATAAATTACTTTACAAATGTTAAATAAAAATACTTTTTAAAAATGTGTGGCATGAAGATTATAGAGGTTAAACTTTTAAATGCAATCCTTGTATCACAAGCATTGTAAAACTCAGAATTCACTTGCAATAAAACCCATTTTCCTTTTTACTTATCATGTATTTCCCCTTTATAGTACTCAATTAAGATTCTGGTTACCCATGGAATGACCTTCCAAAAATCATTTTTCATGCCTTTCCTCATTCATTTATCTTATGTTATTGTAATATATGGAAAATTATTGAGTTTTATAATTTAAAATGTATTTGAAATCCATGCACAAAAAAAAGTTAATGCTGAAGATAAGTGTGTGCAGTCTGCACTGTGATAACACCATCTCAGTGATTTTTATCTTGACTTCTTCTGGTGACTGAAGTTGATTTCTTATTAAAAGGGCAAAGATAAGTCACATTAACTCAGCAAAAAAAATCAGTTTCTTATTGTAGACCTAGTAAACCTCAACACCATAGAGAAATTTTTCATAGTATAATTTTATCTATCAAATAAACCTAAACAAATGTCAAGGATTCATCCAATTTAAACATACTGGATAAAAGAGATATGTTTTCCCTAATTACTTGAAATATACCTACTGGTAATAGGATAAGACAGTATAGGTAACTAACCAATTACTTAGTGTAAGATATTTACATCCATCCATATGCTATGAATTATGTTTAAACTCTCTTGCACTTCTGGAAAAGTGAATAAAATCATGTAAGTTTATTTTGAATACGAGATCAGATATAGTATGTTGAGTGACACTTAAAAAGAATGAAACAGTAACTGTAGCTTATTTTCTGAAGCAATCTTGACACTAATGCTAAATTACAGCTTGGAAACATCTAGCATTTTTACCTTTATGAGAAAAGGCTTTTTACATATTTAACATAATACTAGGGAAAATATACTGGAATGATGTATAAAGATATGTACACTGTAACCAAAGGGCATTTATATTCCCCAGTAGAATACTTACAACAATTTTATTGCCATTTGGTGTCATTTTCTAACAGATATAAAATACAGCCAGTAAACAAACTAGACTTTAGATTTAAGCTGACAGCTGTTCCTTCAAAAGCAATATTCAGATATTTAATCTTAAGAATACTGAATATTTTACAATTGTTTGAGCAAACTATACTTTTATAAAGCATAGGACTGTATGCTTGTGTATACAGTACTTGGATCTGATAATGACATAAAAAAACAACCCTAGAATAATCTACACACTGGGTTGCGTCTATATACTCCCTGAGCAAATAAACAGATTACCTCATGTTTTTACCTCGTGTTTTATTCTTCATGCAGCATAACCTTTTTACAGATGAAATGTTACTGTGAATGCTGTGGGCCAATTTTTTTTTCCCTGTGGCACATAACCAATGCTGTTAATTCCATTGAGGATGTATGCACGTAACTGAGGGCAGATTGTGTCTCTGTAGCTATATTAAGGGATACATTTGTCCATGTGCAGAAGGTCTTTTGAGGCCTTCCGCACGTAGGGTGACCAGCTTTGCGGCTTTGTCTTATATAGGCATCTATTACCTCCTGCCCCTCCCCTGCCCTGTCCACATTTCTCACCCTTGCTATCTGGTCATCCTATCTGCATGACAAAAAAGCCATATTTCACCTTCATTAGGGGGCTGGATGCAGCAGCCATGGAGGTGATGGGGAGCCTGTATGCCATCCCAAATAGGGCCTGAAGGTACAGGCTAATGGATTCACAGTTATATGACTTCAGTGGCCCTAAAAACAGTGCAGAAAGAGCAAGAGAAAATGTGCCTAGTAAGCTACCTCAACCTAAACTGTTAAATTAAGGGCCATGACAAAACTCATGGGTTGGAGCGTGATATTGGGCCAAGTTATCTTCTGGTGTAAATAGATGCAGGTCCGTTGTCTTCAATGGAGCTCTGCCAATTTACTCCAGCAGAGGAAATGGGAATTTTTTCCGTTGGATTCAAGTGTGTATGATCAGACTGTACTGTATCCTAATCATTCCATCACAATATGTGTTCAAATTCAAATTAGAACAATATATGGCGATAATGATTAAAAATCATTCAATTCAGAATAGGTATCAGCATAAAGGATGATATGATGCATACAGCATGAACTGGTTCTACTTAAAAGGAATTCAATAAAACGAAAGTTTTTTTTCCAAGTAATTTCATCGTCTTTCATTACCCCTTCTTTTATCCTATAAGCTTTATAAATAGCATTAACTTTTAACTTCTTGTGTTCGTTTGTGAAAAGGGTTGCCCATTTTATGTGTTTGATTACTTAGGATGAATCATGTTTTAAAACTGAGTTGTATCTTTGAGTCAGAACTACAGATGAGGTAAGTCCACCATGGGCTCCTGGCATGATGTGAGTGCTGTAAGGTAACTAACAAATCAGAGGAATATGTGCACAACAGCATTGTATCCTAGCAATGTAAATGGACCCCCATTTTTAAAATATATTGGCTTCTTTACTGCAGGCTTAGAAGAAAGAGAGAGACACACAGATCTATGAGTATTTGAGCATGTGAATTCAAATTTGTTTTCCATGAAGAGCTGGGGAGTTAAAACTCTTATTACTTGACTGTTCATGGAAAGGAAATACAACATGGATGCAACCTCTGCCAAAGTGAATTCATGTAATGTGAGCAAAAAGTCATGGGGAAAATGTTGTGATATGTGCACCACTCTACTTTATTATAAACTTTAATACTCCTAATAAAGACACATTTTAAAAGTGCACTACTGAACCATTTTTCTCAACTTCCCTCCCTCTTCCAACACATTTTCAAATATACAGATTTGTTCTGAATGAGTGTTTTGTGACTGACTTTATGGTGTAAGAACAGTGTAACTTACTGCTGTCAGCTGTATTTTGAACTCTTAAATGTTTATAATCTTTATTCATTTATCATATATTTTTACTTGAATCAGCAGTAAAATCTGTGAAATCAAAGGATAAGTGCCAAAACTGTATTAGCTTATTTTACCTAAATAATAATAAAAAAACCTTTGAAAAAGTACCTCGCAGCTACACAAATTGACAAAATTCATCAATTATATTTTTGCTCACTTTATAATTACGCTGTAGTAACTGTAAAGTGAACTTTAGTCCATGGTTGATTAATTATAATGTTACTGCCATTAAGTCACTTTCAGAAATAACAACTTGGGCTTTAATTAATTTAATATCACAACTTTACACAACATCTGATCAAATCCAAAATTTGTACTATGAATACAAGCTGCAATTTTGAGTTTGTAAATATGTGACATCTAAAGTGTGATACAGCAGTTTCCCTTACCTTGGACAAGCTTGTTGATAACTGAGCTATGCAAGCTTAATAATACCCTACTAATCAGACTGGAGAGAGCATGGGATTCCCCCATTATCCACCTTCTCACTTACAAAAAGGCTTTTGCAGTGAATTCCAAATAGTTCCTATTTCCACTCATTTGCATGTATACTTGGAAATAAAAAACTCATAGGTGTAATCTGCACTACAGAGAATTTGGAACAGGGCCTGTATATACACACAAATGTTGTTTCCATTTTCTTCAAGTTATCATACAGGGGGAAATTTTGCTATTTTACGTAATTCTTTCAGTTTCTATTTACTAGTAAAATGACACTGTGACCCTCCCTTTGGCTCACAATAATACCAATACGGGCCCTAGCATTTGAACAAGTGCAGGGATAGGGCTTTTGCCTTCTTGAAGTTTTTTCTGAGACAATATTGATGCAAAGCAATGTCATGACATTGTATCCCATATGTATCGGCCCTGAAGTTTCTTCATTCCCTGTGGAACATAGAATAGGACTATCCAAATCCATCCCATCCATTAGGGTAATATACAATATATAAACAGTAGGTGCCATTGGTAACCCTATTGGTGGCAACTGCCAATGGACAATTATCTAGGAGAGGAAAGATAGTCCAGTGATTAGGGTGCTAATCTGGGACTCTGGAGACCTGGAGTCAATTCTTTTTTTCCTCTTCAGATGTCTTGTCTGATCTTGTGAAAGTTGCTTGGGCCCAGATCTTCAAAGTTATTTAGACTCCTAAATCAATGAAAGTTAAGAACTTATACTTTTGAGGATCTGGGTTTTAGTCTTTCTGTGCCTGTGTCCCATTGGAAATTAATACTAATAATACTTACCTCTTATATTGCACTTTGCATCTTTAAATGGAATGGGTATAATAGTACTGCTGTATCTCACAGGGGTGTTGCGAGCATCGCTACATTAAAGACTGTAAGGTGATCAGATAATGAGAGCTTTATAAGTACCTAAGATAGATGAGAATGGGGGGAAACCTACTTTCAGTGTTTTATTTAGTCCCCTTCCTAAACAAGTGTTGTCTGATTGATTGCAGCAACTTATAGCCATGGTAAGCCACTAAGATTTGTGAAGTGCATTTAAAAAATGTTGACTTATTACCAGAGAAGCTTACTTATACCACCACTAGAGCTGGTGTAGTAGAAGATAGAGCACTGGGGTGTAACTGAGGCAACCTGAGTTCTAGTTGCAGTTTTGACTCTGAGCGCCTGTATGACGTTGGGTTAGTTTTGGTGTCCACATCTGTAAAATGGGGTTAATAATTCTTACGTCCTTGGTGAACCACTTTCAGATCTATAGATGATCGGTGTTATATAAAAGCTAGGTATTATTTGTTTAAACAATGTATTTGCTAAATTTTGCCAATTTTTCTATTTCAGTTGTCCGTGCATTGATCACAATATTTTAAAGATTTAGTAATAATTGAAAACTACTTTTCTCCATCACAAGCGCTGGCTTCCTCCGGGCCCCGGGAGTATTCAGCCCCCTGCCCCAGTCTGCACCTCAGCCCACCCCGCCTCTTCCTGCTTCTGCTCCACCCCGCCCTGCCTCTTCCCTCCCAGTTCTGCCCCCTCCCCGAAGTGCACCCTGTCTCCCCCCCCCCACAGTGCCTCCTGCACACCGCGGATCAGCTAATCATGGCAGGGGGTGCTGGGAGGGAGGGAGAGGGAAGGGTTGATTGGTGGGGCTGCAGGCAGATGGGAGACATGGGGGGGGGAGGGATACTGGCTGCTGGTGTGTGCGCTAAGCTAATTTTTTTCCATGGGTGCTCCAGCCCTGGAGCACCCACAGAGTCGGAGCCTATGTTCTCTATATTGGGACACCTGAGTGCTCCTCAGCCAACAATCAGAGCTAATGTGTGAGTCTGTTCCTACTGGAGTGTATCAGTGTGTGCAGTGGCTATCTAGACTGGGCAAATAATGGGAGAAAATATTTGCAAACATTTTTATTCGTTTTGAATCACAGCTTTTGAGGGATGAAACTGCATCTTGCAGGAACTGTTCCGGGATTGGATGACCTCACATCATACATCTGCCTGAAATATGAGTCTGAAATTTGCTTTCTGCTAACACTGAAGTGAGCAAAACTTCTTTCATATGAATGCTCACAAAAAGCGAACAAAATCAGGGCCTGGGCACCATTGTGTGAAGAGCTATATACATTACACAAGTTGAGACTCTGACCTATAATGTGGTAGCTGCTGCTGAGTTGGGTTAGATTTGAATCAATGACCTGGAATTGCTATATCCTATTACCAGTCTCATAATAATCCATCAACTCCCCCAAGTGGCCCTGATTTTCTTAATTTAAGGGACAATTCTGTATTCAGTTACATTTTCTCCATGTATGAAGAATAACATAAAATGAAATTATTAAAAGCAACAACAATAACAACAATTTCCATTCTATTGTTTTATTTGAGCATTTTAGGTTCTGAGCAAAATTAGGCGAATTCACATTTCACATGTGTTTAAATTGCTAATCCCGCCACTGTTATCTGTATTAGTGAATATATTTCCAAGAACTCTTACTCTATAATGTTTTGGCAGTACTGTTATAAAAATTGTATAAAGTCTCGGCATGGAACTGAACCATGAAACCCAAATTGTAAGCTGCTGCTGAGCTGGGTTATTAGTATGACAGTACAAAATTTCAAATACAAAGAGACTTTCAAGCTATAATATTTTAAAAAGGCGAAGAGGAAAGGAAGTGAAAGCAAACTCACGTTGGTTGCTTCTAACTTAATATTTCACTGAACTGGGCCACAGTAATGTGTCTGGGTTTTATACATTCTGTTTTTCAGGCATTTGATGACATTAGTGGGGTTAGTCTTTTATATGATGAAGTGAGCACGACCATTCAGGAACATGTAAGCGAAATGGACAATGTGCTGGGAGCCTCTTCAGTTATCAAGCGGAGGGAAAGAAAAAAGAATACAGCAAGGTGGAAAGGTATTATTTTCAGTGACCCCAACTGACTTAAAGAAAATGCCAGTATTTACATGTGAAGCAGCATGTGCTATAAAAGGGAACAGATTATTTCAAAGCACAGTTTCTCCTGGAAAGAATAGGCCCCAATCATTTTTGTCTGCATTTGAGTAGTGGTGTTTCCAATTGTTGTTCACCACAGTATGGCATCGTTAGTCTGTCACAAGTGTACATCATGAAGAGAGAACAGCTGTCACTGTTTCAGTGGTGAACACCAAAGATCATAATGCTTTCAACACTGGAATTTGGTACAGCTGTAATGCAATTGAGAGAAATAGATTTTGAACAAAAATCAACATTTAAAATGTGCTGCAGACATAAATCAGCTGCTTGATTTCTAATTAGGTAAATACAGTGTGTGTGTGTGTGTGTGTGTGTCTACGTGTGTGTGTGTGTGTACACATGCATATATATACAAGGACTTATGCTGCATTTAACTTTATGCACTGACAGACACTGAACTACTCACAATGTGTAAAGTTAAATGCATGTGTAAGTCTTTGCCTGGAGTGATGTCTGTATATGTCTCTCCAGTAATAACTGTAGTAGTAGCAGCCCATGACAAAGTGGTATCAAAGTATTAAATTGTACAGAGTGATCATAATGTGTTACTTAAACCTTGTCAGTAACATGAACTATATATTTATTTTTATTCCCATATACAAAACCTCAGTCCTGCATCAGAATCCACAAGCACTCTACACTTCTGCTAAGGCCCTCTAGATTTCAGTGGTACTCCACATATACAGAGATTTTGATGCACTACCAGTGCCCAGGTTTGGATAGAAGTTCCATGTGTTGTTATCTGTATCATATCCAGATTACTGATGGTTGAACCTTAAAAGGTTCAACATTTCAGTTCAGATGAACAACTAAAAGATATACAGGGAATTTTTAGTGAAAATAATGGAGATTGATATATAGCCAGTTGCTCAAACAGGTTTCTTGTTGATGAAGAAAGAAAACATGGTAGTTGGTATGGTGTCAATCATCTGATTACATTAGATGTCTGTTTTTAACTTTAGGAGCTCATTTTGTCTCCTGCAAGAGCTAAGTCATCAGGAAGAATGTTTAGTTCACAGCACTTTTTGCATCCTGAGTCATCTCCAAAATCTGCATCCTCATCCAATAGACATCTGCTTCTGTTATTCACATGTCCATGTGTATGGAACTATAGCTGCTTTGTACAGCAAGTGCTGTGTGCACAGACCGCTAATTAACTTAAATGAATGCTCCCATGAGACAGGTGGTGCATCAGGTCACATGTATAAACTGCAGATATAAATATTGCATTTGACTTTCTCCCAAAATACCACGCTATTCCTACAGGGACTTTAGACTTCAGAGGCTTTATTTGTATGTGCTTTCATTGTAAAGGTGGGGAAAGGTTTATAGATTTGCCTTTCAACCTTCATGAATAAAATACTACCGTATTTAACAGTAATTGTTCAAAGCACTGTAATATCACTGTTGTAAGATGTAAGATTCAAAGTGGCTTCATTCCACCTTAATCACCTCTAGTGTGTTGGCCACCCTCCAAGCAACTTTACGGTCCATGAAGCCCTAAAGGGGCCATTCTCTCCCTCATGCTTACTGCACTGGGAACCACAGCATCTCTGCTACCCTGGGATGGAGTTACCACCTGCAGGCTTTATTATTTATTTATTTATTTATTTATTTTATTTGTATTGCAATATCCCAAAAGCTCCAACTTAATAAGGGGCCCTTTGTGGCAAGCACTGTACAAACACATAGGAAGAGACTCCATGCCCCCAATAGGCTACAATATGATTAGACAACAAAGGAAGGAGAGGCACAGAGAAGTGAAGTGACGTGCCCCAGGTCACACAGCAGCTCTATGACAGAGGTGGAGATAGAACCCAGGTCTTCTGAGTCCTAATCCTTTGCCCTGTCTCCTGATCAATGCGACTTTACAATCCCTCTGCGCCCTGAAGAGGTACAATGTGCCTGTAGTGAAGAAAATATTTTGGATCAGCATTTTGAACCATTCACGCAGAACACTTTTCATATTTTAATTTATTTGATGCATGCGTTTATTTCTGAGTGGGAGCTTTACTCTTCTTTTACAGATAGTGTTTGTTGATGTTGCTGTGTGTACATTGGTGTAGTAAAATTACTTTAGATGCATTGACCTTCTGTTGGACTTTTCTTGACGTCTTACGCCTATTGATTAATTTTGATATGTAGAGCTTCGGTTCTCAAATATCTGAAAATTATTAAATTACATTAGATGGAAACCCATTGATGTAAATGTCAGTACCACAGACAAATTGTCTTCTGGGGTTGCAAAATATCTTGTAGGTTTTCTTTCTTTTCTTTACTAATTGGATTTTTTAAAAGTCCAGTAGAAGATCAAAGAACACAAATAAATCTCCTGTACATTTATAAATGGTGATGTAATTTGTTTTGGATTGTATAGTTGTTAAATACCACTTTGATGGCTTCTTTCAGTGACCATAGAAATGAAATTGCATCTTTAATTTTCACTTACTCTATGGTTCACTTAATCTAAGGCACTTTAACTTATGGTTCAGAGTTCTGAAGTGGGAATTGATTCCTGTGGATGCTGTTTCTTTAGAGAAAGTTGAAGGAAATTTTGTCTGTTCTCGGATTTTTCAATGGAATTCTTAAACTTCAGCTGAGCAACACTTCTCGTGCTTAATGTACCAATATCAATTCATGGCTTATACAGGTACATCAACACAGCAGGAGTTCTTATGTGCCAGACTGTGACCCCCTGCAACTTCAATTTAAGTACAGTGGAAATATTGCTTTTGTCTGATAGCAGGAATGTATGAAGATAGAGGGTCAGATCCTCAATTAGTGTAAATCAGCAAAGCTCCAGAAACTCCCATGGAGCTATATCGATTTATACCAGCTGAGGATCTGGCTCTGAATTCTTAATTAAAAAATGCAGGATCTGATTCACTGCTGTATTACCTCAGTTTTATGCTGGTGCAATTCCATTGGTTTTAGTCCAACCTGTACTTTACAATTTTGAAACATTAAAAATTCTTAAAAGTTGAGGGGTTTTTTTTTGTTTTTTTTTAAATTTGTTGAAAATAATTTTTATTTGACTACAAATTTGGCATCAGATCTTGCTTTAATTTTAATTCTGTGTGACCACATTGATTTCATTTGGTATATTTAGGCATGTCCTTTGCCTTATCAGCAACATCATCCGTGTCACTTAGTGATAGATAGTAATTGCCTGCCTATATGGTGTTTCTTTACAACAGTTTTCTCCTGTGTAGCTATATATATGTAGTCATTACTGAAAAGTGTAAATAAAGAATCCCTTTAGTGATGTAGTTTCCCTAGGTACCGATTTTGCTCTTATTATCTAAAACATACTCCCCCATCTGTAGTTCTGTTCTATTAAAGGATAAAGACATAAGTATGAATTAAAAATTAAAATGCTTGTAGTTTAGAGAGTGTGGACAATTAAAATGTATCTGGGGCTAGGCTCACACTACAGTAGATATATTACAGTGAGAGCCAGTTAAGCAAGTGGATGAAAAATGAGTGATTTTCATCATTCAGTTAAATATGGTGCTAAGTGATATGTGCTAGCATTAAAAGCAAATTACTTAGCACTTCACCAATCACAGCACGGGAGTATTCCATTGGACGCAGTATTTTCTGAGATGCGCAGTCCTCAGTTTTATTAAATAAATCACTTTTAATGCTTAGAGAAGTAGCTGAAGGCATATTGCTAAAATAATAAAAAGTAAAATGATAATTATTTTTTAAAAATATCTTATTTTAATTCTCTACACTAAAAAAAAAAAAAGCCCCCAACCATGACACACACACCCCCCAACAAAATTCCCAAACAACAAAGGCCTGGAATCCTTGCATCATCTTCTGTGTTTTCTTCAGGTTTTTTCTCTTTTTCTCAAATGAATATGCCTTTCAAAAAACAACTTTTCAGTTCAGTCCTCTTCACCTATAAATCTTCTACTCCCGCACTGAACAAATTGATGAGCTCTTTTTTCTATACCCCACCATCTCTCTGATTTGTACTAAGATAGCATTATCCAGTACAGTCTAAAGACTAGGGTCCCAGTCTTAACATGTAATAACTTAAATTGTTATAACTCAGTTGAAGTCAATGGAGATATGATATTTTACATGAGCTGAGGATCTTGGCCCCATGTGTTCTCTTTGTGCCTAACTGCAATGCCACTCTCTCCCTACCACTAGGGTTTGTTGGACAATGACCAATGGGGAGTCCATGGGGAAATGGCTCTTACAAGAGATGTGCTGGTAGGGCATCAGGAGGGGAAGACAGGATGAAGTGTAGGGACTTCACCAATCTCTATAAATCAGTAGGTTTGGAGGGCCACAGCTGCTGCCAATTTGGTCCTAGTAGAACAAATATAGTGGAAACTCCATGACTCAGAACAGTTGGGAATTTACAGAGGGAATGACCCAGGCCCTGATACTGCAACTGACTCCACACCAGAAGGACCCAGTGTTGCTACACCCAAGCATTAACATATCACAGGTTGTGTCTCAAAAAATAATCATTGGCTTTAAAATTATGAGATTTGGGGAAATAGTAAATCTGGGTTCTTTTATTTGTCTTGTGGTTCCTGTCAGTGTTTAGGGATCATGGTTTCAAGCTTTCCTCCATAACTAAGAGAGCTAAAAAGTGAAAGTTGAGATTCTCATGTAATCCGCTAACTCCAGGATCTCAGGGTTTCAGAGAAACTCTAAATATCATAAGAATCACAATAAAATCATACGAGTTGGCCAAAGAGGGGACCCGTCCACCTATGCAAAACCCTATTGCTTGTCAAAATGGGGCTCTGCACAATGAAGGTCTTCTTGTGAACCAAGGACCCCGCAGTGCCAACTGGCAATTGGGTTACATAATTATCCTGATTCTGCTATGTACATTCTGGTTCACCAGAGTGCTTAAATGAAAGCCTGGTCATTGTCATTGTTGTGAAATGTATCTTGAGATACTAGGTAAGGTGTTGTGTACGTATACTGAAAATATGTTCTTAGATTCTCTATCAAACCAGAGGTGGAAGAAGAGGTTTCCAGTCAGACAAATGATGTTTACTCACCTCTCTATTGAAATGTAAATTAAGTGTTGTCTCATTCACAATTCTCTTCCATCATCCCTCTAAACTGAATGCCAGTGAAAGATTGTCAGAATTTCAGAAAGGGACTAACAGGTATCAGACATGCCAACTCTCACCAATTAATTGCGAGAGACGCTATTTCTAAGTAAAATTAAGCCTGACTCATAGTCTCGTGATAGAACTCTCAACTATCAGGATTATTTTTTTCCAGCTGTGGCTGAAAAAAGAAATCCTGACATTTGAGAGTTCTACCCCAAGATCATGAGGCAGGCTTAATAATTTTACTTAGAAATCACTGTCAGGCCCAGGCAGCTGGGGCTCCTCCTGCAGCTCCCCCAGGCCTGGGGAGCGTGATGAACCCTAAGAGTAGCAGAGGTGAGGCTGGGAGTGCTGAACTATGAGCTGGAAGATGGAGGGGGGCTGAATGAGGAGGGTGGGGGCTGATTGATGGTGGGTTCTGAGCAGATGGGGTAAGTGGTGGGAGGGGGGACCTGAGGGAGGTGGGGATCGATGGGTAGGGGGGGCTGAACTGACGGGGTGGTGATGATGATGGCTGGGGGACTGAACTGAGTGGGAGCTGAATTGAGGGGGGTTGGGTGGAGACAGAACTGATGGGGGAGTGGGAGACAGAATTAATTACTAGGCAGGAGATGGGCAGCTGTGGGGGTGAGAGCTCCTGCAGCAGAGGCCAAAATCACCTTATCCAGTACATGTGGGAGAGCGGGCAACACTAACTGTCACATGCACACTCCCTTGGGATGGGCAGATGGAGTTCAAAACTCAAGAGACTGACCTAACAAACACAATATCATCTTTTTAAAAAAAAATCTCATGATTTTTGGGAGTCTGACTCATGATTTTTGATCTCTTGAAGTTGGCTATACTGATCTTTAGAGAATCACAGCGGAGGAAGAGATCCTTGTCTTGCAATACACTTCAAAGGTTTTCTGGCCTATACTAGGGGAACCAAGAAGATACCACATCTTCCTGCACTTAGGAAGTAAATGGATAGTACATTTACATTTATGAAAACAGGGCACAGCCAGCCTTGGTTGATGACACTGCAAAGTGCTTTGGGTGAGATGAACTTCATTAGACAGGAGACTGAGCTAATAGTTAAGTTTAATCTTTAGAAAGTGTATTCTGCTTTTGTTTTAAATGTAACCCTTTTGTTTCTATTATGCTTACTCACTCTCTCTTGAATCTTTGATAATAAACTTGCTGTTGTTTTCACTATAAATATATCTCAGTTCTGTGATATTAAGTAAATTGAAGATCCTGAGTGTGTGCACTGTTCCCTGAATTTGGGTACATTAGACCTGGTATTTCTGTGACTTTTCAGTGAATAAGGGAATGGACACTACAGGGGAATGCTTCACAGGGGCTTGGGGACTGGGGTGCACGTATTGTTGTTAACCTGCAAGGCAAGGGAAGGGCTGGCATAGCCCAGAGGAGAGTGCTTGGGTGGATCACAGGCTGGTGGTATCAGGGAGCTGACACCCAGTTAAGCACAAGCAAGTCTCTGTCATGGTGGAGGCAGAGGGATAACAATGTATCCTGCGTGTCCTGAGAACCATCACACCTCCCACCTGGAGCTCAGTACAATACTAGGGCCTGTGATGGGGTGTTCACCCCACACTAGTCTGGGAAGTGTTAATGTGGATGGGTTAAGTAACCTGATTAGGCCACCCCAGAGGGAGAATTAGACTTGATAAGCAAGCTCTGACTGGGGATGGAGCCCAGCTGAGCAGGAGCACCTGTGGCTAGTATAAAGCCAGAAGTATGCAGTAGAAAGGTGGCTGCAGTATGGAAGTCTCCAGGTATTTGCTGAGCTTAGAGAGAAAAAGGAGGAGCTCTAGAGGGAGAGTCCTGGGATCCTCACCCTGAAGGAAGGGTTTATCCAGAAGGTGATAGAGCAGAAGCCTAGTACAGGTGGAGTAGAAAAAGGTTCAGGGAAATGGTAGCAAAATTTGGGACTGTGAGACTGTTGGCTGCTGATTTGAAGGTTTCTGAGCTGGAACCTGGAGTAGAGGATGGGCCTGGGTTCCTCTACCAGCCACAGGGGAAGTAGCTCTGGCTGGGGTAGTGAATTAGAAGACCGTCTGAGACCGTTTGTATGGAGATACTTTGATACCCCAGAAGGGGAAAACTACAGTGACCTGGCTGGAGACACCAGCCATGAAGTGGGAGCATCCCAACTCACAAACAGGAAGCACGGCAACTCCTGCAGCAGGAGAGGGCATCAGCTTGAATTAGAGACAGAAGGGGGTGTCAACATGGCCAGAACTATTCCACACATGTAGCCACAAGGAGGTGCCTCAACAGTGAGTAGACAGTGCTGTGACAGGGCCTTAGACTTAAAGGATCATGTTGAGCACTTTTTTGCTTGCTTCAAAATTTCTCCTTGTGGGAGAAAAGCTATAGTAGTCCATAATAATGACCTAAACACTACAGTAAAATGGTGTTCCTGTTGCTTACTGCAGAGAACAGTATTTCTTTTTTTATGTTGTCTCTCTTGCTGTCAGGGAACTATTTATATATTCATACTGATATTTGTTTGTATTGTTTTACAAGATCTGTGTCCTAAAAAGCGTCTGATGCTCAAAATTTAACCATTTTTTGTTTGTTTTAGGCATCAAGATATACTTTTCCCTATTAAAAAAACAAGCATTAGGGGGAAAATGTTATTTTAACTCAATTTTCAAAATATAATATTCCCTTTTTACAGTTTTCCTGGCTGAGGTAATTGTTCTGAGGCATCTTGTCTGGCTATGCCAATTCTGTCACATACACTAATATAAAGTAATGATATGAGGCTGACTTAACTTGACCTAATAGGGTGCATTTTAAAAAGACTGGATGGGAGGTAAGTGTGCACATTGTGCTACTTGTTAAGGAAATTGTTGATGTTCCTCATTTGTGTGGCTTTCACTACTGCATATGTTTAAAATATCTGCCTCGACAAATGCAAAATCACATAATCCCTTAGTACATAAAAAGTGATTCCTAAATTACACATTGTTTGAATAAAGCCCTGTTGTATTAATTTAAATGCAATGGGCCCAAGTGTCAAAGCTGTTACCAAGACCGCGTCGCTGTCCAATATTAAACAGTCTTAAACAAGGTTTGAGGTTTGGTATACAGAGAACTCAGGCTGTTTAGTACCGTGGCAAACACACGATTTAAAAACCCTTTCTATATTTTTTTTTTTTAAGATACAGGAAAAAAGAGAAAAACAGTTAAAGCATTTTAAATGTAAAATATTAAATAAGGCTTTTTTTAACACAATCCATCTTCCCTTTTCTTTTAGCTGGACAGAATCTTTATGTAAGCGGGGGGAATAGTCCCGCTCTTGTGGGGAACTTTCCTGGCTTCTGCACTACCCCGGTGAAGTGGGCTAGTGAAAGGATCTGAGTCCTCGCTCCCACTTCCTTTACCCAGTGGCCTCCCTGCCCTTGAGGACTCCCCTTCCACTCTCCTGTCTCGCAGAGTCCTCGTAACCCCAACAAGGCTGGACCCAGGATTCCTGGGGGGCTCGACCCCCAACCCTGCTGTGGTCATCTAGGACAGGGGCTAGGGTATCCCCACTCCGGGGTACTCTCTCTGCACTGGGCACATCTCTGACCCACTGACCATTACATACAAGTTAAAGCAAATGCAAGTTATTTAATCAACAATTAATTTTAACAAGAATAGGGAAAAATGGGAAAGGTTAAAGGAAACACATCACCCCGCTCTGTGGCAGGGAACATCACAAACAGTGTCTCTGGAATGTCAGGGCAGCTCACAGTCTGTTCCTTGTAAGACCCAGGCCTTCTTCTCAGGCCCTGGCTGTGCTGCAGGGACGCTGTGGGTTGGACACTTGCTCTGGTGGTGGCCACACGCTCTCAGGCTCTCAGTGGTAGGACCCTTCTTCCCAGTGTCGCCCCCGCCCTGTTGTGGTTACGATCCAAGCCTGGCCTGCAGAGCCTCTTGGCTGAGGCGTCTCCCTGTGCTGGACCGGCTGCCCAGGGTCCCCCTCGGTCTTTCCAGCTGCTCACCGCACCCAGCTCCGGACTGCTCCAGCCCCAGCTCCACCACTCTGTCTCTGCGCTGCTGCTGCTCTGCCTCCAGCTCCCTGGGCTGCGTCTTTGGCCCCTCTGCCTCTGGTTGCTACAGCTCTCCTCCCAGGGCAAGTCTGCTCTCTCTGGGCTGTGTCTCTGGCTTTGGGGCTGCAGCTCTGCTCCCAGGATAGGGTCTGCTCTCTCTGGGCTGCATTTCTGGTCCCTCTGGATCTGGCACAGCTCTGCTCCCCAGCTTAGCTTAAGCCCTGCTTTCTCCTTAGCTTGGCCCCACTCTGTCTGACCAGGCAAATCCAGCACACGTGGAGGACGGGACCTCCCTGGCCTCCTGACTCCCTGATTAGCCTGCCCGCCCTGTCATTCAGGCTGACCTGGAGCATTGGCGTCTCCCCATTGTTCCTGAGGGCTGTCAGTCTCAGGGTCCTGATTTTCCCATAGACCCTTCCCCTTTTAGTACTGGGAGCTAGCAACTAAAACACCCCCACTGAATGTTAGTAAGGGGGCAACAGTCCCCTTACATTTAGAAGGAAAACCCTCTTCTTTGACAGTTTCTTAGGCAGTTTCCTTTTTGAGGAAAAAGAGAAAAAATTAGTTGAGCTGGGCTAGACCTACTGTTTTTGTAGGGTTGCTAACTATCCTGGTTTGGCCAGGAATTTCCTGGAGTTGGGCTCCATCTCCCAGATGCTACTACCAATCTGGGAGATTTTAGGCTGCTAAAAGTCCAGCAGCGCAGTGGGGCTAAGTCAGGCTCTCTACCTGCCCTGGCTCTGCACTGCTCCCAGAAGCGGCTGGCATGTCTGGCAGTGACTCCTAGGTGGAGGCGTGGCCAGGGGGTCTCCATGTACTGCCCCCCGCCCCAAGCGCCAACTCCGCAGCTCCCATTGGCTGGGAACAGGGAACTGCAGCCAATGGGAGGTGCAGGGGTGGTGCCTGCAGGCAGAAGCAGTGCACAGAGCCGCCTGCCCACCCCTGAGCCTAGGAACTGCTGCCAGACATGCTTCCGCTTCCAGGATCCACCTGAGGTGAGCACCACCTGGCTGGAGCCTGCACCCTGAACCCCCTCCCCAGTCACTTGTCCCAGCCTCCTCCCTCACTCAAACTCCCTCCCAGAGCCCCCACCCCAACCCTCTACCCAAGCCCAATGAAAGTGAGTGAGGGTCGGGGAGAGCATGCGGCGGAGGGAGGGGGGCTGGAGTGAGTGGGGGCAGGGGCCTCAGATAAGAGGAGGGGCAGGGACGGGGCTTGGGAAAGGGGCGGGGCAAGGGTGTTTAAGTTTGTGTGATTACATGGCTGGCAACCCTATGTTTTTGTTAAAGTCAGATCCTGTTTTCTTGAAGGCAAAGTAAGAAAAAACAGACACAAGAGGGGAGAGAAAAGAAGAAAATGCAGTTTCTGTTTCTGATGACTATCACTTGCAGTCTCAGTGCTGGAAAAACACCGCATAGCACATGGCTTTATCAGCCACTCTGAGACATGGCAAACTTGTAACAGCATCAGGCTGTTCAGGGCATTGATTTTTAAAAGCTTGTTTGGTCACAGGCTTACAGCAGTGTTGCAAAATATCCAATCTTGGCCAGCTAAGCCATACTCTCATTAAACAGAAGACAAAAGAAGAGGGATAGGAAAGAGAATAAATAGTGTGGGCGTGATAGCGCTCACTCCATCCCAGCCAAGAAAGGCTAAAATGAGTTCCTCAGGGTTCAGCCTGTACTACATAGACACACCTGCAGAGCCTGCTCCACTTTCAGGCAATGAGCTTAAAAGGGAGAGTTTATCACAGGAAGGGGGTTTCAACCAGGAGGGAGTGTGTTGTGCCTCAGAGTTCACTGAATTGGGCAGCAGCCACCAAGAGGAAGATAGCTTTCAAACCTCGGCCTCCCAGAAGAGCCTGATTGGTCAGGTGCCAGCCAATTGCAGCAGCAAGGAGTTAAAGATAAACCCTGACCTAGGGTCTAGTGGTGCTTAACCTTCATAGACAAGCCAGACCTGTATTAAACTCTGTGAAGCACTTGGAGATTGAATGTCTTCATAATTGGAAGGACTTCTAAAGGGCAAGGATCTCTGCAAATTCCCAAATGGGAGCTAAAAAGGCCCAGTCTATCTCAGTAGGGAAGGAAAAGGACATACTGCGTGTGTCTCACACACCTATATCACAGATGGTGTTTGCCATTTCCACCAGCCTAATCCCAATGTCATTTAAGTCCCTCTTTCTGGCCCAGGCTGGTCAGGACCTTTCTTAGGATGAAGAGGGTCTGACGGCGTTAAGAAAGAACCTGGGGTCCCAGGAGATGGTGGGGATGGCAGCCATGTTGGTAAATCTTACTGCAGTGTCTGTTAACAGACTGCTGCTGCTTCTGTTTATCCCTCACCCCCAACTTCTTTCTTTAAGGACCCCAAAAGGAGTGATGGCTGGAAAAACCCATCCTCATTATTTTGTTCACCAGTTAAGCTAATTTCTGACACACCAATTTTGGTTCATTGATTTCTGTTGTTTACCAGTCATGGGCTTAACACAGTCCCTGGGTTTTCAGTAGGTCTTTTTGGACTAATTCAGTCACTGTCTCCCTTTTGCACCCTTTCCCCTCAACACTGATAATGTGATTGCAACATTTTGTAAACTTTTATCCTCTCTTCCACAAGTGAACTCACAATTAGGCTAAACTTGGAGGCCCAAATTATTTCAACAGCCCGAAACATCAAGATGCAACGGAGACACACCATGAATGAATTTGGACCAATTTTTTTTAAGATGGTATTTGTTGCCTGTAACAGAAGACTTTTTTCTAAGAAGCAGTTTGTGTGCGTGTGATGTTTAATATGTATAGGTATGTTGGTGGACCACCCTTCCTGAGCCTGAAATTTGCTTAAACTTGCGCTCAACTTTAAGCATGTGAGTAGTTCCCTGAAAGTCAACTCATGTGCTGGAAGTCATGCACGTGCTTAAGTGCCTTGCCAGATTGAGGCCAATAAGAGTAGGTGTAATCTTCGCACGTAGGGAATAAGAACAAAGGGAGATGTGTATAGTGGTCATTGCGTGGTTAGAGAACAGATGTTAACGTGTGCACCTCTTCTTCCATCACTTTGATATTAAGTTGTGTCCCTTTGCAGCTCCTATTGTGGTGCTCCTGCAGCATCTTTGATTTATTCTTTTTAAGGGGGCCTAATTCCCTTGTTGGCTCTCAATTTGCATGTTCTTATTGTTGGTCTTACTACACCACTGGCTTACTACCACAGGAAAATCCTGCTTCAATGGACTGTACCTCCCAGGGGCAACTATGCCAGTTTTATGATAGGTTTCCACTGGCAGTGTGGGGCAAAATGTCCTGAAAGTAGGGGAGAACGTGGCCTTTACCAATTAAAACAAAATAATTAGCTGTCAATGCAATGTTATAATGAGGGAGTTCTGTATTTCTATTGCTATGGTTTCTTTTACCTATAATCTTTTAAAAACCGTTTTGAATAACTTTGTCTGTTTGTTAAAGGTTTCTGAAAGTTAGCTCTAGATCTGTGAATAGCATAGAGGTGCTGCTCTTTGCTATAAACTAGTTAGGGACGTAAATTTCTTTTTATAGAATCTTTGAAACTAGAGATGGGAAAAGCCTGATTAAATCATCTATTCTATCCCACGAGGCCAGCACAAGATGGCTTCCTCAAGTATATCTTCCAGTACTTTGCTTAGTCCCCTTTTAAATAACTCAGATGATAGGGTTTCCATCACTTCCCTTTGGAGACTATTTCATACTCTAATATAGTCTGGAGTTCCCATGCAGTCAGTCTACATTAGTCTTTGCATAATTTCATCCCCTTACTGTTAATTAACCCTCCTTGTCCCACTCTAAATAACTTCCTTGGTTTTCACACCCATCAAATACTTGTACACTGTTGTCATGTTCCCCGTTAGTCATTGTGAAGACTCCCCGTATACAGGCCTAAGGAGATGCTTCCCACCTAAAGGAAGGGATGTGTTGCCACAGTTAATTTTCCTCTCTGAGAATCCCAAATACAAATATCTAATTCAAGACTCAGTCCTGCAAGATTCTGAGTAATTCTTTGAGGTTCTGAGGTCCCGCCGGTCCCCAGCACTTCGCAGGACCAAGGCATAAATCTTCTCAAACAGGTGGAAAGGCATTTAAAGAAGTTAGAATAATATGCCAGAGTTAATGGAAAGCTTGTTTAGATGCAATTTTAGTATTTAATCCATTTGTTAAATCTATTAGAAAGTACTGTTTAGTTTTCTCATTAAAGTTAATACATCATTGTTTCACTCAAGCTGGAAAATCAGGCTCTTTGAAATGAAACCTTTTTGTGCAGCTAGAACCATTCAATCCCAGTGTTCCCTGCCAGTTTTGGCTGCCTATATGTCCACTCGTCCTCCAAATCCCTCCTCAAGATTGTTAGGTTGCTGGGGAGGGGCTGTGTGTGAAGTCATTTGCTACTATTCTCACATTGCATTGTTCGCTCTTTCTACTACCTTTTTTTTTTCTTTTTTTTTTTTTTTTTTCCCACCATATCTCATTGCAACCTCTTGTCTAATTTAGTTTCCTCAGTAAAGAATCTGTTTCAGAATTTGTGCTTTCCAAATATCCATAATATGTTTTTTAGTGTAATCCATCCTACCCCACCTCCCAGGTACTATGTGGAATTTTAATGGCTTAATCTCATTCTTTTCTGTTGCCCATGTGATGGATTTGGGTAGGCCTGTACCCATTTATGTGATCCATTTTGTATCTGATCATACTTTGTGCCTTGTGGTGAGATGCAGTTTAGACTAGCATATGCATAACCGGATTGTGATGTATAGTAAAACCCCAAGGAGTGGGAGTTTCTCTTCCTGTGTTAGCACTCTATTGTTGTGTTATCAAGTTGACTACCAAGGAGTATTTGTCCTGACTATGACTCTTATCTGCTGGTCCGCCCACTAGGGAACAAGTGTTTTGCATGTGAACCCAGCATAACTAGGGCGTGAGGTTTTATGTGGGGACTGATGGTCGGGACTGTAGTTTTTTAAACTGGGGGCTTCTGTGTGCAAGAGGCCAACCACTGCTAGCAGCAAGGACTTGCTGCAGGGGAGATGAGGAAGTCTCCACCTAGCCTGAGCAAGGATATAGCTTGGACCCAAATGGATGGGTGAAATCAGTCTAAAATGGGATTGCATTCAGGTTTGTTTGGTTTTTTTTTGCCTAGACCTTCAATGCTCTTGGGCTAACAGTACAGTGTGTTTGTATTTAAGAGGTTCCTTTGCAAATCTCGTTTTCCTTACTTTACCTGCCACATGTCCCTGAAGAGTTAATTATAAATCAGAGTGCCCACGGGGGTGGCGCTCTGGAGACGGAGGTGCATAACTGACTGTGGAGGCTTGGGAGGTTCAGCCCTGGTTTCAAGGAATTCAGCATCCCAAGTCGGGGTTCCAAACAAGGAGTCTGTACCCCAGGAGCGTGCCTAGGAGGCCAAAACTAGAAGCAGTGTCTGGACACGGTGCAGACCCAGTTGGCTTGGGGCCATGTGGGGTCCAGTGGTTGAGTTCAATACAGCAGACTGGTGACTTTCTACCGGGGGACTCAGCCTGGGCTGTAACAGTTTGTATTTCCCACTCCTCTAGGCCTCTGTTCAGCAAGGTAGTTAAGCACATGCCTAACTTTAAGCACATGAGTAGTCCCATTTGAAGTTCCTTTGTTGTATGCCTTTTGTATTTGTAACATTCACCTCTTCATCCTTTAACTCACCTCGGCTCATATATGTGATAGCAAAACACGTAAAAACACATGAAGTTTAAAAACACAAAAAACCTTCAGTGCATTTTATATTTTAAAGTCTTTTGCTGACAGATTTTGTTGCTGCTGTTTCCACATGATTCCTTTTGTCTGACATTTTACCAGCATCCAACCTGACGCCCAAGTAAATGTGCTTTGGATGGGGAACAAGGACTGTGGTTAGGGATAGAATCCAAGCCTGATGCACATGCAGGTGAGTGGCAGCTCTGAAGCCCTTCACAGCCTCTATTCTAGCCCTGTGCAGAAATAGGAGTTGAAACTCCAGCATACATCTTCTCTGAATACTTCTGTAAACACTGGATCCGCATGAGCCCAGTGGCCATGCCCCTTACTTTCCACAGTAGCCCCTCCGTGCTTGTCTTTATGGAGCTGACACAAAGTCTGGGGAGTCCCTTAAGCACTCCCTCTGCAGCTACTCATTCCCTATGCAGCAGAAATATTGTGCTGCTTCTGTACTGCAGCCTTTTTCAGCCCCCACATCCCTGTGTGAAGTAAAGAGATTCTATGACTGGTGGTGGTGCTGATTTGGCTGAGAAATCGTGATGGGGGGAGGGGAGGGATAGCTCAGTGGTTTGAGCATTGGCCTGCTAAACCCAGGGTTGTGAGTTCAATCCTTGAGGGGGCCATTTAGGGATCTGGGGCAAAAACTGGGGATTGGCCCTGCCTTGAGCTGGGGGGGTTGGACTAGATGACCTCCTGAGGTCCCTTCCAACCCTGATAGTCTATGGAGTCTTCTGAGCTCTTTGATTACATGGGACCTGAACTGGAGAGACATGGCCGTATAGGATGTCAGAGCACTATCCAATTAAGAGCTGAAAAGTAGGGTGGTGTATGCAGAGGGCTGCAGTGATTTTTTTTGTTTGGTTTTTTTTTTTTAAATCTCTGTGCCAAGGGTTCTGAAATAGGAGCAGTTTGTCTTGGTAATTAGGCCAGAATTATAATAGTTTGGATTTCTTTTCTCATTGCTATGGGGATGAAACGGATCCTTTTTTCCTCATCCAGAGACTTGGTGGTGCAAATTCAAAACTGACACAGCCCTTAGAAGTTAATTTGATAGCACATCATTTGTTTGCTCATGCTGAACTATCCTTTTTTGCTTTCTAAAAGTTGATAGGCACCGTTCCTTCTTTGGCATTTGATTTCAGTGGCTGTAATGTTGTTCCCATTTCAACAGTTAAACATCTGGGTGTTTTTTCTTGACTCCAAGCTATCTTGACAGGCCGCAGGAGCGTGATTTTAACTCCTCAGCTGCTGGCAGCTCATGTAATGTTTGTGATTTGTAGAACACCGTGTATTCTGAGAACGCGCCCAAGATGGAACGCTGGATTTCAGTGGTGATGCCTTTGAAACATGTCAGGTCGGGTGTAGTTTGCCCTGTGTACTATGCAATGGAGGAGCACTAGGCTTGAGTTGCTGCAGTCTTAGGCCGGTGCTATGAAATAATTCTATTGGTATGATCATGGAGTAATGAAGTGGTGAATGAAGCCCATTTGAATGCATCATTTGCAGCAGGTGGACGTGTAGTTCCCGCAGATGCCCTCCTTTGTTACTACTGTCTGGATTACTGCAGTTCAGTTTTCAGTGGCCTTCCAGCAAAATCAATTGATGAACTATGGAATGCTGCTTTAAGGCTCTAGTTATCAGACAAGCCTAATTGACAGAAGGATGATCCCATATATAGATCTTCTAATTGGCTACAAGCAGCTCATCATATTGATTTAAAATTTTGTTCTTACTACATTTAAAGCCACAGCTAATTATGATCATTCCCTACTCCTTGCTTTTTTGATTTGTAGATCAAGTTTCCTTCTGCATGAGCTCATTCCTTTTTTGCCAACCCAAAAAATACCCTTGTAGGGAACTCCATTCCCACTCTTAAGTTCCATAAAATGTGTATAAATCACTGCTGGTAGCAAGATCACTAAACTTGGTGCACCAATAATTTGGTGCACCATGGCAAATTCTGGTTTCCTGGTGAGTCTTTGATGGTCTTAGCCCTCCAAACCTTCCACTATTTTAAATGCATACTAACAATGATTAAAACACTTGATTAAATATGATGTAAATTATGGGGAAAAAAATTTAAAGTAAAGGGGTATGATAGTTTTAATGTGCTCATTTTTATAAGTGAGGAGAGAAACTGGTGGAGAGATGTGCCCTACATTTTATAAAATGTATCGCTTACTATATTTGGATAAAGCACTAGGAGGGTGCTAAAAAACCTCAGGAAAAATAGTGTTACTAACTGGTTCATTATTAGCAAAGCATGTTTATTACTTATGACATTTCTGTGAAGATTGATACATCACTATTAGGATGGAAGATATAATTGTGGTTGATAGGATTTTCCTAGAACTTTTCCCAGACTTTAGGATATGGACCCTTTGGATGAAAGTCCTTGCTCAAGCCCAAATCCTGAACTGAAAACTAGGATAGGTACAGCAGCATGTCCATATGGCTCTCAAGACTAGGGCTTCAGTCTTTGCAGTCTTCACTTCCAGTGAAATCAATGGGAATTTTTTGTCTGAGTACACCATATTCTGCCACCAGTTTTTAAGGAGACTAAAAAAGTACCACTTAACAGCCAATGGCACAAAGTCAGGGCCAGATTTCAAGATTAGTTAGGAATCCAAATTAGGCTTATTCATTTCAAATGGCTAGCAGATATAGTCACCAATACCCTGGGGGTAAAACCTATTACTTAATTTTATTATTCCATGTCTTTGAAATCCATATTTACTTTTTTATTCATTATTTTATTATCTAATTCAAATTAAAGGGAATATGTCTGGACTCTCTGCTGTGTATAAAGTTTATTATCGAATTATGACTAACTATATGAATAATTACCAATTACAAGAAAACAATGCAGATGGATAGCTTCATTAAGCAAGCGACATGGGGTCATTATAAGGTTCTGGTTGCTGCCCCCAATCTTAGAAAAAATATAGTTCTCTGAACCACCAATCTGAACTGGTGATAAAATATCACAAGTAGGCTCACATTAAGCTGGATAATATGCAGGCTGCTTGATTTGTATTGAATATGTGTCTGGTGGCTGGAACCCACTGTAATGAACTAGCCCACAAATCACAGCTTAATGGGAATCTACTTATACATATTGCTTAATTAAAAGTTGTGAGCTTATTAACATGTGTCTTTGGCACTGAGCTTTGGGGATGTAATCTCTGTGCAAATAAGACTAGGTTGTAAAAGTTTTATAGATTGACAATGATATTAAATTCCATACCTAATAACCCATCATTTTTGCAAAGAATGGTTCATGTTCTGTATTTATGCACTATTCTGGCCAAGTATTTATTTATATTCTTTACAGCACAGGACCTGCTGTATTTCTTTTATTTAAGAAACCCAGTGCTACTGATTCTTCACCTGTTTTCCCTTCTTTTTCTGGGTGGTGTACACCACTATGCCCAACATAAAATCTCTATTTTTATTATTATAGCAGCACCCCAGTAGCATAGCACCATTAGTTAAGATTGTGCCAGTGTTTCCATTATAAACCTCCATTTTCATGGGTTTACAACTCCACTGTAAAAATTTGCTCCAGGCTCAAACTTGGAATAGAAGGTCTTAAATTGGGAGAGAACATTTTTAACAATTAAAAGAAAAATCTACAGTCTGTTGCTGTTTTTAGGTTACAGATGTAAAAGTCAACAGAATATAACCAGTTTCAGAATTTATTTTTTCCGGGGGTCCTCTTGTTTCGTTTATTTTTACATTATGTTTTATAGGCTTAGGCCCAGGTTCTCAAAGGTATTCTGGTGTCTAACTCCAACTGGAATCAATGGGAGTTAGATGCCTAAATCCCTTTGAGAATCTGGGCCTTACTCCTAATCTGATTTTAAAAAAAAGTAAAAATAACAAATAAAAGGATTTCTTTATATTCCTCTGAAATCATGGATTCTGACATAGGTACCTCCTCTCCCTTTCTCCCTCCCTCTGTGGGTCCCCACTTACTGTGCCTTGTCTGGTAATATTCCTTGTCGGGAATCCTCAGTAGTGTGGCTGCCCCCCAGGTGCCGGAAGCAGCAAATGGAGAGAGTTGGGTTGGTTTGTTGTGACTGGGAGTTTGGGGGCATATGTCTGTCTATTATTTCTATTTGTACTTGTGTAACAGTCATTGTAAATTAAAACATCCATTTGGTAGCAGGAACCTCCCATGTAGCAAGCACTGGAAAGGAGTGACAGAATAACCAAGGAGCCATAAGTACTGAAAGACTCTTACCTGCTTGAACAATGGGGTTTCTACCAGCAGAGCCTCCCCTTCTGAATGGGTTATCTCTTCACAGAAAGTGTGTGTGTGGGATGGGCTGGAATCCTCCCCTCCCCAGCCCCCTAAAAGCATGAGTGGTGGTATTCTCCACCTGACCAAAGAAGGACAGACTGTTTTAAAAGGTGTGGCTTTCCCAGCAAGAAGTGCGATTTCATCAGCAGCACTGGAAGACCCATCAGATTGAGGGGGCATTCAGGAGTTCATTTTTTTTTTTCCCCATAGATTTGTAACTCTCATACTTTTTTTTTTTTTTAAGGAAAGTAAAGTATGTGTTTAAAAAAACAAAACAAACAACTCCTTTTGCAAAGCCTGTGCCTCCTTGCTTTACTACCACATGACCCCTGCAGAGTGTAACTAGAGAAACCAGAGCTCATACAGCTAGGTGAATTCTGGGGGAGATCATGTCCAGGCAACTGGGGGGGCTCAGAAGGACTGAAGCACAGGTTTCAGGGTCTAGGCAGCCAGATTACAGGGTCCCACTGCCAAGAGAGGTTTCAGACATGGGGTCTGCACTTGCGGTGTGGGCCTGAGGCTATGTCTACACAACATGCAAAAACTATTGTGGTAGCAACTAGGGAGTTCATGACTGGGGCTCCCTAGTTGCTACCACAATACAAAAAATTAAGTAATAAACCCAAAAGACCTTTTTAAAATGTATTCTTGATACTAATTCCCAGAATAAAATATAGTGGCTCCAGTAGTCCATGAAATAATGAACTAAGTATAAACATTAAGGGATGTGTTGGACTTATGTGCATTTTTTTTCTGCATGGCACAGTGCATAGCAGAAACACGTGTTAATCATACACGTTATAATAATGCAAGGTCTATGATGGATCCTCTTCACTCCTTACTCAGCCAAACATCCCAGGGAAAGAAGTGTAGGTTTACCTGAGTAAGGAGTTCAGGAGGGAGGGCCAACCAGTATTTCTGGCCACACTGCAAACCACAAGAGGATGTCTATCAGCTAGCACCTATCGGGGCAGCACTGGTAGAAGGGTACACTATATGGGATTGATTCACCATTGTTACTTCCAGATTTATTTGACACTGACATAAAACTGGAGTGATGCAGTTGTGAATTCCAGAGACCAGACCTGGGAAGTCAATAGAGCTGTCAGTTGGCAACAAATGAAGCTCTGGCCCAGCTACAGTAAGTACTGTGGCTAAGCATGCTTCTCCTCTGCCCTCCAGTACTCCTGGAGTCAGATCGACCCAGATTCTCCTCAGTTTTGCCCCTTGTCTACTTATTTACACACATGCTAAATAAGTGCACAACTGGTGTAGAATACAACCACTAGTGTGAGTCAAGAATATTGATTCGGTAGCATTTTGCATCCACTTTGCACAGGTGGAAATGACCATACAACGTGCAAGGCCATGAAGAAGCAGGCCACCATTTTGACTTAATACTGTCATCCTCTTGTGCTTCAACTGACTCCATGCCAGCATTCCATAGACATGACCTTAGCCCTGTGCAAGGCAGGAGTTCCAAACACTGTGTGACTTCATGTGTCGCACTAGACACCTGAATGTGTCATAAAAACATAGCGACACCCTTAACTCCAAGCTGCATTCTGTATGTGAAAGATTTTCGTTCAAACCTTCCCTATTATGGTATATGAATATACTTTTTGGTGCTTTAATTGATATTCATATCAAACTTCCCTCACATTAATGGAGTTCACAGTTAATCTTCAGGGAGAAATCAGCACTTTTATGTGAAATTAGGTGTATATTGCTTAATCAAGGCTTTTTCAATTTAATTTACTCACTAGAAGTATTCATGCTGGTTCTCTTTGAAAAGTCCCTTTGTTTCATTTTAGCTAATAATTTTAACACAGTTATAGCTAATTATCAAAGAAACTAATGAGGCTTTTCATGACATAGTGTGATAAGTATTTCTGTTAAGTTGTTATGCTTTTTTGTTACTACAGTCTTTCCAGAAAAGCCACAAACTGTGTGGACTCAGGCTTCTCATATTCAGGTTGTCCCTGTTAATAGATCAGTTGCAGTAGGCTCCCCCCAGCCCCACCCTATGCAGAAGTGACTTTTCTACAGAACAAGTTAACTGTGGGCCATATCCTGAATTCCTAACTGAGGTCCTGCCTGTCTCCCCTATGTTTCTTGCACAGATGTAGACCTTTCTCAGAAAGATGAGTCAACTATCTCCATATCCACATCCCATACATGGATCTTGCAGAGAGCACTGCATGACATGGCAGGGAGTGGTTTGGCCTAAGGAGGAGGGGTGATGTGGAGATGGTGGGGCCCAAGCACCCATGACATGTGTTATCCCACACAGTGGCCCCTCAGAGATATCTAGGAAAATTGGCAGCCTCTGTCTACATAATTGACACTTGTTTTTAACATCACCTTTCTAATGTGGAGAGTGGAATTGAAGGTCTTCCAAGAACACAAAGCTGGCTTGGAGGCACAGAGCTTCTACATATATGGCACTGGTCTTTATGCAGATCCTGGGAAAAAACACAGAATAAGTGAGCCAGCTCCACAGCCTCTTCCACAGAGAACAGACTTCACTTCCCACCCCCCAGCACAACAATTCAGGAGAAATCTCCACCAGGAAAACTTTGCAGAGACTTTGCCTCCCACAGAAAGAGAATGTAGGGAGGGATTAACTGGGCCCTTGGTTGTTACTCAGTCTTTAATCAGGTAAACTCCTGTTGACTTCAAGATCTGGCAGCCTAAACAAAAGTTGACTCCCACCAGGACTGCAATTTGCACATTGCAATGCACTGAAAGGATTCTGGACAGTATGGGTGAAATAGTGTCCTCATTAAAGTCAATGGGAGTTTTTCCATTGGTTTCAGTGGGACCAGAATTTCACCCTATGTATATTGTGGCAGTGCTGATATTGTCACAGCCAAATTTAAATGAAAATTTGAAAGAAATAATAAACAGAATGTTTTAAAAACTGTGACAATACAGGCACTAATGTAGGGCTAAATCCTGTTCTTCTCACTCATCAAGTAGTCCCAATGACCTCAGTTAAACTAATCATGTCATTAAGATGAGTAAGACATGGCCTGCAGTGTACTGTTAAAATACACAGGATTGTTAATTGCACCCACTGAATAAAAGAAAAGCTTAGTTTGGATAAGCTCCTGAATGTTTGGACACTCATCTGAATCATATTTGAGTTATCCGATCCTCTCAAGTCTGTAAAACTGGATGGGGAATGCCAGAGCAAGAGTTATGACATGTCCACTTTTGGTCCAAACAGAAACCAGAAAGTGCAGAGGTGAATATATTTTCCATTTGCAAACATTTTAAAAAAATTAATTTGCATCTTGGTTTAAGTTCTGGACAAGATTCTTGGGTTGGTTGTTTTAAGTGAATCCATTCTTCTATCCCTAGTCAATGTAAGGAGAGAGCAGGGACATCTAGAACACACTATTCTTGACAGACTTATGTTTTGTTTTGATTTTCCTTGTAATCTTTCCTCTGCCAATGTGGAGGCTCCTTTAAAGGTGAGATGACCATGCAGTCTCTCCTTCCATTTAATCCTTGACTGCTCTGCTGAGACTGCCAGTTATTGACAAATGTGGCGGTGGTGATGGTTTTGTGTCATGAACACTTATGTCCCAGGAATGAGATAAAGCCTACCAATTCATTTTACACTGGCCTAACCCAATACCCATTGAAACCAAAGGGAGTATTTCAATGGGCTTCAAATTAGGCCCTTTAGTTGAACTTGTAAGGTATTTCAACTACTGAACGATTTAATATTCCAAAGATTTTTTTAGTTTAAGCTTCCATTTATTCTGTAATGGATTTGTCTGGCTTCTAAAGCAACTATGTGAAATAAACATTTTCCTGCAAATGTTTTACTGTGACAAAAATGTGTGGTGTTTTTTTTTTTTTTAAAGTGATAAGTCTCAATGTTTGTTGGATTCAAAAGCAAGATAAATGACATAGTATACTACTGTAAGAAAATTATGGCCTACGTTTACAAATGTGACTGGTGATTTTGAGGGCCTCATTTTTTGGGTGCCCAACTTGAAACTTCTTTTAGGAGTCTGGTTTTTGTTTTGTTTTTTTTGTTTTTTTCAGAAGTTAAGGTGTGTTAGGTGTCTCAGATTTTGGATGACCAACCTAAAATCACTGGTAACTCTCTTGAAAATGTAGGCCTAAACTGGAAAATGATTTCAAATAGTAATGGTCTGATCTTAATATGGGCTGAGCAGGAGGTGCTCAGCACCTTGCAGAATTAGGCCCTTAATATGCTCCCCCCTCCCCCCGTTCAGGGACTAGTTTAAACACTTACAAGTGATGTCTTATTACTATGATGTGGTTAGATTTAAAGATGAGTGAACCAATTTAAATAAAATCTAAAATGAAATAATCCCAAATCAAACCTTTCAAAAAATGTGTAAATGTTGTAGAGTAATAATCAAGGTAAATAACATATTTTCATGCTGTGATGGAATGCACCTGTGTATTCATGCCCTAAATTCTATTGTTGTAATCTTTGTACAAAGCATGACTTGTGAGGTATCATTTCAAAACATATAACTTGCTGACTAACGTGTATCATGGTAAAATGTGTGGGGTATCTTCATGGTAACGTTACAAATTTCCCTTGTACAATGTTAAAATTACATGTTCTGACACACATAGCATCGAACTGGTAAAAACAGACCTGTCTTGAACAAAGGAGTGTATGCCTGTCTTAATTTGCATTAAAGCAGTAAAATCATCAACCAGAAAGAAGGAAGGGAAAAAAGAGTTCCCACAGGTGAAAAAACCTAGCAGGGAACATCCTTATGCACAGACTCTGTTTCCTAGTTCTCAACTGGAAGTGCTTTCCAGGAGAGGGACTGAAACTATAAAAAGGATGTGCAAACACTAAGACCCACCTCCTCTCACTCTTTGCACCTGAGAAGACAAAAGAAGCAGCTGTTGGACTCTGGGTGAGGGGTCCTGACCTTCAAGTTCAATCAGTAATGTTGTTTGGAAGCATGTGGTAAACTTTTGCTTTAAATCTAATATAGTTAGGCACTAGAATGCATTTCATCATTTTTCTTGTAACCTTGGCTTGAACTCACTTAAAGTCTATCTCTTTGTAGCTAATAGTCTTGTTTTTATTGTTTCACATAAGCCAGTATGTTTAAGCTAGTGTCTGGGTAACTTCATTTATCATAAGCTGGTGTATAGTGTTCCCTTAAAGGAATAACAGAATTAATATTTCTGGAGTATCTGGGAGGGCTGAACAGTACAGGATATACATTTCTGGGGGAAAGTCTGGCATTGGGAGCAGTGGCGTAGCCAGCATGGGATATTTAGGTGGGTCCCAACTTCAGGGGAGCTGGGAGGTCAAGAGAGATGGTGGGTCCACCCCCTGCAGCCAGCCTTGCAAACTGCAATGGATGGACCCACTGCCCAGGGACTCCCTGGGCATGCACCCAGTTCCAGGAGGAGAAACTGCTCTCCAGGGCACACGGCTCCCTTCTACATCCCGCTGCCCCACACCAGGCCTGGCTCCACCAAGAGGCGGTCCTACCTTTTTTGAAGATCTGCTCTACCACCGCCGGCCGGCCGCTCGCTCGCCCTCCTCAGGTGCCAGAAAAATGGCAGCTCCTCCGCCCACCTGGCGCTCCTGCCAGGGACCGGAATAGGAGCATGGGGGCTTGTCCCGCTCCACCCACTTGGCCCCAGCAGGAGCACCAAGCAGGTGGGCAGAGCGGGGCAGGCCTTCGTGTCCCAACCCCGCTCCCAGGCAGAAGCGCCGGGCAGGTGGGTGGAGCGGGGCCAGAGCTGGGACTGAGGGGTGGGCCTGGATGCTAAGTGGGTGGGCTATGGCCCACTCAGGCCCACCCTGATTGGGACTGTGTTGGGGTCACCCTGTAGTAATCAAACCTGGTGAGAGCCAAGGTGTGGTTGGTAGACTGTAGTACACACAAGCATCCAGGAGTGACCAACATGCTGGTGGCTGAGAACAATCCAGGTTGGAGGCTACAGCAGAAAAGCGTTGCAAGACACCCAAGGTTACAGGACGGGGTGACACATTCACTCACTCACTCACTGGGATTGTACCCTGGTATGTCACACATGCACCTCTGCCCTTCATTCTTTTTTCAGCTGGGAAGTGGAAGTGCTAAAATACCACATGAAATGCCACTCACCTGCATTAATGGGTGGGGGAACTTGATGGGGCAAGAAGTGAAAGGAGGATCATCCCAGTGGTAAGGGAGGGAGACACTCAGCAAACAACATAGGTAGCTCCTCCCAGTGGGAGTCTAGCACCCATTTGCCAATGGGGAGAGAGGGGTGCTAATTAGCCAGCTCCCAAGACTTAACCCAGTGCAGGGGCCATGTGGAGCCTCTTTTGGCTCTGTTCCAGCAGCCCACCCTACCCACCAGAACTTGGAATGGGAACCCGCACTGACAGATGTTGTGGGTCTAGCCAATAGCCTATTTAGAGGGGCAGGAAAGAATTTTTGCTCCCATGGGCCAATTGGTGGGAGACCAGGGCGGTTTTTTTGCCTCCCTTACAGAATCTTCAAGCCACAGTTGATTAAGTAGGAACGCTTTTAGTTGCTTACTGGGGTGGTGGTGTTTACGTGTTGCAACTTGTGGCCAGTTTCCAGTGCAGTTAAGAGAATAAAATTAACGGCTCCCATCAGTAAAAACCCTGGCATTTTGGCAATAGGGGTGAGACCTTGTGGCCCTCACAGGGGGAACGGTGCTAGGACTCAGAGCTGAGTCCTGGGGGATAGACTCTCCTCAACCTATCTTGCAATCTGGGTTCTATGGTAAGGAGCTCTATAACCCCCCACTACACTGAAAACAAATGTTTGGTATAGGAGAGTATGAATGATGGGAAGATAGTGCCCTGCCCCTGTTTTAAAATTTAATAAAAGTTGTGGCCTCCCACTTAATTCCATGCATGGGTCTGACTTCATTTTGCCAGTGTGCCCACATCAAAGGGCATTCTTATGGTATTTGCTAATGCTTCTTTCTTCCAGTTGGGTCCAGTCTCATCCTCCTTTCATGGGATTATCTGTCTAATTGTGCATATTCAAGAGGTTTAAATAAGCATCCCAACATTTGGACTTTACAAATTACTAGTTAAAATGAGCACCTGATGCTTAATGTACACGTTACCTTGTCACCCCTCCCATAAGACTGCACGCTACCTTGCATTATCCCCTTTTAAAGGGAAGATGGACAGTAACTACTGCTGCCAAAAGAAACACAAGCTATCTTCCTATAACTTGAGACAATAGGTGTCACTACCCTAGCTCCCTCCTCTTCTGCCATCATTTCAGAAAGTGTGTGTGTTTTGAAGAGAGGGGTCAATCAAGCAGGGAGCTCTGAACCTGCAACTGTAAGACACAGAAAAAGCTGTTGTTGGACAAGTGTTTATCCTGTTAGCTGCTTGGGGAATACATACACTATGAACTGTTTCATGGGGGCAGCGTGGAGATTACATTTGCATGTTGCCTGTCAAACTGGGTAGAACACAAGAAGCAGATAGTTGTATTTGGAGTGTGATCTACCAGGAAATGATTTTGTCATCAGCGTAATACCAATGGAAAAATCTTTTCAGAAATATAGCTCCGATTATCTTGAAATGTGATTAAAAATTAATTCTCTAACAAGAAGAAATTTACAGCTGAACAATGGAATTGCTTCTAACCCAAAACTGCAAACTTAACGCTCTGGAGCTCAGAGGCTACTTGCATGAGTAAGTAAACCTCAGTGTAAGGATTGAAGAAATGGGCACTTCATCAGAGTACCTCTCTGAGGCACTCAGCTGTTGTTTTTATTTACAGCCCAGTTGCCTTTCGCCACAACAAGCCTATTATAATCTCGCTGCTTAGTAGTGTAGTTCTTAGTGTCAGAAATGTCTAAGTACAGGATTAAAAAGTTTCTTGAAATGAATGTCTAGGGTTTTGTTTTGTTTTTTTCCATTGCTCAGGAGTGTTGGCAAGGTTAAGAATTCAGCTCCTCCTCACTCGTCACTAATCTCATAGGCCCTGATTCAGCAAAGCATTTAAGCTGAAGAAGAATAGATTTAAGCACTACAGCTGGTAGGCAACAATTTATTGAAACTCCAACCCCTCCCCATGGCGGAAAATGCCATTTTGACACACCCTCTTGTCTCAAATCTTATGGATTTTTGATGAAATTCCTTTTTTAAAAAATCTAGAAAAACTTGGGAAAAGTGATACTTGACATGAGAAATTTTAACTTTTCATTTTGAAACACCTGTTTGTATTGCAACTTTCTATAAAATAAATTTAAAAGTTCAAAAATCAAAACAACATTTTGATTGCCCAGACCCTTTTTTTTTTAATATATATTTTATTTCATGGAAAACTTTGAAAGTTTGGTCTTTCATCAAGATTTAGAAGTTGTTGTTGATCTAGGCTGGAAAATCTATCTTCCAATCAACTCTATTAAGCATTCACTTGAAGTTAGATACATGAATAAATGCTTTTGCTGCATTGGGGATTTTGAGGCCTTCAGCAGGTTTGGCCAAGGATGGCTTAGATTCTGCTCCCCTTCCTCACTCCCAATAGGACCACTCCTATTATTCAGCCTGAGCATGGGTGCAGAATATGGCCTTGTCATTTAGCACGAACAACGTAGCATATTCACACTTCCCCCTATAGATATTTTGCTAACCGTTTTGTGAAGCTCATTTTGTCTTCTTGGCTTTGTGCTACCACTAGAGTAGCACCTGTTAGCTCTTTTAAACTTGCCAGCTGCCGTTTTCTTCTCTTTTGAATTCTACACAAAGGTTTTTGTTCCTCATAGGTGCTGGAACTGGGGGTGCTGTGGGTGCTGCCGCGCACACTGGCTTCAAGTGGGTTCCATCATATCCAGGGTTTACAGTTTGGTTCAATGGCTCTCAGCACCCCCACTACAAAAATTGCTCCAGTGCCCTGTTGTTTCTTTTCTATTTTTTTCTTCACAATCTTATTGCTTAAAAAAAAAATACAGTATTTGTATCATCTTAGAATGGAGTTTATAGACAACAATCTCACATTTCTAAATATTTAAGCCTCTGCAAGTGAAGAGAGAGAACACATAGCCTCCAGTCACCACCAAGGATGAAATCCTGTTCCTATGAAAGTCAATGAGAGTTTTGCCATTGAGTTGAATGGGGCCAAAATGTCATTCCACATTCATAGTGAAATTCCTTATAGTGCTGCTGATGTAGTCACAACTTTAAAATTTTAACTAAATTGCTAAGAACTCTGGAGTACAGCAACGTGAGCGCTATTGCAGCGGAAGCAAATGGGCAACAGAAGTTCAGCTGAATACAGGGCGTAGGGAAGAGGACAGGGTTTTAAGTCCACACAGTAACTGCTCCTGACCTTTCAAATTTGTTACTAGAAATAGTGATAAAATTTAAGGCTGGAAGGGACCACCTGATCAATTAGTCTGACCTCCTTTATATCACAGGCCACAAGCACCTACACGCTAAACCCAGCAACTGAAATTAGATTAAAGTATTACAGTCCACGATTTGTCCCATAAGAAGAGAATAGGAGGGACTGAGGCCCCTGCAATGGCAGAGAAATGATTAAGTGAAATATATCCCAATAATCCTGGCAAATGACCTGAACCCACACATGGCATAGGAAAACAAAACCTCCTCAAGGTCACTGACCAGAGGGAGAATTCCTTCCTGATCCCACACATGGCAATCAGTTAGACCCTGAGCATGTGAGCAAGAACCAGCCAGCCACACCCCTGAAAGAATGTTCAGTGACCCCTCACATCTCTGGCCCACCCCGCCCAAAGTCCCATCTCCAGCCGTGGCCATCTCTAATGCTTCACAGGAAGGAGACCAATCCCCACTTCTCTTCTGCCCCCCCCCCCCACCCAAAAAAAAAAACAGAGGGGGTGGGCTGGGGAAAACCCTTCCTGAAACATTTCCTATAAAATAGAACTGAGATGGTTTGTTTTTTGTTTTTATTCTTTTTTTTTTTTTTTTTTTTTACCAAAACTCAAGCAAAACTAAAACCTGTATCCTAATTAACGCTTAAAGTTTTTGGTTAACCTTGTTGTTTGCTTTACACATGTCCCTCAATGCCCTGGCTTTGGTTAAGATTAGAAGTACAACTCACAATATCCAGAGTCAGGAAGAAAATTGCTCTTGTGGCCTTTGTAGGCAAAATCAGGTTGTAGAGAAATTTGAATTGATATCCAGATTAAGTGCCTGATGCTGGGAAATGCTAAGCTCCTACTGAAGTCAAAGGGAGATGCAGATGCTCAGCATCTGTGAAGGTTTATCCCTATATTAGTAAGTTCTTTGTTGTTCACCTATCCCACTATATTTCCTTTTTTGAAAGTAATGTCTTTTTTTATATTTGACTATTCATCTGAATAATAATCATCCTGAATATTAATGAATTCCTGAGTTACTCTAGATCTAAAGGGCTTTTGATAATACTTATCTGTATATAGGTAAGCTAGATGTAATATGTGCCATAGATATTCATGATACAACTTTGAATGCCCATTTACTGTCAAAATGACCTCTGACAAAGTAATTTATACTGACATATTAAGTATATATTTAACCCTAAATTATTAAAAATGCAGATTATTGCTGCCGAAAACAAATGATGAAATGGCAGATCCTCTTTTTTCCAAGTAAGTCCTTTGTGGTAGCAGCTCGATTGGTTTTAAGATAGGAGCTTCTTTATCCAGGCAGATGTAGCACTCATCAGAAGTTAATTTGCAGGGATATTCTCGTATGCAAATCATGTCACAATGCTGCAATGTAACCACGTAATGAGTGGAAAATGTTATACCCATAAATCATACTACCACAATCATCAAAATTTCCACTGAGCCAGGACAAATTCAACAGCATTTATGTCTTTCCAGCTTTTAGCCCATAAAAATTCTGTGTTTTTGGAGAGTGTTACACTGGTGATCTTAAAACTCCCAAGTCTGGTATAATGAGTCCTCAAGTGCATTATAACTTACCAGTAATTACATTTCAACATTTCTGCTTTCAGCAGTTAGTGTTTTATTCATAAACATTTAAACACTGAATTAGGCATAAAATAAGAATGTTGGCAACAACCCGTCTTAATTTCATTAACTATTAGGTAAACGTAGTATTGCTTCTTCAAATAATCCTTGGTTTGAATGCTAAAGATGTAATGAACTTCATGGTTCATAGCATCTGACATTGCTTAATTAATGGGTGCATTTATAGTACATAGGCCTTGGTAATTGATTTATATGCATGATTTGCACATACAGCTGTTAGTTCCTGTAGGAAAATCATAATTCAAATGTGTGCATATTTTCTGGATATCGGGAAAAGAAGGGGAAAAAACCCTCAAACTTGACAAGTTTGTCCCCAGAAAACATGACAGCAAATCAATATATGACAAAATATTAATGTTATAACTTTGAGTTTCCTCAGCTCACACTTCAAATGGAAAACATGACAAAATGCTCCCCAGAATTTTTTCACCTTTACAGTAGATGTGAGTCAGTCTCTTTACCTACTCCGCATTGTGATTTCATCTGCAGGAGTTATGAAAGTAAAATGCATGTAAACTACAACTGTGTCCCTTAATCAGATTCCTCCCCCGCAAAAAAATGCAATTGTACCTTTACATTAAGTGACCATGTTATACATAGTCAAAATAGGCCATATCCAGATTTGCATCAGAATCCAAATTTCAGGAGTTTTCAGAGCTGCAGTTCCTGTTTGGGTTTATCTCCCACTCTCCCACACAATATGGTACATAAATTAAGTTTATGAGCATATACAAGACGGTAAAGGAAAATTGTGTTAACATTACATATGTTTAGTCTTGGGGCAAGCTTCCTCCACATCTAAGCTAAATGCTGCAGGCTGGGGAATTCAGCACAGGTTTCCTAATCTGTCCAACAGATTACTTGTGAAAGCCAAAGTTGTGTTGAGAAGTTGGAGTTGAAGAATAACTGAGCTCAGGGTGGAAAGAGGTCTCCTGTGGCCGTTGGGTAAAAAAAAATGAGGAAGAGAAACAGCTGTTTCTGGATTCTCCATTACCAAAGAGTTAAAACTGCATCCTTCCTGGTTCCTTCTAGCTCTTCTCGATGTTCTAAGTAATAATCCCATGCTTCTTATCATAGCCCTAATTCCAGCATGCAGTATTGCCCTCAAAACTCCTTTCTCTTTCCCAGTAACAACTACCTTCCACTGTGTTAGTTGCTAAACTTATTTCAAGGATGCTTGCAGGAAGCACTTACCGTTTGGGAGCTTTTGAAACTGGCTATCAAAGCACCTCATTGTGCTCTACGTTTTCTTTAATGTACAGGCAGCTTGATGGCTTTCAATGCTGGCTCCATTTCCTGGTGCTCTAAGGCAACACTTAGCTTTTCACTTTCTAACCCCTTATACTCTACAGCTGCTATTCTAATGCCTTCATTCATCAGTAAACTGGCAGTAATAAATTTTCTTTTTCCAAAGGCCGCCCCATACACACGTTTGTCATTTCTTCTCTATCGATTGCCAGTTGGGAGTGGTGGGGTTAGGGAGACTCCCTGGCCAGTAATTCCATTACAATCCATTTCTCTTTTAACTACTGATCATATTTTAAACCCTGAGTTGTTACTTGACTCCTTTCAACATTACTTGAGGAGGTGTAATGGAAAATATATTTCCTCCTATGAATCTGTGCTGCCTTCCAGAATCCTACTATGCCTGGAACTAGAGAACACACAGTGCTGACTCACTTGGCTCAGGTTGGCCGTTTGAGCGCATTAACCCTCTATGGTGCAGTACTATGAATACAAATCTTCACTGGTGAGTCAGTGTCTCTCTCTCTCTCTTTTTTTTTTTTTAATGGTCTGATCCTATGAGAGGCTGAGCCCCTCATCTCTCCTCTTCAATGAGAACTGAAGGCTCTCAATATCTCACAAGATCAGGTCCACAGAGTTATTATAGAGACTATTCTTTTTGGTTATGGAGGAAGAAGCCACCATCTCACAGAAACAAACTAAATCAGGAATAAGAATTGTACTGTCATTTCAATTATTTAAACCAGTTCTCTCTCTCTTTTCCTTTTTTTAAGGACCTGCTCTTTGAAAACCTAAAGCTAAATCAGAATAAAACAGAGAAAGAAATAGAATAAGTGTATCCAATATTGATAGAAGCTATAGAGAACAGATGGGGAAACTTTTCTCTTTTTACCTCTTCAACTTGGGCACTTGCAGATCTGTAGCATTGTTTACATATGGTGATCTTAAGTTTAGCTTCTCAGAGCTATCTTAGAAAGGTTGGGACCTGGAAGTACCTTGAAATTGTTATATATTGCTCAGAGAAATGGGACAGAGACAATAAAGCAGTTTCTTGCCATACGTGTGCAAGGCTATTGTGCTGGCAGAAATGGTGATTGTCTAGGGCACAAATATTTGCTGATTTTTTGGACTAAACCTTCACTCAGATACAGGACATAATTCAGTTCTCACTGATTTCAATGGGAGTTAAATCTAATTCCTAGTTATTAAGGAGCTTCCAACGATTTAAACCGTAACTCTTGCTAGGAAAGAGAAATTTGATCTCTGGAGGAATGTATTATTACATTCACCCAGAAACAAATACTTCACAAAGGTGGATAAGCATAATTATCTCCATTTTACAGATGGAGAAAATGAGGTATGATGAGAGGTACTCAAATGATTTAAATGTTGCAGTTTTTCAGTGGGGAAAAAGAAACGTTTTTGTTTTCATGCAAATGTGCATGGGAAATGTTCCTATTTTTCAGCCCACTCTAGGCATGGTCAGGTTAAATGATTTACCCAAGGTCACACATTGAATCTTGCAGAGCTGAGGACTGAATTCAGGTGTCCTAACTCTTCTAAAAGTAAAACTTAAAAAAAAGAAATTAAAGTAAAGGAGTAGATATCATACATGTACTATGTGTTTGGGCGGGGTCATTCTTAAGGTTATAATTTATAAGGCTCTTTTCTCATACAGGACCAGACTGTTATAACCTCACTCACATTTGGTCACAAACTTACTCTGCTATTAATCTCATTGTCTTCAATGGAATTGTCTTCACATGGAATAAGGTACTACTCAGTATTAATGGCCAAACTGTGATATCCTCATACTTATAATGTCAAAACCAATTAGCTTCTTACTCAGAGTACATGAAGCCATCTTTAATCATATATTTGCAGATGCAATTTCATATAATGATACGTTAGGAAACAGACAAGACTGTAAGTAATCTGTTTGGCTAATGAACATGGTAATCAGTTAAATTATGGCTTAGAACCAGTGTACTATTTTCCTTTTATTCAAAGGGATAGAATCCTGAAACCATGGAACTATTCCTTGAGTATTGTACTGCTCAGTATAGGTAAGGGTATCATTCAGGGTCTGGCCCAAAGGTTGAGATCTCCTGTTTTCCAAATACAATAATACAGGGAAGTGCAGTAACTTGAGACAATCGCACTGCTTAAAAAAAAGGAGTACTTGTGGCACCTTAGAGACTAACAAATTTATTTGAGCATAAGCTTTCGTGAGCTACAGCTCACTTCATCGGATGCATCCACTGAATGCATCCGATGAAGTGAGCTGTAGCTCATGAAAGCTTATGCTCAAATAAATTTGTTAGTCTCTAAGGTGCCACAAGTCCTCCTTTTCTTTTTGCGAATACAGACTAACACGGCTGCTACTCTGAAACCTCGCACTGCTTAGGTTGTGGAAGCACTTGGTTTTCAATCTTTAGCCTCCTTTGAGCTCTGAACCTTGTAATGTTATTCCTTCCTGGTAGTTCACTGTACTTGATCTGTTCCCTGCAAAAGTTACACCTCCTTGAATTTGTGTTCCTCTGCAGAAGAGGGAAATGTGTTTACAATTGCTGTTCATTCCTTTGAGATGTGTGAAAGAGTGGATGTGATGAAAAATAAGTTTCAAGTACACAGCTTTCATGGAAGTATTCCTCTGCTCTGCCAAGGGGTTACAGTTAATTCTTACTGAAGGTACACTCTAAAACCATTAGGAGACAGCCATTTTAACAGTTCTACAGATTATTAAAAAGTTATTTTCTAAAATATTTTCACTGGCGTGTGTGTTAAAGAAAACATTTAATTGCCCCTCCCCCTCTCCCTCATTCAACCACAACTGCATTCTGTTTGTGGTGTAATTGCTGTACTCTGATTAGAAGGTGTGAGATTATTTGTCATATTTGCTTATATTTATATGTGCCATAACCAGGGTACAATCTGGATTGACGAACATCTGTGTCCCCTCTGCTCTCTCACCTGGGGTACTATTTACGCTGCGTTGCCGTGAGCGCTACCACCCCTGGTCTGCTCTCACACAGTCTCCAGCACGTAAATTACTCCCACTTTTATTTTATGAGTGCTACAGCCAGCCACTCTTGCGTTACAGGGCAGAGTAACACCAGCAAATTCCCAGTTCCAGATTTTCCCCAGAAATGTGTCTTGTACTGCCCAGATTTCTCCTGGACAATATAAGGTCCAATAAAGTCCATCATTTTATTAATAGAAAATGCTGTGGACAAATCCTGTTTTCCCAAATGGAGCTTCCCAAACACACTGATTCAGATAAAACAATAAAAAGTTTATTAACTACAAAAGGATAGATTTTAAGTGAATATAATTAATGAGCATGGATCCTAATTTTCTGTGATTAAAACAAACCCAAAATTCTGATTTAAAAAAACATAAAAATCCCTGTTTTTCCAAAATTAAAATTAAATCTGTCAGTGGGAGCCCCACTGCCCGAGGCTGCCAGCAGGAGCCTGACCAGGTTCTAGGATTGGATTTCTAGGATCTCTGGTAATGAGGCATAACAATTAGAACTGGTTACACGAAAAAAGTAAAACATAACTAATTCCTAGCTAAACAAACTACAGTGAATTCAAAGCAAAGGTCTCTCTCACCACATGTTTCAGCAGTCCTGCTGACTGAACTTCTTTCAGTCAGGGTCCTCCCCAAGTCCAATTATTCTTCAGGTGCCATGGATGTCATGGGCAGAAAGAAAGGGAGCAATGATTTGGGGTATCTGCCCTCCCTTCCTATATTTCTTTCGCTTCTTCAAGAAGCATCTCCAACTGGGGTTCAGGAGACAGAAAGTCTGTGTGGATGGGAAGCCAAAGTTGTTTCTTTTTAAGTAGATTTTTCACCCATGTCCCTTTTCCTGCCAGTGAATAACCATTTAACATTTGATGGCCCATTTGGCCTGTTTACATCTGGCTGAGGTGTCAACTTATCTTTTGTCTCTGAGAAACTGGTTTAGCCACTCCCCAGATTTGGGGTATGTTCTAGTAACACCATACAATGGACTCTTTTATACCATGTTGCCACACACATTTTATCAGTACAATATTGACCAGCAAGTTATGAGTTTTCAGATGATACCTCTCAAGGCATACTTGTACAAAGACTGTTATAACAGTGTGTAATGGGTGAATAGAGGGGTACAGAGCATCACAGTTTATTCCCCGCTATACTGATCAGTAACCTAATTAAGCATAATACTCTGCTCGTTGAAGAAGGAATGATCAGAAACATAGCTTTTGGTCTCATTTTGAAGTGTTGCATGCTGCTTGCACTCTGTAGTGCTCTGTTGATACGTTTCTATTATTCTATGCATGTTATAGTAGCCACCTGTACGTACCAGTAATGTTGGCTAAGATTTTGTTCTATCAGACTCCAAGCCAGCATTACTGATTTGCATAGTATAAAATCAGTCACATGAATGATGATGAGAAAGCATACCTAGTATTTAGTTCCCATCACCCATCCACACCAGACAATGTAAATAACACTATTTATGGTACGCTGCTACAAGAATTACACCTCCCTCCCCACTTTGATCCAAAGGCTATGTTTACACTGCAATCAGAGGTGTGATTGGAGTTTGGGTAGGCTAAAATAACAATGAAGATGCTGCAGCATGGACTTCACCACAGGATATACGAGACCATCTGGCACTCTGGGCATGGACTCACGTTGCTAGCCCAAGCTGAAGCATGCCACCACGTTTTCACTGCTATTTTTAGCCAATCTAGCTCAATTAAAGCTAGGGCACTTACGTCTACTTGAGTTGCAATCACACCTCCAGTTGTAGCGTAGACATATGCAAACAGGAATATTCTTCACATCTAGCTTCTTGAGCATGTGACATGCCAAAAGTGTCCCCATTCTTTAAAAATTCATAACATCCTGCTAAGTCCTCAATCTTTTTCAGTAAATTATATTCACTATTAAATATGGGCAGTGGCTGAGTTGACGCACAAACAAATCAAGCCTGCATGCAGCATATTGGTACCATTGGCTAATGCTGTGAACCCAGGGAAAAGAGAGAGGCTGATAAGTACCTGTTGCTACTGCAGCTTCTGTAGCAGATTCAGTATAGCTTGTGATTCTCAAAACGGCACATACACAGCGTGGCATGCGGCCAGTGCTACTGCTGCTGATTAAACTGGGCAGTCCAGAACTAGCAGGTTTGAATGCATCTGCAAAATAAATCTGGCTTTTCAGTTTGCAGGGTTTGGAAGCAAACCCCCTATAAATTCATTCTGTTATTCAAATTAGCTACTCTGGTGGATTTAAAACTCTATGGGAGGAGGTTCAGTGAACTGTCATCCTTCTGTTCTTTCCTCCTAGGATTACATTAGATGGCCTCTGTTTCTTACACGCTGTGCCTCTGTGGTTTGTCTTCCAGGTACTCCCAAGAGCCAAATCTAGGCTTGCATTCTTGAGCATCTGATCCCTCATTAATATGGATCTCACCTGAAAACTGACCCTCTTTCTGCAGTTACTCATCTTACCACAGGCTCCACCCAGGGCCGGTGCAAGGATATTTTGAGCCCTAGGCGAAACTTCCACCTTGAGCCCCCCACCCCACCCCCTGCCCGCCCCTTGCGCTTCAGTTCATTGAGGGGCAAATCCCAATGAGCCTTTATAGACCCCAGGGGCCAGCCGTGCCCAGAGGCTGCTCCCCAAACCAGGTACTTCCCTCCCCACCCACTGAACTCCCCTGGAGGGTGCACAGCCCCCCCCACAAGCCCTGCCCTCCCCACCCCACCCCAGGGGCCCTCCACCCCAAGCTGTGGGTCCACTCACTGGCTTTGCTGGGCCACTGCAGCAACTCGGCAGGGAGGAGCCGCCTTCCGGAGGCACCGGAGAGCCAAAGCATCATGCTTGCCGTGGCAGCAAGCCCCAGCCATGGAGGAGCCGACACAGCACAGGGGGGCAGCAGCCCTGCAAAGGAGGCAACGCCGCCAGCGGGAAGCAACCATGCCACCTGCCCCTCCTGCCTGGGCTGCGGCCTGGTGCCCCCCCACCCCAGGGGCTCCTGCAGGCTGCAGCAGATGCATGTGAGCGCTGGCCCCTGTGCGTCCCCAGCTCCTCCCTCCCTGTACTTGGGCTCTGTGGCTCCCGGGTGTCGGAGTCACCTCCAGGGCACGGGGCCCTGAGCCTGCTCCAGAAGGGCAGTGGCAGCTCACACGCCCGGGAGCCACAGAGCCCAAGCACGGCGAGGGGGGAACTGAGGGGCGCGCCTGCCCGGGCTGCAGCCCGGCACCCCCACAGGGGCTCCTGCAGCAGATGCATGCGGGCGGTGGCCCCTGTGCTGCCCCCCTGCGCCGTGCTGGCTCCTCCATGGCTGGGGCTCGCCGCCGCCGCAAGCACGACGCTCTGGCTCTCCGGTGCCTCTGGAAGGCGGCTCCTCCCTGCCAAGCCAGGGCACCACTTTTTGGCACCCACAACCACTTTGTGCCCTAGGCGGTTGCCTAGTTCGCCTAGCGGTTGCACCGGCCCTGGCTCCACCTGGGTTTATGCATGGTTTATAAAAATACCACATTTATGCCAAATTATCCACTTTTGTTTTCAAAATGTATTGAATGTCAAAGCCAGCATGGCCCCCATTTCCCCAGGCATTTTTCCTCATTAAAACAGACCCAGTCGGCACCCAGACATGGGTTTCATGACTTGAACTCTGAATCCTCTTGTTTGTGTTGAGGAGAATTGCCTTGCCTTAAGCTTCGTCCCTGGAACATTGAACTACTGCCCACAATGGTTGGAATTGGTCTAGGACAGCCTTTGTGGCTATGTACATTCAGTGTGGTATCTGGCACCTCTGTCTGTGTGAATGAAAAGGTCACTAAACCACCTGTTTGTATTTGTCACTTGATCCTCTAGAGCTGAGCAAAAAAATGCTGAAAATTTTTTAGGGGGGAAAAAATCTTAATTTTCTACTATTTTTTTTTGTCCATTTTGACTCTTCAATAAAAATTGCAACCATTTTTAAAGTTTGTTTGAAAAATGCAAATAAATAAAACACACACAACAACCTGTGAAAAAACAATGAAATATGTTTGCAAAAAATTCTCCGCTCCAGACCCCTCCCTATTTCTCCCAGGCCTGGAGTTGCAGGGAGGAGAGAAGGAACAGAGCAAAGAGGAGTCACACCATTTTTCAAAGGGGAGGAGGGGGGAGCAGAGCACCCTAACCAGTTGCGTCCTCCTTGCTTCCTCCAAATCCCTCCTCTTGGGAAAATGGCCTCAGCTGGTGTTTCTCTCTCTCCTGCTCTCCCCTCCCCCAAAACTCTTCTTGGCTCCAGAGAGAGCGGGCAGAGCTCTGACTGCCACATCTGATTGGTGGGGGAATGTGGGAAATCAGATAGTTTTCCCCATAGATGGATGTATTTTCTCAGCAGACCCTTTGGAGGGTCTGAAAACCCCTAGCCTATGGGGAAAACTATATGAAATTGTATGAAAATCTGGTGTGAATGGTTTCCTCATTATCACACTTGTAGTTGCCCTTCTTATCCACCCACCATGGGTGGACCCAAAACATTATTAGGGGACACTGTAATGTCATGAGAATCAATATCAGTGTCTCAATCACTGCCTCAGTATTTAACCTCTGTTTCCCTGAAAGCTTGGCCCTTGTCACCAGCTCTCTGCAACAGCTCTTTGCTAGTTCAAGAGAACTGTCTGACAGGATGTGCAGTGTGATGAAGAAACTTTTTTGTCCTGGCTCCCTCTTGCCCCAGAGTGATTGTGTCCCCCTAAAACTGCTGTCTCCTTCTGAGGAATGCATTGTGTAGTTGCATGTGGAGGCTGTTCCTCCCGCTGCTAGCATTTTCCATTCTCTCTGCCTGAGTTATTGTTTGTTACATATCCACTTTAGGAAACTGAAACATTAAACTTTATTAGGCCTGTATTGAATGCATAGGCCTCAGTAATACCAGATAATTCCCTTATAAAAAACTTAAAGATCTGTAGGATTTAATAGGGATAAGATGCAATAGTGTTCTATATAAATGACTCTTAAAACCTATTTGGTCCTGACTTCATTGAAATCCATAGAAAAACTGCCAGCTTCACCCATAGAATTTAATAAAGAATGATAGCCATTGTATAGATTTATTGATTCATTCATTTTGTAGACCTCTGTATCAGGGATATAATTCTCTATTAAATTCTACAGGCTAGTTCAAAATACCTATAGAAAGGTTAACTATTAATTCTATAGGAATTTCCATAAGGGAATACTTTGCAATTAAAGTACATCAGGCCTTTCGTCCATGAACTCAAAGTGCCTTGCAAACGTTAATTACTATAATGTGGAATTATTGCCAAAAGCCAGGGGAAAGGGAGGGGCAAAAAATGAAAACCACTCTTCTTCCAGTCTCTACCTCCCTGCACAGTGAGAGCAATTTGGGACCTATTTCAATCAGTGGGGTTGCAAGAGGCATATCTCAGCACAGAATGTGGCCCAAACACTGTGAAATACATTGTACTTTTTTTCCCCTTCGTCTTTTGTGCTTTTGGAAAATGGAATTAGCTATAATCTGAATACAGTTTCTCTATAGGAACAGCTGCAAGGAGAATCTGCGCTTTCCCTCCTGAAGTTTGGGCATGGATCCATTCTAGTTTCATCTTCATGCGCAAACCCAAACGTGAGCAAATATCTCATAGTTTCAGATTTCAGAATGAAATATTCGTATAGCTCAGTCCTAATCCCAGGCTTCTGCGGGAGAGAGCTAAATTCTGGTCAAAGAATGAGTGACAAACATAACTGTGTGCAGCTGAGATGTATGCTTCCGTGCACTACAAAAATATTCATAGGAAATAGTCTTCATGTAAGATTTCAGAGATGATACTAATACGCCGTAGCGCTTGTAAAATCCAAAATAGCTCTGCCGGGCAGGCAGAGTCACCAAATAGCTGTGCCACATCTCTGGGCTAAGCAACAGAATATGTTATAGCTCACCCATAGGTACGCGCTGCAACAACGAATGTGACTGTTATTACCAAGTGTCTGTTTGATAGCTGTCACTATGCTTTGTACAGAACAAACTCCCACCTCCTACCCCCCAAAGTGGGCATATTTCTGCTTCCTTAAGTTCCTTCACTCATCTGAGGAGCACAAAGGCCGTGTAGCCTAGTGGAGAGTGCAGTGGATTAGGTGTCAAGACTTGAATTCTATTTGCAGCGCTGGCACTGACCCGCTAAGTGCCTTTGGTCAGTTACTTCACCTCTCTCTCTCTGTTTTCTCATCTGTAAAACTTGTCTGTAAAATGCTGCAATCTCTATGGTTGAAAAGCACTATGTAAGTACTAGGTGGTATTATTAATTATAAAGGGAGTGGAGACATATTTTAACAATCCTGCTACTGGTACTTCTGGAATAGGGAAGTCCCTAATGAACATAAAGCCAGCATGACTGGCTCCTGTACCTTCCTTCGTGCAGCCTCTGGCACAGGAGGCCTGCAGGGCATGGGGGAGGATAGCAATGGGGCATATCAAGGCAGGTTGATGTAATGGCCAGAGCTCAATGTGCTTCCATTATTCCCTGCTGGTAGATGATCCATTAAGGAGCATTGTCAACTAGTGCAAGTTAGAGCAGCCCTCAGGCTGCTCTGTTCTACAGCAGGTCTAGCACTGGGGCAAATGATTATGGAGACATAACTGGATCTCTGATATTCCCCCTTCCTGTTTTGCTGAGCACAGCAAAAACTGCCTGTTATGTACAGGTCAGTGCAATCCATTGAGCCATTTGTAGACCGTTCTCCAGGGATGGTCACAAAAGCAGCTGATCTCCCTAAGTGCTGGATTTTATTGCTGGATCTTTGATTTTTAACTGAAACCCTAGTAAAAACTGCTGTAGATGGACAGCTCCAGAATGGCCATCAGACATCACTTATTCTACAGGTGTTCTAGTAGAGGGTGGGCAAGAGGCTACCACCTCCCTCCACATCTCTATTTTAGAGGCATAAACTCAATTTTGGTGAAGGATCTAAAGATCCATATTTTATAGATGTGGGCAGAACCCTGGGCTTTTCAACCCTTCCAATGCAACCCTTACTACACTTTTTTTCAGATACGAGTATGTGTGCTTCCAAAGACCGCTCTAATCTTGTAGTCTCTGGCCTTGACCCTCAGGTCTGACTGAAGCAAAGCGTTGGTCAAAAGGGGCTTTATTCCTCCTTTCACCAGACCCACTCGGTTGCTGGGGGCCAGTTTGGCTTCTGGCATAAGTTAGAGCAACCTAGGGGCCATTCCATATCTGGAAATAGCTGGAATACAGCTGTGCTCTGGCAGCACTCCTTTCCCCATGCCACGGTCTAACACCTACCCTGCTGAGCTCAATAAGAGGGTGGTACGCCAGCTTTACAAAATCTGGGGATTCCTTTTAGGCCACTTGTAGGGCTGTTTTGCACCATGCCTTATTGGACACAAAGATCTGGTCCTCTGCATATATGTGCTGTGCTCTACTAACACCTGTTACAAAAAAGAAACATTGAGCACTATGACAAAAGAAAAAAGTGAAATGGGTAATGGAACAGTAATAAAATAGCAAGCAAGTGGTGTTTAGCAAGTTTAAAAGCTTCAATGCAGCTGAACTTCATTGAGGAGACTTGACAGCCACGTATTAAACATTACACCATCTAGCTGAATTTTATGTCATTATAGTAACAATGTTATTAAACTTGATATGGTTTTACTTTTAATTTCAATGGAATATATTTCCTGATCTTTTCATGAAAACGACCTTTGGGAATCACAGTAAGCTAGACATTTCCTTATTTATCCTGCTGCATCAGCTAATATTTCCAATCAGAAAACTATATTGGAAAGCATGAGAGCACTGGCAAGGTACTGTATTGTTACTATTTAGATGCTTTATTAAAAGAATTTGAAATGAGAAAATTAAAAGCCTTTTTTATGGCATTACTTGATGTGCCACCACAAAGAGGATGCATTCAATGGATTGGTAGTCTTTTTCATTAAATCTGTTTACAGCGTTCTCTTGTTCTTTTGCTTTGTTTTTACCCTGTATTTGAACATTGTGTCTGAATTTTCTCTTAAGATGGCTAACTTTCATAAAATATGATTTCTTTTGTCATATAGAAAGAACAGGGGGAAATACATTTTTTGTATTAACCTGCCTGTATTGTTTTTCAGAAAGACAGTACTTCAGAAGGCCAGCTGTCTATTACCCAGAAAATTGTTCGCCATTCTAGCAGTTGATTGAATTCTATAGAGGGCAGCACTGAGAAGCCATGTAGTCTAGTCGGTTTGAGCATGAGATTGGGAATCAGGAAACCTGAATTCTACTCGTGGCTCTGCCATTGACTCACTGCCTGGCCTTGTGGAAGTCATTAAAAGCAAAACATTTCAAAAGTGGGTGCTGAACTTTAGACAACTCATGACTGATTTTTCAGAGGTGCTGAGCACCTGCAGCTCCTTCTCAACCGGGTTGGTGAATTAGTAGAAAACCAGGCTCTTGTTGTCTAAACTTGGACACTCAAAAACCAAGACTTCCAAAATTAGAGGCCGCTTTTTGAAAATGTAAGCTCCCAAGTCTTAAACTAGTAGCCCAAATACTGGACCATTTTTCCTCTCTCAGAAAACTCCCTTACGGCATCCAGAAAGTTGGAAAAATGGAAAGATAGCAGAAACATGCCCTCTCTTCAAGCACCCAACAGAGAAGTAGAGATGATGGAGAAACTATCCCGCTCCATCCAAACAGCACCCAGGAGACTAGTCAAGGAGATAATAGTCGATGGCATTCCAGAGGGCCACATAGAGCCACAAAAAATATTGGCTCAGTATTCTGAAATGGCAAAAAAAATGTGTAGCCATGTTGCAATTCGTTGGCATGACTATTCGATAGGTAGAGTTGCTTTCCAGGCTATCGAACTTAAATGACAAGCCAGGTGAGTTGAGGATCGATCTAAAGTTCACCTGTTTTCGGTATCTCTGTATGGAATTAATGGAATTGACATCAAGTTAAATTCAAGCCATAGTTATGAAGCAGCTTTTGAAATAATTTTGACTATGCAATTTGCTTGATGTTAGAAAATCTTTCCATTCACTGCAGGTCAGCAACTGCCGTGAGTTGGATTGGAGACAGTAAATAAAATGCATACTATTCATTCGAAAAAGGGGGGGAACACTGATTTCCTGAATTCCCTGAAAAAAGATAGACTGGACCATAATTCTGCCACCATTCTGCTTGTGAAACTTTCTCGAAATCCACCCCCTATGAAGTCAGTAACACATGGGTGTAATGGAGGGTTGAATTAGACACCCATGATCTCTTTTTAAACATGTATTTGGCCAAGCAATGTAATTTCTGTGGTGGTTCTTTAGCAACACAGAATGCTAATACATTTTGATGACCAAATGCTTTTGTGATTAACCTTGTTTACCAGCAAGTCATGAGTTTAATGCCAAACCTAAACTCATTGCTATAATCAGGGCAGACTAGGGATTTTGAGATCTGTGATACACAAGCAGTTCTAAAGGATGAGCACTGCAGTGATAGGCCTGTAAATGTATAAATTGGGGTAAAAATAAACTTGAACTAAAGCCACAATAATTTTCCATAAAAGGAAACATAAAGCTATTTAACAGCAACTGCTCAAACTTGGTCCAAATGTAACTCCACTGACTTAACAGATTTTCAGCTACTTACATCAGGGCTGAATTTAGCCCAACGGGACTATCTCTCATCATAGCCAGAGCTTGGTTTTCACATCTGCTGATTTTTAAAATAAACCCCTAAGAATCAACCACATTTTTTAACACAATGGGCCAAATTCTGCCTTCAGTTATGCCCACTGACCTCAGCCAAGTAACATGGGTGTAAATGAAATCAGAACTTCGTTCAATATTGTCTGTATTTTAGAAGTTATGGTGCAATCAAGCAATATGACCTTTAGTGGTCCACCAGAGAATCTAGTTCTGTTTTGTATGGGATCCAGACTAATCAATATCCTATTATGATCACAACCTGGGTTTTTACAGCTGACACATACTGGGAATAGTCTGGACAATATATTTTCCTCTGCAGCCTTCCTTCCTTCCGACAGAGTCAATAGATTCACACAATATGCTTGTTAAGTTTGTCCTTTTTTTTTATAAAGTGGCAAAGAAGTTTTAAACAATATTCTGTAGTATCATATAAATATATACAATCTGTGCCCTCTCTTGTATTCATTATTCAGGCGAAAAGCCTAGTGACATCTCTGTGTGTGTGTGTGTGTGTGTGTGTGTATGAGAGAGAGAGAGAGAATGGAGTGTAAAATTGATGCTACATACTGGAATGCTAGGGAAAGTGTGATAGGGGTACACAGGCAAAGTCTTTCTTGGGTGCCAGGAGACAGTACCCACCAGGTGAAATTTGAAGTCAATGGGAGTTTTGCCATGGACTTTGTTGATATGGGAGTTTATTCCCAATTACTCCAGTGGTGAGTGGTTGCTGTTACAACCTCCTTTGCTGGACCATTGAAGAAGTGAACTCCTACCCTCATTGAAATCTGTGGCAGCACTTCCACTGACTTCAGAGGGGCCAGGATTTTGCCTGTGAGATCAGTGCATAATAAGGGACAAATTGTAGCTGTCCCTGAACAGGGGTGTGGGTGAGGAGGGGAAAAGAGCACAAGAACACCCACCCACCCCCCCTCCCAGAGACAACTATGCAGGAAGCAGCCATACTATTGGGACTAGCATTCCTGATTGTAAGGGGAGTCAAATAGGGGTCATGGCAGCTCTACACATCACAAAGGGGGCAAGTCTGGAAGGTTGGGAACGTGGCCAGAGGTCTGTGTCCCCCACTCACCAGCTACTCTCCATTGGAGAAAACATCTGCTGTCCCTTTTATACACGTGTAGCAAATGCCATTGCTGACTGCATTGCACCAATACCCCTCAAGGCTATGAGCCCTTCTCTGGTAGCTTTGTGTTGCTCCACTATGGAAGATTCCTTGAGTGATGTAGAGCTGCTGCAGCAACTCCTACTCACCCGCCACCCATCTCACAGTCCTCAGTGTCTGATGTGTGTCCAGGTGTGATACAGGCACGCCTTGGCAAAAGATCCCCTGGTCTTTGCAAACAACTCTCAAATCAGACCTGACAAACTCATTACACTAAACACCTCTTGCGGGATATTTATCCATAAAGAGTAACATTATGCGCTTTCTGTAGAGACCTTATGTTTCGAGATTCATTGATGTCATTGTGAATCATATAAAGATACTATGTAAAGAGTTACATTGTTATATTGAAAATATGTTTCTGAAGTCTGAATCAAGAAGGATTGACAAACAGGTTTTGCCAGACAAAGGATGTATGTTCACCTGTCTGTCGAGGATCCCATGTTCTGGGCAACAGCCTGGAGCCTTATTTACGTACAAAGGAAAAAGGGGGATGTGAAGTCAACAGGGAGACAGGACATCAGCGCAATAACCATAGAGTGTTGTTCTATCTCTGGAGGAGACACTGAACTTTGGGGAAAATAAGGAAAAGGCAAAAAGACTCCCATTTATCCTTTACCTAGGAAGTAATCAGGCAGTGTGATTACATTCATGAAACAGGCCTGGTTGAAATACTGCAAAGGACATTTGGGGTGAGAGAAACTTCTTTAGACGGGTTAACCTGCTAAGTTTCGTATCTAGAAAGTGTGTTATGTTTTTGTTTTAAACATCACCTGTTGTTGTTTCTATTATCCTTACTACCTCTTAATAAATCAATTGTTGTTTTCAGTATAAATATAGCTCATTTCGGTGGTATTATACATGTGATTATCCTGATTTGAATTAAACAAACTGGTGTGCGCACTGTTCCCTTGGGGACAGCTGACTTGGTATAGCTGTGAGTGTTCAATGGAGAAAGGGCTGGACACTACAGGGGAACACTTTGAAGGGGATTGGGGACTGGGTGTACCTATTGTTAACCTGCAAAAGCAAAGGAAGGGCTGGCTTAGCCCTAAGAGTGATTGCTTATGTGGCTAACAGACTGGAGGTATCAGAGAGCTGACACTCAGTAAAGCTCAAAAAGAAAAGGAGGACTTGTGGCACCTTAGAGACTAACATATTTATTTGAGCATAAGCTTTCGTGAGCTACAGCTCACTTCATCGGATGCATCACGAAAGCTTATGCTCAAATAAATGTGTTAGTCTCTAAGGTGCCACAAGTCCTCCTTTTCTTTTTGCGGATACAGACTAACATGGCTGCTACTCTGAAACCTGTCAGCAAAGCTCAAGTGTCTCTCTTACTGGAGGCAGGGGAGCAACAAGGTGACTCTCAGTTCTGGGTACCCATCGCATCAAGAAATAGGATGGTGTGGCTAGCATGTCCCTACACCACAGTACTCCCCAGTAGCAGATTAGATCAAAGCTGTGGAGAACAAGAACAGAGACTGGTAAGGATGTTCTCTGATGTCATAGACAGTATCATTTATTTAATATCCCATAAATAAAAGTGGATTGAATCACCACAGCTAATAGTTGCTCCTTACCAAGAAGCCAGTTTTTGCTGGAGCACTCTGGCCTGGCCCATCTTGCCTACAGCCTAGCAATCAATTTCATGGGCCTCTGGTTCAGGTAGTCCTGAGCTAATCAGCCACCTTTACCTCTTCTTGCTCGTCTCATCTAAAGGTTGTGTGCATATATATGTGTGTATGCCCTTTCTAAAAATAAATATATTAAACTGCCCCTTCAGCCTCATCTGTCCAACAGAAAGCAAGAGACACCAAAGCCATCCACCCTGTAAAAACAGAATGAGAAAGCAAAATAAAAAATCAAGAAAAAGGACAAATATCCAGCACAATATATATGGTGTATCCTCATGAGATATCTTTACTCACAGCAGCAATCCCAGTGATTATAGAATTGGGAATATAAACTGGTATGGGACCCAATCCTGGTATTCTCAATGGGAAACGTCAGTGCTGTATTCCTACCACTATGTGGTACTGTTTGAAGCCATAAATCAGCAGGACTTCCAGCCTATCATGTGACTCCAAGATGAGGTCTTCCAATATGAAACAAGCCCTACTGACTTCTCCTTGACCAAGGGTAACCATATGTCTTGTTTTGGCTGGGACAGTCCCTGTCCCAGTTGTCCCAACTTTTTCGTCAAAAGTGGGTATTTGTCCCATTTGCTCTTGCCAACTTAATCAGTTGCAAAAACAAACAAGACAAATGCCCACTTTTGTCAAAAAAGTGGGGTGTGAACGAACATGTTGGGGGGCAAGCGGTGATGCCAGATCCACACAGGGGGGAGGCATGGCTTGGGCGGGGGGTGGGGGCAAGCAGGGCTTGGGCAAGCAGCGAACTGAGTCCCGCACAGGGACGGGGGGCTTGGACGAACAGCTTGGGACAGCCCCATGGGTGGGGGGGGGGCACTTGGGCTGGCCCTCTGCTAGGGCAGGGAGGAGGGCTAGCTCCTTGTGGTGACCCATTTTCCCTTTGGGAAATATGGTCACCCTACCTTGACCTAGAGCAGAACCAGAATGGGACAAGTACTTGCCTTAGGTAAGTGTGTTTCCCATGCTGTCTATCTGTAGCGTATTGGGTAAGAGACGGGAGGCAAACAGTTTTGCAGTGTGTATTCTGAAGCTGATCCCTTCTCTCCTATCTCTCCCTAGAGACTCCATATTAGGTTTTAGGAAAGGGGGTTGATGTAAATAAGATATTCTTTTAACTAACCCTTCCGTTGCTCTCACTTGGACTTTCTCTTCAGTGGCACATTGGTCCATCGCAAGGTATGAAAATTCTGAAGATGCAAAGCTTTTTAAACCTCATCCTCTGTCACTCTAAACTCAGCCTCCCCAATAGGAAGAGAACATACATTCCTGTTGCCTTTCAGACTCCCAAATTTCAGCATTTCTGTTTTAAAATGGAGAGATTTAAAGTTTTTCGTTAAAACAAAATAAAAATCTGACAAAAACAGACAAGACATTTTAAAAGCAGCTTTGCAATTAGTAGCGTAAATATACCAGCCTAAGCTAGTTAGCCCACCCTTTACCACGTTAATGAAAAACAAATTTACTTACCCATTTTAAAAAAAAAGTATTTGCATGTGAACAAGGAGAATTTTGAAAGCCTGTTTTAAATCAAATTTGGGTCACAACAATATGTTTCTGAGCTGAGATCTGAGACCGTGTCTGCCACATATGAGCTCAGTATGCATCATTACAGCTGAAATAACGAGTGGCCCTTAACTATCATGGCACTCACAGTGGCTGCAAGTATTTGAATGAAGCTGACCTTTTACATACTAATGTTCCATAGCTGCTAATAAAAAAAAGCATTTTTTCCAGAGATGGGAATAGAAAGAAATATTACTTATACTTTACTAAGATGTATGTATCCTAGCTGCAGTGAAAGAAGAAAGGTCAAATTCTCTCTCTCGTCTCTTTTTATTATTATTATTATTATTATTATTTTTAGTATTGTCTAACTTCTCACCCATCTTTGTTGTACTAATGAAATTAAGATATCCTTCATGATATAACAGTGAGCTAGGGGGATCTAAATTACCTTCATCTGGCATCATTCCAATATACTATAAATGAGGTAATTGTCCTTGACTATAAAATTTGCATTTTCAAGACTTAATTGCTATCATTACATCTTTTTGTAATTCTATTAATTTAACTGAATGGAGCATTTGGTTTTATGGTAAAAATTTGCATTAAAACATTGTACATCTAAATAGAATTTTAATATTTGTGTCAAAAGCGTAGTACAGTTATCCCACAGGACCTAAATAATTTTGCAAGAAGAGACTAGGAGGCAGTCGCATGTTAGGTCAACAAACAGGTTTTCCATAGGTGAATATTAATAGATGTTGCTGTACCAGTACAGTACAGTTACTGGACAAAAGCTTCTGTCTGCGTTCTCTGAAATTATTGTTCCAAGAATGTCTGGATTCCGTCTACATAATCATTAACTGGAAATACATTCTCCTAGACACAATCAAAGTTGGGTTCTTGCTTATACATTTTGTTGCAGAGATATTTCACTGGACATGTATACAAGATATGTTATATTTCAAAGGACTCTCTGCAGGCCCAGTAGATTCCTTCTCTTGGTGTTAGAACATATACTTTACTGTCAGCCAACAAGGCTTGAATGAAAATATTCAAGCAATGTTTTCAAAATATTCTTATGTGCTCACATGGTCTTCTGGCCAAGGTCCACTGCACAAGCTATGAAACTAATTCATTGCTTGGTATTTCAGTATCTGTTTGGGAAATGTTTTCATCATATTCTCTGGAGCCCCACTGGCCATTTCACAAACATGTGGCTATTTTCTTAATGGATTTTTATTTGAATGTGGAACCTTTCTAGAAGATTAACCAAAGTACATGTATGCAGTTAATATTGATAATCCTTTACTTAACAACTCTGTGACCCTTTTTGCCAACATAAGCTTTTTTGGTGGTAGACTGACTGTGGACACAAGGTGTTTCACTGAGCAACATATTCTTTGTTACCGTAGCAAAAATATTGCAACCTGGACTAATATCGTATGTATTTTGTGACTGTATAAGACATGATTGGGATAGGAGAATAAAGCACAGAGTATGAGCAATTTGGGACAAAACCCATCTTTTAATGCTGTGTCTGGTCCAATGGGGCCTCCAATCCAATGCACATTCCCCTCTCATAGAAGAATCTGTAACAATATATCCGTACTCCATGAATTGGGCCCCCGTTTTTGTTCGACTGGCCCTTTCAATGCTCTATGCTGAGGTTCCCTGTCACTGCTGTGGCCCCTTCCATGGCCTATGACTCTTACTCTGCTCTGGCCTGTTTGGAACCAGTGCTCTGTACACTTTTTTTGGCATACAGAGGGCAGGGAGGCCTACAGTCAAGCTATTCCATCTGCATCTGCTCTGCACAGAAAGACATGTTTTTTCCTATGCAGGGAGGACCACCTGTGAGTTTTTTCCCAAAGAGTGAATTCCAATCAATATGAACATTACACTAAGACTGAATTTCTAGTCAGTATGTATGATGGTTCATTTAAAAAAAAAAGTATTCTTCTGAAAATTCCAGGTTGAGCTGTTAGCCCCAATTACTTCAAACACCAACTGCCTTTTCTGGCACATCTATCTTACTGAATCTTGGCAACAATTTGCTTGCTTTAAACATTTGATCACATCACCAGCCTCTGCGAGGGAAGGCAAAGAATTCTGATCATTGTGTTCACAGTTAGTCATGTCAAACCCAACTCAAAAACAAAACATAAGGTAACAATTGTAGTTAAAATATATTGCATCGCTTTGCATACTAAAGCATTTGCTCTGGCAAGCCACCATGCTTATGTGTGCCTGTTCTGATGCCGTCTGAACAGGGACTGCCTCCTTGAAGTTGACATGTGCATCCCATTACATCAGTATATGTCTGACTTCATTATAGCTCACTGGCAAAATGGAGTTTTGGAAGAGATACATGCTCTTAAAAAGTCGCTTGAGTTCACAAACTCTCTTCACGTTCTGGCAATTGGCATTTTGGAAATTCTTGTAGAGTATCTTGTCGTTCAGAGACCATGTTTACATAAATGCTCCTGAACAAATTTTTTAACAGGTTTATCCCTTTGACACGCCTTATTTTAAGGAAGCGTTAAGATTAAAAAAATTAAAATCCCTACTTGTGTTACTGATAGTACATGAGATTATTAAAAATGAAAGGGCTAAATGATACCTCTACATGGTATAGTTGCATAGGGATGGAAGAAAGAAGTGCCTTTTAGTACCATTGCCTGGAGTTATTCTGCCTATATTAGGTATAAAGGCACCAAAAGCATTGAGGAGAGCATAGGGAGGTCAGGATCTTTGAAAAGGTGTAGCCTGCACTTCCACCAGTGCTCTATAGTGGTGAGGACTGTTGAGTTCAAAGGGAGCAGAATAAATGAGAGGAGAATTTGGCCCATAAAGTGTGTACAGGAAGCCATAAATGTGACATGTACTAAATATTCTCTTAATGCACTAAATTGTAACTGCACTTTCTATAAGCAACTAATTCCTTCTCGGTTTAGTTTAAAACTGGCATTTCACACTTTCTATATGAAATACATATGGTACTGCATATCTCAGGATGTGTAACAACTCTTTTGAACCGAACAATGCTGTGTATGTGTTGTGTGCTTCTTGTGTGGCTTGTATTTTCTATTAAAAAGTTGTGACTGACTGTGGCTGTATGACTTTGTGGATAGCCATGGTATTAAATCTAAAGGGATTGCTTGCTGTTCTGGAGAAAGCAAGTGATTTCTGAACAATGTCCTGTGCAGGTGATGTTCAGGTTTAAAGTATGCAGTGGGTTATTTTACTTTTGCTTGCTTTTTTTCCAAGTGCGTGATATGTTCAAGTTGCTCAATTTGGTCAAGTCCATATCCTTTTGGTTTGAAACTTTAATTCTTTGCACTATGATGTGCACCTCTTCTCCACTCCACGCACAAACTGAAGTTTCAGAGATGTGCGATCCTTTCAGAGTGACAATAGAATGGTTGTGTAAGTCTCCCCACTGATTAACTTAGCCCCTTAAATTAATAACTCTGTAATCTGAGCTAAATGTTGCATAAGTGATGACAGAATAGCCTTCAATGGAAATGTTATCTCCCAAGGTTTCTTGCTCAGTAACAAACATAACTACTGAACCTAAGCAAGCAGAAGGAAATGTTTTTCACTCATTTGATTTTTCTTATTATTTTTGCCTAAGGAAATGGAGTTAACATATTTATGTAAAACAAACAAAAAGCAATAACAACAACACATTTTTACAAATCCCTACTGGCCACGGTTGTTATCAGTAGTATCTTCAGTTAAATGAAGCAGGGAACCATGAGTAAGTTTGCCAAGTATGAGTTCAAATCTAGCTCAAAACCTTAATTATTACAGTACTTGCTCCAGAGCCAAGTTCAACGGTCTGCTCTAACGTGACCAATGGAATGGGCTGTACCACGCTGACGTTGCATCGCTGAGCTGTTAGCCATCTTGAGACATAAAAATATTAATGGACAAACTGATACCTGGCAATGATTTTATACTGATTTCAGATAGCACTTTTCAAATGGAGCCCAATGTGTCTTTAAAAGCATTAGGAACAGATTCTGATCTGATATCACTGAAATCAATGGGAGTTTGCCACTGACTTCTATATGGGACAAAGATTTGTTAACGGAATGTACAAACTATATTGTAGCAGACCTTGTTCTTATATAGTGTCTCAAGTGGGCATGGCTGTGGGGAAAATCAATGGTGTAAGTAAACAACATCTGAAGTTGGCAGCTAGAACCCAGATACGTTCATTTTTTCTGCGCTGCAAACTACATTTCTGCCAGTTCTCCATCTTAGTTATCCTAACAAACTAATAGGACACAACACTGGTAGGACATTGTTCTGTTGCATCATATATGACTTCCAGAATATGGAAATGGTTAAGTGTTTGTGCTTATGATACCAATTGACCATTTTACTTTATAAACCCAACAATTATCAGCACTGTCTCAATTTCCTCTCCTATATTTCTAAGCATGTTCTTTGTTCTAATCTAAATCAAGTTTGGATTCCAGCCATATTCTTTCCCTAATAAATATCAGTAATTATGGAAATTTACCTTAAATGAACTTCCAAACTTTGAGATTTGTCTTTCATTAATTGTATACAGCATCTCCTCTCACTGTTACTGACAAACCTCATCAAAATAGACCTTATGGAAAAGTCCTGGGGTATTGTGACCAAACGCACCCCTGTATTCACACCCGACACACTATTGTGATAATCTTTGTACAAAATATACCTTGTGAGGTATCATTTGACAATTAATAACCCATTGCTCAATAATATCATGATGAAATGTGTGTCGCAACGTTATAGGTAAAATTATGAATTCCCTCTGAATGATGTTGGTAGCACTTGTTCAAACCTATGTAGCCCCTATTAGTCAGGACTGGTTCTGGAATGTGTGTTTACCTCAATGTACATATAAGTTGTAAATAGGGTCCTCAGTCAGGGAGCAGGGAGGATAGAAGACAGGGAAAATCTGCATTTCAGTAAACAGAGGTGACAAGAAACAGCATGCAACCTCTTTCACCAAGAGACATCATGTTGCCTTCTTTACTGTTTGAATAAATTTTAACTAGGGACAACCCTCAGGAAAGTGCATTTCAAAAGGTGACTGAACTATAAAAGTGAGGGGCAAAAACACTCCCAAGTTATTTCTCCCTATCCATCTCTTTCTTTTTCACCTAACAAGAAAAAAAAAAAAACCTACGGCCTATGGGAGCAGATCCTGACCTGAAATTTGGTCACCCCTGTTGCTGGAAGCTTGTGGTAAGAACTTCCCCTTGACCCAAGTCTAGTTTGTTAAGTTTAGAAAGCTTTTTATCTTTTTCTCTTGTAATCATTTCTGACCAGTTATGCTTGTACTCACCTAAAATCTCTCTTTGTAGTTAAATAAACTTGTTTTATTCTTTAATTAAACTAATCCAGTGTTGTGAATTGTTTGGGTAACTCCATTTAAGATAGCAGACTGTTGTATGTTGATCCCCTGAGAGGGGCAATGGACCTGATACATCTGGACTATCCAGGCTGGACAGTGCAGAACTCACTTTTGGGGGGAAATCCAGGACTGGGAGAGTGTTGGGCTCACTCTGCAAGTAGTAACCAAGGCTGCTGGAAGCCAGAGTGTGGTTGGTGTTTGCTAACAGGCTGCTGGATCACAGGGCTGTTGCTATACACAGACACTCAGGGTTTGACCTGCATGCTGTTTGGCTGTTTGTGAGGAGTCCAGGTTGGGAGCTACAGCAGTAAAGCATTGTGAGGCACCCTGGCTTGCAAGGCAAGGGTGGGACAACTCCTCACTGGTCTGGATTGCACCCCAGACTGTCATAGGCATTTAACAGGTAATAAACCAACTGGATGAGTCATTGGCAGGGATTGAATGTGGGGTGTCTGAACAAGAGCCTCTACCGTCTGAGCTAAAGAACCAGCTTCCTTAACTCTAAGGCTATGGTGGTCACCTAAACCTATATATGTGGACTAGCTAATGGCGGGGAGGACAAAGACACAAGCTGTTATTGTGGGTTACTTGAAGCATAGCCCTGAGCAAGGTGTGGTATGTAAACTATGCCATGTCAGGAGCAGCTGTGGATTGCAATTAGAATAATAATAAACTTTTCAAATCACAGGTTCTAATCCTCTGATCAGGATTTTAATCCTTGACCATAGTGATTTGTAGAATTTTAGCTAGTGATGAGGAAACCTCAAAAGGTTTGCTGCTTCAGTTTGGCTCAGATATGTATCTTGAGTTTATCCAAAACTCTTTCATCAGGCACTAGAACTGGAATATTGTTCAACAACTGTGTTGTTGTTGTTTTTTTTAAACACCATTTTCTTATATGTTGCCTGACCTCGCACCCATTCAAATCAACAGAAAGGCTGCCATTGACTTCATTGTGCACTAGGCTAGGCTCTGAGGTAGGGTCAGAAATATTGTGACAACTCACTACTTTGTGCCTTTCTGGTTTATTGGCCAAAGCAGAAAATGCAGAACCAAGTAACAAAGGTTTTTAAAACGATCTGTGAGGTTTATTTTAAGTTGAGATGAAACTTCCGTGTATTTCCATTTCTTATTTCACTCCAACTCATTTGTCCATCCCTGGTTTAGCCCCGTTTCCTGAGTTTTCTCCTACACATTTTTCTTTTTCACATCTCTGACAGTGGTCTGTTTATTATTCTTACTGCTTAGAATTTTCTCCTTGTCTGTCCATCAGCTGGTCAATCATGGTCAAGAGTCAATATAAAAGTAAACATAAGACTGAACTATCAAAATATATATCATGTGTTTACATATTCCTTAGCAGCAAGGATTTTTCTCTCAACACTTACTGGATGTGAAGAATAGCTTGACATGTGAGTTGTCCACAAACGATATGTCATGTCCTGAATCTAATCACCAGGTTGGGGAAACTATAGTCATTTCCAGTTTTAATTTGCCAGGAACGGGGTTGCTATTTTGAGCAATATATTTAACTTTTTATTACTGGAGATCATTCATGTATTTTGTAAGTATCAATCTTTTTAGAGGAAATATCTCCTTCATCTTCTCTTCCTAAGAAATAGATGATAACAACTAGGTCTACACGATTTTCCTATTTTAAACGATTTTCCATTCCGTGTCCCCGCTACCCCATTTTCCTTTTCACTGAACAAAATGATATTCACCCAGCAAGATTAAGCTAAAGAATAAATGAGGCAGGACTGTCACACTGGTGAGGGTCATATTTAATTTTTCTATCCATAAACTACAATCTTTTACTCTGGGGGAGGGGGGGAAGATAAGCTTTCACTGATGTCTTAGCTTCTGTTTTTCATCTACCATTGAAGCAACACTAATATTTTTCACCCAGCAGTTTTTCAGCATTGAACCAGATTTCCCTTTCCAGCAAACACATTATATTCCATCCTACTCTGTTTCCAAATATCAGAAGGAAAAAATAAATATTGATGAATGGTGTCGAGTTGGCAGCCCGAGTGATCCAAAAACCCACTGGAGTCCATGGAAAGAGTCCCTTCCATCCCCTGTTGATCCACAGAACAGGTATCGCAGAGATCGAGCAAGCACCCTCATTTTACGCCTCAGTGCTTCATTCCGGACCCAGGAAGAGCCAGTCTAGAGCTAATGAGAGTTCACTCTGCATTAGGAGAGGGTAAGCTGAGTTGGATAAAGTAAGAATCAATCCAAACCTTTTTGCTCACAACTGAAACCAAATACAAACCCAGACCATTTTTACGTTTAAAAAAAAAAGTACCATTGATTTTAGTTGCCCATTTCCTCACCTCCTTGATCCTGCAATCTGATCTATGTAGGCGGACCACTGAGCCCATATCAAGTCTCACTGATTTCATGCAAGCTCTGTAAAGATATGACCCTTGGATTGCAGGATTGTGGCCTCATATTGTAAGAGCCTTTGGGCAGTGATGTTGTTTCTTTATTTAGTGCTCACTATCTGTTTTGGTAGTGCACATTTTATGGCAGGTATTTTCCAGAAAGACAAGAAAGATCCTTGCCATGAGGAGCTCACCCTCTTACATTTACAGACCAGGTTAATGGTACCCCACAAATAGGTTTTTAATTCTGTGTAATCTGAATCCAACTGCAGTCAGACATGGAGGTGTGGAAACATCACAAGGAAAGGTGTATTTGAGGCCTCTGGACCTCTGGCCAAAAGGAAATAATGGACATCTCTTGGATAAGCCTATTCTCACAAGACTAACAATCCAGGTTTGTAAACTCAAATGTTTCAGACAATTTGTATACCTCTCTGAATTTCCAAAATTGACTTATAGGCACACCTTGGGAGGTTTTCCCATCCCTGGCCCCCCGTGCCAAATAAATGCTTGAGACTGCCAATAAAAGTGCTAATGTGTGCCAAATGAAACAGGGTGTTTTTTAATTTTGTTTTGTTTTATGTCAAGCCCCCTTTTTAGGAGTTTGACTGCAAACATCATACATATTTATTATAGGTCACTGAACATTTCTCGTCGATGCTGGGGGATTTTTGTTAAAAGCACACATATTACCTATACGGCACACAATTTATTTCTGTGAAGAGTTCCCATGATGCTTCTGTCAACTGCTGAAAAATCCAGAAAACTGCATTACATAAATAAAGGGCCGGATTCTGGGATGTGAGCTGCCCCGTTTACATTGTTGATGATACAAAGCTACCAGATCTCCCTCAGTGGAGAGGCATACATCCAGAATGCATTGTGCTTTGGCAATCCCTGACTGGCAGATGGTCCCTTGGGGGTTGTTGCACCATATTTTAGAGCAGCCCCTAGTAGCTCCTGGCTATTTGGGCAGGGGGAGAGTGGGAAGTCTGACTTTTTTCACCCTACAAATGATTTACTGCTCAGTAAAAGATTTAAAAAAATCTTTAGGGAAAAATTCAGTCCTTAGATGCAACACATGTGGCTCTCGTTGATTTCATTTGGAACCATGTGAGTTTGTACATTGAGGAATAAAATTTGACTTTTGATCTTTAAGATTAATTAGCATAAGTTATGGAATTACAGTACCATCTAATAAGATATTTTTCACTAGAGAGACCAGGTGGGTGAGGTAATATCTTTTACTGTACCAACTTCTGTTGGTGAGAGAGACAAGCTTTCAAACGTCCAAAGAGCTTTTTAGGTCTGGCACCAACACAGCTACAAAACACTACATATTCTTCACAGTGTCAGCCCAACCAAGTTAATAGCATCCTGCAACCCAAACACAAGAAAAAAAACCTCACAGCTTTCCAGATGTCTTGTAATATAATTATTCCCATCCCCATCCATTTCTATTACTTTGCAGTGCTGTTTATATACATAAATATAAATTTGATTTACACTATAAATGTCAATAATATGTTTGTATTTAATAAAAAACAAGATCAACACCCCCAGGAAGCAGGAGGGGACAAAATAACCCCTAAGGAAGGGTATTATAATGGGGGGGGAGGTAACTGCAAAGGCTAACTAGAATGATTCTTATGTGACGTCCTGTCTTTGCTATTACTAACTCTTCCCATGTGACACGCTAGGATAAGAACATAGGAAAGGCCAAACTGGGTCAGACAAATGGTCCATCTAGCCCAGTATCTGTCTTCCGACACAGGCCAGTGCCAGGTGCTTCAGAAGGAATTAACAACAGGCAATCATCGCATGATCCATCCCCTGTCATCCACTCTCAGCTTCTGGCAAGCATAGGCTAGGGACACCCAGAGCATGGCATTGCATCCCTGCCCATCCTGGCTAATAGCCATTGCTTGACCTATCCTACATAAATTAATCAAGTTCTTTTTTGAACCCTTTTATAGTTTTGGCCTTCACAACATCTAATGGAAAGGAGTTCCACAGGTCGACTGTGCATTGTATGAAAAAAACTTCCTTTTGTTTGTTTTAAACCTGCTGCCTATTAATTTCATTTGGTGTCCCCTAGTTCTTGTGTTATGAGAAGGAGTAAATAGCACTTCCTTATTTACTTTACACCAGTCATGATTTTATAGACCTCAATCACATCCCCGCTTAGTCATCTCTTTTCCAAGCTGAAAAGTCCCTGTTTTATTAATCTCTCCTCATTCGGCAGCTGTTCCATACCCCTAATCACTTTTGTTGCCCTTTTCTGAACCTTTTCCAAGTCCAATATATCTTTTTTGAGATGGGGTGACTACCTCTGCACACAGTATTCAAGATGGGGTGAAATGCCACAGTATATTTCTCATAAAAGCAAAAAGCTTAAGCTCTCCTCAGGTACAGTGATAAGGCTGGTGAATTGCAACTAAAAGTGATGAGGATTGTAGGAGGCATGTTGTTTAAAGTAACACCCACTGGAAAACAGAGATGATTCCTCAGCTGGAAGTAAGAATTTACAAATTTCCATAAGTGATCCTTCTTAAAGGTTATTAAGAGACTCCCAGATTCTCAAAACACCAGACTTGACCTTTAGTTGTGAGGTAGCAACCTCATGCTTTAACCATCACAACTCTCTGAATACCATCTGAACTGGATGTACTTGATTTTTCATCTCCCATGCATTAATTTATGCTTTTTGTATTGTTTACTGATATTCAACAGGGTGTGCGGTGTTGAATAAGCATGTAATAAGGCATGGTGCTTTCCTCACAGAGCTTACAATCTAATTCTACCCAGTGGTCCATGCAGTTTATAGAAACACACAACGAAGGTTTTAATGTTTGAATAATAACACTAATACTACCTAGCTCTTATATAGGCACATATACATTTGTTTGTTTTGACCTGGTTTGGTCTATTGTGTTTAGGGGCTAAACCAGCCTTGGCCAGTGCAGTGACATGGTAACCAGAGACCTGGACAGCTATGTCTGATCCTCTAAGAATCATGTCCAAGCTGGGAGAGATGAGTCTAAATCAAAAGCATTTTTCACAGAAACACTTAAAGGGTACATCTTTTTATTCAGGGTTATCTCCTTGTATTGACACCCCCACCATGATAGAATTAATAGTCTTCAAAAATAGTCAGAAATGTGTTTTATAATTGGGGAAATTAGTTTTAGAGAGTTACGAGCAACTGAAAATGGTTTAATCATGGAAATACTCATACAGCCTTATTTACAGACACCATTAACATTTCAGCCATAATAGTATCCACATTTCCCTATCCATATTGTCCCTATACATTTGGTGTGTGCTGAATTTGTTAATCCATTGGACTAAATCTTTTTGCAGTTAAGCTCAATAGATTACAACTGAAGTCATCATAATATGCTGTGAAAAGCCATCATAGTCAACTAGTTAGTGTTTTGTTTGGGTTTTTTTATTGGAACAGGCTAAGTTTTCTGCCTGTATCAGCTGCCGCTCATTTTCCAGACAGACTGGTATATCTAAAACCCATTGATACAGCTTTTCATTGTACATTTTATTCAAAACAGGAAAAATTGTCTGCAAAATGTTGCTGTTTTGTTGTTGTTGTTTTTTAAAGAAAGCTCCAGCTTTTGTGTGGTCCAGCAGCTGTGGAGGAGGCTATTTTTAACTGCATGAAAATCATTTTTCCAGCAAGTTGCTACAAAGGAAAACAGGATGGACAGAATATGGAACCCGGCTAAATGACAGAAAAATACTGACATGTCAATTTGAAAAGACCTGATACCTGACACCCACCCCACCCCCCACCCACATTTCACAGAGACCTGTCCCCTAGAGAGGTGTTTGAGAGCAGCCAGAAGTTTAAAAAAACCCAAACAGATAACTGAACTGTAATGAACCTTTTTGTATAATGCAGCAAAAGCTCTGTTACCTGATTTTGTGTACTACAATAAAATCTGTTATCCAAATTCCATATACTGCCATTACAGTCAGTTTGATAACTGAAGAGGCAGATAAATGGGAGGCACTGAGACGTAAGTCTGAGTTTATTAGCTTCCCAGATAATAACTTTCTCTAGCAGAGTTTATAAACTCTGCAGCATTACCCAGCAGAACGTATATGGCTAAAGCATTAGCTCTTGTAAAGCAGTGTAGCTCCATTGAAGTCAATGGAGCTGCACATATTTACACCAGCTGAGGCTCTGGCACATAAAAGCAGCAGGTTTAGTTAGTTTCCCTTTTCAGCACAGAACATTTTCTGCATAGAAAAAAACTGGGCTCAAGTCAGACCTTAGGGTTCCCATCTGAATTTCTGCTAACTGGTGTTCAGATGATCATGGTTCACTGGTATACTGTGTAACAGATTAATCAGCAAGCAATATATTCAGTGCAGAAGAAAAATCATAGTGATTATATAGCGGGCATTAGAGAAGATGGGAAAAAGTGGGGAAAAGATTAAACATCACTGTTTTCTAACTCTAGAAAGATTCATTTTGTTTTCTAGATGGAAGTTTGGGTTGGTCCTTTATTTTACTTGTATTACCATAATGAAGATGGCAGGATGTAGGGAAGACAGGCTTGGGACAAATTCATCCTTGGTATAAATTTCCTGAAGTCAGAGCAGTTCTGCGAGAGAGATTAATTTGACCCCTTGCTTTTCAAATGGAAAAAGAACCTGACATGGCATGTAGGTGGTTTTCATACAATCAGAGCAACAAAGAAAGGCTTATCCTCTGTTGTAGTTTACTTAAATGCAACTGCTAATCTTGCTCATAAAATTGAGGCCAATATTTTGGAAACTTGGTGGTTATATCCATATCTAAGCAACCAAGCCTAATTTTCGGGGGTGGTGTGCACTCACAACTCCTGTTTTTACTTTAGTTTCATTTTCAGATTTAATTGGTTAGTGCAGGCACAGTTTATCTATGTTTATTTCCTTTAAAGAAGGAAATGATGTGTACATAAGAGTCAGAAATGCCTCACCCTCTTTTGTGTGGAGCTAAATATACACTCTTAGCTGTCTCCCAGGGACTAGCAGGTGCAGCATTATTGATTTATTTTAGAATGAGCTAACAACTACAATGGAGAGAGAAAGAGGGAAGCTGTGTAAAGTGATCACCAGCCCTGACTTTTTAGTTAGATACTCACATTTCTTTACAAATATATTAGAGCAGAATAGTCTTTTAGTAAAACAGCTCTAATCTTGTGGCCAGTGGGGCTCTTCTGCAAGAATCTGTTGTTGCTGGGTGGAACAGAAGAATTCTGCTGCTGATGATTCTGCATTGTGATGTGTTCCTGTGTCAGATTTTGCTGACTCATATAGGAGCAAGCATGATGCACAGACCCAGAGCACAGTAACTGTTTTCCCCACCAACCTCGGTAAGTGCTCTTTTCCTGTCTATCACTAGCTGGCATATAGCTGTAGCGTTAAAGAGAATTAACAGGGAAAACGAATACCACCGTAAACAAAATGTTAGGAGACAGATTCACTTAGGAGGGCATTTAAGCAAAACCTGCTGTCTGTGCTACATTGGCCTCTGTTTAAAGCTGATCAATCCTGCTAACTCTCCCATCACTATAAATGACACTGTATTTTTAAATGGGGGAAGTACTTACAATAGCCATTTACAACTGTATTCTGTTTAATTAGTCAGCACGCACAGTGCTGCAGGCATAGATCACTTTGCTTTAAAGATTTGAGAATGTTAATAGTACAGTATATCATTTTAATTATTATTGGATTAATGTTGTGTCTCAAAGAACATCAAATGCAAATCACAAGAAATGGCCTGAAGTGACCCAAGGGCTGTGCTTTATTAGAAAAGTAATAGTTCTGTTGCTTAAATATAAAGAGATTTTCTTTCTTCAAATGTCATTTTGCGTTGGTTTTGTGTGGAAATTAAATCCTCTTGTTTCCACTCTGTTCACAGAATCATTCTGTAGTTCATGCAGCAAATGGCTGAAAAGGTAGATTTGATGTCCGGAGATGAAGAGGAGATGCAAAATAATGATGAAAAATATCCATTTCAAGCTTGTTACGCTCTCACCACAGCAGACTGCTGCTCTGCAAATGATTTGCTTAGCAGCCCTAATGAAGAGAGGGAAAGATTGTCTATTTCATCTAGCAAGGCCATAGAGTGTAAAAAAACCCTCATTGAACAACAATTTATTACTCATAATAAGGCACAAAACATAGCCCCTGGGTTCACTGAATATCATTCAACAGATGCAAATATATCACTAGCTGGATCATCTTATCCTGAGGCAATCTGTACACTGAAGCCTGTAGCCATATCATCTCCATGCCCAGAAAGCCTTCACTGTGACTGCAATAAGTATTCTGAAGAGTTACAGCCTGCAGGTGCTGCTAAAGAATCTGAGGCCCCCCCAAATGTTGCTTCCCTGCTAGTAAGTGGACTCAGCTGCTGTCACACGTGGAGTTCCAGTACTGCGCTCACTTGGAATAACACAAAGGAAGATGTGGCCCCTTGTAGCGTTGGCCAAACTACGTGGATGAAGACCACAAAAGTAAAGGAGATCATAGAAAAGAGAAAACTGGAAGAAAAGGAGAGGTATCAACTCCAGGTAGCTATGTATCGGAGGCTTCTGCTGCTGCGCTCAATTAGGAGTTTACATAAGCAGCTCGAGCAGCAGCAGGCCAGGTTGCAGGAATGCTATGGAACAGTAATAAATACAAAGAAAGAAGTGTTGAAGCACATTTGCTCCACCTCAGCTTCACCCTCCTCATAGTCATGTTGCTGCATGTAGAGCCGAGCTATGTTATATCACTGGAGCTTACAGCAAGCTAGCATATGGCATAGATGACACCATTATTAATAAAGGGGAAATGCACCACCGTACTAACAGCAAATGAAACATTTGGATATTTAAATGTTGACTCCTACAAATTTATTTGGAAGAAACTTGAATAGTACTTTTCTCTGTAAAAATCCAGAAAATCTACCACTGCACATGCAAGCCCCAAAACGTAAGACCTCCAGCCCAAAAATTCAAGGGATCTTTGGGACAAAGGTATTCAAGAAGAGAAAATGGAGAATCCAAGTTTATGCCTGGCCAGCATGATCAGATGTCATGTATCCTTCCTGCAGAAAATGTAATGCAGAAAATCTGCCAATTATATTGCTAAAACTTGAATAGAAATCTTGTTAGTTTAGCCTCAGACTATCCACCTTCTTGAAAGCTAGGACATTTATATAAAAAGTCATCATAATCTGGCATTATATATGCAGCCCAGACTGGCAGTGCCAGGGAACCATCCGAAGTGTACACAGTGACTGATCTGTTGCTAGCTTCTGGTGTCATGAGTAGCCACAAGTGCAGCATACTTTGTGCCTTAACTCTGTTATTAAAAGGGAGGTCAAAAAAGAACTAGATAAATTCATGGAGGATAGGTCCATCAGTGACTAATAGCCAAGATGGGCAAGGATGGTGTCCCTAGCCTCTATTTGCCAGAGGCTGGGAGTGGGCGGCATTGGATGGATCACTTGATGATTACCTGTTCTGTTCATTCCCCCTAGGTCACCTGGCATTGTCTGCTGTCGGAAGACAGGATACTGGACTAGATTGACCTTTGGTCTGACCCAGTATGGCCGTTCTTATGAGGTTGTGACAGTTAGTGCTTTTATCCAGGTCCATCAGACATGTAGGAAAGTCTAGGGCAACATTCCTCATACTGTGAGGCTGGGATCCTTGTGGGGAATCTGATGTCTTTAAGGGAGCTACAAACAAGCCCAGGGGCAATGAAAGAAAAACATAAATGTATATGTTTAGAAATAAGCAAAATGAGCCCCATTATTGAGTATTCATTACTAAATTGAGTAGCTGGGACTGGCTTTTGTTGAGTCTGAAGCAGAAATTATCAAAAAGAAATACCAGAAATCAACATGTTGCCTTGTTCAGTGTTTAAAACAGGGGTGGGCAAATTTTTTGGCCCGAGGGCCACATTGGGGTGGGGAAATTGTTTGCAGGGCCATGAATGTCGGGTTGGGACAGGGGGTTGAGGTGCAGGAGGGAGTGCAGAGCCCTCTGCCCCGCCCTTCTCCAGGGGCTGCAGGGACGTTGTGCCGGCCGCTTCCTGGAGCGGCGCAGGGCCCATGGTACCACAGGGGTGGCAAATCCGTGAGCTGGATCAAAGCCCTGAGGGGCTGGATCTGGCCCGCGGGCCGTAGTTTGCACACCCCGGTTTAAAATAACCTTCCAAAATGCATAATTTCCTCCAGAAGATTTCGCTCCTGATCATGCTACCTTCTTTCATCTCTAACCATTCCCTTTTCTAAATGTTAAGTTTTGAGAACACTGAACTGTTTTTTATTATTACTGTTACTAGTAGTATTTAGCATGAAGGGGAGAGATAATTGCCAGTGAAGCATATTGTTATCCAGATAGACTATGGTCACACACAGGCTGGGAAACTCCACAAGTTTTTCCTCATAGAATTTCTGACACGTTCACTTCCAAGGCGGTCAAGGTTGTCTTCCAACCTCTGTGGAAGAAACAGGAAGTCTGCTACCCAAAACCATTTGGTCCACCGATAGCTGCAAATATTTTGGATGATAGGTGTGTGTGAATTCTATCTGAGATTAGCTGTGGAAATACAGTACGTTCCAGAGCATAGGCTGGACTAATAGCTGCTGCCACTCTATATCTATTTATGGGGGTTGTGGCCCCCAGGATCTCCATAATAATCATGAGTCTGATGGCCACTCTTGTACCCTCTTTATACACAAACCTATGAAAAGCTGATGTGGAAGCTTCCTTGGCAGCACACATCAGCAGTACCCCACACAGCCTCAGTCTAGGACTTTTGCAATACAGAGGGCTTTGAATGGGCCACAGCAGGGATTGCTTTCATCCTGTATAATTCGGGATCTCAGTGCTAGATGGTGCTGTCTAGTGCCCAGAGTACTGGACAGGGACAGGACAGGGAGTTCTAATCTCATCTTGCCACTAACTCTCTATGTAACCTTGGGGAAATCACTCCTATCTATGCTTCAGCCCTTCGAAATGGGAATATTTATCTTTAAATGCCTAGCACACCTTCAAGGTATTCAGCACTTTCCTCATTGGCCAGTTTACCTCAATGGCTGCTGAAATGTGCTGACATCCTGCATGTGCCTCAACAGAGGGGACAGCAGTCTCTATTGCAATGCACTGGCTCTGCTGCAGTCACTAGAGCAGTGGTGAACAACCTGTGGCCCCGTGGGCCGCACGCAGCCTGTCGGGGTAATCTGCTGGCCTGTGTCACTTCCCGCAGCTGCCATTGGCCGGGAACAGCGAATCGTGGCCACTGGGAGCTGCGGGTGGCTGTGCGAATGTAAACAAACAGTCTGGCAGCCCGCCAGCAGATTACCCTGATGGGCCACGTGCGGCCCATCGGCTGCAGGTTGCCCACCACTGCACTAGAGCAAAGGCTATGTTACTAAAGCAGCCTTAGTCATACGTTATTACAGTGCTTCCTTCCTAATGGAGCCCTTCATTAAAACTGTGCTAAATTGGTTTTAAAATTATCTACTTGAAGCTGTCTAGCAAAACAACAACAGATAAACTCCTTGGTACCTAACCCACAGCACACTATTAGGTAAATGTACTAAGTATCAAACAATTCAACTGTGAGCCCTTTGTGGGCAGGGACTGTTTACCTTTGTGTTTGTGCAACACCTAACACAATGGTTCTTTGATCCTAATTGGGACCTTTGGATGCTTCTGTAATAAAAATATTAAATAATGCAAAATAATAATGTAAAATAGATACTGTCTAATAGCTGGCAAGGAATTGAAGCTAAGCCTTGCTTTGTATGTGTGCACTTTTATCCATGTATTGCCTTTATGAACACTCACAAAATAAACGTTAATCGAGTTATAACAAGAACCCTTGTTTTTGTAGCTACTTTCCATATGACCATCCTTGCTGTGATTCTAATTTGTGACTTCTAATGATTAGAGCTGGGTGAATCAATTCAGATCAAATAAGAACTAATTCAACCTTTCTCCGGAATTTGAACTGAATCTTTTTCTAATGTTGGAAAATGTGGCTAAATGTCCAGCTTCCCCTCCCCTGCCATATATGTTTGCAATTTTGGCTGGGAGAGGAAAGGCCAAAATACCATGAGAAATTATTCTTGGTGTATTTTCAGCCTGACTAGGGAAGGGACGGACTAGAGATCTCATGAGATGCTGTCTTTGCAAGATTTTCACTCCCCTTGTGTATTCAAGAGAGTTTACACAAATTTCAAAGAAATATCTGAACTTTGCCACGCTGTTAGCACTAACAACAAATGCAAACATGAACTGCTGAAATTTCATCTATCCATTATTCTGTCCCAACACTTAGGCTACAGCTAAGCTATGACCTCGGGGATGTCATTCCCAGCCCAGGTACACATACCTGAGCTAGCACAAGGATAAATAGTCATGTAGGCATCAGTAATTTAGGCTGCAGCAGCAGGGCCATGACATAGCTGTGTTGAGAACAAACCCTCCTGAACCCTAGGGGTATATATTCAGCATGGCTAAGCTATGCAGTCTCTAGCTGCGCTACCCTGGCTACTCTGCTATTTATACTCTCACTAGTTCTCAATAAGCTGGAGCAAGTACATGTACGCAAGCTGGGAATAATGCCCCAGCATAGACGTAGCCATAGTTCTCAGCAAGCTGGAGTATAAATCTACCCCTCACTAGCCTGCTGCACACTGTGTCTGTCTGGACCCTGCTGCCATGCACTAAAATTTCCCTACTGCACTTTAATCTACACCCATTTCAAAGTGGGGTGGCTGTTGCTCAGGAATAATAAAAAATAACAAAATATCCAACTTCAATAGGTCCTAAATTTTTTCCATCCTATTTGGGCTGTTGGTATTATTCATGGAGACTTTCGAATGAAAATGCTCCTGGAGAAATCCAGGGAACAAATGGCATCCAAGAAATGAGAAAGGCAAGATGGATGCTGGAGGGTAGGGTAGGATAGGGTAAGAAGAGAGAGTTCTACAGTTGATATATATATAAAATTTTTGACAAAGCAGAAGTCTAGGATCATTGGGCTAAAATGTGTTCTGAGGAGTCTTGTGTACCTTCACATTTGGGATACAATACACATTTATGGTGCTGTATAAATAATAAATATATTGTTGGTTAAATTCACAAGGGCCCCTGTACTGCTTGCTCAGCTTACGCCTTCCGTTGAGTGATTTAGCTTAATCCAAAGCCTACTGAAGTCACCAGTCTCCCATTGACTTCAATGAGCTCTGGACCAGGACTTTCAAGGGGGGCATTGGGCCTTGTTCAGGTCCCCTCTGAACTGTGATGAATTTTCCCCATAAGAGCAACTTTTCTCCTGCCCCTGCAACTGGTTATGAATCCATTAGTTTTACCAAAAAGAGGTAGATTGCTGCCATCATACCAACACTCAGAGCATTTCATTATTATTAGGGTTTTTTAAGAAGAACTTGTCCCAGGGAAAATAGCCCCATGTAAGTGCTTCTAAAGGGATTACTAAAACATCACGGAAATAACAATAGATCCTGAAGTTGAATCTCAGAAGTAAAACCTTCATTATCTGGAAAGAAGTTTCCCTGAGTGTTCTGACCATCTGCTTAAAGAATTATAGGAAGGTCCCATCTGTGATGATTTGTAGCTGTAGAATGTTGAGTCTGAATCTGCAGCCCAAAGTGACTTATGTGTGTGTGAGCGAGAGAGAAGGAATTGTTGACAGTCTCAATAAAAGTTATATTTTTTCCTTTGGTGGGTGGGGGTTGAGGAGAAGGGGAGTGTGTGACCATTCATCACAGCTCCAGGCTCATTAGTAACCAGGAACTTTCTACTCTAAATGACAAAGAGGTTCACTGTCGCCAAAGAGAAATTGCTGCTGACCTTAGACCCCTTTTTGGAAAGTAAAATAATGGAGCACAGGAGCAGGGTTTGATATTTGACCGAATCCTACACAATTATCATGCATGTGTATATAATAAAATTAATTCTGTGTCTCTGCATTGTAGCCTGCGGCAAGCAGTGTACAATCAGTTTTGTATGTATAATAGATCACAGAGTTGTTCATGAATAATACAAATGCATTGAGCAGATACTAGTGAGTGAGGATGTTTGTCTTTGCATGGAATCGAAGTGAACATGTAATATTGTGATAATATATATTTGATGAATTCAGGTCTGACTTGCTTTTGCCATAGCCTGCTAATTCCCCGACAAGGGTTGCCACAATAATTGAGTTTCCAATAACATTATGATTATTTCCACATGATAATTTAATTGTAGGTATTTTTTAATATTGTAATATTGTAGATTTGTGATTATTATGCATTTGCATGCAGATTTTCATGGTGACTTGGAGCACATCCCCACATTTATAACTTAATTTCCTGTATTATTGCATATGTATTGTGGGATGAACTCATTAATGCAGAGTTAAAAAAAATAGCAGGTCTTTTTAGTCATTCTGCTTTTATTATAAATGGCTGAAAGCCTTGCTCGTTTTTTCGACCAGTCTGTAGACTACAGTGAATAAACAAAAGACAACTTTAATTCATGGATGGATTCATTTAAAATAATAATGTAATTACAAATTGTGGCAGATTTGTCCAACATAATTGGGATGCAAGCTGGCACAAATTGTTCTTTACATGAAACTAAACTTGTTTAGATGAACCACCAACCTTACTATGTGCCGTTTTTTCTGCTATGTAAGGAGACTGCAAAGTGATATAGGATTCAAACAGCACCATTCACAATGGGACTAGAAGTGTGTTTACATACCATTGATGCTGGTAGAGTTAATCTCTCTACTGTGGACAGGGTTGGGTTGTTTGCCTGAGAAGAATGTTCAAAATGCATTAGGAAATCATACCATAAACTAGTTGGAAAGGGAGGTCGGATGTGTTTCCGAAATAAACTCTGCCCTGGCTGAAGAGGAAAACCATTCTTATAACATCCCAGTTTAAAAACACAAGCTCTGTTCCAAAGGTGGACAGAGTCTTGCTGTCTGAAGAAGAGAAGGGAAAATATGTTTAAATAGATGGTTCTGTTTTGAAAAAGGACTCTGTAAGAACGTTATTATGGGAATATAGGTTCATTGTGTCTCTCTCTGATTTCTGTATCAATTGTACAATCAGCAAGTAAAATGTGAGGGTTTTCCATAACTCCTGATTCTGCAAACTCAACCTGGGATCTGCATGAGGATTAAATCTTTTGTCTCCTGCAAATTAGACTCTAATTGACACCTATGCAACCTCATTTCTACTGGGAGAAGAGCACCGTAAAAACTTATTTTTGTCACTGAAGTCAGGAACTATGACTCCACATACACACAGGGAGCAGGTCTGGTGAGTAAAAGGCTCCATTTATAAATAATCAGTTTTCAGTTTGAACACATTCTGTTCTATCTCACAACTTGTGCAACCCATTTAGCACCAAATCCTTGGTAAATAAAGTGGCAAGCCAAAAACACATTTGGCCATTGAGGCTATTGAAATCAGAAGAAGTTCACAAACCACAAAGGTAATTCCATCATGTGAGCATTTCAGATGTATACTATTTGCCTTCTGTGTTCTCTGACCACAGAACTCTTATTGAGGTCAATGACAATTCAACACACAGGACTTGGAAGACTGGGCCCAGAGTCAGTCCATCCTCATGATAGACCACCAGATGAAAATTAAGGACCTGTTCCATTACCTGTTGAATGGTAATGAAACAATCAATGGGAGTCCTTCCATTGACTTCTATGGGCCCTAACTGACCGAAATAATTTTGTTTTTCAAGACCAACATAGCCATAACCCTCCATCTCCCCACCCTCCCACCCCCTGCCACACACACACAGCAAAAACCTTATCATAAAGGCACATCTTTATCACAGTCAACCCTATGTGCAACAAATGCCACACAATTCAATCACATCAAGAACTCAATAGGGAACATTATTTTGCACACAAGATAAACAATATATTAATTATTTTCATGGTAACCTTTTTTAAAAGTCCAAGAAACCTATTCCTCATGAATGTATTCTTAAAAATAAAATTGTAGGCAAGCTTGTGTTCATCCATGTCCCAACTTCTGTAGCCTCTACTTAAAAATGGTATGAGTTGGAGCCCTCGGTTGCCACGTTCTGTTGCAGTTCAAATACAAGACAGGACAAGGCTTTAAGCAAGCAAGCAGGCTGGTCTGCCAACGGGCTGGTCTGCCTGTCAGCTTTTCCACCCTCTCCTTTATTTCTCTCTCTCCCCCCGCGCATTACATACTCCAACAGATAAAAGGAATACACTGGCTTTGTATAATATTCTTATTTACCAATTTCTATCTACCGCATTCCTTGCTCTCGGGCCTTAAGCCCAGTCCTGGGAGGCTTCCCACGGTTCATGTCATCGGGGCGAGATTCCAAGGTTCATGCCCTTGAGAGGATCCGAGTGTGCACTGCTCCTACACAACTCTCCGGGTGTGCCCTGAATGTTGCCAAGTGCATGAACCTTGCATGAATGCTACAACTTTCATCCTGAGAAAGGAATATTGACCCAATTTTGCAACTTCTCTATGTCACTGATTTTAGTGGAAAAATGTGCTACAGAGGCAGTTCGTAGCTCCTGCATTGAAGAAGTGCTTCTTGTCCCTCAACAGTCCTGGATAATTCAAAACTGTTGCTAGGCCTTCAAAAGACTCCTATCCAGTCTACCATGGACAAAACAATGATTGGCTTCATACAGGATCCATGAATATTGCATTCTTGAATTAATTTGTTTTTCTCATGTAGGACAGCATAAAAAGGGGGTGAAAACTAAGCATTCTTCAAAGCCCCAGCAGATGTAGACTTACCACAACCCCTGCCTTATAGGAAAAAGGCTGGCAGAATTTACAAAATAAAATTGACTAATTTCTTCATCAAAGAGACTGGTGCTGTGTCTCCTGGGAGATCAGTGCTGTCACCTCACATGTCATCAGTGTGCCAAATGGTTAAAACACTCAGTTTGAGAGCATGCATGGTGAAATACTTCAGCTCCAAAGAGGCTTATTATGTGTACATATTGTTATATATAATGACACCAATGAAAAGGTAATGAATCTGTTAAAGGACGTCTGGGTGCCTAAAAAGAATTTATTTTTCCTTATACCAACAAGAAAGAATGAAAGAAAGAGAGAGAATTTCAGAAAAGCAGTCTAAATTATATAATTTAGTGCAGCGAGTGGTAAAATACAAAGCATTCACCTGTCAGAGGAACAGATCTAAAACACAAGGTCTTCTGTGCACCATATGTACTTCAGACTGGACCATTTCCCTAGCAAAGGAATAGACCTGGTCAAAAAGCTTTCAAAAATAACGACGTAAAAAGCTTAAATCTGACACAAAATTACATCTGAGAATAATGGGGAAAAATTATTTAAAATAGTGAATTTGGTGTGCAAAATTTAACAATTCCTGCTGATAGATAAAATGTTGAGGGACAAAAGTGAAATTCAATACCGGACTTGTTTTTCAGCAAAGATAATTTTTATGACAAAATAATTAATGCAAGGTTACCATTAGATGTGCAAAATTACCAAAGGAAAAAAAAAGTGAAAAGCATATTGAAATCTAAGTCTTTTTTTATTTTCATATGAACTTGAAAAGGTCCATGTCCCCTTCTCTACCCTCTAAAACTCAGATACACACATTTTTCAGTTCCTAATGGCCCCAATGTTTTTGGCTTGTTTTGAAACAGAGATGACTTTACACTGAAAACTTGTGGAAATGTGTTTTTCAGATGTTTCAGATACAAAAGCAGCTATTTTATCAATAGTAAAATTTAGGGATGTAAAATCACAGATAACAAGCTGGCAGAATTTCTGGTGCAAATACATATTAGGTGATCCTACAGTACAAAATTCATGTTCAGTGAATAATACTTTTCATATTTAATTACAAAAGCAAAAACTCAGTGGGGGAGGGAAAGAATGAAAAAAATGGCACAGTTCTAGCTTCTACTATCTCGTTATTGGCTATCAATCCACTGTCAGTTAATTATCACTAAGGCCACGTTTTTTAACAATGTCCTTGTGGGAGTCAGGGATTCTGTGACTTTCATTAAAAACAAAGAAACAAAACAAACATGGCTTTTTTTTCATTTGGAGATTTTTGGGTGCAGGGATATAGTTTTGAGGTTGGCAAATCTTTGAATTAACAATTGCACTGAGAAATTTGGGAGCTACCAAGTTAAAATTGGGGCTGCATGGGAAGCTCAGAGAGAACACATGCTCTTATAAATAAAACTAGTGGTTTGTCTTGGGGAGTGTGTGGATTTTGTGATTTCTCTTCGGTTTGGAAAAAAGCAGCATTGCCAACCCCAAGCATTCACAAATCATGAGTCAAACCCTGCCAAATCATGACATTCTAAAAATAATTCAGTTTGGATTTTCTTTTTATTTACTTTCTGCATTTTGAGACTCTCCAGTTTGCATATTCAAGCTTCCCCCTCCCCCCCGCCGCCCACAACCATGAGGCTAGAAACTTCATTTTTTAAAACAATGAAAGCTGAGAGTCGAATGAAATCACATGACTCAAGAAGTTGGTGCATGAAAAAAACACCAACTATCATGAGATGCATGATAAAATTGGGAAACCTGGCAATGCTGAAAAAGGCAGAGCCCACTAACTGGTTTAAGGTGTCTGCACAGTGTTGCTGCTACTGACGTCTTAGTGGGGGCTGAAGCATGAAAGCAAAACTCGGAAGAGGCAGCAGCCGTTCTTTCTCTCCAGTGTGCCTTCCTGCACTGCTCTGCTTTAGACTATGTTATAAACTCTTCTGGTTCACAGGTTTGGTGATAGCTTTGTGAACCTGTATGAACCTGGTCATGTATGGACTTGGTTTTGACTGAGTCCATTTGTGATTGCTCCAACTTGAACCTCCAGTCCCTCATGACCAGACCCTATACAGATCAAGGCTGAAGAAATTGTTTGAATGAACCCTTGTGAATTTTGTTCGCCTCTAGTTAATAGTTTCTTTCTGATAAACTTCTTCAGTAAATACTTGTTTTTTTGCTAAAGTCAGCTTCCTTGTTACCCATGTTTTATCACAAATGATGGTAAACTGACTCATAAACAATAATAATTAATTGTAAAATCGTAAGTGTCTGTCCCCAAAGGCCTCTCTTCAGCATAATAATGCTAATACTAATTACATAATAAAATCAACTAAAAAGTGAATTAACCACACATTTGCCAGTTGGCCAAATAAACTCAAGAACAGGAGTAACATAAACGCCAACATTCCATCCTCAGTGTAAAACAAACTAAAAGTCCCATAAATGGTATAAACTTAAAATGAAAAACAGTCCTTGGGCATTGGCTGGAAAGATGGCAATAATGTGTGTGGTTTGAGAAGAATATTCTAGTTACTAAAGTCCCTGTATGGGTCACCATTATCTACCTATACAATAATAACTATGTGTGGGTGAAACCAGACAATCACTTTGCTCTCAAATGACCTCACTCAGCAAAATAATAGTAGACAGAAACACCAAGCTCTCACCCCATATCCGATCTCTCAATTCTAGTCCTCAAAGGAAAGCTGCACAATACTTTCAAAAGGCAAACCTGGGAACTTAAATTCATAACTCTGCTAGACACCAAAAACCATGGACTTAACAGGGACGCTAATTTTATGGCTCATTACAATAATTTGTAACACAATCACCAGGGCTGTCCCTGGGGGGGTTCGGGGCCCGGGGCGGAAGTGATGGATTTGTCTCTTCCAGGGCCGACTGTGCCGGCCAGTTGCACCGGCCTGTGGGGCTCCTCAAAGCACGGGGCCCGGAGCTGTCACCCCGATTCGCCCTACCCAAGGGATGGCTCTGCACATCACACTGCCTGCTACCCTTAATTGCCTACCTCAAACCCTTTATGTATAACAATCTAATCCCCATTTGTGCACTTCAAGTGGCCACCTCCAACATGCATTACCCCTTCTGCTTAACAATCTGTCCCAACTTGTAGTTAGCTCAGACACTCTGCTTCCTTCCTTCCTTCCTGAAGACGAGCTCTGTGTAGTTTGAAAGCTTGTACCTTCCACCAACGGAAGTTGGTCCAATAAGAGATATTACCTCACCTACTTTGTCTCTCTCACATCCTGGGACCAACACAGCTACAACAACACTGAAAACAATTATCTATCTAGGTACTTACATAGAGATTTGACGGCCTCACAATCATTAATGGATTTTATCATCACAACACCCCTGTGAGGTAAAGAAGTACTATTATCCCTGTTTCACACACGGCGAACTGAGACACAGGATAGATTAAGTGACATGCCCGTAGTCATACGGGAAGTTTGTGGCTGAGTCACGAGTTGAACATAGGTTTTTTGAGTTGCAGCCTGGTTCTATAGCCACTAAACCAACCTCCCTAATCTTGGATGCTGAGGTCAAAGAGAGATTCTTCAGACCTTAAAACAACTGAAAGGAAGACTGACCTTTCAGCTTTAGTTTTATTTGTGAAATACTCAGGTATTGATATAAATGCCGATTAGGGTGACCAGATGTCCCGATTTTATAGGGACAGTCCCAATTTTGGGGGGCTTTTTCTTATATAGGAACCTATTACCCCCCACCCTCTGTCCCAATTTTTTACACTTGCTATCTGGTCACCCAAATGCCAATACAGTATGAGGAAATGCTCACTTGCTTCTTTGCCTTTATCAGTGTGACCAATCAGGGACTGACCCAAAGTCTATGGAAATCAACGAGAGACTTTCCAGTGACTTTAATGGGCTTTGGATCAGGCTTTCCGTTTAAAATTCTACCTTCCAATCCGTCTTTATGTGACTGCTCTATCATCTACTCAGTTTCTTCACTCTGAAATCAGTTTCTTCACTCTACTTTGGCTGTGCTAAGATAAGGAAGAGGTTCCACCACTACTTGCTTGAGTTCGCAAGGGTCAGCTCACGGTTAGCAAATCTGTAAACGACCAGGGGAGAGAATCAGGCCACAGCAAAAAGGGACAGTGCATCCTGAAAGAAAACTAAGAAGGAAACCCTAACCTCTCCTCATTTACATATGGTGACATTTTGCAGAAATATTGTAACATTAGCAGTGGCATAATGAAATTCTGCCTATCAGCCATGGAAGGAATAATGTTACTGTAAAGGTAACCTGTCCACAGTTTGTTATCAAGAAAATATTCATGCCAAGGAACATACATTTAGCAAGAAGTGTTAAGAACAGTATTTTTCCTTTATTTTTCCCCCTCCTGGGCTATCCATCTTCCCCTACAGATTTACTGCATGATCACTCCCTTTACATGCTAATTATGTGCAGCTCTGGTGAATTTGTTAGTAGTGACACTTCAGGGACCCAGTGGGACTGCAACTCATTATGTGGCAATGTCCAGATATATCAGATATTATTAGCTGTCATTAATCTGCTGTGGAAACATTGAGTGCACAGCCAGAAAGAGACCAGGAAATAGAGTAAGAATGAAGTCTGGAACTGCCCTGGCCCCCAAAAGGTCAAAGAGGAAATCAGCAGGGGAGAGGAATACACCTTCAAATGGCCAAATCTTGCCAGCAGATTTTTAACCCGTTACCAGCCAAGACTTTTCCAGAGGTAGGAGAATAAAGGGGGGGGGGGGGTTCATAGTATATATTACACCCTTATGGATCTGTTTTACTGAAGGAAATTACTACTTTGAGTATACTATGCAGAGCGGCCTCTCAGCAATGGAGAAACACAGGCAAAAAGGCAATCTCCATCTTAGTATGGGAGGAGTGGAGGCAAGGTGCCTTTGAAGTTGCCCCATAGAGTTGCGCATGTGTAACCAAAAGTAGAATTAGCCCCATTCTGTGTTTGATGTCATGATTTATAGCTTCTGGAAGCAGGTCTAATCCTTCAGAAATCAGAAACTTGTTATTGGATGTTTTTGTCCCAGTCCTGCAACTGGCTCAGCATAGGCACAGAGGTCTGCCTACATGCAGCCAATTGCTAGACCAGGGCCCTAGTCCTTACAGGCACGTATCATGCAGTTTAAAAAAATGCTCAGTGGATTTGCTGAATCTTTGGCATAAGTTATACTTAATGGGCACTGCCAAATGTTGTGTTTAGTTGCACATGGACATCAGTAAGATTGCACAAGTGCAACTGAACAAGAATTTAATTTCCAAAGTATCTTGAACAATGGTGATATGAGTGGCCAAATCCCTTCTCTACACATCACTGGAGATTGCACAGCCTGAAAATACAGGTAATGTTTATTTAATAACAGGATGGATAGGAAGGTACAACTCTGGGAGAACCAGAAGTTTTATAAAAGAAAAGAGTTTTTCTTTTATTATTGGGGTTATAGACCCATATCCTCCCTCATCTGGAAGACCCATTGAAGTCACTTGTGTCAGAGTAGCAGTCGTGTTAGTCTGTATCCGCAAAAAGAAAAAGAGTATTTGTGGCACCTTAGAGACTAACAAATTTATTTGAGCATAAGCTTTTGTGAGCTACAGCTCACTTCATCGGATGCCTGCAGTGGAAAATACAGGGGGGAGATTTTATATACACAGAGAACATGAAACAATGGGCGTAGCTGTAGCTCATGAAAGCTTATGCTCAAATAAATTTGTTAGTCTCTAAGGTGCCGCAAGTACTCCTTTTCTTTTTCCCCTGAATAGATATGTGGACACAGTTGGCAATGGGCTTTGTGGCAAGGATAGGTTCCTGGGTTAGTGTTTTTGTTGTGTGGTGTGTGGTTGCTGGTGAGTATTTGCTTCAGGTTGGGGGGCTGTCTGTAAGCAAAGACTGGCCTGTCTCCCAAGATCTGTGAGAGTGATGGGTCGTCCTTCAGGATAGGTTGTAGATCCTTGATGAAGCGCTGGAGAGGTTTTAGTTGGGGGCTGAAGGTGATGGCTAGTGGCGTTCTGTTATTTTCTTTGTTGGGCCTGTCCTGTAGTCGGTAACTTCTGGGTACTCTTCTGGCTCTGTCAATCTGTTTCTTCACTTCAGCAGGTGGGTATTGTAGTTGTAAGAACGCTTGATAGAGCTCTTGTAGGTGTTTGTCCCTGTCTGAAGGGTTGGAGCAAATGCGGTTGTATCGTAGAGCTTGGCTGTAGACAATGGATTGTGTGGTGTGGTCTGGATCAAAGCTGGAGGCATGTAGGTAAGGATAGCGGTCAGTAGGTTTCCGGTATAGGGTGGTTGTTTATGTGACCATCGCTTATTAGCGCCGTAGTGTCCAGGGAGTGGATCTCTTGTGTGGACTGGTCCAGGCTGAGGTTGATGGTGGGATGGAAATTGTTGAAATCATGGTGGAATTCCTCAAGGGCTTCTTATCCATGGGTCCAGATGATGAAGATGTCATCAATGTAGCGCAAGTAGAGTAGGGGCATTAGGGGACGAGAGCTGAGGAAGCACTGTTCTAAGTTAGCCATAAAAATGTTGGCATACTGTGGGGCCATGCGGGTACCCATAGCAGTGCTGCTGACTTGAAGGTATACATTATCCCCAAATGTGAAATAGTTATGGGTGAGGACAAAGTCACAAAGTTCAGCCACCAGGTTTGCCGTGACATTATTGGGGATACTGTTCCTGATGGCTTGTAGTCCATCTTTGTGTGGAATGTTGGTGTAGAGGGCTTCTACATCCATAGTGGCTAGGATGGTGTTTTCAGGAAGATCACCAATGGATTGTAGTTTCCTCAGGAAGTCAGTGGTGTCTCGAAGATAGCTGGGAGTGCTGGTAGCATAGGGCCTTAGGAGGGAGTCTACCTAGCCAGACAATCCTGCTGTCAAGGTGCCAATGCCTGAGATGATGGGGCATCCAGCATTTCCAGGTTTATGGACCTTGGGTAGCAGATAGAATACCCCTGGTCGGAGTTCTAGGGGTGTGTCTGTGCCGATTTGTTCTTGTGCTTTTTCAGGGAGTTTCTTGAGCAGATGGTGTAGTTTCTTTTGGTAACCCTCAGTGGGATCAGAGGGTAATGGCTTGTAGAATTTGGTGTTGGAGAGCTGCCTAGCAGCCTTTTGTTCATATTCCGACCTATTCATGATGACAACAGCACCTCCTTTGTCAGCCTTTTTGATTATGATGTCAGAGTTGTTTCTGAGGCTGTGGATGGCATTGTGTTCTGCACGACTGAGGTTATGGGGCAAGTGATGGTGCTTTTCCACAATTTCAGCCCATGCACATTGGCGGAAGCACTCTATGTAGAAGTCCAGTCTGTTGTTTCGACCTTCAGGAGGAGTCCACCCAGAATCCTTCTTTTTGTAGTGTTGATAGGAAGGTCTCTGTGGGTTAGTATGCTGTTCAGAGGTGTGTTGGAAATATTCCTTGAGTCGGAGGCGTCGAAAATAGGATTCTAGGTCACCAGAGAACTGTATCATGTTCATGAGGGTGGAGGGGCAGAAGGAGAGGCCCCAAGATAGGACTGATTCTTCTGCTGGGCTAAGAGTATAGCTGAATAGATTAACAATATTGCTGGGTGGGTTAAGGGAACCACTGTTGTGGCCCCTTGTGGCATGTAGTAATTTAGATAGTTTAGTGTCCTTTTTCTTTTGTAGAGAAGCCAAGTGTGTGTTGTAAATGGCTTGTCTAGTTTTTGTAAAGTCCAGCCACGAGGAAGTTTGTGTGGAGGGTTGGTTTTTTATGAGAGTACCCAATTTTGAGAGCTCATTCTTAATCTTTCCCTGTTTGCTGTAGAGGATGTTGATGAGGTGGTTCCGCAGTTTCTTTGAGAGTGTGTGGTACAATCTGTCATAATCTGTCCTGCTGGTAATAGCTCACCTTACCTGATCACTCTTGTCACAGTAAAAAGAACAGGAGGACTTGTGGCACCTTAGAGACTAACAAATTTATTTGAGCATAAGCTTTCATCGGATTGAAAGCTTATGCTCAAATAAATTTGTTAGTCTCTAAGGTGCCACAAGTCCTCCTGTTCTTTTTGCGAATACTGACTAACACGGCTGCTACTCTGAATCTTGTTACAGTATGTATGGTAACACCCATTGTTTCATGTTCTCTGTGTATATAAAATCTCCAGACTGTATTTTCCATTGCATGCATCCGATGAAGTGAGCTGTAGCTCATGAAAGCTTATGCTCAAATAAAATTGTAAGTCTCTAAGGTGCCACAAGTACTCCTGTTCTTTTTATTGAAGACACTAGGAGTTTTATGTAAAAACTGATGACAGGATATGGCCTTATAATTGCTCCATGAATCACAGCTTTTAATTGTTAACCGGTATATTGATTGTTTTGGAAAGGAGGGTGTGAACTTCTCCGGATAATCACTTTGAAGTCTGAACCTTCCTCTGCCCATTTCAAAGTGGATTGTCCACCTGTGTTTCCTGGACGACCTGGGAAAGCAGCAATTTTTCCCTCGTTAAAATGATCTAATCTGATGTTTCTCAACCTTTTTTTCATGCTACAGTCAAACACAGGATCTAATCTTAACCTGATGATAATGGAAAACTGCCCAGTTCCCTTGTTTATGGTGCTTCTTTAGGCTATGGGGACAACTCTCACTCAGCTGTAAACATTATGGGCTACATTTTATCTAGACTTCAATTCTGTGAAACACCATGGAAGAGGAAAATGAAATCAGTGTTTGGTCAAATGACCATTGTTACTGCTTTTCAAAAGAATGTTCCTTTGTGGCCCTTAAGTTCCAGAAAAAGGGGTTAGAAACACTGGAGGTGGAAATGAGGGGTTTGGAGGGAAAGGCTTATACAGATAGCTGTGAAGAAGATGGTAAGTAATAGCAAATAATCATATGGCAGTTAGCTTCAAAGATTCAAGACCAGTAATCAAACATGTTTGTTTACATATTTATCTGAATGCATCCCAATATGAAAAAGACATTAGATTATTTCTAATGATTTTAATGTGAAAGAGAGTAAACCAAAATTGTATTACAGGTTGAGTCCATTCATTACAACAGTCATAGTACTCAAGCTTTCTCTAGCTTTCATAGATAACCACAAAGGGGATATCTTCTTATAAATAAATGTCACAATCTGGCCCAATAAAGAAATACTTAGATTTCTTTTTCATGGAAAGAAACCAGCTTTGCTTTTCTATTTTGAATGTTTTGAACACAAAAAAGCTGAATGATATATTAGTGAGAAGGTCTGAGGAATAGTTTATGTTTATTATAGAAAAACTGCAGACAGACAACCTGACAGTGATTTTACCCCATTATGGTGACTTAACTGTAGCTTGCATGGTTTTCTGAAGGGAAGATAATCTGGTGCTCCTTTGGAGTGCTTTGTTTTCATTATTATGACCCTGATCCTGCAGGTACGTAATTTCAAGGATGAGAATAAGTATGTGAATAATCCCATTGAGACTAGTGGGACTATTCATAGATATAAACTACTCAAGAAACTTACAGTGGTGATTCTTAACAAGATAAATATGTCCCAACAGTTACCATACCATGGTAGCTGAGAGGTTGTGTGTGTTCCCTATCCTGTTGAAATACTGCACGGCAAGTGTTGTAAAATTCTAGCTCTGCATTAATACAAACGTTTAATTGCGAGAAATATGGCTCAGCTACTTCTGAGGAAAAACTAAGAAAAAATCCTAGAATATCAAGCACTCTTTTCTGTCAAAAACAGAAGCTACGTACTGTGATTTCATTCCTGAATCAGAAGCCGATTCTCAGCATGAACGTCCAGACTTGAGCTAGAAATAGGTTTTTTTTTTTTCTTTTTCTTTTTTACACTGGTCTACCTGAAACAAACCAACTTGGGTTGTATGGAGTGTGTGAGCAATTTGAACAGAGTTGTAATTATGAAAATTAAGGGGGGAAAGGCAGTCTTCGAGATGAAACAAATCTTCATACTAGGGAAGATGCTTTGTGTATGTGTGTATGAGGCTAACAGGTGAACATTTGCTATCTCTCGTCTCCTTCATTAAGTTTTAGGAGTATGACATCAGGATTTGATTCCCCCAAATTCATTACTTTTCCACTGCTGCTCATGATTGCAAATGACAGGGCACTAGAACAGCGCCATTTTTAGCACCTCATAGAACCTTTTGTGGCATGGGACATTGCCAGCACTAAGTGATAAGTGCTATAAGTTATACAACCCAGTTAAAAGAGTCAAGTAATCAATATTTAGGGTGTGTGTTGGGAGAAAGATGAGGACAGAGGTGCTGAGAATATTTGGTTTCATTGTGTCGGGACAATCATATTTGAAGTACTAATCATCCAGTTATGTCTCTATTTTGCTTAAGGTGTAATGTACAGAACAAAAGGGATTTTGCAAGTGGGTGGGAGACGTTGCAAAGAACTAAACCTTTAGGCATGCACAACTTCAGTGAATATTGTCAACAACTAAAGAGGCAAATGGTGATCTGATTGGACCATTAGTGCAAAACTTGCTCTCTGTGGGCTAGATTCTACCACTTTGACTCCCAAAAGCAAGATGAGTGAGGGTTGAATAATCTAGTTCTCCTCTTCCATTTTAAATAATTGAATAATATTAATTGAGCCAGAGAAAAACATGAGACTCACACTGTGGTCCTGTGGTTAAGATACTCACCTGAAAGGTGGGAGATGCCTGTTCCCCCTCATCAGGTACAATGGGTGGACCTGAACTAGGAACTCGTACATCCTGGGTGAGTACCTTAACCATTGGGCTAAATGTTAAAAGGGAAGCATCCTCATTCCCTTGTTGTTCTTTTTTTTTTTTTTTAAATGGAGTTAGGTGGCCTTTGAGCATCCCTACCAGACCAAACCTTGCAGGCAAGATTGGTGCTCCTGCATCTATCTTCTCCCAGTTTGTGGATTGCACTGGGGCTTAGGTATGAGCTAGGTGTCTGGGCACCTAGAGTGTGGCAGGAGTGTGCATGCCCAGAGGCAAAAACGTAGGCACCTTTTACTTTTACATCAAAAACGTAGGTGCTGAGTGAAGTCTTTGCCCCAAAGATCCAGCAATCTAAACATACAAAACAGCTAAAGGAGGGGAGGAGAAATAGAAGCACAAAGAGTTGAAGTGCCTTGCCCAAGGCTCAGACATTTGAGAGATCAAGTTTAATTGCCATAAATGTTTACCGAAACCAAGTTATATACGGTCATGTGCCTTTGAGAGTATTCATGCTGGAAGTGCTTGCATGCATATTCTCTCAAGGAATGGAAACAATTTCACATTCTATAGCTGACCAATCACAACAAAAGAACACAGCTCAAATTTCTAATGTGCCACAAACTAGTTCACCATAGACCCATTTTTAATATTGGTTGCCTCAAAAATTTAGTATTGAAATTCATCTGCCCTGAACATGAGAAATAAAGTTACATTAATTGAATAAATTAGGTTAGGAAATTATTCACTTACCTTTTCATATAGGGAAATGTCATCCAGTACCAAAATGTAGCCACCTCTGGGAAAGAGCATGGCAGCTCTTTAACAGCTGTTTTTTAAAAAGAAATGAATTTGTGCTTGCAGCTTTTGCACGTCATTCTGTACAATGTTGTAGAACCAGAATAAAGAGTTGCATCTGGGTACAAAAACAAAGCTTTCAGAAATAAACCTTAAGTGTGTTTCTACTGCCCAGGTGAAATACTGACCCAATTGGCAAAACACCCATGATGTCATTGATTTTCGACAGAGCCAGGATTTTACTCCCTGAGCCTTTATCCAAATCCAGCAACAATAGCACTGTGTTAAATGAATGCTGCTTCACAATGCATGCATTGATTTTTCTTTCTCTCCCCCTCTGTTCAAAAACTGTTCTTCCTTATAACTTCCCATGAATTTGCTCCATAATATTAAAACCGTGTTTATCTCTATATCTTGCTAGAGAGCTGTTTAAACAGACCATGTATGATTGCTTCCATCCAGATTACATTTGAGTCAAGTGGATTTGCCACAGAGCACTTGCCCATTAGCAGTCTATTTCTGAGTCTGCTTTAAAACCTGCGTATGGTTATGCTCAGGTAAAAGCACACGAGGTCAGTTTGGCAGGGGAGAGGCAAGCACTTTAACATAAGGTTTTTCATTCTTGTGCAAGCAGCTAATAAAAATGCCCACAGGTGTTGAGAATTACCCTTCTCTTGGAGATTTCTTTACAGTCTGAACCTAATCTAGGCAAAAGCTTTGGCACGGATATCTGGCACATTAATTAAATGGCTGTTTTTCAGGCCGTATGCTGAAACTTTGATTAACCACTTCTGTGCACAAGAACCAAGCCACTCGTAGGTAGGCATGTCAATTTTGTAGGTCTACAACTGCTCGAGTTAACCTCCTGGCATTCCCTATTATCTGAATAGATGCTCCCTGCTGCTGCTATGAGATTCACATTTTCCTCTGCAATGAAAGAGTCCTAGTAAATCTGCAGGGCAGCATCATTATCACACATTAATCCAAGTCCCTTATATTCTATATCTTTCTTTGGCTGGGTTCCACTGAGGAATTTCAAATCCTTGAGGGGAAACCTTACTCCTCCACTCCTTCCTCTCATTTGAACAGCCTTCCTGCACTGAGTACTGCCTTCATTTTGCAGCTGCTACACATCAAAGCCAGTGGCTGGTGCAGCAGGACATGCATTCACAAATAACGTTTGGCGATGAAAGGTGCCAGCATCAGTGATTTACCATGGTAGATTTTTCTATCTTATGTCATTTTACTCATATGGCACAAAACATTGTTCTCATTAGGGCACTCTAGGCTTTGGCCTTTCTCAGTCCTTACTCAGGGACCAGTATTACTGCAGAGTGAGGACTACAGGATTTAGCCCTTTGTTAGCAGCATTCCATAAACCCTTTGTTTTCCTAACATGTTAAAAACTATGGCTTAATGCATTCATGCTGACATCAGTTATCAAGATTTGTGTGGTGTTGGCAGATGTTGAATTTTCAGTGGAAAACCATTAAGAGGATTTGAGTCACTGTGAGTTTCACACCATACGCTGTTTATAATAGTGGTTACATGTGGTGGCTTCTGCTTCATGTATTACAAGGTAATGCATGCCGGTATGCACACAGTAACAGTGACGAGAAATGTAATCTTCCCAGCAGAAAAATATTGTGTTCGGAGCAGGCTGACTATGAAAGGACGATGGCTGAGATGTCCAAATTTTTCAAAAGTGATTAATGATTTGGGGGTACTTCTATTTTTAGTGCCCAGCTTGGGACACCTTGAAAGGAGGCTGATTTTCAGAAAGTACTGAGCACCCCTGCTCTAGCCATTGGGACCCTTCAAGAGGTCTCACGTTGGACACCCAATAACAGAGGCCCTTGATATCATTAATTGCTTTGAATGTTTGTTCCATGTTGTCAAGGTTCCTTCCCCACTCTGAACTCTAGGGTACAGATGTGGGGACCTGCATGAAAGACCCCCTAAGCTTATTTTTACCAGCTTAGGTTAAAACTTCCCCAAGGTACAAACTTTTTTACCTTTTGTCCTTGGACCTTATGCTGCCACCACCAAAATGTCTAAGAAAAATAACAGGGGAAGTGCCCACTTGGAAACGTCACCCCCCCCCCGCAAATATCCCCCCAAGCACTACACCCCCTTTCCTGGGGAAGGCTTGAAAAAAATCCTCACCAATTTGCATAGGTGAACACCCACCCAAACCCTTGGATCTTAAGAACAATGAAAAAGCAATCAGGTTCATAAAAGAAGAATTTTAATTAAAGAAAAAGGTAAAAGAATCACCTCTGTAAAATCAGGACGGTAAATACCTTACAGGGTAATCAGATTCAAAACATAGAGAATCCCTCTAGGCAAAACCTTAAGTTACAAAAGACACAAAAACAGGAACATACGTTCCATTCAGCACAACTTATTTTATCAGCCATTTAAACAAAACAGAATCTAACACATATCTAACTAGATTGCTTACTAACTCTTTACAGGAGTTCTGACCTGCATTCCTGCTCTGGTCCTGGCAAAAGCATCACACAGACAGACAGGACCCTTTGTTTCTCCGCCCTCCCTCCAGCTTTGAAAGTAACTTGTCTCCTCATTGGTCATTTTGGTCAGGTGCCAGTGAAGTTATCTTAGCTTCTTAACCCTTTACAGGTAAAAGGACTTTGCCTCTGGCCAGGAGGGATTTTATAGCACTGTATGTGGAAAGGTGGTTACCCTTGCCTTTATATTTATGACACATGTCAATCCATTTTAGTTCTAATTTTCTGAAACGTAAGACATGGGGAACTGTTAAGTTATGTGGCAGTATTGTTTGTCTGGTCCATCTTCATGTTTGTGTCCACACCTAGGTATTGTGTAATAGGCACATATTTACTTCCATATTTGTTTATTGAGTTTATAGGAGTGTCTACGTACAGCGGAGATGAATGATTTGTGAATGCCTAAAGTAGCAAGATACCATATAATACAATCCATTTCAGGTAATGGAGAACAGCTCCATTTATTTTTCTTTCTTCCCTACACTGTACAGGTAAAATATCTGGGCTCCACCTGCAACAAACCTTGTTTCATACATTTTGTAGAAGTAGGAGTATATTTACAAACTGCACAAACAAACATTCGGAGGTGGGATAGCTCAGTGGTTTGAGCATTGGCCTGCTTAAACCCAGGGTTGTGAGTTCAATCCTTAAGGGGGCTGTTAAGTTGATCTGGGGCAAAAAATGGGGATTGGTCTTGCTTTGAGCAGGGGGTTGGACTAGATGATCTCCTGAGGTCCCTTCCAACCCTGAGATTCTGTGATACGTTTGTTGGGTTTCACTTTATAGTGAAAGATGAGCATCTACCAAAGACTTGATTGTCTTAGGATCTAAATATCAGTGAGTCATTATGAGTAATTCTAGGTGCTGCTGATGCATTGAAGAACGGTTGGCTTCCTTGCTGTTTCCTGTGAGAGACTGCCAGAAATCAGGCCAACTGAGTAATTGCTATATAATGCACTCTCTCCTCCTAAAACCTGCACTGAATCTTTCATTGCTGATGCTGCTGTCCATATGCTGATTTTTCTGAATGCCAAGTGAGCTGCACTCTGGCAGGGCCTTTGAATGCAAGCTTCAGTATGGTAGACATTTGTCAACCAGTTGCTCATCCATACATCATAGAGGGAATTATAGGAAGGATAATTGGGGATGTTGCATTTCATACCAAGAGTATGCCTACACTGTGACTGAAAGGTGTGGGTTTTTTAGGAGGGTAGGCATCTCATGCTAGTTTTGATCTACCTAGCATGGGTAACAGCAGCAGCATAGATGTGATGGTGTGGGCTAGTGAGCAGAATACATACCTGGGATCTTTGGAGGTCTTGTGTTCTGATTGCTGTGTGAAACCTGCACCACATCTACACTACTATTGCATAGATTAAAGATAGCATGGGAATGCCTACACATGCTACAATCACACCTTGCAGTGTAGACCTACCCTAAAGCATTTAATTTAAGAGGTAGGGGGCGAGTTTGAGACTAATTTCGTGCTCAGGTTTTTTCAGAAGCACTATTTAATTTTTTTCACTGTGTTTCACCCAGTTGTTTCCAAACCAGGACATTTAAAATGTTCTCAATAGTCACATGCAAAATGACTCTTTCCACATGAACACCAACTTCATCCTTCAGTGCATGAAACAATCAGACCCTAAATTTGCAGCAGCCGAAGCACAAGAAATCATTCACTCTCACACATGTGCCAAAGAAAAACAATCATTCACAAACCATTTAAGTAAAAAATAAATGATGAAACGTTAGGTAATTGTAATTTCATGAGCTACATGGTCTTCTGATTATTACAAATGGGTAGATAGAAATCTTTTGATTATTTATACTACTGACTTGTCCCAGTTGTATGCCATCTATTATAGTCAATTTTGTTTATAGCAAAACTTTCTTTTACAATAACATTTTAATATTGGGGAGGGGAGGACTTTTGCAGGAAAGAATGTCAGTGTAAATAAACTTGGAGCTGTCTACATTTGGAACTCTTGCTCTAGTATTTTAGGCCACAATCCTGAAAACACATAGGCACATGCTTAATTTTACCCATGTGACTCCAAAGGGGCTACTCAACATGACTAAAGTTAAGCCCCTCTATGTAAGTGATTGCAAGATGAGGACCTTAGTACTTCCAATGATGGGTGGGGCTGTGTGTGGGGGTGGATGGCTAGATATGTGCGTGACCCCTTTTTTGAAAATATTTCGGTATCTTTTTGTTCTCCAGGACATATCATTCTGCCTGTTTGTATATAGAGAGGTATGTATATGCATTTATTTCTGGCGCACCAAGTAGTCTATATTACTGAGGGACAGAGGAGATCAGGGGGCTATGCCCTCCCACTTATTTTCCTGCCTTAAGGGTGAGTGGCTGGTGGGGGGGAGGGGCAAGTGATGGAGAGGAATGAGCGGTGGGTGGGGCCTCAAGGCGAAGGGGGGGCATTCAGGGGCTGGTGGCCTCCCCCACTTCTCAGGAGCTTCCAGCACTCCTGCTGAGGAGCCATTTTCTACCATGCTGAACAGACAGCAGTCTTTTACTGAACAAAAGCAAAGACAGCAGCATTTCCAGTCGCCTACTGATATCTGTGATCGGTGTTAAATATGTTAAGCACAGTATTGCTATTCTAAAACCAGCTACTGAGATATGAAATGAATTGTCCATGTTGCAAACTGAGAACAATATGACTACAGGATACCCAGGTAGTGGGGTGTGTGTGTGGGTGTGGGTGTGTGTGTATGTGTGTGGTGTTTTATTAGAATATACATTGCATCCACAATGCCTTCTTCCCAGAAATGTAATTAGGTTTTTTTTATGAACTGGTAAAATATAGTACATAAATGACTCAGGGGATTTCCATATAGCCACATTTATTCCCACATGTCTCCCTGAATCATAAATGGTTGTCTTCCTCAGAAATGGATTAGGACAAATTGCATTAGGACACGATTGTGAATCTGATTAAGGTGGAACCGTGATCAGGTTTTTTCTTTTGGGCAACCATGTTTTCTTATAACAACCAGAAGACGAAAAAGCCTTTGGCAAAATGTTTCAAAGGCATTTCTCATATGCACATAAAAGGAGTTTTCATGCTAATTCAAAAATTGGTCCACACCTATAATTTCTTTATATAGCCAAGACAAAGCTTTGGGCAAAATTTGCAGCAGTATATGTTTCAGATACGGACTTGTGGTTTCAGTAAAAGCTGGTAAAAAGGAATTTCCATGCATAATTTCCTTAAGGAGACGATTCTGAAGGCAAGCTGCAGGAGACATGTAAGATCAGGCATTGATTCCAAATTGGTTAAGTGAGAATAACAGTAAAAACAAAATCCGGAGTGGAAAACTGATTTAATATCCTGAATAAATACCATTTGAAAGACCTTGAATCCTGTGCAGTCCCCCAGCCCCTCCTCTTTTCATTTTAGTGTCTGACCCCGACTAAGCAAATTGTATAACATATTTGACACGGAAGGAAAGTGTGAGATCTCTTTAGTAATGAATAGAGGTTCTGAGTGTTTGGAATACCGTCTTGACAAAACCTAGCATTAACTTTCCAACCTTGTGAAGTTAAGGGGAACGTCATATCAGCTTTTTTATCCATAGGTTGTGTTCTAATTCTTTAAATTTTAGCTTGAGTAGTAAAGAAGTTTAAACTGGAAGAGGCTGGGAAAACCTGCTTTTGGGTGAATGCTTATAACTCTTACTATTAGTCTCAATTATTTGTATTGTGGTAGTGCCTAGAACTGCAATCAAGGCTCAAGGTCCCATTATGCTAGGCACTGTACAAACACCATAATGAAAAGATGGTCCCTGCCTCAAGGAGCTTATATTCAAAGATGAGACAATAGGTAAATACAATAAATAGACTAGGGAAGCACAACGTCACAGTGAGACTATAATAAGTGGCAGTTACAGTACACCAGCTACCCAACCACTGTCTACTATTTTGTGGGCATTATGACGTAGCTGGGTTTTGGGGGTTTTTTGTTTTGTTTTTTTTAAGTAGACAGTTAAAGAAGCATAATCATAGACTATCAGGGTTGGCAGCGACCTCAGGAGGTCATCTAGTCCAACCCACTGCTCAAAGCAGGACCAATCCCCAATTTTTGCCCTGTATCCCTAACTGGCCCCCTCAAGGATTGAACTCACAACCCTGGGTTTAGCAGGCCAAAGCTCAAACCATTGAGCTATCCCTCCCCCATAATGTAATGGCCTTACTAATTTTTACAAGGATTTATCTTTTTTAAAAAAATGCCAAGATTAAGTAGAGTTTAATTTAAAATTAATTTGCTTTCCGTGCATTGATAGCTGCTTTCTGGGCCAATATAATCAAGAGTCTGATCTTGCAGCTGCTGTTCAGACAGAAATCCCAATTCAGCTGAAATGAGAATGAATCTGAATCTTTGTCCAAAGTTCAAGGTTTACCACTCTGAACTGAATCTTTCTGAAATTTGAAAGTATCTAGTTACCTTTTTTTGTTGGCAACAGTTTCTGGTTTCACCCAGAAGCTGAAGGACTAACATGAGTTTGGCTGGAAGCTATAACTGGTGACCTGACAAGAGAATTCTCAAGAGATTTCAACCTGATAAACTCTGGATAACCATCCAGTCTTCGCAAGCTTATATAAATGGAACATCTAAACTTACTGTGGCTTGCTATCACTAGATCCAGCTCAATTTCCATGTTTAGCAGTGAAACAACAAATACATTTAAAATTAAAATCTTTTCCATATTCCATTCCCCTAGCATCTGCGTATGGAATCTCTTCCAATTTCCAATTGGAACCAGGATTTAATGAAAGCATCTAGCATATAGATGGACTTGAACGAGAACAATGGAGCTGTCCAAAAATTTAAGTGTGTTCAGGTTGGGATCTAGGTCTGAAATAAAAAACATGTTTCCTCTTTGCCACCCTGAGATGGAGTGTCCACCCCAGGGGTTAAGTTGGCCAGGTAGGCCAATTAGTTGCTCAGGCTGCACCTGGAGGAGGAGCCAGGGACTGGGGAGTGGATTAAATGAGACTCAGATGAGCAGGGATAGGCAGGTCCTATAAAGTCCAGGAGCTGAAAGGAGAAGGAGGCTGCTGAGAAAGGCTGCAGGAAGGCAGACAGTAGTCAGTCACATGGCTGTCCTTAGGATTTATGGAGCCCTATGCAGTATTATTAAACTGGTGCCCATATGCCCAAAGGGCTCGCATGTGTATTTTAGATAAGGGTGGTCTATTGAAGGATTTATTTAAAAAAACTATATGTATGAAGAACCAAGCATTTAAGGCTAAAGATGAATACTCAGATGGTGCATCTAAAAATCTATGCAAGGATCTTTTAGAGATGTGATTTTATAATCTTCAGCAACACACCAATGAAATATTTTTAAAGCAAATTTTAAACTAAGGTCCTATAGACTAACATGTTCTGAATAAATATTACAGTAATGCGCAACTATTTTTGTCAGTAAATTCAGAAACTGACAGTATATACCTGGGGGTTGGCAAATGCCTGTTAAATGGCTTCATCACCACTTGAATGGCTCTTTAACAGTTCCAGTGTTGTGCTAATAGGTCTGGCAGGCTGGCAGGCTTTTTCACTTTTAAGTACTAGATCCCCTCCGGAGGAAGACTCACCAGGCTGCAGCAGCCAGCTGTGGTGGGAGCCTGCAGGAAGAGTCAGAACAGGATTAAAAAGAGGTGGGGGGTGGACACTAAGACCCAGGGGTCCCCCAAATTTCCGGGTGCCTACGCAGCTGCATATGCCTAAATCAGCAGTCCATTCCTGGAAAGAGGGACTTGGTTTGGAGCTGGTACTCCCAGAGGGGGGCAGGGAAGAGTAGGAAGCAGTTGAGGGAAGGAGTGGTGAGGGCTGAGAGGGTAAAGCCCAGAACTGCTTAGCTGAGGGTCCCTGGACTCAGGGGTGAAAGTAACTTAAAGGACTTAATCGTACGCTGGAGTCCTGAGCAGGAGTGTGGCCTCAACCAGAAGGGGCGTGGCCTCAACCAGAAGAGGCGGGGCCTTTAAATCAAGATTTAAAGGCCCTGGGGCTCCGGCTGCAGCTGGGAGCCCCGGGGCCTTTAAATCACCCCTGGAGCTACCAGCTGCAGAAGCGGCTAGGAGCCCTGGGGCTCAGGGGTGATTTAAAGGGCTCGGGGCTCCGGCCGCTGCAGGGAGCCCCGGGCCCTTTAAATCACCAGCCTGGCGAAGCCAGTACAGTCTGGCACAGTGTACCGGCTCGTACTGGCTTACTTTCCCTCTGCCTGAACTGGAATTCAAAGTAGACAGTGGGCGGTTGCAGGTTTCCCTACTGGCCACTGAGGAAGTGGCATCATCAGAGAAGCACAGGAGAAAACCACCTGGGACTGTTTCCATACAAGGACTTTGGGTAACCCCTCAAGGGGGGAGCACAGATGGTGACCTGGACACAGGGCTGAGTCATGAAGAGGATGCTGCAGTTCCTGGAGTGAGGCCGGTCCGCAGGGTGAGAGGACGATGGGAGATACACCACCTGAAGACGGTGCACCAACAGGCAGAGCTAATCCCCAGACTGGACAGCAAGAGGCACCACTGTGGTGAATGGACCCCATGATACACCCCAAAACAGTTTCATTTCACAAAAATAAGAACAACAAAAAATCAAAAACTCCCAAACTGAATGGTCATCTTTGGTGTAGAGTTCAGGCAGATGATCTCAGAGATATTAGCAGAAGTTCCTAGTTCAAACATGATTGAAGCTGAAACATGATTGAAGCTGATGAGGGGAATTCAGGCAAATTAGAAAGGAAGCAAGGCAAACAGGAGGAAAAAATAGAAGGGTGAGTCTGTAGCTTTCACATGATACTGTATTGATCATTCATCAAGAGTTTGTCTCAGGCTTATTTATCCAGTCTGTAGTTATTTCTTATCATTCCTCTAAAAATCAACACACATCTTTTTATGAAAACTTGAGGGTCAGAAATCCACAAAATACCTTAATTTAAAAAAAAAATCATGTCAGGAGTCGCCTTAGTCAGTACAACTTATCATAACAAACAATGTATTTGGCACACTTAGCCCATTTGTTCAGTTAATGAATTGTCTACATAGTGGAAGTATTATTAATGTGTTTCCTATATTAAATGATTTGTGCAAGCTAGAGGTAGTTGGGAAATACTTTTTTTTTTTTCGTTCCTTTGAAAAATTTCAGTGAAAATAATATCATGTTCATCTTAATCAAAAACTTTCCTCACAAGTTTTTGGGTTTTCATCAAAAGCAAAAACTTACCTCACCCCTCAACCTTTTCAGCTTTCAGGTGCCAAAAACATGTCTGGGTGCTGCCAGTATTTGGTTTTTCATTGAAAAAACAAAACTTTTCTTGAATATAGGACATCTGCTGTAGAAACTTCCATTTCAACAAAAGCCATTTTTATCCCTCCACAACATTGTTGTGAATGAAAAATTACTCTCACCTCTAATGCAAACAAACTCGGTCTGGATTGCTCCCAAATTCTTTGCTGTAAATATTCCACTGAGAATTCAATATTCAAGCAATCTGGTTACTTAAATCACATAGTATAGTTGTTGTTCCCAGATTGGATAATGACCCAATTTTTATAATCTACTTCCATTTCTGCCTCAAACAATCTTTTTCACAAAATGAATTTCATTTCATGATCCAATTAATCTCAGCTAAAAAGTCACTGTCTGCTGAGATTCATATGAACAAACTTTGCCCACATTAATATTTGTGAGAAGCAAGTTAAAATGGGTGAGATGCTGAAGGAAAATTTAGAGAACGTTAAAAATGGTTGTGAATATTTTTTCCACTATTTCTCCTCCTCTGTTCAGTCCCCTGACCAGTAATGCAAGACCTCCCTTTTCCTTCCCTCCATACAGAGGTAAAATAAGTCACCAGCCTTATAGAAGGCCCTGAAATCCAGAACTGCATAAATATATAGTCTATGGGAAAATTGGACTTCCAGTTGTAATTATTTGAGTTGCCTGCCATCTTTATGGCACTTAGAGAGAGGTGCAGTATTTATTTATTCATTACATGCTCTCAATCAATTTTTCATGACTATCGAAGTCACAGTACAGAAAACCAGCACATAGGGCTCTATGTCCTCAGCTTGTATAAGCTTTGTTAAAGTCAATAGAGATGTGCCTACTTCAAGCTGATTTGAGGATCTGATCCAGGAAAGGTTAGGGATGGCAAAGGCCAGGATGCTCATTTGGGTCTTATTCCACTTTGAATTATACTGGGTATATCCCTGATAAGGCAAGTCATGTGGGAGTACTGGAAAGACACTTGCTTTTCCAGGGTCACTTCACTGACTCCAGCGGCTATTGTTACAACAACGCAAAAATTTCTTCCTGCTCATTTGGTAGTATTGACTCCAATACATCATTATTGTTCATTTTAAAAACAATTGACCCCACACTACTTCTTCTCTCTAGCTATGAATCAGTAGTACATTGCACCAAGGTCCTATAACGTGTTTGTGTATAAGCTTAAATAGTTACCATGGTCTGGCTTCCCTCTCCTCTCCTACACTTTCAATACTGGAGTTTCCTGCCCTAAAAGATCACAGTGTTTTGAGTCAGAGAGACAGAGATAACTTGTCAATGGGTGAAAACAAAATATCATTCTAAGGAAATTGAAGGTGCATTTCATTGCACACTCCTTTTGGTGGCATGTAGAGTACAGACATTATATGCCCCCAACACAGGTATAAATAGCAGTGTAGACAGTGAGGGGACTGCTTAGGTGAGCAAAGACATGTCTGAACCCTGTGGGTAGGTACCTAGGTATATGCCCTATGTGGCTTTCTTCTCCCCAAGCTGTGCTACCCCTATCTACATTGTTATTTTTAACAGAGTCTTGCTGCCTCCCCACTGCTGGAGCCTTTCCCTGCTACAGTCAAAGACTTTGGCAGCAGGACTGAATAGAGTTAATAGGAGATAAGTGTCTGAGCTAATTTCGCCTAAGAACTAAAAGATACGTAGTTCACTTTGATGCAGTCACATTTCAAACTTAGGACATGAGTCTCTAAATCGTTATACATAATGCAAGAGCATCATGCACCATAAACCAATGATTTATTGTGAAATGCGAAATAGGTACTTTTTAGTTTCCTAGCAGAGTCTACATGTGGCAGCTAGAATACAATTTTTTTAGAGCACTCTACAATTCATACCCCCGTAGTCCAGACTGTGGCACTGTGAAGACAATTCCTAAGTCACACTTTATGTGTCCTGTGACTTAGCCATCAGACTGTCCCTTCCAAAGACAGCACTTTCTCAGTTGAAGCACTTGTATACCATATTTAAAATCTGGATGTTGGCCAAAGTACATGGCAAATGAATTTTCAAAACTCTTCTATTGCATCATTGGTTTATTATGCATGATGCTCTTGCATTATGTATAATGATTCAGAGACTCATGTCTTTAGTCATAATGTGGGAAAACACAGAAGCAGTTGGAGAGTAATTTCTCATGCCATTCTGCCATGGCAATACGTTCTGCTATGATTTAGGAAACTACAGGCAGTGGAAAAGGTTCCTTCTGGAAGTATTTTAAATGTCAAATCCAAGATTCATTTCAGTACTGCTTTAATCCAAATGTCAGAGTTTTGAACTGAACTATCAATCTGACCAGAACTTCCTGAGCTTTGCCTATCCAAATGACTAGCCCTCAGATGAGAAATCCTGATTCCTGCTAATACCAGTACATCACATCAGCCTACTTCAACGGGAAGAGAAGCTTCATTTCTCTGTACAATCACATGCAGCTACCTTCTTAGGAAAGTTGCTAGAGTGCCTCCTGATTAGATCATGTGTAGTCAGTTGGGAGTGGTCAAGGAGGTGTGGTCTGGCATTTGGGGCAGAGTAAGGCAGTATTCTTGGGAACCAGAGAGTCAGAGCCCTGCGCGCAGGACAAGTATAGAGCCCTGGGCTCCTGTGGGTCCTGCAGGACCCACTGCCTTAATTGTGGGAGCGGGATTTAAAAAAAAGTCCAGCGCAGGGTTCTAGTCTGACTCCCCAGTGACTAGGTGAAAAACCAAGAATCTACATGGGAGGGGAGAAAACTAAGGAAACCATCAGGGGAATGGGATGAAATCTGTGGGACCTGAATTTGTCTAATTTGTCTAATTTCCACTTCCAGCCATTGGATCTAGTTATGTCTTTGTCTATTAGATTGAAGAGCCCTCTGATATCAAATTTCAGTTACCTATAGACTTGTACATGGACTGTGATCAAATCATCCCTTAACCATCTATTTCATAAGCTAACTAGATTGAGCTCCAGAAGTCAATGCCAGAATTGAATACTGACCCATCAGAGTGATCATGCCACAGATAGTGAGGGCAGGTTACACCCACTCACTCTCTTCCCACCCCACCACCAAGCCTGGTCATGGAAACTTTCTCTCAATGCTTTTGCTAGTATTTTCTATCTTCTACTTCCCAGAATGAACTTCCCTCTATTCCCAAAAGCGGTTGTTTCTTGTATACTGGAGCAGGACATGTAAAATGAATGTAGAAGATTTATTTAGAAAACAGCTTTGAGACTTATAAACAGGTCCCCTTTCTTTCCCAGAGAGGCTCCCCCTTCTAACTTACATGATACTCTTCTCCCTTCCATAGATTGGGTCTACCTACATACTGCACGTGCTTTACTGCCTTCGTCTTCTTCAGCAAGTAGTCAGGACATCCGCTGAAAATATCTCCCCAATGACAGCACCTCCAATAGCTGGGATGGACACTTTTATTTTATTTTGGTTTTAAACCAAGTTTATTTCAGTTTAGCTTAAATTTGTCTTAAGCTACATTGAAACAAGCCACTCTTAAGCTGAAATAGGAATGTCTACCCAGGGGTTTCACTGACTTAACCAATTTGGTTTCTACACCAAATTAAGTTTAGACAACTTTAGGACTATGATTCAAATATTAAGCAGGACCAATGCTTGTGAAACATGATATGATCATAGCACAAATTAGTATGGCTAGACACCAGGAGGGAGAAACCTAAATAGAGAACTATATTAGATTATGGAATTGTCTCAGAAGAAGTGGAGGAAATCTTGTTTCTGTTGGATAGGACCATGTACAAGAAAATATACTGTAGGGAATAATTTTGCACTGGGAGGGGATGAACTAATACCTTGGGTATTTTCCATTACTAATGTCTATTATTCTCTAATTAATGTTAGTAAAAAAAAATAATTAAAGTTTTCCAACAGCCTCAGACTTTTGAAATAGGGAAGCAGAAAGCCCACACAAGAGATCTAAATAGGGGTTAGAGCAGGAAGGGAGGGATGGGAATATTATACCAGTGGTTAGAAGGTTTCACCATGATTTGATCAGGACTGTGCTGATACTCAATTTTTATTCAGCACGCACACCTTTGCTTCATGAGACATATACCATTTTAACAAGTTAAAGGGTGAAATCCTGACCTTGTTGAACTTGATGGGAACACTCCAACTGACCTCAATAGGGCCAGGATTTCAAACAGTGTCTATATTCAAGTGGTGATGTTTCTAAAACAGAATCCAAGCGGGGATATTTGTTGAGGTCGATACTTTTGCAAACTTAAGATCAAAGAATTGCTTTTGAAACTGACCGTAATTGAGGTACTGTTTGTTTGTTTTGGGGAAAGAATTGTTTTGCTTTTCCTTTGTTTTGATATAAGATGTATAAAAATGAGTGGATGACTCAAGAGATCAGCAATCATGTTGTTTTATTCTACTAAGGACTTTTGCTAATAGATACATTTACTTTTTTAGAAAATAAAGATAATCCAACAGTGGTCAAAGATAAGTAAATGCAATAGAACATTCTCTGCTGGGATAAAATTGTTCTATTTTAGCATCCCGTTTGAAAAAACAAAGAAGTTAGGCACTAAAATATTATAATTGTGATAGCACATTCACTACTTCATTGCTGGCAGAGATGCTTTGCATGTCCCAATATTCCATGTATTTGGTCAACAGCAATCCAGTCTTGTAGCATGTATGATCCGGGCAGGGACAGATGGGATTAAAATGTATATTATTATCAGTGTGCAGTACTTGAGAACCAAGTACTCATCCATCAGGAAATCCATTCAAGCAGTAGTTAAAGGCATGACTTTAAAAAGATCGTTGGATAAAGATATTATTTGATTCTTGCCTGTTTCCTTTTCTTCTTTTCCCCCATTCATTAGTGGAAGGTTTTAAAGAGAAATTCTGCCAAAGGGAAAGGTAGCCAAAACTCCAAAATAAAGGCAACAAAGGGCCCAATCCTGTCACCCTTACTCAAATGAGTATTCCCACTGACTTCAGTGGGTCTGTTTATATGAGGAAAGAATACTTGCCTGAGAGAGGGTTCTAAGATGGGGCCATAGAGAGCTATGTAGTACATGACAAGAACCAAAGCAGCCAATTTGCCTCTTCTAACAGACAGACTAATCAATTGCAATTAAGAGGCAAAGCAGCAGACTAATGAAGTACCCTTGTCACCGGTTGTCGTCTTAGGGATCAATTCACACCTCCATCACAATAACATCAACCCTTCAAGTTCTCTAATGACCCTGAATCCCTAAAGTGCCAGGAGGATTAGGGTAAGGATAATGTGCTGGAAAGGTGCTAATAAAGTGGTGGAGTTAGGAGATGGGTTTCCTCACAGCTAGAAGGCAAAAGGAAACTTTCTATCTGGACCTGCCATGAGCTTCCTGTGTTTAGAGACTCATTGACTTCAGTAGGAGTCAGGATCATGGCCTTCATTTGTCTGATTCTTTTGGTAATCAAAAAAACCCTGTGACCATGGAGACTATTTCCCCCAAACAGAGCCTTTCCTGGAAGAGGCAGTTGTTAGTTACAAGAGGTAGCTAAGCTTCTTTATTTACTATCTATATATTGATTAAGTCAGTGGTGAATCTCAGTTTCTCTGTATAAGCTGTATTTTATAGTCACAACTGCTGTGTTTTATCATTATATTTTTGCATGATTCCTTTAAGGGAGTTCAAATAAAACAAGCAAATAAAATTTGCTTACTACCACTTTACCAAGCTACAAATGTTTTAAGAACCAATCATTCTGCATCTAATTAGGACAGAATGAAATTAATTTCTGGTATACCTGTCCTATGACAAAGCATACAACGTACGTTTATATCTTCTTGTACATTATGAGTTGTATTGCAGTAGCACCTAGATAAGGGCCACTTTTTTTCTTTAAATTCAAACTATACTAATCACTGTTTCTATTTTGGGTGTAAAAGTTAAAAGGAATTTTTCTTCAGAGCCTAGGTGTTATCTAACCTCAGAAGGGTGATTTCAAGTCCTAGAATATGGCTCAGGCATTTCTGGGGACACTGTCGCTGCCGTAAAGCATAAGCCCCACCATTAAATGAGTGGAGCAGCACTGCTTCCAACTGTGGTGAATGTGGTTTCCTCACCTGAAGCTAAGCAGACATGTTTATAACCTGAGTTCAAAAAACCAACATCGGTAAAATGCATTTAGCTTAAAAAAAGAAGTGAACTGAGTGCTCGTGAAAACTACCAGATTAGCAGTAGTACAAGCTTGCCCACATTGTTCCACCGCTGTGCCTTAAACCAGAGCATCTCTAGGGTTGTGAGTGTTTATGCAGCCTACCGCTTTATTAATTCTTTGGCATTTCTGCTTGAGTCTGCAAACGGACGTACCAAACGTCACTTTCTGATGGGATTGTCTGTGATGAATCATTTAAATTGTATATAAATATGATCTAGAACCACCAATCCATTTCACACAAGCTACAAAACGGATACTGGAGCATGCTCACTTTTTTCCATAACTGGAGGAGAACCTATGACCTAACAGCGGACGTCTACGAACCTTCCAATTCCCTAATTCTTTTCTATGTTCAAAACAAAAACTGTGCCTTCAAATAGGGCGTGGTCCTGTACCACTGAACATTAGGAGTTTTGCCATTGAATTGTCTGGGAACAGGATCACACTGTATCATCTATGTAATTCTATTGACATCAATACATTGTGAATCTGTTACAGATGTCAAGGGCAGTTGCATGTGTGTAACACAACAGATGCGGCCCCATGGCTGCATACCAGTAATATAGTCTGGAGGCAATTTTTAAATACATACTTTTGTATAGAATTCAGATATACATCATCCTCAGTCATAGAACAAGGATATGAGCTACCTTTATGACTACGGTATATTGGGATATAGATATATTGTCTATGTGAAGAACTTTGATGCAGAATAGTAAACCATTTGAAAAAATATATATATACAGACAGTCTTTGACTTCCTTTTATTTAGTATTTTCTTTTGTGCTCAACAGATTGTCCAGGCAAACTAAGAAGAGCAAGAACACTGCGGTCTCTTAGGTCATCTTGCTTTGAAATAGCAAATGGCTAATATATGCATACATGTGGGGACTGTTTTAACCCATGCTTCACACCACAATAATTGATTCATTGGTTTTAAAAAACAAAACAAAATAATAGCTCTTCCCTTGTCCAGCTGCAGCAGGCGAGAGCTGGAATATATGCCTGTATGAAAGAGAGGGTGGGGTAGGCAAACCCTCCTCAGAGCAACAAAACAAAGCAAGCCCAATGTTCTTGTCAAAGCGTGGAATGACTTAAACACTCTATTGTATAAAATATGAATAAGTCGTCATTGTGGAGCACAGTGTGGGGGGATCCTCTGTGTTGTTGATTAGCCACATGATTAACCAGATTACACGGGGAACGGCTAAGGTAAATAAGGGAAGCCTTCTGTCACTTCCTCCCTGGGGCCTGCAAAACAAGGTGCCTAGGAGACTGCCCTATTGTCCTGAACTGAATGGAAAGTGGGGGTGGGGGGGGTGAGAGGGAGGAAGAAAGAGCCATAGATGCCATGGTTGATGAAAATATGCAACTCAAGGGGAACAATGTGAAAATATCTCTCTGGCCAACTTACATGTCAGCGTTGTTCCTTGTTACCACACAGCACTGAAATGAATTTGCCTTAAGATCTCCTATCTTCTTTTGTGTGTTTGGGTCTGCCTTAAAACACATGCACGAGCATTAAGAGTGTGATACAGGCATTTTGTGTCTTAAAATCTGCCAGCCCATTCACGCTGCGTCCATTGTCATGGATTTCTCTCCCCACCACAATCTCACCCTTGTGAACAGATTAATTCGCACAGCTAACTGGTTTATGGATATCACCCCAACATTACATTTCTTACCAAACTGTGTCCTTGGTATGAAAAATGGGGCTCATCAAGGGAATCCCAGTGCAGCTCAACAGTCATGAAGACGGAACCAAGGAGAGGTACCCCTGTCAGTCTGGTACTGGGGAATCCTCATTAGTTGTAATTTTAAAATAAACACATGTGACGGACTAGTACGGACATCATAGTTAAAGCTGTGTCTCAGTTTTCAGTCTTAACATTGTGTTTGCTTATTCCTGTTTCTTTAATATCTTTTAAAAAACAGCAGTTTTGATACGTTTAAGGTCTCTAAATTGTTCATTGTAATTTCAAAGAAAACTGAGTCAGAAGCAATGAATAACGGGAGTGTGTATATGTATAATACAAAAAAGCTAAAAGAATGATATAACTGTATATTTACATTGTAGATTGAAAGCTGTCTTTTAGAATACTTTGGTGCTGCAAAGATTTATCAACATGCCTAACTTGATGTGCTGGGAGTAGTCCCATTGAAAGCTCATTGTGGTAACTACTCACAGTGGATTAAAGCTAACTGCATGCGTAAATCTTTGCAGGACTGGGACCTTACACTGTAAGCTCTTTGGGGAAGGAATAGTTTCTGTTTGCCCAGTTCCTAGCAACATGGAACCTGACGCAGTTGGGGACTAAGGGGCAAATTTTCAAAGGTATTAAGGCAGCTGCAGTTGCAGTTAGGTGCCTAGTGGGATTTCCATTAATTTCAATGGGAGCAAGGTGCCTAAACTGATTGAGTGCTTTTGAATATCCCACCAGGTGCCTATCTGCAAAATATCTTTTGAAAATCTAGCCCTACGTGCTACTATTATGTTGAGAGGATCAAATAATGACAGAACAGATTGATATATACATTGGTGAATGAATTGTCCAAATCAACATAATCATGGGGTCATTATGCATGAATATTCCTGAGGCTGCTGTAATTCACAAGTCCTGGAGGTGTTTCACACTTGTCCCAGCTAGTATGAATTAGTATATGAGCAGGGAAATTACACCCCTAGCTCGTAGTGTAGATGCACCCAAGACAGTAGAATTCAGGTCCTTCCATCTTCAGTCTGAGGGTATAATTCTCCAGATACGTCATTTGAAATGACTTTTCCAGGCTTGTATATTCATAAAGTACTAGTATGCAAGCAGACCTGGTCCTATGGCAATGTGCCCCATGTAAAGGCACATGGAGCCTAGGCCAGAAGAACACACTCTTCTTCCCTCCAGCCACTGGTGCTTGCAGCTGCCATGGATAAGAGGAAGGAGACTGCTCAGTCCCTCATCAGCGCTCTCACGACTTCAGCACCAGTAGCAGGAGCTGTCTACATGCTTCTCTTATTCTTGTTTTTCACATTTTCTGAGGCCACATGGTAGGCTAGCCTTTATTACACCCTGGTTCCACAGACAACCAGGGACATAAGTTGGTAGTTCCGCTGCAGAGCGGGGTGCGTGGCTGGAACAGTTCAGTGTATCCCAATACTTGCTCACTTCGCAGCAAGAGGGAACCTCTGTCACATGTCATTTAGTGTCCCAGGTTGCAGACTCTGTTCTGGCTGCATTTTTGCCACACTTGTTCCAGTTAGCACACCCCCTCCACAGACCCGCTAAGTCTTAAGCCCTGCTAATCAACTTCCTCCTGGTACTGACCAAGACTGCCATTCACCAGGACAGAGAAGTTTGATGGGGAGTTGTTCTCAGACTGTGGGGCCTAATTTCATTCCTTTATTGTCTCATGTATCTGGTCAGTGTTCCTCTGGGTGGCACCGATTTGTCTCCTCTGACTCCTTTGTGGAACAGTGGGTGTTGTCTGTGGTTTTTTGCTTGTTGTCCCTCTGAGTCAAAAGAAGGGCACCAATCACCCTTCCCCCCTGTCTTTTTACTCATTATCCTCTGCAATTCGTTGTATTGAGGGGTCTCTGACCCCTCCTGTTGGTTGAGGGTGCTGGTCTTTTTGTTCTAGGTGGGCCTGGACCTAGGCCCAGGATTCAAATAGATCTGACACGAGATGGGAACAACTCTCATTACTACACTGCCTTCAGGTTGGGATGTGTATCAAGACAGAACACCACTGCCTGCCTCCTCACTTAAGAGGAAGGAGAAGAGTGGCTGCCTGTGTGTGTGTGAGAGAGAGACAGACAGAGAGAAAAGAGATGCTCTCACTGGGGCTTCTCTCCCCAGCTATGGGGAGAAAGGACTGAAGTTCCGCATGGTGGCTCCCCACAGGCATGGTGAGTTAATGAAGAGGAAGGATGCCTTCCAGGCTTCTTCCTATGGATCTGCTGGCTATTGAAGAGATGCAGAAGGAGGGCATATTGATTGGATAGTGGGGAGAGAAGGACGAACTGATTTGATTGTGAGGTGGTTAATTTTTTATAGAGTGATTGACTTTATTTTTTTCTTCTGATTGATTGATTTATTAGCTAATTGAGGGGGAGAATTGATTGGGAGAGACAGTAAGAATTTATGATCCTTAGGTGCAGAATATAAAGCTTTCCAAAATGGAAATATATATGAATGTTTATTTCTTCCTCATTTAGCTCTCCTATGTTCTGTGAGTAGTGGCTGTGGGTAGGGCCATCACTGGCTCTTCTTCTGGCACCCCACTCGACCATTTCCTTGTTCTTCTGAAAATTGGTGGGCATGGCACCATGTGCATGTTTTAAACGTTCTCTTTGTAAACATTTCCTGAAATATTCGCACTTTGAAGTTTGTAAATGTTTCTCCCTGGCTTTTCTGAAACTGTGCTTCACTCCATAGAATAGTGAGTTTGCTGGTCAACATCCCTTGTCATTAATCATTATAGTAACAGAGCCAGATTTATAAGAGTATTTTGGTGCCTAAATGTGCAGATGGGTGCACGGTGGGATTTTTCAAAAGCACCTGAGCAGGTTAAGCACCTAACCCCCATAGATTTTAATGGGAGGTAGGCCCCTAATTCGCCGAGGCACCTACTGCAATTCACAAGCGCAACTTTCTGCATCTCTAGGCACAGAAACTTTTGTAAACCTGGCCCCTGGTCATTAATTATTTGGCGGCAGAGACCATCTTTTTTGTTCTGAGTTTGTACAGCACCTATCACAATGAGCTGCTGGTCCATGAGGCTTTATCTCAATACTAATAATCAACTATTAATATTTATACAGCACCTTGAACCTATTTAAGTGCTAAAGAAATACTAAATGTCTATCTGGATACTCTTTTATGGTTTCCATGATCCTCAGAAGACCCCCGCGAGGGAGAGAAGGAGTAGTAGTCCCATTTTACAGATTAGGAACCAAGGCACAGTAAAGCTTAAAATATTATGGTTGTCACCTGGAGTGACCTTCAGGAAGCTCCTCCCCTTTGCCTGAGAAAGTTGTTTGCAGCAGTTAGGGAGGAACCCTGCTCAGTGAGTCTTCTGCATTATGGGCAGCAAGCAATGAAGTCCCAAAGAGTCAGTGCAGTTACTGGAGCTCAGTGTTGTAATGTTACAATATTTTCCCTACTACAATGACATTATCCTAGAGAGTGTGAGTAAACTGAGTGCTAGAGATTGCTTTGACTTGACAAGAAGCTTTACTTGTCTCTTCCCCTACACCCTTCTGACATACACATACAATGTGATCCACCTTATTTTTCTCACCTTTACCTAAAATGGCAATGCATTTACAACAGGGACAGCAGACCCAGTGTCATCAGTAGCTGCCCCAGAAAACTTTGAAGGAAATAAATGGGTAAGCATTTTTAAACAGATTTTTTAAAATAGGGAGGAGAGGGGGAGGGATTTATTTTTGAAATCCAGTGCCAGAAATATTCTTTGCCATCATTTTGTGAAATTTATTTTTATTTTTTTGAAATTTTAAATTCTGAATGGGAAACTTTGGCAGAGTCTAGAGCTGAGCAAATGTCTCAGAATGAATAATTGACATGACCACAATAATAGGCTGTTCTAATTTATGCTGTGACTAGCACCGATCAGTCCATGGAATCCGGGAGGTGAGTGTCCTGTGCTGAGAGGGATTTGATGCATGAAAGACTCTGGACCAACATACAGAATTCTAATCTTATCGGTAGGAAATAATGGCAACAATTTTTTTCTTCAAATAGAAAATGTTGTGCTTCATTTTACTCTTTAAGAACATACACCGTCTACAATGGATGGCTTGTAACTCTAAAAAGTTTGGTCCACAAGCTGCTTTGCTAGCTCACAGGTTGACTGTTAAATTTGTGCTGTATGTTTGTCAGTGATGCTTAAATGGTACTAAAGCTGACAGAGTACAAGCAGGAGTTGACAGCTTCACTCCAGTTACAGCTGATTAAAGGCTGCAGAGGCCTGAGGGCCCCATCTCTAAACGAGGACCACTGAAAATTCACCTAAGCATTTCAAGCCTGCGTATGTCGTGTACATAGGCTGGAGTGGAACACTCTAGTTATTGTATTAGGTAATCAGCTGTGTATCCAGTACTGGAAGCGTTTAAAATGAGAAAAAAATTATGCTTGTTAAATGTATATGAAAGTCACAAAAGGAAAAGTCTTATAGATGTGTTGGAATGGTAAGTGAAACAAACAACACTGCATTATTTATAGTTGTACAGTATTTTTAGCAAATCCTCACTGTAAGTCTTAGTGATTATTGTAATACAGTGTGGCCCACTGTTGGGTTATCACTTCTATACAGCTCATATCATAACAGCTCCTATCTGTAATTAAATCTGTAATTAACAGCAGAAAAACATACTGAAGCAACATACATGTAAAACATTCTATACAATTTAATTCATATGTGATTATAATCAGAGCATAAAATAAAGATCATATACAGTTGTCATCAGAATACAAACCCTTAAATACGAGTCACTGACAAAACACCACGCAGGTCAAAACTGGACAAACAACAGAAAGACCACACACACACGCCAGTGCTAATGTAAGGGGACTGTTGCCCCCTTACTAACATTCAGTGGGGTGTTTTGGTTGGCTAGCTCCCCGTACTAAAAGGGGAAGGGTCTATGGGAAATCAAGACCCTGAGACTGACAGTCCCCAGGAACAATGGAGAGAGGCCAATGCTCCAGGTCAGCCTGATTGACAGGGCGGGCAGGCTAATCAGGGAGTCAGGAGGCCAGGGAGGTCCCGTCCTCCACGGGCCCTGGATTTGCCTGGGACAGACGGAGTGGGCCGAGCTAAGGAGAAAGCAGGGGCCCAAGCTAAGCTGGGGAGCAGAGCTGTGCCAGATCCAGAGGGACCAGGAAAGCAGCCCAGAGAGAGCAGGCCCTGTCCTGGGAGCAGAGCTGTAGCAACCAGAGGCAGAGGGGCCAAAGAAGCAGCCCAGGGAGCTGGAGGCAGAGCAACAGCAGTGCTGTGACAGAATGGTGGAGCTGGGGCTGGAGCAGTCCGGAGCTGGGTGCGGTGAGCAGCTGGGGACAGTGAGGGGGACCCTGGGCAGCGGGCCCAGCACAGGGAGACGCCTCAGCCAAGAGTCTCTGCAGGCCAGGCTTGGATCATAACCCCGACAGGGCGGGAGAGACACTGGGAAGAAGGGTCCTACCACTGAGAGCCTGAGGCCACCACCAGAGCAAGTGTCCAACCCACAGCGTCCCTGCAGCACAGCCAGGGCCTGAGAAGAAGGCCTGGGAGTTACAAGGAACAGACTGTGAACTGCCCTGACATTCCAGAGACACTGTTTGTGATGTTCCCTGCCACAGAGCGGGTTGATGTGTTTCCTTTAACCTTTCCCATTTTTTCTTATTCTTTTTAAAATTTATTGTTGATTAAATAACTTGCATTTGCTTTAACTTGTATGTAATGGTAAGTGGGTCAGAGAAGTACCCAGTGCAGAGAGAGTACCCTGGAGTGGGGACACCCTAGCCCCTGTCCTAGGTGACCACAGCAGGGTTGGGGTTCGAGTCCCCCAGGAATCCTGGGCCCAGCCTTGTTGGGGTTACGAGGACTCTGCCAGACAGGAGAGTGGAAGGGGAGTCCTCAAGGGCAGGGAGGCCACTGGGTAAAGGAAGTGGGAGCGAGGACTCAGATCCTTTTGCTAGCCCACTTCACCGGGGTAGTGCAGAAGCCAGGAAAGTTCCCCACAATAGCGGGACTATTCCCCCCGCTTACACTAAGGAGAGTAGAACTCAGGCAATCATGAGGAAATAGGCCATCAGAGCTTGAGAAAAGATCAGCAACCACCAGACTGCTTCAATTTCCAAAAAACATAGGGCACCCTATAGTACTAACCTTCTCCTACCCAACATGTATGCTCAGGGGTAACTTTACTCATGAGTAATCCCACTGACAGCAGTAGGACTACCCTCTTGAGTAAGGAGATCTCCGTGCATAATTGTTTGCAGAATCCTACCAACCCTACTGTCAGAGGTGGCTTCACCTGAGTGAGTGCAGCCAGCAGGACTGCACACTTGGAGTATGTCCACACTGCAAAAGCAGTGTGATTCCAGCAGATGTAGACCTACTTGAGTTAGCTTTAATCTAGTTCATGCAAGTACCAATAGCCTGTTCTTAGCCAGTGCTTCAGTGTCTGTCCATATAAGCCTGACTGGGACCCTTACTCGGGTGGCTATTCTGTGCTGCCATGGCTTCATTGCTATTGGTATTTGCACTAGCTAGATTAAAGCTAGCTCAGGTATGTCTACACATGTGCAACCATACCTCCCACTGCACTGTAGTCATAGCCTTAGATGACACTAGGATTTTCAGTACAGTGCATGTTCCATTTTTTTTCTTTCCTATTTCCTATTTTGTCCAGTCCAAGATTTTCACAAGTGACTACTGATATAGGTAGCTTCTCAAAAAGTGAGGCAACTTTGGATATTTCTGAAGGGACCAGATTATAACAGGATGAATGCTCAGCACTTTATGGAAATCAGGCCCCTTTAAGGTATGTCATGTTTGGCACCCAAAATCACTAATCGCTTTTGAAAATCTTTGCCTTCTATTTTTTTAAGTAAATATTTGTACAGTTGTCCTGTATTGTTCCTGGTCAAGCAGAGGTAGAAAGCATATCCCTCTTTTTCTTTGTTTTCCCGTTTATAACTTTCAAATGTTGCTGGTGCGCATTACATATTCCCACTTCATCTGCACTGTATTTCTATTTCTGAATGCCTGGGAACAGCAGACGGTGGCGCTTGCTTACATTAAGAAAGCTTCTAATTGTGGAACGTTTTTCTCTCAATTCTCTCCCAGGTCGGTTTTATGTTGCATGGGTAACTTCACCACTTCGCTAACATGAACACCACATTGAAACATACACACACACACAGCCATACAAACATGAATAATAAAATACCACAATTCTTTTTTTTAAAGTTTTACTGAAATCATTAGAGAATTTTTGTTTTATTATTCTAACCAGGAGCTTTCCATTAAACAACACAACTGCATTCCCCCCACCTCTCCCAAAAGTTTCAGTCTTAGTTTATTAGCACCAGAGGCCTGATTCTCAAGTATGCTGATTTAAAAAAAAAAAACACACAATCTCGAGAATATTTTGGCTTGGTACTCGTACTTTTTTTAAAAAAATCACAGCTTGTATCTTGAAAATAAGTATTGCAGGCAAAAACCCAGTATGTCAAAGAACAGAAGTTTGTTGTGGTTTTACAATGAGTAATGAAATGCTAACAGTTTAAAGTGAAGATCTAAAATGAAAGCTTTGTTTAAAAGGTGATTTTTGTTTAGTTAATCTTAGATATATAAAAATGGATAGCAAAAGCATTATCTAACTAGAAAATCAGATTTTCAAACATAGCCTCTTCAAGGAATACCCACAAGACATGTTGTTACCTGTGGAACACAAAAGAAAAACAGTCATGCTTCTTTATCCCTCAATGACTGTAAGTTGCTTGTAATCAAATTTGCCCAAACTTTCCAACTGTAGTATATCAAGAGAACCTTTTTGTAATCCCTGTTTTCTAACTGGTTTTTAAAAGGCAACTGTTGAGACTTAACTTTTTTTAGTGAGCAAACAATAGTCTCTTTGAACTACTTGTGTTTGTGTGGGGGGGGAGTGGGGGTTATATCACTTTTTTTGGTTTAACTGAAGATCTACTTGAATCATAAAATTATGCCCCAAAAAGTTTTTCAGACTTTTTATAAGAGCAGTACAAATAAATAATAAGGGGACTGGATACATTTGCCATCAATGGACTAGCTTACCATTTTCCATAAAATACTTTACTTTTAGAATCCAGACATATACAAAGTTTTCTAATGAATATAAAGATGCTCCAAAACTTTGAACTGGAAAAATGAAGAGAGGGAGAGCTTAGGAGAGACAAACGTGCTCTGCAGTAGATTAATTTGGATAGTTCATTTTTAAATATGGATCCTCACTCTATTCCTTTAAACTAAAAATCATACTTGGAATACATTCCAATATTTTAGTTTAAACAGGAAACTAAGCAGTAGCTTGGCACCTGTTTGCTTGTCTGCTTACTGCCTACTACTCTACTTGCCTGTAATCTAGATTTATGGTAAATCTACCCTTTCCCTTCATCTACAAGGTCCTGGGACATTTGAGTAGCCAATCTGCCCTTAAATATGTCTCTGAGGAAATGGTGCTAATTAGTATTGGAATTTACAGCCTTCTGTTTTATTGACTTGTCCTACTTTCTTCGATAATTAACTAATGAGTAAAGTAATGAGCTATGTTAGTCAGTCATGCTGTTCAATTAAACAGCAAATCAATTATTGAAAATAGTTTCGGACAGCTCTTATGTCGTCATGATGTGTGTGCGTGCATATTTAATATAAGTGCAATTATGCCCGAGATGTTACAATGTCAGTCTGTGTAGGGTACACCACTTATGAAGTCCCTTCTGACTGCAGCAAAAACCTGATCAGCTGCTTTTCCTTTCCACCTCCTCCCCTTTGCATTTGTGCATTCTCTGGTTTATTTTTTAAACAATCCTATGCTGTTTGGCCTTCCTGGTCTGAGTTTCTTTGCATTCCTATAAAAGTGTCTCAGCATCAGAGAAAAGAGTAAAGAAATCTTATGTGACTAGATATTGCATTAAAAACATAAAGAGAGTAGTGGTGGTTGGGGATTGATGTGTCCATCCATAACTACAAGCCTTGGACTTGCCTCAATGAGGGACGCGTGTTTTCTCCCCGTGGTTATGGTTAACTGACCAAGAACTCATGTATATAACCACTGATGACCACTAGAGAGCAATAAACCAATATTTAATATATAAAAAATTCCCCTCTTTCCTAGCTGCAACACCATATGAGATCAGCAAAGAGCAAACAGACGAATTAAAGAATTTCCACCAGGAAAGGTTTTAGTATTGTCCTGGGTAGCAGATCACTCTCAACAGGCCTCTTTTTTATGTGGCTTCTAGCATAGTTTTCTATAGCCTCTCATTTCACATTGCCATGAATACCACACTCTTCAGCAATGTGGGCCCTAACAGGAGATGAGGCACCCCACATACATTCCTGTGCAGCCCCCCGGCAGCTCTTATGACAACTCAGTAGGGCAAAGTAATTATTCTGATCTAACCTCTCTCCTTCCTCCATAGCTGTGGTTGCTCTGGGGTGGGGGGCAGTGCTGGTGCAGACATGAAGGACTTTCACTGAGGGTACAAACCAGATATCTTCCTTGATTAATTTGTTGATCGAGTAAGTGAGGCTTTGCTTGTGGACTATGAAGGGCAATTTCAGCTTTAACTTTTACCTTGGACATTGTAAATTAGATGAACTCATGGCAACTCCTCCGTTCAATGTAAACTACTCTTTAATTTGAGCTCGAAAGTCTAGCTGTGCCTTTCATGCTTCTGTGCCTGATCTTACCAGTTACGTTAGCCGATGGCTGCATGTGTACTTAATCTATATTGCTTCCTGATAAATTGTATAGTCAGTTGTTTGACCACGCATTGGTTATTTGGTCCATTGGGTATATTTCATAATGAACCAATGTCAGTCAGGTTTATTAATATAGTGCAGGAGAAAAGGTTCTATACAGTACCAGTATCCAGGAAGCCATCTTGTGCACACTGCTACGTTCACCTCATGCAAAAGGTGGGCTCCCCAGAGTTACACATTGCAGCTGGTATCATTTATATGATGCTTTTACAGGCAACACCTCTCTTTACACATCATTAAAATCCAACCTATCATTTTGTCCCAGTTTCTTAACTTGTTCTGTTCCTTCCTTATCTTTGTTTTGGATACTAAATTTCAGGTAGTGGTCCATAAAGGTACTTCCCTATCTCATAATGTAGCTTGATTTTTGACAAGGTTCGTATCTGCTTATGTCAAATGTTTATTTCAGCAAATGCAAAGAGTTCTGGGATACTTAGCATAAATTACTTGATAAAATGTCCTGTTCTGTTCATTCCCTCTGAAGCACCCGGCATTGGCTCCTGTCAGAAGACAGGATACTGGGCTAGATGGAACATTGGTCTGACCCAGTATGGCCGTTCTTATGTTAGTGAACAGGATTATGGTATAGGCTAGTTTAGGCTATATATTGCTGCTACAATATTTGTGCTGAATGTTGTTGATGCTGAATGCATATATATGATATGGATAATACATATCTCATATTAATATGTATATATGCTAGTCCGCATATATTGGTCAACATACTTAAAATGTTTTGAAGTTCTTCTTTGTGAGTCTGAGTTTATTTAAAACAGAAGGGTTTTCGGTGAGTACTAGAGGAAGATACAATGGAGTTAAATGTATGGTTTAATAGGGCAGCATTGCAAAATTGCCATCAAAATGTATCAGTCCAAGCACAATATCTTCTTGCCTGCCCTTTCTCTGATAATGAAAACATGAATGAGATTTTACTTGTCCATCAAAAAGATCATTTTGCTTTAGGAAGGATAGGATTTTACAGGACTGCAAATAGGATTGGTCCAGAGATCACTTTCACAGTTTCAAAAAAGGTGTTTTTGTTTTTTGGTTTGTTTTTTAAGGGAGTAAAAACTACTAGATTGAAAATGTCAGTCAAGATTTTAAACGCAACTTGGTAAGGTTCCTAAATGAAAGTGACCTGATGTTTAGAGGCAGAGAAGACCCACAGTTCTAAGTGCCTTTTGAGAAGCAGGGCAAGGTGTCTAAATATGGAGTTGGGCACCTAACTTTAGGCATTGGAGTTTGAAAGTGTTGGCCTTAACTGGCCGATTTGAAATGAGATCTGTTACAGAAACAGCAAACTGAAACAAATCAATGACAGTACAAAAAAGGCAGCATAAAGTTTTCATTTCCAGACAGTTTTAATTCACTGTTGTGCTCTTCACTGAGAATATGCAAGGAACACAAACATTCCCATATGAATTAAATTACAATTTACATATGAATTACATTAGAAATATGAGCTACACTAAAGAGATAATTAGTGTTGTCCTGGGTTATGTGAAGGCAAACAAAATTAAATAAGAACAATTTCAAAGCCAAGTTTTTCTTTGCCTTTTCAACTAAGCTGGTTTAATCAGTGATAATGACTGAAATAAATCCACTACATATAAAACGATGTGCAACATATCATACTGTGTGAAATGCCATTACTAAGGCCTTTGCCTTTGTAAATCATACAGTCAAATGGGAAGTACTATACGCTAGATAGTATGCTATAGATATTTTGTGTGTGTTAAATGCCAAAGATTGAACGTGGTAGTCCCTCATGCCTACAAGGGAGCAGAGGAACTATAGGACATCATCAAACTGCTGTTCCAATGATGAGTAATAGGGGGCCTCTGAGGACGTGTGTATTGTTAGTGGTTGGCTTTAAAAAAAACTCCAAAACCTTATATATGAACGGAAAAAAGACAGAACTGTCACAGGAAAATACCATTGCCGCTATAGTGCGTGGGAGTAAGGAGGAGAGGGAGGGGAAAGAGAATAAAATACCAAATGGAAGCCGTCTACCTGGGTAGCAGTGCCTCAGCCCCTAAACAGAGCTATGGTTTATGAGTACCCAGCCTAATGAGCTAAACTCTGGTGACCATAAAACTGAAATATAATTATGACATTAAAGATGCCTATATTTGAACTTAATTATTAATTAATTTAATGACAGAATAGGAGGTTGTAAAATTGCTAATTAAATGACTCTGTAAAACTGCAGACGGCAGAGGATTTACCAAATGATGAATCCCTCAACAGTATTTGGGTTATATCAATATTCTATTAATATACAGTATGCCAGAGGTACTGGCTAGTATGCTACTCACAGTTAAGCTGATGTGACAGGCATACAGAGTGAAAGAAAATGAAGGACATAAAATTCCAAATGACAGCAACCTTGAAGACGTTCTCAGCCCCCATGTCTGTGGCAGTTACTGAAATCAGTTAAATAAACTAGGAAGTGCAGGATAAAAATCAATCTTACCATTGCAAATGTGAATAAATTGGCTTGAAACAAGCGACCCACCTAAGGTCTTACGGATTGTGGTGTTTGTGTTGCTCTGTGCTTGCAGGAACGGTCAGAGCTAATGTGGACTTAAGTGCAATGGTCAGAGAGTGAAAAAGAGGCTGAGCAAGAACAAAAATAACTATCCCTGTGTGATTGGTGAAATTAAACTCAAGTGAACCTTCAGGGGCTGAATCTGAACCTGAACCTATGGGGGACAATTTTAGAGATTCCCACTGTGCACTATGAACATATGAGGAAATTCACTGTAGCGGATAATGGCAACACCATTTTGGATGACACTTGGAAAAAAAAAGCAGTGTGAGAAAATGCTTTCTCCTCATTATTTAACCTAACTTGTATCTGCAAGTCAAAAGAATGTTTGTAGGAATACTTAACCCAGAATGTAGCTAAATATTAGTCACCGTCAGAAATTTGAAGGAATAGGTATCTCTATATATTTTTATGTTGGAAACAGTAAATGACAATTGCCAGTATTCTATAAGATGTTCTAAGGAAAACAACTCTCAGCACAGCGCATAAAGCGCTTTTATATATGTTTGTGTAAACCTCTTTGTACCTGCCATGGAGTATAGTTGCTATTACCATAAGTTTGTATTTTTAAAAAAGAGTCCTTATCAACAACAACAAAGTGATTTGATAAAGCTCAGTAAGAAAATGTGCATTTTTCCCCCCTCCCACTTTTAAGTGTTTGAGATCCTTGGGTGGAAGGTGCTAGAGAAGTACAAAGTATTAACATTTTATTTTAATCACTGTTAGGATTTGCAAAGGCATCTAAGTGACATAGCAGAACACGTCCCCAGGCATATGCATCATCAATAATATGAAAGGCTCTGCATTTGGAATTTAGTTTACAGTTTGCTGATCCGCAAGATGGTAAAGAATCAAGTTCCCACTCCCACTTGGTAGGTGCACTGGCTCTGCAACACCAATAGAAATAAATATATGTAGTTCAGAAAAGTAAGCAGATACAATATAATTCTGAGCGTGGGGCACAGAGGGAGCAGATAGATCTGTGTGGAGTGTAAAGATGCCATTTTTATGTACTCTCTTTTTGATCACGGGCATGTTTTTTCTAACAGATCACAAGTCCTTTTGGAAGAAAGAAAACCATCATTGGGCTCAGCAATCCAACCAACGTTACATTGCAGGTTTGTTTGAATCTTCCTAGCGATCCCTCTTCAATGTTTATCAAGTTTCAGCTCTTAGTTTGAGAACTTTTCCAATTCTGAAGTCAGAAAATTACAGTAAACTCTCATCCAAATAGCCTATGCCGAGGACAGCAAACAGATTTCAACTGCCTAACCAAACTGCCATGACCTTTGTAGATATTTTGCTGCAGGGAACTTTACAGAGTCGTTCAGAATGATGTCACAGAGGATGGTTTAAGTCAGATCGCCCTTTGTGCTTCGTATGTGCCTGAAAAATCGAAGGGGATATTTTTTCTTTTGTTCCAATTCACAACTCAGGAAGGCGCCATAAATAGGAATGAGTCAGACTTTCTGCTCCCGAACTCCAAATGTGTTAATCTTTTCCTTATTCTGTCAGTTGTGATTTAATTCGAAAGGAAATTAAGATAAGAAAACAGCCAGACCGAGGTTGATTATAGTTTACTACAAGCTATAGTACTAAGGTCTTTCCTTTCCTTCTAGCCTTTCAGGTCTTGTCCACAGTGTCAGCAGAGCCATATTAGCTATAATGGTTGTGTTCAGAAATAGTTGTCAAGTATGGTTCCGTGAGAATTATAAATACCAGACAGCTATTTCCTAACATATTTCTGGGTTCTTAGCTTACATACTCTTAGCATGATTTACCCAATTTGGAAAGGGATTTTTTTTCCTTTAAAAAAAAATATTTTTAAATCCCTTCTCTAGGCAACCCAGAACAAGTCTTTAGCTTGGTTTTTTAAAATGGTTGTTAATCATGTGCTTGAATGAAAATTTTGTTGCAAACCTCTTTGGTCACAAGAGTGTTTTTTAAATTATTTCAAATATGGTTCCCAGCCACAGATTTTAAGGGGAGACTATCCATATGCTTAAAGTTAAGCATATGTTTAAGTGCTTTGCTGCTTGAGGCCTTTATGCACATTTTAGTTTTTAACTCCACCTTTTTAATAACATTTTTTTTGTTTATTTGGGATAGGGTTAGATAGGGGTTTTTTTGTCTTGGAATACTTCCTTTGAATTGAAGGCTTACAAACAAAAGCATGGTCATGTATGACAACATCTATAAAGGGGGGGAAAAACCCTAAATAATAAAAGTGAACTATATAAAATCAAGACAAAAGAAATGGAAGTCCTGCCTAACAGTCTTTATAACACAGGCATCTTACCTGTGCCTGACCAACCAATACTTACTTATTCAGATAACACTTTATTCTAAAAAGACAGACACCTGAATTTAATTTATAGGCCCAGGATTCTGCTAGGTTTTCAGCAGATGTTTGAGAAAATGAGAATAAAGGAAGGAAAGCATCTTTACCTTGCTACAGGAAAGGGCTAGCTGTTGAATGCCTTCAGAGCAGCAAGCCTCTCAGAAGCACAGGTGTGACAAAATATAACAAATACCTGTAAGGAATTAAAGAATATTCAGTGGGTGAAAAAATCCTTTTTTTAGGTTAATTCTTTTACCCTGCAATTCTTTGGGGGCATGGGCGAGGTTGTTTAGAAGAAAAGTAGGGAGGTATGCAAGGTGAAGTTATGTGTACAATGGATAAGACTTCTAGTGCCTGGGGTGTGGTGGATCCATTTAGAGCGCCGTGTTTAACAACTGGGAGACAAGCAGCTATAGGTCAAAGGGAGAACAGGAAAAAATAAAAATAATTACCACTTTACAGTTTCCAGGCGCAGTGCAAACATTAACCAACTTGGAAGTTTCCTGATGTGTGGTGCCTCCAGGTGAAGGGGTTAAATAACAATCTGGTCACTGAATTATTAAAAATAAGTTTCTAACTGGTACAAAATCTTCTTTTTTTTTTTTTTTAAACAAATGCCATAGTTTGAATTAAGAAGTAAAAGGAGCCGTTAGTCATAGACCAAATGGAAAACTTCAGTGATGCTGATAGGCAGGTCATCCATTCTAGTCAAATCTAAATGATACCCTTTATAGACATGTGTAGGAAGCACCAGGTGTTTCTCCTAAGACAGCCTTTCACACATAGGTTTGTTTGGCTCTCTCTAAGCCTATTTGGGAATGTGAATTCCCTCCAGACTGTTCTCTTCCTTTTGCTGGATCCTCTCACTCTTAGGCAGGGCTAGGCTAAAAAGTTAGGTTGACCCAGTTACGTTTCTTAGGAGTGTGAAAAATCTAAACCCCTGAGTGACGTAGTTAAGCTGACCTAACCCCTGGTGTAGACAGTGCTAGGCTGACAGAAGAATTCTTCTGTCAACCTCGGTAACACCTCTCAAGGAGGTGGATGAACTACAGCAATGGGAGAATCCCTCCTGTTGCTGTAGTGGTCTCCAGACTCAAGAGCTACAGCAGTGCAGCTGCAGCGCTGCGCTTGTCCCACGGCAGCATTTACGGTAAGACAGCCTAAGATGATTTAACATAGCGTTAGACACGCGACAGTTGTCACCAAAATGGGTGAACTCCCCCTCCACCCTACTTTGATCTACTTTAACCATTGCTGGTGACAGGGGAGTGTAAAGTCACTTTCCTGAATTGGCTGAAAATGTGCTGATCCCATAGCTTGTATCTGCAATTGGGAGCACCAACTTTGTAGTAAACAACTAGGCAGCACAAATCCTCTATGTTCTGTGGCACTAGGCATTTCAATTACACTTCTGAAAATTAAGTCCAGGTCCATATTTCTCCAGGCTTTCTTTTCAGGAGCTCAAACTTTGAAATGCAGCTGTTAGCACAAACCCTGAATAATGACAATGGGTCAATTTAACATCTTCCTAGTTGCAATCAAGGAGAAGGAAAGCTGCATCGAGGGATCTTACAACAACGCAGCTGCATCAGTAAACATAGCCTTAGTGTAAATGAAAACATGGCCCAGAAACTCTCAATGCAAGTTGATTAATATATCAGTGTTAGCTATGGTAATTCCCCCCATCAAAAATGAACTATTTTAAGAATATGAAGTTTTGTTTTAATAACTGAGCTCCAGTTTACTTCAACACAGAGAGAAAATAACATTTTTGTTTCCTCTTTATAACAAATATTTTTCATTTCAAAAATTGAGTTTAAGCTTAGAAACAGAGAGAGAGACTTTTTAAAGTCACTTTTCTCCCCAAGCTTAGCTAAACCTTCCCCCCCCCTTTACTGTTTGCAGCGGTTTTTGTGACACAGAAATACATTCTAGAGGAGAGTGGCTCAGTGGATCACAGTTGTGTGTTAAATCATGAACAAAACTAATCTCTCTCTCTCCCTTTCTTATTGTCTGTCTTTTTTTACTTAAACATAGCTTCTAGGTTAATGAACCATTCTTCTAAAAGGCTGCTGTGCCTACCAGATTATACTGTAAAAGCTGTCATTCTGTTTATGTTTAAAGTACATGATTAAAGCAGTGGTCATGCTGGGGGAACTGATTCTCACACATAACAAGAAAGGATCAATCCATGTTTGCCAAATCCAGGCTGATTTAGTAGAGGCTGCTGTTTTGGGTTGCTGCCAGACCCCTCAGAAATATGTGTGAGCTTTGAAACTTGGTAGCCATTCTTGGACTGAGCATGGCAAGGGCCTACAGTAGGGCTTATCAAACTCTACTGTACCTTTTAAAGTTACAGCAGTCTAGCTCTCTGCAAATGACAGTGCAAGAGCACTTGAGAAATAAATTATTCAGTCCTAATAGGAAGTGAGAGGGTTAAAATTTCAGTTACAAGGTGGTCTTTATGGCACCCTTAAATATAGTTTGGGCTTAAAACTGTAGTTATGTTTTGAAAGTGATTTCTTTATCATTTGCAGGGAAAAGGACTTTAGTATAAATGAGAATTGGGCTCAATGTTTTACTGCGGTCTGTCCTTACCAGACGTATTAGCTGGATCAAGATGGTTAATCCAGAAAAGGTGCTTGGGCCAGGTGTTGCACATAGGGCTTGTCTATCTACACTGGGAGATTTACCAAAATAGCTATTCTGGAATAATTATTTTGTAATAATTATTTTGGTGTAAACCTCCATGCGGACACTCTTATTCTTGAATGTGTGCCTTTTTTTCCGATTTAGCTTAATCCACTTTGGAATGTCTATTTCAATACATTTCCAAGTGTAAATGAGCCCTTAATAAGAGAGGTTTCAGAGTAGGAGCCGTGTTAGTCTGTATTCACAAAAAGAAAAGGAGTACTTGTGGCACCTTAGAGACTAACAAATTTTAGAAGAGAGACAGACATGTGCTGTGCCCCCCACCAACAAGAATCACAGATGGTGATGTTCTGTTAGTTCTAATTAAGGAATACAATGGGAACCAAGTGGATTCCCACTACGTGAAATTTTAGCATTTGTAGGGCAGATTCCAGAAAACAAATTCAATGTCATATATATTTTTAATTCATTATATTTTTTGTGAGTAGAGAGTAAAAAGAATCCAGAGGGTCCATGCACAAATGCCAGTATATTTCCTGAGTAAAAAGTCTGCTGGAAGAGGATGCATCAACAGAAAGAGAACCAGAAAGGGTGGGGGACAGTGCAGTTTCAAAAGCATGGGGTGTTGGCTGAGAAGCGATGAGGGACGTGATGATTTGCCATGGCTAAAACTGCCTCCAATGTAGTTGAAAGCCATTCTCCCCTGAAACAACCCCAAAGGAACATGGTAGTAGAAAAATCACCTGGCCTTTCTCATGAGCTTTCTAGTCCAATTTTTAGAGCTGGACAGAAATGTTGACTAGTAATTTTAGAGAAAAAAATAACCTGAAAGATTTTTTGACAATATCAAAATTTCCCCCTGAAAGTAGAGGCTTTGTGAACATTTTTGTTTTGACAAAAACCCAATGTTCCATCAAAATCATTTTCTGTTGAAACCAGCAGCCAGCCTTAGGAAGTTTTCAAATTCAAAAGGTTGAGATCATCTGGATAAGCACCCACATGCTTGGCTATTTATCTAAACTGAACCTAACCTCCATTGAGGTTCACCCATCTCAACCAGATTGAAAGTTATTTAGAGTATACCTATAGCTGAAACTGTCACTCAAAACTCAAACTAAACCTAAGTGAAAGCTTTCAGAAAAATTTTGTTAATGTTCAATATATTGCTTGCTTCTATACTTCTCTCATGATTGGGAGGTGAAGACCCACAATACTACCAGAAATAGTATTTCCTCATAATATTTCCAAACCAGCTTGAACCAGCTAGCAATGGAAATCTCCCGAGTCCCTCTTTGCATGGAAATTGCAACCAGTTTGAGACCACATAGCTTTGGATAAGTTCATGTAAGCTTTGAAGAAACACCTGAAATTTTGTTTGAATCAGGGTTTTCCCGGTTATGACTATGCAGTGACAAATGCCAATATTCTGTTAATCATTCAGTGTTCTACATCTTTGTATTCAAATTGCTATATATGTTTGAGTTAACAAGTGCCCATGACCTTCAGTTCATCCAGACCATTAAGTCTAGGCCTTCCCACCACTAGCACCATAGTGGCTATACTTGTATTTTTAGAATGCTTGATCAAAAGCTAGCACATGTATGTCTAATCAAGCTGGAAATTGCATCTCCCAGCTGCAGTGTGGACATATCATAAGAAGAAGAATTTCACTCACCGTCATGTGTAGTAGCCACAGAATTGTGTAATTAAACTGCTGGATAAATGTGGATAAAAAGATAGACCAGTTCATTCTACAGATTTTGATTCTAATTGGTCATAGTTTAATAAGGCTAGATTAAACATTTTAATTTACTAGACTAGTGAGGACTATAAATAGAGGGCAAAATAAATGTTTGATATACCCTATGTCCTCTTCCTCAAAAGGATTTCTGTTTAAGAACCAAATACATAATCAATACAACTGTATTGGGGTCCACAGACTTTACACTGCAATAAGTGCATGCAAATGGTATTGTGATATAGGCCATACTAGTCCTAGAAAGAACTATAATACTCTTCAGACTAGTCCATCTTCATCTTACTGATGGAAGGATTATAACTGTAAAATAAAGGCTAATTCTATAACAGGGATTCAGAAATGTTAACTATTCCTTCCTGTGCTTATCTTCTATTCAGTCGTCACCAATATTCCGATTTCCCTCTATCCTTTGTAGTGTTTATTTTTTGTAAATGTGATTGCATCCTTTTTTAACCAGCATTATGGTACATCATACCATCAAATGCATAATGAAGGTTCTAAACAGCCATCCTCAGTACGTTAATCCACCTTTTAAAAAAAAAGAAATAACTTACATGAGAGAGCATTTTGATAGTCTTGAGTGTCAGTACTGGAAGCTGGAGAATGAGGCACTGAGACTGTGCATGCCAACTTTGAGATTCATGCATGAGAAAGCTCTTTGTAGTGTGTTTTTCCTGAGGTACTCGCTAGCTTCTGCTCTCTCACCAATCGTAAGTTTGAGTCCAGTGACTTTTCCTAATAGAATCTGTATCTCATTCTTTCTACAGCAGTAAATATACCTTCTACAAGGAAATCCAGTTATGGGCCCTGGGTACAGCTATAGGGGTCTGAAAGAGATCAGGTCACACCAGAGACAGAAGTTTCACAGCTGGGACTTTTTGCAAATACAACAAATATAAAAAATAAAAACCCATCTCTTTCTAATATTATATTTGCTGATATATTTTCTGAAAACCGCCCAAGTATAACTATTTATTTTAACTAAAGTAATCAAGATTAATGTCAGCAGTTATGACACACGCTGTTTGCTAAAGAACACATAGAACAATTGCTCAAGGCAAGCTTCATTAAGAAATCAGATAAAATTAGTAAAACTGATTATATTTCAAAACTCAGCAGCAGCAGCTCAAATTGCCATTCAGGAGTCTCCAATTAACACAATTGGTCTTGTTCACAATCAGCTTTTGTAATCTCATTAGCCTATTATTTTGTAATCACTGGGATAACTGCACAACAAAACTTATTTTATTTTTGCACTGACTACAGATGGCAAAAGTAAAGGTGCAACATACACAGTTTTGCAGAGAACAATGCAGACTCCTTAGAGCATTAGGAGTTATCCCAGTTATACATTATTACCACACACAGTCCCACTGCTCTATCAGTGTGAGGGATTGCTGACAGCAGGCATCTAATTTGGCATTAATTGACAGGGGACTAATTGCATAACTGACATTGCTAGTGGAAACTTACAAAGTCTGAGGTGAAGATATTGCAAAGTATTAGAGAAGAAAGAGAGCCGACTGCTCTGTGGGTACATGGCTATAACTACTTTACTTTCTTGGTGTGTTACCTTGTTTCATAAATATGTTCTGGAGATATTGGCCCTTGTAAAAACACAAAGTCTTTCTGTCCTTTAGGTGCTGGCAGTCTGCAAATACCTACAATACTAGTGCTTCATTGATATTGAGTATTGCCTGCTGCAATGAGATTATGTTCTATTGATGGGAACTCGGGTGTAACATAGCCATCGACAGAAAGCAATAGGTTGCCTTATTTTCTAGCAGAAAATGTTATGTATTTTATGAACTGCCTCTATCTTGCACACCAGGGATATCTCTGTGGCTAAAGCCATAATAGGATTTTCCTAAATGATACAGAAATACAAATATTCTGACTGAGCACTTTTCTAGGCTCTCCGTATTTAGCAGCGAGCTTTGATACAGTATTTTGCTTCCATCTTTTAAAGGAGATTTTCAATTTCCCATGTCCCTTATGACCGCTTCCTGTAAAGGTGTCAATAAGTACTAATTGCATTCTGCTTGGCCAGTCTGCAAATCAAAACAGCAGAGGCAGTGAGCCAATATGCATTCAAATCCCTTTACTTGGCTGCAGCATTCTCAGCTGGAAAGATACGAGAAGGCAAATACACATACAACTGTCTGCTGGGAAATTCAGAATTCCTTCTGTGATCTCCCAAGATATCTATGTGGCTATCATTCACTTTCGGACTTCTGTTTTATGAAGAGGTGTTGAGAATATTCTGATGCTATTTCTTTTAACTTCAAATCATGGAACATTTGCCTGAGATCATAAGAAGACATAGCCCAGCTGCAGAGGGTAAAATAATCAAATTGTGAGCTTGCTTATACAAGCAGGCTAGTATCTAAAGCAACAGAAACACAGCATTTCTGCTGCACTGGTGGACCAAACTGAAGATAATCCTGTCTGGTGGAACTTTGCACTCCTAGGCACAGTAGGCCAGAACAAATAATTGATTTGATTACTTTTGCTTCTATTTGTATTTGTGACTTGTTTGTGAGCAGATCACAATGTTCTTGAAATTATTAGTTACTCCAAAGTATTAGCTGAATAGTTTCCATGTGAACTCTTGGCCTGTAGTTTGTGAGCGTTTGATATTGCAGTTCATAGATGCCAAGGCCAGAAAGGACCACTGTGATCACCTAGTCTGATCACCTGTATAGCAAAAGCCATAGAACTTCCCCAAAATAATTCCCTTTTGAAATAGAGCATATCTTTTTTATTTTATTTTTATTTTATTTTATTTTATTTTGAAATCCAGTCTTGATTGGACACAGGACACATGGGATGTTTCTGTTCTCTGACTGGATGAGCATAACTCTTAGAACCAGATATTTGATGTGAATACTCATGATAATGGATTCAGAAGGCACTTATCATGAACATTCTTCCATATTCATTTAAAACTGGCTGTCTTAGGTTCACTGGCAGGAATGTTTGCTATGTGCTAAAATTTTCATGGAAATATTCAAGAGGGACAAACAGAGTCAAAACAAATTCATTGAAAACTTTGAGAGAAGGTTTGCAGAACTTTTTGCAGTATTGGTTACAGCGCTATCTGCTGCAGTGAAAGGTGTTGTCTGGTCAATTTAAGTGCCAACAGCTAACATATGTGTGAACAGCACAGAACCACATGGAATAAAAGGGCAGTCAAAGATCATCTCTGCTGCTCTGGCTTCATGAGTGCCCTGGGCCTCACATTCCTTGTGAGCCTTGGGATTTCATCCCCCAACAACCGTAGAGGGTTGTGTGATCACAACTTCTTACCTGGGCTCTTCTCGCTATCTCAGGATTGTGCCCAATTCAGTAGTCCATTCCTATTCAGCAATGCAGTTAAGTATCTGCTTAAGTCCCATTGATATCAATTAAACTTGCCCATGAGCTTAAATGTAGGGCTGGTCAGCCAAAGGGACAAATATTTTTGTGTGGATAAATTTCTGAATTTTATGACCAGCTCTGCTTCAGTGCTTTGCTGTATGAGTATGGATTTAAGCACATGCTTACATGCTTTGTTGGATTGGGGCCATAATTAACAAAGTTAAATATAGAAAACAATCCTGGAGTAGTTTTTCATTGCCAAGATATCAGGATCAATTTTGTTTCAATATTAGGTCTCCATAACTCCATATAGTACTGATGGTATACTGAAGAATTTTAGCCATTTTCATTTCACTTCAGGTAATGTAAACCTCCTTTATCTAACAAATATAAAAAGAGAAGATGAGAGTACAGATTTTTTTTTTTAAAGAGGAATTGTACGTAATCATGTCTGGCAAGCTTTACTGTACAGTAGAACGGTGTGTTGTGAACCCAAAGTTAGAAACTGATTGGTCAACCGCACACCTCATTTGGAACCAGCAGTACACAATCAGGCAGCAGCAGAGACCAAAAAAAAAAGAAAGGAAAAAACCACGAAGTACAGTACTGTGTTAAATGTAAACTACTAAAAAAAATAAAGGGAAAGTTTAAAAAAAAAAAAAAAAAAGATTTGACAAGGTAAGGAAACTGTTTCTGGGCTCGTTTCATTTAAATTAAGATGGTTAAAAGCAGCATTTTTCTTCTGCATCGTAAAGTTTCAAAGCTGTTTTAAGTCAATGTTCAGTTGTAAACTTTTGAAAGAACCACCATAACGTTTTGTTCAGAGTTCTGAACAACCTCCATTCTTGAGGTGTTCGTAACTTTGAGGTTCTACTGTATTTTTAAAAATAAATAAAGCCAATACACATGGGCACGAAGGGGGAGCTTTACCTGTTTTTTTGCTTCTCATTTCTTTAAGTATGTGATATTTGAGCTGCCATTTTATATAAATAATGTCTGTCCTTCATCTGCTTTTAGTTTGGTTACAGCTATCGCTGGACTTATGCAAGAAACCCTATTGACTTCAACTGAACTTACTTGCATGAATAAGGTGGGCAATATTCAACCCACGGTTGCTTTTTCTTCCATCTGTGTTCATTTATCTCCTAGCCTGATGGTCTCCAATAAACTACACTGAGGCAACAGAAATTCCAGTGTGTTGGGTTTTTTTTAATACAATTTGTGGTACAAGGTGGCCTGAGGAACTCTATTGGAAATAATAGACATAATATCATATACCAGCTATAGATGAAGCCTGCATGATACTCCACCTTCATACAGGGGCATTTCTTTTTAAATAACAGCCAATTATGTTACTGATACTGTGTAGTAATAGTGGCCTGGGGTGCTTGTTTTGTTTGTTTGTTTGTTTTTTATTGCTATCTCAGACTTCTGGGGTGGTGGAGGTGGTAGTGGTTCTTGGTTTTTTGTTTTTTTCCCTTCCACATGCTTTCATATCCATTGATAGTACTGTGAAAAGTGGGTCCATAAGACAATGGCAGCAAGCTTTGTTTGACATGGCATTTTTGTGTCTCCACTGCAAGTGCCGTGCCTCGTACTTCGGGTTTAATGTATTATCACTTCTCTCTGTGTGACTATTTTCCCCTTCCTGTAAATGTTTGCTGCAACTGGAGCTGAGAAGAGCTCATCCTCAGTATTGAATGATGCTGCACCATGTAGATATTGCAGAATGTCAGCCAAAGCAGGCTGATGCTGTTTAATACTATAAGTCATGGTTTCTGACAGCTGCTGGCTTATTGGTGCAGTCTGCCCATTAAGTTGATGCTGCGTCAATTTTGAAGGTATCATCAGCGGCAAAACATGGAATCAGATTGGCAGTCGGAATTCCACAGGCGACCAGGGCAACAGCAATGTGTTGTCTGAAGCAGAGCTCAATTTAATTTAGAGAAAACCTTTGCAGATTTCCAATCACATTGACTAACACTTTACCCTTTCCCATGCTCCTGATCCAAAGCCCACTGAAGCCAATTAGAGTCTTAATACTGACTTCAATAGGCCTTGGATCAGGCCTTTTGTAAGCAAGTGCAGTCAAGATACTCAGGGATGTGTTGAGACTGCTTCCTCACTGCACTCTAAGGTGTGTGCAGCAAGCGATGGGTATGAAGCGGAACCAGCCACACATGGGGAGCAAGTTACTGTATCCTAACATGTACATACCAGTCCAACTGGGGAGGAATTGTACTGACTCAAGACAGAATCTCTCCATCAGCTCCTCTTGCGTTGGTGTGACCCCACACCATCAGGCCAAGGGCTAAATGTCGTTATTTATTGGTCCTTCTCTTAATACAGTATTTGTGAATAATAATGTCACCTGTTTGTTTTAAATCATGCTGTCAAGTAGTCATTTATGACAGCATACTAGGGAATGAGTGATTTCTTGCTTAATAATGAATTTGATCTATTTAATATTAATTGTAGTGTTTGGAAACTAGTTCTTCAAGCACTGTTGATTTTTTTTTTTAAATTTCCTTTACATTAAGCTTTTCACCGGACTAGCCATCAATCTTAATCTGTGAAAACAATTAGCATGTTGCGGATTGGCTCTTAAAAGTATTTCCACTCACAGGGCAAAATTCTTCTCCCGGATCAGTGCACCCAATCCCAGCTGGTAGGGAAAGGTACAAAAGGGTGAGATTCACAAGGGGAATGTAGGTTCTGCAATTCTGCTGAGCATTGCTGTGACTAAATTTAAAGTGCCCTGCCACCTAGTGGAATTCATGACCCTGAGTTAGGCACTCAGCTTCACCATCCTGTGCATGAGGAGAGTTAGGCACCTAAGAATGGGATTCATAAAAGCCATCACAGGGAGAATGTTGCCTCCTAAGATAACCAGTAGGAAATGCCATGGAAAGGAGTGTGGCCGAAGCCCCACCCATCCAAGGGAGTTCGGCACTGACCTGCAGGCTGGAGGCAGGCATCTCTCCCTCCATGTGGGATATACAGCCAAGAAGCCTCTCATAGGTGAACTTCCTAAGCCAGGTCAGTAGTTTTTCTTGAAAAATTGAGGATGAGATGCTGCCACTTCCCCCATCCCTTATAACCTTTAGCCCAGGGGTTGGGAGCACTCACCTAGGCTGTGAGACATCAGTGTTCAAATCACATGTCCGTCTGATGTGGAGAAGCAACATGAATTGGGGTCCCCCACCTCCCAGGTGAGTGCCCTAACCACTGGGCTATAGAGTCAGTCTCTCTTCTTTCTTTCTTTCTTTCTTTCTTTCTTTCTTTCTTTCTTTCTTTCTTTCTCTGGCCCAATGAAGATTTAAGTATTTATACACAGTGGATCAGCTTCCATAGGAGACTTTGAGAGCTCCCCACCCAGAATACCTCACATCCCAGTAGATAGGGCACTCACCTAGGCTGTAGAAGACCCCAATTTAAATATTTCTGCAGAGTGGAAATTTGAACACCATGGGTCTGTGCTCTAACCACTAGGCTAAAGGTTATAATGAACATGACTAGTTTGTGACTCTGCTGGGGCTTAGGCATGAGGCTGGTGCTGAGCAGTGTCAGGAGTTAGGCAACTGGTGCATATCCAGCTGCCAAAGCACAGGCATCTTGGAGACTTGAATGGTGGAAACTTAGACACTAAGGGCTAGTCTACACGGGCAATGTTAAAGTGCGGCCGCAGCAGCACTTTACCGTGGCTTGGGCAGTCGCGGCAGAGCACTGGGAGAGAGGTCTCCTAGCGCTCTAAAAAAACCACCTCCATGAGGGGTGTAGCTACCAGTGCTGGTGCACTGACTACACTGGTGCTTTACAGTGCTGAAACTTGCTGTGCTCGGGGGGGTGAAAGTTGCAGTGTTGTAAAGTGCCAGTGAAGACAAGCCCTTAGAGACTTTAGGCACCTGCAGGGTTAGGCAGCAGCTCAATAAGGTTTTGTGGAATGCCAGAGGCATCTAAATGTTGGATGGACATGATTGAAGCAGCAGTGAGGTTCCATGATTCTCACCCAAAGAGCGATACACGGTAGCTGCTGTGCATGCATGAATCTCCTACTGGTGCGAAGGTGTGTATTGCTCTTTGTGTCTGCCATGTTCCAGCTTTTTCCTACCATTTGTAGTCCAAAAGACCCTAAGAAAAACAACTTAAAATGACGGTGCCTTGGATTTTTCACTAGAGTGCTTCAGTTCAGCTTCAGACTGTTAATCTTTCTACGTGATATCAACTTGCTCAGCAGCAGCAGATGGGTCTAGGAATTATGTTTTTGAGTATGCGTGCCCCTCCTTGCTCGCACTCGCTGTCTATACTCTCATATTTTGCTTTGTGAAATTGCACAGCATGCATCCAAAAACCTGGGATTAGCAGCACTGTGGCCATGGGATTGAAAAATACCTCCGAATCTCAAATCCCAATTTTCGAGATCCCAGGTTGCATTCCCTAGTTAAGCACCATCAATATCAATACTTAATGGTATTCTCTAAGCTCAGCCAGTGAAGAAAACAGGGTTGTTATCTATCAAAGCACATTTTAGTTTTTTGACAAGTAAAAAGCAGCATGGGGAATGCAGTAAGGCTGAAATGAAAGCCTAAAAGAAAACTCATATAACATCTGGTGTCATTTATCCCCTGTTGGCCTTTCATAGTGTGATATGATGAGCTTGTTCTGATTTAAGATCAGATGATTTGGTTTGAAAGAGGGGAGTGGAGGATGCAACCAGTCTGGCAGTAAATTGGGATACAAAATCTGCTCAAATAATTGGAAACACGACAGATTTTCCTTAACTGATGCCAGTGGCATCTTAGTTTATCCATCTCTCTCAGCTGAATTTGTTAAGTGCATTATCTTATTGGTTTTAAAGTTTTCATCTGACTTATTTGCGGGAGGAAATGTGAGCAAATCAGTCATGATGGATTGCCTAATTTTCTGGGCTGAATAAACCAGTTTTATAATACTGTTGATTCCTGGGTTATTAGTTAATAGAAACATTTATCAATTTCTTTATAGGGCGGAAAAAAAACCCTGTAACCAATGATTGCATTTTAAAACTTTTGTTAATGTTTCCACATTAATGCGCAGTGTTGGACATGAAGATGGTAATTGTAGAATTAGGGGGTGGTTGGAAGCAGATTTTTTTCGTTTTTTTCTTTCTGCCTGTACAAATGCATAAACTGGACAAAGTGAAAGGATATCATGAGATTAGTCATTTACATTGAGTGGTCTCTGATCAAGAGAGGGGAAGAGGAAGAGAGATCAGAAATAGTGCCTGTTTCTATTACTAATTTCTTATCTTACTACATAGGGCCTCAGTCTGCAAGGTTGGACCCAAAAGCCCCAATTCAGCAGTCCATCCCTATCCAGCAAAGAACTTAAGCATGTGGGTTTAACATTAACTTTGACTTCAATGGGACTTAAGCATGGCCCTAAAGGTTGCTTCAGAGCTTTGCTGGATAGAAATGGACTGCCCCAAGGTACAGGGAATGTAAATTGAATAGTTTACAATTTGTAGACAGTTCATGCAGAAATGGACCCATGCTTAAAAAGCTTTGCTGAATTGGGGCCTAAATAAGGATCAATAACCAAAATAAATAGTGTTAAATGTCATTTAAGATTCTTTGCTCTGAATAACTAGAGAGCCCAGTATATAGTACAACCTTTCACAATTTTGACCTGATTAATAAAAATCTAAGATAATAAACAATGATAAAAAAATGTGACCTATTCAAAGAGAAGGAAATCACCTAGAGTTGTCAAGGCTCAAGATGCATTGGGCCTGATTCTCGCTACATCCACTTTAAATGTAATTTAAGGGCCCTTTGCACAGCTAGAGTTATATAAAGGGGCCTTAATCAGGTCCATTGTTTCCTTGTATATTGACTGAACCCAAAACAAGATAGGGTCAATTTCAAGACAAGAACAACTGTGGTTTGATTTATGAATAATTAACACACAATCCAGAAGTCACTGCCGATGAAGTGAGCTGTAGCTCACGAAAGCTTATGCTCAAATAAATTGGTTAGTCTCTAAGGTGCCACAAGTCCTCCTTTTCTTTTTGCGAATACAGACTAACACGGCTGTTACTCTGAAACCTGCTAGATATATGTCTTTCTTCACTCCCCCTACGCCCCACATGCACTTTTCCTTTCTCTTTTATAGATTTTAGATATGTATGTTGAGCGCTGGCTGCAGATGTGTTGGACACAATTCTTCAGAATAAGAATGGAGTTAAAAAACTTTATGCAAGTACACTTTGCTGTGAAATGTTATCTTTTGTTAGTTCAAAGGTTTCCAAGGATATAAATTCTTCACAACTGCCCCAAGGTACTGGGAATGTAAATTGAATACTTTACAATTTGTAGACTGTTCCTGCAGTAATGTGTATCTCCTCTGTGAGTGAGTGTTTGGGGATTTTTCAATTACTGTAGTCTGAAAACTCTGAGATTCTTTAGGGCAGAAAAGGCTTCTTCTCAAAGTTGAGTCACTGATGTTCAAATTAGCTGCCAAAAGCACTGTAATGATCGGTGTTCCAGATTTTACAAAATGGGGGAGAGGGGGAGAAAAAGTCTTGCCACCACCATTGTAAGTATCCAAGGGATAGGTTCTGAGCTAGGGTCAAGAGTGAGATAAATTGTTGACAATACATACACCTTGTACAATAGGTCAAGGTCGTTATTAAGGGATTCAAATAATTTCTTTACATTTCCAGTGTGGTAACATATGTGTGGCCTCCAGGCTCATGGTGGTGTTTTAATAGCTTTTGAGAAGCTCTGAGTCAAATGATAAATTGGATGAATATGTCTTTAAGATCAGTACACTTCAAAATAATATACAGTACTGCACAGGGGTTTTTTATATGCTGTGATCAAATGCAGTTTACAGAGCATAGTGCAAATGGTCAGAAATATCAGCATTATGCCATCTGATGCTGATTTAGCAGTGTTTGCTGTAATCTACTCATGCTACAGTTTATTGCTGCTAACGTCAATAGCCAATAAAATTTAGTAGCTCTTGAATTTGAAAAAAGTGGAAGATCCAATCATATTCATAAATTATATATTTAAAATAGTGCAGTTACAAGCATTCAGAAAACAGGAAAAATCATGTTAAAACTAAACTCCGGAGGTCAACGACGACATCTTGAATGACCCACAGCATTGTTTGTGATAATACTCACTTCAGCTGTGCCACCACTGTCCTCTTGGTTTGAGAGCAGGCTCCATGAACTATTATAGTGAGTCATCAAAACTGTGGGAACCTCCCTTAACCAGCAAAAGCAATGAGGAAATCCTTGTGGTACCTTAGAGACTAACAAATTTATTTGGGCATAAGCTTTTGTGGGCTAGAACCCACTTCATCAGATGCATGGAGTGGAAAATACAGTAGCAGGTGTATATATACACAGTACATAAAAAGATGGGAGTTGCCTTACCAAGTGGGGGGTCAGTCTTAACCAGACTATTAGTCACCTGCCACCCTATATGTCACTGTTCTGATTTGCTCATCAATGAGATGATGTGAATAATTTGCCAAGAGGAAAGCATATGCAAGGTTCATGTGCTCCTATTCACACTTTCTCTTAATTCAAGAACAAAGGGATGTTCAATTAAACTAAAAGGCAACCAATCAAAATTATGAAAGGAAATATTTCTTACATAACACGTATGGGTAGCCTAGGAAATTCATTGCCAGAAGACACCACTGAAGTCCAGATGATTGAAAAAAGAATTGAACTGTGTATTTGGTGGATAATAAGAACATGCACAATTACATTAGATAGGATTAGAATGTAGGGATACAAATCCTCATTCTTTCGGACATAAGCAAATCACTACTTAGGGAAAAATTCTAGTTAATTTCCTTAGCAGCAAGTCACTTATAACTGCCCACTGCTGGGTGTCTTGTACCTTACTCTGAAGACATTTTCAGAGAGACAGCCTATAGGAATAAACAGAGTTCCAATCTTACCCAAATTGGCAATGCCATGGTTCTCAGTAGTGTGAAGTGTGCATTTGCTAATCAAGTTGGTAATTGCTCTGGCCAGTGTTTTAGATCTGCTCTGTTTCACTGTCCTAGTCCATACCAACTGTATTGTGTGATATTTATCTCTGTAGTTCAATAGTACTCCATAGAAAGCTTTCAGTTTTTTTCTGTCAATTTCTTGTCTTAAACAATATGACTCTCAGTTCTTAAGGGTGATTTGATTTGCTGCAATGTTTGAAAACCACCTAGTTGTAATTACCAAATTAAACTGGGCCTGTCTGCTATCCAGACTTGCTGTAAACATGTAGTGAGTACTTCAGTTCTGTCACATTTCTAGTTCTTCTTTTAAGCTCTGTTTTTTTCCTGTCTCCAAGCCCCTTGCTTTCTGAGCCATTAGTTTCCAGACCTTCCCTTCTTTCAAATACCTAGTGCAGAGAGCTGAATCCCTATGGAAGATATTACCTAACGCCCATCAGGAAGGGCTATCAAAACTAAATGGGCCATTGTGGGACATCACAATACAAAGATTCTGCTAATTGCTTGTGCACACCCATGAAGAGGCTACATGCCAAAGGGCTCATCCCATCAGCTTGAATTCTGAAAAAGAAAGAAAGAAAGCTGACAAAGTTTTTCCATCTTTTTTTTTTTTTTTTTTAAATTTCTGTTTGGATTCTGGCAGGGACATAGGTATGGAAGAGAAGCAGAGATCCCCAGGATCAACCTGGGTTAGCCCCAAAGGACATTCAGAGCTGACAGATTACTGCAACTCTGTAAAACCATAACTAATTTCTGTATATAAGTTTGCTTACTTTGTCCTTGTAATAACTCTCATTTATTTTTCCTGGTTAACATATCCTTATTTTATAGGATTGGCTGCACGCGTTGTCTTTGGTGAGAAATCTGAGGTACAAATTGACCTGGGGTAAGTGACTAGTCTCTTGGGACTGGCAGCAACCTCTATCTTCTATGATTTTGGGTGTAAACCAACCAAGTATCACTAAATCCAGCTTTCCTGGGTGGCAAGAGAGACTGGAATGCCCAAGGGACTGTCTGTGACACCGCTTTAGGAGTTCATACTTGTTATTGAGTTGGTGAGATCTAATTATAGAACATACCACCAGTTTGGGGATTTTTCCCTGCTTCTTGATGGTCTTCCCTGCGGTTGGCACTCATGGTCATGAACCACTTAGACAGTATGACACAATCAAGATTCATGAGCTTTGTTTTTAACTGGTCATGTTGCAGATTAAATCCCATGACAAATATCAATCTGTTGAACAAGGAAATAAGGATACCTACAGTTAGTCTGGCCAGTACATTAGATCCCGTGAGACAAGGACAGAAAGAATCAAGTATGCTGCTGTCTGCACTATACATAATGTAATATGTTATAGAAGTAGGACACAGAAAATATTTTTTTTGCTCTAGATCCTTTTGCTTGTCTCTAGATTTGTTTAGTCACAGATATGATTGAGGTTAAACTAAAAAGCCACACTAAATTATGCAGTTTCACTGTAACTATTTCCTAATACACAATCTCAGATTCCCCCCCCCCCCCACACACACACATTTACCTGCGAGATTACTGAAGGGCTGACTTGCCCTGTTTCATGAACATTTCTGTATTTCTCCCTGCTAATTCCTTGTCTGCAAAGATGACATAAGCAGTCATTGGGCCTGTTTCCTGGCAACCGTCCCATTTCTTGGCCCCAGTTCCAGCTGAAAGCCAGTTCTAGTCTCCCTGCACATTCTCAGTGTATCAAACAGACATAGGCTCAACTTAATCTTGTTAGCACAATGAGGCAGTTTTCAAACATTGCAGCAAATCAAATTATCCCTAAGGACTGTGAGTGAGCAAAGAAAGGGGGAGGGAATTGGGGGTAGGATAACCATCAAAGGTAGGATTAAAGCAGAGTCTGGCTTTTACCTGACTGCTGTCAGCAAGCTTGTTCTGTTAGGTACTTTCTCTGTTTGCCACCTCTCTTTCTCTCTCCCGCCCCAGTCTCTGACTCTCCACTGTGCTCACAGTGAAGTCAGTACTGGGCAAGGATAGTGAAAGAGCTCATCTATCTGTGAGGAAAGAAGCTGCTTTGATGGTTCCCCAGTGGATGTAATTGTGCTCATTACTGCCCATTTACATTTCATCACTCGATTATCACAAATGCCTCATTACAGTTGATAAGGGTTTGCTGTTGAACTACTTGCTAACTATTCATTCCTGAGCTCTACTGTCATCAGGCAGACCTACTGGAGAGCATGGGGGAGCAGAGGAAGGGATGGGAAGGAGAGACAGGAGGTGAAAAAGGTCTTCTATCAGATTTGATTAAAGGCTGTGATTTAAATCGATATTTAATAAAGTGGCTGCTGCCACATAACGCGTGCAATTCCCCATGCAGGCAGAATCATGAATCTGAGGCCCTCACAGCCTGCTACATAACTCAATTGGGTTTTGTACACCGGTCTGGCACCTGTGTCCCTGAGCACAGCGCCTCCAAGGTAATAGGTTTATGAGCCGATGAACAGAGCTGATAGGTTCTAAATGGATTAACTAGGTGTCTGCAGCCTAGTGATGAATACATCAGGAAAAAAACGTCTGCATAAGCAGAGAGTGATAGGAAGTGTTGACAGACACTGTGCATGTCACGAGCCCCACAGGGTGAAACACTGCTCGGCTCCTGTCAGTCAAGCAATCTCAGAATAATGGGTGAAGATATCAGGCAGTGAGGCTTAACAAGCCTGCAGGTGCCAGGTAACATAGGCCTGCTGCTGCCACTGCTGCTGCTGAAAAAGGCTAATGTGGGGCATGACTCATCTCAATCGCTAGGGCCTGCATAAGAATTAGATGAAGGTACAGGAGGCACAGAAGTCTAAATACTAAGATGGGTGAAGTTGAGTGCATGGCATTAAATGAGACTATTAATAGGGATCACAGAAACTTGGTGGAATGATTATAATCAATGGGACACGGTAATACCAGCGTACAAAAGACATAGGAGCGACAGAATATGTCGTGCTGGTGCGGGAGTGGCACTACATGTGAAAGAAAGCATAGAGTCAAATATAGTACAATTCTTACATGAACTAAACTGTACCATAGAATCTCTCTGGATAGACATTCTATGCTTGAATAATAAGAATCAAGCAGTAGGGATATACTACCGACCCCTGACCCAGGTGGTGGATATGACTGTGAAATACTCAGGAAGATTAGAGAGGCTATAAAAATGGAAAACTCAATAATAATGGGGGATTTCAACTATCTCCATACTGACTGGGTACATGTCACCTCAGGACAGGATGCGGAGATAAAGTTTCTAGACACCATAAATGACTGCTTCTTGGAACAGCTGGTCCTGGAACCCATAAGAGATGGGACAGTTCTTGCTTTAGTCATAAGTGGAGCACAGGATCTGGTCTAAGAGGTGAATATAGCTGAACTGCTTGGTAGTAGCAACCATAATATAATTAATATCCCTGTCGGGGGGAATACCAAAGAAGCCCACCATCATAGCATTTAACTTCAGAAAGGGAAACTACACAAAAATGAGGAAGCTAGTTACATGGAAATTAAAAGGTACAGTCCCAAAAGTGAAATGCCTGCAAGCTGCATGAAAACTTTTAAAAAACCCCACAATAGAGACTTAAATTAAATGTATTCCCCAAATTAAAAAACATAGTAAGAGGACCAAAGAAGTGCCAGCATGGCTAAACAACAAAGTAAACAAAGCAGTTAGAGGCAAAAAGGCATCTTTTAAATATTGGAAGTTAAATCACACGGAGGAAAATAGAAAGGTGCATAAACTCTGGTAAGTCTAGTGTAAAAATACAATTAGGCAGACCAAAAAAGAATTTGAAGAGCAACTAGTCAAAGACTTAAAAACGAACAACAAAAATTGTTTCAAGTACATCAGAAGCAGGAAGCCTGATAAACAACCAGTGGGGTCACTGAACAACTGAGATGCTAAAGGAGCACTCCAGGACGATAAGGCCATTGTGGAGAAACTAAATGAATTCTGTGGATCGGCCTTCAATGTGAAGGATGTAAAGGAGATTCCGACAGTTGAGTCATTCTTTTTAGGTGTCCCAGATTGAGGTGTCGTTATCAGTTTGTTCCAAAACCACCTCTAAATTAAACTGTAATAAGACACCAGGACCAGATGGCATTCACCCAGGAGTTCTGAAGGAACTCAAATGTGAAATTACAGAATTAACTGTGGTCTGTAACCTATCATTTAAATCAGCTTCTGTACCAGATGACTGGAGGAGAGCTAATGTAATGCCAATTTTTAAAAAAGGCTGCAGAGGCGATCCCAACAATTATAGGTCAGTATACCTAACTTCAGTACCAGGCAAATTGGTTGAAACTGCTGTAAGACCAGAATTATCAGACACATAGATGATCACAATTTGTTGGGAAAGAGTCTACACAGCTTTGTAAAGGGAAATCGTGCCTCATCAATCTATTAGACTTGAAATTTGATGAAGGTTTCTAACCATCGGAGGAGTGAAATTCTGGAACAACCTTCCAAGGGAAGCAGTGGGGGCAAAAGATATATCTGGCTTCAAGACTAAGCTTGATAAGTTTATGGAGGAGATGATATGCTGAGATAGCCTAATTTTTGCAATTAATTGATCTTTGATTATTAGTGGTAGATATGCCCAGTGGCCTGTGATGGGATGTTAGATGGGGTGGGATCAGAGTTACTACAGAGAATTCTTTCCTGGGTATCTGGCTGGTGAGTCTTGCCCACATGCTCAGGGTTTAGCTGATCGCCATATTTGGGGTCAGGAAGGAATTTTCCTCCAGGGCAGGTCGGCAGAGGCCATGGGGGTTTTTCACCTTCCTCTGCAGCGTGGCGCACGGGTCACTTGCTGGAGGATTCTCTGCACCTTGAAGTCTTTAAACCACGATTTGAGGACTTCAATAGCTCAGACATAAGTTAGGGGTTTGTTACAGGAGTTGGTGGGTGAGATTCTGTGGCTTGCATTTGCAGGAGGTCAGACTAGATGATCATAATGCTCCCTTCTGACCTTAAAATCTATGATTCTATTATTAGAATACTTTAAGGGGGTCAATAAATATGTGGCCAAGGGCAATCCAGTGGATATAGTGTACTTAGATTTTCAGAAAGCTTGACAAGATCCCTCATCAAAGGCTCTTAAGCAAAGTAAGCTGTCATAGGATAAGAGGGAAGATCCTCTCACGGATCAGTAACTGGTGAAAAGGTAGGAAATGAAGGGTAGGAATAAATGATCAGTTTTCAGAATGGAGAGAGGCAAATAGTGGTGTCCCCGAGGGGCCTGTACTGGGACCAGCACTGGTTAACATATTTATAAATGATCTGGAAAAAGAGGTAAACAGCGGTGGCAAAAATTGCAGATGATACAAAATTATGCATGATAGTTAAATCCAAAACAGACTACGATGAGTTACAGAGGGAACTTATAAAACTGAGTGAATGGGCAACAAAATGGCAGATGAAATTCAATATTGATAAATGCAAAGTAATGCACATTGGAAAACATAAACCCAACTATACATACAAAATGATGGTGGGGTCTAAATTACCTGTTACCATTCAAGAAAGTGACTCCACAATCTTTGTGGATAGTTCTCTGAAAACATCCACTCAATGTGCAGTGGCAGCCAAAAGAAAGCTAACAATGTTAGGAACCATTAGAAAAGGGGGATAGATAATAAGACAGAAAATATTATATTGCCTTTATATCAATCCACGGTACGCCTACAGCTTGAATACTGCATGCAGATCTGGTCAGCCCATCTCAAACAAGATATATTGGAAATGGAAAAGGTTCAAAGCAGGGCAACAAAACATGATTTGGTGTATGGAACAGAGATTAAAAAGACTGGAATTTTTCAGCTTGGAAAAGAGACAACTAAGAAGAGATATGATAGAAGTCTATAAAATCTTGACTGGTGTGGAGAAAGTGAATAGGGAAGCATTATTTACCCCTTCACAGTACGCAAGAACTAGGGGTCACCCAATGAAATTAATAGGCAGCAGGTTTAAAACAAACAAAAGACAGTACTTCTTCACACAACACGCAGTCAACTCGTTGCCAGGGAATGTTGTGAAGGCCAAAACTATAACAGGGTTCAAAAAAGAACTAGATACGTTCATGGAGGATAGGTCCATCAATGACTATTCACCAGGATGGTCAGGGATGCACCAACGTGCACTGAGTGTTCTTAGCCTCTGTTTGCCAGAAGCTGGGAGTGGATGATGTGGTGGATCACTGGATTATTGCCCATTCTGTTCATTCCCTCTGAAGCACTTGGCATTGGCCACTGTTTGAAGACAGGATACTGGGCTAGATGGACTGTTGGTATGGCTGTTCTTATGTTCTTTAATCTAGCTGGCTGAGGTCTGTCTGTGTGCTGCAGTCACACCTCTAATTGCAGCAAAGACCTACCCAACGAGATCTGATTCTCAGAAAATGCTGAGTATCTTCCCTCTGGAAAAAAACAGGGCCCTTTATGATATCTCTGGGCATCCCAAGGATTGAGGCACCCAAAAGCATTAGTTGCCTTGGAAAATCTTGTCTCAAGTTCTTTAATCATATTCTCACTAACACATCAGTTCCAAAAGGGAAGCCTTTTGGGGACAAAGGTAATTTCTCATTTCTGCAAAACAACTGCCGCTACCATGGGGCAGAGAATAGATCATCATGGACAGCAATAACAATATCATTCATTCTAGGAAGCTGGTTAAGTCACATCACTGAGCATACTACATGGCAAACTACTTTAGACAGAATCAGGGATGGAAAGAGCTCTTTCGGCAGATATGTGTGGGGAAGGCCAAAATGTTAAGGACATTTTGGCTAAAGTTTCACAAATACTCACATTAACATTATGATCAGCAACATATGGTCAGAGAGTAGTTGGCTCTGTTGGGATGAGCAGGAAAGGAAGATAATGCAAGCAGGCCCACTCTCTTCCTTCATATACACAAGTCTACACAGGAAAAAAATCATAATTCTTGTTTGACTCACCAGATCTGTGGAAGCCACTGCCCTACTCCTTTCCAATCTGATTGGTGGAGTCCAAGTCAGAAGAGGGCAGTGTGTGTGCTACGCTGCTATAAAGGAGGTGTAGCAGTTGCCTCTGAGAGTATCTGTATATTCTATCATCAGAGCACTTCTGGGCATCTAATACCAGTTCAAAGTCTCTCTCTCTCTACCCTACCCTCAGTATCGCTTTGGCTATTAAAAGCAAAATAGATACATTAACTATTTATTTTAACAGATATCCACATAAAATAGATTCCCATTAGTAACAATTGAACTTGATCTCATGTCTGTTGGTTGTGTGGACTAATTAATGACTTCTTTATATTTTTTTAGTTAATTTTTATTAGAATTGATAAAAATGGACTCTCCGTCTGATGGAAAGTGTGATTATATCAACATTTTTCATTGCAAACTGCGAGGAAAAAGTGTTGAAATATAGAACCTTTTTGTGGAATAAAAAGTTGAAAATATTTCTATTTGGAAACATGAGTTTGGGAGTCCTATGATGCACCATGGTGGCCTATCCACAAAGAGGGGCTGCAGAGCATCATGGGAGATGTAGTCTGACTGGGGAGTCTCAGACACAGAGATTAATATTGACCCCAAATGAAACATTTCAGTTAGATGTTCCTTATGGACTATTCTACCAAAATTGGTCTTTTCCCATGGAAAAGTTTTGTGCAAAACTTTTGGCTCAACCTAGTTTTTATATTTATTCTATTTCTTACTGGTTCTAGGTTTCTGTTTAGTAAAGATTATTCACTTCAGGTGAAATTCTCCTCTGTGCACAGGGCTTAAGTAGGTTAAGCATTGAGTCCTACACTAGCCATCTGAATTTTGTCCATGGTGAGGACAACAGTTCCTCTGTGTATCACTGTAGTATCTGCTTTGGAGTTTGGATTACATCTGTAAAGATGTATTTATTCAGATCAACATATTTGGCATCAAAAGAAAGAAGCTTCAGAGAGTTCGTTAATGAGGAGATACTGAATAAAAACATAATGACCTAGTTATAAAAAGAATCCTCTAGAGCATTTTTTAAAGAAGCTTTGCTGAGCTAAAAACAGTTGAATTTTTCTGAGTTCCAAGTTTAAAAATATAATTATTTTAATCATTCCATACCATTTTTTTTAAAATGTGATTTCTGCCATGGCCATCTTGCCAGCAGCAAAAACAGATGTCTATGCTTCTGTACAGATGGACCTACAGTAGTCACTCTTGAAGTGCATTTTATTCTCTTCTTCGGTGCTTAGCTAGACAGTCAGCCATAGCAATTGTTCACCATTTGGTCCTTTCCTGAGCAATTGTGAAGACTTGATGGCCTGAGAGTCCAACATCAGAACAGACTTGATAAACCCATGTAATAGGGGGTCTGCCTCCACCCCTTGATTGGTGGACTTTTATCCCAGATATTACAAACCACCCCGAGACTGGCGTTCACTGGAACGTCTTGTGCATCCTTGCAACATGTCTGAAAAGCGTAAGGCGCCATCTGCAGACAATGACCCCAGTAGTCTGTAGACCCAAATGACCATAAACATCTTCATTACAGAAGAAATCATTCCACTTTATGCCCAATATATGACATTTATATTTTGTGTGGAAAGCCTCCAGCTTTGTCCAGTCTGAGCGGCGTAGTGTCCATGTTTCGCAGCCATAGAACAGTATGGGAAGGCTACAGCTCGAATTAATCCTGAACTTGGTTGTCATACTAAGATGATGTTGATTTCATATCCGTTGTAAGATATAATGGCATGGCAGATTCTGCGATGCCAATCCGCTGGAGAACCTCCGTGTGAGAATTGGAGCAGCTGGTAAGTATAGAACCCAGATAGCAAAAGCTGGAAACTGATTTGACGGTTTCATTGTTCAAAGAGATTGGAGTCGCAGGTGGACCTGATCCTAGATTTTGCAGTTATGTCTTTTGACCATGAAACATGGAGACCGATCTTAGCTGACTCCTCCCCCATATGCTGGAGTGCCTCAGGAAACCTGTCGGGGGTCTGTACTAAAAGAACGTCATTAGCATAGTCAAGCTCTGTGAGCAAGAGATCACCAATCTCAATGGCTATAGACCTGACGGAATGCTGCATTATGAAATCCATTGCCCAACAAAAGAGTGCAGGGGCCAGAATGCAACCCTGCCTAAAACCAGATACTGATTTAAAAGGTGCGGACATCTGGTTCCCCAGACAAACACGAGCAGTGGTTCCATTATGCAGCTCTCTAATCAAGTCCAGCAGAGTGGTAGGGACACCTACACCCTTTAAGACCTTCCATAATGCGACACAATCTACTGAATCAAATGCAGGCTTAAGATCAACATGTGTTACGTGCAGGAGCTTCCTGAACTCGCAGTTTATCTCCTAAAACAAGCAAAGCGCCATAATGGCATCTAATGTGGACCTGTTCCTCATAAAGCCTGACTGTTGGGGACGATGCTTCCAATGTAGCAAAGGCTCCAGGCATGCCAGCAAAATGTGCACCAACACCTTCCTTGGAACGGAGAGCAGGGTGATCGGCCGGTAGCTGTTACAGTCACTGTGCGGTCCCTTGCCCTTATAGAGTGAGATCACAATACCATCCTTCCAGGTGGTGGGCAGGGTTCCAGTTGTCCACACCAGATGAAAGGTGGCCAGAAGTGATTCTGCTACACCTACAGGATCAATAGCACATTTTAGTAGCTCTGAGGGGATGCTATCAACACCGGCTGCACGTCCGTTTTTCAGTTTAGAGATGATACACTTCACTTCATCCAGTGTTGGTGAATCAGTAGAAATGTCTCGATCCGAAACTGCAGTGACTGCTTGTTCTGAACAAGCGGCAGCTGGAGGATGGTTCAGGACACTGTGATAATGTTCCCACCCAGCATGAGAGAATGTCATTGTCCGATTTACATGGATGGCCTTGGCTGTCGTTCAGGACGCCATTTGTAGTGACTACCTCTTGTTCGCTGAGGTTGCGAATGGCACGGAATGCTGGCTTCAAGTTGCCATTGGCTAAGCATTTTATTCTGGAGCACGTTTATTTCCCTGACTCTCCTGGAGTCTGCCATCTCTGAAGGAAGTGTATTATTAAGCCTATATCTTCTGCTCAATAGCCACTCTATTCACTACAGCTTAACTAAATATGTCCTAATACAACACTGAAAATATGCAAGCACAAATTGTTAACATTTTCACATAACAATGATTAATTTCATAACAAACTAAAATGCCAGATTTAATCTTTTAAAAGCTTTTTGAAATAGCGGCCTCTAGGCATTGGAACATGGGTGTTTTGTGAGAGCCCATGTGTCCAGTGAAAAGTATATGCCTCGAGCTCTCACTAAAGCAGTGACTCAGAATCAGAGTAGAGTAAACTTAGGAAACTCCCTGACAAAGCAACTCAGATGCTTTCTACCTCATTTTGCAAGTTCATCAGGTTTTTGATTCCGTTTTGCCAGGTTTCATTAAATGTCTAGTCTGTGGCCTAACTTCTGTGAGATGTGCAGGTGATATACAGACAATGCCTGAGGGAACACTGAGAGGTAGGATTCAGTGTGTGCTCCTTTAAACCTTGTGGTTACATGTGTGACACAGCTTCCTGCTTCTTGCTGCCAGACATGCAAAGGGGTGAGTCACAGGTCGCAGTTTCTGCTTATTGGACACACCCACTCACGTGTAGAGAGTTCCCTTGGATGCAGTAGGGAATGCATTTAGCCTTAGAAAATGGCTGACCTAATGGTCAAAAGTACTGAGCCCTTCCAGTTCTTCTTAGAGTCAATGGAAGTTGTGGGTTTTCAGCTCTTGTGATGATCAGGCCATGTGGTCTGTGTCATTGGAAGCAATCACTGGCATCTCAGTGAAGAACATTTTAAGGGTTCAGTCATTGAGTACATTGTTTGCATCAATTGTTCATTCATGTCCATAAAGCAAATGGCTAGTATAAATATTTGGTGCCTGCTTGGTATTATTCATAAAATGTATTTATTTAGATTTTTCAAAGTGTCTGTCTAAATTCTAAGCATGTGTGCAATCCAATAAATAGAATGTGTCCTTGAGTTAACCCCTGGACACTATCTATACCCACTTGGACTATTAAAACCCATTGCCAGGTCCATGCGCTCCTTCCCTTCCTCACATGGCACATTAATGTGTGTTAACTGTACGGAGGTAAATTCAGATTTTAATTTTTTTTTCAACATTTAGTAACCCTAATTCTTGTTCTTGATGTGCAGTGCCATATAGTTTAATCTTCCATTTAGGGAAGATCTGGAGTTTGGACCAGATCCTCCGCAGATATAAATGGTTGTAGCTCCACTGAAGTGATTTGAGTTCTGCCCACTTTCACCAACTGGGGATGACTGTAATCCTTTTCAGACAGCTCCTCTCTCCCCAAAGTAAATATATCTGCTAAAAAGCAAATTTCTTTTATTCTGGTTCCATTTCATCTGCTCAAATGGCTCAAAATAGTCATTCTATAATGAAATGAGAGGGCTTTGTTTATGAGCACAATTATATCACCTTTTTAAATTAAATATATAAGCAAAGCTCCTGGAATAAATTCAGTAGTGTGTATGGGTATATTATTGCTCTTTGCTAAATTGTGGTCAGGAATTTTCTCAAGAAACATTCTTCATCAGAAAATGCAAATTTGTCAAAACTGTTCTAGAAAAGGGTTGGTTTTGATGAATCTCCTGATTTGAATGTTCTTTGGGGAAAATAAAGTTTCAAAATTGTTAAAATACTTTTGTTTCAATGTTCCTGAAATGAAAAATTATTGTTTTCTGGTTTGAAATGACTTTTAATTTCAAAATTTAAACTAATCATAGGAAAAAGAAATTAAAAAAATAAAAATTATCAAAATCAAAATAACATTTTTTGCTTGGCCCAAACTCTTTTTGGAGTTTTGCTTCATGAAAATTCGAGATCCCAGCTTTTTGTCCCAATTCCAGGGTGGGATTTTTTTTTAAATCTAAAGAGTTTTCATGAGTTTTTTCAGAAAAAATGCTTCCTGTCCAGCTCTAGTCATAAATTGTGTACTGCTAAATAAAAGCGAATGAAGGTAGCCTGCCATCTTCTGTAGCAGAAGTCTGTGCTTTTGGAGCAGGAGAATATGAATATTTTCTCTCTCTCTCTTTCTCTCTCCCCCCAAACCCCTTCCTGTTGCTGTGAAGTTCTGAGTAGCCATGATAGATAGAACACTGATAACCATGAAGTCCAAGGTTGCCAGGGATATGTTAAATGAATCATACAAGGTAAGTGTGATATATCAGAAAAGACGTATGGTGATATGAGAATAATGGAAAATTGAGATTAATGAAATGATGGATGGATGGATACATAGATAGAAAGGGGAGGGTGAAAAGTGATATTGAGAGAAGTCACTGTATGTATTACCATTTAGCCGTATGGAGTGGAAATCCATACTCCTGTTCTTTTTGCTGATACAGACTAACACAGCTGCTACTCTGAAACCTGTATTACCATTGTTATCAAAGGTAGCCATGATCTTCAGGACAGTCCTAGGTGGAATGCTCTTCATTTTTATTCTAGGTGATCTATGTTTTAATACTGGTGATCTATGTTTTCATATAATCTATAACAATTTGTCAACTACTTGCTAACTTGGCAGAGATCATATTAAGTTAAAACTATTAGAAAAAATAGTCCTAAATATTACAATTGCAAAATTCAATCTAAGCTGAACACATTATGCATATAGAAACATTGTCATCTACCTACAAAATGCTCAGTAGTATTATTTTATTACCTCACAAATCCATTTTCATGTCTTCACCCTGAACCTTATCTTGCACTGTTTAATGCACTGGTCTCAATGGGAGTTTTTAGCTGTGTAAGGCATCTTCTTAGCATATGAGAAATGTGCCTCCAGCGGCACGTAACCAGGATTCATCACTGAATTTGGTCTCCTGGTTAGATCATTCACTTCCCCAACCTGGACTGGGCACTGACAGGGTGTGCAACGTGAATGCTGATTCATGCCCTCCTGTGTAAGGCATGCAAGATAGAGACTGTTGTAGGGTAGCTGTGGCATATTGGCACAGCTGGTAAGACTCTGAAGTTCAAAGCCCCTTGTCATAAATATAAAGGGAAGGGTAAACACCTTTAAAATCCCTCCTGGCCACAGGAAAAGCCCTTTCACCTGTGTAACCCTTCTGCCCATCAGAGTTGGCAGCAACAAGGGCCGGGTTCAATATCTAGGGGATCCATTCCAATAACACAATGCAAACTGGCTCGAGCCCCCACCCAGTGACCTGGGACAAATATATACCACCCCTGCTGGGCGCCTCCAAGAGGCAATACTTCCCCTCTCGCAAGCACATAGGCTGAGTGTAGCAAAAAGCCTTTTAATAACAGAGAGAAACAATGTGGCATTATGTTGGGGAAACACCACCAACAGAATTCATAACACAACCCATGAGCAAAAAAAAACCCACTCCAAGCAAATTGGGGCATGCCCCTTTCCCTTTGGTTCTTGAGTCCAGCAACCCCAAATCACCCAAAGTCCCAAAAGTCCAATGACCCAAAAGTCTCTGTCCCTGGTCAGGGCAGCCCCAGAGTTCAAAAGTTCATCTGCACAGTGTTACTCCCCAGTCTGGCTAAAATGTGCCTGTGTGTGGGGGAAAGGGGTACCTTACGTGTCCTGAAGCTGACTGCCCCACAGGGCTCTGCTCTGCTACGCTGTCTCACGAATGGCTCTGCTCCAGCACGACCGGCTCCGCTCTGCACAGCTCGCTGTCTCACGAACAGCTCTGCTCAGCTCGCTGTCTCACGAACGGCTCCGCTCTGCACAGCTCGCTGTCTCACGAACACACCGCTGTCTCACGAACAGCTCCGCTCCACCACGACCGGCTCCACTCTGCACAGCTCACCGTCTCACGAACAGCTCTGCTCAGCTCGCCGTCTCACGAACACACCGCTGTCTCACGAACAGCTCCACTCTGCACAGCTCACCTTGCCGTCTCACGAACACTCTGCCAGCCTAGCCATGAACAGCACCACTGCACTCTGGATCTTCCGGCTCCCCACTACTTGACACAGTGCTAAGTGATTTCAGCTCTCAGTGATTTCAGCTCATAGTAGTGGGAGCCTTAGTGCTGGTGCACCATAAGGCCAAAGTGAATGCAGCACAGTACCTGTAGCAAGACTCTTAATAGACCCCAAAATTAGCTCTGACATTCCACAGTGGAGAGAGACAGAGGTGCAATGGGTGCTTCAGGCACTCACAAAGGGGCCCACACCACCAGGTACTAATACCTGTCTCAAGTCTCTCTTCCTTCACAGAGTTTTGGAACCCATGTCCCTTGCCTAGCGAGTGCTACTCAGTTGATGGCGAGTCCCTCCATCATAACAAAAGGCCAAGAACCAGTTCCAAGCACAGTTCCCATAATCAGGGTAATAACAATTTACCCTTCCCGCCCCAATAACAAAGACACTGGGGATCCCACAACAGCCAAAGTGACCATTTGGGCAGTTATGGCCTCATTCTAGGCGGGGTGGGTGTGCCTATGCAAATTGAGATCAGCCCCTGAAGTTCTTTTCCACAACTTGCCACACCTCACCACCAGATGTCAGGGTGGAGCCCATCCTGACTCTGCTTACACCTGTAAAGGGTTAAGAAGCTAGGATAACCTCGCTGGCACCTGACCAAAATGACCAATGAGGAGACAAGATACTTTCAAAGCTGGAGGGGGGGAGAAACAAAGTGTCTGTATCTGTCTGGATGATGCTTTTGCCAGGGACAGAACAGGAATGGAGTCTTAGAATTTAGTAAGTAATCTAGCTAGATATGCGTTAGATTATGATTTCTTTAAATGGCTGAGGAAATAAACTGTGCTGAAAGGAATGAATATTCCTGTTTTTGTGTCTTTTTGTAACTTAAGGTTTTGCCTAGAGGGATTCTTTATGTTTTGAATCTAATTACCCTGTAAGGTATTTACCATCCTGATTTTACAGAGATGATTCTTTTTACTTCTATTAAAATTCTTCTTTTCAGAACTGAATGCTTTTTCATTGTTCTTAAGATCCAAGGGTTTGGGTCTGTGGTCACCTATGCAAATTGGTGAGGATTTTTACCAAACGTTCCCCAGGAAGTGGGGTGCAAGGTTTGGGAGGATTTTGGGGGGGAAAGATGTTTCCAAAAACTCTTTCCCAGTATCCCGGTTAAACGTTTCGTGGTGGCAGCGAAAGTCCAAGGGCAAAGGGTAAAATAGTTTGTACCTTGGGGAAGTTTTAACCTAAGCTGGTAAAAGTAAGCTTAGGAGGTTTTCATGCAGGTCCCCACGTCTGTACCCTAGAGTTCAGAGTGGGGAAGGAACCTTGACACCCCTCTAGCACTATTTCCCCGATCCAGCCTGTTTGAGCAGCGCTGTTCTATAACCTACCAAAGAGGTAACAGTAAGATTTTTCTCCTGCTAATGCCATGCAGCCTATTTATAGCAAGCTGAGCTGAAAGCTGTAGTCAAGTTGTATAGAGAAATTACATCAGATTTCTTTACAGGGACCCATTTGTATTGAACTAGCAGTTTTCTATTGTGTCAGCAATTCTCTGTTGCATTTATTTGTTACTATGGTATTAGACAAGACTACAAGCCTATTAAATCTGTATACTACATTTCACAAAATTGTAAGCCTTTGTAAGCCATAGAATAAAAAAGACTATGAATTCTTCACAGATGAAAATTCTGGTTGCAGAATTTGAGAGTAAATGTATAGTCACCGCCAAAGTCAAAATAAGGACTCCTCCCCCCACCCTCACTTCAGATGATACTGTAGCCTGCAAAATTACATTCCAGGCATCAGGATGATAGCAAACCTCCTGGGAAATGAAGAACTTTTATCGTCCCTGTTAATTGGGAGTGGGGAGGAAGGGCAATCTGGAGATACCAGAGTGACAATTTGATTTGGAAATATTTCACTTCTTTTTTTCATTTTACACTGTGGTATTTGTTTCGTAGTTTGAAACTTTGAAAATCAAAGGTTTTACAATTCACATGTGTTAAGAATCTTCATTTAAAATAAAGCCCCCCCCACTGCATAATACATGATATGGCCAAATTGTTATCGATGTGATGTTTCAAGCAGTTTAGGTTTCAGTGCTACCTTCTGCTTGCATAGCAGGAAGGTAGCAGATGAGGAGGATGACACCTGGGGGAGTAATGGAAGGGGGCAGCGCAAGGTCTATGGTAATATTTTTATGGCTCCTGCAATCCCCCCACTCTGGGGGTGGGGGGTTGTGGGGAGTTTAGACAAGAGAAGAGAACCAGGGAAATGGCTCCTCTTTTTAGCATCAGCCCTCTTTAAATCCATGGTAAGAGGAAGTTGTGACAGGATCCCCAGGGTACAACTTGAAGCTGTGGGACCACTGTGCCCCCTTAACTCTCCAGTCTGGGCTGTCTCACAATGCTTTGCCAGTGACAAGTAGCAAATCTCTCCAGGTGCTGTTATCACTCAGCCACAGTGTGCAGAGGCACACCCAGCTAAGTTGCATGCCCTCCAAACCATTCATGAACCATACACAGGGAAACACCAGCAAATCTCCCAAGCCCACAGCCTTGCACCCAAGAATTATACCATCTTACACTTCTCAAGACCTTCTCTTGAACAGTGCAAGCTCATTAATTAGTTCACTACTTCGTTAAGGGAAGGTGGACATGCACCAGCCTTTCTAATCTGAATAGATTTCCCAAGCACTTTAGACAAACTCACCGGTAAGGATAAAACATTAAAATTAGGTTATTAACTACAGAAAGATAGATTTTAAGTGGTCATATGTGTTAGACATAAAGGTCAGGGATAGTTACTAGGAAAATTAAAAGTAAATGTGCATTTCAAATCCTAAACTTTTAGACTAAGCAAGATTTGAGTCAAACAGCTTTTCTCATCCCACTGGATGTTGCAGGTAGATTACAGTTCTTAATAGACAGGGTGGATTTCCTTCACAGCCTGGGACCAGTTTCCTCAGTTCAAAGTCTTTGTCTTCCCAGCATTCTTCTTGCCTTCAGTGTAGGTGGGGAAGAGACAGGTGGTCTTACGATGCTGCTGTGCCTTATCTTATACTCTCAAACCATGTCCTTGGAAAGATATTGGCCCAGGCATGTTCTGGTGGGCCTTGCTGAGTCACAGAGTAGAGCAATCCCCATTGTGTGGTGCTTGCGCAACTGTCTCTTATAAAATTGTAAATCTCTTGTTCACAATTCCCCTACTTGTCAAGGGTGGTTTTATGCCCACCCGGGTATAGGTCACCATGTGAAGAAGTGGGTTTTTTACCCAAGAAAGCTTATGCCCAAATAAATCTGTTAGTCTTTAAGATGCCACCGGACTCCTTGTTGTTTTTGTGGATACAGACTAACATGGCTACCCCTCTGATACTTGTCACCACCTTTGTTGTCACTGGAAAGCTAGCAGTGGGCATCTCCCAAATTCACACCGATTTCAATAACCATATAGTAAAATTTCATAACATCATACACAGTAAAGGTATACATATTTTTGATAGAACAATGAAGTTTCAGCATATCATGACCTTTCATATAATACGTTGCAAAGCATGCTTTGTATGAAATACCACTACCATATATCAGTGATGAGTATGGGGGTGACAGGGTGCTACTTTGAAGTACAGTGTGTCACAGAAATCATCATTAATTTGCACTGGTTCCCCTCCAAAGGGAAGAATGGATAGGGTGCTGCCTCATGCAGGTAGGGGAGCCTCTACCAACATGGCCTAGAAAGGAAGTGTTAGTGCAGATACAATGACCATCAACTATGTAGATGGCTTGTGGCTCTGTCTGTTTTAGAAATGTCAATGACATGAAGCATTCACTGGGAATGAGAAAGGACTGAAAGCTTGATTATAACTCAAAGGGACAAAGGGCAGTTTTTGTTGTTAGGACTTTGGGCTGGGACTCAGTTTATTGTGGTTCAGTTCCTGGCTCCACCACAGACTTCCAGTTTTATCTTGGGCAAGTTACTCAGTCTGTGTGCCACAAATTCCTCGTCTGCTAAAATTAAATTATAATACACTCTTGCCGCACCTCAAAGGGGTGTTGTGAGGATAAAAGCATTAATGTTCGTGAGGTGCTCAGATACTAGTATGATGGTGACATATAACTTTCCAGCATGGGAAAAACAGATCTTTCACGAAAGAACCTATTCTCCTAAGATTTCCCGACTGATTGCTAGAGCTGTTCAAATACTTGTAATTGAATAAACTAGTCATCAGATAACTGCAATTTTTGTCAAATAGATTATTCAGCAAATATTTTTGTCTGGTATTCAATCACTCTACTTATTGTAAAGTCAAAGATCAGTTTTAGTTAAATATCCAGAGCTATAAAACCGTTCTGGTTTGCCCATCACTAGTTGGGACATGCAATAACTCTTATATTTAGCATATTATAAGGAAAGTTGCTGGCAAAATAATAATAATAAAAAAAGTATTATGTTAAAGATAATATAGTGTATCTGAAGAATACTATTAGTAGCAGCTGCAAATATAAATGATCTAGTTTCCTGGTCACTTAGTTTACCTGAGACTGTACTTGAACAATAATTCCAAATGTATATTAATTGCAAGCAGTATATATTATCACTAGGGAATAAAGATGACACAGACATTTTGGTGAACCACAATAATGGATCAGTTTTGACATACAGCAGCCTTTCCTTTGTTTGTTTGCAAGTTTAGATCAATCTTGTTAACATGGGAAGTTTGATAAATGATTCTTTATTTTAGGGTTAATCTAAATAGTTTACAGTAATCCATGTCATTTCCAACTAGAGGAAGATTAAACTTTAAAAATCTCTGTTACTAAATGCATGTATGTGGTTTTAAAGTTCTGGGAAATGTTGAAATTGTGTTTCTAAAACACATCACCATTAAAAAAAAAAGTTGTTTGGTTAAGTAGAGAAGTTAACTTTTTTGTTTGTTTGCAAGTGAACTCGTATATGCCAGAGTCTGTGCAAGCATAGAACAGCTTTAGTTTCCTGGAACTTTATCAAAGTTGTTCATAGTTCCTTTTCTTGTTCAGCTAAGGTAAGGTAAACAGCTAAGGTTACTAAGGTAAACAGCTTATTTTGCTTTTTTTGAATGAAAAAGTTGCATAAGGCAACATAAAACATTTGGCCTAGATCCTCAGCTGGTGTAAAATGGTATAACTCTATGGAGCTATGCCAGTTTACACCAGCTAGGCATCTGGCCTGTTGTGTCTAGACTGATAATTCCACCTCAAGCTATATTAATTTTAAGTATGAACAGCACATCTTTTTCCCTGCCACGCATGTCTACCTAGCAATATTAAACTTTCCAACTTGAATATTTACATCTTTGTCTCAAGAGGATTCCTTTCAAAATGTTTTACACAGACCCGTTTGACTCTATTTGGTGATTTTCCTCTATTTGTGTGTGTGAATCATTACACAAACTGAAGTGCGTGAACATGTGTTTTCCCTATTCTTATGTTAATCTTTTTCAAATGCTTAGACCGTTTTTGGAATTTGAAATCCCATATGGAATAAATAGTTATGTCAACATATAGGCTATGTGAAAACATATATGCTGTGAATCATGTGTGTTAACATAATTGCTTCCATATACACTATATGAACAGTTGAGCTATTAGAAGACGTTTGAAAAATTTGCTTGGTGAGCAGGTTTACAAAAGAAAAAAGGATCAGGCAAGTTTTTGGGGAGGCTTATTAGAGGTTAGTGTGGAGGGGTGGTAAAAGGGAGAAAATCTCTATTTATTTATTTATATACCACCTGAAATGTTCACTATTTTTACTCACAGTGAATGCCTCTGACCAGCCCTCTTACACCAAGGCACATAAGCTTTCCAATTTATACGATAAGATAGTCACGCCTTGCTCCGGCCTCTGGACACTGTGTAAAAGGGCTCGAGTGATGGAAAGGAGCCCTAAAAGCCTTGTATCCAGACAGAAAGAATTCCCTCAGCACAAAAAAGGTGGAAAATTCCCTCAGAAGTACTGTTGTAAGGGGCATTGGGGGCAGGAGGTTCTGTGCCCAGCGATGGGCCTACAACATGCAACACTGTGGAGATTCATAGATTCCAAGGCCATAAGGGATCATTGTAATCATCTAGTCTGACCTCCTATATAGCACACGGCACAGAACTTCCCCAAAACAATTCCTAGAGCAGATCTTTTAGGAAAACATCCAGTCCTGATTTAAAAATTGTTTGGTGATGGAGAATCCACCGCGACCCTTGGTAAATTGTTCCAGTGATTAATTACTCTCGCTGGTGTTAAAACAAACAAACAAACAATAACCCACCTTTTTTCCCAGTCTGAATTTGTCTAGCTTCAACTTCTAACCATTGGATCATGTCACACCTCCTTCTGCTAGATTGAAGAGCCCATTATTAAATATTTGTTGCCAACGAAAATACTTTAGACTGTAATCAAGTCACCCCTTACCCTTCTCTTTGTTAAACTCAAAGTGCTCAATCTATTTAATTTATCACTATAATGCATTTTTTCTAATCCTTTAATCATTCTCCTAGCTCTTCTCTGAATCGTCTCCAATTTGTCAACATCTTTCTTGAATTGTGGACACCGGAGCTAGATAACATTTTCCATCAACAACCTCCGTAGTGCCAAATACAGAGATAAAATAACCTTTCTACTCCTATTCGAGATTCTCCTATTTATGCATCCCATGATGGCATAAACTCATGGTGATCAGGAGAGGTCCCGGATGACTGGAAAAAGGCTAATGCAGTGCCATCTTTTAAAAAGGGAAGAAGGAGGATCCAGGGAACTACAGGCCAGTCAGCCTCACATCAGTCCCTGGAAAAATTATGCAGCAGGTCCTCAAGGAATCAATTTTGAAGCACTTTGAGGAGAGGAAAGCGATCAGGAACAGTCATCGTGGATTCACGAAGGGCAAGTCATGCCTGACTAACCTAATTGCCTTCTATGATGAGATAACTGGCTCTGTGGATTAGGGGAAAGCAGTGGACGTGTTATTCCTTGACTTTAGCAAAGCTTTTGATACGGTATGCCACAGTATTCTTGCCAGCAAGTTAAAGAAGTATGGGCTGGATGAATTGACTATAAAGTGGATAGAAAGTTGTCTAGATCATCGAACTCAACGGGTAGTGATAAGTGATGACTCCATGTCTAGTTGGCAGCCGGTATCAAGTGGAATGCCCCAAGGGTTGGTCCTGAGGCCGGTTTTGTTCAATATCTTCATTAATGGTCTGGAGGATGGCGTGGATTGCACCCTCAGCAAGTTTGCAGATGACACTACACTAGGAGGAGTGGTAGATACACTGGAAGATAGGGATAGGATAAAGAGGGACCTAGACAAATTAGAGGATTGGACCAAAAGAAATCTGATGAGGTACAACAAGGACAAGTGCAGAGTCCTGCACTTAGGACGGAAGAATCCCATGCACCGCTACAGACTAGGGACCAAGCAGCCAGGCAGCAGTTCTGCAGAAAAGGACCTAGGGGTTACAGTGGACGAGAAGCTGGATATGAGTCAATAGCGTGCCCTTGTTGCCAAGAAGGCTAACAACATTTTGGGCTGTATAAATAGGAGCATTGTCAGCAGCTTGAGGGATGTGATAATTTCCCCTCTATTCGGCATTGGTGAGGTTGCATCTGGAGTACTGTGTCCAGTTTTGGGCCCCACACTACAAGAAGGATGTGAAAAAATTGGAAAGAGTCCAGCGGAGAGCAATAAAAATGATTAGGGGGCTGGAGCACATACTTATAAGGAGAGGCTGAGGGAACTGGGATTATTTAGTCTGCAGAAGAGAAGAATGAGGGGGAATTTGATCGCTGCTTTCAACTACCTGAAAGGGGGTTTCAGAGAGGATGGATCTAGGCTGTTCTCAGTGGTAGCAGATGACAAAACAAGGAGTAATGGTCTCAAGTTGCAGTGGGGGAGGTTTAGGTTGGCTGTTAGGAAAAACTATATCGCTAGGAGGGTGGTGAAGCACTGGAATGGGTTACCTAGAGAGGTGGTGGAATCTCTATCCTTAGAGATTTTAAGGCGCGGCTTGACAGAGCCCTGGCTGGGATGACTTAGTTGGGGTTGGTCCTGCTTTGAGCTGGGGGTTGGACTAGATGACCTCCTGAGGTCCCTTCCAACACTGATATTCTATGATTAGCTCTTTTGGCCACAGTGTCACACTGCGAGTTCATGTTCAGCTGATTATCTACCATGATACCCAAATCTTTTTCCGTCACTTATTCCCCCATCCTGTAAGGGTGGCCTATATTCTTTGTTCCTAAACGTATATGTTTACATTTAGCCATATTAAAATGCATGTTGTTTGCTTGTGCCTAGTATACCCAACAATCCAGATTGCTCTGGATCAGTGACCTGTCCTCTTTATTACTTCCCACTCCCCCAACTTTTGTGTCATTTGCAAACTTTACCAGTGACAGTTTTGTCTTCTTCCATGTCATTGATAAAAATTTTAGAGTGTAGGGTCAAGCAATGCTGTGGTCCATAGGACACCTAGGAAGACTGCTGTAATTTACACAGCTCCTCCCCTCTGGGCTGTTTCAGTTACACCAGGGACTTCTCTAGTAGCCTGAGCAACCTAGGATTCACAGGGCTAGTTTAAATTTACCTTTGTGCCACCCCTCCAGGCATTGAATTCTGTGCTGTGCCTCTTCCAGGGGCAAACACAGAATTCCACCCATGATATTTTTAGTTGTTCAGCTGGGTAAATGCTGCCAGAGCTACCACAGCACCTTGTTAATACTAAGTCTCAAGGGAACACCCAAAGCTTTGGATAATCAGGGAATTCCAAAGCCGACAACTCCCTTCAGGTTCTAGAACACGGATGCCTACATTTTCAAAAGTCACTAGTGACTTTTTGCACAACTTGGGATGATGGCTGATTTACAAAGAGTGAGTGCTTAGTATTTTCTGAACGTCGGGCCCTTTTATCGCATGTCAAACGGGGCACACAAAAATGGAGGTACCCAAATTCCAGGCATTAGTGTAAGTTAGCTAGACTCTACTATGTGTTTCTCTATGTTTATATGTATTTCTGTATATATACAAATAGAGGATTTAATAGATACAGGGCTGGATCCTGACCCTTTATTTTTACTGGTGAGCATGAAGTAATCTCAGGGTATGTCTACACAGCGAAGAAAAACCCACGATTGGCTCGTGCCAGCTGACGGGCTCACGGGGCTGAGGCTGCGGAGCTGTTTAACTGCAGTGTAGACTTCTGGGCTCTGGCTGCAGCCCAGGCTCTGGGACCTTCCCACCTTGCAGGATCTTATAGTCTAGGCTCCAGAATCTACACGCAATGAAACAGCTCTGCAACCTGTCTTGGCTGGTACGAGCCAGCTGCGGGTGTTTAGTTGCTGTATAAACATACCCTCGCTAGGGTACCAGATGTCTCAGTTTTATAGGGACAGTCCCGATATTCAGGGCTTTGTCTTATATAGGTACCTATTATCCCCCACTCCCGTCCCGATTTTTCACCCTATCTGGTCACCCTAACCCTGACTGACTTCAATGGGACTCCTTGGATAAGTAACAGCTCACCAGTGCAAGTGAGGAGGTCGCAATCTGACCCTTAATGAAACAAAATTAATCATCCTCTTTCTTTTCCACCTTAAATAGGACCCAGTTCAAGTTCCATTAAAATCACTGGAAAGACACCCATTAGCCTCTGTGGAAGTTGGATCAGGCTAAATAGGTCAAATTAATCTCTGGCGTCATTCTACTAAAGTTTGAGGGGTGGGATTGTGATTCAGCCCCATTACAGGGACCAGATGCAAAATGTGGATCTTAACCAATCACAATCTCCCTCAAAAGTTTGGGTTTATTCGGATGCTTACTATCCTCAGTAGCATTATTTACTGTAAACATAAGTCCTGCAAATGAAATGTCAAAGGTGATTCAATATAAGTGGGAAAGCGTTATCCCAGAAAAACTGAGTTACCTATCAGGGGAAAATCCTATATTTTCTAGGATGTCAGATCCATTAGCCAGCTGCCTGAAATGAAAACAGAAATAAAATACAATGTATAATGGATTGTTAGGAAAAGTCAGATGGCTGAACTCTTTCTCTGAACAAATTAAATACAGAGAAGAACCTATAAAGCCATTTTCCCCATCTAGAATTGTCACTCTAAACTTTTAATTTAGAAAACTGTGTTACACATTTTTGTGTGTGCTTTTTATGTTTCACAGTGCTGTTCAGTTATGGTAGACGAAAGGCTCGGGATTCAGTGAAGACAGAAAGGGTCAAAAACTGTGGGTAGAGGGAACTATAATAAAGCTGAATAATTTTATTTGAACTTTAAAAAGTAGAATTAATTTTGAAGTGTTGTGTTTCCTCTGTGTGAGAACATGATGACATGTGGGTTTGGCTGGATTTGTGAAAGAACTACAAGAATACATCCTATTTCTCCACCGCAAGGCAAATGGAAAATGCACTATAGTAAGTTTGGATACTATAAAACAAAGAGAGAGCCTCAGAACTTTTGGTGTGTCATCAGCAGATATTGACATACACGGGTTATCTTTAAAATGTTAGCTTTTGCCATTAGTTATCCACTAATGGCATCTGGGTTACAGAAATAATGCAGTGTCTCAGAAACCACTGTGTGGTGACTATTGACAAAGGCTTTTTTTTTTTTTATTGGCAACTACTGTAACATGGTTAACATTTGTTGCTGGATTAAACCATTATAATGTATGAAGAGTTCCATATCCTTCCTGTTGGTAACTTATTCTTCAGGATGAGTTGAATTTGGTTTATTATGTCAAAATATCATTAAAAGGAATTCTGAAAAAATTAAAAAGTGATTTGACCTACCTCTGAAATGGTGACTTCAATATGGAACACCAAAATTCCTGCAAGAACTTTCCCTAAAAATTTCATCTTCTGAGGATGGGATGACATTATATTAGCTAATGCCAAGATGTTGCTTTAAGATACACAATGACTTTGAGAGACCACACATTCAGAAGGGGTGAACATCAGAAAGGCTCAGAGGTCTGCATAGGTTCAAATAAGCAGCCTAAAGTTCACAGGCCAAATTCATCTCTGGTGTAACTCAACTAACTTCCAAAGCGTGATGCCATCTGACCCCATATGTTTATCTGAAACTTATCGGAATTTGCTTGTTCTAGAAATCAGGGTGGAAATCTTTCAAGTATAGACTTGAATGAACCAGTTTAGCCATTCTTAATTATTGTCCCCATTTTTTACATACCTGTAGCATGGGAAGGAAGGTATTTGGCTAGTAACTGGAGACAGCTGTGTCTTGGGTAAAACAACTCAGGTTCATCTCTAACTTAGGATTGCATCAAGGACAGCAGGGCAATTCTGAGTACTAATCATCTTTGGTTCTTAGATTTGGTTCTTAGGATACTTTGAAAATTTTTCCTCATGTCAGCATTTTCTATTATATGATTGAAAGTAAGCGCTATTACATAATTAATTCACTTTTTAACATAATAAAAACCCATTAATCTTAAAGGCCCTTTTAGGTAGATGTGTGGACCTCAAAAATTTTATACTCCAACAATATTTACATGATTTAAAACTATTAATTCACATATGAAAAATACACACAGTGTTCCCCAGGAATCTATATACACACTTGGGTTAACTGACAAACTCAGGCTCTTAGCATCAGAACAAAAGGGTATCTCAATTTATTGGAAATTGATTTTTGAATTGAGGAGGTATGCTTCAGTTTCCTATGCGGAGCAGAAGGAATGTGTGTGTGTGTGTGGTGTTCATCTCCTCCCTGATACCCCTTGGTAAAGTAAAGATAATTGTTCTTTGTCCAAAGATTATTTGTTGAGATGAAATGAAGAAAGATTTGTGAGATCTGAGGGAGAGTATTTTTTTTATATAGTTGAGTTTTAGATCATGACAACCAAGCAAGCAATTATTGTTCTGCAGATTTTCCTTCTGTATTAAGGAAAGGTAGGGTAGACTATTCAAAAGCAGCCAGCATTGGCCTAGCTAACTTTGCTCTCATTGATGTTAATGGGAGTTTTACTATTGCTTTAGAAAATCCTACCCATAATTCTCAATCCTGAACCATCTCCTCCTACAACCCACGAAAGCAGCTGGGGGTCCCTACCTGGGGATTCCTCCTATATGTCTCCAGCTGGTGTACAGCTGGTGCAGGCAGTTTCCTTAACCCCTGCAATCTTAACTGTAGGGTGCATACTGGAGGCATCGCTAGAGTGCTGTTTGGCACTTACCAGCTGGTGAATATGCTTTTGAAGGAATAACCCTTTCCCTCCCCAGAATCAGAAAGCCACAAATGGTATTTATTGGGTGCAGTTGAAGATTGAAGCCACAGTTATGACTCCTGATTTTCATCCATTTGTTGTCTGCTTGGCCTTAGCCTATTGTTTTAAATATTAAAAATAATATCCCTGGCTGTTGCTTTGTAGCTCTAAGCAGCTATGAGTAGAGCTGATCAAATTTTTTTCATCAAAATATTAAAAATGACTTTTTCATTAAAATGAATTTTTTTTGGTAGGAATCTTTGATTTTGACCAAAATCTTTGGGGGAGGGGGAGAAAAAGGGGGTTGAATGAAAGCCAAGAGACGAATAGCTTTTCTTGGTAAGCACTTTCAGTTTGGGGTAAAAATTAGATTCAGGTTTTTTGAGTGAGTTAAACGTTTTAGGAAAATGGTTTTGGTTTTTTAAAAACACATCAGTTTTTCATTGAAAAACCTCGTGTTTCTCATGGGAAATGAAAAGAAAATTTCAAACAGCTCTAGGTATGAGTGAGATTAATAGTGCTGCCTCCAATAACAAGCTACTGTCAGGAAGACAACTCTTTGTCCCGATAATTTGTACAGACATAGTAGGAGTTGTGGCACTGTAAACAAATATTAAATGACTCTCTAGTGAGAACCCCAAAATCACTATTATTGATGGGTTTCAGTTATAAGGAGAAGGCTGTGGCAAAAGGCCATAACTAGGCAAGTGGGTGTTTGTATCACTTTTATTATTTTTTTGTTACAACTCCCCAGTGTCAACTCCCTCCTATCTGTGCAGAACTGTAGATGGAATAAACTGAGCTGAAGAAAAAATACTTAGTGAATCCTGGAAATAGCTACAGATGAACTCTGATAGACATCGTAGAGGGTGAATTCTGCAGTGAAGTCCCTGCCACTAAAAAAGCCCTAGCATCTGCTTGATCCATATTAATTTTAGGATAGGTAGCAAGCACGAATCATCTGATCTCAGGTGCCTTGATAGGACATAAGAACAAAGATGGTCCTGCAAGTATTTTTATTAAGATATTAAGGGCTGAATATATTATAAATGAGACCCTGAGAACATCTGCAGTTGAGATCGGACATGACTGATTTGAATGCACCTATATTAAAACATGAGAGCAGTCATATTCTGCAATCACGGCAGCTTTCCTGCCAACTTCAAGGGAAGGCCAAAAAGAAGCAAATGGCACTAATCTAGCCTGGAGGGAACAGCACCTAAGTGATCAGAGGTTTACTCACTGTGTATTTTATACTGGATATGTTTATCTTTAGGAGTATTGCTGTGTCTCAGGAAGGTACGTGAAAAGACAGGAGACAAATATCAAAGGAAAACTGCAAACCTCAAGAAACTCCCTGTGTCAGATTTTACTATGTAAGGATTTCATGTGAGTTTCATTTGGGTCAGGTTTCGTACTATCGTACCCTAATTCCAGTGATGCATTCAGTGCGCACTGTGCCGCTGGTAGCACTTCATGTTAAGCAGGCAGCAGCAACAGCAGGTGAAAACTGAAAAGCATGCAGTCATCTTCAATAGCAGCAGCAAAGAGAGAGAAATGAGATAAATTTCAATACTGCCGGCATCTTTATCTTTTAAATAATATTTAAAAAATAAGTATTTGTTTAGTTCAAAACAGAATTCCTGAATTTTTAATATTTTCATGAATCTAACACAAAATGTAGAGATGCTTGGGGAATAGGGAATTACCAGTAGTACTTTAAGGAGGTGTCTGAGAACTGGATTCAGACTTACAAAACTGATGTCATATTCTCTAATGACTTATTATACAACTTCCACGACCTGTCAAAATACTCCCTCCCAGGCACTGTTTGACAATCAGAATATTATGTCAATGGTAGATGGTGATGTTGTTGATAGGTACAACTGGTCAAAAGAGGCTACATGTTATCCACTAGACATTTAGAATTAAATGGAAAAAAATCATTTCATCCAAACATTTGTGTGGAATTGTTTGGGATAGCAACTAAACACAACCGTTTTAAAAATCAGTTTTTGTTTTTTGTTGTTTCTCCCTTTTCCACTGGAAAAGGAGAAAGAAGGGGGGTAACATTTTAAACCGAGAAGCCAGCAATTTTTTATTTTTCATAAAAATAGAAAATTCCAGTCAAAACATTTTTGTTTTGAGCAGAAAACTATTTTTCACCTTAGAAAGAAAAAAAGTTTTAATGAGAAAAATCCAGTCTGATCTACAGAGGTGACATGCAGGTCCTTATGCCCTCTCTTTCTTCTGTACTGCATTTTGTTCTACTTTAAAATACTTTATAAAGTATGATTATTCTATACCGAGGATCTTCAAAGGTCAGATTACATGCAGTAGACTGACAGATGAGCTAAATTCAACTCCTAGCTCTGCCAATATGTCTCTTTTCTTGGACAAGTTGTTTATCTTCTCTGTACCTCAGTTTCCCCCCTGTAAAATGTGGGAAATAATTCTTTCTTGCCATTTTAAAGAACTATGAGAATCTGGATAAAAGATGCTGACTAATTGAAAGTGTTTTTTTTATTTTTATTATTTTATTTAATAATAATAATAATTAATAATAAACTACAATACTAAGGCCTATAATATTTTTGCCATTCTCTTTCTTGCCTGGCATGCAATGGGGTGTAGAAGGCGTGGCATTAGAGCATCACTGGAACAGCACAAAGGAGCCATATCAGATATTAGGATCCGTCTTATTTTACATGGAGAATACTTGAGTTTTCAGACTTGGTCAGTTTTCTGTCATACGTCTACATTTCTACTTTCATTATTTTTCTTTAAAAACAAACAAATGGAATCTGAAGTATATCTGCTATGCTCATATCGAACAAACAGAGGACAGTTCCAGGTGAACCCTTACGGAAAAGTTAGCATTTCTATAGGGGTTTTTTTAGGGGCATCCTGTATAATTTGTTAATAATTTGTTATACATCCCTGCAACACAATTCTATAAGAGGGTTAAAAAAATCCTAGATAATCCTGTACATGAAATTCTATAGGTTTTTAAAGTCATTTCTATAGATCTACAGATTTAATCACAGCTATATTATATAGGATTTACTCCATAAATGTAAAACATAGGCACTGTTATGAAAACTAAAAGCTAGATTAAACAATTTACATGGAATCTGCTTGTGGAGTTGTCCTAAATGTTAATCCTCCAATAAGGATTAATTTTATTTCAATGTGGGGGAAGGGTAATAGCCAAGTCTATGTAGTGCCATGTTACTTGAAGTATAACACCGAGACAGGAACCAATCCTGAACTCATTAATTGGGCAAAATTATCATTGAGTTCAGTGTCTTAAGAATTTACTTCGGTTGAAGCTTTGCCACAGGAAAGGGTGCAAGACTGAGCCCACAGACTGAACTAACAAACTGAAGACTTCAGAGGTTGTTCCCCCACACACAGCTGGTCCTAGACTAGACAGTTAAACAAAAATAGAATACCTGCTTTCTTTTAGAATAGCCTAGTCAAATGAAAAGTACTGTATGCCTGCCCTCTCCTGGACATCATGGCTTTAGAGTCAACTGTGACAGCTGTCATAATTTTTCTTTCATCAGTTGTTACAATGAACAGCGTAATACTTGAGAACCAGTTAGTGGTAAATAACTAGTGATGGATATGGCCAGTAAGACCATTTTGAACCCTGTCAGCTACCCAAATAAGAGATTATTACTACACACATTATGGTACAAAATTGCAGAACTTTTGAGGAAAATGTGCCTCACAAGCGTCATAGAATCCTAGGCATTAGTAATGAAAGAGATCTAAGATGCTATCAGATCAATTGCTTGCCTGTACAAAATTATTAACACCCTATGGTATTGCATGCTCTGGTTCTACTTGACATGCCAATTGGGGAGACATTCGGGTGTTAAACTTAATACAAATGTGACTCTCTAATTAATCCCTAGTGAAATAGTTAATAAAAATCACAGACTTTCAATGTACTGTGCATACTACAGAAATAAATCTGAGCTTGTGTGCTATAACAGATTAATAGGTCACATTCCTATCATCGTTAAGGTCTATGTTTACTTCTTAAATTTCACTACCACAAGGATCAGTATGAGAACACATATGAGGGAATCCTGAATTGAGACTTATTATGAAGAATAATTTTATCTAATCATGGTATATTTTTAACTAGATTGCACACAACTGTGTCCTAAAACCCATATTGGATTTCTTTAAAGCCCCTGGAAAAGTTAATTTCCATTATCTACCCATGATTAACTTAACATTAAAGAATTTCACTGCACTAGTATTCTGCTTATTTCTTTTCAGGCACATTATGCTATTTTAAAAATAATTCTGCTTCCGAATTGGAGCCCTTTTGAATCTTACTGCTTTTGTAAGCATAGGGGCTCATGTGAACACTTCCTTGGTTTTGACCAGCTTGTATTTGTACCCACCTAAACCTATCCAGTTTTACATGGTTTCACATTGGATTTAGAGATAGGTCCACTCCGAAGAATAAAGGTCTGTAATTGCTCAAGACTGAGCCAGAGTTTGCTCTGAAGGATCTATCTGATTGTAGTTCTATCTGTACATCTACCTATGAGGAACCTTTGACATTCCTGGTCTTAGTTCCAAACAAAGTCTGAAGTGATTTCACTTTGTGTTGTGAACATTTCACACAGTGTTCTTCCCAATAGGAATAAATCTAACTACCAGAACCCTAACTACAAATGTGAGTGGAACTAAGAAGATTTTCACCCCTCACGTTGTCCTGGTGAAGCCCGCTTTTCATGGTCATTTTCCAAAAATAAAACTTTTGCATGTTTTCTCAGTTGTGAGAAAACAGATCATGAGGTGCCCCCATTTGGGTGGTAAATCACAGCAGGCACTGCTTTGTGAATCTCATTCCCATCTTGGCCGTATTCTAAACTGGCTTAATTCAGTTGGCTTCAATGAAGTTGCTTCTGATTTATCCCTGTGAAAGTGAGAGGAGAATCTGATGACAGAATTTCCCCCTTGTACGCTATCTTACCCAAAAAAAGGGCTTAATTCACCACTGTGTTATGCTAGTCTAACATCTTTGGAGTGATTTCTTTGGAGTAATAATGCAGAGAATCAGGCCCTTTGTCTGTACTCTTTGTCAATGTGGATTTCTCCACACTGAGACTGAACCTCTTTGGTGCATAATATTTCTGTGCACATGGCCATACAAGATAATGCAGCTTTAAATCACAGGCTCAACTCAATAGAAAATTACTACTACAAACAAGAATTCCAACTCAATAACAAAGCTTTTTGTTTCTGGATATGTCATTATGCTATCACCATAACTGCTGTAAAAAAGACTCTGGAAAAATTACAGGTATCTTTTGTCTACACTATAATTACCAGATATTTTTGCTGTACCATACATTTGATAGTGACATGAAAATGTCGCTCAGCCTGTCCTTTTATCATGAGAAGACACTGCAATGTAGTTAAGTCACAGTTGTGACCCTGTTAACAGCACCAAACTTATGGCTCTGTCAACACATCAGCGATTAACCTCTATGGTATTTGGTAAATGTAGAAATTTGCTCCGGGCCAATCTGAAAATTGGCATGTAGAGTGACATTTCTACACATATAGAAATAAAATAAAAAGTCAGTTGGAGATATTTAAGCTACAGAGTAAAATAAACATGAAGATTGGTCAGTTGCACACCAAAATCAACTCCATTGGTTGGTAAGGTATATTTACAAGATTCAAATGTTGGAAACATGTCATTGAATGAAAATGTTGGCTGTTTTTTGTTTAAACAAAAATCACTGGTCATTTAAAAAAAAGCTATGCCATGAATTTTTCAGAAGCATCTGAGTGACCAAGGCTCTTAATTCTTATTTTCAATGGTGATTTAAGCAATTTGGAGACTGATTTTAATTGAAAGTCAGTGGCTCTCAGACTTGCATGTTGAAATTTTCTCTCTTAATCTGTTTTTGCAAAGCACTTTATATGGGCACATAAGATTTAAAAAGCCTCTTAAAAGTTTTGTGTGTCAGTTGTTGCATTGGGTTGGAAGTGGGGGAGCAGTACAGCTCTTATGCAGAAGGTTTACATATATCTATTTGGGCCGTAAGAGAAATCTCTATGGATGAAGCTGAAAATATGTGAGTTGGTTAGAAGCACTGATCATGATATGATCAGTTGCTTCACACAATGAAGAGTAGAGCTGGTCAGGAATTTGTCAGTGAATCGTTATTTGTCAACAAATGCAAATTCATCAATCAAAACCGTTCCTGAAACAAGGTCGAGTTCAATGAATTTCCTGACCTGAAAATAAATTTTTTAAATTGTCAAAATGTTTTATGACTTTTAAAATGAAAAATTCCAGTTTTCTGGTTTGAAACAACTTTTCGTTTGAAAATTAAAGCTAATTAGACTGGGGAAAGTCTTTATTCTTTTAAAAAAAGGTAAAAGGTCAAAATAGAAACAAAACATTTCAAAGTCATCAAAACAATGTTTTGGTCTGAAGCCAAAAAAGTTTGGATTTTCAGTTTGTGAAAATCTTTGACTTTCCATCCTATTTGGTGCTGGGAAAAAATATTGAATTCAAAAATATTCGCCTCTCGGTACCACAAAGCGTTGTGGTCACAAGTCTGTATAAAAGGGCTGCAGAAGGAATGGCAGCTGTTACTCCATGTTCCCAATGCTTAATAAAGATGTTGGTGCTGCACTGGTGCCTTCATCCTTCACTCCAGTTTTGATTATAGGGGCTCTATCCACCCAGCTCCCCTCCTACTACAACTTGGTCTTTAAAGCATATATATTAATGGTTAAAAAGGCACAGCAGGAGCATATTAAGACACACACACACACACACACAGAGCTAAATCTTCATTAGAAGACCAGAAAGCACCAGTTCTGTAGAATGTCAATGTTAACATTACTGCAATGAAAAATAATTAAACTAGAACAACTACATTTAAATCAATGTTAACACTCTGACCAAACCCCACCTGGTGCGTAACTAATGATGTTGCCACTAGTTTCCTACTCAGTCAAGTTCCACAGAACAGAGCTATTGAAAAATAGCTTTCTTTCCAAATTCTGTAAGAACCTCTATACTAAAATCCCCAAAGTATACTTTGCAAGACTTGGCCTTATGAACATCTTTAATGTAATTTTTGAATCATAAGTAGCACAGCCCAACTAGAGAAATAAAGATGCTTTTTAAATAAAAATATAGGGCCACATTTTCAATTGGACAGCAATGCATATTCCAGATTCAGGCCCCCAGTTTTGCGCATGCACTTTTTGGCATGCACACATCTGAGCCTGTTAAGTGTAGACAAATGTGGATGGTTGGTGGTCTAGCCACCCCCATGCCTTATACAAATGGCATAAGAAAAGCATGATTAAACACCACTGACATTCAATAAAATTTTGCTTTTGCTGTTGCGCATACTGATTGCCAGTGCCCAGCACATGTAACTGTATGCTCAATGACTGAACAACAAATGGTAAAAGTGCAAAAGAGAAAATAAAATTTCAGTGCAGTTGGGAGAAATCTTGAAAAACCCTGTGTTAAGGCCTAGTCCTCTGAACTGCTGAGGAGCATGCTTAGCTCCTCGTCACGTCAGCGGGCTGCTTGTCACCTTGCCAGACTGGGCCGCTCGTGAATATAGTAGGAAGCAGCCAAAGAGAAATAATATTGGGTTGATGCCAGTTATTGATTTGAGGAATGAACTATAGTGAGAATACAAAATGCAGTGTAGGAGCTGCAATGGGACAGTGTGGAAGCTTGAGGGACACTTATCTATTCCCTTTTACTAGCAGAACAAATAATGTACAGGGAAAGCATGGTTTTTTGCTTGGGCAGTTTCTGTTTGATATATCTACTAACAGGAATATCAAAAATATTGTCCCCTACAGTGTTCCTTTAGTACTCCATCGTGCACCCACTGTTCCAAGGCTATTCATAATAAGTCAGTCCAATGAATACAACTACTTTCTACACAGCATCCCACAGTGCTTTACAAAGTAGAACAAAACACGTAATGATAAACATAAAATAGTCATATATGGCACAGTAAATAAGCAGTAATATAGAAAAACACAACAAGTATCATTGCTATAATGAGATGAATAGAAATTAAAACTCTATATCCAGCATTCCTTCTCTTAAACTTTGGGAAAGTTCAGAGCCTCTGATCTGAAGTTTTTGGCTCAGGTAGCAGTCCTACCTAAACTGGTCAAGTCCTGCAAAACATTTTCTGCAAACGTTCCTTTACATTTTTGAAACAAATTCTCTCTACCTGTGTCCTTTTTGTATTCACATTGTAGCCATTGAATTTACTGGAAGAATATGTAAGGGGCCAGATTATTATAAGGGGATATTCATGGAAAGCAAATTCCGAATTTGTAATTGCAAATGTTTGCATCTGAAATCCTGATTTTTTTTTAAGCTTACTTCATTCAGATTACGTCTACTGTGCAGCTGGGAGTGTTATTCCCAGGCCGGTAGAGGTACATGCACTAGCCTGAGCACAAAATAGCCTGGCTGCTGGCCACCAGAGTACAACCCCATCCAAGAGGATTCTCTGCACCTTGAAGTCTTTAAACCATGATTTGAGGACTTCAGTAGCTCAGACATAGGTGAGCGGTTTATCGCAGGAGTGGGTGGGTGAGGTTCTGTGGCCTGCGTTGTGCGGGAGGTTGGACTAGATGATCATAATGGTCCCTTCTGACCTTAATATCTATGAATCTATGAATCCTAGGTATATACTCGGGTGGCTAGCCCAAGCCACCTCTTGTGTTGCTGCAGCCACACTGCTGGTTTTTTACATTCTAGCTCGAGCAGAAATATCCATGCTTGGAACTGCAGCTGAGAGGTGTAATGCAGAAACACACACACCCCACGATGAGTGAAACAGAAATACACTTTGGTATGAAAAATTTCACCCACTTTTATTTGTTAGCTTTTGGTATAATGCAAGTGTTGCCACAACCTGACTCCCAGCCCTGCACACAAATGTCCAGCTCGAGTTTAGTGATGTCTTGAAACTGGAGCTAGCTGACTCATTGGGATGGCTGGTTGAAGCTCAAGTGCTGCTGACCCTCAAGCTTAGTAAAGCAGTGGGGATAATCCTACAGCTACTCTGTGTACTCTATGCTCAAGTGTTGTTTTGCAGTGAGGCTGTTCTCACTAGAGCTAGGCTAATTCCAGAGGAGTTAACTTAAGTGTAGCTAATGCTGCAGTGAGCATAAATCCGGTAAAAAGAGTCTCCTCCTAATGCCTACGTGGGCATAAATCATTCCAGCTAGGAGGCATAGCTGGCTGTATTGTCTGACTGAGCTCGCTACACCATCCCATGGAAATAGGGGAGGGATTGTGAACTTCTGATGTTCGATCCATCCCAGAGCTCTCACAGAGGTGAGGCGGTTTTCCCTCATCTCCAGTGCTGATATAAAAGGCTGAGGGAAAATGAGGCCGTATTTATGGTATTTGGTTATGTTGAGTGCAATGATATCTGTAGCCTGGAAATGGGTTTAAATCAATGGCAATTTGTATATATTCAGTATTGCCAACCCTGAGCATTCAAAAATCGTAAGTCTTGCCCAAAAGCATTGTGTGTTGTTTTTATTTCTCTTCTGTTATTTTTAACAATGAGACAAGGTGGGTGAGGTAATATTGGCCCAAGTTCTGAAAGCTTTCGCGTCTCACAGAGCTCTTCTTCAGATCTTAACAATGTAATTAAATGATTCCAGGATACCAAATACCATGACTCACAATAACATTGTGAAGGTTGGCAATAGTGTTTTGTGTAAAAGAAAAGTTAAAATGGGAGGAACAGTGCCAAACTGGACCACTGCAGGAGCTGTTGATTATGCTGCCTGTCTGTCAGATTAGCAGCATTGCTCTGGGAAGCAAGGGGGTGGGAAGAGGAAGGAAATTTGACCTGGGAAAGAAATAAAGACGACATAAGACTTGTGGCAAAGTGGATATAGGCCTTTTGCCATGACTGTGGAACTTTTCCCCTCTATTGGGTAAACTATTGGACAGTCAGAAAAGTCCAAAAGGGGTTTAGGGCAAACCAAAGTTTGAAAGAGCTCTAAATGGGAAGGGGAGCCCTGCTCAAGATGCAACAGCAGGAGTTATTGTAAGTAACTGCTTCGGTCTAATCACCAGAAAATACTATTGATAATATTCAAGCAAGTATTTGTGTCTGTATTTTTCTGCCAACCCTCCCTTCCATTCAGATTGCAACATTGGCCAGTGCTTTAATGGGGCAGTCTGGTCCAAGCAAGGCATTAATTCAAAGCAGTCAACTCAGAAATGAAATAAATTCAAAGGGAAAAAGGAAAAACAAAAATCCATGCAAGTGAAAAAAGATCCAAACCATTGATAACCCTTCCAGTCCATGAATGAATGCCAACTTATCCTTAGGCAGTGAAATAGATAATTCAAAACTTTGAAAGGCATCCCTATCACCGCTCATCCATACAAGGGAAAAGACAGATAATGCTTTTGATGGTGGGCTGGGGGTTTTTTATTAATGAAAAAAGTCTCCTATAATAAAGTGGATCGTAAGATAAATTTCCATTCTCTCTGCCAAAGACACATTTACACAACAGGCCTGTGCTCTACCCTATACAAATGTGTTACCTTGCGACAATTCTCCAGGATCCTAGTGCCCCAGGAGAGCTAATAAAGGTAGCTAACAAAATCCCATACAGATGAACTGTGACAATGAGCATGAAGGAATGTTCTACAGATGGATAAGTGGGAGTTTTGTATACGGCCACTGTGTGTGTGCACGCGCATGTGTGCTGGTGGGGGATGGGAGGGAGTAAATCCCACAGTTGTACAAAAAAAGCACCGTCCATGTCAACTGTCTCCTTCATGACATGAGCAGGAAGCAAGCCAGACATGTCACTCTCACTTTCTGCCTCTTTTTTTTTTTTTCTTTTGCCACAACTAGGGAGGGCAGAGAGAAGTTTGTTCTGGCTGAAAACTGATGGACACAGGTGGTACCAGCAGCTGCAAGCTTTTTAGCTCTTGTTGGCTCCACTTATTAGAACATGTATTGTATGTTTAATACATTGCATATCATTGTGTGGAAACAACAGTTTGAGGCTGGCAGAGCAGGGCTTGTTGGTTCACTGTTGTCTCTCATATGACTGTGTGAGAGAAGGTGCAGGTGAAGGCTGCTCCTTATTAGGATAATTAGAAGCTGGGACTCCAGAAGAAAAATTGGTAGCACTGCAAAAAAAAAAAAGCAGCTGCCCTTGACTGCAATAACACATTAGACACTACCGGGTAGCTGTGCCAATCTGCATTTTGCAACAATGAGTAATGGAAAGTGAATTTTCAAGGTGGTATTATGGGGGGGGTGTCAAATTTTTGCCACCTGAAATGGGCTGAAATTATTTTTAAAGAAATGCTAGTGCCTCTGAGTCGAGGACTGTTGGGGGGCCCATGAGTGATGGGGTATTTAGCTCCTCTCTGCCCTTTTGGCCATACGCATTACCATATAGCTTTGCAGTGTTAGACAATGCTGTTCGACTGTGACACATCTGGAGGAGGGGCTTCCAGTAATAATAAGAGTTGATTCAGGTTGAATCACTATGGTTTGCAGTAACTCACTGGCACTTTACGGATAGCGGTTGATACCTAAGGGAAGTTATTTTCTAGACAGCGTATCTCTAGTAGCCCTCTAATTAGAATATGTTGTTTATTAGTGGTTTGTGAGTACCCTTTGCTGTAAAAAATCAATAGATTCTGATCTCTGATCTCTGATTCTGATCTCACAGTTGTTTTAAATGACTGTCTATTGACTGCCATTAAATTTGTCCTGATTTACACCATATTGAGAACAGGTTTCAGAGCAGCAGTCATGTTAGTCTGTATCCGCAAAAAGAACAGGAGGACTTGTGGCACCTTAGAGAACAGAACGTCACTCAGCATCTTCTGTTTGCTGGGGAGAGTGCATGTGGTGGGGAGGCCAATATATGTTTGTATTTTAAATTAAGAGCCAAAGCCTGCTTGGCTTACTCTTCCAAACAGTCTGACTTCATGGAGATCACTCCCATGAACAAGGAAAAAACAAGATTTAGCTTTATCTATGAATCTTATTTGAAAGATCCTTGAAAGAAAAGTTTCAAAGCATAGCCCACAATAACTAGAAGAAGTCATTAATGATACAAGATACCATCCAGTACTCCTTACTCAGATCAAACCCCCACTGCTTTAACTTCACCTCCTGTTGATTCTCTGTGAAGGGCAAGAGATGTGTGTGCTTAACTCCCATGGATATCAATGATATATGTGTGCACAGAGCAAGGTCTATATATAGTCCTGTGTTTCAAGGTCACAAAGAGAGAGAGAGAGAGAGAGAGAGAGAGAGAATCATTCTGATCCACATTAACATGTTAAAATTCTCTGTGTGCAAGTTGGAATACTGTGCGGATTTTGATGTATTTGAAACATTATGCTCAAGCACTTGTCAAAGTCACTGTTAACAATTTATTGGGATTGTTCTCCGCATAAAACTCCAATAGTCTGAAAAACTGAAGTTGTGTAACGTACACTTTCATTCATTTTGCATGATGAAGACTTATTCTCATAGAACCATATTCTATCCTAGGTCTTTGTGTAAAATTCCCACTGACAGCAATGGAAGTTGTACAAATGGTTCTGGGGTGGAATGAATAATATAGATACAACAACTGGTGCTTTTGATTTTTTTTAGAATCCACCACACACCTTAGATTGTGAGAATACAGGTTTTAAGCCTGAGTGCAATATTTGGTAATGTTAGGAGCTCTTTGCTTAGCTGTTACAAAATACATGGATTAGATTTATTTAAGATCAAAATAGTACATATTGAAATGTTAGATGCAGTATATAATGAGGTATTTATGGAAGCCTGATATATTCGTAAGGGAAAGGTAACACTTTTGGTCAAGACTATAAGCTTGATTCTCCTCTCACACTTGGTGTGCAGTTGTATCACCTAATTTACATTGGTGTGAGAGAAGAATCAGGCCCATTGTATGGTTTCCTCTGGCATCCGTAGGAGAAAAAAGTACTTGAAAAGTCACAGTTCACAATAAACAGCCACCTTCCAGGCCTTAAAAATTGCAGTGAAGAGATTAACTAGATATTCTGCCCTCTATTACAACATAGGGCTACATGTATTTGATACTAACACAGCAGTGTAACTTCAGCAAGCACATGGTATGGTATTTTTCTAATCCACTGAATGCTGAAGTATACTACAGTGTGTACTGTCAGATTAATGTACTTTAGCTATAACTGAAAGCAAAACTTGATGTAAGATACATGCAGCTTGTTTGACTCAGAGTATTTTATTCTTTTCTCAATGCCGTTCCCATACTAAATATAGAAAATTAATATTACCCAATTATTAACACACTTCTCAGTTATCTCAACCAGTCATCCCCAAATGTGAAACGGGAACGGCGGGCTACAGAAACGAAGTGATGAACTGTGACTTCTTATCCAAGTCGATGGATCATACCAATCTTTAGAACCAAGTTTTCCAATGTGCAGATTAACATTTCCTGAGACATTAAGTCAAGTCATTCTGAACACAGCTTGATTACTAGATGTAATCAAAGCCAGGCCTGCTGTTTTGGGCCAGTTTTTTCCAGCCAGAGTAAGCACTGTTATTACCCATTCTTGCTTTTCCTGGTTTTCATCTGATTTACAGGCTGGAAAAACAGAAATGTCATAAGCAACAGAGGGAAAAGTAGGCTAAGGAGAAACTTGCCGTGGATTTGGCCTCATTTCACTCACACCTTTCCCCGTACAGCAAATAGACTCCTGAGAGAAAGCATCAATGCCATGTAAATCTAATTGGAAAAGTAATAAACAGAAAGCTACATGGATGGTTTTCTTGTTACTTATAACCCTGGAAGTAGCCTAAAAATTGAATCTGTTTTCATTGAATCTCTTATAACAGGTTTAGGAATGGGAAAGTGTAAGAAAAAAAAACCCCATGCTTTTCCTGACTCCTCATGGCATAAGCATTTATTGGCACATACAACAATCATCAGTAGAACATGAGCTGGTAGTGTTAGCAATTTTCTTTCACTTTTCCCCTGTGTTCCTTGTATTGAATCTAGAGGGTATTTTCTGTCTCATTTTTAAAAAAATTAGTAGGGTTTGTAGACTGACTAATTAAAATCATGAGACAACAAGTTGATAGAGCTTTTGGAGAAAAGTCCACCTTCAGAATGTTAACTGTCCATTGTACTATGCTTTGGAACAGAACTGGGAGTAGGTCTGGACTCTATAATGGATACCGAACTAAAAAATCAGAGGGGGTGATGCCATCACCAGATGGGAGATGAAAATAGAGCAAAAGGCTGTTTTAAAATAACACAGAGCCAAGTCTTTAATCAGTTTTTATTCACTACAGACTGAGGCAAAGGTTCTTTCGTTGTAATACTGGTACCTGTATCTATATTTTGTAGAACTTTACATGTTGAAAGAAGAGTAAAGATATTAACTATTTAATCCCCATGTAAGTAGTATTATCTGCATCTTATGGTTGGAGACTGCGGCATGAAGGTGGAGTGACTTACCCAAGTCTGGTCAATGAATAAGTGGCATGACCAGGCTTAGAACTCAGAACCCATTGACGTCCAGCCCAGGATTTTTGCTATCAGCCTGTTGAAGTCTATGGGTGTTGGCCTGAGTAAGGCGCTCAAGATCTGACTTACATTTGAATCATGAAATTGGTATCTGTAAAGATAAGGTGAAGCAGGCGACACACTTTCTTCGCAGTATGGGAAATGGGTGTTTGTAACAGCACAATCTAACACTAGCTAGCTTACAAAAAGAAAAACTTTGTAAGGCCGATTTTTTTAGTCCCCTGGTGAAAGGGTTAGGACATCTTGTGTGGGACAAGTCAAGTTAAAACCTTCACTTCTTTGTCCACTTCTTAGAGTGACTTTACTATATTTAAATTGATCCCTGGATGCTATTGGTTAGGCTGGCCTTTTTACAGAATGCTGATGGACATTCCATTACACTATATGTTGGTTAAGGCACAAACTTCCTAAAGCAATGGAAAATCTATTCATTTGGTAATGCCAGTTGTGGTCTAATGGCTAGAGATAAGAAGTGAGAGTTTTTCTGTGCTAGCATAATATAAATGTTTATTACCATTACAGACTTCTGATCCTTATTCTTCCACTGTCTTGTTGTATGACCTTGGGCAAATCATTTAACAAGCCAAATTATCTGTTTACTCAACTTTAAGCTAGGTATAATAATACTTGCTTGCTTCATAGGGGCCGATTAAGTTTAATTTATGCTTGTTTTTGAAGAGCCTTGGTTGAAAGGCACTACAAAAGTACAGAGTGCTGTTTTTATTTTATCTTCTCTTTCTGTCCTCTATCCTCTGTTTATTATGCCTTCTTAGTATTTTGTTTTGCACAAGCAGATCAACAGCTCTTTCAAAACATAAAGAGGCATATAGCAACAAGGAGGCAATATTATTACAGAAAAAATACTCCCTAGGGTAAAATTCAGCCTGGTACAGACATAAGTAGTGCATAGCTCCCAGACAAAAGAAAGAACTTGTTGTGTTATGCAGGTTGACCATGCAAACGCATTTTTTTATTGCAAATTGTGTCATAGACTAACATATCATCTAATTCTTAGTAATAAATGCTGATAGTGCTGTCTGTCTTTAACAATAGTTGTGGTATCTGATGCATAAAGAACACAAACCATTGCCATTCCCAGTCAATATCTTGAGATCTACAGTCATGTGTTCTGTAAGGAGTAGAGAGAGAAGCATTAGAGAAATCTCTTCTCTTTTAGGTCTCTGCCAAAAGCCTGCAATTTATGTGGCTCAAATCTGGGGGTGAAATCCTGGCCCCGCTGATGTCAATGGCAATACTTCTATTAACTTTAATGGGGACATGATTTCACCCTAAATGTGTATTTTTCTTTCTCCTTTGGTGATGGGTTGGATTCCTGCCTGTTTTTTAGGAGCAGGAACTCTGTTCACGGCAACATTGTGCCTCTTTTCCTTGCCTCAGTTAGGGAAAGGACCCTGATATTCCATCAGGGTCTAGAGGAAACTCAAACTCATGTTTAAGATGAGGTGGTCCTGAAAATTGCAGGTAGACACCTGTTGAAACTCTGTTTATAGAGGCGCCTACATGTATCATCTTTCCCAGCACACATGTGAGACCTTTGTTTTGATGTGTGGGCATGGAAGAAGAGAATTACTAGTAGGGTAACAGTAAGGCCTGCCACATTGAGAGGTCGGGTATACATCCTCTACACCACACTGGGGTTAATAGAATAAACCACTGGGGTAAGACAGTATGGGGGAATGATGAGGAGTAATAAGATTAAATTAAGAAAGGACGATTAAATTATTAGATTATGGAATAATCGCCCTAGAGAAGTGACGGAAGCACCGTCCTTTGAGACATTTAAAACTAGACATAACAAGACCTTAAAGGCTTGATCCTGCCCACTGAATTCAGTGCTAAAGATGAGACAAGGCACTAAATAACCTTTCCCAGACCTGAAGAACAGCTCTGTGTAGCTTGAAAGCTTGCCTCTCTCACCAACAGCAGTTGGTCCAATAAAAGATCTTGTCTTTCTCATATCCTGGGACCATCACGGCTACAACAACACTGCATATAACTTCTTTGTGACCATTTACCCATTAAAATGGGGATAATGGGTGACACTCGTCCACCTTTGTAAAGCACTTTGAGATCTGTAACGTTTTAGAATATGCTTACTTATTGCTCATTATGTCTGAGGCAAAGAATGCAGCTTGATTTTTCCAGTCCTAAACTGACTTTGCACTGTGCTGGCACTGAATAGTGTCTTTTGAACGGTGCACTAAGCAGATTGCATATGAAAGTAACAGAGAATACACACAGAACCCTCCAATGTCATTCCCTCACTCCCATCACTTCTCAGAGTATGAATAAACATCACAGTAGTTTCAGAAACCACAGTTGCATCTCTACCATTTCTCCTTTTATACTCCACAGTAAAAAGACCTTGTTCTTCCACGATGTATGTATTTCTTTATCATTTTATTGATGACATTGATGGTTAAGGCAAGAACTGTGACGCAAAAGATCTAGGTTCAATTACTGGTTCTGCCACAGACTTCCTGATTGGCCTGGGGCAAGTCAACTAATATCTCTGTGATTCCATTCCCTATCTGTAAAATGGGGATAATGACACTTCCTTTGTCCAACTATCTAGAGGCAGGGACTGTCTCTTATTTGCATGTGAACAGCATCTAGCACAGTGCTAGGCTGGTACTCAGGAAACCTAGCTCTACCATTAGCCTGCTGGGTGACCATTAGCCTCTCTGTGCCTCGATTTCCCCATGTGTAAAGTAGGATTAATGACACTGATCTCTTCTGTAAATTATTTGGAGATGGAAAGCACTATATAAGAGCTAGGTATCGTTATAATGTGTATTACACTACCCCCTAGGAATTCCAGTTGGGTCTGGGTTCCCATTCTGCTACACACTCACATTATATGCTAGATTCTGCCCCTAAATGGCTACAGTCCAAACAGCCAAAGGAAATACTGAAGCACAGACTGAGTGATTTGTCCCAGGTCACACTGGAAGTTTGTGGCAGGGCTAGGAATTGATCCCAGCTTTTCTCAGTCCCAGTTTAGTGCCTTAACCACACAACCATCCTTCCTCCTCCTCACTGTAAAGATACTTTGCATACATTGAGTAATTCCATTTTATTACTTTTCCTGTGTAAGTAATTACCATAGTTGCCAGAGAGATGTGGAACAGGGGCCTCCCAATCTCTTAGTGCTACACCAATACAATACCAGTAGTAGTGATAATAATAGCCCAAGCAAGGGGCTAAACACAGAATTCAGGGGGGGAAGAAATCCTCTCACAGAACACCAGCAGAACTATTTTTCTGGCTTCTACTCCAGCCTCAAGAGTTGGGTAGCATCTGTGCCACTTCTACGTTCCCCACACTCCACAAGGGTAATGGCTGGCGGATTTATGCTGTGGATGATCCATGAGCCCCTTCCCTCCTCTTCCACTCAGTCACCAGGGTATGTTGGTACACACAGCGGGCACACTCCCTCAGTGATTCCTCATATCTTTCCCCTCCATCGTGCAGTGCAACCACGCCTAGCACTGGCAGAGCCCTCTGGGACCAGGGAGTTGGGGAGAGGCAGGAAAGGAGGGAGATTTGCTCCGCCATAAATAAAGCTGTCTGAGAAACAGACACAGTATATTTAATCAGTTTGTTTTTAGCTTTTCTTAACTGAAGAAACAGCTTTGTCAGTGGATTCTCCACATAATTATAGAGCTATTGCACAGCACCTTCTCTGCTGGTGGAAAGCTAGAACATACTTGCAGAGTTATTAGTATTCTTGTATAGTTGTTTGCTGTCTGCTGGGGCAATTATCTTGCTGTAATTTAGGTCACTAATGATGTTATAAGATGGTTTGATGATGGTGTAATTTCTTTTGATGATGTTGTTACTGGATATATCAGCTGGTTTTGATACCATAAAACACAAGATTTCATATCTTCCCAGAGAGGAGGAAGGGAAGAAAGGGTGGTGGCAGTGAGGCGGTAGGGGTTGAGTGGGAGAAACAATCAGTGCTGTGCTGATCTGCTATTTGGAGTGAATGATAATTTCTTAGAATGGCAGAGCTGGCAGCAGTGCTTTTCCTATCAGGATTTTGACTGTGCTTCTGTGCTTATCTCTCAGCACGACCACTGAAATCTGTGAGCTCACACTACAAGCCGCGGTATCCTGTCAGGTTTGAAATTATTTCCGACAGGCTGCAAAAACAATTGGCCCCTCACTTCAGCTGCGTTTACACTAGTTGAAGTCTAATTTATAAGATAGATCATTCGCTTCACTGGTTCTGTCCCTGATACTTTTCAAGCTATGGCTGGTGTTCATGACTCTTGTTGTGCGCGCCAGACTTCTTTTTCTCTTTTTCCCTTTTTCAATTCGCATCCCTTTTTGTCAGAGACAACTTTTTTGATTTAGCAGATTATTGCTATGCAGGTAGCTCATTGTTCATTTGCGGTTTGACCTTCGCACACTTAGCAAGCTGGTTTGACCAAGCTTGAGTTATAATGCTCTTCAGTAAGCTTGATTTAGGAAGTAGCATTTAATTCTTTATGATCCACCCTCTTTAATATAATAAGTGCGAGTTTGATTTTCACCCCAAGAGGCAATGTACAATTAGTGTTAGAGTGGTGCTGGTCGTGTAAAGCAACAACATTTTTAGTGATGGTGTTAAACAATAGCCTAAAAGCCCAGGAGATTACTATTATTATGGAAGAAGATGGCTACCCAATTGTAAGCATGTTCCTTCCAGTCCCTAGGGGAATACAAAGGTAGACTGGGATTTTCAAAGGAGTCCGAGACACCCAACTCCCACTGAATTACCATTGAAAATCTGACCCTTAACTTTTGGATGAAGCATAAAGATGAGCTCACTTGTGGTCTTTAAAGCTCCCATGTATAGTAATGTGAAATAGTCACAATGAAATACGAAAAAAATCCGGATTTGAATCTGTTTTCAGTCCACTGTGAATTCAAAATCAGTTCCATTTTCATGAATGTTTTTGTGCTCAAATGGCTCTATATTTGAGAAAAGTTGTTCCCACCATGAAAACATGTAAAATGTTGTGTAATTTTGAACAATATGAAATTTCAGGGAGTTGGGGGAGGGCACCATAATGGGAAAAACATTTCAGGAATGTATACAAAAAATAATGGCAAGTGTACCATAATTTTGCATAGCCCTCATACTACTGTACTTTCTTAAAGTGTGTTAATTTGAATGCCCTAGTCAAAATCCATGTCAAATACTGCATTCTGTACACCCTGGGTCTTCCAAATCATTTGTAGTGATGTAATCATTTTACGCCCCCACCCTGCAGACACCAAAGTACATGCTTAACTTTAAGCTTGTGAATACTTCCACTGAACTCAGTGTAGTTAATTTTGTGCAGTGGGGCCTAGTTAACAGAGCACTGGAGTAGGACTTGGGAGATCTGGGTCCTAATACCTAGCTAAGCCATTAGCCTGCAGGGTGACCTGGGACAAGTCTCTCTCTGCCTCAGTGTCACCATCTGTAAAATGGGCATAATAATTTTTAACTCCTTTGTAAAATGCTTTAAGAGGTACTGATTAAAAGCTCTGATATAAGAGCTAGGTATTATTAAGTGTTTTCATGATCAGAGCAACACTGTGGACTACATAGGATTCTCTGTGTTGGTCTTGGCCCTCAAATCAATGGGATTACTGAGGAGCATAAATTTGAACGTGGCTGAAGTGCTTTGCTGGATCAGGACCAGAGCTGGATCAGGATCAGTACCTTACAGGATGAAGCCCCAAATGAACAGGCTATTGCTAAGAGACTCACATTTGCTGTTCTTGTAAATGTTATGTGACTATCCAATGATCAGAACATTCTGGTCACAAGTAGGTAAGTTCAGCTAGAGGCACACAAAATTCTTATTTCCAGACCTTTCCCTCTATAATTCCTCTGAATGGTTCCAAGGTGATGGATGACAGGGTGGTGCAACATTTGATAGATGGCTTGATTATTTTAACAATTAAATATATTATGAACATTTGGGAAGGTTCCACAGAAGTCTCATTTTTTGTCTTTGTTAACTATGGTGTGCATAATTAATTTACAAGTATGTAAAGGCTGCAGCACAAAGAAATGGAAGAAAATTGAAGCAATACTGAATATTTAATGAAATGTCACTCATTCAAAACTCATTAATATACATAGGGTAATAATCTGATAGATTTTAATATGGTAGTAATTTTTTTTCTTGTAAAGTTGCTTGGCTTACACTTTAATATATAATAACCTAATATAGTCTGTGGGCCAAATTTGCTTTACAAACTTTCAAAAAGGCCATAAGAAGTTTAAAAGCCTTCTCCTGTGCTGGGGTCAAAAGCAGTGGAAAGTCCAAATGGTAGACATTTCATTCTTCAGAAATTTCTCAAACAGCAAAACTAAACTAGTCCCTTGGCCTTTTTCTATTTTAAAAACTGTTCCATATGGTTCTGTGCTCTTTGGGCTTAGTGGTGGCAGGATGTGTTATGCTGTTGTACATTCGTCAGCTGGAGATGGACAGATATTTTTTTCTATTTGCTTGCCTGGAGCAGGGGTTCAAACTCATTGCTACCGATCAGAAGAGAGAAGGATGTGGTGCCATCCTACTATCATACTACTTGGTATAGAGCAGACTGGAAATCAGAATTTCTATCCTGCAAGAAATTCTTATATCTTAAAACTTGTTTGTCCCAAATTGGAACAAAAAGTCCAAAAATAAATTCTGGAAAAAAAATTAATTTGGAAATGTCAAAAATAATCTGGGTTAGGCAGATTGTGCTATATAGCTATACAATGAATCAGCTATGGCAACGCCTCAGCTAAGTTATCCACTTGTATTGCTTTGTATCTCCTTCCTGTTGATGAAATACATCAAATGAGGTTGGCATTAAGAGAACCTCTGGATTAGCAGGTGCATTTATTTGGATTTTTTGGTGCTCTGCCAATTAAAACAAAATCCCAGTTGAATGGCATACAATAGATTTGATTTAGAGATATGTCTTCATTATTCTGACACTTCTGTATTCTGTGAAGCAAAAGAAAATTAGGTCCATTTCTTCCCTCATATGCACACAGTTCCCGCTGATTATGGCTTAGATTCAGGAAAGCACCCTTGTTCAAGAAAGTACTTAAGTATATAGTTAAGTCCCATTGTAGTCAGTTGGATTTACTTGCTCAAGTGCTTTCCTGAACAGAAATGCTTAACTGCTTTTTCAGAATCTGGGCCTAAAGAGGTGAAAGTTTGGGCTCACTGGTCCATATTAATTGCTAGTGTAATGCCATTGACTTCCAGTACATATACAATTAGTGTAATTAAAATACCTGCTTTAGGATCAACCTTCCCTCTCCCTTCCCAAACCAAAATAAGGTTTGTTTGTCTGGGTTTTTTTTACAAATATCCAAGTTTATTTAAAAGACCTCTTCAATTTGGTTTCTGGCTGAATTTTCAAATTTCCTGTCATTGCAATTATGACCAGAATGTCAAATTTGCTAAAGGGTTCATGAATAACAGGTCTTCAAAGATTTTTACACAGTGTGTGGGAAAAATCCAGTAATTTTTGTGGCATATGTTCCATCAATACAGAATAACTGCAGAAATTAATGCTTGTGTCTGCTGTCCTTTAAAATAACATGAGACTGCAAAATAGCAAGAGTGTGTTTGTACTCTGAAAAAGCAACTTTGTAAAATGTATCCAGGGGTTCCCACTTTCACTGTGTTTCAGTGACTTCTGAAACAAATATTCTTAGTTTATAAGTACAATACTAACTCTACTAGTTACCAACCTGGCAAACTTAATCCAGGATGAGAGTCAAGATGGCTTCTATCTGATTTATGTAACATCACTTGTAATAAAGAGTCTTCTGGTCAAGAGCATCCTTCACTAACACATGTGAAACCCAACTGTCCTCAGATCATGCCCTTAGTTACACATGACATGTGCAAGTTTGTTGCCTTCGTAGAGGTTGCAAGATACTTTACTGAGGGCATAATATGAAGATAATGGTTTTCTCTAGATGACCCTAGAAATAAAGTTTAGTTAACAATTTAGTTGATTGCCTGGAAGCCAGAAAAGAATCCGGCTCACTCTCCCAGAGTTGTGTTGCCTCTGTTAAACATCTTATTGTTTCAATAGATATGACTCTGAATACACAGGGAGCCAATTTGCTGAGTAAGTGTGTGTCGTTTAGAATAGTACATTAAGAACCTCATTCAGCCATCAACTGTTGCTAGACTAGGATTAGTGACTCCTTGTGCCAAGGTCATAGATGATAATCTGCCCAAAGCTCAGCAGCAGAGACAGAAGGTCAAAATATCAGATTAGTTTCTAGGACTTTCAATGGGAAAATACTTTCGATATTTAAACTTTTCTGCTGGAGCCTTCAAGATCTAAAGAGGGTTAGAAATCACTCAAGTTGTCTTCATAGTCAGTTTGATTCCAAGAAATATAAACTGCCTCCTAAAGGGGACCTCTGCTGAGCTTTGTTTGCATTTTTCAGAATAATAATAAAGGTTTTAAAAGCTCTCCACTTGGTGAGAGGACAGAGATTTTCTGTTCTCTTTGTTAAGGAACTTCTGAAAGAATGTGTAGCATCTCTGGAATATTAAAATGAAGGCGATCATCACTTATTCTTCTGGGATTTAGAAACTAAACTACATGCAGATTAAAGAGTGTCCTGAAGAGATTTGCTGATGTGAGATCATTTTCAAGTGTTATTTTTACAGAATTTATATCTAGTCAGGGACAGCAAAGTCAGGGTGCAGCACGTAGTTTCTTTCTAATTATTCATCTATTCCATTAATGTCTTGGCTTGTTTTGTGGTTTATAGTAATTCTGTTAAAATATTGAGATTGGGCCAAATCCTGCAGTCCTTGCAGCAAAAACTCCCATTGTCTTCAAACTCCTTTTAACTTCAGTTGGTGTTTTAACTAAGCAAGGATTGCAGGATTGGGCCAATTAAGACAAAACAAATGTTTGCATCCAGGTAGGAAGTGTGGATAATGATACTGTATACACTTAAAAAAAATCCTTGTTTAATCCCCAAAATGACAAAACCCCAGGGAAGTACTGCATGCACTTCTTTTTAACCGAAACTAGCAGTGGAGGGAGAGGATCCAATTAGCAAGAGTTTCCTTGTCTGATGGAATAACATAAAAATTCCAATGAAGTGTTTATTTTCCAGCAACAGTGTTACTAATTATAATAGACCTCTTCCAACTGTGCCCCAAAGACAGGATGAAGTGCCAAGCAGGTGGTGGAGAGAAGTAGGGCTGGCCAGAAAACAACAATTGTATTTTGTGAAAAATTTTAAAGTTTCACATTTTGGTTTTGTGCCAATGCACAATAATACTGAGACCTTTCAAATTTTTTCACAAAATGGGAGCAAGCTACAAGCAATAGCCCAGTAGTTAAGACACTTGCCTGGGATTGAGGAGACCTAGGTTCAAATCCCTGGTCTGAATCAGGTAGAATATAGTTTATACACCTGGGGTTCCCATAACCCAGGTGAGGAGTTAACAGCCAGGCTATGGGCAATTCTGAGGTGATTTGATCTCTCTCTCTTCCTTATATATATATATATATTCTGGGCATGATGACGTTTTCATCAAAACTGATATGTTTCCACAAAACATTTCACTTTTGACAAAAAAAATGTTTAGTCAAAAACATTTTGACCAGCTCTGTAGAGGCATCCCTTGAGAAACAAGTCTTTGCCTGTCAGATACAGAGTTGTATTGTTTGTTTGGTTGTTGCTTGCTTCATTTTGTTGTCTGTGTAATATAATTCCTGATGCGTTACAGAAATAAAAAACCTGAGGTGAAATCCTGGCCCCAGTAAAGTTCTTGGAAGTTTTGCCATTGACTTCAGCGGGGTGAGTATTTCACATGGATCCCTTCCCCAAAAAGCTCAAAGTCTAAGAACCAGATTCTTATACCCTTACTCATATTGGAGTATGTTACTCCACAGATAGTCTTACTGAAGTCAACAGGGGACATCTGTGATATAAGGTAACACCCATATTCATGCAAAGTTTCAGGAACTAGCCTAAAATTAGACATTGCAAGCATAGGAGAGGATAACAATAGACAAAGGTAAGATGTAGGGAAAGGAAATACAAGGTTTACAACATAAAGATAACAGGCCAAATTATGAAACTCTTCCTTGCAATGTTTAGATAGTTACATGAGTAGTCCCAGGCAAGCAAATAGGACTTCTTCCAGCAGTCATGCTCACCAGCATGTGCCAGTGAGGTTTATAGCATGCTGCATATGAAGCTCTTAAGTGCTATGTGGTGATTTTTATTTATTTATTCATCGTTATTTTATTTGATTTTACCTTGAGGTAAGGTAGAGAGAGTAACGAAGAGTAGCTTGGAGAGCAGGGAGGAGGGCAGAATTACCATAGAAGAAACAGATGAAGTACATCTTTTTAAAGTAAAAAAACTCTTGAAAATATTTGCAACAAAAAGTAATAAATTGGGGCTGCTTGAATTATGACAGTGCATTTCTAACGCGTTTCTCTCTTTAGTATCTGTGTGCTCTACAAAACTCAGTAGTACACTGTATCCTCTAAAAGGGTGAACTCTCCTCTCCTTGCTATGTCAAAGTCATGATTTTAGAGTGATCAGATCCTAATGGCAGGCTCTCAGGGCCTCAATTTTACAGTTGATCTGCATGGGGGTGAAGGTCCAGCCACATGGATCTGATTTCAGGATCTGAGCCCAGGGCAGTATTTTAAGGGCAATTCATGACATAATTAACTGAACATTCTGTCATTAAAAATGTTTGCACTCTACTGTTAACTATGGGGAAAAAATCATATTTTTTAAAAACAGGTTTTTCAGAATAACACCTGCATCACAGAAGGCAAACCAAAAGCTTAAAGAAATACACAAGGCAAATAAGTGCAACAATTTAGGTGGGGGTAGGGGTCTTTTTACAAAGTTGCGTAAGGAAAGAATATGTAACAATCTAAAATATGGTACATCTGCTCTTAAAAATATTTAGTTCAGTCTTCATTGCATTATCAACAGACAATAGATTTCTTGTCTTCCACTGTCTTAGGACATATTGATTGTAAATTCTTTGGGGCAGGATTCATTTTTCATTATATTGTGTGAAATGCTTAGCACAATGGGGCATTGCCAAGAAGACAAATGACAATGACATAAGACCACATTTTCATAACTGACTCCAAACTTTGCATGCAGACAGCATATGTGAATGGAAATTGCCAAGTGAGGGCCCTGATATTTCAATAAGTTGTCCATGTATATTTGTGTGCACACAAATGTATATCAATTTTCACATGTTCATGCAACTTGGAGAGTTTCCATGTGCACATGGACAGATTGTAGCTTATGTAGATATTCCATACAAAACATACTGCTCAAAACATTAAAGTTATAAAGTCAAGCACTCAAAAGTTAGGCAATGTGCAACCTTATTTCTGCCCAACTGTGTCTATGAATTATGATATAGTCACATGCTGCCTCCACAGATTTCATTGTTGGGGCACCACCCTAAGAACTAAAGGCAGAAAAGGCATTCTCCTGGGTATCCTACCTGATTTTGGGTAGTTTCCAAACAAATTCATCTGCCCTGAGACTCTTGCAAGGCCAGGGAGGAGCGAGATTCGCCCTCTGCAATCCTTTGCAGCTGTCTGCAAGGAGATGTTCCTTTCTCCGCAGCTAATTCATGGGTTCCTTAGGGCTTAAAGAAAAAACATCCAAACACACAATTTAGTTATGATTGGCTGGTGGGGAGAGGAGAAGACCCTGGCATCCCACCTAGAAGAACCCCTTTGGCATGTGGAACTAGGCCAGTCATTACCCCTGCTTTTCTTCATTTAGGGAGAGGCAGTGAATATAGATGAGCTGAATTAAGAGGGGAAAAATTCATTGAATAGACTAGTTGACCATAAGTCTTCTGAGCAAACTGGAGAACAATGTGGCCTTCAGTGGCCATGATGCAGCCAGCATATTGTGGTGGTGTATAAAGTGCTCCCTTATTTCAGTTTAAAAGACTTTCATTGCCTTATCAGATCAAAGCGAAGCATCTGTATTTTTCAGTTGTGGGGCATCGTGTGTCTGGTTCCCCTCTGGCTCTCACTAATCCCCCAGATTATCACAGCTCTCTAAAGCTGCTTTTGAAAACCCTGTGAAAAATAGGACTTCATGTGGGTGTGCGAGAGGCAGGGAGGGAAGTAATAAGGTTGTCTGCATCTGAAGTATCCACATCATCATGGCACATGGTTCAGCAACAAGATGCTGAAAATTCCATTTTCCTAGCACTCTCTAGTAGACTATACTAGCTTCCAGAGAGAAAGAAAGTCTATTTTATTCATTTGCGGTTATCTATTGGCAATGGCTGTTTTGCATTTAAGGATTTATTCTGAATCTCCTCTCATCCTATATATATGAAAAATATGATTTTTCTTTAATGAAGTGCTGTACTTTAATTTTTATAGCTGCTATAGCATTCAGTGTTTCTACTGATCTAATATAGTTCAGTCTCTCATAGGCCAGATTGTGGCTGGCCCTGGCACAAGTTAAGGGAGGGAGACAGTGAAAGAAGCCTTCCCTACTTTGCAGATCCATAACGGGGTCTTGGCTTTTTTGAGCACACATGTGCTCCCTGTCAGCCCCCACGGGAAAGTTAGTTTGCTCTAGAAGGGTTCTGAGGCTGTGCTATGTAAACCCTGTGGTTGGTTCTTTTTAAATGAGTGTAGATCCTCAACAAAGCAAGATAGTAGCACATGCGTTAAAGATACATTTGAGGATACGTGACAGTTCATTTGAGTAAGAAATGTATCTTGTTTTGTTTTTTATTGTAGGTCTCTGATTTCAACAGTTTTTATGTAAAATAGAGACTCTTATAAAACATATCCTGGCAGATTTTAATTTTACAAGTAAAAGTAAAATCGTTAAACTGGGAGGGAAAAAATACCTAAAATGGCTGTTTCATTATTTCACCCAATATTTAAACCATTTATGTTAAAGACGAAACATGGAAAATAAAGTGTGTACCTATTTTGTCTACTTACAATAAAATAGAGGATGTCCATAGAATTCCTGCGACTGTAAAGGAATACCTAATCCAAAAGGTAAATGTACTAAGTAACATCACTTCATTTGTAGTGATATATATACTACATATTTTTAAAATTCCATATGCAAATGGAGCTAGATTATCCCCTAGATTACAAACTGAAGCAAAGGCAGATTTCTAGAATGCAGTTCTGTTGTAGAGCTGACTTTACAACAGATACTGTTCAATTCTGGCAGAATACATGAAAATCCACTTAACTGAAAGTCATGTGAAAGGTACAGGAGCAGTTCAGACCACCGATAGTATTAAAATCCACCTGCATATCTGGGGCAGCCATCACTGTAGTATTGGAACGCCAATTAATAAATCTAGGAAATAAATAATTGTTTCAAATATAGAGCATCAATATGAATATTGCCTAGTTCTGGAATAGGAACTGAAGGTTCCAATTCTGCAAACACCCACATGCTTAATTTTACTTATGTGAATAGTCCTATGGATTTAAATAATAAGTAAAGTTAAGCATGTGTGTAAGTGTTGCAGGATCAGGGCCTAATTTAGTTACCTCTTAACAGTTATTCATTCATATGTGAAATGAGTTTATGATCACTACTTAGGCATTAAACCCCAGACCACCGTAACAATTTGCACCTTTGCTGGAAGTCTCACCAGGGAGCCCATGGATTAAAATCTGGAGGAGTTTCCTCCCCCAGCTCACCCTTCTCCTTGGCTGGTCAGTAGGAGCTCCCCTCCTGTTTACTTTAAATGCTGAGAGAGGCCATGGCCATGGCATATAAATTACTTCTCACCCTGGGAGACTGGCCATTCAGGTCTGTATTGAGGGCAAGGCCTATAGGCAGGCTTGCTCTAAGAAGCCAGCAGTGTTGCTGCCCCGACTCTACCTGTTCTGTGAATAAACAGAAGACTTCAATATGCAGTGCTGTCAATCTGGCACCTTTCATGAGCACTAAATCCACTTCAGAGGAAAAGAACTAATGAAAACAGAAGGCAAAGCCTTTAATACTTAAAGGAGACAATAAGTTCACGCCAAGAAAGCTGCTTTTCTTCTTTTATCAGTTCTGTCTGCTGCTAGTTGCGGGGGCGGGGGGAAGAAGGGGAGGGGAATTCTCCTCAAGGTCACAGACACTGAAAATAGAATATTAGCAACATTGAAAATCTTGACAATTTAGGCAGTTTATAATTTTTCCTTTCTTTTTCCTAATTTTTTTTAAAAGATTGAGTGTCCGACATTGACATAAATCTAGGAGAACTGACCCGTAAAGTAATTAGAAGAGGAATTTGCCCTTTCCTCCACCCTCTCATCTCAAAGCCAGATCAGATGAAAGGCAAGCTCTGTTTACTTCCTGATCTGTCTAATTTCTGTAACAAGGACCATCCCCAACTTCATCTTCGTGCAGCTGCTAAAAGTGAAACTCAAGAGGCTGCCCCAGGCACTGCAGCACCTTCTCAGAATGGTTCGACCTTAATGGATTAGTTTTCCTCTGCACAGGTGGCAATTTAACAAGAGAAGCCCAAACTTTTTACACTTATGAGACCTCTGGTGAATGGCATCAAATATCAGAAGAGTGAAACAGAGCAAAAAGTGTAGGGAGCCTCCCTTTTTAATCTCCTCCTACCTTAACTCCCTCCATGCACATCATATTTAGAAAGAAAATTGGTCACAATTTTCATGCTCGAACTCCTAAAATTAGGTTCCTAAATAAAAGTGATCTCATTTTCAGAACTGTTGAGCCATCACAAATCCCACTGAAGTTAATGGGAACTACTGGTGCTTTGAAAATCAGGGCAGTTCTATTTGAATGCTATATCTTTAGGCACCCAGGTTTGAAAATTTTGGTCATAAACAATATCAATTTTTAAAAGCAGTAATACAAAAAATCTTTTTGGCTTTTAAATCGGTAATCCTACCAAACAAACAATAATTTAGAATTCCAGAACCAAGAGCATGTCTGATAGGTGCATTCAGTTAGTAGAAAAGAAATAAAACAAATAAAACAACACTGCCGTATATATATATATATATATATTATTATTAGATAGATAATTATTTTTTTCTATCTATCTATCTCACACTTAAACACAGTGTCCTTAGAAATGATATTTTTCTACTGTGTTAAGGATTTATCATAATAATCAAAGGCCAACATTTCAAACTTAGGTGTCTGAAATCAGTTTACCAGGTGTTGGGTACCATAGGAAAACATTCTGTAGATAGACATATCTGTACTTAGGCCACCTAAATGAGTTGCCTGAATTACTAAAGGTTCTGAGCACCGGTAGCTCCCACTGCAGTGACTCACAAGATCAGGGCCGGCATATTTTGAAAGTTTGTTGTCTCATCCACTAGTTGGATGTGTCCTAAAATCTTCCTATCAACATCTAAAACATGTGAGATCAGTTTGACTGCAGCAGAGACAAACAACCCAAGCAGACAACTTCAGGAGATTTGAGAAAGACCAGTAAAAACTTTATATCCAAATATCCTGGCTATTAGAGCAGATCACCAGCCCTGCTACAGTTAGGATTTGGACGCGTTTCTGTTTAATGCTCGACTCTTTTAAATTCTCTAAAATCTACATGGTTACTTGGATTGCCCTGTAATTTGGTGTGCCTCATGGGAACACTAACTAGTGTTCTCTTCACCTATCTTTAGGGAAATCTACAGATATACAAATGATATTATTTATGATGTATTTATTTTGTACATATTGCTGTAACAATTTGTCCTGCTTTAAAATAGGCACAGCATGTTCTACAAATAAAATCCCTGTGCCAAAGTGCTTGTGCTTATCATTACAGAAAATAACATCCCTGAAAAACATTGCTTGCAGGAACAATAATCAAAATTGAGTATTAGATCTGTTGGAACTAAACTTTGCTGAACAAGGCTGGTTCTTAATCACCCCGTGAATGACGAGCTGCATGGCTATACCAAATTCATGAAAATAAAAAGTATGATTCCACTTTTCACCACAGCATATTATATCCATCTGTCTATTACACTGAATAGAAGCTTTGCCCTTAGAGAGGCATCATGTATAATCAAGTGTATATGAGCTGCATTCTAGATTCATCATAACTATATAGGTACAGTATTCTTGTATAGTGCATTCATCAGGTTTTATTGAGAGGTGAAATTCTCAGGCACTGTGCAAAGTCTAAAAGAACGAAATTGGCAGGGGCAAACCTATACAAAGAAGACAGAGCCAGATCCCTGCACAACTTGATTAAAGAGTATAGGGCCTTAGCTCAGCTAATCTTTAGCAACTTTTGGTCTATGCTGAGTTTGTGGCCAGTGAATTTTGCAATGGATGGTAGGGCCACATTGCAGTTTGGAGGGGTTTTACATGGGCACCTCATCCATTGCAAACGGCAAAATTACAGGCCACATACCTCAGCATAGACTGAACCTGCAGCTGTGCAGTGGCCTGGGTATTATGCAAGAGGCTGTGGAGTTTTGCTGAGTCACCTTTACTCTTTCATGAATATTGGAGTCACAGTGATTCCATCTTTGGGGAATCCATGACATCAGAAAGAAATTCATTTTTAGCATGCGCACAGAACACAATTAAAGGTTCCACCTTCTATCTCTTTCCCCTGCTTCTCCCGCAAGTTGCAGTAAAGCTCCTCCACAGTATGGATTGTCCCAGACATGCCGCATTTTCTGAAAAGACCAACTTCATCTCCCCAAAACAAACAGAAGTTCAAAGTATCTTTTATTTGAGGTCAGCCTACTTAATTTGCATAGAAACAATTGGTTTAATGTAAACTGCACAGGTTTTAGACTTCTAAAGACTGTAATATATCATCTTAACAAAGAGCTAGATCCTCATATCCTTATTCACCTTGAGTACAACTTTATCTCAGGAATAGTCTGACTGAAATGAACCTGTGATTAGGTACTGCTCAAGAGATAAGAATATGACAATCTGGCCCTTGGGAATAAATTTTCCCACAGATTATCTCTGTAACTGTGAAACTGGGTATATATTAATAATTGGACAGACTGAGAAGTAACATCAAAGCTTAATTTCTGTTTTGCCAGTTTACTGATTTACCAATTTGCTATCCTTCAAAATGTAAAGAATGCCAGATTTGTATGTTCTACAGTTTTGGGGGTGGCAAATTCCTAAAAGGTAGTGGGGATGGTTTGGACAAATATGACTGGTTTTAGCAAAGGATTTAAATTAGTGACATGCAGCTATCTGAAACAGGTATATCTTGAGTCATTGTAGTGAATGTAAATTACTTTCAACCTATGTTCTTTTACACATCCTTCAGCTAAATCAGAAATCAAAATACATAATCTAGCAAGATGGTTTCACGGAAACCAAGAAGATTTATGACACACTTTGGAGATTTGTGAGCTACAGACTAATTAATGGATTGCAGTCATCCATATATTGTGTGTAGTTTTTTCATTCATGATAGATTATAATATTGACAACCCTTCATATTAACTTTTAATAATAATGTTTATTTAATAATTAAAGGATAATTTAATACAGTATAAATTAAAAATATTCTTCATTTTGCCTGTTTAAGAAAATCAAGAGTAAGAGAGAAAAAAAACCAGTGAAAACTTCTTACAAAAATTAAATTAAATTATGAAGAAATGATAGTCTTGCTATAATTCAGAGCCCAATCCTGCAAACACTTACTACTGGGTTTACTACCCTGAATAGTTCCATTCAAGTCAATAAGAGAAATCGGTGAATTTTACATACGTAACTGCAGAATTCACCTAAGGATCTCTGCGCTTATTTCTAGTCAGCTCTTCATCTTGTACATCATGCTAAGTGTAGCTCAAAAATTCACCCACCAGATTTAAATAGTGAAACAGTGATAGTTATAAATATCAGTTTAACTGCATGAAGATCAATTTTTAATATTCAGATCTGTAAAAGCATTTTTTATCCCCAGGATGAACTGCATAGTCTATTAGAATAAACACAAGTTCTGTCCACTAACATGGCTCATTAAGTGGACTGAGGTCGTCCCATGAGTGGCTATACAGTAGCGTTACACTTGAGTACAACACTACAGGAAATTCTTTCTTGTGCTGTGAGAGTGCAGCACATTTCAGAAGACACCTCTCAGCCAAAACAAAATTCCCACTCTCTACCAATACCTCTAATTAAGCAAGAGATGTATAGCACCCACTAATGCAGCAATGCTATTCTGGCATCACCAGTTAATAACGTTCATATTACCCTTTTACCATAGATTGTTTGTTAGCCCTGGGTCCAACACAATGTTCATTATGGTATATAATATTCCTGGGGAAAAGATATGATAATTCCATAATTCTAAATCTTGGCATGAGAAGAATTTGCTGATTAAATTGAACATGGATCCCAGAAGCTAAATTACCTTTTTTCTTTTCTTTTTTCTTTTCTCAGGCCTTCATTTGTGTGTCTAATTGTCTGTTGTACATGAACAGTGTCAGAATAGGTCCCTCAGTACAAGTGAGTACTTGCAGCCATTAAAAGCGCTAATTATTACGGTGCGTGTCCATGTGTACTGAAATATTTGTTTTTCTGAGTAACCATTGGAGACAATGACATTTTCAGTTCAGATGTTCCTATCCAAAAGATAATACCTAGGTTTAGCTGGATTTTAAGTTAGAAAACAGGAAAGGAGTGGCAACGAGAAATGAACTTTTTTTGAAAACCGCTTTTCATCTTTCTTACTTAATAATTGTGCAAGAATGAAACATCAAAGAAATCTAGGAGAAAGGTGAGGAACGTCTAATAGAAAAGAAAAAAAAATCCACTTAGTAACTTTTTAAACTTCAAACCAGAAGGTACAAACTGGTTAGTGACGTACAGGTTTGTTACTGGAACAGCTGAACTTGTTGGATAAAATTGTCCGTTGTTTGATCAGTAATAATGATCTATACACAATTACCTGCCAAGCTGTGACATGATTCTCATTAGTATTTCACCACTTTCCTATAATCTTGGTGTTGGGAAAGAAAGTGAAAAATATACCGGTAACTAATATTTCAAACACAAGTTTTCAATCACGGTAGTTCAAGCACAAAATTACTGTGATATACCATGTTATAAAGAAGTGTCTGATATGAGAAGGAAAAGAGATTTAACTCTATTTTTTTATCCCAAATCACTGATAGCATTATGCATTTTGTATGGTATAAAAGAGAGACATAAAATAAGAGTCTGTGGGAAAAGCCAGATTTGGGACAGAAATTGAAAAAATAGCAGGAATATTCTCAAGAAAATGCTCTTTAATCTTCTTGCAAAAGTTATTATGACACAAGCTATTGTTTGGAACTCCCAATGGGCTACATCTAATTCACACACCTGCCCTGTCTGACTTAGTAACGTAAGTTTACAGTGACAAAGTCTGATCAACCTGATAATGCTAATGAGCGTGATCCAAAGCTCATTAAAGTGAATGGAAAGTCTCCCATTGACTTCAGTGGGTGCTGGGGCAGGACCTAAATGAACTATTGATTAAAAATATCCTGAGATGTTTTGCCAGAAACTATATTTAAAGTCTGGCAAATAAATTCCTCCAAGCTTGAAAACAAAAAATGATGTCCTGAAATTTAAAAGCACAAACATCTTTACCTGGCTCAAGCATATACACAATGGCCCAGATCTTAACTCAGTATAAATCGGCATAATTCCATTGACTTCAGTGGAGCTGCATCAATTTACAACAGCTCATGATAGCTATAGCTACAAAATTAACACAAATAACACAGGGTTTTATATCAGGCTTCAAAATGCACCATGTAAAAATATTTGCTTTTTTTTTAAACCTCAAAAATCTGTTTTGTTTAACACACTTAGTGACATGAACTCCTGACAATCATTTTCATTCTTCTTCTGGTCAGTTTTCAGATCAGTTATTTACTTTCTTTCTCCCTAAACTCCCTCTGCAGCTTCAATCGGCTATAGAATTCTGCTTCACTTCCTGTCTTGAACTGTTTGTGTAATGGTGCCATGCTCTATTAAACAGCTGCTGCATTTGTTCTCAGACTACTTCAGGGATAGGTAAAGTGATAACTATGTGTCTGTCTGTCTGTCTCCAGGGTCTGGTACTGCAAGGGGTTGAGTTTCTTTTGGGAGGTGCTTAGCATCCTCTTCTTAAAACACTGGGGATTAGATCCACAAAGGGATTTAGATGTCTAACTGCCACATTAGGCACCTAAATCCAAAAGGTAGATTCTCAAAACCACTGCTCAACTGCTACCTAACACTGTAGGTGCCTAAATTCCCTAGGCTCCTAAATTTCCACCAGTAACATCTCCTAGGTACTTAAATTTGTGCCAGTGTGCATGCACACGGCCACTTCTGTCCTGATGCTGCTGAGCTTCAAAGTATCTAAGCCCTGACAGGTTTCTCAAATTAGGTATTCCCACAACTGTCCTGCCTGCAGGGCCAGACCAATTAGCATGCTCAGAGGTCATATTAGATCATTGCCACTGGATCAGACCTTGTGCAAACCTAGCCAAAGGAGGAGATGGAACCTCTTCACCCCACCTCCAATATCCTAGAGCCCAATGCTTAGAACACTCACAAAGGTTGTGGGAGACCAAGGTTCAAATCCCCATGCCGAGTGATTCTGGAGCAAGGACTTTACCCTTGAGGTGGGTTTAACTGCCCTAGTCACTGCAGTATAGTGTGTTGTGGTGTGGGTGTCTGTGTCTCTCCTGTTGAAACTGTCCACCTTGTATAAAATACTTAAACATTCATTGGGCTAGAGAGAAAGGGAGAATAACACTTTAGCCAGCCGGTCAGGGTGCTCCCCTAGGAGATCCGTATTCAAGGTTCTGCTCCAATTTGGCATTTCCAAATGGCTCACTTGAGTGGTTCTCTGCTCAGCATGCTGGCTTCAGTGAATTGGGACACCGAACTCAGGGCTGTGGATTCCACTGAGCTGCAGGGTGCCTAAACTTAGATGTCATGATGCGAAGTCTAAGTCCCCCCTGGATTTGGGCCTGGGAGTGGGATCAGACTCTTAGGGGTACAGCCTCTTAGGGTTGATTCATACCAGCTAAGGATCTGGCCCTTGGTTTTTGCTGCATAGTATTTTATTTGTGAAGTCCCTTGGGAGGAAATCTAGGGTGTCTACCACCAAACTAATCAGACTGAATAAGAAATTCAAGAGTCAGCTCTCTGTTTGTACTTTTTCTCTTCCCTGCTCATTTTTCTGTGGGTTTTAATTCAGTTTCTGTAAGCTTTGTGAGTTAACAGTGCAACTTAGTTTTTGAAAGAGAGTTTGCTTGCTCTGGATTTTCTCAGACTCTCAGCTCCATCTCTGACTCACTCCAGGTGGGAGTATATGCAAAATTTTCAGACTCACCCTGTCTTTGATTGACATCACCATTATTCCCCGCGCTATTTTTATCTGCCTTCTCAAGGAAAGTAAGCACAGTGCAGCATGTCAATTTCTAGTCAATTCTTCATCTGTGTTGTGCAGCTTGAAGGTTTCAGTGACATTTTTAAAGCTGCTTAGTTGATCTTTACATGGAAGCTTAAAGACATGCTATTTGCATTAGAATGGGTACATCTGAATGATTGCTGTTTCTTCTTCACTGCAATGGAAAGAGTGATTGCAGCTTGGATAGGCATGTACCCGCGCTCTCTGTAAGCTAGCTAGCCTGCTAAAAACAGCAATGAAGAGAGTAGCACAGCATGTACAAACTGACCCAGGCAAGGCTTGTTCTCGGGGGTGGGCGAGCAGGGCAGTCTCCCTGGGCACCAACTGCCAGCGGTGCCCTTGGGCTTTTTTTTGTTGTGGATTAGTTGCTCAACCACTGTGGGAGACACCAGAAATGCTTTCCGCCTCGGGCAGCAAAGGGCCACTCTGTCCTGTGCCCTGGGACCCTGGTATGTACTTGGTTTGCTAGTCTGTGCCACTGTATCTTTAGCCCACAAAAGCTTATGCCCAAATAAATTGGTTAGTCTCTAAGGCGCCACAAGGACTCCTCGTTGTTTCTGTATCTTAACTGCTATTTTTAGCATGCTAGCTAGATTAAAGCTAATGCATGCAAGTCTACCTGAGCTGCAAATCACACCTTCGATTGCATTGTAAACATACCCTTCCCCTCCCTTTCCTATCTGTAAAATGGGATGAACAGCACTTACTGACCTTGCAGATATTGTGTGAAAATAAATTCATTACTGTCTGTGAGGTGTCTGTTGTAATGATGGGAACCCACTAACACCCAGATGAAACACAAAGAAAGATAAGACAAATGCAAAGGGAGACCCAGAGAGTGGTATCAATTTACATCTTTTGCTGTTGTTATTAAAGGTCCTATAAAAGTACAAGGTGTTATTATATTTAATTAACAGTTTAGACTTCAGGCACTATGGCTCAAATCCAGCTTCCACTTCCACAGGTACAGGGGTGTGTCTACTCTGTTCCACAAGGTGAGGGGAGCTTTAATGTTTGGCCCCACTCCATGCAGGCTCCCATTGCTGATGATTATGCCACACCAAAATATCCACTCCTACTCATCTTCTTTTGTCCCCTCCTCCTGGTGGGAGGTGAAAGAAGACAGTAAGAGTCTACAAAGGCTACTCCACTTCCCCACAACTCTCCCCAGCCATCAGTATTTCCTCTGTTCCACATCCTAGTGTAAAGAATCCCTGTGGAGCTCAGTTTGACTGTATGCAGGGAACTGCAATGACTCTCTGCTGCCCACGCTTCCTCATAATCAACACCCATGTTGGACCTTGTGCAGCCATGTTAGCAGCTGCAAGATTTGTTCCAGAGAGCATAGCTACTGTGAAGTCCATAGGTATCTGATTTATGGACTAGCTTGAAATGTGCTGAAATTCCTGCTAGGACAGTTGTTCTCTGTGGTTATTTAGTCACAATCAGCTGCTGATGGCTGCTCCAACTACAATGTTCCCACCCACAACATGAAGGCTATTCTGTTAGCCAGTTAGCATGAGAACCAAATACTGGAGAAAATCTCTTCCAACTGATTGTACTACACTTAACAACTTCCGCTCCTTGATTACTGAGGAAACCATTAGAAGAAGAAAGTGTGTAGATCTTTCATCATGCTTGCAAAAACTTAAAGGGGGGGGGGGAGAGTTCTATCAGTCATTTAGTGTTCTCAAGAGCAATTATTCCATTATTTCCTCTATCTTGCTTATTGTCTGCTATTTAATTACTTCCATATCAAGCTCTTTAATTCCAGCACACAACCTCCTGCAGGTTTTTAAAAGCCTGATTTGAGTCTGTGTCTGGCAGCTTCAGTTGTGTTCCCTTTTATCTCTCACAACTCCATGGTATTTCACTTACAGAAACAGACCCAATCCTGCAAAGACTTTCACTTATGCTTAACTTTACACGTTATGAACAGTCCAACTGATGCCAATGAAACTAGTCAGAATATGTAAATTATATACATTGAGTGTTGTAGCCATGTTGGTCCCAGGAGAGACACAGAGAGACATATACACATAGGGAGTGTGAAGTAATATCTTTCATTGGATCAACTTCTGATGCTGAGAGAGACAAGCTTTCAATCTTACACAGAGCTCTTCTTCAGGTCTGGGAAACTTCCCATCAGAAGTTGGTCCCATAAAAGATATTAACTCACCCACCTTGTGTCTCTAAGGCCATGTCTAGACGCTATTCGTACGGAACTGCAGCAGCACAGCTGTACGGAAACAGCTTCACCGTGTCTGGAGAAGACTCTCTTGCCAACGGGAGAGAACTCTTCCAGCGGCATAATAAAACCACCTCTGTGAGCAGAGGCTATGACAGCGGGCTAAGCTCTCCCACTGACATAGTGCTGTGCACACGAGCACTTATGTCAGTGTCACTTATGTCGCTCACGCTGGGGGTGTTATTTTCACACACCTGAGCGACATAAGTTATGCTGACATAGGTTATGCTGACATGTAGACATAGCCTTAGTTAGATACAAACATAACTCTTTGCAGGTTCTGGACCATAATGTAATATTCTGTAGTCATCACCAAAACATTTGAAACTCTACTGTAAACTGTAATGGCCTGGACCATTAATAATAATGTAGGGATTGTAGTTTTAATAAAGATCTGAGGTAAAGTTAGGCTATAAAATATTGTATTTGCTGTAGAATGAAAATTTATTTCTGATACCTGTAAGATAATGTGATATCATCTACAACCATATAAGCACTCTGGGGCAGGGACTGTACAGCCTCTAGCGCAGTGCTGTCCTGGTCATAACTGTGGCTCCTACACACTACTGCAATACAAACTATACATGATAATTTTAATTAAAAAAAAACTTTCTAGACCAAATATTCAAATCTGAGCAGGTAAAATTTTCAAAATCTATGTTTTAGGGCACTCAAAACTATGGTTAGTCAGTGCTGGCTTCATTTGCATGCCCAAATCCTATAGGTAGGCATCTAGCTAACTGGTTTGCGTGTATATTATGATGTTTATAATCCCAAACACAGATACAGAAAGTTGGGCAACCTGGTTATTAGCTGTGAAAAATAGGGTAACCAAATAGTTAAAAGCAGAAAATTACACTTGCAGTTTTGAAGGCTGAAGGCCATTTTAAAAATCTGACCTGTTTTTTTTAAAACAAACTGACATTCATTTGAGTCTAGGAGTGAAGGAACAGATTTTGTATTTAATTGCCCCAAATACAATCTTTAAATAGCTAAAACGAAGTGCAATTTCTACACTGGATGTTGTGTGATACTGTGGAAGGGAGCATTGAGCTTTTTAAATCTGCAAACAGTAGGAAAAAACTTCTTTGACAAGTAGGCATTCCCCATGGCTTGAGATAGACAAAGATGCAGCACTGATCTCTGGACATCCTGGCACTGGAAAACACAAATGTTGAAAATACTTATGTGTGCCCACTTTCAATATTGAATATAATTTTTTAGACAGAATCAGTTGTGAGGTCAAATTTAGGGCCAACTTTTAGAAGGTGCTTCTGTTCAACCTCCAAGACCCTAATCCTACATTCAGTAATGCATGGGCAAGAACTAGGGCCTAATTCTGCCCCTGCATTTTTGCTGTTGCAATCGATTTTTGGTGAAACCATGCAGGCCTCAATATTAGCATTCAGACGTTAGAATGTTCTTTTCACCTGCAAGTCAGGTAGTTTGGCAGCTAAGTGCTAACATTTGTACTTAGAATTGATTGTGTCCACAGATCAGGCAGTTAGACCTTTAGGCTATGGTTTTCAATGGTGATAGGAAATTTGGATATACAATTATGATAAATTGTAATAATGGACAGTGGGCACGCAAATCTTCTAGGCAACTTTGAAAACATTATCTCTTAATTCTGTCATCTGTATCCACAATTGATGCCACCTAAAAACTGCACTGGCAATGAATCATGGGCACAGAATGGAAGACTGCCCCTTTGAAAAAACAGGGCTAAAAGGATGACCCTATCAGGCTGGTCGGAAAAGGCCACAGGTGGTGCTTGCCACAGTCCTCAGGAGGACAAAAGGAGAGATTGAGTCTTAAAGAGAAAAGATGAGACAAAAGGGGCAACACAGTTCCTCACCTCTTTTTCACGTAGGCTGAGGATGCCAGTCTGCACATAGAAACAGAAGACCTCCAGGAATAGATTTTGGGGAATTAATCCTTTGTTTGTCTTCTCTGTTACAAAACTTTCTGATAGCATGAACAACACCTTATCAATGAGTTCTGCTGATGTAGTTTCTGTAGAGTCCATTTTTATTTCCTATTTCCTATCCTGTATGATTTAGGTCTTGTAAATAGTGTTAATACATACAATAATTATAATTCTCCTTGACTGCATCATATTTAAAGGTGTAAGCTTCTCAATCCATCTCCTTGAAGCAGATTACCCAGGAGAGAATTTGTACAATCCAGCTGGAGCTGCTCTGATCCCATTAACTGAATAGTGAGGAGAATATTTGAATCAGACTCCAGAGCATAGCAAAACCCTTATCTCATTAAAAGGAAAGCTGACGAGACTGTACCACAGGGGTGTAACCTTGGGTGTCCCTTTGAACGTCTGGTTGAGTCACATGGGTGAGTGCTGAATGGAGGTGGTATTGAGGCATTTGGGTGAGGTCTCTGTGATAATATCTCTTTGTGTGTGTGTTCTGCCCCCAGTCTGACAATTTCTAAAGGTGCCATGTGGGACAAACAACAAAATGAGGTACTAAATGAAAATAAGAGTGCTGGCAATTTTAAATGAAGTGGAATTAATTAATCTATGTATTTACCATTGGTGATATTATAATAAAAAGCTTTTGGGGTTACTATTTTATAGGAACTTCCTTCATTTGGAAGATTTTATTTCCTGGTGTGTGTGTGTGTATATATAAAATCTTTGTAGAATTGTCATGGCCTCAGCTTTGTCTTTTTTTGGCTACCTGCCTTCAGTATAAACACCTTTAGGTGACAAGCAGTAGTCAGTGGCTTCAGGACTTGAGTATCTTCAAAATGAGGTGTTTTATTATCTTTCCCAGGGAATTCAGGAGTGCTGGAAGAGAATGAGGCAGCTGACCCCTCCTCTTCTGTATAGGAGGGGAGAGTTCTGTGTGCAGAGGGTTACCTGCTGTGTGCGTTAGGATGGACAATCCAGGCCAATAATAACCATGCCCATATCTTTTGTGCTGTATAAAAGATGCTGCTCTGCAAAGTTTATTATTTGTTTTTCTTTCTTCTTCAAGACTGCCAAATGCAGACTTCTTCCTGCCTCTTTCCCCCCATCACTGGCTCCCACTCAGCAGGGCTCCCTAGCATGCTCTCTGATGGTGACACACACTCTATTGAACCCTGCTGGAGATTGGAAGTCCCCAGCATGAGACAAATAAACAGCTTCCCCCCCCCCCCCAAACTTCCCAGACTGACGTATTGTAAACTAAAATAGATGAGAATTTGAAACTTAAGTTGATCAACACTGGTGCGGCATGCATAAAATACTTTATGAAACAAATGCTTTGAATTAGGACACATCGGAAAGCTTAGGGCTGATTAATAGCTACGGCACTCAGACTTCTGAGATACATTTTTTTTTTTTTTTTTTTGCTGTGGGCCAGGATGGAATTGCAAACATATTCATTAGCAATAATGTGCTTGTTTGTCATTGAACCACCAAGTAAGCACTAACACAAGCCAAGAAATTCTTCGGGATACTCTGTTGCAAGGAAATCAAAGCAAGGTCGCCACAGTCGGCCACTGAATTAATTGGGATTTGTCTATATGAAGTCAATTTTGAAGAAGGGAAAGACTGAAAGGCTGCTAGACTGAGCTCAGTTAGGTTTCATTTGCCAGGAGTGTTGTAAATAGTCTCCAATATTTCAACTGGAGATCAATCAAAAGCTGCACTCCCCCTTCTCCCCAGCGTGATCCAAACACCACAAGACTTAGAGATAATTTTCATCAGCACAGTAGGAGTAACCTAGAACTAGGTGAAGGGTAGGGACCCTGTCATTCCCATAATACTTGCTGCACAGAGGGAACTCACCATATATATCATGGTGTGGAGTGAAGGCATCCGCCTCCACAACACCACCACCCCCTGCTCTGGAATCTATTGAGGGCTAGGGTCTTGGGGACCCACAGCTAGGGAGGAGATTGAGGGATTGCACATTCTCCTCCTACTGGTTCCATGGAAAAGTTTAAGTCTAAGGCTCTCTAATTTTCTCTCACTCTCCTTTCATGCTGGGCAACCTTCCTGCAAGATGGGGTTCTAGAGCCCTTGTTAGTTGAGGAAACACCCCTCTGTCTGATTGCACTGAAACCACTCTGTCACCAAGCAGGAATGTCACAGTCACTATGAGAATGACTGCCCTCATAAGGAAAAGATCCCTTGGGAATTGCGGAGTTTGGGAACAAAATTATACCACCTGTTTTAAAGGGCGTGGGGGCTGTGTTCAACTTCCAGCAGTGTTGCCAATTCTCATGAATTTATTGTCAGTCTTGCAATATTTTATGCTATTCTTAAAGTCCCAAATCCTGCAAAATTCTCATTTTTTATTAGAAAGTAAGTTTATAGTCCTGATGGTTGCAGAGAACAGCTTGAAAACATGAACCTTAATTAAAAAGAAACCAGAAGGATAATAAATATGACCCTCCATTTATTAATTTTTAAAACATTTATGATTTTGTGGGTGCCTGATGCAGGATTTTTAAACACGTGGGGTTGGCAGTTCTGGGATCCTCGCAGGGGTACTACACTGGGATGGGACAAACAGGTGCCAAGTTAGCTTTATAACCTTTCTGCTGCTATCTTAGAGGTCTTCGCTCCGACCCCTTTCCTTTATATTCAAGATGTCTGAGGCTATGTCTACACTTAAAACATTACAGGTGTCTACCCTACAATGGTGCTCCAGCTGATGTAAGTCGCCCACTATATCGACTTAATGACTCCACCTCTGCGAGAGGCGTAGTGCTTAGACTGATGTAGTTAGAGTGATGCAGTGTCCATATAGACACTGTGTTACTTACATCGCCTGTTGACAGTCAGATATGCACGGGGCTGACAGCTGGAGCCTCACCCTAGTGCTGACAGCCCGAGCTGTCAGCCTGAGGCAGGGCTCACAGCCGGAGCCCCTGACCCCACTCCCGGTTCGGGCTGTGAGCACCAGGGCGGCAGGGCTCCACCTGTCAGTGTCCCACAATGCCCCACTTCAGTCAGTGGAAATGCTCCTGGTGAGGACATGAATCACCACGTAGTGTGGACATGAACCTCTGCTTTAATAACTGTTGTACGTCAACTTAAGTCGACTTAATTTTGTAGTGTAGAAAAGCCCCAAGTCAATGGAAGAATTTTTCTATCCACCTAGTGCTGTCTACACTGGTGGTTAGGTTGACATAGCTGTGTCTCTGAGGGGTTTGGATGCTTCATCCCCCTGAGCGATACAGCTGGGTTGACTTTACTTTTCAGTGTAGAACAGCCCTAAGTAACTACATAAACCAAAGATTTTCAAAAGTCAGTCGTGATTTTGGGTGCCCAGTTTGAGGAGAGGGATTGTCAGAATGTGCTGACCACAGAGGGATTGTCAGAATGTGCTGAGTACCCACTGAAAAGGGTATCAAGTAGACCTTTCAAAAAAAATCACGAGTCACTTCTGAAAATCTTGGCCATTCAACTGCTGGTTTCATGATTGGAGCACCACCATGAATCTGACTTTCTAAACCTGGACGAGCTTTTCCAGTTTTAAATCCCAAGTGTTAAGCATTTATTTAATTAGTATCACACCCCTCAGAAAACAGAAGGCAATGAATGATTATTCCAAGACTTAAAGGAGTGGTTCTCAAACTTTTGTACTGGTGACCCCTTTCACATAGCAAGTCTCTGAGTGCGACCCCCCCCTAATAAATTAAAAACACTTTTTAATATATTTAACACCATTATAAATGCTGGAGGCAAAGCAAGGTTAAGGGTGGAGGCTGACAGCTCGCGACCCCCCATGTAATAACTTTGCGACCCCCTAATGGGTCCCGACCCCCAATTTGAGAACCCCTGACTATCATGAATAGTTCTCTGAAGACGTCCACAGAGTGTGCAGCGGCAGTCAAAAAAGAAAATGGGATGTTAGGAATCATTAAAAAAGGGATAGAGAATAAGATGGAGAATATCTTATTTCCCTTATGTAAATCCATGATATGCCCACATCTTGAATACCGTGTACAGATGTGGTCCCCTTATCTCAAAAAAGATATACTGGCATTAGAAAAGGTTCAGAAAAGGGCAACTAAAATGATTAGGGGTTTGGAACGGGTCCCATAAGAGGAGAGATTAAAAAGGCTAGGACTTTTCAGCTTGGAAAAGAGGAGACTGAGGGGGGATATGATAGAGGTAAATAAAATCATGAGTGGTGTGGAGAAAGTGAATAAGGAAAAGTTGTTTACTTGTTCCCATAATATAAGAACTAGGGGCCACCAAATGAAATTAATGGGCAGCAGGTTTAAAACAAATAAAAGGAAGTTCTTCTTCACTCAGCGCACAGTCAACCTGTGGAACTCCTTGCCTGAGGAGGATGTGAAGGTTAGGACTATAACAGGGTTTAAAAGAGATCTGGATAAATTCATGGAGGTTAAGTCTATGAATGGCTATTAGCTAGGATGGGTGATGAATGGTGTCCCTAGCCTCTGTTTGTCAGAGGGTGGAGATGGATGGCAGGAGAGAGATCATTTGATCATTACCTGTTAGGTTCACTCCCTCTGGGGCACCTGGCATTGGCCACAGTCGGTAGACAGGATACTGGGCTGGATGGACCTTTGGTCTGACCCAGTATGGCCATTCTTATGTTATGTTCTTAAAGGATCATGATGGGTCTTCTATAATCTCCATAAATAGGGATATCAATGTGATAATGAGATCACAAGTACTACTTGAGGAAGTTAGTGTTGTCATATACCTGCAGGGCTCTTTTATTGTCTGTTTTAAGTGCTCTATCAGCCTGGGTTTGGGTTTGGGTTTGGGTTTTAAAAAAAAACACTTTCTTCCTGAACAAATGGCTTAGTACCTATTTTGTGGACACCAATTGTTTCTACTTATTCTAATCTTTTGTGCTGTGAACCTTTGAGCCGGTGCAACAATTACTAACTAGACTAATTTGTACAGTTACAATCTGGAACCAAGGTGCAAGAAATTATAGCTTCTCAATCCTTTTTTCCCCCTTTTAAGCAGTTTGCTTGTGATTACAGAGTTTTGCTTTCTAAGCTATAAAATCATTTTTAAAAGTTCAAATTTACTTAATCCATAAAACTAATTTATGATTGTGCAAGTAGGGGAAACAAAGGTTGCCAATTAATGGCCTGAGTTATTTAAAAATGACTGAGGTAGGCAGTTTTTCCCTCTCCCATTTCTGATGACTTTTCACATGTAAATGCTGGCCTGCATTGTGCATGAGCTTACAAAAAAGTAGACTTATGCAGATGTAGAGATCTTACCTAGGGTTATCATCTTTCAGGTTCCTCAAAAGAGAGCACTACTGGGGGTGGGGGGGAGGCGTGGGAGCTGGAGGGGAAGTACAGCTGGAATGGTGCTGGAGGGGTTTGTGCGTGCTAGAAGGAGTACTTGGTGGGAGTGGGTGGGAGTACTTGGGGCCTCACTCTCGAGGCGTGGGGGCAGTGTCATTCATTGTTACGGTGACAGGGTGTCTGGCACAGGCGGATGCAGTGCCAGGATGCAGCGCCAACCACCTGTCAGTGCCTCCTTGCCTCTCCCCCTCCCCAGGGCTGGGAGCCAGGGCGTGGGTGGGCGGGAGTCAGCTGCTGCACCTACAATAGGGGGACCAATCGGAACGTGGAGGCAGCTCTTTCTGAGCTGCAATGTCTGCTCCACAAAAATCCTGGAAGTTGCCTCTTTAAAAAATCCACCCGGACAAAAGGTGGAGGATCAAAAAAAGAGAAAATGTCCAGGAAAACCCGAATGTTTGGTAACCCTATCCTTACACAATACTGTGAAAGGAAGATGAGTATGACCTCTGACTCGATAAGGATATACAAAAAGAAAACATCCACACAGCGAGTCTCAGAGCCCAGGTCACCTGACTTAGGCTTGCAGGACTCGTGCTCTGGGGCTACAATTCATACTAGGGCTGGAGCTCAGGCTCTGAAAACCAGAACCTCGCCTGGAGCATGGGCTCCAGACCAAGCCCAAATGTCTACATTGCTATTTTAGCCCCACAGTGCAAGCCCCGCAAGTCCAAGTCAGTTGACCTGGGCTCTGAGACTTGTTGCCATATGGGTTTTGTTTTTGTTTTGTTTTGTTTCATTTTGCTAGATGGTGTTTTTGCAGCATAGACTGACCCATACTCTGTCATACTCTTTCTATTTACTCTGTTAAGCATATGTGTAACTTTAAGAATACAAATAGCTGCATTGTAATCAATGGAGCTACTTATATCCTTAATGTTAAATGTGCTGAGTTTATAAGTAAAAACTCTGGGTAAAAATCTGGCCCCACTGAAGTCAATGGCAATTCCTCCCCCTCCACCCTCCTTGACTTCAATGGAGATCAGGTTTTCACTGTGTGATTTCCCACCCACACCCAACAGCTCATACAACTAATTCAATATTTTATGGGATCAGGCCAGTTTTCATTTTATTCAAATCGTTTCACCTACTTAAAGTAGTAGCAAATTATTTATTTTTAACCATATGATTTTCTCCCTCTCCCTTCTACCCATGGTCTCTGTTAAATGAATTGCTGATCTCAATTACATAGACCCCTATTCAGCCAAATATTTAAGCATGTGCTTAAATTGAAATCTCAGTGAAGTCCCTTTGTTGGGATGGATTTAAAGATGTGTTTAAAGTTTAGCACATGCTAATTATCTGCATTATAGAAACCACAATCACCATGGGCTAGGTCCACAAAGGGACTTAGGACATCAAACTTTTAGACACCCTGTCACCTAGAGAAATTCACAGCCCTGAGTCAGGTCTGATCTACCCTACAGACCTATATCCATATAATTACATTGCTCAGGGGTGTGAAAAATCCAGACCTCTGGGTGACATAATCTGTAGTGACCTAACCCTCAGTATAGACAGGACTATGTCAGTGGGAGAGCTTCTCCTGTCAACACAGCTACCACTTCTCAGGGAGGTGGACTAACTATGCCAAGGGGAGAGTTCTCTCCCATCATCTTAGAGCATCTTCATTTCAGCACTGCAGTGGCGCAGCTGCACCGATGCAGCACTCTAAGAGTAGATCTGAACTTAGGCACTTAAGGACGGGTGCACGCTGCATCTGGGAGACAGCCTCCCAGCCTAGGTCCACACGTGTGTTTGTGGGGTCACCCTAGCTCACTAATAGCTGCGTAGACATTGCAGCTTGGACTGGAGCTTGGGCTCTCAAATGTGGGGGCGGGGGTGAGGTTACTTGAGAGCCTGAGCCCCGGCCCCAAGCCGCAACATCTACACAGCTATTTTTAGCACATTAGCATGAGCCCCACTAGCATGGGTCAAACCCTAAGAATGGGATTCACAGGGGCCGGCAGTTTGAGCAAGGAGCCTCCTAGGCTAGCCAGTAAGAAATGCTCAGGAAGGTCTTAGGCACTACCCGGTTAGGGAAGTAGGCAGAGGAGGTGGTGGTGCCAACTCTACTCTGCCAGTAGCCCAGTGGTTAGAGCCCCCATTTACATTATGGCAGACTTAGGTTCAAATCCCCATTCTGCCTGATGTGGAACAGATTCTTTAACATGGGTCTCCCACCTCCCAGAAGAGTGCCCCTAGTACTGGGCTACAGGGTATTCTAGGGTACTTCTCAATCTCAACTCGTAAAGCTGTTCCACTTTGTACAAAATAATGAAATATTCAGTTAATGCTTCTGAATAACTGAAAACGGGAGTGGGAAAGAGGATGGGGAGAACAATTTAAAAAAAAATTGCTTCTGGTTTTTTTGTTCCGCATGCCAAGAATATATGCACCCATAATGTGGGTTAGGCAATAGGCTCCCTCTTATAACTGTGTTTTGTGTGAAAAATACTGAGGATTTAAGCGTAGATCTTGCAAATGCTTTAATCACATGCTTCATTTTACTCATGTGAATGAAGTATAGCTTCATTATGTACACTTACCTCCAGATGATATCCCATGAACACAGAGTCTTATAGCTCTCTGTAGCTTGGCATTTGGAAAAGAAATAAACAGTTCCCGGAAGGTTCCTTGCAGGCCAGCTGACTTTCTTTTTTAATTGGCTGAACTGGTGGGTATTTACTTCAGTTTTTACTATTTCTTCTTTCTGGTGCACCATGCCAACCCACAAAATATTCTGGATTTAATGGATCACTAAAAAAGAGAACAATAGGGATAATAAAATTTCAGACTGGAAATAAGGCATACATTTTTAACAATGAGAGTAATTAAACACTGGAACAATTTACCAAGGGTCGTGGTAGATTCTCCATCACTGACAATATTTAAATTGATTGGATGTTTTTCTAAATGATCTGCTCTAGGAATAATTTTGGGGCAGTTCTATGGTTTGTGTTATACAGGAGGTCAGACTAGATGATCACAATGGTCCCTTCTGGTCTTGGAATCTATGAATAAACTGTGTCAAATAGATTAAGAGAAAAGAAGGAATGCTGGGTATCTCTGTCTCCCTATGGAAGTTATTCCAGTTTAATTCAAGGGGAAATTGCAGGAGTTGTGTACATTGGTCCTCTGAAGACATCTGAATCAAGCCAGTTTTAATTAATCTTATCAATCATCTCAGAATAATCAAATTAACAAAAAAAAATGTAGTTGACTCTTTGATTCCAGCAGCAGCCACATTTTATCATCTGAAAAAATGGCTTTCCCTTTGTATTTTAAATGACTGAAATTTGAAAAATAGATCTGTTAACTTCATAAAGGGCAGTAAATGTTATTACTAAAGTGGTTGGTTAACTTGTCACTGTTCTGTTCTGAAGCTTGGAGTAACACACACACAACGGACTTATTGATATAAATAGTGTCTTTTTAAGAGGAGGCAAGTGACACAGTTCCTTAGCAGAGGTTCATTTATTAAAACCTAAGTAATCCTCACGCTTTCAAAAGATTTGAGCCTAGTGAAAGTAAAGTATGTATTAATGATACAGATAAACTCAAAGAGATTGGAGATATTCCATAACTCAGTGCGATATAATTATGAATATTTGTATGGAGTCAAGTATGTTATGACAAGCTTTGATAGTTACACTGTACTTTTCAGAAGCGATAGGCAACTGTAAGTACGTTAACTGTGATTTAATAGTTTGACTTACCTGGCATAAAGAGTTGCATGCACTGCTTCATGGACCACAGGGATGCACAATATATAGTGCCAAAGTGAGTTAGGTGCCATACTTCCATATATTAGTTCAATTTTAAGCATGCAATTCTGCAAACATGCATGTAACTTTGCCCACTTGGGGATTAACAGGACCAGGCGCTTACTATGTACTGTGGCGGATTGATCCCCACCTACTGTTCAGATAGGACTTGATCTTGCAAAGTGTGGGGCAATGTGGCCCAATGCCACAATGTACTTAGGCATATTCTTAACTTTAAGTCACTGGGACTACGTGATTAACTTTAAACACAAAGCTAAGTGCTTTGCTGGATCTGGCCAGAGCACTCAGAAACTTGCAGAATCAAACTTGGCTGGCTAAGGAGTCCAGGCTAAGAGACTGAAATAAAATGTTCATATTACCAGCTAAGAGTAGGTTGTACTTTCAATAAGCATGGCCGTCATTTGCACGCTGGGGTCTACTTAGTCTGCAATCAGTGAACTCAGTTTAGCCGGGAATTTAAGCACATGCCTAACTTTAAGCACATGAATATTCCCACTGACTTCAGTGAGACTACCTGTGTGCTTGAGTGCCTTGCTGTGTTGGGAGCAGTAAGATGTTTCAGGCTGGAAGTGAATGGCCAGTCCCCAAAGTTCATCTTTTTCTATGCATTTTTCTCTTCTTCACAGTGAATGTAGTGTTCATGAAATAAGTAAAACTGGCAGACAAACTGATCTGTTCTGCAGAGACTATTGTAGGCAAAGCATGGGAAAGAGCAATATTGTTTTAGGTTATGTCTACACTGCACACCTTACAGCGGCACAGCTGTGCCACTGCAGCCTTGCTGCTGTCAAGTGCGCAGCGTAGGTAGCCACTCTTTGTCAGCAGAAGAGAGATCGCCTGCTGACTAAATAAAACCACCGCCAATTAGGGGTGTGCTTTTTGTTGGTAAAATTTTTGTCGGTCAGTGTGTGTTTTTTTTCACATCCCTGACTGATAAAAGTTTTACTGACCAAAGTGCAGTGTAGACATAGGCTTGCTTGTAGAACCCTGTTCAACGTTCTTTTGGACGGACCATCTTCAGGCACCTAGGCAGTTTGTTGCCCTATTTTCCTGAACACCACAGGAAAAAAGAAAAGACTCCAGGAATGTGGTTTAACTAGACCACAATCTTATTAATTTAACACAGCTGAGAAAGTTTCCAGCAATAACTTGTTCAGTGCAGGTCATCCTTCCTTCTGTAATTCGTACCACTTAGAGAAGTTCTGCCCTCAGCCACACCACCCTCCACACCTTCAACCTGGCCCCAGCACCATTGCTGGGACCTCACTGCCCTGCCCTCTTATTTGGGTTGAGGGTGTAGGTTCCCCAACATCTTGAGGGGCTGCCCCCATAAATCTTGCTTCCAGTGCCATTTTATCAGGGAACTGGAACCAGTACTTAATGAGCACCTGCAGTGGACACCTGAACATTGTGGCAACATGAAAACATTATGATCTGTCATACCCACTGGGTTCCTGGGTTCCTAAGAGGAAGGATGGGGAGGAGCAGAAGTCATCCCCCAGGCCAACCTGGCAGTGAGGGAAAAATTCCTTCCCAGCCCACAAAAGGTGACTAGCATGATACCCTGAGCAAGACCCAGAAACCCTGGTCCTGCTCTAATCCCAAGAGGAGCGGGCACTGTTGCCCCTAGGCACAGAATGGTGCCCCAGACAGGGAAAAGGGCTTATAAGCACTACTTTTGGGTGCCAGGAACCAATTGGCTTCGGCTGCAGCCTTGTATCCAGATATTCAACTAAAGGCCCCCCTTCCTTTTCTTCCCAAGCATATGAGAAGACTGAGGACCCATGAGGGCCAGATTTTTAAAGGTATTTAGGCACCTCAAGATTCAAATAGACACCTTGTGGGATTTTTAAAAGTGCCAAATTGAGTTAGGTGCCTTACTCCCATTGATTTTAATGGGAATTAGGCACCTACTCCACATAGATGCTTTTGAAAATCCCACGCAACAGCTTTTTGCATTGTGAGGTGCCTAAATACCTTTAAAATTTGGCTCTCAGGCACTTAAGAGCCTTAATCCCTTTTGAAAGTCAATAGGTCTCCTAAATGCCTATGGCACTGTTGAAAGTTTTACCCTATGTCACTAATATATTGCATTTGAATCTGTGGAAACTAGAAATTAGAATATATATTTATCCCTAGACAGTGGGAAACCATAGGGCTGGATCCTGTAAGATGCTTGAGCCATCCCAGGGTCAGGACTGTATATCGTCATTTCAACACTTCATTGCAAGTGTACAGGCTGCACCACAGTTTCCACTCTGAGGACCTCATTATCTTAATGGAGTTCCTTTTTCCCCCTGTTCTGAAAAAAACGAGTACGCTTTGTAAACCCAATATCATGCAAATATCAAACAGAGGCAATGGAAACATTTGCACCATTCCCAATCATTCTAATTGAATGTGTAGACTGTGTATAGAACTGTAATTCTGTCCAGAGGCTGCTTGTCAAGCCATGTTTTTATTGTATTTACCTGATTTGTTTGGCTTTAATCGTATTTACTTTTGAAGGTCAGCTGTCCTGCTCTGAAATGGTTAGTGGTTTTTTTCCATAGGGAGAAAATCAAAGAGTATATGCACTCTTCTGATTTGGACTTCACAATAAAATAGGGAACTGTTTTACTGTTTGTGTTTATTTCATACTCTTATCACTATAATTATTTGTATCTGAGTAGCTCTCAGAGGTCCTAGCCATGATCAGGGGCTCCATTGTGCTAGCTGCTGTATTTACACACAATAGGAAACAGTCCATGCCCCCAGAGCTTTCAAGCAAGACAGACAAAAGGTGGGAGAAACAAAGGATTATTATCATGGTGGCAGGTGAAGCTTACCCTTGTGGAGGTTAGCCCCCTACCCCTCCTCTTCCGGCTGAGGCCCCGCCTCTTCTGGCTGAGGCCGCTCACTGCTCTCAGTCCCCTCCCCCGCTCCACCCTTCCGTCTGCGGCCCTGCCCATGGCCCCATCCCTTTCCACCCCTTCCTGCATGGCCTCTCCCCTTTCCCCGCTTCCCTGCCCCCCTTCCGCCTGTTCCTCCAAGGCCCCTTCCCTGTTCCACCCCCACTCGCTCCTTCTCCCCCCTCCCGCTGCAGCCCCAAGACTGGAAAAGCTTTGTGCCCCTGCCGCAGCCCTGGGGCCATCCTGGGGAGTGAGAGCTCCTCCAGCACTGGGGCTGTGGCAGGGGGAGATTTTTCCATTGGCCCCAAATCCACCACTGCTCCCTACCCCCGGCAGTGCAAAGTTTGAGGATGCTTAGCCTCCCCTAGCCTCCATTACATGCCACCCATGATGATTATCCTTATTTTACAGAGGGGTAAATGAGGCACAAGAATTAACCCCACATTTCCTGAGTCCCACTCCAGTGCCACAGCCACAAGACTGCCCTTTCTCTCTCTCTATTTGTATTATGGTAGGATCTGGGGCTCTGATCAGATTCAGAGCCTTGCTTTGCCGTGAGCAATACAAGAGGTAGACATGGGTCCTACCCCAAATAGCTTATACTAGGAAAACAAGCAACATATGAAAGGTAGTTTAGAGGGAGACAATCAGATATATATAACTTTGCTCTCTCTCATATACATACACACATACATACACTTTGTTTTTTTGCAGTTTGAGACTAATATGTAGTTATTTGGACAAAGTTTCATGTTTAGTTTTGATGAGGTAAATCATCCCATTGTGCTTTGAAGAAAAGGGATATTATCCTGGGATCTAAACACCTCCAATCCTTGAAGTATTTGAATTTTTTTGTGTGACTTGACTCCATCTTCATTTGGATGTCCTGCACAGTAGATCTTCGACTCAGTTTAGACAGGTTATGGAGAATAGGCCCAAAAACTGCAGTTTACTCTTTTTCTAAATAGACCAACTAGCCCCACACTCTTTCATGTCCCATGCCATGACCACTGGAGAACTTTATGGGCTAAGAATTAAACTCTCCAAAGTCCCAATCTAGTGCTTTAGCTACAAGACTATATTTCCACTTGCAAATACTTACACTTGCAAATTTAAAACTCTGTTTCTTCTATGACTATTCCCTCTTATGACTGACACTCAGTTTGTGTAAATACTTTTACCAGAAACACTTGACTTAATGAATGTTTGTAGATAGTGAACAGAAAGGAACTGTGAGCATGGCCAAAGTGTATTCAATTAAAAATAAATAAAAATAGAGACAATATTCCAGGGAGGATCCTAAACAGCAGCAGTAATAGTAAGTAATGTGCCCAGGTGTAAGTGTTTGCGGCATTGGGTGCTCAACAAGGCATTCCTTCTGAACCAAAGTCTATTGAAGTAAGTGGAAAGACTGTAATGTATTAGACAGTGATTCCCCTCCATCAATATGCAAAGATATGTCTTTGTCTCTCCATAGATTTTGCTCGATTGTTTTTGGGGGGAACTCTTTATTTTCTCTCCTCAGTGGTTCTTACAATTTAAGGGGGCTGATTTAAAGTTATTTAATAATGGAAGATTCTGATTGTAATGCTCGCTGCTGATGAATATGCAGTTGCATGAGACTTTGGGGTTTTGACACATGACAACATTCTTTGTGAAGCCTGCCTGTACCAGAAACCAATGTACATCCATCAGAAAAAATACGCATTAAAAGAAGTGGTAGCTTTTAAAATAAATTTAATCATTTTAAAAGTACGTGCTATACAAATTTCCATAAAGTTTAAAGGAATTGTTCTCTATTCATAAACATTAACTTTAAGTCAGTGAGGTGCATGCTCATGCATAAATACCACTATCATCAGGATCTACTGCAGTGCTCAGAAGAGGGAAAGTTGCTGAGTGCCAACATTTCTGGCAGCTGGCAGTGTACTAGCACTTTAGAAAACCAGATGAAACAGAGCACTTTCCTAGATTTCCCCTAATTGGAAAGGGATTTATAATTCTTTTCTCTCCATAGTATTCTCTCATAGTATTCTCCCAGGGGTGCTGGAACAATTTGTGTAGTGGGGGTGCTGAAGAGCCATTGAACCAAACTGTAAACCCTGGATATAATGGAAACCACTTCAAGCCAGGGGGTGTGGCAGCACCCTAGCATTCCTAGTTCCAGCGCCTATGCCCCCTCTTCTATGTCTTACCCACAGAGTTAAGTGATTGACAATTTAATTTATTATCTCCAAAAAAATAATTACTATTTAAAAATGCTCTTCAGGTAGGAGTACAGTAAGACACCCCAGGCAAATAATGAATATTTCTTGACTTCCTGCAAAATTTCTCCATTCAGGACACAACTTTCAGTTGACTCCTAAGCTTGTGCATTTGGTTACTGTTAATTTCTGGAAAGGTAAGTGAAATGAATATGATTTTGGCAAGCTAGTGTAGCCATTTCAGGACTTCCATCAAACTCCTGGGGACAACCACACAATGTGCTATGGCTATCAGTTTCTGTATTAGAGAAGGTCAGAGGTCAGCAATAGATAGGTGCTATTAGTAGAGCTGGGTGGAGAAGCTGGCATTACACCTGCCTACACAAAGTAGCTTTAGGCCGTGCAATTGTGTTCTGGAGCTTCCTTTATTTGTATATTGTAGTGCATAGGAGCCCCAGTCATGGACTAGGACCAGCTGGGTGCTATACAAACACGGAACAAAGACAGTCCCTGCCCCATGGAGATTAAAGCTGTCCTTGCCCATTCTCCGTATTCTTATCTTGTAAATTTTCAGTACGGCACAGGTATCAAATAACAGTTTAAACTAAATGTAGACTGACTGTAAATTAATTCTATGGATTAGAATATCAAACGGCAGTATAAGATCCTTTGAGCACTAAACTGCTGGCATTTTTCCACTTGCTAGCCTAATGAATGTAGTCAAAGGATGCCAGTAGGTAACGCCACAGCAGGAAGTTGATTCTCAGGCGTAAAGCTCTGTTTACCTTAGACCACTACCATCATCAACATCATGAGGAAGTATAAGTAGTTGAACCTAACCACATTTAGGCCAAATTTTTAAAAACTAGCTGGCTAAATTAGGCTGACAAATCCATATTTTTGCACCTTGATAAGTGGTCTGATTTTCATTGTGTTGGGTACCCAGTACTTCCCATTGACTTCAGTTCCAAATGTATGGTGCTCCCTCAGACTTTTGAAAATGAAGCCATTTATTAGGTTCCCCAAAATGGATTTATAAACCTCATTTAGACAACTTGAAAAACAATTTATCTACTTTAGGTACTCATATGGCAACTATGCCCATTGTATCTGAGTGTCTCACAAACTGTCTTTCAAAATATTGGTTTTATATTTTGTTTTCAAGAACAGAACTCTATATATCAAGTCACATTCTGTGGCTTACAGTTTCAGACTTCACCTTCCTTCCTTTCTCTCTTATTCAGAGTGGTTTTTTATTGACTCCATGACTATCTGCATGTAGAGGCAGGTGACTGCAATCTGTTTGCAGACTACACTAATCATACTGTATGTACTTCTTAATAGTACTGAATCAGCAATATTTCAATAGCACGTTTCCTACTTTCCATGGTGGGGGAGTATTGCAAGGGAGAGGAATCTACTTCATGACAAGGTCTATTATTTATGTCTAACAAAAGATGTTGCACATGATGAGTAAGGTTGAATGTCTGTCTCCTTTTCTTGCTTTTTAGACTTTTAAGGATTCAGGTTATAACATGAGCTATTATAGCTCTCCAAGTCTGTAAGCCTAGTATGGAGGAATTAATGAATTAAGTTAAATTAATGGTAGGAAAGGAAGGACTCAAGGTAACAAGATATTTAAAAAAAAGAACATGTAGAATATTAAGGGTGTAGCCTGGCCCCATTGAAATGAAAGGCAAAGCTCCAATTGACTTCAATGATGCCAGGATTTTATCCTAGAGCTCTCTGATTGGCTTGAGCATGAATTTTAAAAACATTGACACATCATTTGGGTGGATGGGATCAAGGTGCACGATATTTTCAAAAGGCTTCAAGGCAAACAATATGTTTCAGTTTTAACCAGCACCAAATACATAAATAATTAACCCTCCTCTTACCTCAGTTTGTTTATGTGGCTCTTAAGAATCATATCTATCTTTCAACAGGGGAAAATAAACTGGGTTGTATGACATAAGAACTGTCCCAAAGCTGCACAAGATTCAAAGGAGGGCCCTGATGTTTACAATAACATTGATGATTTTATATCTCATGTTCATGCTTTTCTGCTCTTTTTCATTTCAGCCAGGACCGGAAAGGGAATTGCCATAATAACACAAAAATATATTTGCATCACTATCAGAATTGAATCTCGTGAAAAGTGATGTGAAAGCACTGGACAAGTAGGGTTTGTTTATCGCCAAAATACAAGATACTTTATGAGTTGCTCTTCTCTGTCTGGGGCATCCATCTCTAATTTTAGGCAGACATCTAACTGGAACCAAAGATATTTAAGTTGTCATGGGATGTGTGATTACTGCTCTTCCAATCCTCGACCTCAAGCGGAGAGATTTTCTGTTAGGCAAAACTGAACAAATGTGCAACAGACGCAGTACTAAATAGAAGTGCAGGAAATATTTGTAATGAAATTCTGTTGACTACAATGGGACCAGGATTTTGTCTCTGACAAATTCTGTGCATTCCCATTTAGAGATGCTGAAGGCCTGCTGGCCCATCAATATTGTCTTAATGAGTAGTCAGGTTGTGAAGTACTCTGTGTGTGTGTGTGGGTGTGTGGGTGTGGGTGTGCACGCACGCACGTGTGCAACAACAACAAAAAGGCCTGCAAATTAAAGGCCTGATACCATGCCATTGATATTGATGGGAGGGAGGGAGTCTTTGTTGATGTCAGTGAACTTTGGATCAGACTCTAACACAAAGGAAATTACAAAGTATTAGAGAATTTGACTTCTGTTCAGTGTAATATTAAATTACTATAGATTGGAGGAAAGTCCAAATAGTGAGTATAGAGAAACAAAAGGATCTTGCATTCTTAAAGAAAATGGGATATAGTAATCACATTCAGGAAAAAAAATGCAATAAGGAAAACAATTTGATGTAATATTCTGTTGGCAAAAAAGATATCTCATTTTCAATTTAATATTAAAGAATTGCACACATTAATTCTCTTCAGTTTTCCAATATACATGTATGAGCTGCAGATTGAGCTATGCTATTCATCATAAATATTATTTGCCAATATAATATCCAGAATACTGACTCTGATGGGAGAGGACAACTTACATTCCCCATATTGCTAGTTCTCCTCATACTGTATATGTCATGATATAGTAGCATTATTAGTTGTTTTAAAAAATTAAAAGGTATACAGCATTGTTGACAGTACATTCAGTTTCTTATATATGCAGTAGTAGAGAGGGTATTGAATATCTAAGATAAGAGAATACAGCAGACTTGACACAGTGTTCAATTATTTACACATATTATTCTAAAAGTTATATCAATTAATTGCTTTTAATCAGTTGATTCTACTGGCTTTCTTCAATAAAGGCAATAAAAAAGGCAACAGTTTTCATCCAGATATTAGAGCACAGGACTGGGATTAATGAAAACTGGATTCTGTTCCTAACTCTACCTCTAGCTTGATGGGAGACCATAAATAAGTCATTTGGCCTGCATTTTCAAAAGTAACTTTGAAATTAAGGGGCTCTGCGTAGGCACAAGAGTCCACCTGTGTGCATCTCTTTGTAGGATCAGAGCTTTATAAGTTTTCTGAGGCAAGGACCTTCTCTTTAGCTATGTTTTAACAGTGTCCAAAGCCACAGGTCGCCGGTTCTTACTAGGGACTTTGGGTGTTACTACAATATAAATGTTTGTTATTATTGTTAATAATAACAACTCTGGGAGACGAACACAGAGACCAGAATGGGAGAAATAATTGTATTTGCATACTATCGGAGATCCACTGTTCTGCTGCCTAAAACTTGAAGAATTGACATCCCTTTGGTTAAAGTGGTCACAAAGAGCTGGCAAGCTCCTTAACTTGGTCCTCAGCACTCCAAAATTTGTTACAAATAAATAGGCATGTAGCCCAGTCTGCAGTAGGGACACACAATAGTAATTTGCCTTTTTTTCTTCTTCTTTTTTTTTTTTTTTGGTCTATTTCAGAAATAAATACCAAAGAGAATTCTTTTCTGTCCCTGTCTGTGCCGTATGCCAGTTTCACACACACAAAGCATTTCATTAGAAATTTCAACTCATCCCAGCTCTTGTGGCTTGGACTCCTGTCCTGGTTATAGTAAAGAATAAAAGACGTTAATCGTGTTAAGTGGGAGTGCTACATGTTTTGAGAATAGCTTCAGAATGTATTCTTTCAACAGCAAAGGTTACATTAGAGCTCTGGAATTCTTGTTGAGAGGCTGCAACAATTAGAGAAGCTTTCCTTTTCCTATTCCTTTTCTTAATCAGATTGTTTAAGGGCTTCTTAGGTAACTAACACCATGAGAAAAGAATGAGAATCTTAAGAACATCATAATAGGCACAAAAATAGGGCCAATTTTCCCATTACACAACTAAATTGGAAAGGAAGGAAATGAAGACATCAGCGGATGAAATTAATGCAGTTGTAGCATACTGTAGTCAGAGTAGTTTGTTTGCTCTAATCTCATATGTGGTATAAGAAAGTGTGGATTTTTTTAAAAAAAAAATGGACCCCAGCTGCAACTAATCACAAATAAGCTAGGTGGAATCAACAGTGATGATCTAGTAGAGAAGTAAATGCTCCTCTGTTTTTTCTGGAAGAAAAAAAGAACCAAATGTTCCAAAATGTAAGGTAGCGGAGATTGCTAAATAAAGACCGCTGTTATTGTACTTTGTTAATGCCGTATAAATTTTTGTTGGAGCCTCTAATTGATGAAAACATAATATAGTTGCAGAAGCAAACCCACGTTACCGCCATAGAACTTTCTAGCTGGAACCAAATTAGATTTGCGAAGCTTAAACGCGACCATGACACACATTAAAACAAACAAACAAATAAACAAAAAAACCCTTTAACTTTAGCAAAGTTACTTAAAACCCAATCTAGAAAATCACTTAGGCCCAGATTTTCGAGGTATTTAAGCACTGTTGTGCTCAGTATTGCAATGTCTGATTTAGGAGCCAAACAATCATTTTCAAAAATGATGTAGGATTGAGGCTCCTAAGTGCCTAAATCACTTTTGAAAATGAGATGTAGGCTCCAAATATGTTAGTCATTGCAATGCTGAGTACAGCCATACCTAACCACTTTTAAAAATCTGGGTTGTTTCATTAATGACTGTAAAACACGGTGAAATCCAAAGAGTGTTACATTTAGTGCAAAGTGTCATTACTAATTTTTTGTGTGTTGTTTTATTCTATTTTTGAGTGTAAATGTTAAAGTACAAATATTATAAAAGCACACAACAAGATTAACAAAATCACATACAATGATGACACATGGATATTTCTGTCTTGTCAAGAAATTGGTTCTGTGAATGAGCTCAGATTCAGGCCACTTTGTATGATTTGTATGCTCACTCTTACTAATAAATGGAAGATTAAATTACTGCCAAGTAGGACCTATTTTAAGGGCTGTGTGGATGTATATGGTATAAGGGCCTAGTGCTGGCTCTCTCCAAAGGGGGTGAATTTCACCCATGGTGACTGACAACAATGCACAACTTTCTGTCTGGAAGTTTAGATAAAATGAGGGCATGAAAAGGTAACATGGGACTAAGTGGAGGGAACACAGAAATAGTAGGGTGAAGGAAGTTTTACATTTTGCTGTTCCATGTACCTTCTGAATGTAGAATCATAGAAATGTTGGGCTGGGCAGGGCCTCAAGAGGCCATCTAGTCCAGCTGCACTGAGGCAGGACCAACTATACTTTTAGACCACCCTGACAGGTGTTTGTCTAACCTGTTCTTAAAAACCTCCAATGACAGGGATTCCACAACCTCCCTTGGAAGCTTATTCCAGAGCTCAAGTACCCTTATAGTTAGAAAGCTTTTTCCTAATATCTAACCTAAATCTCTCTTGCTGCCAATTAAGCCCATTACTCTTTGCTCTACCTTCAGTGAGCATGGAGAACAATTCATCACAGCCCTCGCAATAACAGTCCGTAACATATTTGAAGACTATTATCAGGTCCCCCCTCAGTCGTCTTTTCTCAAGACTAAACATGCCCTTTTTTCACCTTTCCTCATAGGTCAGGTTTTCTAAACCTTGTATCATTTTTATTGGTGTCCTCTTAACTCCCTCCAATTTGTCCACATATTTCCTAAAGTACGGTGCCCAGAACTGGACACAGTACTCCATCTGAGGCATCACCAGCACTGAGTAGAGCAGAACAATTACCTCCCATGTCTTACATATCATACTCCTATTAATACGCCCCAAAATGATTATTAGCCTTTTTAGCAATTACATCACCTTGTTGACTCATTTTCAATTTATGATCCACCACAACCCCCAGATCCTTTACAGCAGTATTACTGCCTAGACAGCTGTGTATTTGATGTGTCCTTCCTAAGTGAAGTACTTTGCACTTGTCTTTACTGAATTTCATCTTGTTGATTTCAGACCAATTCTCCATTTTGTCAAGGTTGTTTTGAATTCTGATTCTGTCCTCTTAATTACTAGCAACATCTCCCAGCTTGGTGTCATCCAGAAATTTTATAAGGATATTCTCCACTCCATTATCCAAGTCATTAATTAAAATGTTGCATAGTACCAGACCCAGGACAGATCCTTGCAGAGAGTCACTAGATAATGTCCTTCCAATTTGATAGTGAACCACTGATAACTACTCTCTAAGTCTGGTCTTGAACCAGTTTTGCACTCATCTTATAGTAATTTCATCTAAATCACATTTCCCTAGTTTGCTTGTGACAATGTCATGTGGTACTATGTCAAAAAATCACTAAAACCAAGATGTCTACAGCTAAGATTTGATTCTATTCCTAACTAGAATTACTCCAGATTCTTACTGATATAAGAATTTGGCCTCAGTGTTTTAAATTGTTCTCAAGGTGGTTTAAAAACATGTGGCATAGTTTGCAGCTACTCTGAAATGTGCATATCATATCACAAGTAACATAACAAAACATAAAACTCAGTCATTGCAAACACTCCAAATCAGCCTTGAATTGAGTTTGGTCTTTATCCCTGCACCAGTTTTGACTCATCTAAATTCTTTTGTGTGCATGTACTTTTCTTGGAAGTAGTATGCCAGTGTTTTGCTCATTCCTGATATCTGTGAATGTTTCAGGTTGAAGTTTGACGATATTCATTAGGACAGGTCACCTGATGGAAATCAGTTTCAATCCACAAAATAAAATTTTCTAGAATGGTGAGTATCTCACTTCTAATTTTGCTCAAAACTAAACTCTTTTGCAAAATCATAGAAGTGTACAAAATTTGTTGAGCCCAAGCTAAGTTTTGTTTACATTCTTTTGGTCATTATTATTATTTATGAATTGTACAACACCAACCATGTGCCAGGGACTCCAAGTGGCTCAAATGAAAACAAAACAAAAATAGTGATTTAATCGGGTATAGGGTATGCAATCTGGACCTGATTTAAAAATGTAGGTGGTTTCAGTTGGAATCAGAAGAGTTTAGTCATATCAGTACTAGTCTTACATAACCATATTTGATCCAGCAGGTAAACTCAAACACATTTCTACAAATACTACCTTACTGGGAACTGTGTGAGATGTGTTAATATAGTTCCTGGATAGGCAGTGTGGATTTTCAGTTTGCAAAGCAGTTTCATTATGGTAGTTAAAATGTGTTAACAAAGCCTAAATATTAGAATGTACTATATATTATAGATGGGCAAATTGTTCATAAGAATAATTTATTTTGTGAATTTCAACTCCTTTTTATGAATTGTCCACAAACAGAATGTGATTTTTCTTGACCATACAAGTTGTTAGAAATAATTTGAACAATTTTGTGCATAAGTAGTTCATCTGAAGTATTTGATAATCAAAATTTGAGCTGATTTCACCGGCCATATAGGTCACATGCCATGTCTATATACTTGGATAGGATTAAGCCTAACTGTTTGAATTGGGTTTCCACCATGAAAATTTATGATTACCAATTTAGGATTCATTTTCTCAAAGTTATCTGAAATGTACACTTAAAATATGTTGTTTTGGTGAACCTTCCTGTCAATCATTCATTAGCATGATCAGATAAAGTGCACATGAAATATATAGGAACACAGTTCAAGTGAATTCATTTAAAAATTGCAATGAACATTTTGTAGTCAGTTTTTGTTCAATATTCACCCAGTTCTGCTGAAAATTAAATAATTTCTAAAGAAAATGAAAGGCCACCTGATAAATGTAGAGTTGACCGCATGCAGAAAGAAACTTTTGAGGCTATTATTCAGATAACAAGGCTCCTCATGGAAAAAAAGCACCTAACAATTAATTCATCATTGCATATCCCATAGTAAGAATGTTCCAACTTGTCTGGGCAGAAGCAAACTTGTGTTTCAAAAAGACAGTTAAAATAAGAATGAAAAAACATGCAGCCTGTTGGAGTCATCATACATACCAATGTTTCAAAATGGGGAGGCGTAGGAGTGTTCAGTAGAATTCTAAATTAGCAGGGTGTGTTCCAAAGCAGATTTATTCAATCAGTGGTTCTTTAGACTCCAGACCAGCAGTGATTTCAGATTTAACTTGTTCATGCATGCTTCAACATAGGAGCCAGGTTTCCGAACTGGCTCATCAGAGTAAAAGTTCCTATACTGAATCTGTCGGATTCCCCTTCAAAAAGGAATACTTAGCAATGCTCTAGTATTTCAAAGAACTTCACAAACATTAACTAGTTAGATTTCACAACACCCCGGTGTGTCAGACAATTAAGTATGAAAATTCCCATTTGCTGGATGAGGAAGCTGAGGGACAGAAGTTAAGTGATTTGCTGAAGGGCCCAGAAAAAAGTGTAAGACATGGAACAAGAACGCTCTAGTTAATAGCCCTGTGCCCCAAATCATTTTGGGCAGACATAAAATCTTATCCTATATACCATGAGTCCTTAGTGTTATCCCTTTCTCTTTCTTCCCAACTGAAAGAATTGCTAAGGGTTAATGAGAGCTAAAGATCTTGCACAGTATGTGTGTATATATACTGAGGTTACAGTTTTCTGTTCTCCCATTTCAATCAGTGTCTTATTCTTGGATTTAAAAGACTAGAGGATCTCAGTGGCTCTGAGATGGAGAGTGAAAGCAGTGATTGTATCAAGAACTGAACCTCTCACAGTGGCAGATAAGTGTCAGTGGATATCTCCCTTCCTTGTTTACTGTTTAACAACTGCAGAGGAGGCCATCAAAATTGCTGGCTAGTGATGGTTATGAAATACCATTAGATACATACATTCCCAAAGTACACAGCTCCATGTGTAAGGGTCTGTTGGTCGCTTTCTGAAACTTAGTATGTTTTTTGTGGTTGGAGGGGAGGGTTGTTTTTGGTTAGTCGTCTCCCAATACCAGGATAAAGGGGAAGGGACGAAAAGGAGTCAGGATTCTGAGGCGAACAGGACCAATGAGCAGAGGCCAGCACTGCAAGTCAGCCAGATTGACATGGCAGGCAGGCCAATGAGGAAGTCGAGAGCCCAGGGCCCATCCTCTGTTTGAGCACCCACCAGTCACAGCTGTTTGGCAGCGCCCACAATCAGCTAATTGGGGGTGCCACCAAACAGGTGAGGGGGGATGCCGCCAAACAGCTATGCGGATGCTCGGGAAAGGGATTGGGGGAGGGAGGAGACCAGCAAGTGGTGGGGGAAGGGGCTTGGGGAGGGAGCAGAGTGGGAGTGGGAAGAGGCAGAGCGAGGGCGAGGCCTTGGGGGAAGGGCTGGAGTGAGGACAGGGCCTGGGAACAGATCCGGGGGTGGAGCATCACCGGGGAAAAGTAAAAGTTGGCGCCGATGATCCTGGGGATATGCCACACAAGCAGTGTCACTGCAGCACATCCAGATCCAGGAAGAAGACGCCAAACTTGTAAATTTGTTGTAACTGTAAAGTTGATTGCACTTGAGAGATTGTTGCATCGCGCTGCAACCCAGCCATTTCCTCCTCACTATGCTTATGCTGTGAAGTGCTTTTTAATCCCCAAGGAAATGGTTTTGGGTGTGACTACATTGTATCTATATTTTTAAGTGAAGTGAGGGGATTACTGGTTAAAAGGGTAACAAGTGAGTTAGGACTATCCTGGAGCAGGTGCACCCTCATCCCTGCCCAGAGGTGCCCATGAAGAGACTGAGGTAAACATCCAGGAACCTCTGACCTCAGCTGTCCCTGTGTGATGCAAGTCCTGTTCACATGGGACTGGGAGGGAAAGTCAAGGTGGGCAGGTACCAGGGTGAAATGAATCAGGGCAGCGACTCAGATCCTTTCATCACTTGTTTCAGCCGGGGTACTGTGCACATAGAGAAATTCCCCTACTACACATTCTGACAAATCCCCTGCTTATACATATGTTACTCGAGGGTTGTGACTGTGATCCATACACAAGCTAGCTGATTTACATACACTGGCACCAGTTTTGGGGTCTGGCCTCATTACACTCAGTGCAAGATCCCCCTGGGTGCCCTAACTTCTGCCTTGTTGCCTGTGGCCTTCAGGAAACATTCCGGCTGCCACGAATAGCCAAACTACAAAGATACTCTAACCACACCTTTGACTACGAGCTGAAAACATGTCCACCACCACTGAGGTGGAGTGGCATAAAGCCTCTATGGCGGCTCTTCATTACCCAGGCATATGACCTGCAGAACTCCTCATTAGCAGGTTAAGATGGTTTCATGGCCTGTTTGCACTCTTGGAGCAACACAAAAGGTCATAAATAGAACTAGTTTAATTTTTTTATGAAAAGTAGAGTTTCATCAAAAAAACATTTTTGCAGGAAAACATCTGGTGACCAAAAAAATAAATTTTTGATGGAAAACTTTGAAATGAATCAAATTTGTTCCCACACTGGGAACAATAAAATGAAGAGTCTTGTGGGAATTTTATTTCCTTTCTTTTTTTCCTGTACTGCATTCTAACTTTTTAAATGGTCCTTTGCTATGAAAAAGTTAGCGACAAAAAGAAAAATGCCACAGAGAAAACATGTCCACTATAAAAGTTGAATTTCAAAAGTTGATTTAAAAAAAAAATTAGAGATGGGGGAACATTTCAGAATTTTGTAAACTCCTTGCTTTTTAAAATCTGACCTGAATCAAAAATGTCTATTTAAACAGAATTGAAATGAAAATTTCAATTCAAATCAAAATGATCCAAATATTTCAATTTCTTTTTTCTCATTTTCCTGAAAAAAATTAATATTAAAATTTTTGTTTTGAAATTTTTCATTGGAGGGGGAAAAAATGTTTTTTCCCACCAATTCTAGTCCTAAGGGACTTCTCAGCTGGATAAGTTTGGAGTGGAAAATTGATCATGTAAAGGAGAAAAACTTCATACTACAATCAAATGCACCTTCTATTTTGTTTTTCTTTCATCACTTTCATTTTTGTCCATTCAACTTGTCTAGCTTGTTTGTCTGGGGCAGTTAAGGGGGAAGCAGCTGTCAAGAAGGTAATTTTGTCCCACTTTTCACTGATCTATGGTCTTTCCTAAATTCTTCCTTAAAGATGCAAGCTTACTTGAAAGTCTTCCTCAACTCTTGCATGCAACTCTAAAATATATGGTTTGTTTACATATAATATTTTGTTAGACCATTTAGGCTATCTCTACTAAGTCTCCTCTGAAACTATAACAGGAAGCTGGAGAAAGATATTATTCTCCTAAATACAAACAACAGCTCTACGAGACAACCATATCAAATGTTTCTGGTCTAACTCCTAAACTCTGGTGGTTGATATCTGCTCTGTTACCTTAGTGCAATTCCCACTGCAGTCAATAACAATAATAGCCATGTAAAAGAGGCAGAATTGTGCCCCTTGTTGTGTAAGAAAGGAAGCATAAGGTGCTGCATGCTCACAATGATCACACTCAGCTACAGACACTGTATCCAAGGAATCTACTTACTGACTCTTTGTAAGACAGCCATCTGTTCACATTAGTTTTAGCTACAGCTGCAGAGTTTCAGGTGAACTCTTTCTCGAGAAGAAAAGGAGTACTCGTGGCACCTTAGAGACTAACCAATTTATTTGAGCATAAGCTTTCGTGAGCTACAGCTCACTTCATCGGATGCATACTTTCCACAGTATGCATCCGATGAAGTGAGCTGTAGCTCATGAAAGCTTATGCTCAAATAAATTGGTTAGTCACTAAGGTGCCACAAGTACTCCTTTTGTTTTTGTGAATACAGACTAACACGGCTGTTACTCTGAAACCTTTCTCTAGAAGGTAGTTAATATGATGGTAGAATAATCTGAAGACCTTTTCAGGTGGAACAGGAAAGGGTGAAATAAAATTAGACAGGACCAATGCCAGTGACCTAATTTCTGGTATTGGCAGCACCCTAGGCAGGATTTTCAAAGCAGAGTGCATCTGAGATCACAGTGTTAGTAGTGGACAGAAAAGAAATGGGGAATTCTCATAAGTCAAAGGATGGAATAGAATATTCTTCTTATATTTATATACAAATATATATTTATAAGCAAAATACTTCATTAAGATAGAGTTAATGGTCAGAATGTATCTCACTTATTTAGAAAAGGTCCACAGAATACTATATAACCTCTGTCTGGAATCTCTGGATGGTATGTTTTTTTGAAGTAGAGACTCAAAATGTTTATGTACATTGCTTAGCACAGTGGGGCCTCCGGTCTATAGATTCTACTTTACCTGCCTGCCTTCCACATGCTCAGCAGAGATTCTCAGCAGTTGCCACTTGTCATGCAAATCTTTCCTAAGTGAGTAAATAAATTACAGCCCTGTGATGTTTCATGAGCCCCACATGGAGGGGAAGGGAATGTTTTCAATATATATAGTTAACAAATTACCGGGAATATCCATGTTGATGAGAACTGTTGTGATACTGATGTTTGTTCAACGTACATGGTGTTCAGAGCGATGGTAGAACTGTATCTTATATATAACAGGGAAGGGGAAATACTGAAAATAGGTCATAGCCTGTTCAGGTTTATAAACTTATTAAAAAAAAGATTGGCCCAGATCCACTTGTGCTATGGTTGCTTTGCACCAGTTTGGAAGTGCCAGCCAGATAGCATACCATAAAGCCACCAGTGTAGAATTCCTCCAAGCATTGTGGGTTGCCTCTAGATGGTGTAGGGCAGTATATCTAGAGAGTGTTTTTCTACGTTGCTTCTACACCCGAATAATTCCCAACTGCTTTAACGGCCTGTAGGAGCCATAGGCAGACAAGCAAAATTCAGTTAGCACTTTGGGGTGCTCTCCCTTACCCCTTATCCCTGACTGCCCCCAGGATTTCATAAAAGATAGTTCACTCACTTTTACTTCTCCCTCATCTCCTAAACTGCATTGAGTGCAGAACAAAGTCTATGACTGAGGCCAATATATCTATATGTACCGTACAAACGTGGATCTTCTATCAACAATTAAGAAAAAATTCTTTCCCAGGGAAGATGCTTTGGTTCCATTCAATTGCAGCTCATTTCAAAATTATATTACTTGAACATTCTATCATGGGAATAATTCAAATGGGGCAGAAAGCTTTCTGTACTTGATGGAGTTTCCCTGCCATGTGATTCACAACAACGTATTTTGAATAATAGCAAACTCCATTAAAAAGCAATCTCATTTAGATTATATCACCAGAGTGTACACACACAGGAATCACCTGAAGCTCACATGAAGCACTTGCTAATGCATGTGTTGATTTAATCCAAAATGTGGTTTAATTTTAAAAAGGTAAATTGGAACAACTTTCCCTATGTGCCTGAAAATATGCTGTCTATATTTTGCCTTGCACTGATAATAACCTTATATGAAATGGCATATGGAATACTATCCTATCAAAAACTTCTGCTGACATCCAGGATGAGAGTGAAGCCAAGGAAAAATATAGGAACGAGGTATACAGTTTTCCAAAGCATCTAAGTGACTTAGGACCATAAATCCCAATTTCAAAAAAGACTTAGGCTCCTAAGTGCCTAAATCACTTTTGAAAATGGCAGTTTATCTCCTAAATTGTTTAAATGCTTTTGAAAATGTTATCCCAGGTCTAACTGTTTATCAGGATTGCTTACATCTGTGCTTCACTTTTTCATTTACTTTGCTGCCTGACCTTGGGCAAGTTACTTGGGCCCAAATCTTCCAAGGTATGTAGCTAACTAACTCCCATTGATTTCCCTGCAGGTTAGGCGCCTAAATATCTTTGAGGAGCTGGATCTCAGTGCTTGAGTCTGTTGAGCTTTAAAATAAGTATTAATCTGCCCTTACAGAGGTGCTAGTAAGGCTAACTAACTGATCAATGTTGTGAAGTGCTTTGAGATTCTTGGATGGAATGTACTATATTCGTACAACCCATTTTTATTATTTATTTGGACTAGGTGCTTTACACTGTATTTTGAAACATGGGGCCCTGCTGAGACAAACTTACAATTTGTATAAAGTTATGAAGTAAAGTGGATAACAAGATAATCATAGAAGAAAGGAAGACAAGGGTTATTAAAATAGTGTTGTCTATTTTTTGTACTTGTAGTGGGTCAGATTCTGGCTTCCAGTCTGGCTGCTTTGTGCCTCTCTAGTAGTGCAAAGTAGCTGGAAAGCCAGGTTAACTCAGTCCCTGGGCATTCACCTTGCAAAGAGGAATCACCAGGTGGCATAGTGCCAGTATAGAGACTCTACGGCACGGCCTGTCTTGGCCTCTACGTAAGGGGTGTGCTCAGGGTACCTCTGAGCCCTGGCTGTTCCAGGCTGCCAAAGAACAGCCCCTTGGGAGCTGTGGGTAGCCAGGTGTAAATTAAATTAAAATAGCCTTTGGGCTGGTCTAACTTATAATGGGCACTAAAATTATCTCAAGTGAGCCCCAGAATGAGGGAAACTGCAAAAGTGGGCTAAGGTATTAATCCTTCTTGAACTACACCATATGCAGCTCCGAGGCAAGGCCAATATGTTTTAACCAACCTTAGTTTATGTTACTGAAACAGTTTTAGTTTGCTTGTTGCTATGGGTTTATTTAGAGAGGAACTCGGGTATGAAGTAGGCAAGGAGCGAGGTGAGAAGGGGGAGCAAGAGAGGGAATGAGGTAAAAGGAAAGGTGAAACTGAAAGGTAGGAGGTGAGGAGGGGAAAGGCAGGATGCAGCAGCATAATGGACAGGAAAAGAGGTTATTTTGGAAAATACGTCGAACTCAGCTCCTTTTTTTTTTACACAAGGTGATTCAGCGCCTGTGTATCAGATCATGTCTCAACTGCAAAGGATTTGTTGCAAGAAGAAAATCATAAAACCAACAGGTGCCAAGAAGATGCCTGTTTCCAGGTTTGAAGAAAAACGAAGGGGCTGGAAGTTAATTTGAGCTACAAAAGTTGAGGAAGAAGCAAGAGCCCTAGGGGAGAGTGAAAAGGTATCACTTCTTCCTTGAGAAGCCTCTTTCACTAGGCACCACCAACGAGCTGTGTCTGTTTGTTTCTCTTGAAAATCTACCTCTGCTTCTCCACCTCATTTCTCACTGGATTATCAGATGCAAAGATTGGGGCTGCAAAAATACAATCTAGCTTTTCCCCCATCATTATTACAAATAATATTTTGTGAAGTGCCCAGGGGCTTCTTGGCCACTGGTGCCCTATAAATAAAAGATAATGATAATCATTATTATTCTTATTTTATTATATTAATAAGGAAAATGAATGCTGCATTTAGAAACACCAAATGCCTGACCACTCCTTTTTATTTTGCAGGGGAGGGAAGGCAAAATGGGCCAGCTAGCTTCACTACCTAACAAGTGTTAGGCTTTTCCTATCCTGCATTGGTAAATATTTTATATGGTTAGTTGAGTTGCTCAAAAAGCAACAAAACCAATCAGTAGGGGCCAAATGACAAACACCACTGAACATCCCTCCCCATCCCCCACCCCTCCATATACATACACACAGAGGAAGCAGGCAGAGGATTTTATACCTCGCCTGTAAACTGATTCCAGAGCTAAAGCTGTGAAGGAAAGCTCACAAGAACTGCAGTTAGCCAACTGCCATATGCCCTGACAAAGCTACCAACAGCAGCAGTGAGCCCAGGGAGTGCTTTTATCATTAGCCCCTCACCCAGCAGTGGAGGAAACTCATTTAGCCCCATGCTGGACTTTCATTAGGACAGACTTGCATCAGATGGTCACAGTGTTTTGGTGCCAGTGTCGCATGGCCCTTTGTTGGGGACGTGGCCATATCTCACCCCAGCAGGGATTCCCAGATTGGAGCTCTTGTCATCGACAGATGCCAAGACAGCAGCAGTAGCAGCCACAACGGCAGCTTGACTTGGTGCTATCTTTTATGTTGGCATTTTGTGGCCTTAAACCTTTACTTTTTAAATATTCTCCTTACTGTTAGTTCTATTCTAAGCAGGACTGGGGGAGAGGGAGGAGAAAGCAAGAAATGCCTGAAATTATCATTTGAAACTGGAGCAAATAGCAAGGAAACTGTCACTGACAATCATTATTTCTAACCTCGGCTCTGTAATAAAAAGTCAATGAAGCAAGAGATGTCAATATACTCTAATACAAAGATGTGACTTTTTTTTCCTCCTCACATCTTCAGTTACTTATGTTAAAAACGTACAGAAGTGGAACACAGGCATCAAAAAGAGAAACATATTTGTCTTCTTCAAAAAAATCATTTCAGCATTACTGTTTGCATTATTCACATTACAGCATTTTGGGGGAGCTGTAGTGAAATGTACATTTTTAAATGCTGGCTTGTGAGTTGGCGTTTCTTTAAAATCCATAACAATTCTGTCAAAGAGCGAGTGAAAAATAAGAAGAAATAACAAAGGTGGCAGGTGGCCTTGATTGTTTTTATTACCATTCCCCCCAAAGAAAAGAGGGATGTTCAAAATTTAAATTCCCAACCTTTTTTTAGATGAGTGCACTACAGTACAGTGTAGATATTTTATAAAATGAAGTATGCTAACAAAAAAAATTCTTTGATTTGCAAACTCTGCAGACTCAGCCAGCCTCCTTTAATGAACTGCTGTGTAAAAATTCAAAACAAAAACAAAAACCTAAAAGCAAATCCAGAGCCATACAAGAAATTAGAAAATGTATCTCCTTATCTGGCCCTCATCACCATGCTCACAGCTCGCAGTCTTTAACAGATTTGTCCTGACAACATCCTTGTGAGCAAGGGAAATAATAATATCCCCCTTTTACAGATGGGGAACCAAGGCACAGAGAAACTAGGCTCAGATTTTAAAGGTCTAACTCCAACTGAAATCATTTGAAATCAATGGGAATTAGGCACCTAAATACCTATGAAAATCTGGCCCCAAGCAATTTGGCCAAAGTTACATCAGTAACTTGTAGCAGAGCAGGGAACTAAACCTAGGTCTCCTGAATCCAAGACCAGTCCTCAGATGGCTGCATCAACCTTTATTATCACTCACATATTTAACTATCACAGTTAATTCAACTAGCCAGTATTCCCCATTGATTTATGTCAAAGAGGCCTTGCTTTGCTATATAATGCATTTATATAGACAAGGTGGTGTTGTGTAAACTTTATGAGATTAGGTTCCAAAAGCTGAGAGTTTTAAATGCACTAGTTAATATTTTGTGATCATTTGTTAGTTCTGACAAAATCAGAAGATTGACGGCTTGAGTCTCTGCTCCACGATACCAGGTTTACGTGAGCATAATTTCATTGGGCCAGATCCAGTGACCTTAATGGAAGTATGCTAATTTACTCCAGCTGAAGATCTGGTCCATTGACATCAGTGCGATGACATCAGCCTAATCTGGGGCAACAGAGTGGAGACTCAGACCCATTATGTAAATTTGAGGTTGAAGATACTAATAAAGAGGAGGTAAAGTGAATCAGTGTGTATAGTAATACTTCATTTTTAGGTGTATGTTCAAGAGGATGTCTTTAATTTTTAGATGCAAAATCAGCACTGATTAAATTTAGGGCCTGAACTGGTGAGATGCTGGCCACCCTAGTAATGTCAATTAATGTTTGTCCCTGATTTGCTTTGCCTACTGTATATTTAGCAGTGGTTTTCAAAGTCATTGCTGCTGCAGGTAGTTCTCTTGTAGAAGAGAGCTGGTATTCTTTTACAGATTTTTGAGTTATGGGGAAACCATCTCCTCAGGAAAATCATGCATTTCTTCTGAAAGAAGTGCTGTGAATAGCTTTTTTGCCCATTTGTTTCTAGGAAGCAAATAGAAAGGAGAAATGTAAGCTTATGAAAAATCAAGTCAGGAAAGTACACGAAATGGACAGAAGTATTGAAGAGTAATTATCTTATTTAGCATATAGGCTCCTTTGATTTTTTTTAAAAAACTAAAAATGTAAAACAAATAAGAATAAAAAGACATTAAATGGCTAACCCAAGAAATGTAGTAGCAACACAAGGAGCAGTTAATAATGTCTCAGCATTTCAACCAGTTAGTGCTCGAGATAACAGCTGAGCTTTAATGTTACTGAACTAGGCCATCACAAGTCTCTGAAAGCATGTCAGGTAATATGAGGTTTAGTAAACAAATTCAAGTCCATGTGCAGGTGAACTGTGTTGAAGCGCCACCTACTGAAACATTGCTACAACACCCCTTCCCTGCTTAGGAAGTTTGTCTGCAGGCCTGAAACTGGCATTTGCTATACTACTGCAAAAAAAATGATTCAATAATATATATATATAATAAAATCCTATTTTGTCAGGCACAGTTTCTTTTATGAATCATCTTGCATCTACCACATTTATTACTATTTTCATGCTCTGTGTGTGTGTGTAAAATACAAAGAAGAAAGCCGTGTGTGAAATGACAAAAGGTTGGATTATTTTACAAAAGAGACATCTCGGCATTAGGGGGTAGGCTAGCCCTTAGTTTTAATTGCTTCCATTTGTCCTCTGTCTTGATTTAGAATTAAATAGATTTCAATGAATGTATTCTGACCACAGGAAGGAAAAATGTTAAACATTTTAATTATATAGGGAGTGAAACAAAGCAAAAGTAGAAAAATGAAAATAAAATATAAAGAAAGAAAAGCTAATTAATGGAACATTAATATAAGAATTTAATGTAATGAAGCTCAGTCTGGTTTGTAGAATGGAAAGGAAACCAACTTTATCATCTTCAAAAGAAATGAGCACAGTTTAGTACTGAGCATACTGGGTCCAGCACAACTGGGGTGGCATTAACCAAGCTATCAGCACCAAAAGGATTGGTTATGATTTGGGACTGACTTTGACCTACATAGTTCAGAAACTTTGGGCTGGATTCTGTACTCTTGCAATCAGTGGGAATTTGTGGAGCATCAGGAATTCAACATCAGGCTATTAAATACTCGACTTATAATTATTTAAAAAAACTCATGCTAACAAACTCTATCAGTTTGTATCATAAGTCCCATTCTCTACTGCAAACATTTGCTGTGGACCTAAATGTGACAGAAGAGGGGCACATTCTGTAATGTGGTGTCCATGCACAACGCTTCATGCAAATGCTTTCATGCACATTCTGCAAGCACTATCACGATTATGGGAGGTAATAGATTTTAGTATTTGTACATGCAGCTAATAGAATTTACATAGCAAAATCATAATCCAGATGGATATTCTGCATATAAATTCTATTGCAGACTGGTTATCACTCATATGTGTCACCTACCCACAGGTGAGAATGATTAAAAAGTGGAGAGTGGAGGAGCTGCAGAAATGGAGATCAGGCAGAGGCCTCTTTGAGTGGTTGGTCTACAGTGTGTCTCAGCTTGTGCAAAACTTGGTGCTGTTTTGAAAGTTTTATTACTTTCCTAAAACCTTGGTCAAGTTCATTAGGGTTTGTACCCTGTTGGTGAACCTTGAGCAAGTTTGAAGCAAACGAGGCCCAGATTGTCATTTTGGGTGGAAACCATCAAAAATTCAATTTTTTAAAAAAACCTGAAACTAGGCAAAACTTGGCGGTTTCAGTTGAGTTTTACTTTGAGTTTGTAGTTTTTATTGAATCAAAGTGAAACTCAAAGAGCATGAAACTTAGCCTTGCTGAAATGAAAGTGGAAAAAGCTTAGTACACCCGCATCCCCAAACTGTCAAGTTATGCATAGCTCAGTCCCAAAACAATTGTGGTGGTGACGTTTTCAGAAATTTTTGGCCACAGGTTTGCATGATTGATTAGAAGGTACTCTGTCATCATTTAGGGCTTGATGCTGATCCACTGTAATCGGTTAGAGTTTTGCCATTGACTTCAAGCCGTTCAGTGACCTGTAGCTCACGAAAGCTTATGCTGAAATAAATTTGTTAGTCTCTAAGGTGCCACAAGTCCTCCTGTTCTTTTTTCAGTAGCAAAAAGTGATTAAAAACATCACCATTTGTACAATAGACCAAAACTTTCCAACTTCATATTACAGTTTCTTGAGTAAATGTATTTTTTCAAGTATGTGAATAAAAATGCACATGATAAACTGTAACAGCCCCCAAAGCAAGCATGCAAAGAAGGCAATTTAGGCAGGTAATAAATAATGGAGTTTTGTGTGTATGTGTTTTTGTAACTCTCTAAGTACATATTTATATTGTGTGTTTACACAATAGACCACAGTGTCAGCTTTCAGCCTCATAACTGCTATAGCAGAGTTTAAAGAAAAATTACTACTGTTAAAAGATAAGATATTAAACTGCAAGAAATTACATTTGTTTAATGTTAAAGAGTCAGACTCCGAGCAATGTGGTGAAGTTCAGACATGCAACTCAGTTGAAGTTAGTAGACTCTTGCTTACACCATCTAAGAAATTAGGACATTTTGTGTTTAGAGCTGCAGAGGTTACAAAGCAGAACCCCAGACTGAAAAGCATTTGGGGGTTGTCTGATCCATATCTGAATTTGGCAAATCCCTATGTCTATATAATGGGTCAAGCCAAAATAAGCAAAGCCAGCACAAAGGTCCGACCATCAAAGTTAACTGAGTTCAAAATCCAGATGCGAATGTGGCTGCCTGAGCCCATTTCTTAAATTTCCAGTGCATTTTCTCTGGGCATGGAAGGGATCTTTAAACAGTGGGCCATTGGTTTCATTAACTTCTTTGGGTCTTGACATCTTGTAATTTATTGTGTCATAACTATCTGCATTATATAACATTCTATGCAAAACTCAAAACTATATTAAAAGCAAACTATTGATTAAGCAAAACTGAGTGAATGCAGATGGTCAGATCTTTTTGAGTGTACTAGAAATTTTAATTCAAGAAAATTAACACATTTTTAGCTCTGAACATATCCATCTGCTGGACTGCATGGTGTCATCTTGTCTCATCTGCAGAGCCTAAAGAAATGGGACTAATTACATCTGTGCCCTACATCCAAAATTACCTTTACATCAGATTCAGAAAAAGGTGTACACAAAATCAATTTTGAGCATAGCCATATCAACATGGTTGCTTACATCCAAATGCCAGTGGATTGATTTGCCTGAGAAAACTGCTTTTCCATGTGCAAAAGTAAAACTCCACACCTCAGATCACTACAAAAACCAACTAACACCAGTAAAACTCAGAGCTAGATTTTGCGTTTTACAGACAGACAAGCGACAGAGTGGGTGTTGAGGGGCCGGAATACTTTCTGGAAAATCCCAGTGAGCACATGCCATAGCTCCAAGACACTTGGGGAGGTTGCAGCATATACTGTGCTCAGGGCCCAGTCAGACTCACAGTTACTATGGTGATGAGAGCCATACAAGTACCTGGATTGACAGATGGACCCACTGGCCAATGTGCAGGGGGAGAAGTCATGGTCTCATACCATTGAAGGCAGCCCGCACCTGAAGAGGTGACAGCAATGAGCAAGGCCTTCAGAAAATCATAGAAATGTAGGGCTGGAAGGGATCTTGAGAAGTCATCAACTTCAGCCCCCCCTGCTTTGAGGCAGGACCAAGTAGACTTAGATCATCATGAAAGGTGTTTGTCTATTCTGTTCTTAAAAACCTCCAGGGATGGGGATTCCACAACCTCATTTGGAAGCCATTTCCAGAGTTTAATTAGCCTTATAGTTAGCAAAGTTTTCCTAATATCTAACCTGAATCTCCCTTGCTGCAGATTAAGTCCATTATTTCTTTTCTACTTGAAGTGGACATGAAGAACAATTGATCACCATTCTTTTTATAACATATTTGAAGACTGTTATCAGGTGCACCCTCAGTCTTCTTTTCTCAAGATTAAACATGCCCCTTTTTTCACCTTTCCTGATAGGTCAGATTTCCGAAACCTTCTGTCACTTTTGGCCTCCTCTGTACACTCTCCAGTTTATCCACATCTTTCTTAAAGTGTGGCACCCAGAACTGGACACAGTACTTCAGCTGAGGCCTCGCCAGTGCTGAGTAAATCAGGACGATTACCCCCCTGTTATACATGCAATACACCTGTTAATACCCTTGTGATAAATAAAGTGTGTGTGGGGGGGGGGGGGTAGCTCTTGAGAAGTTACGCCCATACATTTGGGGATGGCAGTTCTACCTGCAGACTGACCATGCTGCACTGAAGTGGCTTCACACAATCAAAGAGGCTAACAAAAAACTTCTTCGGTGGAGTTTAGCTCTTCAAGACTTCAATTTTGAAATACAATACATTTCAGAAGCCTCTAACAAAGTGGTTGATGCACTCTCCCAGAAAGGTTTCCCAGAATCAGCCAGGTAAAAATGTCCCTGCATTCTAAGTCATTGTAGTCCTTAAAATGTAAAAAGTATTGTTTAGTTCTTCATGTAATTATTAGTAAAATTAGAGGTGCATGTATCTTATTAACTCTGTTTCCTAAACCTCCAGGAAGAAATCCCAGCCGGTGTGGACCCGACCTAAACCAGGCTGGCCAGCATCATCTGTGATTGTGGGCGGGGGGCGTGCGATAAAGTGGGGGGATAGCTCCCTTTGATGGACACCCAGCCAGCCAGTTAGCTGTAAAATCCCTCTTGGTAGCTGTTCTCTACTTGCTTTACTTGTAAAGGGTTAAAAAGTCCCCCAGGTAGAGGGGAAAAAAAGTGGACACTTGACCAAAAGAGCCAATGGGAAGGCTAGAACTTTTTAAAATTGGGAAAGAAACTTTGCCTTTGTCTGTTGTTCTCTCCGGGCTGCAGGGACACGGAGCAGCAATGCTATAAGTAGGAATGCTGTGTAAGGTTGAACCAGGTATGAAAAATTATCTTCCATACCTAGAAGGAATCATTTGGATAGGGAATGTTTAGATAAACACGATCAGGTTTATTTCTTTATTTTTGGTTTGTGGATCTCCTCTGTGCTAACCCCAGGTGCTTTTGTTTGCTTGTAACCTTTAAGCTGAACCCCCAAGAAAGCTATTTTGGGTGCTTAATTTTTTGGAATTGCTCTTTTAAAATCTAGCAAAAGCCTAAGTTCCAGATGTATTTTCTTCATTTTTGTTTTAATAAAATTTACCTTTTTTAAGAAAAGGATTGGATTTTTGGTGTCCTAAGAGGTTTGTGTATATGTTGTTTGATTAGCTGGGGGCAACAGCTAGTTTCCTTTGTTTTCTTTCTCAGCTCTTCCCCAGATGGGGGGAGGGGGCAAAGAGGAAGGGCTTGAGGGTACCCCACAGGGAGGAATTCCCAAGTGCTCCTTCCTGGGTCTAAGGGGTTTTTTTGCATTTGAGTGGTGGCAGCATTTACCAAGCCAAGGTCAGAGAAAAGCTGTAACCTCGGGAGTTTAATACAAGCCTGAAGTGGCAAGTATTACTTTTTAGAATCCTTGTGGGCCCCCACCTTCTGCACTCGAAGTGACAGAGTGGGGAATCAGCCTTGACAACACTCTGGAATGATATTAACCTTTTTCACAGCTGCATCACATTGTGGACTCAGTCAATTTGTGATCCACTTGCAGATCCGTTCCAGCAGTACCCATCTACACTGGTTGGTGCCTGTGTGAAGGTGCAAGGAGGAGGTGCAATCTCCTTGCATGCTCCCCACCTTGTGCACATATACAGAGGTCCACTGCAATCTATCAGTGAAAGAAATGGATAAAATGTTGGCACCCTACCTCCCCCATCTATTGCAGCATGAAGATGAATAAAACCACAGAAATGGGGAGGAGGTAAGCGTCGAAGAGATAGATAGCTGCATGATAATATCCCCGTTTTGCTGTGTAACCACCAAACAGGGCCCAGATCCTCAAAGTTATTTAGGCACCTAACTTCACTGTTTTAAAAGGATGTTAGGTGCCTAAATACCTTTTGAAGATTTGAGCTCATGTGTGTGGACCTCCAAAGAAATAGTGGAGGGCAGTAATACTGCAGAGGGGCCAACCAAGGAACAGAGGAAGTGTGTGGCCTGTTCCCCTCTAATAAAGACAATTAATCAGGGAAAAGGCATCTAAGTTAATGCTATTCAGATACACATCAGTTTTCACTACTCACTGACATGAGAGGACTCATGGAGCATAAGTGGCAGTGGGGAACCCAGAGCAGAACAGTAACTAACCAGGCAGTGCTGCGATAATAGGGTTAGAGCCTCAAAGAGGTAGGCAGTAGAGATCTCTATTTTCAGGCAAGGAGCTGTAGGATCTCCAATATTCTCTCTCCAGATCTTGGCCAATTGGCCATGTCCGCCCTTCTGCAACCCAGCTCTGCCAACTGAAAATATGGAGTGCATTTGCAATGCTGAAGAGCGCACCAAGATCTGCAAATAAATGTTCCCTTCCTTCACCTTTTAATGTGGGAAGAGGACATACTGGCTTTTAGCAAGGCAGATATATTATTGTTAATAATATTTATAAAGCTTTGTCTTCCAGTGCATGGAGGAGCATTAGCCATATATTCATAAGGCCCTATGAATATCCCTGTGATAAAAGGACACACTCTAAATGGAGCATTCCAGAACCCTAAAAGAATAAAGTGTAGTATTAAACCCCAAATCACTAATGGAGCCCCACAGGTAGAGTTTACAACCTTTTTTTATGCATTATAACCAGTGTTGTCATTAATCATGTTTTCTTTACAATTTTCTAATAAAAATCATTTGATTTGTGTACATTGCAGGAAGATCAGGATGTAATGAGGATCTGCCAGGAATGGTTCTAATTTAATGTTTTCTGGAGTTCATTTATGGAAATCTGGAAGGATTTTGAAAGCAATGTGGCTTTGTCAAAATGAATAAAGGTCCATCTTAAATGATACTTGGCAGCTAAAATCACTCTAACTTGCTCGAAATTCATAATTTACAGTACCTGCACAGGGACTCCCCAGTGTTCTTTCCCCAGCACAGCCAACCCTTGCTAGTGCAGGGCTGGTGTTATCTCTTTCTGAAGTCAGTGGAAAGACTCCCATTGATTTTGACTGAGAGCTAGATCACAGATTGAATGGGACCTGGAAACTGATTTCTGAGCAGGTCAAAACTCGGGACCATTCATTTCAAGGAGCCACATCCATGAGCCACATCCACATCTCTCAGACTCATGCACTTTAAAGCCAGAAGGGAATATCATGATCATCTAGTCTGACTCCTGCATATTGCAGGCCACAGAACCTCACCCACCCACTCCTGTAATAGGCCCATAATCACTGGCTGAGTTACTGAAGTGCTCAAAACTTGTTAAAACCAGCAAGTGACTTGTGCCCAATGCTGCAGAGGGAGGAGAAACTCCCACCCTGGTCCCTGTGTCTTTGCAGCACAGGCACTGACTTCTTCTCTACCTGAGGGGTACTTGACCACCCTCTCCGCCCCAGGCCCTACCCCCGCACTCCACCCCTTCCCCCAACCCCCTGCCCCGCCTCCTCCTGCCTCTGCCCCACCTCTTTCCACCCCCTCTCCTGAGCGTGCCCTGTCCCTGCTCCTCCCCCTCCCTCCCAGTGCCTCCTGCATGCCACAGAACAGTTGATCATGGCGGGTGGGAGGCGCTGGGAGGGAGGGGGAGGAGTTGATCAGCGGGGCTGCCAGTGGGTGAGAGGCACTGAGGGGAGGTGGAAGGGGACCGCTAATCACCCACTAATTTTTTTCCATGGTGCTCCAACCCTGCAGCACCCATAGCATCGGTGCCTATGCTTTGCAGGGATCTTTGCAGATTAAAACCTTGCTTTTTTATGAAAATCAATGAAATTTGACATTTTGGAATTTCACATGCTTCTATATGATAGTGGTACTATTATAAAAAAAAAACCAATATTTCTAGGTGCCACATCATTGTCATTGGTCATATAGAAGCATGTGAAAGCCTCGTTTGGGGTACATCAGGTAACCAGTTTTTGATTCACTAGTAAAAGAGATTTTTGAAAGGATTTCAGAATTTGACCCTGGAGTAAAATAAAAAAAATGGCCATTTCCACCACGAAATACAGGTTTTTGTTGTAAATATGATGCCAGTTCACAAAAAAAGCAAAATTGGGAATTTTCCCAAATTTGTCATTTGCCATTTTTTGTAGTGAGCAGGGTTTTTGTTTTTGGTTTGGTTGGGGGGTTTTGCCTCCCTCAAAAAATCAGCCAAAATAATTTCAAAAGATTTTTATAATTTTCCCAATACTGTGATGTTAACACTCTGCAGATATAAATGGCAGAAGGTGCCCTCTTCCCACACCTGTTTCAGGCTTACTTTGAAGCTGGTGAGTGTAAATGCATCAGTACACTGGATCAGAAGTCAGGAGATATGGATTGTATTTCTGGCTCAGCCACAGACCTGCTATGTGAACCTGGGCACGTCTCCATGCCTTTGTTTGCCTATCTACCCTCACCTGTCTGGTCAATTTAGATTGAAAGCTCTTTAGGGCAGGTGCTATCTCTTACTATGTGTTTATCCAGTACCCAGAACAATGGAGCTCTGATCTTCCTTGGGGCCCCTGCACTCCACTGTAATTGCAATAATAATAAAATTAATGCAACTCTTTTGACTTCAGTGGAGTCAGAAATCTTTTACATCATTTGAATTTGGGCCTTAATATCTTTAGTAGATGGATACAATAATGCTTGTGTGTAAACACCTCCAGGAGTGGGACCTCAGTTCATAAGAACAGCTTTGTTTTACATTCTGAAGCACTATCTTCGCAAAAAGAAGACAAAAAAAACTCTTTAAAACAATTAAAGCTCATGTTTAGAGATTTCTGTTGTTTGTGGCCATATGTGCTGAAATAGAGACAGTCTGAAAGTCATTGCAATAGTCTCCAGTCACACAGAAGTGAACTCTGACCTATTCCCTGACTGGGTCTCCAGTTATTTTCCATTCTAGTAGAATCATTGATGATGCTAGCATTCAAATTCCTATTTTAAGACCGAATAAGCAACAGTATTTTCAATTTATTTTCCCCCCAATAACACTGGCTTTAGGACCAAAAGAATTGCCATACTAGAACAGATGCATGATCCAGCTAGTCCAGCTATCCTGTCTCTGACAGTGGCCAGCACTAGATATGTCAGAGGAAGGTGTCAGAATCCTGCAACTGGCAGATGGGGGATAATTGGTCCCCGACAGTAGGTCTCCTCCTGATCTCAAATGGTTTGACTCTGGCTTAAATCCTGAAGCATGTGGTTCAATCTTCTTTCCAAAACTTTTGTTCTCTGTTGTAGGGCTGGCTATTCCTATTATTTATAGAAATGTCCAATCAGTTTTTGAACCATGCTATGATTTTGACCTCAACAATATTCTGTGGCAATAAGTTCCACTGGTTAATTACATATTGTGTGAAAAAGTATTTTTATATCAGTTTGAATTTGCCACCTTTGTAATACCATTGAACGTATCCTTGTTCTTGTGTTACAAGACAGAGAAAACAGAAGCTCCCAGTCTACCTTCTCTGTATTATATATACCTTCTCATTATTTTTTATATATATATATAATATATATATATATATTACCATGTCCCCTCCTTTTTCATCTCCTTTCTAAGGCAAATCATCACAATCCTTTCAATTTCTCATCACATGAGAGTTTTTCCTTGATCATTCCCTTCTCTGACCCCCTCACCACCGCAATCCTTCAATATCTTTTTTGCAATAGGATGACCAGTACTGCACACAGAATTCCAGATGAGCCCTCACCATTGATTCATATAACGGCATTATAATATTTTCCATGTTATTCACACAGGATCAGGTCCAATATTTTAATCCAGCCAAATTGGATTTACAGCTTGTCAGCAATAATCCTCTGTGAACAAGGTGACAGGGTGCCAAAGATCAGCATGGCTGGATCACTGGAGTATGTGCCCCACATCACTGTGAGCCTTATATTAATACACTGATTTAGGATTAAGGTAAAGAACTAACACCTTATTCAAGGCATCCTTTGTGGCTGGATTTCTTCAGTTTACCTGTGATTGTACCAATACAGTTGTTAGAGGGTAGGAATTTATTTAGCTTCCTGAATCATCAACATAATTATTAACTAAATTCTAGTAGCAGTATCTTTACCTCAAGGCATATGAAAGTATGCACTTCACTTTCATTTTAACATCACCTATGTATATACCTCTGTTCAATCTGGATTATTGGTGATAAAGTATGAGCCAGAAAGAACCTAGCTTGACTCTCAGGGCTCAAGATGAGTTTTCAGAACTTCCAGTTTAAAAAAGGAACACATTTTTAAACTTTTATGACCCCCAAAAATTTAAGATGTATTAAAAGAGACCCAATACATGTGAAACCTCACAATGCCATTTTTACAGAAACATTTTTCACAGTAGAAACTCGTTTTAATACTTACTGTTAGCAATAGTCTCAAATCAAATCCTCAGATCTGACAACCCCCAAACTCTGGGGAAGCTTGGAATGTGAACACATGCTGAATTTCATTCCAATAATGACAGTCCTCATAAAAGGCTAAACAAAACCACAGAACAGTCAAAACCTTACAGGGATTTAGAATCCGGATTCAGCACCAGATTATCTGCCACTGTAAACTGAATCTTCACCGATTTCAAGTTACACCAGCAAAGATATTTCATCTTGGGCCCATCTCTATTTACAATACTGTAACTATGCTCTAAGGACAGAATTCTAGCCTCAGAAATGCACTCACAATTTGACTTCCATGGGAATTGCGCGAGTGCATCTGAGAGCAGACTATGGTTCCAAATTACTTGGGGATCATTTTACATCAGCTAATTCATACTGTTTTCTTTTCAGTGACCTATTTGTCTTAGGTTGAAAGAGTTTTATTTTACATTTTAACCTTGTCCTTGAATATTTCAAATCATGTCATAATTTCAGATCCATTTTTGACTTTGTTGTTTTAGTGGTTTTCATAGCAATCAAATACACTTTTCCTCAAAAGAATGGAAAGTTCTGGAGTTTTAGATTCATATAATCATAGACTTTTAAGACAAGAAAGGAACACCATGATCTAGTCTGACTTCCTGCAGGCCACAGAACATCACCCATCCTCCCCTGCAATAATCCCATAACCTCTGACTGAGTTACTGAAGTCCACCATTTACTGTAATTCAAACCAGCAGGTGGCCCATTTCTACTAAGAAAGAGTTGAGGGTGCTCAGCACCTTGCCAAGCTCAGCAACTTCTAATAAGAGTTGAGGATGCTCAGCACCTTGCAAGAATCAATCAGAAATTCACAGGATAAAACCCATAATTAGTTAATAATTAAAAGCCAAATCCTTCTCCTTACTGTCAGGTGCAAGCAGCTCTGCAAGTTCTAACTCAGGGAGTTTCATCCTAATTGTTCTGAGAATGGAGGAGGGGATTGCTCCCATATGGAAACATGAAATAAGGAAGTGAATTGTCCCCCTAAATTTAAGAACATAAGAATATAGGACTGGAAGGGGCCTTCTGATTCTTCCAGTCGCAGTAACCTGGGAATTTTATACTGTAGTTCAAGGTGGTTTTCCAACTTTTTCCTATTTTATTTGTTGTTTACTTGCTTTTATTTTTCCTTTGTAACTTTTCAAAATTTCTCCAATTTGGGAAAAGTTACAGAGTGGCAAAAGAAAAAATGAAATGCTGTAATTCTGCCATTTCCTAACTCCTTCTTCCAATTGTTTTGAAATTTTCCTCATAAAAAATGAACAGTTTTGAATGAAAAGTTTCACATGTAAGTTTTTGTTGTTGTTGTTGTTGGAAACATTTCATTGGAGAAAGATTTCTTGACCAGTTCTACCTTTGAACTGGGTAGCTTTGCAGGGAGTGCATGGGAAAAGAATTCTCCATATCCTATCCCAGACAATGGAGCAGGTATGGTGCGGCTTGCAATCATTACTGCAACCCTGTGGCTTCAACAGCTACTAAGTCTATAACACATCTCCTTTTTGTGGAGGAGGATTGGAGGATCCATAGAGGAGTGGATCCTCTCTTTGGCTCACCCCTAGCTTGACCACTGCCTAGTGACCCTCAGGGAATCTCTACAAAACTGAGCTTTGAGGCTATGCAACCCCTGCACAGCCATCCTAAATCCTACTCTCTTTATACACTGGAAGCACCCAATATCCATTGTCATGGGTCATCTTTGTTCCCACAGAAGAGGAGGCAAGATTTGATCCTAGCTTCAAGTATCAGAATTAGCAAAGACAGAACTTGTGTTATAGAAGCATAGAAATGTAGGGCTGGAAGGGACCTTGAGATGTCAGTAAGTCCCAGCCCCCTCTGCTGAGGCTGGACCAAGTTAACCTAGCCCTGTAAAGCAGTAGGTGCAATCAACTTGAGCAATGAGAAAAGGGCTTCTCCATTATTTGACTTTTGATGATTTGTTTAAAAACATTGCATATGCCAAAACTGAGGTTATAATCTGCTCCCACTGAAGGCAATGGAAGTTTTGTTATTAATTTCAATGGGACCAGGATGAGGTCATTGTATTGAGAAGGATTATTTGCCCTACTTTTTTAGACAGCAGTTTTCATAGACTATTAAACAATGCCAACAGGATTTTAAATTGAATTCCAAGTTATTTTAATTACCTTCAGGGTTTTACTTTTTACAAAATAAATAAATGGACAAACATGCCTAGCAGGAATCATTTAAACACCTCAGTGCTGATAGGTTGTTCTTCACTTCCTTGTTTGGTTTGTTTTTGAAATTTTGTTTCAGAAATTGGAGTGAATAAATGAAACATAATTATATAAATATGTTAAATCCTATGGACGGGCAATTCTAAAGCAAAGCTGGAGGCAGCTTTTGCATTTCATTATTGATTAGGGGCCAGACTTCCCAAGTATTTATGTACCTAAAGATACAGGTAGACATCTAGTGAGATTTACAAAAGTGCCTAACCCAGTTAGGTTCCTAATTTCCACTGTATTTCACTGAAGTCAATGAGCGTTATGTGTTAATATCAGAAGAATTGGACCCCACAACGTCTGAGTAATCTATTGCATGATTTAGTAATGCTTCATTATGCTGTTAAAAGCAAATAAAAAATATAAAACAGGTTTCATAAATATATATTGTATATATACTATTCAACATACATATTGTTACTATAAGTATGGTACATTGGGAAAGAACACTTTGTACACTACACAGAATACCTGGCAGTAATATTTTACCTATTCTTATTGAAATGCTACAGAAAATTATGGAATACTAACCATAATTTTACTGATAAAAACAAAAAGTTACTTTCAGGTGTGTCTGCAAAACTGTATCATAAATCATCTCAAACAAGGGACTTTTGTGGTTAACATTACCTTGGTGGCAAAACCTGAAGAAAAAGTAAAGAAAAGGGAATGGAATTGCTGCTTGTATATGCAATTTATGGTGGAAAGTAATGTTTTGGACACTAACAACTGAAGGATGCTGAACGCAGATGTTTTTACAGTGGCTCAATGTCCCCCAATCACTAGGTTATAGGTACTACTGATAGTTTCTTAGGAAAAGGAGGGAATTAGGGATGAGTGAACCAGCTGAAATAAAAGAGCAATTGATGCAGATCCTCAGTCAAAATGTGTTCTTTTTCTAAGATAGTTTGGAAATTTGCTATTTTTTTTAAATTAAATTTCTGTACACCTGTATGATTTCTGATTTCAACCTATTTGGAAGCAAGAAATACTGGGAATCTCATGTTTTATCTTTTAAAAAATATTTTGTTTTTAACATCCTTCCTGTGTTACTGTTGGTGCACAGGGCGAAAACCAGTCTCTTCTATTCCTTTCTGTCATTTTTACCACACTAGTAGCCTGGCTCCGTTTCTATAACCGGTGAGGTAATTTTACAAGGCCTTGTACTCAACTCTCCCCACTTTATCCAGGCTTGGGACCAGCAGCAACATCAAGGTACAGCTGACAGGATTTATTATTAATATTTATTCAACGTGAACACCCCAAAGGTATTGGAGCGGTGCAGATTTGTAAGAAGACAGTCTATGAAGTGACAAGCTCATATTCCAAAACAACACAAACAGAGAAGGGTGGGGAAAAGGGATGCAACATATAAACCTACTGACCAGTATAATGATAAGCACGTCTTGTTTGTGCAATGTTTTTTGTTTTGTTGTTATGGATAAACTATGCTTTAACAGCCCCTGTACCTTGTTATTGTTTGTTGGCAGTAGAAGCGGTTCTAATGATAATTTCCTAACTGAGTTAATTTCCTAACTGTTATCCATAGGCTTGCTAGCTTTCCCATAAACATAGACATTCAAGGATCCAATCTTTACTTTGTGCATATGTGTAACCCCTGTCTATTTTAATAGGAGTTACTTACCTACTGGGAGGAGATTAGACCCCCTCTGGATTTCAGGAATAATCATTAAAGAACTAAGTGTTATCAGTCTATTCAAATGAGAACCCAGTAATTTGTTTTAAAGTAGCCGATACCAGATCTTTTGTTATTTGGCCATAATCCAAACTGTAAATCTGGGGGGGTTAATCAAAGTTTCTGTGAGGCACTCAAAGATTCTCAATTTTTCAATGCTATAAAAATAATAGATTATTATCTACTCATCTTCTTTTTGATAAATATGGATTTTAGTGTAATTATTTTTATAATTACCAGCAGAAAAAACATGTATTTATTATAGTCCAGTTCCCTCAAAACATAAAGAAATAAGCAAAAACGTAACAGAGTAGACTATAACTCTAACAGTACATGTTTATATTGTCACTGTTACATACCATCATTGTCCAGCCATGCCGGAAGAAAAAGAGGAGGTAATGGAAGTGGTTTAATTAGGCCAGAACATTATTCACTGAAAATACCTGGGAGTACCCAGCAATCAAATGTACAGTGCAGGTCATCATCTTTTCCTTAATAATTTCTAAATAATCCCCAACCTGGTCCCAGACATCCCATTGTTGTCACCTGGCCTTTCTCCCTTGCTACGAGTATTAAGGAGGGCTGTAGAAAATAGGGATGTTGGCTCCCTGTGATACTAGATGTTGGAGCCTTGAACCCTTCTTCCTTAGTTTCCTTAAGGGATGCTTTTCTTTAAATCCTTTGCAATACTTTTTTACCCGATAACCATATCCCTTTTATAACGAGTGTCTGCACAGCACATCTGTCACAAGAAGGTGTTATACATGTCTATATTACCATTGCCAAATACCATAACTTTCAAAAATATATATCTTTAAATTACACTCCTATATCCATATTTAGGCACCTAAAAATTAGTCTGATTTTCACAGGTACTGAGCACACAGCAGCAACAACTGATTGCTTTTGAGAATCAGATCACTTATTTAGGCTCCTGTTTTTTAAAATCTTGGTCAAGCTGTTTCTGGCAGTTAGAAAAGTGCCAGGAAGTCTCATAACTGGTGTGTATTGAAGAGGAGAGATGTAGTCCTACTCTTATTGAAGTTAAAGGCACATCTTAAATTGACTGCAATGGGAGCAGGAGCAGGGTATTCAAAATTAAGATTGTTTATATTTAACCAAGTGAAGAAAGACACACATGTTCTTTTTCAGTGGAGTTTTAAAAATTTAAAATCGAGTCTAGTGGGATGTGGTTTAGGGAGATGTGTCAAAGCCCCATTCGCTATTATAAGATATCCTGCACATCTCTGATATTATGCAGTTCATTTCCATATGGAATTTAATCAGATATTATGGAATTAGAGACAAGGTGGGTGAGGTGATATCTTTCATTGGACCAACTTCTGTGGGTGAAAGAGACAAGCTGTCAAGCTTACACAGAAGTCTTCTTCAGGTCTCTCAAAAGCTTGTCTCTTTCACCCACACAAGGTGGCCCAATAAAAGATATTACCTCATCCACCTTATCTCTCTGTTATGGAAATAATCAGTTCATGAATTTCATCAAATTGATCATGTATTTTAGGCATTTTTGTCACCTATCATTTCGTTTATCAAAGCACTAAATCCTCTTAAATTACTGCATTTAATTAATGTTTTGATCTAAGGAGATTCTTTCTTTCCATTTTCTGAAACACCAGCCCTGATCTTTGGTGTCAGTGCCAAAAATTCCATTAAGAGAAAGGGCTCCATCTGAGCTCTCTGCCACGACAGATACTTTGTAAAGGCTCTTTACAATCTTCATGCAAGCAATTCAACTTGAAAACAATAGGAATTAACATGACAACTTTTCCTGAGTGGCAATGTGCTTTAAACAGACATTAATAGCTAACACGTTGTAAATGTTACAATTACACAGGTTTCAAAGGGAGACAAATACCTTTTCGTTTTAACACTTAGCCAAGTTAATTCTTTCAAAATTAAAGACAAAGCTTGCTGGCTGTTCTTCAGACATCAAAATGATCTACAGGGTAGGTACCCATATGCAGCCTCGAAATGGATAACAATACTACCATGTAGATTCCTGGCAACAGATACAGTAGCCTGCTAAGAATTAGTTTTTATGTGTATGGCTTTTTCAGCTCAGGAGCCTCTCTCTCTGTCTCTTCCTGTTCATAGTTACTGCATTCAGATCACTTTTACAATAATGATGTTCTCCTTTTGTATCCATGTTTGAGACTTTACATCTATCCTATATAGGCTAATAATTGGTTTTGCCCCTCCAAATACAGCCATGTCAGTAGGTATTAATAATACTGTAAAAGCGATAACACTATTTCCATAAACTGACCTTCTCTTCTGATGGCTTTGCCCCATTTTCTGCAGCTCAGTTTAATGATTTGAAGAATATTCAGTGATGAAACCATTCCAAAGCATAAATTATTCAGCACCAGGGGAAAAAAAGTGTTCCATTTCATAATTTTCCTTAAATGACTCAGTCATTGAAGTGTCTGTAGATAGAATAATCGTTCTGACTCTTGTAAACTTGCTCAGATGTTTTATAAAAACGGCTAAAAAGAATGAGAAATTCACCGTGTGGAACAAACTTCTTCCCTGAAAATAAATTCTGATCCATCTGTTTTTGCAATAAAAAGATGTGTTGAATTGTGAATGATATAGAAAACATGAGAAAAATCCATTTTTGCAGATGCTGTACCATGCCACATTCAGAAGGGATTTTATTTAAAAGCTACAAATAGGAAAGATCAAAGGGAGAGATCAAAGGGCTTGAGTAGAATTAACATGACTGTACATATTTTAAGGGCTTGACATTACATAGCACAGACAATTAAACACAGAGGCAAATTGGATCTTCTATTTGTAAAAGTAAAACTGTAGCCCATGTGCAATTTGATATGAGCATATTTACTACTACCGCCTCAGTTGCATCTTTAAGAACATTTTCCTTCTGGGCTGCTTTCTCCTCTGTGCTCAAATACAGTGCCAAATTCTACTGGAATTCTGTGTAGGGAAGTGATCCCATAGCCTGTCCAAGGAATATTTTTTTTCCCTCCATGGCATGTGGGTGTCAGCTGCTGTTCCTTGGCTTTTCTTTCCTGACCACTTCCTTGACTTTACAAATCTGCCTGAGGTGTTGGGATGAAGCCAAACTTCTGCTGAACTGCATTGTCTTCCTTAGTGTCATTTTACTTGAATTGTGAGGATTTTTCTCTAAATACTGTACTATGAGCCATACATTCTCCACAAAATTAATATGCAATATGCAGGAGTGCCTGTTTGTTCTGTCCAAACTTTGATCTTTAGTCTTAATTTGGATGTCAATGGTTTATACAAAAGTCTGAATCTTGGCCATACAACTAACTACCAGTATGCATCTCAGTGGTACAATAAGTTTCCTTTAAGAATCACATGCATTGCCATATAAGGAAAATGTGCATTAATTAATGTCTGTACAAAGAGGAACAAAGAGCAGAATCTCAATTGTCCCTGCACCATAGAGAGAGCTAGGAAGTTTTTATGATGATGATATTTCAGCGCAGAACAGAAACGGAGTTTTACAAAGATTTTTGATAACTATTTTTCTGACCAGCTTAGCTGGAGAATAGGGTGACCAGACCTGCAGATGGTACCAAATAAATAAATAAATAAGTCCCAGTGAGGTCTATAGATTCACAAATGTCCCTTTCCCTTAGTGCTTCTGAGACCTGAAAGTGCAGAGCCATAAGTCACCAATGAAGTTTTGAAAAAGGACACATGCAGTATATACTATGATATAATGCTATAAGCATAATCTACCATTGCCCAAGATTTGGGATAATGTCATCTGATATTAGGAACAACCTGGCCGCTCTAAGAGGTCTGGCACCCAAATCAAGCAAGATCTTAATCAAATCATGTAGACCATCATATTTTAGCAATCTGATGGGCTTCTGTCTTGCTTTTACCCTTATTACTGTGTCACTGAAGAGAAGTTGTAATTCCTGAAGAGTCCCAGAATGGTAAATGCAGTCCAGGGCTGGACACTTGCTCGTTTCTGCACTTTGAAAGGTAATTGAATAGGAACAAGTACAAGTGCAATTGAATATGTAGGCTAGAGGCACTAGTTTGCAGCCTCAAAGAGGTCATGCAGAAATGAATTTTTAAAAAGGATATAAAATTGCATCTAAGATAGATGAGTGCAAAAGCAATATTTAAATGAAATTGTTATGGATATAAGTCACTTGCCAGGCATTCTAACTATTTCCAACATAAAATATGTTTTCACTTCATATATAAAACATTGTTATTATTCACATCTTGTGTCATGTTAACATATTAAAACTTAAATGTTTAATGCATATATTACAATTTTGTGTCATCATTAACACAGCTGATGAATACCCTTTAAGAAAAATAATGGAAAAGATATGTCAAGGGAGATAATTTTTACAATTAGAATAAAAATAAGTAACCTAAAGTGTGATCAGATAAAAACGTCTAATTCAAAGTTCCACAACCTCTTTCCTCGCTCATGGGGATCTAACTGCCATTTGTTTTTCTATTAAATGACATTTCAAATATTTTATTATAAACATAAATCACATCTCCTTTTGAGACGGCAAATGACAAACCAAATCTGAGGTCTGACTTGCATTTCTATGCCCTGCCCAAGACTAAATAGATGAGCAGCTGCTTTATAGATTGTATTTGAAAGATACACAAAGAGAGGCAGTGGGTTATGGAAAACATGTCACTTGAAAGTGACATCTGCCCTCATAATTCATGAGTGTCATACCCAGCCATGTCACCTCTATAGACATCAGTTACACATCCTGGGTCACAAGTTCCAGAGTAAAAGAGTTTGGTATTATTTAAATAAAATCACCCCAATATGTTGTAAAATATATACCTTTTCTTCACCTGGATATTCTCTTTCAAATGGTAAAGTAAACTGTAAGTTATTCCCCCAAAACAGCAGATGGGAGAGGCAGAAAGGTGTGTAATTGTGTGTGGACACAACTGTGTTTATGTATACATATGAACCAAAGATCTGACACTACTGACCTTTCTCCAGTGTTTAATTTGTGCAGCAGCTTGCCAGGGCTGAGCCCCGGCACCTCTAAGCTTGGCAGTTCATAGCCCTGGCACCCCTGGGTTTGCTGCATCAGTTATGAAAGTGAAAAAATTGATTGAGCACCTCTTTCATTACAAATTAAGCACTGCCTCTCTCACAGTCAGTCACAGCAAGGCTGAGGCTTCTTAGATAAGTAAGGTACTACTTTGCATGTATAAGGGTAGTAGACTCAGGTCCTGTATTATCATGTACTAAATTACCTTTGTCAAACCTCGGGATTGCTCTTACTTGTGCTGTCTTCTACCCAGTGTGGGGTGGTCAGGAATGAGTGCTGAATAGAGACATCATGCCACCCGCTGATTCCCCATCGCTAGCAATCTCCAGCAGCTGGGATGTGGTGGTTTGGTTTTGTGTTTAATCAATCTGCCAAAGTCATATTCTTCCTTTCCCCATAAATATTGATATCCCCTTCTGCTCCAAATTATACCTGTCCAACATCGAGAATTGACAAGATTCAGTTCCGCTCCAGTTGTATGTACAAATGTCACATATTTAGGTCTGTTATGTTATCCCCTTGCAGGGTTAGAAATAGGAGCCTTGTCCCATTGGACGGGAAATATTTCTAGATGCCCAAATGGATACACAGCATTTACTTCTAGCACTGCAAGGGAAAAAGATCAGAGGTTCTAAAGTTCTGACATTTTTAGGTTTGTTTAAATCATTTGTAGAGATTTTTATGGCTCCCTCTGAGTGGTGTACAGTAGAGTCATAGCAATGAAGGCTTCACAGTTGGAAAGATAAAATAAATAGTTCCAATAAAATATTTAAAAACTCTCTGAAACATATGTAGAATATTTTTCTCTGTAACATATGTGATATCTATGGCATACATGTCACAGTGTTTCCAACTCTTTGTAATTTTATCACAAATCTTGTAATATTTGGTGTTTTTCTTCAATCCCCAGTTCCTGGAGTCAAGTGATTAAGGGAGAACCTCAGCTTTCCTTTAAACAAATAAGATAAGTTTCTAGTCCTTATGACTGCAGAGAAAAGTTTGAAAATGTGAACCCTAAAGGCTCATAAACTGAAAGACAAGTAAAAATAACAAAATATTTATCACTTTTTAAAATTTCATGATTTTTAAGCCAGTTTCATGATTTTGAGGCCTGACTTGTGATTTTTGAATGCTTGAGGCTGGCAATATACAATGATGATCATGTGGTGTAAAGATTTTTTTTTCAGTACTTGTTTGAAGTGACCTGCATAACTCACCCATGGTTTAATCACTTGTATATAATGTACTCACCCCAAAATCATATTGATAAAGTCTTTTGTACCACACCGTTCCTTATGTGATGTATGTTTATAATGTATTATAGAGAGACATTAGTCTTTCCAGAGTTGCAATGAAACATTATAGAATCCTGTTGTGTGTCCCTTCTAATTTTGGGTTAGAACATTTGTTTGGCCTGGTTACTTTGCCAGATTTCATTAGATGGCAAAGGAGGTTGTCTCTGCAAAGACTGAAGAAAATTCATCCCACTGTTTTTGAATTACAAATCATTAAATGATTGTAAATGTTTAGCTTTTGTCTAATATTCCTTTGTTTCACTGTGGCACAGAAGGGCTTAAGAAGAGATTTTTTTAAAGGCTTTTAGGTTTGTAAAGATGCCAGCAGATGTGTCTAGGTGCAAAATGCTCATAGTTAAATGCTTACATACTTTTTAAAAATCTGGCCTTTAGTACCCTTTAGATTTTTTTTTATAGTTTAAAGAACCTTCATAGTTAAATCTCCTTAAAAATGTTTGCATCTGCTATATTTAAAAAGAGCTGTTTATATTTAAGCAAAACTATTAATAATGTTTGGTATGGATCGTTTAGGGTCAAATCTTGGAATGTTTTTGCTATTGACTTCAGTTGGAGAAATATTGGGTATGTTCAGTGTGTGGTAGTTGTTTACAGTTTAAAAAATATAGATCTTACTTTAGTTCACATGATGCTGATTCCGCTGTAACAAGTGGTGGGGCGGAGGGGAGAGGCCAGTTTGTCATCATTGGGAGTAATGGCAGGTGGCAGCCATTTAGAAAAAGAGCACCTTGACAGTCCTTTAACTTCACTCTTAATGGAAACAAGGGATGGTAGCCCATCTGAAAGAGATCCATTTTTCAAGGAATTCCGTGAAGGATAAAATTATCTGTCGGCTTCTACCAAATGAGAAACTTTCAGTATGAACAATAATAGCGCAGAAACGCCCCAAACACTTCACATGTAGCCAATCCACAAGATTTCAGTGAATTTAAACTGTACAGGGAGTTTAGCATGCTATATTATTCTGTTACTCGGATCATTCAGGGAGAAAAAGTGGTCTGAGACATGGTGGTAAATTTCTTAAAGGACTTATTTTTAAATTAATATTAATTCAGTGATTAATTGATTTTCTTGCAAATTCTCAGAAAAAATCATTCTGTACTCAAAGAGTAAGGGCTGTAATTTTGAGATGGGTATGATGTATTTCTCATATATTAAAAAAAAAGGTTGAATCCTTGGGTTAAGCGCAAAACTCACCTCAACCCTGATTATGGAACCAGGATAAGCACATAATAGGCCATCTACATTTGTAACTAAGTTCTCTTTGTTATCATCCTGTGAATTAAACCTAAAGAAATGTGTGTTGCTGGTTGAAAAGAAAATGTAGAGTAAACAAATGGCTTCTGACTTAATAATTAAAATGCATATTACAGAATGAAAAGACCATGCATAAAAATTCCAAGAAAAAGAAAAAGATGTACTAGGGCTTGTACGATTATGAGAATAGTGAGAGTATTAACGAAAAAATATTCGAAGATTCCACATCAATCTTAGAAAAAAATGTGTGGTGTTATGGTATTTGAAAAAATACTATGGGCTCATGTCATTAATGACAGCATAATAATGGACATACACAAAGGTCAAGGTTGCACCTACAACTTCAGATTATCATTTTCTGACTTTTGAGTTCTTAACCATTAAGCTTTAAAATCTCATAACATAATTCTTTGTATGGAATAGTTATATATAGGGCCCTACCAAATTCACAGCCCTGAAAAACGCATCACAGACCGTGAAATCTGCTCTCCCGCTGTGAATTCTGGTCTTTTGTGTGCTTTTACCCTATACTAAACAGACTTCACGGGGGGGAAACCAGCGTTTCTCAAACTGGGGGGCCTGACCCAAAAGGGAGTCGCAGGATGGTCACAAGGTTATTTTAGGGGGGTCGTGGTATTGCCACCCTTACTTCTGCGCTGACTTCAGAACTGGGTGGCCGGATAGCAGTGACTCTCAGCTGGGCGCCCAGCTTTGAAGGCCGCTCCTGGCCAGCAGCAGCACAGAAGTAAGGGTGGCAATACCATACCATGACACCCTTACTTCTGCACTGCTGCCTTCAAAGCTGGGCGGCCGGATAGTGTTAGCTGCCAACTGAGGACCCAGCTCTGCAGACGGCAGCACAGAAGTAAGGGTAGCAGTACTGCAACTCCCCCTACAATAACCTTGTGACCCCTCAAAACTCCTTTTTGGATCAGGACCCCTCATTACAACACCGTGAAATTTCAGATTTAAATAGCTGAAATCATGAAATTTATGATTTTTTAAAATCCTATGACCAAGAAATTGACCAAAATGGACGGTGAATTTGGTAGCACCCTAGTTATATACTAAATTACCTAATATATTAACGCTGACCTTTTCAATGGAGCCTGAGAGTTTGGCACCTTGTCCACTTAGACATCTTTGAAAATTTCAGCCTAAATGATCGATATAATTAAACAAACTGCTGTATCATCTCAAGTTTGTTTATTTTTAACCATTGTCCTACAAAAGCCTATGCATGTTTGTGTGCAGATACATACAATGCTTAGTGTTAAAACATCAACACTTGTCAACTTATCACACAAAGGTGTCTGAGATATCACAGTTATTTCTTATTCAAAGCACACAGAATTATAGTAGCTCATGTATCACTGTGTGATAATCTTCTGCTTAATAGTGACTTTCAATGCTATCTATTGTATATACATATAAACAAACATACATAGACCAAGATTTTCCAAAAATGAATGCTTAAAGTTAGGTTCTTAAAGCAATCCATTAATATGTGGCCTGATTTTCAAAGGTGTTGAGCCCCAAGCAGCTCCCACTGAAGTCAATAAGAGCTGTTGGGTGCTCATCACAGTTGAAAGTCAGCCCAGGTGCCCATCTGTGAATTTAAGAGGCTAACTACAAGACCCTATTTTAAAAAATATTTTTGCCATATTTTTTCAGCTGGAACGACTGTCAGAAAAAATTTAATTTCAGAAAATTATTCCCAATTCTGCCTTCAGATATCATACAAAAGTGCAACTTCCACTTAAATCAGTGGGTGCTGTATCTGTTTATCTGAGGGCAAAATTTGGCTCTTTGTGCATACTTAGAGAAACTGCTTGAACATACTCAGAGTTATTAAATTCAGGTTATTATATTTCCAAGGAATAAAGAGGCTAAGGTGATCATCCACTTGTCTGACTTTGATTTAGCAGCTATAGCTTTGATTCTGCAATAGTCACACACTCTTAGAATCTCAGTCATTATGTTTGTAGCCACCTACCTTGAGGTAATTCCCTGACCTAATCTTGCCACTTTTTGCTTCTTGAAATTCGAATCCTACATTCTTGGAATGATTTACTCTTGAGCCCAGACCACCTAAATCTCATCAAACATGATCTCTTTGTTCCATTTCTAGATAAGTGTTACACCATCAATAGCCCTCGAGTACTAGTCCTAGTAAATGTTCGTCATTTCCTACATTAAGACCTTTGGAGACTGTGAGGACACGCAGAGCACTTCTCATCAGGTAAAAAAGAGAAAAAAAACCCTATTTCATTATGAAAAGATTATAGGCGTTTATAGCATTTCAGGTGTTTTGAATGTGGTTCTTAGACCTATATTTTAGTCAAAATTCAGGCAGTCCTTTGTTACGGCAATGAAGATCAAACCAAACATTAGGGTTTGGTCTGGGAACATGAGTGTTTACTTAAATACTATCAAATTGTAGTCAGGTTCAAGTTTATTGTTACAGAAATGTTTGCTCAGCTAATGCACTGCAAATCAACTAAAATGTGTTTAACGATGGAAAAATCAAATAGAGTGCTACATGCCATCAGAAAGAAAAATAATGGAAAGAGATTTATAATACTCTACTTCCAAGGAGAGACAGAGCCTGTACCTGTAAGGTGCTGAGTGACCTCAATTCCCATTGGCTCCCAGGGCAGAATTCATCTGAGCTGGTCTTAGCACAGAACTGGAGGGGGAGGGAAAGGTGGCTTCTTGTTATCTCAGCAATAACCCAGCCCTAGGGCTGACAACTTAGAATTCCCCACTGCTGCTCTAAATTATGCCCAACTGGGAATGCTACCCCTGCTGGATTTCGGGCTGTGTGCTAACTCTTGTGACTCCATCATGAGTCTCGTAAGATTTGAGTGTCTGTTTGAAGTCTCATGTGATCTCAGATTACTTGGCTTCAAAATTTCCCTCATTCAAAATGACAGCTATTTTTTTCACTATGATGAAAGCCAAACTACTCTCAGCCAAGATGGCTGCCACCTCCAAAAGGCTTTACACAGGGAAGTTAAAATTCCCCTAATAAAAATGGCTGCCACGTCCTACTGTTTTCAATGAAACTGAAGCCAGCCTGCCCTCGGGGAAGATGGCCCAGCACCCACCATTTCTTTCAAGTCATTGTGAATGTGCACATGCTTGCGTGCACACACACACACACACAGAGGAACTACCGGTTATTTATCTACTTTTGCTTTTTAACAAACATAAATGGCTTTTGTTCTTTAAAGTGTCAAAAAATGTAAAATACATAGTTAATGAGTCTGGCCCATCTTGTTCATAACTACTTGGTAAACATGAGGTGGGTAAGGTATTGAGCTGTTCTGAAGAGTAGAACCTTAACGAGGGTTCTTTTCCCATTTCAGTTCACTTCATTTTATTTTACTTTGCAGGAAAGTATGTCTTTGTAACTCACTATGCTAGGCAACATGCCCTGTTGTGACATGAGATGTCAGGTTCTGTCAGTCACGTCATCTGATGTGATGTGAAGGAGCCTAATGTGACGTGATCAATGCCCAGCTGAATGTGTACTTTGTCACTGTGGTATAGTATTCATGTGATGGGTTCTCTGGAAAGAAATGTAGTTAAAGAAACCAGGCTTCTCAGGGCAAGAAAACTATACAATTTTGTAAATGAAATTATAATCATGTCCTTGCCAGGCACACAAGAAAATTCATGTTCCCTCAACAGGGGTATGGCCACTATAGTCAGCATGTAAGGTAGGGTAGTTTTTTGTTTGTTTGTTTGTTTTATTTTTTCAATGGCACTTTTCATCCAGAGATGAAATTCACCGGGGCAGAGGATCCGCACAAGGTCTGTGCCCCACTTCAAATCCCAGGTGAGATCTATTTTGAGAGTGGAATTTAAGTGGTTCACAAGCCTTTTGATCGTCCTGTGCTTGGGATGAATTTCACTTCTGTGTGGGTGATGTAATATGCTTTGTGGGAAATTATATTACAAAATAGGTGAAAGGTCTGCTTCTGCAATCCCTCTGTACATGGAGCTCCCAGTTAAGTCAAAAGCAATTCCATTGGTTAAGGGCTTCTGTCAGTCCCTAAGTACATTCACTGGTACTGAAATAAAATTTCCTGAAGTATATCATTCCTGTGTTAGTTCCTTTTGGAGGATGAACCAGAAAATAGATCTGCACTGTAGATCTCCATTACATAATCCACATTAGTTCCATGTATAAAATACCAATTAATGCCAAGAGTATTTCTTCAGGTGAATTGAGTTCAGAAAATGCTATATCCTTCAGACAGAAAGGATAGTCATATGGTTAAGATACTATTCTATTTTATTCCAAGTTCTTATATGACCTGCAGACCAAAGCATCTGAGCATCTTCCATAAGTGAAGACCATGAACAACATATGTGGCATGTGAGTCTCTTTTTGTCCCTTTTTCCTCTACAAGGAAAAGATAATTTTTTAATGTCTGTTGCATTCTATGAGGTTGTTATTGAATGCAAGGTCAAAGAAGTGCATCTTGCACTTGGAACAAAAGGTGATGATGTTTGAGACTGTTGTTAGATCCTGTGGGAGTTCATTCCACAGCTTTGTACCTGCCACTGATTAATCTTGGTCTCCTGAAAGATTTCACCTTGTGGTGGACAGCTCTGTTGCGCCCGAGGAGCAGAATTGTCAACCACAGTGCTCATCCTGGAGCTTCCAGTGATCTTTTAAACATCCTGGGCCCACATCTCTGAGCACTTAGACAGATATTGAAACTGAGTTGATATTACACTGGACTGGAACCCAGGAATAGTCTGTTAAATTCCCGGCTCTGCCACATCTTTCCTTTGTTATCTTGGGCAAGCCACTTAATCTCTCTGTGTCCAAATTCCCTGTCCGTCAAATTAGGAAAATAATACTTCCCTTCTCTCATCCTTTGTCTGTGCTCTCTATTTAGATGGCAAGCTCTTTCGGGAAGGGACTCTTTTATTATGTCAGTCATAGAATCATAGAATATCAGGAGATGATCTAGTCCAACCCCCAATCATCTGTCTTTGTACATTAATGACAATGGACCCTTGATTTGGGTTGGTGTTTCTAGAGGCTACTGTAATACAAATAATAATGACTTTATGGATCAGGCATCCATAGTGTTGACTCGAGGCAGACCTGTAGACATAAATATGTAAGGAATACTGATTTTTTAACCTCTTCAAAATGATCATGGTTAGCCAGTAGAAAGATGCATGAATGCCAATTGTCATTACCAAAATATTCATACGCCCAGAGGGAAAAAAATGTATGAAGGAGAGAGTGAAACTCTCTATACTCTATAGTTAAATATTTATACACCTTGTCAAAGGTCCAGCACTAGCAAGTAGGGTGAGAACACAACATTGTCTATTAGCTCTTGCCATCACCTTTCCCTTTTTTATGAGATTTTAGATAGAGACAGTTAACTACTTAAACATTTATAACACTAGCAGTGCAAGTTCTGTTCTCGGTTACACTGGTATAAATCCAGAGTAACACTACTGAAGCTGGAGTTGCTCCCTCTTCATGCTCGTGTAACTGAGAGCGGATTTTGGTCCACTGTGATCACCACCCACTTATTACAAGAGGTAATACACTACAACAACATTTTGTAGTCTTGTACACTTGTTATACAATCCGCTTATTAGTTATCATTGCTCTTTTATCTTGTTGATTTTTGACCTCCACCTGGTCCTTTAGCTCACCAAAAAGTGTTTTTGAAGCTAAAGCTTATTTCAATCTTATGCTCTATATGTGCAACTGATTCATCACTGTGCTCTTATGAATAAAAATAATCTGGTAAATACATTGTAATTCAGACCCAAAATTCACATGAGAACAGTAAAGCTGACTTTGATGTTAAGAACTGGTCCGCATTTCATCAGAGGACCTTCCAATAGACATCCTTTCATCTTACTAGAACTGTTGGCTTCCGAGAGCATGTCTGGCTCCTCTCTCTTGTCAATGCCAACTCTCTGGAATGCTGTAACCTAATCACACTAGCAGTCCTATAGGAACATATATGAGTCATGAGAGCTGGCAAAGCCAGAAGAAGAAAGAAGCTAGTCATGTCCCAAGGATCCAAAATTAGTGTTATTTCTAATGGATAGATATTAGAAACAGAAGCTCATTTCTCCCTTTGGGAGATCCTCTGATGAAAGATAAAATTAGTATTATTTTTGTAACATGCAACTCAGGGACCAATTCCTTGCAATGCTACGCACTGAACTCCCATTAACTTAACAGAATCATACTCAACAAATTACTCTGGGCAGTATGCAGCTATAGCCTGGTTTAGGATGAAGTCACTTTTAGCACACTCTTTCATGAGTTTTGTTTACAAGTACATGGGTCATCTGAAACTTAGTGAATTTGCTAGGTTATTTTTCTTTTCCTAAGGAGAATGAAAAAAGAACTGGTTCAGTTTACATTTCAAAGATGAAACACTAAACATGTTACCCTAGGGATTATATTCTGGTCTCATTGAAATTAAGAGGAGTTTGGCAATTGATTTCAGTGAACCAAGATATAGCATATGTGTACTTAAAACAGTTGATCCTTGAGCCAGTACACCATGTAACATCCCTCTCTTTAAAATTCCTTGTCAAAACCCACTCATGTCTGCAGTATTCCAAACAATGACCCATCATGAGTTCTTGCAAATCTTGCTGATTTCCTAACTCACACTGAGTAGCACCTTACTTTACAGGTAGCCCCACTGATTTCAGCTGGACTACTCCTGCAGTGAGCTAGTATTCAACATGAGAAAGGGGATCCGAAACTGGCGGGAAATTAATTAGGTGCACCCGTCATTCATTTTAATTCATACCGAGAAGCAAATTCCAAAAACCCAAGGTAGATTTATTTTCAACCAGAACATGAATCAACTCAGATAAAAAGGTGGAGGGTGGTGACAGCACAATGAAAAATAGTTTCTGGATGGTTTCAGATGTTTGGTTTTTATCGCAATTTACCTAAGGAGCATATTGATTTTAAAATAACTTTTTTATGCAGGTGTTTAGAGTTCATGATGTACCTCTCTCATTCGGTATTTCATTTAGCAAAAAATCACACTGTTGATCTTTTGGATGTGTATAATTTCTCTGTGTTATGGCTCCGATCTAGCAAGTGTGTAAATGTAAGCTCTTGAGTTGCCCCACTGAAATCAGTGGGACTATTCAGATGCTTAAAATTGTACGCTTGCTTGACTGCTTTGCTAATTCAGTTATTAAATGTATTAATGTGATATAATATGTGCAGTACACCTAATATATTACACACCAAATAACATATTCCTCTAGTAAAGGGAGCGGAATGGGACATGGGGCCCAGAAGCAATCTGATGTTCTCTCAGAGGAGTGCCTAAGAATTGGTCCCTTCACATGGGAGAGGTTTGGTGGGCTGTGGAGGAGGCAAAAGACACTGTTTCTAAGCCTATGGGAGATGGAAGATTGAGCTCCTTTCCAAGGAGCTCTACAATCATGGTCTACCCCAGTTGTGCTTGCATTGTACTCCCCCTTAATGGGGATGAGGAAATGGAAAGTTGGAGTTTGTTGTACCTGGATCAGATTAAAATACTCCATAATTCTGGGGGAGTTTGAATTCTATATCCAGACAGGCTTAAATATCAAAATTCATGTCTCTAGACTATAATCAACAACTTTAAAGACTAATATCATAATCCCATATAAATGTGTAAGCAGGCTGGTAAATGTCTCCTACTATAATTACTCTGTACCATTGCAGGTTTATTACTATTATAAAAAGGCTTTTTCAAAAAAATTATCAATTTTTATGTAGCTAAACAATCAAAATAATGTATGTGCTTGCTCATGATTCAAAGCTGCACTGGTACTATCTGTTCCATCATTACGTTTCTGACTAAAAATTCATAGTTTTATTTTGGTCACTACCATCTTAATGCAAACTAGGAACTGGAGATTGGAGATGAGGCTGGGAGGGCTGGGGAGAATAATTCCAGCCATCTTGCTTTGAGGAAGAGAGCCATTGGGCCAGTCACTGCAGCAATAGCTGTTGTCTTGGTGGAGTAAATCTTTTAAGAGAGAGAGAGAGAGAGGCTAAGTACTCAGGCATAAAACTTGATCTTTTGGAAGTTCAGGTGAACACTATCTCTTCAATCTGAAGGCAAAGGACAGCAGTTTATGGTGAGCCTTAAACTGCAGTCTGAAGGCAAAGGACAGCAGTTTACGGTGAGCCTTAAACTGCCATTCAGGATTTAAAAGGCGAGGGCCAAATTCTGCCCTCAGATACATGGGTAGAAAGATATCTGGGAGTAGAATGTGGCCCTGTAAGTTTAGGAATGAAAACTGCCAATTAGATAGGCCAAAACCAAAACCCAGGCTCTGAACACCCTCAAACTTTGGAAAATTACAGATCCTGAATTGAACTCTGTAGATGGACCCATCTCTGCTCACATTCATATCCGTCCTCTCCCAAAATGTATTATGACAGATACTTCAATGCCCCTGTGTTACATTCTGGGCTGCAATCCAGACCAGTGAAGAGCTGTGTCACCTCTTGCCTTATAACCCTTAAGTTCCTTAAATCCTTGTTACTGTAGATCTCTGCCTGGGATGCCCACAGTCAGCAACAAGCATGCACTTAATGCCTATCTGTTGGAGAGCCCTGGTCCAAGGCTTTGGGTCCAGAAGCCTGTCTGCAATACCACAGACTTCCCCTGGTCTCCACTAGCCTTTGTTAACAACTGGTGAGGTGATTCCTCAGCCCTGAATTTCCCCCAAAACACATGTTCTGAGATGTCCTGTCCTGTCCTGGAACAATCAGAGGAACACAGATGCTGGAACTAGGGGTTTTGGGGGTGCTGCAGCACCCCCTGACTTGAAGTGGTTGCCATTAGATACTGGATTTACAGTTTGGTTCAATGGCTCACAACACCCCCACGATAAAAACTGTTCCAGCACCCCTGCAGAGGAATCTTAAGGTTTGTCATGCCTTTACAGAGTCAGTATTCAACAATTTGTTACTTTAACTGGAATTACCAAACAGTTCAGTTCAAACACAACACTGGATTGGTTTAGATTAAAATAAAACAAATGTATTTAATTCCAGAGAGATTTTAAATGAGTACAAGGATTAAAGTTAGAAATGGTTACAAGAGACATAAAGATAAAATACTTTCTAGTACCTAAAACTTAACAAACCAGACTTTGTTCAAGTTAAAATCCTCACTGCATGTTTCCATCAAGATGGCTAATGAAACTCCTGGCTCAGGGTCTACCAGAATCAAAGGGCTGGTACCTTTGTCTTCTTAGGTGAAAGATAGACATTTTGGATTCAGTACCCCTGTCTTTTATAGTCCATTGAATCTTTAAAATGGATGCTACTGAAGGATCCTCCCAGATAAAATTATATTTCCAGCTGTGAGGTAGGCAACATGGAATCTGCTTGAAGCGAGTGTCCTGCTGCTTCTTCCCCTGCTGGGGTTCTTTGCTAAAATGCAAATTATTTAGTTCTTGCCCCCTTCAATGCAATTGAATGAACGTTAGATATATGATTGTCAATCTCCTTCCCTGCCATGATGGCATGAGGTTTGTCTCCACCCCTTGTTAGCTTGATGGGTCTGTTTACATGATATGTAAATACATTTTCATTGTTTTTCAAAGTACATTGGAAGTAACTCCCAGGTGGGGAAACTATATCCTTTTCTCTGGGGTACGGTAACTCCTGCTTGGCTGGCAACACATATGAATAATTATAATTTTAGTTTATGTCCCTGACTTTGCATCAGTTGCTTGCACCCACATTATGTAATTATATTCATAACCAGTGAATGATGAGCTTTTCATTGACACTTTGCATGACGCTAATCAGATACATTTCATGATATTAAAGAAATGGGGTACACTTGAACTGGTTAATCCAGCTGCAATTGATTACCAGATATTTGGATGCCCCTTGTCTTCAGGCTGTTCTTAATGTCACACCATGTAAGGATCTTTTTGTTCCACCATTTGCATAGCCCATGCAGGGGCTGGGCAGAATTTCAGTCCTTGCCTTCTGGGGAATTGCAGGGACTTCATCTCTGCTCCCAGGGGAAATATGGTGCCTTAAATGAAGTAGGAAGTTGGTCAATGTCTCGGAAGATTTTCCACATTAACCCATGGAGAGGAACCAGCACAATGTGGGGAATAATCTATACCCAGTAAAGGAATTCATGTATCTGTCAACATGACCCTCCCTATGCAGGGAGTTCTGGCCAAGCAGTTACTGCTGGTTCAGGTGTTTGTCTCCTCCTGTTCTCTAGTACCAAGAAGAGAGATTAATTATGTAGGTGAGGCAAAGGACCACAATTAGGGGTAATGTGATGAAATATAAAAATGGAATATTTAGACAGACTTTCAAGATCAATTAACTCTACCAGGATGTGACTCAAGGTATGTCTACACTACAACACCAGAGCCCCTGGTTAGAGCATGGGATAGAAAAGTCTTGACTTAGGGTTAAAAAACAATGTAGACACTCAAGAGTTCCCTAACACAGGTCAGCTGACTCGAGTCTCACTAATCCCAGGCTTACATTGCAGTGCAGACACACCCATAGTCTCCAAGGAGATGTGATGGAATCTCCATCACTGGGACTTTTAAAACTAGTTTGGAGAAAGCACTAGTAGGCAGGGGACTATAGGGAGCAATCTTGCATTGGAAGGGAGGTGAAGTGCATAATCTAATAGGACTTTTACACCTCTGGTTTTTATGACACTGTGAGTAGTGATAGGAAGTGAAGTGGGGGAAGAGATAGCAGTTAATGAATTAGGATGCTGGTTAGTTTTCAGTGTATGTTTCTTCAGCTAGCTAGAAAATCTAGGAGTTGCTAACCATCCACATACAATTTCCCCCTTCAAACATCCATTGTGAATTCAATAAAAATGATTTTGCTTAGACACACACCAGCCGTCCTTGTATTTTGTGAAAGTGACAGTTCAACATTGCTATTATGTTTACATCTGGTAGTTAGGCGATTGCATTCTGTTTATGTCTAGTGATCAGTAGCTGCAATGTGATAGGCTGTACTGCAGGGAACAGTAAAAATGTTTCTCTGTTGCTTGACTGGTCTTTGTTCACTGCAGGATAGCAATTATAACCATAACATTTGAGGAGAAATATAAAAAAGTAATAGGTCACTTCAATTTTGGTGACAAAAAAATTCCATAGTTTGATTAGTTTCAGTGCCCGGTCTGAATAAAATGTTTTTTTTTTCTTTTTTACTATAATTTCTGTGACACACAGCTTTCTGTTCCAATGCATTGAGTGACTTAGTATCTTGCTATGCTGTACATACATTTTAAGTATAATTTGCCCACTTTTATTCCATGTATGAGCCGCATTACTTAGTTTGAATTTTAAAGAGAATATTATGTTATAGTACAACAGTATTTTATTTTTTAATTATTGTGTGTGTGTGTGTGTGTGTGTGTGTATACAGCATCCCAAGTGCTTGGGACATGAAGGGAGAACTATTATCTATTAAAATGATGTGACTTAATTGCCATAGCAAACGTGTAGAAAATTGCATCTAAATTATGGGCATTATAAATATAATAATTACATTTCATGGCTCATCCTCTTTTTTTAAAGAAATCTGGCCCCACGTGTCAAGGAATTCTTAATTAGATTCATGGAGCTTTTTAATTCTAACCATATCCTTAACTTTTGGCATATGAATAGTCCCAATGAGTTTATGCACTACTCATGGGCTTAAAATTAAGCATGTGTTTAAGTGCTTTGCTGGCTTGGCATTTAAGACACTGTTTTTAATCCCTCCCAGTTCAGCAGTCAGAATACACAATACCTTTATTCAATGATGAGCTGCCAATATCTTAACAACCGGTTCCCTCCTCACCCCACGAGGGGGTTGTTGCCCAGCCCCACCGCCCAGGACCCCTGCCCCATCCACCCCCCTCCCCTGTCTCCTGACTGTCCCCAGAACCAGGCAGGAGGGTCTCATGAGCCACCATAGCGGGTGCCCACCCCACCCCTCAGAGTCAGAGGGACCTGTCGGGGGGCGAGGCGGGGAGTCCTGGCAGTGCTTACCTGCGGCAGCTCCCAGGAAGCATCCGGCAGGTCCCTCTGGCTCCTGGGGCGGGGTAGCATAGCTAGGGGGAGCGGCCGCTCCCCCCACTGATCACATCAAAAGTGGCGCCTTAGGCACCGACTCCTTGGGTGCTCCGGGGCTGGAGCACCCACGAGGAAAATTTGGTGGGTGCAGAGCACCCACCGGCAGCTCCCCAGCCCGTGCCCGGCCCCAGCTCACCTCCGCTCCGCCTCCGCCTCCTCCCCTGAACGCGCCGCCCCGCTCTGCTTCACCACCCCACCCCAGCTTCCCGTGAACCAGCTGTTCGGCGGGAAGCCTGGGAGGGCTGAGAAGCAAGTGGCGGCTTCGCGCTCAGGCCCAGGGAGGCGGAGGTGAGCTGGGGCGGGAAGCGGTTCCCCTGCGCCCCCCCGGGTTACCTGCTGAGGTGCGGGCAGCCCTCCTTGCGCCCCACCCCCACCCCAGCTCACCTCCGCTCTGCCTCCACCTCCTTGGGCCTGAGCGCAAAGCCTCCGCTTGCTTCTCAGCCTGCCCCGGCTTCCCGCATGAACAGCTGATTCGCAGGAAGCCTGGGGGAGGTGGAGAAGCTGAGCGGGGCGGCGCATTCAGGGGAGGAGACGGAAGAGGCGCGGAGGTGAGCTGGGGCTGGGGGTGGGGCGGGGAGCTGCAGGGGGTGCTCCGCACCCACCAAATTTTCCCCTTGGGTGCTTCATCCCTGGAGCACCCATGGAGTCAGTGCCTAAGGTGCCACTTTTGGCTGGTTGTTAAATTTAGAAGCCCTTTTAGAACCGGTTGTCCCTCATGGAACAACCGGTTCTAAAAGGGCTTCTAAATTTAACAACCGGTTCCAGAGAACAGGTGCGAACCGGCTCCAGCTCACCACTGCCTTTATTAAAAACAAGAAACAGAAACCACTCTCGAAGGTCAAATTCTTGAATGATGAGCACACATTAAAAGGTTTAGTTTAGAGCCAAGCCTTATCTGAACTACTGTATCTACACCTCTAGGGTCTGTAACATAGGCCTGGGGAATATCTTTAGAGTGAAATTTCTTGAACGTTTTCTGGAGCTTCCAGTCATGTCAGAAATACCATTAGAAAGTTTTCTCTTAATGCCTTGGTATTTTCTCTTCTGTCAGGAAATAGCAAGTGCAGAGTGGTTCAGTAATGAGTATTAAAATGAACCAAAATGTTTCATACCCTGGAAAGAATTAGTTCAATTTTGAGATGAAGGCTCAGATCAGCTCTTTGGTTTTTGAGTCTCCTCTATGTGTTCTGCAGTGGGAAATCCTTGACCGGTGTGAGAAAAGCAGGCTTCCTGTCAGCTTGAGTACCAGGAAGGCTGACAGTATACCAGCTATAGCATTACTAGGTTGAGAAGAATGCTGTGGGGTGAGTCAAAGAATAGGTCATGATACTCAAGCCTAACCATGTCCTGTAATTGGGAATCCTATAGTAAGGACATTAAAGGGACAGTACAGCTGAGTAGTTGTGGTGGATTTAATTCCTGCCAACAGCCAGGCAGAATAGCCACATAAAACCTAATTATTTGGTTTTCATGGTGGATTTGAGAGTTTCACCCTCATTGCACATACATAATCCCCTACCCTTGTACTGTACTTTTGCTATATAAAGTACATATGAAAGAAAGGTTATTAGAAGATGTTCAGTGTAGTGCTTTTATATGACCCTGTTATGTAGTAATCAGTATCTTAACACAGTTGGAATTTAATATATTGTGCTAAATAACAGCTTCTATTTCTGTTTAATTTGTGGAAGCCCGTTAATAGTAGTGATGGTCCAAACTGGAACACTGGCTGGGAACTCTCCAAACTTTGAGAAAGTTCAGATTTGATGCCAGATATGGAGTCAGTACTCTCTCGGACCTCTCTGTAATAAGCTTTGGAATAATGATTCCAAATATCCTTAGGAGTGTGGGAAAGTACAGATTTGGATCCAATTCTAGATTCAAACTTTGCAAATAAGGCTTTCACTTTGCAAGGGCCGTTGAAGCCAATGGAATGCACAGTCTGTTTCTGTGTCATTGCTGATTTACAGAAACGGAATTCACACTGTTGCAAGTGTGTTCCCGTCCCCACCACCACCACAACACACACAGAAAAGTGTCTCCATACCAAAAGAAGTGGGTTGCCCATATTTGAGAAAATTATTATTCAGGCTCTGAAGCCTTTTCAGACAGTTGTTCAAATCAACACTAAAACAGGCAGCCTTCCTTCCCTCAGAAGTGTGCGGGCAGACAACTGAAGGGTAAAGTAGTATATCTTCCACTTCTTTTAGAGGAAAATATATCTACTTTAGGTACCAATTCAGCTCCGGAGAATAATTTAATCATACTTGTAAATGGCATTCCAACAAAAAAAGTCATCAGATCTGACAGCACCTGACTGACTTATGGAAAACTAGAACTGATTTGCTGATGGTTAGAAAATGTTAACCCTTCTGCAGCAGAATTTTAGATGCTGACACCAAGAATTTGCAAAAAGTTTACAAAAAAAGAGGCAAATGATGTTCAAATGCCTACTGTTATCCAATACTCTTTGCAGAACTTCCTGGTGCATCTTGAGCTGAATATATTGCCCTCTGTATATGTGCAGAATTCCCTTTAGGTGAAACTGCATAGCCCCGGCGAGCCCTTGGGGAGCTATCCTGAAGTGCCCTCAGCTAATTACAGTGGAATTGATCGAGCTAAGCATCTCCCAGGAGGTGCTCAGCAACTTGCTGGATTGTGTCCTTAGTTTAGAGTGCAGTGTCAGTTTTGTGAGTGGCATTCCCATCCATTTTTAGGAGACCTCATTATTTATGGAGGGCCAGATTAAGGGCCACAGGTCCATGCTGAGGGCCCCAGCTCCTCCACAATCTCCACTTATATTTTTAAAATATGTTTCTAGCAAGGACACACTGGAACACATGAACTGAGTATAACTGATGCCTGTCTGAGTCTGCAGACAGCCTGAAACAATGGCTCCATGATGTGTGAAATACCTTATTTTTATTAACTGTTAAACCTGCTGCCAAACCAAGGAGTATCAGGCTCATGGTACTTGGGTGGGGGTGGGAACATAGGGGTCCCATGTGGGATGCACCTAGAACCCCAAATTCCCTTAATTTGGTGCTGCATAGGCCCCAAGGTGGGATACCCTTAAAATTTTCAGAGAGTTGCTGTGTTTTCTGGTCACTGAAGAACTAGTTTCCTGGAGTGCTACAAAGGATCCATGTCCATGGACAGTTACTGTGCTGGAATGCCAACATTCATGAACAGTTCAACCTGTGGATTTTTCAAACAATGTAATGTACTTCCATCTCACTGCAAAACATTTCTTCTGCTGCATCACCTGTATCTGAAACAAAGTTTTTTCAACAAAAAGTCAAGCTCTTTTGTGTATCTTGAACCTGTGTCACCCAGTGAAACGGTGGAAGGATAATACGATCAGGCTGCCAGATCACCCAGCTATCACAAAAGCCTTTCTTGGAGCTCCACCAAGAAATGTTTCAGCAGAGAGGATGTTCAATTCAGCTGAAGATCTCTACACTGAACATCATTACAGGCTCTTTCCAGAACCTTGACTTATTTATTTATGGTGTAATTTATCTAGTGCTATTAGCCATAGTGATCCCAGATGCTGTACAAATTCAGACACCATTGTTTTTAAAAGTGCATTGCCAATTATTAAGTGAAATTACTAAGGGCGTTATCTATCTTAGATACAGGTAATGCTCTCAACAAAAAGTGTGTGCAAAAATAATCCCTCCAAATTGTACTAACCATCCCTAGTGTACTGAGTCTTGCAGTGGGAATGTGTGTGGAGAACTTAGGGGCCTCTTTCAACCTGCACACCATGAAGGGTGTCACCATGTTGACTCCAAAGAGGCCAGCAAGAAAGAAATTCAGTGGAAGACACGGGGGATGAGGGGCACAGGATGTATCTGTGTGAAGGCAATGGCTCTAAAGCCCTGCACAGATGTTGAAAGGGGACAGTACCTATTGCTTGAGCTCCTAAACTGAAATAGTGGCCTCCAAAGCAACAATCTTACCACCTGCCCATAGATTGGAGGAAAGGATTTTGTCTTGCCTGCCCCTCTCACTTGAGTGTCTATATAAAGCCCAGTTTCTAACATTTTGTATGGGTAGAGTGAACAGCAACCTTAGGGCCTGATTCTGCTGAATTTCCACATCCAAAAGACTTTAGTCTCAGGCCCAGAGCACTGTAACCTTCCTGCTCTAAAGAGCTCCAGTCCCAACCTAAGTAAATAATCCTGCAAAGGAGATGTGAAGAGTAGAGCAGGTTGAAAATTTTCTGACAAAATCATTTTCTACCAGAAACACTGATTCGATGACATTGAAACGTTTCATTGCAATTAATTATAACAGAATATAATATAACAAAATGCCAACAATAAAGTCAAAATGAACCACATCAAGCATCTCAAAACAAAGCACTTCAATAATGTCATTTTGCTGTTTCCAGTTGTTTCAGAAATTTTGTTCTGATTCAGGACATAAGGAAATGTTGGGATTTTGCACAAAATGCGAATTCTGAGTTTCAGCTAGTTTGCGTGAATAAGGACTGTGCGTGTGAGTAAACTTGCTCACATGTGTAACAGTTTGCAGGATGGAGGCCTTAGATTATCAAGTCTTTTGGGGCAAGACCAAGACGCACAACTCTTTCCCTGTGTGCCAATGAATGGTGCTCTTAAATGACTAGTAGGGTGGGATCTTAGGCATTCCAATGCTGAGCCACTAGACTATTTGACTTTTAGGAACCTAGAAAACCACAGGAACAACACTGTGATCCAAACCTGAGGTACCGGCCTAGGATTCCTGTACAATGAATATGGAGAGATAGGTGCCTTAGAATAAGATCCACAAAAGCCAATACACTAGGCATGGAACTGCCTAAGATAGCCAATGGGAGATGCGGACCATAGGGGTGTGCTAAGCCCCAGCCCGCTCATAGAGATAGGCGCCAAAGGGTATATCTGCACTCACTGATGGTAGCATGTAGGGTATGTATAGCTACACACTGCAGTGAAAAGCAGGCTTCATCTACACTCACTGTAGTGTGTATCTACACGGGGCAGTGAAAGGCTTTGGCAGTGGGGAGTCAATAGGAAGGCACTGCTTGGGCGTGGTGAGAACTGTGTAGGGTACAGACCCGAAGGTTCTGGTTTGTCTTAACTCTACTCACCAAAGCAGTGCCTCACCATCTACACTGCTATTTATACCTGTGCTAAGGGTGTGTGCAGTGCATGTACTCTACACGCTGCCGTAAGGGAGTGTGCAGAATAGACATACCATAAGTCCATACTGCAGAGAGCTGCCTATCTCTGCTTGTGATCCATGAATGGAAACCTGCCTCCTGGAGTCAGGTGACTTAGTCACCTAAGTTGTTTCTTGTCAGAATGAGATGCCTGCCTCATTCCCCACAAAACAAGGCAGAAGAGGTGTCTGCCTTATAGCTTTTAGCCTACAGGTTAGAACACTCACCTGAGCTGTGGGAGACCCAGGTTCAGTTCCCATCTCTGCTTGTCAGGCAGAAAGGATTTGAATAGGGGTCTCCCCCCTCTCAGGAGAGAGCTCTAACAACTAAGCTGAAGAGCTCCCTCAGTCTCTCCTGTTGAAGCTGTTCCGCTGTGGATAAATAATGAAAGAGTTGGAGACTGGACCTACGATCTTCCACCACCCACAGGGATGCCCTTAGCACTGGACTATAGAATCATTCCCTCTCTCTCTCTCTCTCTCTCTCTCTCCCCCAATGACCATTTAAACACGTATCCACAGTGGAACAGTCATTGGGCCAGAGAGAGAAAATGAAAATGAGACTGTAGTCCAAATGTTAGGGCACCCACGTGAGATGGGGGAAACCATGGGTCCAGTCCCCCTGCTCCAATTGCTATTTCATTATTTATCCACAGTGGAACAGCTTTAACAGGAGAGCGTGAGAAAGCCCTACATCAGCATAGCCTCTGGCTCAGTGGTTAGAGTGCTCCTCTGAGAGGTGGGAGACCCCTGTTTAAATCCTCTGTCTCCTTCTAGCACAAAGGGAGGAATTGAACATGGTTCTCCCACATCCCAGGCAAGTGCTCTAATTAATTGACTAAAAGTTGTAAGGGCAGCGCCTCCTCCTCATCCTGCAGATGGATTTTGAATGGAAGTTCATCCAGTAGGTATCCACAAATCAGGTCCAGTGTGAGACTTAGGCAGCCGAATGCCTGATTTCCCCCCGTTTGTCAATCATTTGGGGGCTTTGGCAGGAGATAGGTGTCCGCACACCTATGATGGGGCAGCAGTCCACATACTCCAGAATCTAAAACTTAGGTGCCTAGGCAACTTTTACAGTGGAAAGTTAAGCACCACATAAGATTAAGCACCTGTGGGGTTAGACAGCAGCCAAGCAGAAGCTTAACAATAGTGCCATGCACAGGGACTTAGGCACCTAACTCTGAAGTTTAGACACCTAAGTTGCTTCCTAAATCACACCCTTTGTGAGCATATATCTGTAAACATACAATGCACTAAATAAGTGCTTACTGAGTGCATGTGGCTTACATGCTCCCCCAGCAGGGGAAGCTCATCTAGAGGTCTGCCCTCCGGGATGTATTGGTAGGAATAACAACTCTGACTGCATCAACACTTTCATTCAAAACAAACATTGAACATAAACCTGCAAGTGTAAGGAGCGGTAATTTTTTACCATTTTTTCCCTGTTAATGATGAAAATAAATGAGCAAGATTTATCTCTTTGACAAGTTATGTGGGTGTGAATCTTTAATTAGCATATAACAGGTTTAGACTTTGAGTCCCCATAGGGCGTGGGAATCACTTAAAGAAGAAAATCCCACTTGGTAATCTCTTCCTAAGAAAGCCAAGAATGTTATTTTAAAAGATACCTGTAAAGATGAAGATAGCAATCTTCATGCATGTCAAGGTAAAATGCAAGCCATTTCATCTCCCAGAAACTCAGTGACCATGCTTTGATGACAAGCCAGATGGCAGCTGTTCCCCAAGCCCTGTGCCAAGAAAGATGATTGGAGCTGCAATTTACCTTCCGTGGTGTAGCTCGATGCTGGAGCATACCACAGCTGTGAATCAGGCTTCTGCCAGTAGGTGTATGCACAGTTGGTTTCCTCCCAATTTGGATTCAGCAGGTAAGAGGCTGTATCAGTACCCAGCAATTATGAAATTGGCATGCATCAGATTGTTTACTCACAGTAATATTCCTACTGGACTTTATTAAAACACCATCTGTTGTCAGTGCAGACAAAGAATCAAAGCAGAACTATCCACCGAGTGAGTGTATATGTGTGTGTTCAGCCATGTTGTAGGATTAAGTCAGGCTGCTGAAAGAACACATTTTTGTCCCTTTAAAGGTAGCTTTTAAGAATACGCTTATGTTCCTAATGGAGTTTTTTCTCTAATACCAACTAGACCAAAAATAATTTGTGGTCAAAATGAAGTTGTCTGTGCGTCATGCGGGAATGGAAGCAAACGAGTGCATGCGTATGGGTGGAACCCAACAACATTAGTTTTACTACAAATTAAAGCTGAAATGTTTGAAGGCAAAGGCATCTGACTGAACGATGCTCAGAAAGAGCAAACTTCTCAGTTATTGTTTAGTATAAAGGGTGAGTAATAAAGGATATCTGCCAATAATAATACCTTCAGGGCTTGAGAAACAAGGGACAAGCTTTTACAATCAGCTGCTTTCTCTTACTTTCTTTTTAATTCTTCAGATGGGGATCAGATATTCCTAATACACAGCTGGTCTCCACAAATGGCCAAGTGTAATTTTTTCATACACCAGCATGCAATTCCAGGTGAAATTAATTAGTCAGAATTCTTCATCAGGTAACATACTTATAAAATGTGATGCAAGTAATTAAATATGCAAATATAGGGAAGAGAGCACTAAAACTCAGATATGTCATTTCAGTTCCACAAAAAGGCATCTGTCAATTTAGAACTTGAATGCACACACTCACACTCTCTCTCTCTCTCTCTCTCTCACACACACACACACACCTTTTAAAAAATAAAAATGTAAACAAGTCCCAGTTCAGATTGTAAGATTAAAGCTGTAATAAAAGGAGAGAACACAAGCCAAGAACACCCCTAGGGAGAAGAAACAAAGTGCATTAAAATGCCTGGGTGTGTTTAAGAACCAAGTGTTTGGAGGTCTCTCTTTGCTGAATGAGGAAGTGGGGGTATTTTAGTGGACTCACAGGGAAAATGTACAGTACTATAAGGAGTCTCTGTAGTCTGTTTTGCTCAGTATTTCTAGACACCAGAAGGACAAATTTAGCCCTCATATAAGTATTGCACCTGGCTAAAAGGGCTATGATTTGTCCCATATTTCTTTGCCAGGCTCTGTACTGTTATGATATGGGCCCTTACCTATAAAGTACACATGGGGCTAAATTCTGCCCTTAATTAAACGTATGGTGCCTCAGGTTGCAAAAGTGTAACTGAGTGCAGAATGTGTCACCATTCCTAGGACTAAGGTCTAAATCATAGACTATATGTCATGCATGTGGATTGTTGTAATTAATTACGTCTCGGTTGAGATAGATCCATTATTTTAAAGGTTTGTAATAGTCGCCTATTCCACACACACTATGTGCTGCCAAAATCCAGCTCCTATTCCATTGTAAACTGCAGATGACAGCTCTTCTGAAGTTAAGATCATTAAGCCTCAATGCAAAATGTGGTTTCCTTCAACTATGATTTTCTTTATAATGTGATGAAGATAACACACTAAATGCTGCCCTGATTTACATCCCCCGCCAAATCATTGCAGTCATTTTGGCCCAGATCCTCAAAGGTATTTAGGCACTTAACTTCCCTAGGACTTTGTCCATCATTTTCTCTAGTGTAGCTGAGGCCCATATTTACCTCCTGTGATGTATAAAACGTCCATAGGTGCAAATAGGGTGAGCACCCCAGAGTGACAGTTCTGGCAGAAGCGGAAGTACAGTACCACTAGCCACCTGCAAAACCCATCCTGTCATGGGGGGTGGAGCTGTGTAGTGCAACCTACAAAGTGGACCAGGTCAGCTCCAGAGAAGGCAGTCAGGCTGGCGAGGAGATATGCAGATTCAATACATCTCCTAGGGACCTTCCACTGTACAATCAAGAGCCCTCTCCTGGCTGAACTACACAGAGGAGAGCAGACAGACAGCAGGATGTATATGAATGTGTGAACCTGCAACCCAAACCACAGCTCTAATTTTAGATATCACAGCCCTGACAGCATTCCTTTTAATTACCTGAATAGTGATTCTTGTCAGACTTTCTTGCATGCAGTAGGAGAACTGGGAGAAAAAGAGAACAGCACCTCAACTCCCTCTGCCCTATCCCCTTTGACGCTCATCCATAGTGGACATAAATCAAGCAGCACCCTGGGGGAAATAAAACACTTGGTCATAATTTTAATGCACACACTGTGTGGGTTCTGGCCTCCTTGCCACACCCACACATCTGGCTCTTTAGAACATTGGGCAATGTTGCTTTGAATGAAGCCCTAACGGGCTATATGGAACTTATGGTCCAGCCCTGATAAATGCTCATTCTTCCCAAATGTGAAAAATATTTGAAACACATTCTTAAAATGCTCTGCTGATGCCTGATAACATCAGCCTTCCAGAAAGACGTGAAACAAGGCCCCCACTGCGTAATAAGCTTTTGTTCTCCATATCCATGCAGTCTTTCAGCTTCCTTTAGGAAAAGAGACGAAAACAACAACAAACTCTAAGCTGCCAACTGCTCCACAACGGAATGTTTTTTATGATCCACAATTCCATTAGGAATTCAGCAGAGGCAACTAATAACAAGAACCAAACAACCCCCTCCCCAATGTACAGCGCACAGAAACGACCTGCTAAAAAAGATGAATTCCAAATATTTTCACCATCAGCAGGGCCAGTGCCTGCCCTGTGCTGTTACTCTGTGGACACTGCTGGCACAAGTGCCAGTTCCCTCTCTACCTGTGTATTGACACATTCAAAATAGTCTATCACACTGTGCAATGCAAACATGCTGAGGCTGTGTAACATCTGTGCCAACACTTCTGCATCCTTATAAATCATGTCCTGGCTCTTGCTGGGGTAACAAGGAAGAAAACGTTGGCATATAAATGTAAATCATTCTATGTCCTCTGGAATAGAATAATAATTGAGTTGATTTACCAGCTATGCATTGTTCCTGGAGATGTGGGGGAAGTATTGGCAAAGAAAGGTCTTCTTCCAACAAAAGAAAGGATTTGCTGAGCTATACAAAAGTGATTGAAATAATCAGCTAGGCTGAGCATGGGGGCTTCACCTCACTGCAGGCTGAAATGTAACTAATTCACCTCTGGTCATGTCCAGAAGAAAAATGTACAGGATTCAAGCATTATTGAACCACATACCTGGTGAACATGTAGGGGCAAATTATGCCCTCATACATACATGCCTGGATTTCTCCAAAGTCAAGGGCAGCCAGCCAAATGCATTCAAAGGCAGAATTTAGACATTAGATAGTATTAGACAATAATATTTGTTGATTTTAAAATGGAAATTAATAATATATATATGTTTTTTTAAATCACTGTGCAGAAAAAAAAATTCACCAAACGGTGAATGGCTAATAAATGGTCTTGTATTTACATGCTCTAACTTGAAATCCAAAGGTGAAATCCTGCCTCCATGGAGCTCAATAGCAAAACTTCTACTGATTTCAATATTTCACCCCAAAGTTCACCTTTGAAATGTAAATTTCTAATTGTATTTCAAAGTCTATGATGTACTTCATCAGTCCTTATGCATTTTCTCTCCCTCGTTTTTACATAAAAACAAACTCACTATCTCACATAGCATCTCCCAGTTACAACAAAAGAACACTCAATTCACAGCAAAATGCTAGTTTACTTTAGGGAAAGGAATGAGCATGCAAGTAAAGCCACACATATGGAATAAAATATGCATCAAATGTATTCAGGGCTCCTCAGTGTCCTCCACTGTGCAATCATCCTACTTCATTTCCCATGCAATATGGACACCAATAAAAGATGTAAAAGCAGGAATATCTCCTGCAGATGTTTTGTGATGCTGTAAGGGATTCCCAGGCACTCTCTCACATATGGTACTTGAATGCCAATTACCACTCATTATTTAGATAGTATATTTCAAGGGTTAAGTAATATTCTCTGTATTTTTCTTCCATCTTCTCTACCATGATTCTCCAGTCCTACATACAAAACACTCTTTAATATTCTCTGAACATTATATTTTACCGTTCTATTGCTGAAATGGAAAACATGACATGAAGTCATTATAGGCTAGAGGTGGAATTTAACTTCTCATACTTTCCAACACATATACAGATCTGTAGGATAAATTGTATGATACCAGAGTTTGATTTTGGGGCCTCTAAGAACAAACATAATACAATTAATGAATAATAATAATAAGCATCTGGGAAACAGCATGCTTTGTTCTAAAATAACACTGCCATATATTTCTTTTAGCAGTTTACCTGTATGTGAATACCAAATATTCATAATTGACTTTTAGATCCCAGAATTTTACATTTATACATTCCTTCTATTGTGAAGGACACCAGCATACTTTACAAACTCTAGGCCTGATCCTGCAAATGTTTACTACAGAGTATAATGCCTGCTACCATAAGTCCCAGGTGAAATCCTGGCTCCACTGAAGTCAATGGGAGTTTCACACACCCTCTCCCCCCAAAATGACGTCAGTGAGAGTACCCACAATAGTAGGCATTATGCCTGTTAGTAAGATTTACAGACTCGGGCCTAGGGTGACCAGATGTCCCAATTTTATAGAGACAGTCCCGATATTGGGGGCTTTTTCTTATATAAGCGTCTATTATCTTCCACCCCAGTCCTGATTTCTCACACTGGCTATCTGCTTGGGCCCTACATACACGGTGGACCAATGAAATACAGCAACCAGCTGACAAATAACACATTGAATAACTGTCAAGGTAGAGAAAAATTTGTCCCAGGCACTGCGAGAGATGCCCCTATTTCCCCAAAATAAGAAGTGCCATGATAGCTTTAATGCTTATGCACAAAATAGCCATGTCCTTAGTTCTGAATGCCTCACCTGGGTGATCCCAGGCAATAAATTACATTGCACTCAGTTTACCTACCTCGGAAGGAAGAAGTGCTTGGTCAGTTCTTCTGGGCGGTAACCCTGTGGGGCCTGGATGTTTGAAGTTATTCCAAATATGAGCCTTGAACCTGCAAATGCTTACTGGCAAGTGTAGGACTTGCTACCATAAGTAACAATAGCCACATTGCCTTCAGTAGGCCTGTTCTCAGTCGCAAGTACTATGCTCATGGGTGTTTGCAGAATCACAGTCTCAAATTAAATGTAACTTTATAAAAATGCCTCCCACATACAGCCTCCCTTTCCACTATCCTGGAGTAAAGCTGTGTCCTTTCCTCTAGCACAGCAACAATACAGTGCCTAGGGCTGTCAAGCACACTTCCTATTCCACAGGCATGTGGCACTACTACATAACTTTACCAACAACTGATCTTAATTCAGTTCCCTGGGGAGTTGAGCAGTGCTGCTGTTCCTTAGGCATCTGCCACACCACTAGATGGCTACCACTGCCAAGTATACCAATGTCACCATGCCTCAGTGGGTCAAAGCTGAGGATGTCAGATTCAGGACAAACTGCTGAAAAATAGGGCAGACTCACCCCTGAACTGGTGGTTCTTCTTCCATAAGATATACCGAACCAGCAACAAAATTAAATTTCTGTCTCACCAGACTGGCTAATAAGAAGTCAAAAATGCAGTCTCCTTAGGTATCCCAGCCCTAGTTTCACCACCCAGACACTAGACTTTATGATGACTTGTTATTTAACACCAATTTAATCAAACCAAGGGTTCTCCTGATCCCAAAGGACAATCAGCCACATATCCAGGTCAATATATAACTCAGATCTTACCTAATAATCACACTGTTGCTAATCATTTAGTATCTAATATCTAAAGGTTTATTTACAAGATAAAAGAAAGAGGTGAGAATTAAAATGGTTAAAGGAATGAAATACATACAGTCATTGCAACGTTCTTGGATCAGGTTTGTAGCAGTGATGGAATAAACTGCTGGCTTATAACATCTCTGGTAACAGCCGAACGATTGGAAAGTCCTCAGTCCATTGGTTGTAATACTCCTGTTAATGTAAGTCCATAGTCCAGAGATCAGAGCAGGAAAGAGACAAAATGGAGATGCTTCCAGGGCCTTTTATACTTTCTGTCATGTGGAGGGTCTGCTCTCAGTACAGTCAGTCAAAAAATACAGGCACAAGATGGAATTTTGGGTCACTAGTCTAGTTACATGTCCTTACATGCTTCAGTGCGTCATAGCAGGGGCCATTACCCATATTCTAGCTAAAGGTCCACAGGAAAGTCCACCAGGTGGGGATAAGCTTCTTCCATTGTGTTTGCTGATGGGTCATCAACTTGAATGGTCCATTCGGAATGTGCTGGCTAGACTGGATGTAAAATACCTTGTGGGTGTTTCCACAGAAGGAAACACGTTTGAAATACAGGTACATAGTCAATATTCGTAACTTCAGATACAAAAATGATACATGCATACAAATAGGATAAGCATATTCAGCAAACCATAACTTTTTCCATTGACACCTTACATGACATACTTTGTACAAAATTTGTTGCAACTGTATAACAGTGGTAGCAACAATGATATACATGGTCATATTTTAATCATATTACATCGCAACCAACCACTAACCTAACCCTCCCCAGCAGAACTCAGAACATAAAGGAATAAACAGGGGACATCCCCTCTACAGTCTCAAAAGATGGTAACTAAACATCTACATCCAATCCAGCGAAATCAGCAAACATCTACTTCACATGGGATATAAAAAAATGAAATGCCAGGACCCAAGGTTCCAGCTGATGAATGCAAGATCTGTGGTCCTTCACAATCCATTACCTGGCCGTCTGGCACCAGCCTTAGCTAATCTCATCTCCCAGGCTACTGTATTATTATCCACCCTAAAGCATCCAGTAGTTTAACCAGTGCTATCAAAACCATTGCTCAATGCTAGAGACCACACACACACACAAAACCCTATAAATTAATCAGGATTTTCCCCTAAAAAGAAAGGAAGAATGTGAGAGTGATATTATTATTGTTGTTTTTGTTTGTATTTTAAAAAGAACTCAGGATGCACTCAGAGACTAATTTGATGGGGATCAGAGAGAGAGAGAGAGAGAGAGAATACACCTTTATGGAAAATGAGTGCCACTCTACTGAAAAATAAAAAACAGTTAGCAAGATAAAGTACAATTGTAATCACTGTAGTTTTACAAAGAGTTGCCTATAACATCTGAATAATTTATGCCACTGTAAGTTTATTTTTGTTCCTTCCTCTTTCATTCACTCATTCTTCCATTCTCATGTACAAAAGAAAGACGATTCAAGCAGTAAGTGTTAATGGTAGGCTAAGGAATAGAGCTTTACTTCATTCCCAGAGCTTAAAAAAAATGTTTTTGAGGAACAAGGAATCTCCACAGCAAGCCCATCCATTTAATAGGTCACATCCTCTACCAGTGTAAATCAACATAGCTCCATTGACTCAAAGAAGCTATGCTGATTTATATCAGCTCAGGATCTGGCCCCAAGGCTTTATATCCAGATCTGCTGCATTTTCCATATTGCATTCTGTTGCTTTCATTGCATATAGGTCCCAGTTGCCTCACTTCCCATTCTACAGGCATAATGTGGTACATATTATTACTAGGAATTAGCAGAAACACTATCAGATTCAACTTCAATGTAAGTAAATCCATTTTTGGTATTCAAACTTTCTATTAATTTTAAATAAATTATAAAGCACTAGTGAAATTACAAATGCATGGAGAATTCTATTTTTCTGCTGAATTCTCTTTTGTTACCTCCTCTTCCCACTGACCCTCATCCTGCTTTTCTCTTTTGTCCTCCTGTAGTGTCCTGCCTAATATATAAACTCTCTGGGACAGGAAATGTCTTCTTTGTTACTTGGCTGTACAGCGCCCAGCCCAACGGGAATCTCATCCTTGCCTTGTTTCTAACATATAAATTATAATAGTAGATGTAACCAGTATGATATACTGTGGAAATTAATAAACAAATACAGCAATAAAATGATGAAGAAAATATGTTCCATGTGTCGTCCTTAGCTTAGATTGAATTTGACCAAAATATATACCCTATCTGTGGATATACAGTAATACTGAAATAGGAAGTCGTGTGACTCAAGATGGTGTTTTCTCTCCTTCCATATTTCCATTTTTAACTACAGATCTTTTAAAATGGGGAAAATCCTGGTCACCAGTCCAAACTTGCCATTTTACAGATGATTTATCCCACCTCCAGCTTTCAGCCATCACTTTTAATTTTGAAGTGCAATTGTGTTTAGCAGTGCTACAGGGATTCATTATTTTCTTTAAGAACAACAAACTTCCCTGAACAGACACAAATAGCTGTACTATATCAGAGTTTCACATCAGGCATCTAAGCAGACTATTTTTGGTGTTTCAGTGGCATTTAGCTCTACTGTTGATGTAGTGCACAGATTCTGAAATAGATTTTCACCAATCTCTAGGTGAACAATTACATCCAAATAAGTCAAAAATGGACATTGGTCAAGGCGGGTATCAAGGCTGCCTTGATCCTGATGCGTAATGATAGGGAGGCTGCTTTGAATAATTAAAAGTCTTGCACTGCTGACTTCTCTTAATTCATGGGATCCTAGTATATATAATTGGATGGAAGTGTGAACTTGATTACGCTAGTGAACTTGGTTGCTGGGGGGGGGGGGGGGGGGGCGTGGAGAGTGATAACAGGCTTCTTTGTCATCAAAGGGTAAAGAAATGTGACAATCTGGGAACTAGTTTTAGGACCCCATCTGCTAAACCAGAGAGAAATCAAGATTTTACAGTTCTATAAATATTTTAGTGTATGCCATCATTTATGAACTCTGGCAGCTATCATAAAATCTCTCTGACTTTTGTTACAACTGCATATAGGGCCAGAAAATTGCATCTCATGGTAAACCATAAAAATCTAAGTAAAAGCACCATTCCTTTCAGTATATTCTAAAAATATACAACCTCCCTGTCAGTACATGGCAGGGTAGTTACCATCCCAAGATGCCTGTTTCTCTCGCATTTTTTTTATCTGATCTTACCCTGGTCTTTTCAAACCCTTTTGTATTTCAGTATCCTTTTATGTTCCATAAATAACAGCCATCACAATATAACAGCTGAAATAGCTTTTACTTTGTCACAACAGACTGTAAGTAAGAGACACTTGGGTGATGATAATGCTGTGGATACAGGCAGTATTTATGCTGACCTTTTGTCTAATTGCTCCTGATATGATTTTCATTCTCTGGTAAGTTTCTTTAGAACCTTGAAGGGCAGCTAGCCTCAGAGCAGATTCTGCAGCTTTAATCCCCAAGACCCTTCTGTAGAAAAATATAATGAAGAGAAAGTTATCCCAGGATTAATAATGCCCCATTAAACCTTCCATCCTGTCCTGCATTATACAACGTCTTTTAAAGAGGCCTGGGCTTCACATATCTTTGGGCCCTGTAACTGTTGAGAATGTTTTGATATCAATATCATGTGCACAGCCATGCAGCATGAATCAGACCATAATTACGTGTGATCATAGAAATGTAGAGCTGGAAGGGATCTCAAGAGGTCATCAAGTCCAGCCCCTGCACTGAGGCAGGACCAAGTAAACCTAGTCCATCCCTGACAGGTGAGGGTCCAATCCATTCTCAAAAACCTCCAGTGATGGGGATTGTATAACCTACTTTGGCATCCCCATAACTGGGGATTGACATACCAACCTTACTAATATCTAATAATGCTTACTAATTTACATCTCCAAAGTTCCTGTAATTATGCCTTCATTATTTATTTGTTTGGTTTTAACATGAGACGGGGGTTAGGATAAACTTAAATGCCAAATTTCAGAGTAGCAGCCGTGTTAGTCTGTATTCGCACAAAGAAAAGGAGTACTTGTGGCACCTTAGAGACTAACACATTTATTTGAGCATAAGCTGTCATGCTGCATCCAATGAAGTGAGCTGTAGCTCACGAAAGCTTATTCTCAAATAAATGTGTTAGTCTCTTAGGTGCCACACGTCCTCCTTTTCTTTTTTTAAATGCCAAAGTAGATACAAGAAAATAACATAATGCAAAAAAAGCTCGGGACAAATGTTCAGCAGAAGAGATGCAGAAAAATACAGACACATATGCCACCTAGTTTACTTGGGTGAAACAGGAAGCTATGCAAATTCTTGCTATACCTACGCAAAATACTGAGCACACAAATTCAGATTTTCACAAACATAATGGATAAGCTGTGCAAATATATTACAAAAATTCACTGACCAAAAAAACTGAATTCATTTAGGTTGTTCTTCCATCCATTTTTTTCTTTCTATCTGAAGAGGTTGTGTGGTGCCCATTATCCCTGTATCTGAGCACCTTCATCTTTGCTTTTTGCAAAAATTCTAGTTACTGAATTTCCTGGCAGAAATTATTATGGAGTTAATTTTAAAGCATATTAGGTAAAATTTGCAGAAAGTGATTTTTTTAAAATCAGTCAGTGTAAGCATTGGAAAACAGATTCTACAAGTTATGCTTATCTAATCAGCAAGCAGAAATGATACCATATGACCCAAGATTCCAATCAAAGCTAGCCAAATAGTTCCAGTTTTGAATATTATATACAATAAGCTGTGAACCATCTACAGACCAAGAATTATTCACAGAAGTTTTTCAGCAAACAACTTTGGATAACAAATATATCTGAGGTAATCTTAAAATGGAGGTAGACAATTTATGAACAAAAAAGAAATAATTTCATATATTTTTTCTACATTTTTTTTTATTCTGCTCTAGTGCATGTGAGTTTTTGCTGTCTGCCTCCTTTGAAACACAAAAATTTACCATAGTCAGTCAATACATGAAAAATTGTAGACTGAGGGCCAAATTCATCCTTGATGTAACAACTACATTGGCTGCAATTGAGTTACACCAGATATGAATTTAGCCCTTCATGTTTGGTGCCCAAGTGCCTACAAGAACTATTATTTAAAGAGAGAATTTAAATAATTTGTGTAAAAGCATTTTGATTATTCTGCACAGTTGTCATAATTATTACCAACATTTTTGCCACAATGAACCATGGCAAGGTACATCATCTCACTGAAGTAGATGTTATATACCAGAAATTCTGGTGTAAATTGAAAAGACTTCTGTATGTGATAAAAGATGGGGGTTTTAAGTGTTCGTCATCTCCCCAAATTTGCTCTCTTCTTATTTAAGGCAGTAGAAGTGAACAGATTGAGTGAAATCCCCAGAACTATTAACAATTCATGTGTTTTCTATGGCAAACTGATTTGGATTAAACAAAATTGTCCTGCTGCATCTGATTTTAAACTTCCAATCAAATTCCATCCTTTGCCTGGTTTTGATCAATGTAGTTAATTTTAAAACCATTTAAATAGCCATCAGCTAATGCCTATTTTCTTGAAAATTCATGAATTCCAGGGGTAGATAAGAGTCATCTCAATATAAATTGCTTGATCCCAGCTCTGGAGACATTTTGTAGCTTACAAAATTTTGAAGACACCATGTGATGTACATCTTTCCCTGAATCTTAATTCTCCTCATACACCCCAACATATTGTATGGCATGACCAACAAGCAGAACTCCTCTTATAATAAAACATTTGGGCAATAAACATAGTCCACATGGGATGTGTAACTAAAATCTTACTTTTATTATGGTCTTCCAGATGTTGCATCTTCAAACAAACATATTGTCTTTCTTCCACTTGTGGCTTCAAAGATGTTTCTCTCTGAAAAATATTACCTTTATTCAGTGAAACTGGCTATTGTAGCAATTTACCTTAATGTTTTTTCCTTATGAATCCTCTTAAAATTTTTTTTGTCTGACTTATACCAGTGTAATTTACATTGATGACGATGGTACTGCTCCTGATATATGCTGAGAGAAGAATCAGTCCCAGAGTCTCTGAACTTTTACAGGTCTCTATTAGTGTTACTAAGATATAGGGCCTCATAGAAAGCCAGTGAAGTCAGTGGGAGTTTTTTGATTTCAGTGGCCTCTGGATCAGGGTCATAGTGAGGATTAAACTGATGCTGGAGGAACCAGTGACAGCTGGAGGAAGAGCTGGGCAGCAATGAGGAACAACAAGCATGATGGGTGGAGGCTCTGATTTGCTCACATAAGGTACTGTGGGTGAAATCCTGGCTTCACTGAAGCCAGTGTCAAAACTGCCTTTGACTTCAATGCAGCCAGGATTTCACTCACCATTCCTGTGCAAATACTCAGTTTTAAGACACACTGACCACACACCTTTGTGTCAGTCGTTCAAATGTGTGCAGAAAGTAAATGCAGGAACAGTCTGAGCAAATTCATTTTTAAATCGGAAGAAATATTGGTGGCATGGTTTTCCAGTATTCACACAACTCTATGAGCAGCTAAAAGATCAATGGGTAAACTTTAACAAAGGACTATGAGGAACAAACTAAGAGTGAAGCAGTGCTCCCACCACAGCTAATGCTAACATCATACATATAAAGAATATAACTACAACAGCTTACATCCTTCATGATCAGATCATTCACTCTCCCTGCTTTCAAATGCAGTCCCTTCTGGAGTAAAATGCAACAGCCATAATACTATTATTAATAATAATACTTTCACTTTATATTTTCAAGACCCTTTACATATATGTATTAAAGGAGCAACATCAACTTGATTTCTTTTTAACTGGATAATTTTTTTAAAATCAATTTTCTGATAGAGTACCTTCTAAGTAGTATTCCCTGATTGTTGTGAATCCCTTTTTGAAAATTTACAGGATTTTTCTGAGTAAACTGTAGAGCAAGGCCACCAAGCCTGCTTGGCTAGCCCTTCTATCCCTTCCCCTTATGCCATGCCTGCTTGCTGCTTCTTCAGTTCCTGCTTTTCTACTGCTGTTGCTGGTCTATACCTTCTTATGGGACTTGGGAAAGTGTTTACACATGAATGCCCCCAGAACAGTGCATAAGGGTAGCTTCCTCAAGCTAAGACATGAAATTGGTAGAGCAACTGACACCCAACAAAAAAATGAAACTGACTGTACAAAAGTGCTGTCACATGCACAAAGAAAGAAAAAAACTTAGAAAAAAAATATTTTTTCTCTACTCTCATTCAGCTGGAGCAATCTTTGTAGTTATAACAATAGCAGGTACAAAATTTTCAGATGGAAATGTGATTTACACATTCATGGTGTCTCTGTAAATTAACACCTGTACTTTACACGGCAGTTTTTAGGGGAGAAAATGAAAGGGTGTCTTCTCCAATTGAAACCGCAGGTGGAATGGAGTTTTTATCTAACTAGTGTTGCGAAAAATGATAATGGCTGTTTTTTAATGATCTGGAATGATTAGAGAGTTAGTTGTAAGCATCTTATGAAAAAATTATGGGATCCTCCAAAAACACCGAGGCATTAATTCAGTAATGACTCGTAAGGAAGACTGCCACATGGGGAATCACCAGCACCAGTTCCTACAGTACCTTGAGATCGACAATCTAACTACTGAGCATGCCCAATCTTGCTTACTTTACAGCTACTGGTAAAATTTCTAAGGTTTGTAAATGTATGTGAATGGGTTTACCCTATTTTCAGTCTGGCAGGGTGCTCTCTTCTGTCTCTGGCCACATTTTAGGAAAGCATTCCTATTCAGGACAGCACTTAAACACATGCTTTACATTATACATGTGCTTAAATCCCTTGCTTACCTTTATGTATATGCTTAAATTCCATTGACTTCAATGAGACTGTAGAAGATGAACAATCACATACTGATCAGGAGGAGTTGTTATATCTCAGCTTCCCATTGAAAATACAATCCTCTCCTTCAGCCTGCCCCTCCAACCCAAGGTTTCCAGTCCTTCCCTTTAACATGGGGACTTTGGAGGCTGGACTCTTCAACAGTCAGGGTCTTCCCTAGCTGGATTCTCCCCCAAGGTGAAGACTCTTGTTGTTGTCACGTCTTCCTGGATTGGGTAGAAAAGGCCAGCGTACCCTTTCCACTGAGTACAACCCTGGGATGCTAACCAGTCCCCACTCTCCCCCCCCACCCCCCGACCCCCAGACCATTTCTCACAACAGAGTAAAGCAAATAATTTCAGATAAAGCTGCTGACCTGCACAATCAGTCACTTGCCTCCTCAGTAGGTTTGCTCAAGTCTGCACTGTCAGGTCTCAGGCAATGAGCTCCTGGCCACTACTTCTCCCCACAGCTCAGGGCAGCCATTTGCTCTCTTCCTCTGCCTGCCTAACTCTGAGCTACTCTGCTCCCCTTTTAAGTCCCGCCTCCAGCTTCTGCAGACTTTGCAGGGGCGGTTTATTGAGATGTCTAGGCCTCCCCCACTAAACAGGACCTGGGGTCTTGTTCTCCATGCCCAGGCCCATGGCCCCTTCGGAAAAGCAATCTGTGTTGTGGGGAGTCTTCGTAGCATGGTGAAGTATATGGTTGTAATGAAAGCTAGCACTGCATAATTTTGGGGTGAATGTCCTTCATGGTCCTTCATTTCCTTTCAGAGAAGAGGGGTATGGTCTGTCACTAGGGAGAAGGGGTTTCCCAGTAAGCAGTATGTTAGAGCATTTACAGCCAATTTCACAGCTAAACCTTCTTTTTCTATGACCAAATAGGCCACCTCCTGGGGGAACAGTTTCCTGCTTATATAGAGGACCAGGTGTTCCTCTCTCTCAACTTCCTGGGAAAGGACTACTCCAAGTCCTACATCAGAGGCATCTGTTTGTAGTATAAACTTTTTTCCAAAGTCTGGGTGAAGAACTACTGGCTCCTGGCACAGCCAGTCTTTTAGCATCCTGAATAACCTGTTGCAGTCTTCCAACCAAATGATTCTCTTGGGATTAGTATCCTTCACAAGGTGTGTGAGGGGTGATGTAATTGTGGCAAAGTCTGGTATGAATCATCGTCTTTAATAGCCCACTAGATTAAAGACATTTTGTACCTGTTTTTTGATTGTTGGGATGGGGCAAGTAGCTAAGGCCTGCCAATTAGTGGTTTACTCCCCCCAACGGTTTAGCCAAGGTATGTAACTTCCTGGTTCGCCATCTGGGCTGGGTTTGCAGTGAGTCCTGCCCTCACAAGGATCTGTAGGACACAGGTGACGTGTTGCATGTGGTCATCCCAATGACATCTGTAAATCACTATGTTATCGATGTATGCTGCCATGTATTGGCCATGTGGCCACAGTACTTGGTCCATGAGTTGTTGGAAAATGGCTGTTGCTCAGGGAGACCAAATGGCATAGTTTGGAATTGGTACAGAACAAATGGGGTGGAGAAAGCTGTCTGTTCCTGAGACACTGATGTCAGAGTGATCTGCCAGTACTTCTTCATGAGGTCTAGGGTGGAGATATATTTGGCAGCTCTCAGTCTTTCTAGCAACTCATCCACCCTGGGTATAGGGTAGCCATCACATCTTAAGATTGCATTTACTTTTCTGAAATCAATACAGATGTGGGTGGCTCTATCGCATAGGACTTCTCCACTCACAATGAGGCTCTTCCACTGATCTCAGCTCTAACAGGACTTGTAGCTCCACTCATACAGTGTCCCACATTCTTCATGGAAGCGGTTGTCAGTTCTCACAGACCCTTTGTCCTTGTTCACTGGCATATGGTGATGTATAAGGTGTGTCCATCCTGGTAGCGTCAAAAATACTGCAGGGAGGGATTCACTCAATTTCTGCATTTGGACATTTTGCTCTGGTGAAAGCTATTCTCCCATCTATACATTTTGGGAGCCTGGGGCCGCTGGTGCCTGAGAGCCTAGTTCAGATTCAAGTCAATAGAGTGTTATGAAAAGCCTTTCTTGGGCTTTCCAGGCTTTCAAAAGGTTAACAACGTGCCCTTCCAATCTACTGGCCCCACTTGTTTCATCACCTCGAACAGCCCTGCTATCAGGCCAATGATTTTGACTCTGAAATTGGCAACAGTAACAGCACCTTGTTGCCAGGTCTAAATTCTTGTTATAGACCTTTTCTTCGTTCTGTTGGGCTTTCCATATGTTTTCCTTTGAAAAGCCTTAAGCCTTTCTCATGACTGAAGTATGTATTGCACCACGTTGGTTGTCTTTGCTCCTTGTTCCTCCCATGCTTCTTGAAGGAAGTGTAAAATCCCACAAGGCTGTCTCCCATATAAGAGTTCAAATGGGGAGAATCCCATGGACACCCTCAGAAACTCTCTGATGGCAAATAACAGTGGTGGAAGCAACTTGTCTCAGTGATGGGAACTGGATGTTACAAATTTCCTCAGCATCTCTTTCAGTGTTTGGTTGAACTGTTCAACTAATCTATTCATCTGGGGGTGGTAAACAGACATCCTTAATGTCTGTACCTTTAGCAGAGCACGTACTGTAGTTCCTTCATCAGGAGTGATATAAAATTAGGTCTTTGATAGGTCAGAATCTCTCTCAGTATCCCCACTCAGGTGAACAACTTCATAAACTCAGCCATAATGGCTGCCTCATTCATAGAGAGGAGGGGAATGGCTTTGGGATATCGGGTCGCATAGTCCATGACCATTAGGATATGCTGGCACGCTGCCACACTTTTCTTCAGTGGTCCCACCAGGTCCATCTCTATTCTTTCAAATGGTACCCCCACTACAGGGAGTGGGACTAGGGGGGGGTTTGGGGTCCTCTTGGGTCCAGCTAATTGACACTTGGGGCCAAATGTGCAGTAGTCTTTGATTTCTTTGTATAGTCCTATCACCTGCTCAAGGGTCTTATCCCACCCCGAGTGTCCTGCATGTGTTAATGAGTAAGTGAGCTGTAACACTTCTTTTTGATACCTTCTTAGGATCTGTATTTTATCACTTTAGTTCGGTGGTCCAGCTCTAGGAGATATAACTGTGCTTGTCTATGTTTGAAGTGCAGCTATTGTTTTAGCAGCTGAGGGTCCACTGCTTCACTATTGTCTACTACCATTGATTCCAGGCTCGGGTTAAGGTTTGGGCATCTCTTTTTTCTCTTATAAAATCTATCTCACTGGTTAGAAGCTACATATCCAATGGTTGTAGATTTTCCTCATTCATTGGGGAAGGGTTAGGGCACCTGGTCTGGTGGGAGGTCCCTTCCCCAGGATCCTCTGTTTCCCACAATCCAACCAGTGCCTTGGGCGCCATGGTTTCTTTGGTCTCAATGTGAGGGGTGGCCCCCAAGCATAGGTGATTACCTCCACTCTTTTAGAATTTCTTTAAAGTATTTCCAGTCACTGCCTAGGATTACTGGATATGCCATGGTAGAAATTGGTCCTACAGAGAAGTTTCCCATATGTTTCACAACCAACGATCAAACTTCTCTGGTAGTCGTACATCTCCATGTAAGCACTGGAGACAGATAGTTTCTCCTGGAGTGTACTCCTTACCTACCAACTGCTCTCTGACCAAAGTCTGGCTGCACCCTGAGTCAAGTAACCTGTGCACCTCTACCACATTGACCTTTACTGGTACCACTGTTGTAGCTAGGCCCTGTTTACGGGCCATGGAATCAGCCATCCAGGCTTGCCCATAGCCACATTTCATAAAGGGCAGCCACATTTCATGAAGGGGCAGTCTCATTGCCCACAGGAAAAGCAGCTTCCCTCAGTGGTGGTGGTTGCTGGTTCTTTACCTGGGATGAATTTGGTCTCCAGGATTGACCCCTTTTGAGGGTATAGATATTCTGCAGGTTTCCATTCTGTGTTGAACCCTGGTCCCAGAGTATTGTTGTGGCCTCTGGCCATCATTAATACTATGTCCGAGCTGTCATTCCCATCAGGCCTACATCCCCATCTAGCCCATGCTGTGGGGTGAACCAGTCTCTTAGCTCCAGCACAACCACTCCAAGGTGTCTCAGAAGAGGGTCTGTTGGCAGGCATGTAACTGTCCATTAAATTTGCCACATCCACTGATGTCTCAAGTCAATGCTTCCTCACCCAGTCTCTTACCCGGACCAGGAGGATTTGGGTAAACTCTTCTATTACCACCTGCTCTGCCACTTGTACTATGGTTCATGTCATGGGTTGCAGCCAGAGCCAACATTGCTCCTTAAGTTTCTGGGCCACCATCCAAGGTCAGGCAGCTGATGGATATATCTCTCTGTGGAAATGGTGGCAATGCATTGCAGATAGTTCAAAATGGTGGCTTTGATACAAGTGTAGTCTTGCACACCCACTGGCAACCTGGGATGGTCCTGTCAAGTACAGGCCAGCAGAATGGCCCAACGTTTGGGCCGCCATTGGGCTGCTGTGGCCACCCATTCAAACATAACAAGAAATGGCTTGGGGTCAATTTCTGATACCATCTTCGTAAGCTTCACTAGCATCGTGGTGGCTGGAATTGGATTAGGTTCACCTGCAGAAGGACCCATTGCTGTCCTCTGTGGTTGTATGAATTTCAGTACCTGCTGAACAATACACAGTTGTTGTTCTCATTGTTGGGCTGCCAAGCTCTTAAACTAGCTGTTTTTGTTGCTGTTGCTGTTATGTTGCTTATTGCTGCTGTTGGGCAGCCCTCTGCTGTACCAGCTGATGTTGTTACTGCTGTTGTGCCACCTGTTGCTGCTGGTTGTCAGTTACCCACCTTAACTATTTCTCCATATCCATCTTTCTGTTACTTTTGTCTACCTGATGAGATAAGGGTTTTGTTTGTTTGTTAGCTTGTTTGTTTTCTCTCTCTCCCCCCCACGCATTAGCAGGGTAGGGATGAGCTTGCCCACATTTTCCACTGGTTGTAGAAGGTGAACAACCACCAACAGTGCTGCTGTAGTGGTCAGATGGAGTTGCACCAGGTCATCTTCCCATTGAATATACAGTCCTGTCCTTCAGCCCACCCCTCCCACCCAGGTTTTCCAGTCCTTCCCTTTAACATGGGAACTTTGGGGTCTGGGCCCTTGAATGGTCCAGGGTCTTCCTCAGCAGGGTTCTCCCCCAAGATGAAGGCTCCTGTTGTTGTCACATCTTCTTGGATTGGGTAGAGGAGGCCGGGAACACCCTTTCGACTAGGCTCCAGTCCAGAGCCCAACGGTGGGCAGCAGTGCCCTGCACCTTGGGGTACTAAGTAATCCCCCTTCCCTCTGCCCCTGACCAATTCCTACCCACGTCATCTTCTCACAATAGAGTAAATCAAATAATCTCAAATAAAATCTCTGACCCGCAGAATCAGTTGCCTGCCTCTCCTCTTTAGGTTTGCTCAGGTTTGTGCTGTCTGGTCTCAGGTATTGAGCTCCTGGGCAGAACTTCCCCCCAGAGATCAGAGCAGCCAGCTTGTGCCAGTGTGGCTGGGTGGGACTGCCTCGGCCAGGAATTGTTCCTTAACCCCTTGCTCTTCAGTCTGGGGTTTACATATGCTATCATAGGGACATAAGTACATAAAGATAACCAGAGGCTTAAGTGCTTTCCTGAATTGAGTCCTCTACCATTGGAATGAATGACTCCATTTGTTTTAGTGTAGGAGGAGGCTTGGGTGTTTGGTTTGGAAAACAGTCCAGATTAACAGATCTGTTGGCAACCAAGTGTGATAATACAATGGAAGGTGTCCTCTGTCTGGAGGTGTCCAGACAGCTTCACATCATCCATGTGTATCACACCACAGATTTCTCTTTCTGTGTCTTCTCATTTCAACAGCTAATGTGACTGAAAAATGCAATAAGCATGCTGAGAAATTGATTCCCAAGCAGGAAGTGCAACTGGAAAGAATCCTATCAAAGCTGAGGCATGTTGCCATAAATGGATTCAATCAAAGGATACTGATGAGTCATAAATCAAGAGAGCACAGTTCACAATTCTGGTAATCAGCAGCAGACTCCCACATTAAACTGAAGCTTCAGTGTTTGGCTTCCTGTGGTCTATTGTTATGTCGACACTCAGAAATGAATGGAAGATGCAATTGCATTAGATGTTTTCTAAGTCTAGTATTCAATTAAATGATCTGAAAGTTAACAGAGGGGATGAAATGAAGAAAAGGAATGACAGGCTTGTGGTTGAGGTACTGGGCTGGAACTCAGGAGATTTTGGCTCTTCTTGGCTCTGCCAGAGACTTCCTGAGTATCCCTGGGCAAGGCACTTAACCTCTCTGTACCTCAGTCCCCCATTTGTAAAATGGAAATACTAATGTTTCCCAAATTCATAGGGTGTCATAGGGATGAATTTAGCATATATGAGAGCCAGAGAAAATCCCTCCCTCCAGAAAAACGTAATAAATAAAAATAAAATAGGATTAGGGAGCCCAGTAAAAGTATTATTATCTAGGGATCTGATTTCCCCATCTCATGAGAGTGCACATTGGAGAAAAAAGGTGCAAGTTATGCCCCAGTGTCACACACACAAAAAGTAACATCAGAAATGATGTTACTCATGTTTCTTTTGCAGGGGAAGGTGAGAGGACCTTTCAAAAAGGACATGTGGCTGAATCCATTCTCCTGTATGATCCTCTTTAAAAGAAGGTCACAGAACAAACAATATTTTCCACTCTGCATATAGTACTGACACAGATAGTGGGGCCAATAGTGCAGATGTTGGGGTCAATGCTTCTTAAGGGACAGACTCTGGGCATCCGCTGTACGCACCAGTGATAAGTATAACATATGATTTGTTATTAATATTGATGTCATGGCGACAATGCATAATATAGTACTCACCAGGATGTGATCTATTTGGTGTTATGTGGGGGTACTATTTTCATGATGAATTTGTTTTCTAATGAATCAGATATTTCTTGTCTTTAGGTATTCATTTCAGGTGTCAGTCGATACTATTTGTACTATGTTGGTTGATTTTTGTGCCTAAATGTAACCATACGCTGAGTTTCCAGCAACATATGCATCATTGCCAACACCACTTCAAGCTGACAGCAATGCAGGAGATTTGATACTGTACAGATCTGTCCATTTAAAAGTCTTCTTTTTAGGCACCATCTCTGAAAATATTGACACTACATATTAAGAAGAGCCCCCAGTTTTGGTTTCATGGATTCTGATTAATTGTCAGTTTCAGTTCACGTGTTTCCATACCTGTTAGGGCAGACCCTCAGCTTGTGTAAATTGTGAAGCTGAAGATCTACCTTGTTAACATTTGAATTAATTTAGTTTCATTAGCACCCAGCCTATTAAATTCAGGATAAAACCATCAAATTTTTTTTGACCTTTCTGTATTACATGTGAACACAAGGAAGAAATCAGATGAGTACTATCACAGATTTTGTCACATGAGGAAAAATGAGATCATGAAACCCAAGCTAGAAGAATGTATGCCTATTAGTGCTGGGTAAATAGTGAATTTTTAAATGTATTCACTTTGGCCATATTAACACATCCTTTGCATTCACTTTCAGTGAATCTTCACATGATTAAGTTTTCCTAACATTAATATTCACAGAAAGTGATTTTTTTAAAAATTAAATATTTATCAAAATATTACAATAAATGAATGGAACAACACAAATAATCTTAGTTACTCTGACTAAATACCTTATACTAGACAAAGAAAAATACTCCTAATATTTAAGGGATGAAAAATTAACATAACATGTCATCCCCTTAATTATATCCATTCAAGTTTCCTTACAGACAACCATAAAAAATGCCAGCACTCAACATTTCTTTATCTCAAAATATAGCTCAAGATGACAAAATCTTACCCTGATATTAAAGAAGAATTTGAAATAAAACACCAAATATTCATGGCAACTAAGGAAATGTTACATTTTACAAAAATATTCTGCGTCTTTAGAATCTCCATAAAGAAGAGAAAGAATTTCACTGGATGAATAGTCTTCAAAGCAAGTAACATTTTTAGAGCTTGACCCAACCTCCATTGACGTCAATGGAAGTCTTTCACTGATTTTGGTGGGCACTGGATCAGGCCCTTACTTACTAATGTCTATTCCCTAATCTGAATTGGAAAACTTCTGATCATCCAGCAATGGTATGAATAGTCTAACTTGACTGATATCTGTTTGCTTTATTTCTGGAATATATGGCTCAATAAATACCCCACTGATTGTATTTAAATGTGAGTGGAAAAGTGTGTATGTATTAGTGGCTGCATAGCAAATAAGATAATCAAATATAGGGACTTTTCTATCCCATAGAACTGCAAATGGTATTGAATAATGAAAGAAACAAAATAATTAATGACAAGTTGAAAATGTTCAATAAATAGATTACTGCCTCCATCTATATCAACTATGTTAAATCACATTAATTTAGCAGATATTAAGTTCATGAGGATCAGGGAAATGAACTTTAAAAGATTCCAGGCAGGCTGATGTCACTGTGCATACACATATGTTCTCAAGGACCAGGATCCAGCTGAGCCCAGGGCAAGGGAATCTGAGGGCATGTCTACACTGCTTTGCAGTTGAGACTCTGGGGCGTAAATTGCTGTGCGTGTAACCCACAAACCTTCTGGGTGTGGTGTTCTGTCCCATCTCGTGGCACTGAGACCACTGAAAGAGAGTTACATGAGTCTGCGCCACAGCCTTAGCAACTCATGCTGTAGAGGCTCATGCATTATGCTCCAGAGGTCCCAGGTTCCATCCTACCTGCTGACGACCAGGGTCTGTCGGTGTTACATGCGCACCAAAGTGTTGTACTGTAGCTCCCCTGTGTGGATGCTGCAGGCGTGAAGTAAAAGGTTCCCCTTCACACAGGACTACATTAATGCAAACTAGGAACCTTTTAATTCACAGCTACAGCATCCGTATTGGAGAGTTACAGCACAGCACTTTGGTGCGTACTGCTATTCACAGGTAAGTATCATCTGCTTACTCCTGCTTCCAGATCATTAGTAAAACTGTGACAAAAACCTAGGCCTAATGTCAACCTCTGCAAAAACTCACTTAACACGTCCTACTTCAAAACCACATTCTCATTTATCATTACGTTTTACTTACAGACTTTTAGCCAGTCTTAATCTATATGACAGCGCTCATATCTTAGCCAATTTGAACTGATGTTTTAAAAAAATGATTTTGTGAGTCACTGTTCCAAGTGCTTTCCTAAAGTCCAGATATATCCCGTCTACTACACTCCCTTCATCTACTCAGTTTGTAATTCAGCCCAAAGAAGGTACAATGTCAAGTTTATCTGGCACAATTTGTTTTAAATTCATGTTACTTTTTGATTGTGGTATCATTCTTCTCTAGAGGTTTACAGGTTTCAGAGTAGCAGCCGTGTTAGTATGTATTTGCAAAAAGAAAAGGAGCACTTGTGGCACCTTAGAGACTAACAAATTTATTTGAGCATAAGCTTTCAAGAGCTACAGCTCACTTCATCAGATGCATTCAGTGGAAAATACAGTGGGGAGATTTATATACATAGAGAACATGAAACAATGGGTGTTACCATACACATGGTAACCAGAATGATCACTTAAGGTGATCATTAAAGTTTGTGTGTGTATGGGGGTGGGGGGGTGAGAAAACCTGTGTTTGTGCTGGAAATGGCCCACCTTGATTTTCATGCACATTGTAAGGAGAGTGGTCACTTTGGATAGGCTATTACCAGCAGGAGAGTGAGTTTGTGTGTGTGGTTTTTGGAGGGGGGTGAGAGAACCTGAATTTGTGCAGGAAATGGCCCACCTTGATTATCATACACATTGTGAAGAGAGTGGTCACTTTGGATGGGCTATTACCAGCAGGAGAGTGAGTTTGTGGTGGGGGGGGGGGGCGGAGGGTGAGAAAACCTGGATTTGTGCTGGAAATGGCCCAACTTGATGATCACTTTAGATAAGCTATTACCAGCAGGAGAGTGGGGTGGGAGGAGGTATTGTTTCATGGTCTCTGTGCATATAACGTCTTCTGCAGTTTCCACAGTATGCATCCGATGAAGTGAGCTGTAGCTCACGAAAGCTCATGCTCAAATAAATTGGTTAGTCTCTAAGGTGCCACAAGTACTCCTTTTCTTTTTGCAAATACAGACTAACACGGCTGTTACTCTGAAACCTGTCACTTAAGGTGAGTTATTACCAGCAGGAGAGCGGGGTGGGGGGAAGGGGGAGGAGCGGGGAACCTTTTGTAGTGATAATAAAGGTGGGCCATTTCCAGCAGTTGACAAGAACGTCTGAGGAACGGGGGGGGGGGGGGGGGGGGGGAGGGGGGGATAAACATGGGGAAATAGTTTTACTTTGTGTAATGACCTATCCACTCTCAGTCTCTATTCAAGCCTAAGTTAATTGTATCCAGTTTGCAAATTAATTCCAATTCAGCAGTCTCTCATTGGAGTCTGTTTTTGAAGGTTTTTTGTTGAAGTATTGCCACTTTTAGGTCTGTAATCGAGTGACCAGAGAGATTGAAGTGTTCTCCAACTGGTTTATGAATGTTATAATTCTTGATGTCTGATTTGTGTCCATTTATTCTTTTACATAGAGACTGGGCAGTTTGACCAATGTACATGGCAGAGGGGCATTGCTGGCACATGATGGCATATATCACATTGGTAGATGTGCAGGTGAACGAGCCTCTGATAGTGTGGCTGATGTGATTAGGCTCTATGATGGTGTCCCCTGAATAGATACGTGGGCACAGTTGGCAATGGGCTTTGTTGCAAGGATAGGTTCCTGGGTTAGTGGTTCTGTTGTGTGGTGTGTGGTTGCTGGTGAGTATTTGCTTCAGGTTGGGGGACTGTAAGAAAGGACTGGCCTGTCTCCCAAGATCTGTGAGAGTGATGGGTCGTTCTTCAGGATAAGTTGTAGATCCTTGATGATGCGTTGGAGAGGTTTTAGTTGGGGGCTGAAGGTGATGGCTAGTGGCGTTCTGTTATTTTCTTTGTTGGGACTGTCCTGTAGTAGGTGACTTCTGGGTATTCTTCTGGCTCTGTCAATCTGTTTCTTCACTTCAGCAGGTGGGTATTGTAGTTGTAAGAATGCTTGATAGAGATCTTGTAGGTGTTTGTCTCTGTCTGAGGGGTTGGAGCAAATGCGGTTGTATCATAGAGCTTGGCTGTAGACAATGGATTGTGTGGTGTGGTCTGGATGAAAGCTGGAGGCATGTAGGTAGGAATAGCAGTCAATAGGTTTCCGGTATAGAGTGGTGTTTATGTGACCATCGCTTATTAGCACCGTAGTGTCCAGGAAGTGGATCTCTTGTGTGGACTGGTCCAGGTTTACAGATTTTCAATCTTAATATTGATTCCATTATTTTATTGGGGATTGAGGTTACATTTACCAGATGGTTACTAAAAAGGTTTCTCTTCCACATTATTCTCCATCTCCTCCTCTCATTTCCTTTTCATTTCCAGTACTGTATTCCAGTACTCTGTTATTTCCAAGGCCCAGTGCTCTGACTTTTCAAAAATAACATCTTATAATTAAATATTTTCAAAAACAAATTCCCATAGGAACATGAAATATACCTCCTCACATGTTGCTGCTTTGTGTATTTAATTTTTCCAAATATTCCCCTCTCTGCATTTTATCAAAAACCATATTGACTCAGATCTTCCATACTTCTCTTATTTTCCTTGTAAATGACTGACTGAAAAAGGCAGCTTAGTAGTTCTGTCATATTAAAATCATAATTGATTTTGCCTCTCTCCTCATTTGTTAATGCACGCACACTACTTTGTCACTAATAAACCTACTTATAATGAGTTTAGTCCAGAGAGGATATGTTTCCACCTCAACAAACCACCAAGCAATTTAGGACAGTTGGTAGTCTCTGTTTAAGGGAGGCCACAAACTGGAATAGAAATGTATACTGGCCATAATTAAGGTACTTTGACAGAGCTGTGTGGGGAGTTTGCACAGACACGGTTTGTGCTGTGTCCAGCTGTGGTCAGGCTAACTAATCCTTCACTCTCAAACCAGTAAAAACTAATGTTCAGTGACAATTCTGAGAAAGAAGTCTCAAATGCTAGTGCTGTGGTCATGGACCATTTTTATATGCGTATGGGTTTATCTTATTCCCTTTTGAGCTGCAGTGTGCCTGGGGACAAGTATGCTGACTGTAGAAAAGATATTGAATACTTCAATTATTGTACCAGGTATGCAAAAACATTAGCACTTGGCCAGAAAAAATAGCCAAATGACGTTACCCTCCACTATTTACAGGTAAAAGAGAAAGATCACATCACTGAAGCCACGTATGAACCAATGTACTTATTTTTTCTTTGAATTACTCTATTGGAGAGATGTTTATATTTTCTGGGGTTTACATGGGATACTGGTACTGAAAACAGTAATGTATATGCATAAAAACTTACACAGTAAGCTCTTTGGGGCACGCACCATGATTTTGTTCTGTGTTTGGACAGTGCCTATCACAAGGGGCTCCTGGTCCATGACTGGAGCTTCTATGCACTACTGCAATACATAAATAAAACAGACTAATAAATACACCCAAAGGCCTTAAGATCCCCCTCAGTTTCTTAAAGTGAAGGAGGAAAGAAAAAATAGATATTGGGGTAAGAGAGCCTTCTTCAGTAGTAGCCTCCCCTTCTTGGTATATATGCAGAAGCCCCTCACTAGGTCTGCAGGTGATTAAAGACTTGGTGTCAGGGGGAGGTTGCTGGCAGGTGGGGATAGGGGAGAAGGAGAGTGTTCACCCTTCTTCCAGCCTACGGAACAAACCAGGGGATCTACCATAGACAGAGGGCTCAATTCTCCCATGCATTACATCTTGTACAGTCATTTATGCCTGTGCAAAAGTGAGGGTTAAAATGCTACCACTACGATTTGTTAGTGCTGACACTCACTTTGCAGAGTTATAAAGGCAGGGCCGAATCAGACCCACAGCCTGTAACGTGCCTGGGTCAGCCCTTTTCACAAACATCACTGGTCTCCAGTGGATCCCTGTGAGACCTTCACGTTCACAGCATAAAATGCCCAGCATTCTCAGTGAGGCCTACTATGGGCAAATGTTGCGCCTCTTCTTTCCATCTTACCTTTGCCTCCCCCACAGTGGTATTGGAACAATTTGTAAAGTGGGGGTGCTGAAAACCATTGAACCAAACTGTAAACCCCGTATACGATGGAAGCCACTTCAAACCAAAAGAACGACGAGTCCTTGTGGCACCTTAGAGACTAACAAATGTATTTGGGCATAAGCTTTCATGGGCTAGAACCCACTTCATCAGATGCATGACGTGGGTTCTAGCCCATGAAAGCTTATGCCCAAATACATTTGTTAGTCTCTAAAGTGCCACAAGGACTCCTCGTTGTTTTTGCTGATACAAACTAACACGGCTACTGCTCTGAAACACTTCAAGCCAGGGGGTGCTGCCGCACTCCCAGCACTCCTAGTTCCAGCACCCCTGCTCCCCCCTTCCCACAACACACACACACAGAAAAACCGGGAAGAAACTCCAGGATCTGAAACTTCCCTACAAGAGAGTAACCTATGAAATCATTAATATACATGTTTTTATCACTCCAATTGCCATTTATAGGTAATTACCAAAAGTACAGTTCAACCTACTCTGGGTTGGATATCATGCTGTCCTTTTACACCAGTGCAAAGTGGGCATGAAATGTTACAGAAGCTGAATGGCAATCATTTACACTCACTTTGTACTGGAGTAAACAATTACACAAGATGTCGGGAAACAAAGAATCTAGTGATGTAGCTCTGTTGTTAAACACAGAATAAAGAAAGCAAACCTAGAAAGACAATCTTTTCTAATAGCATTTTTAGTTCTCATTACACACAGTCATGGTTTCAAATGATAAAATACATGTTAACACATTCCCAAACACTTCTATTAAAATATTTTTTCAGTATTTCAGTACAGTAAATGATGCAAAGCCTAAATTCCCTAGACAGTGCACAGAACATTGAGAATTAGTTTAACATTCTGACAGCCCTGCATTTTTATTTAAACAAGTTCTTCCCGACCAATTCCCTGCAGAGAAGTATTGTACCCTTTTGTTGATTGCAGTGGACATATTGCAGATCTCCAATTACCTTCCCAACAGACCACCCACTACAAGAAGTTTTTGTGTTACTCGCACAGCGTGGCTCATTTCTCCTCTTACTCCCTCCGCCCCAGCCCCCCAGCATTCTCATACTCTACAAAGAGACTGACACACTTGCCTACCATCAGTGGTTTCATGATTAGTGCAACCTAATCAATTACACCCAAACCACTGAAATAAATAAAATGCCCACAATTGTAATTATTAGGCAGTTAAAAAGAAAATGCAACTCCTGATGGGAATTCGGTAGATTTCTGAACAGAGGTAGAATATCTTATTAACTGAAAAAGAACATGTACCAAAGAAAAGACAAATGGATGAATTCTGGGGAAAAACCAGGATGCCTTTGGTTATTTATTCTTGAAAGTCAGTAAGTATAGTGTTAAAACCAAAAAAACTGTGGACTTTATGGACTGCTGCATCAGATAATGCTATTAATAGGAATATACATTAACAATATAGTTGAGAATCAGTAATTTTACTATTTATGATTACTGCCATGTAATACTACCAAGAAATAAAAAAAGAAGCAGGGGTGAACAGACTATACTTATGGATCTGGAAAACATGCTGAGGGATATGTGTATCTGTAGTGCTTGATACTCCTTTACACTGAGACCACTACATCACTCTGGCAGTGTAAAGGCACCTTAAAGTAGGAGTACATTACATATACATCCACTTTAAGACCATTTTATGCTTCTACAGTGGTGTAAAGGAACTGTAGTGTAAATGAGAATCAGGGTTGCAATTTCTATTCATATTATTGAGACGTCCAAGGTCACATATTCTATCTGATTCTGCCCACTGTCTGCCAGACAAAAAACAATAATTTCTTTACAGTGTTAAAGAAAAGAATATTGAATCAATAAAAAGATAATATTTTGAAACTCAAATTGTAAAGCTCAGTTCTGCCCTAAAAAGTGACTATGCAAAAATGGTCCCTCCTTAGTCAATGCAACTACTGACTGTGTGTTCAAAATGACATCTTCATATTTTAGAGACGTATTTACCATTTTTAACCCCTGCAGAGCCAGTGTGGCAAAGGATAAATCAGACAGGTTCTATTGCTCTATATGGATCATCAACCAAATTGTTTACTAAAATTCCAGTTAATGAGCCCTGTGCAACCCTACTGAAGAAAATAGGATTTCATGGATGGAACTGAGAGCAGAATTTGGCAATCAGTATCTTTATTACTACTGATGATTTATAAGGAGGAATTTCATAAAAACGTTATTGTATTTTATATGATGAAAGAAGATAAAATATGTATAGTACAGTAAAGTGACATTTTAAGTGATTTCTGACAGTGGGAGATGTAAAAACCTATGCAAATAGCTGTAGTACCATCCGTCTCTGATTTGAATACACTGTACACATACTTTAATTATCGACTTCATGAGGTGTGACTTTATTGGTAATTCAAATAACAATAACCAAACATAAACTTAAGCTTTCTACCCAAACTTTACTGTTTTCCCTGTATGTGCTCTGTGTCGCAGACCCTATTTCCCCCACCTCTGAATGAGAGGGAGGCTGCAAAGCCTCTGATACCCTGGCTGGTAGCGTTGATAAGCTGTGCCTGACTCATAAATAATTACTTTGCATCCCTATGTAGTGTTCTAACATCCATGTCTATGGTGGCTCAACAGACGAGCTCTGAGTGCTTATGGAGCGTCCATCTTGTTACACTAAACCAGTCAGTTTGCTTCCATGTTACCTTTCCATTACTCCTAAGAGAACAAAATAATTACTCTTAAAGTGATTTGTAAAGTAAAAATGCTTTGAGTCGGTATTTTAATGAAAAATACTATAGCTGTATTGCCGACAGAATTTTGTAATGCTATGATGTCACTAATTTAGGGCCAAATCATGCCTGTCCCTAATGCATCCATGAAGAGGAATAAGAAGGACTAAACCCATTTACCTGCATCCTTGCTGCATCTGTCTCAGGAACATGAGGGAGCCGGGCACCTGGTACTCCCTTTCAAGCAGGTGGGTGGGGGCAGGTGGAACATGAGAGGAGACAAGGCTCCACCCCCCACCCTCCCAAAACAGACTGGCCAGCTGAGTTGAGCCAGGTTGGAGGGGTGGGGGGAAATAAGCTCATAATCTATCCTTCCATGGGCTTTCTGCTTTCATATCCTGCAGTTTCCATGATATATATTTATCTAACTAGGTGTTTTATACCATACCCATCACTGTAGTAGCTGAATGCTTCAGGTACTCTGATAATATGCCCAATTTTCAACATGGAGGTGCTTTAAAAGGGAACAGTCACCTTTCTGTCTGAGCCTTTCACCACTAGGTCCTCCATTTTTCAGTGACCGATTCAAAATAGAGCTAGCAATTATTTTCCTGTATATTTCCATAATTTTGACCACCTTGAAATGTGATCTTTTTGTTGAAATGTAGGCCATGGATTCTTTTCGGGCTTTTACAAACAAGTGAGTTCCCATGTGATGACGACACTGATGAATCATTAGAATGCTACAGAAGAGCTTGGAATTGGCAGAAGTGTGGAGTAGCTTCACTGGAGTTAACTAGCACTTCTGAAAGGAACCAGACGGGCTTTTGCTTCTTTTTCTTACACACTATCAATGAAGTGTTTAATGAGTTACAATGGAAGGCAACTTTCCAATAGAATTTTTAACATAGTAGAAACAAATTACCTTTGAGACGGTTATCTTTTGGAATCATGATTAAAATGAAAACAAGACAACAGCAAACGTGTATTTATTGAGAGTACTAACTACCAGCAAGAAGAGACTGCCCTGATTTGAAGCAGATTAGTCTGTACGGCTTTTCTTTGATGGCAACATAAAACGCCAAGTGAAAAACGTTGAGTGACATAACTGTAGCAGAATGCTAGCAGAAGACATCACATCAAGCAGCTGTTGTTTGAACTGGATACTTCCACTCTGCAATTCTCTTAGCATTAGATTATTTCAATAAATCAAAACACAAACCATATACTTGTCAGCTCAGATAATATTTCCAGGTTTGGGCATAATATATGGACAACAATTTTTATATTCAAACATTGGCATAGATACCATATTTATACCATCAAGTTGGAGTGAAAGTCTAGAGGACGCTTGATGGATGAGATAGTGGTGTGTAGTAAAAAGGATAGGAGTGTACTCACTGGATGATAATAAATAGTGAACAGCAAGCAACCTCATTCACTGAGCACTGTCCAACCTGTGCACTGTATAAGGCAAAAGTACTCAGACAATAATTGTGTGTGATCATATAATTAAAGACTATAGCCTTGATCCTCAGTAAGTTCGTCTAACTATTTTGGAATCAATACATCAATTTACATCAGCTGAGGATCTGGCCCATATTGTATTTCATATGCAAAGGGGGCAGAGTTAAGGTTGTTTTGACACTCTTAACTTTAGCATTTCTTGACTTTTAAGTGCTTCACTTTAAAACCTAGGACTAGCTTGTGGCTGGTCTTTGAGCACTGGCCTTGAGGGGAGCACACAAGTAGCACCCACTCCTTGTGCATCTCATTCAAATGCCAGTCACACACACCATCCCTGCATTTGGGGTCATGTAGGGGCTGCTTCCTCCCTGTGCCCACAGGTGCATACATTGCCTCAGAAGGGGTGGGACATGGAAGGGAGGAGATGAGAACATTGCTATTTCCTCTCCATGCAGGTCTGCAAGGTTAGGTGGCACATTGGAAGAGGGAACAGACAAATCATCTAAGAATGGTATGCACTTCACAGACCATCTGTACACCAGGAAGCAATTGTTCTTCAGTGAGCCCTTCCACACAAGGCACCATCCCTTCCTCACCACCCTATGAGAGGTCTGATTTATTGTTTTTCTCGGTCATATGTTTTCCCACCAATTCAGTTTTCTATGAAGTTTAACATTTTTTAAACATTTGGATATTTGCCATCCTTTTATTTCTTTAAGGCATTTTATTGTACACATACATTGCAGCCGCTTAATTCTCACTTGATCTGCATATTTCTAATGTTCTGTAGTAGATGGATGGCTTTATCAGCAGTAGAACCTGGAGAATTCCTACTTCAGCCATCCAAAGACAAGAGCCCTCTAAATGCTGCAAGTTTATTGAAGCTTGCCTAGCTCCTGATTTGCTCCGATATTTGTTAAAGTTCTCGCGATTTTTATTCAAAGCTGTACTGAGTACACAGATTACAGTTCTCAGCCTGGTCAGCACTAAGGAAAGAAAAAAATTGAGCAGGAATTTCCCTAAGACAGTAGCATCTCTACAAATCCTCTGACTCTTTTAGTCTGTACACTATTTTGGAGTGACCCAGAGGATAAAAATAATACCTAATGCTCCGCAGTGGTCCATATATGTACATGGAGTTATCCCTGAAACTTACCCAAGTTCAATTTTATCCTGTTCAGCCTTTAATCCTCCTTAATGAGAAAAGAGAGGTCAGCAGGAGTATAAACCTCCTTTCAGGCTTATTCCATTTATTGGGTCCAATAAATAGGACAGGATAGGGATGTTTGAAGAATTACTTATATGATAATCAAATAAATCACTATAGAGTCTGAACCCTGCAGGCTTGCTTGAGCTTTGCTAGTGACATATGCTTCTAAGCCTTAAAGGAGGTGGGTTTCTCTGTTAAGTGGTTTAATGTCCTCCCTCCTCTCCATCCCACTCTTACCCTTATTAGCTTTTTTGCATTACGGAGTAAGCTCATCGATTACAAGGGCTGGCACAAAGCGACTTAATGATGGGTCAGTCTTAATGAGAAAAGCGGCTGCTCTTGAAGTGGCGTGGCTCGGGCCTGCACCCCACTGAGACCTGGCATGTAGCGCTTAGCCTCCTTTTAGAGAGCAGAGCCATGGAAAATCAGCAGTGAACAGCCTGCTGCCTCTGAGGAGAATGGACCATGTGCATGGCTATTTAGCGCTGTAAAAGAGAGAGCATTTGCACAAATGAGAGTGAACATAAGGAGTCCTTCAGAGAAGAATGGGGCCTTGGCAAATTTATAGACTCCCCTGAAAGAAAGTGATTACAGATCATTATCCAATTGAGGCAGATTGATGGGTTGGGGTCAAAGTAATATTGCAGAGCTCACTAAAGGGACAATGCCTGTTTGTCAGTTGTATCCAGGAAAAGAAAGAGAAGGGAAACTACCACACAGAGTGCAAAACCTTAAGCTTTTCCAGCCTCTATCAAAAAGATAGTTACTTATCTTTAGCCTTTGTGTTTAAAAACTAAAATTACAGAAGCAGTATCATTTAGTTAAAATTGGGCACTCAGTATTCTAAAGTAACTATACATTGCACAAGTAATATATGCAAGAAACTATGGTCATTGATACCATTGCTCTAAAAGCCCATGATGAGCGCTAAGATTAGTAACTACTACATTAAACGTCTATTTAACAACAACAATAATAATAATATAAAAGAAATCAAAACCAGCTTGTAAGAAATATGAACCTAACTTTCTGGTGAAAGAAGAATTGTTTTGCTAACAGCTACGGTTGAACAGATTTGATACTCTGGAACATCTGGTCAAGCAAAAGTCAGCAACATGGACATTGAATAAAAGAAGACTAAATGTGTTTACATTTTTTCTTTTGTATTAATTTTTACGGCCTTTAAGAGTAGTCCGCATTCATGAACTTTTCAAACAGAACAGAAATAGTAACAGGATGGCCTGAAAAGCAGATCAGAACATTATTGTGCATTTGCCTTCCATTTTACCATGTGATTTTGGAAATCTAAAGAATCAGAGTGAATAAAAAAGAAATGTATACATGAGAGAGCGGATGTGTGCTTTACATTTTATTTATTTATTGACTCTTCTATAGTGCTCATCAGCATAAAAGCAGAGAGCCACACAAACTTTAATGGATTTATCCTCAACACCCATGTGGGTGGGAAAGATGTATTGCCCCCTTTTTATAGACAGGGTTTTGAGGTAGAGAGATTAGCAGCCTAATCCAAAGCCAACTGCAGTCTATACTCCAACTGACTTCAACAGACTGGATTGGGCCTCAAGTGGCTTGCCTAAGGTCACATTGAAAGTCTGTGTCAGAGCCCGAATAGGAACCCAATCTCCAGCACATCAAACTGGGGCCATAGTGAAAAGACTGGCCTTCCTCTCGTGCAGTGGTTTGACAATCCATATTAAGGCAACAATCCAGCAAACAATTATGCATGTGTTTAACTTTCCTTACGCAAGTAGTCTCATTGAAATAACTGGGAGCACTTCCATGAATACAGATAACTATGTATGTATTTGTTTGCAGAATTGGGGCCTTAGCAAATAAACAAACTGATCTTCTGTAAACATGTTAGTTTACAGAAATGTATATACACGGGTTAGACTAGATGATCCCTGAAGCCCCTTCTAACAGCATGGTTCTGTGATTCTATGGTATATTTTACATAGAATCATAGAATCATAGAATATCAGAGTTAGAAGGGACCTCTGGAGGCCATCTAGTCCAGCCCCCTGCCCAGAGCAGGACCAATCCCAACTAAATCATCCCAGCCAGGGTTTTGTCAAGCCTGACCTTAAAAACTTCTAAGGAAGGGGATTCCACCACCTCCCTAGGTAACGCATTCCAGTGTTTCACCACCCTCCTAGTGAAAAAGTTTTTCCTAATATCCAACCTAAATCTCCCCCACTGCAACTTGAGACCATTACTCCTTGTCCTGTCATCTGCTATCACTGGGAATAGTCTAGATCCATCCTCTTTGGATCCACCTTTCAGGTAGTTAAAAGCAGCTATCAAATCCCCCCTCATTCTTCTCTTCCGTAGACTAAACAATCCCAGTTCCCTCAGCCTCTCCTCATAAGTCATGTGTTCCAGACCCCTAATCATTTTTGTTGCTCTTCGCTGGACTCCCTCCAATTTCTCCACATCCTTCTTGTAGTGTGGGGCCCAAAACTGGACACAGTACTCCAGATGAGGCCTCACCAATGTCAAATAGAGGGGAACGATCACATCCCTCGATCTGCTGGCAATGCCCCTACTTATACACCCCAAAATGCCATTGGCCTTCTTGGCAACAAGGGCACACTGTTGACTCATCTCCAGCTTCTCGTCCACTGTCACCCCTAGGTCCTTCTCTGGACGTAACTCATGGAATCTCTTAAAATTGTAACAACAATAACAATGTATAAGTACTCCTGGCTTCATAGAAATGTACTCATCTGCAATAGCAAAAGGCATTTAGAATATCAGTAGAGATCCAGAATTCTCACTCCGGTAGGGTATCTGTTCTGTTCAGTGCATACTTTTCTTTTTTAGTTTCATTTTGTAACCAGAATCATCTTGTGCACTATACAGCAGCATGTTTCACACACAGCTCTAAAAATGTATCTGAGTATCCCTGCTGCAGGGAAAAGGATGAACTAGAAGGATTTATGTTTTTTGCAGCCAGTGCATTTCTATAATTCTGTGGGGAAAAAAACACTTTTTAGAATTTTAGTAATCAGATTGTCAACCTTTAATTTTGAATACAGTTGAGTTTTCCATGTAATTGACACAGACATTCTCCTCTTCACGTCACTCAGTTCATTTTTTGTCACATTGGCTTCAATGTGCAGCCTGGAAAGGACCAAAATAGCGTTAATCTCCCAGAAATTACTTAGAGGAGTCATGGATATTTTAAAGGCAGGTACACAATACCATTCAGCATAAAGCACCAAACACCACCTTGGAAATGAGTGATATAGAGGGCAGAGAGAGTAGAGTCAGTGGTGATCTGCCTACATGGGCCTCTTTGCAGAACTGGGGTTTTAACTTACACATGTACTAACTGCATTATACCTTCTTGGCACTCTGCTTCTTTCCATCCGTGAAAGTGTGATATAGACCCTTTATATGCCTCATGCCCTCTCAGATCTTGCAGTAAAGACAACAATTGTCTCCCTTAGCTGAGGGAGGATACCACACTCGGACATAAGCACACTGCAATGAGATTTTTCACCCCTCCACCTTTTTTCTGCTTTGACCTAACCCTGTTCTTTCTTGCTATTCTGAAACGGTCAAAGGGGTAGAATGAGCAGTAGCTACTCTCTGATAGAGGTGCTATTGGCACGATTTCTCCCTGCCAGGAGATGCACATATGAGCAGCACTCCAAATGTTTTCAGAGTTAATCTACTTTTTACTACCAGTAAGAATAACCTGGAGTACATATAGCACTGTCACAACATATTTTCTGTGTGAATTGAAAAGTAAAACTGGTGCACAGAAAAAAAACCCTGTATTTTAAACAAGCAAATTCATAAACCATTTCTCTGAGAACAGAGCAATTTTGGGGGATCATAGGAAAACAGATGGTTGTTGGGGTTTTTCTGAGGCAAGCGACAGAGATTCACAGATTCCAAGGCCTGAAGGGACCACTGTGGTCATCTACTCTGACTTCCTGTATAACACAGGCCATAGAACTTCTCCAAAATAATTCCTAAAGCAGATCTTTTAGAATAAACAACCAGTCTTGATTTAAAAATTGTCAGTGATGGAGAATCCACCACAACCCTTGGTAAATACGTCCAATGATTAATTACCCTCACTGTTAAAAAATTATGCCTTATTTCCAGTCATGACTCCCTTCTGACCTTCCCATCAATAAAAATAGGATATTTAATCAATCACGTATTTAAAATATATTACACAAAAAGAACAACAAATATGAAATACAAAAAGCCCCCAGACATGTCTACTGGAACAAGGGAAGGAGGGAGAACATTGCTACTTGAAGCACACTCAGTGCTATCTTTACTTTTGAATGGCCCTGGGGCTTGACCCAATGGATCCTTAGGTAAGCAAGAAAAAACAAAGTTGCGAACATAATCATACATCTGTTTTCCTATCATTCTAAGTGTTATATTCATCCACATGTAAAATATGAACACGAGAATTGCAGAGAACTAGGTGTAACAGCTTTCCTAATCCAGGAAAAATGCGGATTTTTTACTCAGGCAAATTTCTCTTTGACTTCAGTGACACTTTTGCTTGTGTTTGCAACTCTAATGGGAGTTTGCCACCGACTTCAGTGGAGCCAGGATGTCACCCTGAGTGAACTATAGCTTTCTGGTTTGTGTTTGTTTTCATTGTTAGCAACAGCAGCAAATTACTGATCATTTGTTGTAGCTAAATACTTCCTTCACATACACATATGCACAAAGCTCCCACCTAAAACACTAGGGGTGATGTGAATGTGTGAGATGATAGAAGTTGGGCCATATTATGGTATAGAAATTCTTGTGGTTGAACAGATCTGCCAGCAGAGGAAAACTGGAAGATTTTCACTTGTTGACATTTTTAAGAAAAAGAAAATAAACATTTACTTTCTAGTGCAGTTTAACTTTTTTATTTTTTCCTTAGGAGGAGAGGGAAATTTCAACTCCCTGGATGAATTGTGCTTGTTAAAATATGTGTTTGCCTACTGCACCTTAACTTAATGATCAGCCATGTTCTCTGCCTTGGAACAACATATAGTGTGCATAGAGCTGGCAGAAGAACGAAAAGAAATTCAGATATAATTTGGCAATAAGTTCTTCAATTCTGCCTATAAACAACTTGAGTGGCAGAACACTCTTGTCTACAGTTTATATATTCACTGCATTCTAGGGGAGAGCAACACTTGAAAGGAGTTAATTATCTGATGTTGAGCTAGCTACTCAGCTGTGCCCATTGTCTGCTGGGTGCAGGTGGCAGGGAAGGGGTGACAGAGCAATGGGTTGTGGTTCTCTGACTCCATGGCTGGTTCTACACTAGTCCTGATCCTGAATCCAGTGTACTTCAGAGCAGCTTTAAATGGCTGGCTATGGACCTCAAGGGGCTGCCCACCAGTAGAGACTAGTCAGAGTGGTTCATTCTTGACACACCCACTCCCATTACAATATGCCTCCTACTCTGGGGACTTCAAGGGAGGTTGGCATAGGAGCTGTCTATACTGGCTTGACACCAGCTGGGAACTCCTGCACATTGAGAGAATCTCTCAACTTTGGAGACTGTTGTAGAAAATCTGTCCTTTTATCTTGATTTCCACCTTGTCAAAAGCTGCCTTCCAAATTGTAATGTGTGTATTGCTTACTAGGGGAACACAGAATTAAACAGAGAATAGTAAACTATATCCCAGAGCCACACAAAGGAAAGCAATGTAACAGATCACTCTTTGGTCCAAGTTAAGAGACAGGCTATTGTCATGCAAGCTGTCAAATACATAACTTGACCCTCCCCTTTACCAGTAACCGGCTGTGTTACTTCAGTCACTGTGGGCTACAACCTTTTACATAACAAATGGTATTTGCTTGTGTTGTATTATTTAAGAAAACAATATTAAGTTTCCCGTCATTAAAAAAAGTCTTTACATTCGCCATAGGTTTTTCTAAAGATGATCTTTGATGATGAATATCTGAATGATAATGGGCTGTAGAACCTTTCACTTCTAGGTCACTGGTTCTAATCAAGCCCAGGTCTATAGTAAGATTGAAAGTTGTTATTATAGGCTGGGTGTTCAGTGGCCTGCATGAAATGGTTTGGGTGACTTACCTTAGTAGCTGGCTGACATTATGTAAATACTCCTAAGGACTTGTCTACATGGCGAGTTAGCACGCAGTAAGCCAGGGTGTGAATCCCCAGTGCACGAGCCTGCCACAGAGTAATTCACAGCGTGGACCCTTCTACTGTGCACTCAGAGTTTCACAGAGCACTTTGACCTACTGCTGTTTCAGTAGCACATGGCGAGCTAGTGCCTGGCAAGCTAGTGCGCTATAGAATCACACCCTGGCTGGTCACGCGTTAACTCTCTGTGTAGAGAAGCCCTAAGTTTGGCAACATAAGAGGCGGACTTAGCAAAGAGGACTACGCATGGATTGTTAACTACACTTTTTACCGTTCCAGGGCATGACAGAGATGCATTAGTGGGTTGGGGAGCTCTATATGGAAATGTGTGCTTCCGTATTGTCGATAGAATGAAGAGTGCAGTGTCCAAGGCTGTCCACTAACAGAAACACTAGCCACAAATCCCTCATCCCTCCCCACAAAGATTCATGTGTAGGGGGATTAGTATGTCCCCACAACAGCCCCACTAGCAGATAATTAGACACACAACATGTAAGGCCTGCATAAAATCTCTATGGAACAAGAAGCCCAGTCAAGAAAATGCAAATTCCCCGTCTTCATTGAGACAAACACCAGCCCCAAATCTCTTCCCTCTCTGATTGGGATGGAGAGGGGTACAGCTCAGCAGTCACATAGGGAGCCCCACAAGTCAATCAGGCAATATATCCCAGCCTAGCCCACAGACCCATTCCAAATAGAGCAACATTTCATGCGCTGTGACACGGGGGCCAACTGAGCTAACCATGCATCTCCCAGTACATATGCAAAACGGAAACTCGTCTGATCATGGAACACCACATGGCAACATGTGACAAAATTCAATCACAGGTCACAAGTTACAGAGTGGCAAAATGGAATGCTGGTGTGAATTTTTTTTTAATCAGTTTTTCTAAATGTTACCAACTTTTTTATTGATTTTTCATCAAAAATGGAAAATTTTAAAGAAATCAACATGTTTTCAAGAAACAGGTCTGAAATGTTTGGCTTTCCTTGAATCAGTATTTTTTTTTATGAATTTTTATTTTGCATTTGAAAAATTTCAACCAGATCAATTATTCTTAGATACAGGGCAATCAAATCTTATGAGACATAAACTGATCTCACCCCCCGCCCACCCCTACCCCCAGGGGCCAGAAAAGAATTTCCTTCCTCATTTAAAGCACTGTACATTTGGCAAGCTGCTTTATGCTGTTTGTGTGCCCTTCCTCTGAAGCATCAGCTAGTAACTACTGCCAGAAGTTAGATACTGGCCTTATTGGTAAATTATGTGGTCCAAGCTTCATACTAAGGAAGTGATGTATGGAGTTATACTAATATACATGGTATATGTCATTGTCAAACTGACCCAATGGCCTGTGATGGGATGTTAGATGGGGTGGGATCTGAGTTACCCAAGAAAGAATTTTCTGTAGTATCTGGCTGGTGAATCTTGCCCATATGCTCAGGGTTTAGCTGATCGCCATATTTGGGGTCGGGAAGGAATTTTCCTCCAGGGCAGATTGGAAGAGGCCCTGGAGGTTTTTCGCCTTCCTCTGTAGCATGGGGCAGGGGTCACTTGCTGGAGGATTCTCTGCTCCTTGAAGTCTTTACACCACGATTTGAGGACTTCAATAGCTCAGACATAGGTGAGAGGTTTATCGCAGGAGTGGGTGGGTGAGGTTCGGTGGCCTGCGTTGTGCGGGAGGTCGGACTGGATGATCATAATGGTCCCTTCTGACCTAAATATTTATGAATCTTGCTCCCACCGAGGTCAGTGGGAATCTGGCCGCTATTTTCAATGGGAGAAGGATTGGCCCAGGGCATTAGAAAATCATGACATGTGAATTGGATGGAAGCCAAACGAAGGCTAAATCTACACCATGAGCTAAAGATTTGATTTCCAGCCCCCCTACACCATACTAACACTCGTTCTCATCTGAGCGAAGGTTACCCCAGGCACTGGCAGCCGAGGCGAGCAGCCTGGAGCACCTACCCGTCGGTGCCCTTGCTGCCTTTTTAGCATGTTAGCTCAGATGACAGCTAGCACCAGTACGTCTGTGTGAGCTGGAAATCGCACCCCCTTGCTTGTAGGTCAGACGTAGCCTACAGGTTTTCCAATACATAATTACATTATGTGTTTCTAAAATTGTTTCCGCAACGGCCTTCTCAAGAGAGCTACATTAAACCACTCGACTCACCAGCCAGTTTAGGCAAACGAGTCCCTCAGAGGTCATGCCCTGAGAGCTTGCTGACGGTCCCAGTGTAGATGTGGCAGAATGCACCTGTTGGGCTTGTCCGCAAGAGCTTCACTGAAAAAGACAAGTTACAAGTTGCACCGCTCTGCCTGCAGGCAATTCAGACCTTTGCACCAGCAGCAGTGCACGGAGCTATTGAAATGGAAGGTCATAGGGAGAAGGAGGTGGCTCAGCATAGGTCTTGTATGCAGAATGAGACTCCTCGCCCTTCCTCCCTTCTCTTCCTTCAGGTGTGTGGGGAATTTCAGACGTGGAGCGACACAACAAGGAGAAGGAGAGGAGGAGGGATGGCAGCACCAATCATCATTTTAAGTGGGGAGGTTTTTCATGTTTCCTCTCTCTTCTGATCTCTGGGAGGACACTGAATTAAGTCATCAAGTGACAAGCCCTAACTTTTTTGATAATGGCATCGGCAGGCAAGAAGTACAAAGAGGAGCACGAATCGAGCTTTTATGGGCTCACATCAAAATGTGTTAGTACAGAAAACTGGCTGTAGTGAGGCTTAATTTGTTAAACTCTTGAGAGCACTGAGGCCCAGATGACAATGTCAGATTCACATGGTGGATCTTGGAAATATTTATAAACTTAAGGGCCACTTTACCAAATCTCAGCTCTTGCTGGTGTGACGTTCCTCCAAGCTATGAGGATGATGGGATCCACCTCTCCTTCTGGTTTGGAAGAGTCCTCAAAAGTAGTAGAAAAATCTGTGCAAGCCTCTCATAGCCTTAAATTAGACACACTTAGGAAGCTTCTAATATTAAGCTATCAGAGACAGCCTTCCCACTACAGACTCTCGGCTTGTGTTTGTGATATGTGACATTTTTCTAAATCTTGTAAGGGATAATCCATCACATAACACTCTTTTGGATTGTGCTTTGAGGCTGTGCTCTTTTAGCACAAATGTAAATGTACTTCAAATTATGATGTTTCCCATTAGAAAGATGATCAGTGTACTTTCAAGGGAAAATATTACTAGAGAACCCATTGTGTTCTAGTGGTCAGGTACCAGGAAAAAACAAAAGACAAATCCAGCTCTGAGGCACAAGTACAGAAAGAGCCAACAATTGTCTGAACCGTTGTCTACTCTGCAGTTATGTTCAAGAAGTGTGGGTCTTCAAATTCTGTATCACTTCCAGATCCACATAGCTGATGTGCTGAGTAGGGCAGCATTCATGCCATGAACAGGTCCCATTGAAGTTTTGGATAGAGTAATATTTTTTCTCACACACACACATACACACACACACCCCGCCCCTGGTACAAGACACTATGGAACAGTGGTAGTTGCTTTATAGCAGGGGTTCTCAAATGGGGGGTCATGACCCCTCTGGGGGTCATGAGGTTATGTGGGGGGGCGCCAATTGTCAGCCTCCACCCCCAAACTCCACTTCGCCTCCAGCATTTATAATAGCATTAAATATTAAAAAAGTGTTTTTAATTTATAAAGGGGAGGGGGTCGCACTCAGAGTCTTGCTATGTGAAAGCAGTACAAAAGTTTGAGAACCATTGTTTTATAGGGACGTTTCAAGATCAATTTTCAAACCCACTACCAAAGTTCCCCAAAAGAAACAGAGTTTCCTCAAATTTTGCATGCCACATCTGATCTGAGGATAGAGGTTGTCTGCGAAGTTTGCTAATAGTCAATGAGTTTTAAAGTTATGGCATTTTGAAAATTTAGCTGTGGTTCACTTCTTTGTAATTATTCTCTCTCTTCTTTTTTGGCTCATCTTATTGCCAAAATGTCTTGGACTAGAAACTCCAAATGTATTTGCATTGTAAGATATGCTGAAATGAAATGGTTTAAATATTTCTGGGAGGGTTAGTGGATCAGGGAATGTTTATGAGGATATAAAGAGGAGGTGTTAAATGTATAAACAGCAACTCTTAGAGTATAAATATTGATAAATATAAACTCATTGCTTCCTCATTCTGAAATTAGTGGAGGGGCAAAGTAGAAAACCAGTGGAAATCTGGTTGGGTCATAGTGGAGGTGAGCATGGAGGCAACAGACCAGGAGGGATATGGACTGGGGAGCACACAAAGGGGCAACAAAGAGCCATGCCTGCTGATTTTGGAATGGAGAGGAATTCCTTTGGGAGAAGTGGAAGGATGGATCCTAAGAGGGGTGGGTGGGCACAAGACATCGTCAAGATGGAAATAAAGGCACATATAGAGGACCCTATAAATTTAGCCAGACAGAAAAAGGGAGTCATGGAAGGTGTGCTGGGAACAGGGGGCAGGGAGGGACAAATTATGTGATTTATCTGCTCAGACATAACTAACCAACACAGCTTGAACAACAAACACCAACAATTCACCAGAACAGCATCAAAAGGTGGGAAGCTACAAATTAGGCACATATGGCAAAGGCAGATGATTGCAGGGAATATAATTAAGTATTATTTAATTAATTCCTGCCCTTCCTTACAGAAAATGATGGTAACTGAATTGACTTTAATGAGCTTGTCAGGAGCACAACAGAGGAGAGAATCTGGCCCATAGTCACCTACACTTTATTTTCATTTGAGCAATTTACTAGTAATTCAAACAGCTGATGGTGAATCTAAAATGCTGGCTGCCTGGAGAATTTTTTTTAGGGGACCATTTTTAGATATATTATTGTAATGTTAATTATTCAAAAACATCCACCATTTTAAATAATGGTGCTTATGTATTTTGTACTTTAATCCCGATCTCTGGGAAATATACTTCCATACACTGTAAGCCTTTGAGTGGAAAATAAGTTGTACACAAGAAAGCCAGACTTGGACATGCCTGGTTGTTTAATTAGGAACTTAAGTCAAAGGCATCCTGCTATAGGGAGACAACTGGGCTGCAGACTGTGACACTGCCATAGCCCTAGCTGTTTTTCTAGCCTTAAGCAATGCTGATCCTGGGCATTTTGACCCTGGCTAATTGCATACTGTTTCCTGTGAAGGCAAGAAGCTACTTCCACACAGTGCTGCTCTTTTAAGCTTCTCAACTCAGGTTGATAATTAAGCATTACAGCACAAAACTATTTTGATATGTTACAAGAAGGCTGTCTGGATGTTTCATTTGTCATTTTGTCAAATGTTCATAGGCAGAGATGCTGTATCACCTTTCAGAAGACCAGGCAGGTGATAAACACGCTAACTTGAAAGGCGAAGTGTCAGGACACTAATGAAATCTCTGTTGACTATATAGCAAAGAGGACTTCAGTTTAAGATCTTCTCTGAAGGAAAGACATGTCTATCAGCCTATACAATTATCAGTGATAAGGAACGGTGTGCTAATGGAGTACTTCAGTGGCAGTATATACTTATCTTGGAAGCAAAAATACATTCATTATAGAGAATCATTTGCTAATAATTATATGTATACTAATTAATGTTGATATACATAAAATAGTTAAAAATCTCGACATCTAGCATTATAAAAATAAGTTGCGCAGACAGGAGGATTTTCGGGGTGGGAGGGAGGTTAGTGCTTAAAGACTGTGAGAGTAATGACATATCTTTAATATCCTAAAAGAAATGTCAACTAAATCATTCACCAAATTATATCGACCATAAAGGCTTCACTGGGCCATTTTATTAGTTGATTAGATAAAATTAAATTTTAAAAAGAGACCTTAAATGAATCATAACCAGCTTGTGGAATAACAAATATATTGTGTATGAGAAAATTAGCTCCATCTGACATGCACAGCCACCATATGTAAAATGCCCATTATTTGTCCTGTCCCTTTGAAAATCATTTTATTGGAATGTATCAGTTAAACTAAAACACATGACCCTCCTTCTTGTGACATGAAAGAAACCACTGAAGAGAAATTTCTTCTCCCTCCACTCCCCCCCGCATGTGAACTTTCTGGGAAAAAGCAGCTTCAAGGATTTTTATCAGTGTCTGTGTAATGACAAGTGCATCACATGCATCCTGAGCCATTAGCTGCCTAGATCTGAAAGAATTTGGTCAACATTTAGGAATTCACTTAATGAAAGGCTGGCCTATTAAAACTCTGCTAGCTTTGGAAGTTGATTGAGCCTTCCCCCCGCCAACTTCCTGCATCATTGTAAATGATGCTATGCAGTGCCCTCATGTGATACAGCCTAGAAGACAACAAGCTAGCATTGTAACACCAAAACATCCAAGCAACAGGTGATCCATTTCTACTCTTAGCCGGGTTACAGTTAGCTTCTTGCTCTGACCTCTGCTACACAGCACACAGCCCTTTGCAAGCTCCCACTTGAGGTCTGCTTTTAAAAAACTGACATTCTTTCTATTTGTTATTTTTAATAGATAAAAGGCCAGCTCTTACATTTAAGCACCCACATAATGCCTTAAATAAAAAACTAGAGTTAATGGACCACATTTCCTCTTTTATATCCAAGTAACTTCATTAAAATCAACTGAGAGCAGAATTAGGCCCATTAACTTTTAGATTTTAATTTGTAGATGAAGCATGATTTATCTTAATGACTCAACAATCCTGAGCTGCTTCCATCACAGACCAGTACGAAGGAGAGTGTGATAGCATTGAACTCTGTGTTATGTAGGCACTGATGCTTTATGACACCTGTTGATTAATGTCTTAGGTTATTTCCGCAAAGCCTGTCTCTAATGCATACAAAACACTACAACGTTAGAGATAAAGTAGCTAACGAAGTGGGAACTCATCGGAAGGGGAGTGAGTGGCTGATATAATGCTTGATCCAGATGGGAGTCCTAAGTGTCAAAATCCCTTTTACATCACGAGACCAGTGTGATGACTGATATGTTTTTCAGACTTTCAGAAAATGGATTTCCTACTGAAGTTACTTCATCTTTTTCTTTATTATTTTAGTGAGTTTAATCCTAAATAAAATGCCAGAATGATGGCTCTGGAGGTTGGAATCCTCAATAATGCTCTGATCCTGCTTGTATTTAAGTCAGTGGCTGAGCTCCCATCCATGAGAACAGGCTCGAGCTGTCTATACGCACAGGATGTACAGAGCACAGGCAGTAACAATGCAAGTAATTATTTCACTTCTAAGGCTTGGGAAGAGGTCTTTGTCACATGTGCTTGGCAGAGCAGCCCTAAATGAGACAGCTGATGAATAGTTTATGAAATTACATTTATGAAATTAAATTTAATTTGAGAATAAAACTACAGAGAATGTGCATTCCAGCTAACATTTCTTTAGTCTCCAAGGACTGAGATTTTTGTTTTCCAAACTGATTACCAACTTAACTCCGCAATTAATTACACTGGTTGACTTTGATCTGTAGTTACTGGCTGAATGACACCGCCCTATGGGAGGGCAAGGTGCCAGTTTCTTTTAAATGAGTGGTTATTAGACCCAGGTTCGTGAAGTCATTTCTTGGCGATCTCACCAATTATCATCTTGTCTCTGATCTTCCCTTTTTGGATAAGGTTACTGAGAAAAGTAGAGTAAGGTAATTGTGGTACCTTCTGGTGTCTCGGGGCAGATTTTCTTGATGTGCTTCAGTCTGGCTTTCTGTCTGGCTTTGTCATGAAGACTACATCAGTCCCACTGGTGATGATCCCCACATAATGACAGATACAAGTCTGGTGTCAAGCTCGTTCTTTAAAATCGGAAACAACAGCCTGTGATGCCAATGATCATGAGATTTCTCTGACTTGTCGATTGGCTGGGATAAAATAGAGTTGCTGTTGATTAGTTGTACACTTCTCTCTCAGAGAGGGCCCAGGAGATGGTATTGGGCACCTATCCCAAAGTTGTTTTATGTGGGGTTTCACACAGTAATGTTCTGTGACCCCCCTCTTGTCCACAGTACACATAAGTGCTAGAACTAGGGGTGCTGCCACACCCCCTGGCTTGAAGTGGTTTCTATTATATACCAGGTTTACAGTTTGGGTCAATGACTCTCAGCACCCCCACTATACAAATCATCCCAGCACCCCTAACAGAACATGGGGCCAATGAGGGAGATGGAGAGATGACTGGTCTATATGCAGATAACGAGCAGTTTTAAATCTTTTTCACAGACGTGAGATGCTACTGTGGCTTTGTTTTCCAGTGTCTGGTCACAACTGGAATGTAGAAGGGGCTCAAGAACTTCAGCACCAGAAATGCAAGCTCATGCCCCATCTACAGGAAATCTCATTTAGCTGAAAGTAACCAGCACAGGCTTATTGGGATCAACCGCTAGAGGGAGACACCATGGCACACAGTAACGCAGCAGCATCATTTCCCCTTTTCTTTGTGTATAGGGTGCAAACACTGTTTTCAGTGAAGCAGGGCAGGGGAGGCCCCTATTTTGTCTGCCTTACACTCCTTGTTATTGGCTTTCCAAAGTATAGAATGAACGAGCCAAAAAAAAAAGAGAGGGATGAGCCAGTTAATGAATCATAAAGGCCTACACTTTATTGACAGGAAAAAAGTGTGGAATGCACTTTTTTCAATAAAGCCTGCAGAAATCCAGTATCAATGGCGTGGAACTGTTTTTTGAATCGAGCCCTGAGAACCCACTGTGATTTGCATTCAAGTAAATACCTACATTTTTTTGTTAACTGAACTGATTTAACTGCTAATTAAAACTAGTCAGTAAGCACAATGCAAAATTAATTAAACCATTTAGTGGATAGATGCAAATGAGGCAATAGCATGGCATGGACACTACCAAAGTAAGTGCATGCACTATTCAACATCTGGCAAAACAGTTCTCAAGGTAAATACTTTCCCCAGAGATGCTGTAGAGCAATAAAAAATCATCCTGTTGACTGCATATGATCTTTTATTGATTAAATGTGTTGGGATCCAACTTCTTCTTTTTGAGACAGTAACAAAATGGGCTTCAGTGGGTTTTTTAAAATATTCTCCTCTACACAGTCAGAAATCTTGAAGAGTGTGGGATGGATCTTGACTAGTTCTACTCAGGTGTGAGAGCCCTTCTCTCTCTGTGTAAGCATCCACACAAGGTCTGCCTCAATCTGGCTCATAAGATTCATAGATTCCAAGACCAGAAGGGACCACTGCAATCATCTAATCTGACCTTTTGTATAATACAGACCATAGAATTTTCCCAAAATAATTCCTAGAGCAGATCTTTTAGAAAAAAAAAAATCCAATCTTTGTTAGTGATGGAGAATCCACCATTACACTTAGTAAATTGTTCCAATGTTTTATTACCATCACTGTTAAAAATGTATGCCTTATTTCCACTCTGAATTTATCTAACTTCAACTTCCTGCCTTTGGATCATGCTATAATGTTCTCCGTTAAATTGAAGAGCCCATCATCAAATACTTGTTCCCCGTGTAAGTACTTATAAACTGTGATCAGTTCACCCCTGTACCTTCCCTTTGTTAAGGTAAATAGATTGAACCCCTGGAGTCTATCACTGTAAGGCATGTTTTCTAATCCTTTAATCATTCTTGTAGTTCTTCTCTGAACCCTCTCCAATTTATCAACATCCTTCTTGAATTGTGGACACCTGAACTGGACACAGTATTCCAAGACTTATTGAAAATAATTGTTTACAGTCTAGCAAGCTCCTCAGCCAGCTCTTTTAAACCTCTTAGATGCAAATTATTTGGACCTGCTGATTTTAAAATGTCTAACTTTAGTAACTGATGTTTAATATCCTCCTGACATACGAGTGCAATCTGGATCTTATATTTGTGATGACAGTTTTTATTGCTTTACATTTTCTCAAGAGGCAAGTACTTACCCTGAGAATTATATTGCCTTTTGCTAAGTAAAATTGTATTTTCTGACATGTGTCTAAGGTATGTACATGGCCCCCATTACCATAGTATCTGAGCACATGGGGACATCAACAGTGGAGAAGGGTCTCCCAAGTCCCAGGCTAGCACCCAATTCACTGCACCACCCTCACGCTGCTATATTTACACTACACCCATTCCTCTTCCCAAGTGATTGATAGGATGCAGACAGTGCAAAGGCAGCACAAACCACAGTTTCGAATAGAATGAGTAGGAACCACCGCTGAGCATGCTCCTCTTAGTGTCCTGAGAGACATTCTGCTTGGCTGGGTTCTGTACAGGCAGAAGAATGCTTCTGGCAAATGGCATTGTTGCAATGGCATTCTGACCTGACTCCCTGCACAGCAGTGCCTGGAAAAGTATCATCTTCTCATCAGTACAACATTTCGTTTTTCAATCCATGCTGCCGCATTATTTTATTCTAGTTGGAAAAAATCCTGTCTGGTTATTTTTAGCTAAACAAAGTAGTCTGCTACTCCCTATACCTGATTACCAGCTGGTTTGCATTTAACAATAGTCTTCTGTTTGCGAAGTTACCACATCCTTTCTCATTAACATTATTGTTATGACACTCTGGGAGTTCTTTGTTTTCTTAACATTTTCTCAGCTGGCTTTGGATTGTATTCTGTTTTGGGCTGTTTCCATAATACAGACAGAATGTGTGTCAAGAAAGTAATGAACACTTTGTGCCTGATGCTTAGGAAGTCTTGTGTGTAGGGTGGGGAGGCGGCAAACATCATTCCCTTACCTTTATGAACGCTGCTGATTGTAGCTGTACACATTGCTCAGGTGTCACAATCCCAGTACGGCGTGGTGTTCAGCACACTGTACCCCCGCCCTTAATTCATATGGTGGAGGGCACGGCTCAGCATTCACGTCCCACTCCCCATCAGTAGCTGGCCCAGGCCAGGGAAGCTAATGATCCAACCAGAGGACCAATTTCGGTGATGAATCCTGGTGACGTGCTACCTGAAGCACGTTGTGCATACACCAAGAAGATTTCATATGGTCTATTATGAGCTATGTGCACTGATGTACTATATAGCATCACACGCTACTGCTAAAACAGCACCTCTTTTGCAGGGTACCAGTTATGGCTGCTGCACATTGGGCTGTCTGGCTATTAGCTTTGAGGCAAACCTAATGTAGTTATGCTGTCAAAGGTATGGGACTTATCTACATACTGCAAAGATGGAACTAATGCAAGCCAAAATCATTTTTCTTTTCTTACTTTAAGTACCATTACTAATATATTTCACATGCTTCAAAATGCATTATGTCTAGGGCTCCTTCTTTAAATGTGTGTGTATAAATTTAGTTTGGATACTGCTGAATATAATTTAGAGTTGCAGAAACAAAAAATGGCATTTTGTGAAAAGCATTTAGGTATAAATAAATGCCTTACAGTTAAAGTTTCATGAACACCAGATAGGATCTTTTGGGAAAGCTGCTTAATACAAAAAACAAAGGAACATACACCCGATAAGACAATGTGGGGCAGCTTCAGTCTGCAGATTTTGCAATGAGTTGAATACTTCAAGAGCTCACCCAACAATGGTACCGTTAGACACCAGACAGGCCCACTGAATGGCTCAGTGTGCATCAGAAGAATTATGCAGGTGGCACTATTCTTTTTATAGAGCCTATTCCCCACAATCCAGTGAGCACTTTCTGTGGTCCAGGATGCAGGAGCTAGGGCTATAGCCACACCACCTTCCTGTTCCTCCCTGCTCATTTTACAACGCCATACCCCTCGGTGCACATTGACATAGTTCTGCCATTGTGCTCCAAGTTCAGGGTCTGCAGTTCTGATAGGTGCATGAACTTTTGCCTCTGTGCATGCACATGAGAACCTGTGACAATTTGGCCCAGAGAATGAGTTATTTAGAGTTCAGGTTCTTTAGGGTGTGGATTATCCCTTACTGCATGGCTGTACAATGCCTAACTCAGTGGGGACAAGGTCTTGGTTGGGGCTCTAGGCGCTACAGTAATTCCTATGATTATTAATAATAAAATAAATATAATGGCTCACATCAAATGTCTAATGATACTGTTCTTGGGCTCCTGCGGGTGTTCCTAAAATCTGCTTTTGCCATACTAAAAATGCAGAATCTTAGTATGATTTCATTCCTTTTTACATTATTTTTAACCAAATGTTCAAGAGGCATATTTTCTCCTGGGCCCATGGCTATGATTCTCATTGACAGTGATGGGAGTTCTGCAGATGGAGCAAATGGAGACAAGAGGCCTTAGGTGTGGTAATGGGGACCTACATATCCATTACACACACACACACACACACACGTTAAAAGAACATTAAGTTCGTAAAGTCAAGCACGCAAACGTTAAGAAATGCCAGAATTGAGATTGCCTGTATAACCTTAATTTTCTCCCCTTGTGTATATGCATTATGATACATGCTATTTTTTCCTCAGGACCCTGCCCCATTCAGTGCACAGGTTGGTCAGTGCTCACTGAATGAGCAGCTCTTCAGTATTTTCTTTTCTCCTCATTGTTCTGTGTGTGGCCCCAGGCCTTGCTTACTTCACACTATTCAAACTCTGCTCTGAAGACAGAATTATTAATTTCCACATGTGCTTTTCTATGGCTGTCATCACAATTGCATCGGACTGCTTCACAAACATTAATACATTTATTTTCATAATACCCCATGATATGAGAGGGCATTATTATCCCCATTTTTCAGATAATTACCTAAGAAACGGAGGGATCAAGATAAAAAGTATCCAGTAATTTTGGGTGCCCAATTTGAGATGCCTAAGACCTGATTTTTCAGAATACTAAGCAATATATAGAATGTTATGTGCTCAGAGGAGAGCACAGCTCTCACTGATTTCAGTTACAGCTGTGAGTACTCCGAATTTCTGCAAATCAGAACCCAGAGTTTCAAATCAGGGACCCAGAAAATGGGGAACACACAATTAGTGACCACCTCTGAAAAGCTGGGTTTAAGCGACTTGACTAGTCTAGGACCTCTGTTGCAGAGTCAGATAGAATCCAAATCTCCAGGGCAGCATTCCACTGCCTTAATCACAAGACCATCTTTTCTCTTCCTGCCATCCCCTCATTCACTGCAAACCTTCTAACTTCTGCAACAAATGAAGCCAAGATCCTACAGACAACAGCCTCATTCACTACACAACCCTCAATTCATCCGTGGAGCAAGCCCTCTCTGGGTACTGAATAACATTAATATTAAGCAGTGTTACCAGCCCTGCCTATAATTATGAAGATAACTTTCTAACTCAAGGCAAAACATGGAGGCTGTGGGATGTAGCTAAGGCACTTGAAACAAATTTGGATTAAAACACTGTCAGACTTTGTTCCATGATGATATTCAGAAATTGGCCCATAAAGGGAAGTATGAATACTGGCAAATAGATCTGCAATGGAAAATATATAAAGGTGTAATGATCACTGTGGGAATTTTTCTGACCTTTTCCTGTAAGGAGCCAACAACCCGAGGAAAAGAGCAAGATTGAGAGAGTGCAGAAGTCAAAACAAAAAGAAAAGGAGTACTTGTGGCACCTTAGAGACTAACCAATTTATCTGAGCATAAGCTTTCGTGAGCTACAGCTCACTTCATCGGATGCATACTGTGGAAAGTTTAGAAGATCTTATTATATATATACAAAAAGCAGGAAAAAATACCTCCTCCCACCCCACTCTCCACAGTTATAACTCTGCCCAGATACTGTATATAGCATTAACTCACCTCTGTGCCACAGTTTATTTATTTATTTATTTTAAAAAGAACCAAATGCACATATAAGCCTAAACTTGTATTTTTTCCATAAAATGTCATTACATCTGACAGTTCTTAGTTAGGAAAGTGCATAGACTGATAGATGGCATGAATCATAATGTCCACATGCTACAGTACCTACATAGATCAGTGTATCATCCCTATAAGTGTGCTAACTACACCATCGACATTTATTTACCTGCAAATGAGTGTGGAAGTTGCCATCTTGCAGTTCGGTAGCACAAACCACTACTTAGGGTGCACGTACACCCATAAAATGGATTACGCTAGCTAAGACATTTATTCTTATATAGGAGAAGAGGCAATGACCTGTGGCTGCTTGTGCCATATCTGCTAAGGGCTTGTCTAGATGAGGAAAAAGCCTGGACTAACTAGTGTGAAATCGCTATTGAACTTTAAATTCACACTCTAGCTATTTCACATTGACTTCCTCTCGGATTCTCCAAGTACAAACGCCTTCAGATACTAGGGGTGAAATCCGGGCCCCCCTGAAGTCAACCTGAAACAAATTAAAAACAATGTGCATCTTTTGGTGGGGTCACCAAACCAAAAAATTAATTATTCACCCAGACATATTGTCATCATTCATAGACAGTAACATTTGAGTCCTAAAGCTAGGACCCAATCCTGCAAAGTGCCTCCTTAGACAAATTCACCTCCCATAGATGTCAGTGAAAGCTCACACAGAAATGCAACAGATATGAGTTGGGAAGACCTTTTGCACAATAGTGAGAAACTAACGTAACACAACAAACAGCAAGAAATTCAGAGTGAGAGCTGCCACCCACCCTGAATTACTGAAGGTGAGGTAAAAGCCACATATACTGTGTTGTGTGTGGCTCCCTCAGCCTACCAGTCTCACATCACATGACTGCACAGCAACTTTTCTACTAGTGACATTTCCAATCTGAGAAATAATTCATATACTTAAATATTTGAAACAGCGGATCACATACACTAGATGCTGCAGAAGAGAAAAGCAGCTTTGGGCCACATTTTCAAAAGTGACATGTTTATGGGTGCCTCAGTGTTCACACAGGTTAAGAAAATCAGGTCCCCTTCAAGGTGGGCACTCAAAAGCACTGGTCACTTTTGAAAATTGGGCCATTGCTTATTATTTGTAAGCATGTAAATAGCCCACAGTGAGTTGAAGAATAGCATTTTGAATTTCACTGCATTTAATATGATTTTGGTGGCATTAAATTGCTCTTCACACCCATAATTTCTTTTTTATTAAGAAAAAAATTGTTTGTCCAACTGAAGTAAAGCACATAAAAATAACAAAACTTTTGGAAATATTCTAAGTTACGTGTCCAAAAACTCAGTTCAGCAAGTTAATAATGTAAAAACAGAACAGCAGACAGTACTACCGCACATAAATTAAGTGAAGAGACTTTTGTAAGCCTTTTAGGACATACCATAGTGGTATTTTTAAATGTTTTTAGTTTCCATTTCATTAAGCAATTGCCATCAGTTGATGGAGGATTTGGGGGTTTGTTTTTTTGTTTCCCCCCATTATAATTAATTTATTGAATTAACTACTCCAAGTGAATTGGAATCTGTTACTATAACTCACCTGGTGTTGATGAATGTAACCATGCCCAGTTCCATCATCCAGCATTCAAATGCCAACCAGATGACTCCCCACACTAAATCTTTGGCACATACCCCAAACCAAAAAACAGTAACATGGCAGGCAGCTGCTGCTGCACAAAAAGAAAAAAAATCTTTCATAAAAGATTTATTCATTGCTTGGTCATTTTAAAAATATGTTTCTTTTACAAAATAAAGCAGGCAAGGAAATACCTTAAGAAAATAGAGAAGTAATATTAAATGACGCACAAATGGCACACGCAGCCACAGGTCACTTCCTCTTCTCTTATATGAGAATGAATGTCTTAGTTAACCTAATTCATTTTGTATGTGTGTGTACATGTACTCAAACAAGTACTTATCCAAGGAATGTAGTATAGTGTAATGAATTAAATTTGATAAATTAATGAGTTCTTTTAATTCTCAACGAATAAAACTGTATCTTTCCTACCAAAAAAAAGTATGTTTCCTTGTTTGTGGATGTCCTGAATGGAGATCATTAATATATTTTTAAAAAATAAACAAACAAAAAGCAAAACAAGCAAACGCCATTCTTTCTCTTGGGAGATGATGAGAGAGAGAACAAACCTCAAGTGACAAAAGTTAGTCACATCACTTATTGCTAGAGCTAGTAAGCAATTTTTTCACACAATGGTTTTTTGTCAGAATATGCTGATTGATTGAAACCAAAACTTTTTGGGGAACTTACCACGTCCATCTAAACTTTCATTGGATAGGTTCTCAGGGCCAGGCTGGAATTTATTGTCAAAACCAAAGAGAGAGACAGCATCCCACCCCAGAGTAGCTAATAGCCTGGTGGTCTAGGCACTCAGCTGAGAGCCTCCCCAAAGAAAAACTAACCACCTGACAGTCTGGGCAGTCATTTGGGGGACCCAGGTTCAAGTTCCTGGGTTGAGGTCAGGTTAATAGAATAGGAAAACTTTTAAAATCTCAGAAAGTTTTGCAGGATGGGAAAACCCCAGATCTACCTATTGTACTTTGAGAAGGTACTCAGATACTGTGGTGATTCAAGAACCTCTGTAGGATAGAATAACACTGAGTGGCCAAATCCAATACCTTATTGCAAATCTAGAAACAATTACTGTTAGAGGATCAGATGGTGTGATCTTCAATTAGTAGTTTAGCAAGAGTTTGCATCAACCCTCATTCATTAGACACAATCCTGCAAAGAGCTTCGTGCATGTGCAGAAGTCTAGCTGCTCTGAGCCCACTGGGCCGACATTATCCTCATTTAGAATGTGCATATCGTTCTTTTTCTGCAACGTACACAAAGTGAGTGTACGTTCTGTGTGTATTTTTCCCCCTTTGTTGCTTTACTATAAGAATCTCTCATTAAAACCCGCTCAAAGCCTAGGTTAAAGCTTATCCTGCTGAGAGACAGATGCAGGAATGAGGCTTCTATTATCTAAAGTACTGAATGGTTTGTAGCCAACAACAGAAGCAACAAAATGGGATCTTGCAGAACAGGCATATATGTCGTCGCTGTTAGTATAGTAATTACAGATTTGGCACTAGTGCATGCTTTTTCTATTTGCCAAAGCATCGGATGGTAGTTTAAGAAGCAAATGATTACACCCATTCAGGGCAATGCTGGGCAATCAATCATATATTGATTCCCTTGGCGCAGCATTGCAACAATGTGGTTGAATTCTGTGTGAATGAGCCAGGATGTCTCCACTTAACTGAAACCCACTTCCTAGGAATTGCCGTTCCATGAAACCACAAGATGACCGTCAGATGCAATGATTTTTAGTGATTTGACTGCAAATAGCAGCTCCACAACAGGGTTTTTTCAGTCTGCTTGCAACAATGTGAAACATGCCAAAATATGGCCAGGAGTAGCTCTATAATCAAAACAACACACACAGTCAGTATCAGATACCACATTTTTTGGCTAGACCTTTATCTTTTTGATTATATATGTGTATCTAGGCTTTTGCTAGGGATTGTCTGAATGGATCACTGGCTGATTCCTATGTTTGGTATCCGGCCACTACTAATATAATGTTGGCTTTCATGAATTTGCCTTTTGGGAGGAGTCCCCTGCTGATCCCTTCACATTTTAAAATGACTGTAAATCCACATAAACAAATGTTGGAAACATGTACTTCTTATTGTTATCTATTGTTTGTATTGTGGTAGCACCTAGAAGCCCTAGTCATGGACCAGGATGCCATATGCTAGGCACTGTACAAACTTAGGACATTCCATTGCCCTTTCTGTGGCGGCAGGGAAGAGAGGGAAGGGGCTAAAATCCCAATGTGCATTTTACACAGGTTCTTTTTTTTCCTGGTTCCTGTTAGGAGATACAAAGTATCCTTAATTTTTTTTATTTTGGCAAATTGTGCTTGTCCCTTACTCAGATGTACCGTGGGGTTAGGGATAAAGAGTCGAGGAGCCTTCACTCCTTATAGATGGCAGGCAGTGTTGTTGAGTGGATATGGCCCTGGACTAGGACTGAGGAGGCCTGGGTTCAGTTTGTGGCTCTGCCACTGGCCAGTCATGGATGAGCCACTTAACTTCCCTGTAGCTTGGTTTCCCCAGCTGTATAATGGGTAGACCAATATAGTTACAATAGTAGCTTAGGAGAAAGAACTGAGCACTAGAGGGAACTTGCAATCCATCCAACCTTAAAAAAAAACACTACCACCACGGTGAAAGTGCTTAGAGATCTAAAGATGAAACAGCTAAGTATTAATGTTGTTATTACTACATGACCTAGTGAGGATCAGTAGCAGTCTTCCTTAGCTACTCCTTTTCTAGTCCCTGAAGGTGCACAGTATCACAAAATGTTCAGGAAGGGGAATTGGTGTAGCCGCTTCCTCCTCCTCCATACCAAACCACAATGCAAGACATACAGAGTAAGGGCTGTAAGTAAGCTGCACTTCCTCAATGGCTGGAATGGTTGGCTCTGTAACAAACCTTACTATGTAGAGTGCCTGAATTGAACAATTGAGCCCTAAGGAAACAGAGCTGCACCAGAAAAACCTACTATAACAAAATCAAAATGCAACATTGGGAATCTGTTAAAATGTTGACAAATCAAACGAATACTCTGCCATAAAATAAACAAGCAAATATTACACTCTGAATAATTAATACTAGAGATGGTCCCAAAACCTCTGAACTCTGATGATGTTTAGACTGAGATCCAGATACAAACTTCGTCAGACCCCTACTGCTAGTATGAGTTGAACCCAAACCATGGATCCAAACATCAACAAACTGTAGAATTCAGAGTAACAGCCGTGTTAGTCTGTATTCGCAAAAAGAAAAGGAGGACTTGTGGCACCTTAGAGACTAACCAATTTATTTGAGCATGAGCTTTCGTGAGCTACAGCTCACTTCTTCGGATGCATACTGTGGAAATTGCAGAAGACATTATATTTCTGCAATTTCCACAGTATGCATCCGAAGAAGTGAGCTGTAGCTCACGAAAGCTCATGCTCAAATAAATTGGTTAGAAACTGTAGAATAGCTCAAATATGTGCTTTGGTGCTTGGACTTAGCTCTTTGTAGCACTTGCAGCTTCGTTGCTTTTGGTGAGATTAGCTCTTTGGAGCTGCAGCTATGCTTTTCTTTATTTGTGTATAGCATCTAGCACATCATTGGCACTACCAGTAACAAAAAATAATTAAAAATCTACTGTATGACACACTGACTATAGTTAGCAATACCTTTTGGGTTATGTTATATACACTATTTGTTATGATAAGGGATTTAACATTTAAAACCATCTGATGTATTTCATATAGATTTCTAAAATTATTTAGTTTTACATTTATTCTCAATTGATCTTACATCAGTATATTTCTCTGAATAAAAATCTGTTTCATAGTTAATTTCATAATTAGACTGTAGGTTCAAATACAAAAATAAAAGGTAAGTCATTGATGATCTGATTTACCAGATTTTAGTCATGCTAGTTGCTTTGCAAGAGAGTAGGGCAAGAATACAATTAAATTTTGATTATCCAAATGTGTGAAAGGACAACTCATAGATTCATCGATTCCGAGGCTAAAAGGGAACATTGTGATCATCTAGTCTGATCTACTGTATAACACAGGCATAGAACTTTCCCAAAATAATTCCTAGAGCAGATCTTTTAGAAAAACATCCAGTCTTGATTTAAAAATTGTCAGTGATGGAAAATCCACCACTACTCTTGGTAAATTGTTCCAATGGCTAATTACTCACACATTCAAAATTTACTCACTCTTTCCATTCTGAATTTGTCTAGCTTCAACTTCCGGCTATTGGATTGTGTTTAACCTTTCTAGATTGAAGAGCTCATTTTTTAAATATTTGTTCCCCATGTATATACTCATAGACTGTAATCATTGTATCATCTGACTAAGTTCAACCCCTTTTCCTTCTATCTCTGACTCTTTTCTAAAATCCTTGTTTCCCTTTCCTTCTGCTTGTTGTTGAGTATCATCCAGGTTCTTCAAAATTCATAGAACCTGGGGGCAGAGATTTTCAAATAGGAAGATGTGCTTTAAACAAGAAGAGGATGATTGATAGGACTGTCTTCCTTAGATTGATAAAAGCTTCCTTTCTTTCTTATCTACCAAATTACTGTAAATAAACATGACTTTTTACAAAGACTTTCCACATTCTTTTGTGATAAATTCTATCTGTGCCCGTTCAGGTAGATAATCTGAGTGACTCACCTGTCATTAGCTTGTAACATAGGATAGGACATAAAGACATATTTCCGCCTGCCCGTTTTTAAAAAAATATTGTGTGAAGTCCTGACTCCCTTGAAGTCAATGGTAAAACTTCATTGACTTCAATAGGACCAGGATTTCACCCTCTGTTTATTATCATTGATGGGCCAGATCCTCAGCTGGTGTAAATTGGCATCACTCCACTGACTGCAATCAATACCAAATAAGGAACTAGCTCTATAATTGTACAGTATATATCAGAAAGCAGTATAAGCTTACCCTCAGAATAGGGACACAACTGATCAGGAATAAATACAGGACTCAGTTAAACATCAGATTTGATCTACAGGCCATGGATGTCAAGAGGGGATGCTTAGTTTTCATAGATTCATAGTGTACTTGGTTAGCTGCACTGGCTATGACACCGGTATTGAGTTGACTTTCACTAGATTCCATTGGTACCCTTCCAGTTAGCCATATAGTGGGGTTGTTACGTCAAACACATTACACTACATATCCACTGATGCCGTCTCTGAGAGCAACAGTTCTATTGATAATTTTAATCATAATCCCAATTCTGGAGACCTTTACTCAAAGAAGTAGCCCTTACTCCCCAATTAATTTCTCCTTAACTCAGTAAAGGCTACTCAGAAGTGAAGATTTTCATCCATTGTCTATTACCGTAAGTAATACAATAAGCTGTTTCTCTGTTTGATATGATTCAAATAATCTATAAATTAAATCACAACAATGAATCAAGGCAAACACACAATAGTGAGTAGTGACCGTTAAAAAGAGGACATCTCCCTTTCTGAGAGAAGATAAAGCTTCACATGACTGCTATGATTAACTGGGTGTTGTAGACTCTTCCTTTCATGAAATCTGTGCTAATTTTAATTATCATTTTTGGCACATAAAAAGAATGTGTGAAAGAATAGGTCAGACACAGGATGCCCTGTGCTTATGACTGAACATTATTTTTCCCGTTGTTAAATATATATATATATATATATGGCCAATACCAATGTCTTATGGCCTTTTAATTTGTATAGAAAGATCTCAGTGAAATGTGTTTACATATTTTTTTTCTGCTGACACACACACACAAAAAGTATTGACCCTCTAAGTAAATGAAGTGATTTACTGTTGCTTTGCACATGAAAGGTATTATTAGTATAGCAAAATCCACTGATCCCTGGAAACCCACTGGAGATGATTTTTGATATGCAGTGTTTATGGGAATAGATGCAAGCATATCCCAGAAGGTTGCTAAGAAACTAGCAGTTACATGCATTTTCCACAGATCTGGCACATAAAATATATCCATGTTTCTTGGATTAGGCAACTGTGAAGGCTATATGAAATGAGATATTCACATCAAATTCTCTTTATTTTCCTTAATCAAAAAACCCCTGAGAACTATAACTATGAATAATTTAATCTTTCACTAACATTTGGTGCAATTAATAACAGTACTTTAAAAGCTGCTTGCTTTGTGTATCTTTTTATGCATAATTAAAGGGTGTTGATATTTAAGTTTCCAGCCAAGGCGCAAGCTAGGTTTGGTTTTGTTGGCAGCAGCTGCAGCTGGCTTAACTACAACATGATAACCTGATATTGCCCCATTTCTATACATTCAGTTCAGTTTGCTTTCTTCTGTGCTGTGCCACTCCTATTCTTTCTTAATTGTGTTGGAATTTTATGCTCTGTCTGACTCAGCGTCTGTCTGTCTCCCTATTTCACCGCACATGCAGAGAAACACACTATGATTTTGAAGATGTGGCTGGGACATGTCTAATTTTCTTACAGGCACTACTCACCAAAGGCATTATTTTAAAAACGTGCTTTTCTCTCTTGTCCCCATAAATAAGTAGGTGAAAATGAAACGAAAGTAGCTATGGTAGACAGACCTCTACTGGTACATTACCTCCTCTGCACTAGTGATTACCTATGCCCATGACTTTGGGGCCACAAAATGGAACAAGTTGATATTCCTTTAAAAATCATGCTCCAAATCTCTGTAACTCAATTTTAAATGCTACTGCTTGTTTTGTCATTTTGCTCATCATACAATCTCCACATCTGTTTCCTTTATTATTTGTTACTAATTTATTATTTTTACTTAAAAGGGGCCTTCCAATAGAGCCCCTTGGTAGGGATCTCTCTGTCAGTTCTAGTCTTTCACTGCTCTCTGAAAGGAACTATAGCTTCATGTCTATCGGCACTCCTGAGAATGGGAAAAAAACTCAAAACTACCAACCAGTCTTTTGAAGAATCCAAAACATGCTAGAGATGACTGACTAAGATGCAGCTCTCTTTTACCTCAGGACTTAATACAGTAACAATGCTGTTTTTCTGAAGATAACTGAACCACAGGCTTATAGGGAAAATTCAGACTTCTTCTTTAGTTGTCCTGTAGATTTGTGGAATATAAGAACAATAGTTTTTAAAAGAACTGTACAAATGTTAACAAATTAATCCTCACAACATCCTTGTGAGGTGGGAAAGTATTATCATCGCCATTTTAGGGCATAAGTGCAAATTTGAAAACAATCATTTGGGATTTTTTAGACTATTAGAGTAGGTAAAGTGAAGAGAAGAGTGTGAAATGTGTTCAATTGTCACAAACTGAAACAAATATTTAGCTAGTTTAGGATTTTATGCTGCCTCCTATCACTGTGGTATCTGAGTGCCTTCCATGTAAAAATCTATAACAATAACCAAGTCTCTAGTGAACTTCATGGAGCCTCTGACATCTTTTCCGGGTTAAAATTCTGCTTGAGGTAAGTTCAGCTTTTGAAAAGATTGTTAGTAATCTCCTTTTTGATTTTGGTTGGCAGGCATTTAAGTGTTGCAGGGGATGTCAGATTGATAAGTACAGTATTATTTATTATATTATTATTATTATTATTATTAACAGTACATAGATGATTTTATCAGATGCTTTTATCAGTTCACACCTTTCATCCTTCAGAACATTATTTTTTTTTCCATTTCTCATACAGATTCACAGCCAACTGATGCATGAACATATTCTCTTTTAGTTGCCATGCTTCATATCAGGTTCCTCAAAGCCCTTTGCGCTACTTCCTTAGGACAGATTCTGCCACCCTTACCACATTGAATATTATCTTACTTGTTGAGTAGTCCCATCAACCTCAAATTTTCATTAAGTGTGGCCCTACTGAGCAGGAATAAGGGTGCCAAAACAGGGCCCTTAACTTGCCACAGGGAATTAAATATTTTCTGTGTGACAGGCCTTTCCTGGACTTTTACCCTGAGACAGTTGCTGAGGGGAGTAACTGTATATTTCTTTTCATTTGTTACTTTCACATACACATACTAGTACAGTATCCCATATGTCCATCTGTTCACTTTCCCTTCCAGTTTAGTAATGATGAGGGTGAGGCCTTAATTTTGGCCTAAAACTTTCAAACAGGGATGATCAAGCCAAGCACCTAAATGCATTTTTTAAGAATTCTATATAGGACCCAAGATTTTGAAAGGGGCTAAGCAACCAAAACTCCCATTGAATCACTGGGAGGTGCAGGCACTCAAGCACCTTAGGAAATTAGGAGTAAAATTTTCAAGAGTCCCTAATTGATTTAGGAGCCTACATCCCATTTTCAAAAGTGAGTTAGGGATTAGACAGCTAAGTCCCATTGACTTTAATGGTACTTGAGCTACTAAGTGCTTGAATCACTTTTGAAAATGGGATTTAGGCTCTTAAATCACATAGGTACATTTGAAAATTTTACTCCAGGATACTAATTATGTGGCTAAAACCTAAGATGTCTAACTTGAAACTTGGGGGTTGAAGGGCTGCAGATAGGCAATAGGGGTCGTCGGTGTTCAGGTCTTCTGGAATCAGGACACAACATATGTGACCGAACACAGATTGAGGTGCCCAAATTCAGGCCTCCATGTTTGAAAATGATGTCCTTAGTATTTTTAAATTACTCAGATGAGAGGCACTATAAAAGTACCAGCATGGTCATTAAACATCTGCATCCTAAAATCACTATGTAGTAGAAAAAGTTAGATACTACTCAACACAGAAAGAGTACCTAGATAGGGTCCTTAGCTTTAGATACCTAAATTTGTTTTGGGGCTGGAATTATCCTTTGAATATGGCCATTGCCTCTGTTGTAACATTTCAATCGACACTCCCTGCATCATGTAATGGGCAAGTTTTCTCAACACATTCACCAAATTCTAGAAAGGCAAACAGAATAAAGACCATTGTATTATAATGAGACACAGTCCACCACTTTGTCATTTAAACTACATGAAGTACAAAGATATATGGTGCATAAGTACCAGTATGGGAAGAGCAGAGTCCCTATTCTATAAACTGTCAGTACCACACAGAGCTTTAAAAGGAAGTACTTGAAATCATTATAAAACATAGAGGGGGGAGAAAGGGAAGGAAATATATAGAAAATAGGGCAGAGGTTACTACATGTGGGAATGTTTATGAGCCATTTACTCACTGCTTAAAAGATTCCCAGGCTTCTTTAGCCCTGATCTTTTGATGTACTGAGCGCCTCTTGGAAGGTGCTAAGTGTGCTCAACCCTCCATCAAAGGATCACCTTCAATGAGAAAAAGTAAAACACTCTATTTTAGAAGGCTGTCATTTTCTTATCTTCACCCCTGTCCTTTTAGCCTAAATCCTTCAGCTGAATCATCAGTGTATCTTTTGCCTTAAGCCGTATGTATTTCAGAGTTCTGGAAAGTCCTTGCCTGCTCCTGTTTGGATTTTGGAGTCTGTTGGGACTTTTTCAAATGAAACATCTCAAAGAAAGAAAACTTCATATTTCTGGAAAGAATCAGAAGATGAGAGAAGTGACATCTTCTCCAACAACAGACTTCAACACCTCCAAACAGAAAGTATTGTTTGTTGGGAAAGAGCAAAAACATTTAGAAGAAAGCTGGTCTTTAATAGGAAGGAAAGCTCCAATAAAATAAGAAATATTCATAGATTCTTAGATTTTAAGATCAGAGGGGACCACTGTGATCATCTAGGCTGATCTCCTGCATAACACAGGCCAAAGAAACTTACCCAATAATTTCTGCATTAAGCCCACAGCTTCAGTGTGAGCTATAGTATAGCTTTTAGAAAGACATCCAGTCTTGATTGAAAGACTGCAAGGGATGGAGGAATCCACCACCCTCTAACTATGTAATTCCAATGGTTAACTGCCCTCACCATTGACTGTGGTGGTTTATTTCTAGCCTGAATTTATCTAGCTTCAGCTTCCAACCACTGGATCTCATGATGTCTTTTTCTGCTAAACTTTAGAGCTGTTTACTATCAGGAATCTCTTCTCCATGCAGGTACTTGTAGACTATGATCAAGTCAACTTTTGACCTCTTAAACAGATTGAGTTTCTTTAGTCTCTCACTAAAGGGCAGAAAATCATTCCAGTGTTTCCTTTCTGATCTGTTCCAATTTTTCAACATCCTTTTTAAAGCATGGATCCCAGACCTGGACACAGTATTCCAGTAATGGTTTCATTGGCAGCATCTTGCTACTCCCACTTGATATTCCCTGACTTATGCATCCAAGGATTGCATCTGCCCTCTTAGCTATAAAATTCACAGTGGGAGGGTATGTTCAAATGGTTATTTACCATGACCCGAAAGTTCTTTTCAGAGTCACTGTTTTGGAGGATACAGACTAAGAGGCAGGGTATATTAATGCATACTCAGCCACCCAATTCACTAATATCATTCAAAATATTAACTTTTTTCTATCGTACAGATTCACAATCATCCTACTTCACCACGATTATATATTATTTTGTGGACATTATACTCCAGGGCCAAAACGTTCACACATTTGAATATGTATCATTAGGCAGCTGAATACGTATTTAAAGTGGCCTGATTGTTAGGAGCTGAGGACCACCGCTATCACTAAAGCTCCCATGAGAAATCAAGCCCCTTATTTAGCTGCCTAACTACAGGCACCCGTGTGTAAATATTTTGGCTCACCTCAAGTTCCTCAGAATCCATTGTAGAATTCCTTAGCTTGCTAATGCTGGTGAAACGTTTTCTTTGTGCCTGGCTTTCCCCAGACTTTTGCCTTGAGCCAGTTGCTGCACAGACTCTGGAATGGTTATGAATCAATTATTGCCTAAACTCCACACTTGAGCAACTGCATGTATACAGACATTAAATAGTCCACCCAAGGAGAATTTCTGTTGCTGTTTCTGATTTCGATACGTGCCTTCATACTCAAATAAATTCTACCCATATGCTGGTGTTTGGTCATGGAAAAATGGGGATTTTACTTTTGGAGCTCTGCATAATCCTGCAGCTTATAAATAATTCATGAGAATGTATATACGTATATACTGGAAGTATTTTATGTTCAATAAACCTTTATGTTTATAATGCCGTAAAACTTTTGTGTTTTTTTTTTAAATCTGGTTTTGCTGCCATTGAAATTAATGGGAGAACAAATCTAAATGAATTCAAAGTGGCTTTTGTTTAAGACAGACACAAAAATCTACAGCCTGGTCCATAACCTGGCAGATAGCTATTTAATGTGGGTGAAGGTGATCAAATTCTACTTCACACACACACACACACACACACACACACAAACCCAGACAAACACAACATGTGTCTTTAAAAAAAACATTCTTTTAGTTTCCTCCAGTATGTATTTACAGTCACTGTCCACCATGGTGAATGAAACTAGGCTACTCTTCTTTCTCCTATTTCAATTTTGTTTTGTCTGACAGTCAGTTATTATTATTTATTCATTTATAGAGCACTGTGAGTACATATGGCACTTTGCAAACCATCTAAAAAGATAGTCAAATGGTTTATAATTGAGAGCCAAATTCTAATACATCTTGAGTATCTGCAACTCCCGTTTGTTCAGCAAGGGCTCAGGAGTCAGCATTATTTCTCTGGATCCTGCTCTGAACTAAGTCAACGGGAGCTTTGCCAATGACTTCAATAGTAGAAGGAAGCATTCATTCAAATGACTAGAATAGCAACACCAACTGATCAAGCCCAAGAAGGCAGGGAGACAGTAATGGAAGAAAAGGAAAAGCTGGCAACATGCAAAACCTTTCCAGTTTTGATGTGGGACTTTAGGAGATAATTTCCTGGAAAAAAGGAAGACCACTGGGAAAATCCTACTTGTTGTACTCACTTCAGTAGTCCCATGGACTTCAATAAGGTTACTTGCTTAAGTAAGATGAAAAAGATTTAGTATTGCATGGGCACATACTGTAATATGCATGAATTGTAGACATTTACAAGCATTTAAGGACTAACACCCACCCAGTTAAAAAAAAAAACTAGCCCTCCGGAATTAGCCCTGAAATCTGATATTCAGTATTCTCCAGGACATCTCTGAGATAGCCTTCCATGCAGAATGCATACGTGTGTGTGTGTAGGCACACGCACTCTGCAAAACATGAGAGAGAGAGAGGGAGAGCCATATATTTTAGAAAGGACACTAATTCAGCACAATCAGCGGCTGTTCTTGTAGGGATCTGCAGTAAAGATGCCAACTAATGTTTGGCTTCCAGGTCAGACAATTTTTTTTATCTTAAATCTACTCATGCAAAGAAACAGCTTATAGCTTGCAGATGGCACATTCTGCTGAGCTGCCAGTATTCACAGTCAGAGTGTGGAATTATATCACATGAGCTAGGGGATTGCTGTCTTTTTTCATGGCTTTGTTATTACAGGCAAAAAATACAGCTAAGCCAATAATAAGAAAAGGAGGACACAGAATTCGTGGTTTCTCAAGGGCTTTTTAATTTAATTTAGAAAGTCATCAATGAAGATAACAGTGTAAACCCTACACATATGTATGTACATATCACGCACTATCACTACACATCTATCCAGACAGTAAGAAATTGGAAGGGGAGCATGTGGTCATTTTAATTAAGGATACACTCCCAAATCAGTAGGCAAAAATTTGACCTACCTTTCCCTCATCTTCATAATTATTTACAATGGTCATGTATACACTTTACGCTTATAAAGTTTGTGGATGATATCAAGCTGGGAAGGAATCCCAAGTACTTTGGAGGATAGGATTAAAATTCAAAATGATCTGGACAAACTGGAGAAATGGTCTGAAGTAAATAGGATGAAATTCAGTAAGGACAAATGCAAAGTACTCCACTTAGGAAGGAACAATCAGTTGCACACATCCAAAATGAGAAATGACTGCCTAGGAAGGAGTACTGCTGAAAGGGATCTGGGGTCATAGTGGATCACAAGCTAAATATGAGTCAACAGTGTAACGCTGTTGCGAAAAAAGTAAACATCATTCTGGGATGTATTAGCAGGAGTATTGTAAGCAAGACACGAGAAGTAATTATTCCACTCTTCTCCGCACTGATTAGGCCTCAACTGGAGTTTTGTGTCCAGCTCTGGGTGCCACATTTCAGGAAAGATGTGGACAAATTGGTCAAAGTCCAGAGAAGAGCAACAAAAATGATTAAAGGTCTAGAAAACATGACCTATGAGGGAAGATTGAAAAAAATGGGTTTGTTCAGTCTGGAGAAGAGAAGACTGAGAGAGGACATGATAATAGTTTTCAAGTACATAAAAAGTTATTACAAGGAGGAGGGAGAAAAATTGTTCTTCTTAACCTCTGAGAATAGGACAAGAAGCAATGGGGTTAAATTGCAGCAAGGGCGGTTTAGGTTGGACATTAGGAAAAAATTCCTAAATGTCAGAGTGGTTAAGCACTGGAATAAATTGCCTAGGGAGGTTGTGGAATCTCCATCATTGGGGATTTTTAAGAACAGGTTGGACAAACACCTGTCAGAGATGGTCTAGATCAGTGGTTCTCAAAGCCAGTCTGCCGCTTTTTCAGGGAAAGCCCCTGGCGCGCCGGACCAGTTTGTTTACCTGCTGCGTCCGCAGGTTCGGCCGATCACGGCTCCCACTGGCCGCGGTTCGCCGCTCCAGGCCAATGCGGGCTGCAGGAAGCGGTGCAGGCCAAAGGACGTGCTGGCCGCCCTTCCCACAGCCCCCATTGGCCTGGAGCGGCGAACCGCGGCCAGTGGGAGCCGTGATCAGCCGAACCTGCGGACGCAGCAGGTAAACAAACTGGTCCGGCGCGCCGGGGCTTGCCCTGAACAAGCGGCGGACTGGCTTTGAGAACCACTGGTCTAGATAATACTTAGTCCTGCCTTGAGTGCAGGAGACTGGACTGGATGATCTCTCAAGGTCCCTTCCAGTTCTATCATTCTATGATTTGCAAAAAAAAATTCCACACCATTTTTATTTTTTAATAAAACTATCTGAAGAAAATACCAACAGCCTAGAACTCACAAACAGCGCTAGAACAACTAATGAGTATGAAGGTTTATATTCTATTCCATATAAAAAGAGGTATAATATATATGCATGACATGCTTATCAATTTAAATATCTAAATATATAGTGTTAGTCCCATATAAATCTGGAGCAATTCCACTGACTTCATTGAAGTTACTCATGGCTTATACCAATGTGACAGAGAAAAATCCAGCCATGAAATCTTCTATGTCTGTAAAGAAATACGGGTGTAATTCTACTCTGACACTGCCCCAGCTCAGTTTTTTCCTTGATATTGTCCCTAAAATATCAGTCCTTCCCCCGCCCCCAGCATCCCAGAGAAGTTCAATAGCTGACCAGTTATATAGAAGGTCTGCTCAAGGCTGCTCTTGAATGGAATGGAATTATGCTCTTGTGACTAATTGGATAGATATCTTTGTTCATACAGCCCAGGCCACCCACCCACACATCCCCACACCTATCTACAAGCATTTTACAATGAATGTTTGTCTGCTGTGTTTTAGGGGAAAGGAAGTAACAGCCTAATCACCTCATGATGGCATTTACTCAGGAAGTGCCTTTACATGATTTTGACATATTTGATTGAGAAGTAAGTAGTGATGAGTGAAAAGGTTTCAGGCTGGATAAGCACTCAACAGTTTGGAGAGGTTCACTGTGGACCTTTACTCAAAACTCTGAGAAGTGCTCAGCGCTGTACAAATCCAAAACTAAAACACAGTCCCTTACCCAAAGAGTTTACACTCTAATGATAAAATAAGAGACAATAAATAGATACAGACAGATGGGATGAGTACAAGGAAATAATGAGTTCATATTGCTCAGCATGATAGGCAGTGGTCTTAGCCAGTGGCCTAACTGTTGTCAAGGATTTTTTCTAGGCATCACAGAAAAGGAGGGTCTTGAGGAGGGAGCTGAAGGTGGACAGTGGGTTAACTTTGCAAATTGTTATGGGGAGCTCCTCCCAAGTGTGAGACCAGCATGAGAGAAAGACTGAAGGTGGCTGAAAATTTATGATAAGGGTGATGGAGGCTGACATGATGGGCCAATCAGGGGTGGGAGTCAACACCTCATTAATGAATGAGAGATGAGAGGTAGGATGGGGTTTGGCTCTGAAGGGCTTTGAAAGTGAAGACAAGTGGATTGTGTGTCATGCAATAAAAGGGGCAGGGCAACGGAAGGAAGCAAAGGAGTGACATGGTCAAAGCGACAGGATAGGAACATGAACTTTGCAGCAGCATTCTGAATGGACATGAGCAGGGCAGGATTCCATTTGTCAAGGCCAGAGAGAAAGATGTTGCAGTAATCAAGATGGGAGATGATGAGAACCTGGATGAACATTTTAACCATTTGGATGGATAGGAAAGTCTGTAGCTAGAGATGTTATGCAGAAAGAATCAGCAAAATTCAGACATAACCTGGATGTGAGCATCTGAAGAGAGGTCCGTATTGTAGGTGATACCCTGGCAGGACAGGATGGTATCCTGGCAATTGTAGGCGCTGGCTCCGCAGGTGCTCCAGGGCTGGATCACCCACAGAAAAAAAAAATAGTGGGTGCTCAGCACCCACCAGCGACCCCTCTGATCAGCTCCTCCCCTTCCCCCCGCGCCTCCCACCCGCCAGCTGTTTAGTGGCGTGCAGAGGTTGGAGCGTGGGGGAAGGGGTGGAGTAGGGATGGGGCCTGAAGTGGAGCAGGGGTTGAGCACCCCCACAACTCATAAAGCTGGCGCTTATGCTGGCAGTATATCCAAGGGAGACAGGAGAGCAAAGGAATTGGGGTCTGCATGTTCATGGAAACAGAAAGAAAGGAACTAAGCTGCAGGGAAGCACGGTCAGAAAAAGGATGAAAAGGAGGCGAGGCAGTAGAGAAGCCTGTGTAGGGGAGCAAAGAAGCCCAGAGCAGATGGGAGGGAGAGATACAATGTGAATCAAAGGAGGGACGGAGAGTCAAGTAAAGGACAAAATACTTACCCATTAAAGATAGTTAAACACATTAAATACTTCCTCAACATTATTTTTCCAGGTAAGCAATGGCGGTAGATGCCAGAGGCATGCTGAGTGCTCGAATGGAAAGGAAGTCTGTGTGAGAGTGGCATTCTCTTGTGCGAGTGCTCTGCTCTAAGGCAGGCAGATTAAAGTACAAAATGCATAACCACAGACTTCTTGGAGAGATTGCCGATACATCCCACTTCCAGTGCGGCCCCAGAAAACCCCAAACGAAACAACAAAAAAACCCTCCAAAGATTTTCAAACCGCAAAATAAAAAAAAAAAAAAATGTTCAGTGCGAGTATTGAGCAACTGTTGGGTCATTTCCCCCTTTGATCTGTGCCAGGTTACCCATCCCTACCAAGAAGATAATAGTGCGTACAGAAGTCCTTTGGGAGGATTCAGTTAGGTGTGGCCTAATTGTGAGATGTGCCAACACATGTAAGCTCCTGCAGGGCCAGGAGCAGAGATTACATTCACATTTCAATCAGTTCCTCGGTCGGTGAAACTGCAAGACTTGTAACCTACAGTACCTGCAGTTCTTGCAGCACTCTTCTAATTAGAATATAAGCGCCAAAGCCACAAGTCAGGATATGTAGGATGAGGAAAATGTGTATCCTGAATAGCACATTGGAAATAATGGTTACACACACTTCAGCCTCAGTGATTGAAAGTCTTGAGGGGCCTAATGAGAAAAACTTGAGCTAGCAAATCTGTCTATTGAAAAATAATCAATAAAGACAGAAGCGTACTGTAGGGGTTAGGTCAGGGACCGGGGATTTACGACCTCTGGGTCTTGCTACTGTCACTGATCCACTATTAGAGAGAAAGGTGGGTGAGGTAATATCTTTTACCGGACCAACTTCTGTTGGTGAGAGAAACAAGCTTTAGAACTACACAGAGCTGTTCTTCAGGAGCTTGAAAACTTGTCTCTCTCACAAGCAGAAGCTGATCCAGTAAAAGGCATTACCCCACTCACAATGTCGCCCTAATGCTCTGGGACTGACATGACTACAACAACACTGCATGCTGATTCACTCTGCCACTGTTCACAATCAGTTTAACCACACTGTGACCCAGTGGGCCTGTCTGTAACACAGATATAGTACTACCTGTCTTACACTGGTGTTGTGAGGCTTAATTAATTAATATTTTTAAGAGTACTTTGTGACCCTAAAACAGAGGGGCCAAATTCTGTAACTGTTGTTTTGTTTTTATTCAAGCAAAACTCCCACTGGGACTGAGCTAGTATTGGGAACTAAATAATGATTTCAGACTTTGGTCCGTTATTCCTAGGAAAACGAGAGTGTCGTGAAGTACAGTTTGTTTGCCACCGTTCATTCAGTAGCCTGGAGATACAGCATTATGGCTAGCCACACATCGCAGAAAGCTTCTTCAGCAATATTGCAATGGCTTTGAATTCTTACAAGGCTATGCAATCCAAGTAAAACAAAGCTGCTGGCAAAAGTAATAAGCCAGCACTCCACACCTGATTAAACAGCATTGTTTTTTTAGCCTAGCATCATGCCAAGTTTTCATGTCAGTAGATACACAGTATCAGAGAACTGTATAAACTGCCAGTTTTACTACTGCAGCAGTGAGTGACTTGCTTAGTAAGGAATAGGCGATTTTGAACAAGATGGAATTGAAGGTGGAAGGGAGGAAGCATTGCACATTCACATCGCAGAAAACAGAACAACTCCATTATAACCAGGAGAGGCCAAACAGGCTTCTAGTTCAGCAGTTTTCATGAATCAAAAAAGCGTTCTTCAAATCCCAAAGGTGCTGGAATGTAAATAAGGTAAACTGAGCCTTTAAATGATCTGCACATGCATATGGTACCTACAGCATTTTTGGTTGCTAAGTGTAAGCAGCTGCCAGTTTTCCCCCTAACACTCAGACGGCTTGCTAACTGATCTGCAAGTCCCAAAAGTGTGTTATCTTTAATGTGCCTCTAATTTTGCTAAGAGCCTAGTATTTATGCTGGCTTTTATTCAGTTATTTACTTACAACTAATTAAGCTATCATTTAAAAAAAAGCAAAATGTAAAAAAATCGTATGCATGTATCCTTGGTGAGGAAGAAAAAAATCGGTTAACTTAGCTGGATGAACGTCACAAAAGTTCTGTTTTGCTTGGGAAAGCAATGCATAAGCAAAAGCTCCAAAATCTGGTATTATCTCTAGTTACAATTGGCAATATGTGGCAATCATAATTATTCATTTATGCAAATAGCTTACAGTGTGTCTCATTTTTTATTCCCTGTTAAAGGATGGCTCGACAAAAGAGAAAAAAAAGATTATAGCGCCAAACATAATTGTGCTAAATGTTCAGTCATTTTATTTAAAAAATACTACAAAACTAAACTGCTATTTCTGCAGAGACAGAAAATAATTTAAGAAAGATGTATAGCATACTCTGCAGGTGGCAATCCATCCAGAAAACACATTTCCCTGAAAAGGAGAGATATTTCATAATGAAATTGAAGAGCATAATTTTTGCCATTTCTGTCTTTCTAAAACTGTTTTAATCTAGCATATACTTCTCCTGTTACTAAAATGCTAATTTGCAAATAGTCAGAGTAGAGACCATGACCAAAACAACTTGCTATGGTTCTGCAATATGACATCCTTCTCTATTTTGATTCCATTACAGTGCACGAAACTATCCAATAAGATGAAGTGAGTTTCGTGACAAAAAATAGGTTAGGGCCTGCTCTTGCAACCCTTACTCACACGAGTAATCCTTACACAATGTGTTGTGGAATACTCCTGAGAGTTAGGATTACAGGATCAAGCCCTTATGCAGCAGCAGCAGCATTTAAGATTTGTCAGTCACCTGCTCTTATGGTGGCAACATCCGAGCTGAGGGATCAGTACCTAGTAAGATCAGGTACCCGTATGAGCAGGGCTCAGTTTCAGGACAGTAGAGTTCAGATCCTACGTCCCAGAAGAATGAAGACTCAGCAAGCTGCTTTTAAAGGAAAAGTGCAAAGATATTTGGATTGTTGCATCTAAGCACAGAGTAAGGCCTTGATTCTGCAGACCCTTGATCAGGCAAGCCGTCTTTACTCACAGAAATCGTTTCACTGAAGTCAGACAATTTTTTTTCTCAGCAGATTTACTTCAATATAAGTGAGAGCGGAATTCAAAATGATGGATTTGTTCATGTGAACAAGGATTACTTGCATAAGAAAGTGTGCAGGATTGTGGGGCTGTAAATAACTGTAAAAAGAAGTGACTTAATATATATAAAAGTAGGAGACTTTAAAAATAAATACAAAGCAGATTTTTTTTTCTGGGCTGATGGTGTTGATTAGAGCAGAGGAAATGGAGATCACCATTGGAATGCATGGGAAAAGCAAGACTTCCAAAGTTGTATGGTAAGTTCCATTATGTATTTTTTAAAAATTTGGTCAGTTTCACACAATGTTAAAAAAAGTGGAATTTATCTTACAACTTGGGAAGTGAAAGGATAAATGAGGAAAATGTGGCTAGTCAGTGTGCACAGAAAGACTGTTCTAAGGGAAAAAATTAAATTCAGGACAAAACAAGATACAATATGTCATTACTTTTCATTTTGCTTTTGCCATCAGATGCAATAAATGATTAACATGCAACTTTGTCTCTATTTTCCTCCTGAGAGCACATGGTTAGGATGCAGGAGATCCAAAGTAGGCCCAGCAGTGATTTCTACTCAAAATTAATTCATTTTGTCCTGGTCCCATTCTCACTGAAAAGCATCTCTACCCTTCACAAAGAACTAGGGGGAAGAATCCTGTTTTCATTGAAGTCAATGGCAAAACTCCTCCTGACTTCAGTGGAAACAGGATTGGGTCGCATTTCTGCAGTGCATGTAGCAAAGGACAGAATAACCTAAAATGTTTCCATGCTACTGTACTATGCAGCACAGGATTTAAAAAGGAAGACGATTTTGGTAAAAGAAAAAAATCTGGTCTTTTTTTTTTTACTATCATTTTATAATATGTTGCACTTTGTTGATAAATTGCTCGACCACACTTTGGTTCATTATTAAATATATTCAAGAGACCAAATAACCAGTGTTAATCAGGTTTATTAATGCAGTACAGGAAAAAGGTTTTATACTATATCAGCCTCCAAGAAGCCATCTAGTGCAGCAATGTTACAGTCACCTTATGCAGAAGTTGTGCTCCTCAAAATTACACATTTCTGCCGGTATTATTTATGTAATGATTTTACAAGTTATACATTTCTCTACACGTCATTAAAATCCAGCCCATCACTTTGTCCCAGTTCTGTAACTTGTTGTTCTGTTCCTTCCTTATCTTTGTTTTGCATAGTAGCATTTCAGGTACTGGTCCACAAAGGTACTTCTCTAGCTTGTACTAAGGCACAGAATGCATGTATTTTGCTTTTGGCAGATTTCCCATCTACTTATGCCAAATGCTTATGTCCACAAATGAGAGTTGTCATGGGATACTTAGCATAAGTGAACAGGTTCATGGTACAGGCCAGTTTAGGCTTTATTACTGTTACAATATTAGTGCTTAATGTTATCGGTGCTTGTCAAGACTGATTCCCCACGCTGGCACTTCAAATGCAGAAGGTGAGGGCCCGCAAGGATTTTAAAAATTAATAGTGGCCACTTCAGGCTTGTATTAAACTCCCAAGCTTACAGCTTCTCTCTGACCTCGGATGAGTAGATGCTGCCACCACCCAAGTGCAAAAAACCCCTTGAAACTCAGGAAGGCGCACTTGGGAGTTCCTCCCTGTGGGGTACCCTCAAGCCCTTTCACCCCCGCTCCGGGAAAGAGTTGAGAAAGAAAATAAAGGAAATCAGCTGTTGTCACAAGCTAATTAAACAACCTATGCACACCTCTTAGGACACAAAAATCCAATCCTGTTCTTAAAAAAGGTAAATTTTACTAAAAACAAAAAAGAAAATACATATGGAACCTAGTCTTTTTGCTAGATTTAAAAAGAATCACTTATAATGATTAAGCATCAAAATAACTTTCTTGAGGTCCAGCTTAGAGGTTACAAACAAAACAAAAGCACCTGGGGTTAGCATAGGGGCGTCCACAAGCCAATAAGAAATAAAACAAATAACCCTAATCACGTCTTCCTAGACATTCCCTGATCTACTTACATATCTGGGGTTTCAGATAAGTAATTCCTAGGTATGATTTGATGATTTTTCATATCTGGTTTAGCTTCTTACAGCATTGCTGCTCTGTGTCTCCTCTCTTCAGAGAACAACAGACAGACAGACAAAGGGAAACTTTTTTCCCAAAGTTCTAGCCCTCCCATTGGTTCTTTTGGTCAGGTGCCCACTCCCTTCCTTTTACTTATGGGCTTTTTTAACCCTTTATAGGTTAAACAAGTAGAGAACAGCTACTAACAGGGCTTTTATAGCTAACTGGCTAGCTGGGTGTCCATAAAAGGGAGCTCTCCCCTCCTTCATTTATCACATACAGATATTCAATACAGATATTATATATATATATATATTCTAGAACAGGCCCCACTAGTCAACATCTCGACCAAATTAATGCATGAATTAGTGCTGAAGGCCTTAATATGTGATTTAAAGTGTTTTAACAAACTGTGTAAGTAGCAATACATAATTAACACAGCTAAAATTAATACACTTTGTAACGCAAGCAAAGCCTTAAATGCAACTTTTATTCAAGTGTATGAAAATAGTATTTCAAGATCACCATCATGGATAAAGTCATTCAAGGCTTCTTTTGCCTTTTACATGTCATTACTAATCCAAATAATGTGTGTGTTTTCTTTGTTTAGTAATGTTTAAAATTTAAAGAGGTTAATATGCATGTTGAAATTGGCAAGTAAGTTTTAACTTCATCCTGGTATTGGGGCTTACTTTGGATAATAGATTCTTTTTGAAAAACTGAGATAGGCATTATTATAGTGTGTCCCACACTGCTGCATACATGAGAAGTAAAACAGAAATTTGGAGTAGTGACATTACAGGTGAAGCCTTTATATATAAATTTCTTGTAGTTGGTTAGTACACAGTACTGTCCATTCATATTACAGGATACCTGTATTGCTGGTTGTTGCCATGTGGTAAGCTTTATCGTGCAGAACACAGGAACACCTAGTTCTCTGTTTCATCATACTGGCCTGAACCATTGTGGCCACACACTGGAGTTACAATGTCAAAAGCAGCCTTGGCCTAACAAGCCATATGTGGTGCTCTTCAGGTTTGCATTGCTGTGTGATACGCCATTAGTTGGCATAAATTCAGTTGTTTCTTGCAGATAACGTACTGAATAGATAGTAACCAATTTATTAAATATTGCTGTGTCACAAACCAATATTGGTAGTGATGCAGCAAGTGTGTTTTAAATAACATGTGCCTCAGTTCGGATGTGATGTCACTGACACCAAATTATGACTGGTACTAAAAGGGAATTTGTCTACGTAATTTAATACACTGTGCCAGTTAGCCATAGTTTTTGTAATACACTGAGGGCAATACCAGTTAACTAACTATTACTAGTAAGGTCAGGCAACTTTCCTTTTTTAACGTTGCCTAATCACTTGATTATGGTAGTTAGCATGTAAGTCCCATAAGAAATACAAATATTTTTTACTAGCCCAGCTTTTCCTTGCCATCATATTGTTTGCTGCAATTAGTCTGTTAATTTTTATTTGTGTTTGATTAAACAGTTTAGTAAGGTCATGCATATTGTAAATGGTGTACCATTTTTCAGTACCGGGCTCTCACTACCATAAATTATAGGTTTAAAAATGGTTCCACTGCCTGGTGGTCAAAATAGTTAATGTGTTTTGATAGATAGATAAATAGATAGATAGATAGATATTCATATTCACCTCTGTTCTAAATGCACATTTCAGATTCAGAAAATCCTGAAATGTAACCAGTAATTCCATCTAGATTTTGAAAGATACCAGACTGAGGAGTAGTTTTTTGCCAAGCCCTCAAAACTTGTGTATGTTCCTGATAAGATGCTATTATATTAATTAACAAAGAAGTATACAGTAAAGACATATTTGCATTTATAATAACCAAATTTAGCCATATTCTACTGAGAAAGACTTAAAAGTACAGGTATATGCATAAACTCACTTTGATTAATAATATACAATTTAAGTAACATTTAGACCTGGCCTGCCTAGTGGTCTTTATGATATCTCTATTGTCAATTGCATACTCAGTTGTCCATATATAGTAGCTTGAAGTACAGTTGACCCAACTGTTATTTATAATACACTTTATCTTTTCTTCTTCCAACAGGCAGGGGTTTCCTCACTGTGCACTGATGTAGTTTGGTGTCTCTGATCTGTGGGATGCACCCTAACACAGTTTAAACTGGTTAACACAATCAAATTTTGTTTGCTTGTTTTACATTTCTCTTGTTTCAATAACCCAAATGTATACCCAGATTTAGTTTAATTTACAGTGTAAGTGGGACCAAGTCATTTATAACACAAGCTGTGCTTTTGCTCTGATTTTCCCAATTCTTCAGCACAAATATACCAGTTTTAGATGTTTTTGCAGTTTTTATGTAGACATTTATTTTTATTTCCTTAACTTGTGCATTACTAATTTTCCATAGTAAATATATTGTTTGACTGCTAAAATAGATGCTCACAATCTTCTGTGAGAAGGTGTATTGCTCTCCCTCACTGAGTACCCTGTTTTAGCAAAAGAGTTAGCAACAAAATTTTTACCTAAACTTTTTAGAGTTTAAATGCGGGTTTATGCAAACACTTAGAGAGTATTAAACTTTCATGACACTTAGTTGTGCTTAAGAAACACAGGGTAGACACCTGTTCAAATTGGTTAGCTTTAACATTTTGCAATATAATCAGACATAATATATATTGTTATATTTTTAGACATTTTTGGTATAACATTTTTATAACTATACTTAATAGTTAACTAAGGCAAAAACTAGTTTATAAAAAAACAAAATAAATTATATTTTGTCAATATTACCTTTGCATTAATGAGGTTTTCCCTAATTTTTTTAACACAATGTTTTTGATTAATAAAATAAAACCCTTTTGTTTTCAATTGTATTATTTATTGAGGCAGAAATATATGTACATATATTTATAACTGAGGCATTTTTGAGTTTTGCAAAAAAATGAATTGGTATTATGATGGTTATACCCCAACCATAACATTAATATAGCATCACTTATATTAAAAAGATTTCTTTCATAATTATGAGTGTAAAATTGGCTTTTCTTGCAACAAAATAAAACAAAAATTAGTCACATGACACACGATATAGGACAACATACATGACATATATGACAAACTTACAATTAAAGACAAATGGTGCCAGAATTGTACTTATAACTATACAAGATCAGGCATTAAGAATTTAAAGTTATTAAGACAATGCATTTTGGAAAAAAACAAAAGAATTCAACATTTAATTAGGCAAGTTATTAACTTTTTATTTAAAACTTTCAATAAGAATTGATAAAAATCCCTATTATTTGCCCACTTTTTTGTATTAATTTAACTAACTTAAGGCAGTTTTCATTACTTTATATTTCTTTTATTTTAAAATACTATTTAGAAATAAGGAAAACCCATGTTTTGCATATTAGATAGGGGCTAGGATTAGAAGCAGAGTTAGCATTTCTGTCGCTTGGCAACCGGATCTTCAAGAAAGTAAAAAGTTAAGAGTATCTTTAGCTGTTGCATTCCTGAAGGGCTAAACTTATTTATTTGCTTGACTTATTTAAAGGAAAGTTTTTAATTTTAAGCATTTTGATTTTTTTGTTGTTGTTATTTTCAGTTGCTCCTTCTTTTCCTGCAAATGGGGATTTCTGTAACAACTTTCACTTTTAACCTTTAAAACAGAGAGAAAGCAGAAGTGGGGAGAAAGCATTGTGGGAAGGGAGGGAGACATGAGCAAAGAGAGATAATTAACTCTGTGAGGCTATTTTAAAGTACAGGCAGCAGCAACAACTTCAGGAAACTGAGCCAAGCGAGTAATACAAGAGGGAAAAAATATAATATTATTGGCTCTGGGAAGGGAGTGGGATTTAATGGGTTAGAGCAGGGGGTGGAGACCCAGGACCTCTGGTTTTTATCCTGGCTCTGTGAGGACAGTGAGGGGGTACCACCTGTTCCCGCAAACCCTGAATTTGTTCCGCGAGTGCCTGTTGCTTTTGTCTGCACTTCAACTTGATTACAGGAGTGATCTTCCTTCCTGCAGTCAACTGTTTTGGGGCTGCTCCATACATATTTTTAAAGATTTTTAGTCTGTCTTTGCTAGACTAAATTTTTTCCCTCTTACTGGCTGCATTTTGCCAGACAGTTTTCTTAGTCTTCCCAAAACTTCCTGTAAACTGTATGAAAGAGGGGTATCACAGTTGCTTATACCTTCCACTTGCTGTTTTAATTTCCTACTTTGATTTTCTTCCACTTTTATGTTTTTTGCGAGCTCTCTTTATTGTTTAATGCTAAACAAGTGAGGCAAAGCATTGCAATAGCATTTTGCACCATATTTTCCCCTTTTTCACTCTTTTCCTCCCTTTCCAATTTAAACAAGATATATATTTGACCCCAATGATTAACATTTACAATATGGAGTCCAAATGATGGGCCAACATGACTATTTACAAACCGCACAACAAAGGATTTCAGTGTCTCCTGTCTCTCACTTTCATTTCTCATGGTTTTAAGTTTGTTATACGGCATTTGCTGAGAGACAATTCTTTCCCTTTCTTTTTATTCTATGTCTGGCATTTAGCCAAGAAACATACTTTAATTTCTGTGTATACACTTAAAATGTGCCTTTTTTACCCAGGAATTCCTAAAGTATTGGCATTTTTCCTAAAGTACTTTATTATACACTATTTATTAAATCAGTTACTTTTAAGAAGGCATTCTGCTGTAATAGCGCCTATTATGAAAAATTACAGTAGCGCCTCCTGCATGTATTGGAATTGTCTGAGTGCTTATAGTGCTCTTTGGCCTGGCCAGCTGCATGAGTGTATGTGAGATTAATGCATACTAGCACCTCACCTCTTACTGAGTGTTATCACCCTCCAAAAAGTTAGGTCGCGACCTCACACTGCTTGGTCTGACTGATGTTTTGGCTAGATGAATCCTGGCTGGCTCGCCAATTTGTTGATAAATTGTATAGTCTATTGCTTGACCACACTTTGATTCATTATGAAATATACTCAAGAGACCATATAACCAATGTTAGTCAGGTTTATTAATATAATACAGGAAAAAGGCTTTATATGATACTAGTCTCCAAGAAACCATCTCATGCAGCAGTGTTGCATTTGCCTTATGCAGATGGTGAGCTCCCCAAAGTTACATATTTCAGCTGGTATTAATAGCTGACTAGCATATATTAGTTAACTTCTAAATAGCACTTTCCACTTCAGAAAATAAAGCACTTTACAATCATTACTGAAGTATCTTCAAAGCATCTCTATGAGGTAGGGAAGTAATATTATCCCTATTTTGCATATGATAAAAATTGATACATCAAGGGGGTAAGTGAATTTGCCCAGGGTCACACAGGAAGTGTGCAGCAGAGACAAAGACATCTTCAGAAAGAACTGGAGCTGAGACAAGATATTTAACTTGGCCTCCCAGGTTGTTCCCCTTACTCTCTGTTTATGCTCTCCCATTGCACACATTCTCTTCCTACTTCTTCCTGCTTCTTTTCTTCCCTCACACTTCATTAGGGAAGCACTAGAGCAAGAGCCACTAGCAAGAACCTTCAGTCTCTTACTCTGATTTCCTTGGGGGTTCAGGCAGAAGAAGGAGAGAAGGGCTAGATGTTCTGATGGTCCTAGCTCAGACATTCCCTCCATGTGTAGGTCAGGAGAAGGGAGGCAACAGGTATTACAGGTATGCATGTCTTTGATAGCCCCTGCATATATCATAAGCAATTTTACACGATGCTATTGATGTAATACTAAACAGTCCTGAAATTGAAATTGTTCATTTTCGTTTATTGAACTGATCTGAAATGCTTCATTTAAAGTTCATTATGACAAGATACGGTCCTCCAGGGAAACCAGCTTTCAAGAGAGAATGGGAGCTTGAACTACAACTCCCACAAGGCAATCTGCTGATTGGGAAATACAGTTTAATGCTTTGTTGAACTTATTCAAACTATTCTGATTTGGGTCAACCTGACCCAATATTTCCCTTAGATTTTCCCAAAAGAAAATCAAAAGTTTTGGCAAAAATTTCCCAAGAAAATGTTTTATTTTGCAGAAACTGTATTTCCAACTGAAAAATCATTCTGAGAGAAAATTCCTCACAAACTAATTATTAAGTTTGTTTTTTGCCTTCCTTTGTAACGAAGCTGTTGGCTACTACAAGAGGTAGGATAGTGGACTCAATGAACCGTCATCCTATATATTATATAGTAAAGCCAATAAAATAAATGATAACTAAACAAATAAATCAAGGAAATGTTTCCAAATGTTCAAATCACTGATTTTTGAAAACTGTCTTGAAGGATTACCCAGAAACTTTCTCCTCAAATATACCCCTCTGGGAGAGGACCACTATAATCCCACATGCCACTTTAATTCAGACAACATGGTCATCACTGTGGACAGACTCTAGAAATACCAGTTCCAAAAGCATACGCCCCTGTTACTTAAGCCAAATAAGAACTCTCCATTAGCTATCCCAGTATTGGAACTATTTTCTTATTTTGGTTATTAACCAGAAGATGAGACAGCTACACATTTAGCCTTTCCATTATATTGTACATGAGACACTTTAGAAAGTCTGTCTACCTATCTGCCTTTTTACCTCTGTCAAGGTTCCTTCCCCACTCTGAACTCTAGGGTACAGATGTGGGGACCTGCATGAAAAACCCCCTAAGCTTATTTTTACCAGCTTAGGTTAAAACTTCCCCAAGGTACAAACTATTTTACCTTTTGCCCTTGGACTTTATTGCTGCCACCACCAAGCATCTAACAAATATATAACAGGGAAAGAGCCCGCTTGGAAATGTCTTTCCCCCCAAAATCGTCCCAAACCCTACACCCCTTTTCCTGGGGAAGGCTTGATAAAAATCGTCACCAATTTGCATAGGTGAACACAGACCCAAACCCTTGGATCTTAAGAACAATGAAAAAGCAATCAGGTTCTTAAAAGAAGAATTTTAATTGCAGAAAAAGTAAAAGAATCACCTCTGTAAAATCAGGATGGTAAATACCTTACAAAGTAATCAGATTGAAAACATAGAGAATCCCTCTAGGCAAAACCTTAAGTTACAAAAAGACACAAAAACAGGAATATACATTCCATTCAGCGCAACTTATTTTATCAGCCATTTAAACAAAACAGAATCTAACACATATCTAACTAGATTGCTTTTTAGCCCTTTACAGGAGTTCTAACCTGCATTCCTGCTCTGGTCCAGGCAAATACAACACACAGACAGAGAGAACCTTTGTTCCCCCCTTACCCCCTCCAGCTTTGAAAGTATCTTGTCTCCTCATTGGTCATTTTGGTCAGGTGCCAGCGAGGTTATCTTTAGCTTCTTAACCCTTTACAGGTGAAAGGGTTTTTTCCTCTGGCCAGGAGGGATTTAAAAGTGGTTAGCCTTCCCTTTATATTTATGACAACCTCAGTACTTATATAGGCTCCAGTGCCATAATATCTGAGTGCCTACTCTTGTAGATAGAGAGGATTGGGGGATAGGAGTTTTCCAAATCATGCAGCCATTTTTCATAACCTTAACTATAGAGACTCTACCATTCATACATAACAATGTTTAAATTTGCAAAATGCAATATGAACATTAACTAATCCACCCTCTCTCTATGAATTAAGTTGTCTTATCTCTATTTTGTATCTGAGGAATGAGAGACAGAGTGTTAAAATCAAAGATGATGTAAGTAGGTGCAACTCAGAGTTGGTGTAGAGAATTAGGCATGAAACTAACAATCAGGAGTTCTAGGCCCAAGTATTGGATCTGCTCTGTGACATTGGCCAAACTACCTCAACTCTAAGCCTCACTTTCCCCTTCAGCAAAATGAGATAAAAATGCTTGCCTGGTTTACAAAGGGATTATGAGATTTAATTTGTTGTTATTTGGGTACACTGAGTTATTTGGTTGGAAACCACTATATAGACACAGATTATTAAAGCAGCACAAGTCATGCCTTGTCAGTGATACAGCTGGGACTCTGATTTCCAGCCCTGGGCTCATTCCACTAAACCATGCTGTCTTGAAAGAACTAGTCACTCCCACAAAATGTAGCCCATGAGCTGACAAGACAAAATCAAAGCTATGCCCATCTCAGGAGGCGCACTACCAGCATGAGGGGTTCCAAATGTTGACATAACCTGCAGTTAGTAACTTTACTAATTTACTTCTAAATTGTCCAAGGAAAATCAAAGCCACCATTTCTTATTGAGGCCATCAGGATAATAAACAAAGCTCCTAGACCATGATGTTTTTAAGATATAAAAACAACACCAAAAAAAAAGTTAGGAAACTTCCCAAGAAATTAATGTGCACAATAAACAAAATCATCATATCTAATTTATCTCAAACTTTCCTGACAAATGTTACCCTGGCATAATATTCTGCCAGTGAAATTTCAGCCAGGCTGAAAGTTAGCTGGTGGAGAGGAAAATTCAAAAATCAGGCTTATAATGAATGGAAAGATAGCTTCAGCCTTAACTATGGGGAAACTTCTTTCCATAATAAATTATTCTTCTAACCTTTTACATTTAGATTTGAAAAGTCAAAACTGTTCACTGCTTAGGAGCAGGCTGCTTAGCATATTTGACACTAATATTTGGTTTATAATAGATTGATATTTCAGTGCAATCACACAGTATTTGTACCAAAACAGTAGGCAAGCTGGGTGAAATCCTGGCAAAACTTCCACTGACTTCAAAGGGACCAGGAGTTCACCCATTCTGTCTATCAGTCATAATCCAATTCAATAATATATTATGCCTTTAAGAGGAAATAGGCTCTGTTCAGGATTGGTAGTTTTAAAAAAGTGTGTGTTTGATATTGTTTTGCTTGAACCATATGCCGAGGCCTAATAAACAATTACTGTACTGGCTTAACAACTTTCTAAGCAATCAAATAGGTTCTGCAAAACCAAAGGTTACCTAGGGAATCTCAACTGTGTAATTCACTGGGATGTGTACAATTTCTTTGGTTTCAAGTTTAAAAAGAAAACAAAACAATGATTTGTCATGTTTCTTATTTCCAAACCTATATGCCTCGCTCATGCGGTTTGCATCTGATGCAGAGTGTAAAGAGGAAGTAAAATGTCAAGTTGTTTATTTCTGTGCAATTTTCTTATCTCAAAATAACACAGAGTTTGCAAAATCAGATCTGTCTTTAATAATAGTCAGAGGAATTCCTTTGCAGGGCACTGCTGTTTTTAAATAAATCATCTGATCTGGAAAAAAGAGGAGTTCAATTTTTTTGACACTTTTGTCAAAACCAAATATGTCATCTGAAACAGCAGCTTTGTCTTCTAATGAAATAAAGAAATCGGGTTTCTTGACTTCCACACATAGTCTACCTTTTCCTTTTATGATATTGTTGCAGTGTAGATGAAAAAGAAAGAGAGAGAGCAAGACAAAGGACACCTAAAAATGACTCTTTGTGATCATAAGCTTTCATTTACTGGCATGAGGAAAACCAGTATGCTTATGTCAGCAAATCATTTTTTCCTTCCATAACCCTATCTTCATTGTCAAGCATGTGATCAAAGTGTCCTATCTCAAAGTAGGTTGAGCAGTCAAATGTTTTTGTTGTAACGTACAGACCTTAGGCTTGATTTCAAAGTATCAAGGAGCTCAACCATACCTTTAACTTTGGTGATTAATATAAATGTCAGCACATTAGTGAGTGGTTCTCTGTCTCACACACTTTTTCGGTTTCCATTTCCCAGATTAACATGAGTAATAAATGGAGTGGAAAGCTTTCAGTCTGCACGATATGAAGCATTTATAGATGCTGATCCAAAGTCATTATATGGACAATGGCAATTTTGTGATTATGACCCAACATAATTTTTCATGTGTGTGTCATCCCAGTTGGTTTTTATTTGGGAGTGCCTCTCTATATATGTGAAAAATGCCCTCTCACCCCACCAGACCACCTCAACAAGGGAGATATTTCATTGGATTGGCAGGGGATAGAGAACTCTGGGGTCCTGAGAAAAGGGGTGGAGAGCAAGGGACAAGTTCAGCTGCTCCAGAATCTTCTCCCACCCTCTCCCCCAGAGTGCATGTGAGCATTGTGCCTGAGTGGGAGGGTGAAGAAGGAGGAGATTTTTCCACCCGTTCCTGCTGCCATTGGCTGGGCTGTGGAGCAGACCTGCAAGCTGATTTGTCTCTCACACCCTCACATCTGGTCTTGATGAATATGAATCTCTCAGTGCATGCAGCAGCCATACTGCTATAGCTGCTGCCCTGCCCTCTCTACTCTATAATAGAGGTAATAGTTTGAACTGTTTTTCAAGATACCATGGGTCTGACCAATCACCAGTTTGGGGGATCAGGAAAGATCTTCCCCTCAGGTCAAATGGGTATCTAGTGGATATTTTCTGGCAGGGTATCTAGTGGATATTTTCATCTTCTTAGCAGCAGCCTAGATGCCTGGTTTTAGGTTAATAAGGCATATGGACAGGAATGTAAAAATTGTACATATATGAGTAGAGTTCGTAACTTCAGTGCAACTTGTTGCCAGCATCAAATGCAGGTGAGAGGTTCAAGGGCTGACTCCCATTGGTAAACATGAGTACAAGACCCACTGGCTTTCAGGAAGAAAGAGAGACTGTTAGTCTTCACAGCCTGAGGTACCTTTCAGGTATATCTCATCCCCCCCTTCTGGGTGGAGTAGGGAAGAGGATTCAGAATTGAGCTTAATCCTAGGGTTGGACTGAAAAGGGCCAATATTGAATATTCATTTAACACCACCACTGGATTCAAGTAAACGGCTGATTTTTTTCACCCCTTAAAATTAATACAGTTGCAGCTTCTACTTTAAAATCCATCTCCGTGACTGTGTTCCATTCTGCTGTGTGCCCTCATCAACATGGCTGTACTTGTGTTGGCTAGCAAAAGTGCCACTCAACACGAGTGAGGGTTGTAGATCCAGGAACATATTGACATCTTAACACCAAATCTTCCAAGTTGCCCTCCACGTGCAGGCAGCTTTGTAATGATGACTTCTGTGTTCAAGCTGGAATATATTCAAGGCAAAATTCTATAACTCATCAATATTTTAGCTAAGATTTTTAATGTAGAAAACTCAATTTTGGTTCACACAGCAATTTATTTCAGTTACATTACTATCACAGCACCCTTGCAGTATTTTATTATTATTTACTTGCAATCCAGTAGGGCCTAATGTCCCCAGTTGGAACCAAGCTCCGTTGTGCTAGGCATTGTACAAATACTGAGTAAGAAACAGTCCCTGTAATCTAAATAGATAAAGAAAAGGAAAAAATATCACCAAAGTACAGATGGAGGAACAGAGAGATTGTGTCTTGCCTTGGATACACAAGAAGTCTGTGGTAGAGACACGATTTGAGCCCATGTCTCCTCTCATTCCAGTACCTTAGCCATAATACCTTCCCTCCCCTAGTCTTGCTTTTCTGAGAAAAGTAAGCACGTTGTGTATTTTAGGCATGGAAGCATGTTAAACTGTGAAAAGCTACCTTCATTCACATTTCAAATCGGTCCATGTTGGGTTTTTTAAAACACATCTGAATTCATAAAGTGTGAAAAGCAGGACATATGGACAAAGCCACTGTTATGTACTCACTGTACACACAAAAAAATGTCCTACTTCTTGAAGCCACAAACCCAGGAGACAGAAAGAAGCTGGTCAACTTACCTACCATCACCTCAGCTTGCGAAACAGATTATATGGAGTGTGGTACCAATTCTACAACCCTACTTTTTTTGAGTAGCACCTTACTTTAGAAATGGTCCCACTGAAACATACCAAATAAAACATGACACAGCCCAATTAGAGGCATCATAATCAAGCCCAAATTGAATCTTGAAAACTGTACATACACAGTGTGGCAACCTGCTGTTTGCTGCTGCAGGATTGGCCACACACACACACACCCTCCATCTCCCCATTCACTTATAGGGTCAATAGTCTGACAACTGGTCCTCATATGTGTTGTGACTGTGAGGTGACGAGTGACCAAATAACATCACAGCCAACTAATAAGAAAATCAGTAAACTGAGTGACAACATTTTTTTCAGCTTGGGACCAAGCAATGGGACTATGGGGTAAGTATTATGGAAATTAAGCCAGCCAGCTAGAACAACAAGGTAAGAAGCATTATACCTCAGCAAACATTACCAAGAGGAAGACCAAGAAGGCAGTCACAGAGTACATGAGAAGATCTACACACAACTCCAAACAGCAACAGCAGCAAATACAGTAGCACCTGCAGAGTTCTACCTCTGATCCATTCCCTGAGGGGGACTACAAAGCTGGTAACATAAGCATTGCTGTATCAGACCTGTTCCCTCCATGCACAGACATGGTAGCAGGCCTGAGGATGAGCTTTCTCTTCCCCATGTTCCTTCTGCTGCTGCCAATTTACATCATGACATCAGTGATGGCCATTAGAAGGCACCAAGAGTAACAGCTGCAGCAGCAGTAGTTGGGTGGAGCTGATGCTGAGCAACAGAGAGACAGGCCCTGTCTCAGGACATTGAGATGAGATGGTTTCCGCTCCACCCCAGCCCTCCTCTTGGAAATATATTTGGTTATTAATTGTACTTCATTATTAGGCTCCTTCTCTTCCTCCATATCGTTACTGCTCATGGGCTTTGTGTCAGTACGGTCACCTACTTCCGGCTGCACTGCCACTTCAGAAGAAACATCCAAATATGGCAGCAGCTCGGTAGTCTCATCCTATTAGTGGACCGCCTATGCTGTAGCCTCTGGATTTGACCAGTGAATCGGAGAATGCTTGTACCTCTTCAGTTTGAATTAGTAGATTACATCTAACTTTGTAGCCGTCAGCTCTCTGAGGTCTTCAAGCAGAACGGAAAGGTCAGATCGTAAGCACTGCACCTATGTTGTGGCCCCTCATGTCCAGCTACAGCCACTGGATAAGGGTGGCACTGGGACAAATGCCTTCTCTTGTCTGAATGTAGGACTGTTTCTGCTGCTGTTGCTGACCTCTTCATTTGTCAGGAAACAATCTGAAGCCACAACATTACAGAAGCAGGCTTACTCAGAGCAGATTATGTTCCCCTTTCAACACAAGATAGTATTAATATATGTGAGGCTCAGTTAAAGGAGCAAATACTGAAAAAAAGAAAGTCAGCTCCCAGGTTATATAAGAAAAGGAGATTAAGCAGGGCAGTAGCCAATCTTAATATAAACAGAACCACAATACAACAGAAAACAAAGTCTCAGGAGGCTGCTCCAGTGGTGAGCTGGAGCCAGTTCGCGCGAACCGGTTGTTAAATTTTGAAGCAGTTTTAGAACGGGTTGTTAACCCGCTTCCCTGCAGGGGGCGCTGAGGCTTTGATGGGCTCCGGCCGGGAAGGGATGTAATTCCTCCTCCGGCCACCGGGGGCGCTGCGCTGCGGGAGCCATGTGGGCTGCCGCCGGGCCCTGGGCACGAGCCCTGTTGCTCCGGCTGCTGCCTGGTGGGTCCCCGGCTGCTCTGCTGGTCCTGGGCTGCGTCCTGCTGCTCTCCCCATGAGCACCCACCACCCTGCCCACAGCCAGCCCCTGCCGCACCCGCTGCCTGCAGCCAGCCACCGCTGCACCCCCTGCCCGCAGCCAGCCCCTGCCGCACCCCCTGCCTGCAGCCAGCCTCTGTCTCCAGCCAGCCCCTGCCCTGCCTCCAGCCACCCCCGCACCCCCTGCCGCACCCCCTGCCCTGCCTCCAGCCACCCCAGCACTCTCTGCCTGCAGCCAGCCCCTGTCTCCAGCCACCCCCTGCCCTGCCCGCAGCAGCCCCTGCCGCAGCCCCTGCCTGCTGCCAGCCCCTGTCTCCAGCCACCCCCGCACCCCCTGCCCTGCCTGCAGCCAGCCCCTGGTGCACCCCCTGCCCTGCCTGCAGCCAGCCCCTGGTGCACGCACCCCCTGCCCTGCCTGCAGCCAGCCCCTGCCGCACGCACCCCCTGCCCTGCCTGCAGCCAGCCCCTGCCGCACGCACCCCCTGCCCTGCCCGCAGCCAGCCCCTGCCGCATGCACCCCCTGCCCTGTCTCCAGCCAGCCCTGAACCCCCTGCCTGCAGCCAGCCCCTGCCGCACCCCCTGCCCTGTATCCAGCCAACCCCAACCGCACGGACCCCCTGCCCTACCTGCAGCCAGCCCCTGTCTCCAGCCACCCCCGCAACCCCTGCCCTGCCCACACCAGCCCCTGCCGCACCCCCTGCCCTGCCCGTAGCCAGCCCCTGCCGCACCCCGTGCCCTGCCCGCACCAGCCCCTACCACATCCCCTGCCCTGCCCGCAGCCAGCCCGTCTCCAGCCAGCCTGCACCCCCCTGCCCTGCCTGCAGCCAGCCCCTACCTCCAGTCAGCCCCGCCCTGTCTCCAGCCAGCCCCACACCCCCTTGCCTCCAGCCAACCCCGCACCCTCCTCTCTCCAGCCAGCTCCACACCCCCTGCCCTGCCCGCAGCCAGCCCCGAACCCCCGTGCCTCCAGCTAGCCCTGCCCCACGCCCCTGTCTGCAGCTGGCCCCACGTCCACTGGTGCCCTGCAGTTCCCAGGGCAGTAACCCTGCACACCTGCTTCAATGAGGGGGGGCAGGGAGCAGCGGGGACCCACACATGTGCACACCTTAGGGTGACCAGACAGCAAGTGTGAAAAATCAGGATGGGGGTGGGGGGTAATAGGAGTCTATATAAGAAAAAGACCCCAAAATCAGGACTGTCCCTATAAAATTGGGACATCTGGTCACCCTAGCACACCCCCAGGGAGTGGCGGGGACCCACACATGTGAAACGGAGCTCATTTCTAGTTCAGGTCCATCTTTTAAAAAAAGAACTTTAGGCAGGGTTAACATACATCCGTGTTTTCCCGGACAGGTCAGGCTTTTTGGTTCTTAAATCGCCATCCAGAAGGAATTTTTAAAATTTCCCTCCCGGGAAAATACAGACGTATGGTAACCCTGTTGGTACAAAAAATACATAATGGGGCACATCGCTTAAATCAGAACTTTTTATAGGGAACCGGTTGTTAAGATTTTGGCAGCTCATCACTGGGCTGCTCCCACTGTAAAATATATGTGACTAATGCATCTGAATGACATATGTAAAACCTCCAATGATGGAAAACTAAATCAGCTCCCAAGCTGCATAATCATAATAGCATTTAATATCTGGAATATGGGAAAAGTTATACAATCACTAGTTGTTTTATTCCTCTGACTAGCACAGAAACAGCACACAGACTGAAGCCTCTGAGAAAGCAAATCAAAATAGATTCTGCTGACTTCTGAGCACATTGTGTAGGCTCAACAAATCAGGGAAGCAGATGGCATACCACAAGATTTCTGCCAATGAGCAAGTCAGGTTGGTACTTGAAATATACCAGAGAGTTGCCCAAGAATGGTTATATTGAACCTCCATGAACTTTTTGCGGCTCTAAAACATTTCAAGTCAACTACTGCCTTTCCAGCTAAAGTGCAACAAAGTCACAGAGAGTTGCATTTTGAGTATTTAGAAGTGAGATGCTTTATACATCTCTGCTATTCAACTCAAAATCCTCATGCTCTCTGATAACAGAGCATACAAAATATGAAAATGACCAGCAGAAAGACTGTCAAACTAGCTTTGATCTCTTGGATGAAATTTCTGTAAAACTGAAGAATTAATTGCGATCCAAACAGTGATTCCTATGATAAAAATAGAAAGATAAATGGGTAGCTTGCTAGGGTGCGTGAGACATCCAGAATCCAGCCCTGGTTGAGGTTTCAGCAGATACTCTGATACATTAATGTTTACTTGCATCTGGTTAAGTTTGCTTGCACGCATAATTGAATAACTGCATTTGCTAAGTGCCTACGCCTCTAAAGAATTATGTATTGTGGTTAGGTAGTACTGCATTTTCTACATTTATAAATTCTTTGTTTTTCAGGTAATTATTTTCCATCTTAGCAAAACACACAGGCCTCACTGGGAGCTAATTACATGCTGAACTGATATAATTTTAAATCCAAATCTTCAGTTGTGAGTGAACAACGAGTAACAAAAATATATTTATTTAGAGATCATGTTCTTCGTGCTTCAATAGTTCAAAATATTTGCATGGTTCTCTCCTTAACTTTAAGGGAGATCACTTCTAGGTTGAGAACAAGTATGATACATTTCAACCTAAAATGTAATTTTGGGGAAAGTTATGAGCTTCTGAAAACAAAAATGTATAGAATGAATATGCCTCTTCATTCATAACCAGAACGTTCCACTCTGATCAGATTTGTATGGTTGTGTAATGTGGCTCACCTACTACACATTAATTATGTAGGAGTAATCTATAGTTAGTAATAATTGACTTTAAACCACTTACTGTAGATTTCATTTCCGCTGCTGACAGTTTCATGCTCTATTTTAGAGGCACTGTCTCAGACCTGGGGCTTGTTCCTTCTTAGAAGTAGTAAATCTATGCAAGAAGAAAACCTGCCCTTAAAGACTATAACCATTGCACAAGAGTTTGACAAGTATTACAAAAAAAATGGATAATGCAAACAGGCTGGTCTTTCAGACCAATCCACATCAATCTGAGGTAATGGTTTAAATGCTGTAAATATTCATTTGATACCTTTGCCATAGTATAAACAATTTCTAACCACTCTCTTATACTTCTGAGGTTTCAAAAATACCATAAGGATTTATTTACTTCCTGTAAAACAACAGGAATTCTTAATCCTGTCAACAGATTACAGAACTGTTTTCTCTTTGAAGAAAAAAAGTAAGAAAAAAAAGAAAAAGACCCTGTCATTCAAGTTCTTTGTGAAATGCTGCCATCTATAGCGGTTCATAGGGTATTGCTTTGCTTGCCAATGTCAAAGAAAACCACAGGACTGATTACTTCACAACGTGGTTAGTTCAGTAAATGAAGCAGTTTTTGGTCAATAAACAGGAATATAAATTATAGGCTTGGCTGGAACTGAAATGTTAGAAACATGGAGTTGGCACCAGTTTCCACCACAACTATTTCTTGGATGGTAGTAAACAGCATTGGCAGCTATCTGATGCAGCATTTGATCAAGGTTTTCCTTCTTTGGTGTCCTTTTTGCACTTGCACTCTCCCCCTAAATTTCAGAGCCCTGAGCACATCCCATCAGTCCCTCCCACCTGCTATACAGACATATGCATCTCCAGGCACATTATTTTCTGTATCTTTAAAATGAGTAAATAAATACATGAGAAATCAACATTATCTCATTTATAATCACTCCAGTTTTTTGTTATCCTTAAAAAAATAACAAACCCTAAAACATGTATGCATTTTCCCAGTCTCCTCTAATCACATTGGAAGTATCACAATTTGTTCCTCAATATTTCTGCTAAGAATAATACAGTAAGGTGCTGAGATGCTACGATGAAGGGTCATATATGGAAGTAGGCAAACACTGTACCTTATGACAGGTTTCAGAGTAGCAGCCACGTTAGTCTGTATCCGCAAAAAGAAAAGGAGGACTTGTGGCACCTTAGAGACTAACCAATTTATTTGAGCATAAGCTTTCGTGAGCTACAGCTGAAGCTCACAAAAGCTTATGCTCAAATAAATTGGTTAGTCTCTAAGGTGCCACAAGTCCTCCTTTTCTTTTTACTGTACTTTATATGGACAATATACATGCTAGTCACATACTTTCGCTGAAGACCTAGAGTATATATCATCTCTCAGTGCAATTCTTTGATGCAGAATAATTATTTCAAAAGATGCTACTTGGAAGCTTTTCAAACTTTTGTTAAGAAGCAGGAATTAGCCTGAACCAACATCCCAATTCTAGATATCCCCATCATCATGTGACCAAGTGGGCCAGATCTAGCCAAGTGATAAATAGAGGGATATTTTAATAACTTAAACTATAATTAATAAATGGCAGGACTAATCATTAAAATACAAAGCAAAAGAACTAAAATTTGGAACAAAAATGCCATCTCGTATCCAGAGGCATGGGATAACAGGAGAAAGGCTGGTAGGTAGAACTGATTAAAGATGTCTACACTCTTCATAGTGAACACAGCTGTTCAAATCTTCTTTCGTGGACTCTCCCCCCTAACTCCTTGACAGACCCGTTCCCTGTACTGAAATGTCATCTGCAGATTTACTTCACTGCAAAAAAACAAATTGCAAAAATATACCCTTTCTGCCTTTGGGAGAAATTTAGGGCCAATTCTGCTCTCATTTACTTGAGTAAATGTCAACGGGTCTTGCTGGTAAGCAAAAGCAAGGTGTGTAGCAAAATACTTACTCACGCTATATCATCTTCCACCAAAAGGTCTCAGTACCTGTTGATCTTTTGTTTTCCTAACTAGAAGCTCTCTGGGCAGGAGGACATTGTAAACTTCTGCTTTGTCGCTCTACGGTCAGGAAATCTTACTTTTATCAATGTTTCTCATCTTTACCCTCCATATTGTCCATGGATAGTAGTGTGTGCATAGCAATACAGGACAGCAAATAACTTCTTGTAAGCAAGCATAACAGAACCAAGTTGCTAAATACCTCACCCTCTATTGTTATATGCAGCGTAGTTGTAGCCATGTCAGTCCCAGGCTATTAGAAAGACAAGGTGGGTGAGACAATATCTTTTATTGGACTAACTTGTGTTGGCGAACAGAAGTTGGTCCAATAAAAGATATTACCTCACCCATCTTGTCCCCCTCTATTGGTAGTTTGACAGGAGGCTGTTTAATCAGCAGAGTTCCATTAACAGTGTGAATTATGAAGAAGAACAAGACTCATAGGGGAAGTTAAATTTTAACTCCTACAAAGGCATCTATGAAAGGTCAAAGGTTGCAACATTTCTGGAGAATGCCCAAAGGCAGAAGTTGTCATTAAAACAGAGAGTGAAGGTGACCAAAGTTCTATTAGGAGCAGGAGCAAACATTCAGATGCTTCCTTCATTATGCAGCTGGTGAGCCAGCCACATTTACCTATAGTGCTTAATAAGGAGTGGCAGTTCTACTTGTCTGGCTTTTGGTGATAGAAATTTTAAAAGATGGGCCTTCTGGGTTTTCCTATTTGCCAGCTCACAACAGAATCATGTACAATAATCTTATATTGCTTTCGGGATGATCACGTTTGCATTTAATTCAAACTCATCTGAACAATGTCTGCTCAGATAACATTGACCGAGTTGCAATCAATGCTACATCAGAAAGCTTGGCTGAGGCCCAGTTTGTTGCACATCACTAAGGAAGAGTTTTCTCATTGTATTTCAGTGTGGTGGTAATACTAGTGTGTAAGGCTAAGAACATCGTACATGATGATATTATGGCAGCCAAACAGCTAGGAATGCAGAAAGAAAGCCCTGCTTTCTGAGAGTGTTTCTGGGAATGGTGCAGGCCCTGAAGCTCCACAATCATCAGGACTTTAGGCCATACAAAGCTGGAGATTTTGAATACCTTCCAATTGCTGTCCAATTTAGTGTATACTGAAATGACAGCAAATAGGCTGACAGTGCAAGCCAGAAAAAAATGGAAAGGGAAGGAAAATAACACAATGGTCTCTTTATTGAAGCCATAATATCAGTTTGAATTTAAAGGCAGGGTCATAAGCACAGCTGGTCAAATGCTACAGAATCAGTGCTCACATGATCATGGTTCAGCCATGATCATGCCCTTTATTATTCACCATTTGAGTAAAATGAAACCCTGTGCTAAGGGCTATGTGGCACATAAGTTCCATAGAGTTAAAGTGGGAATCAGGTGGTGCACTGACATTAAACTGGCCCTCTGCACAGGGACGTAACATCACCCTTTGTGACCATTCATGTAAATGTATCTTTTTTTGTACAAATGTGTTTTTTTTGGGGGGGGGGGCGTAGAGGGGGAGAAATGGCTGTTCTTTTTGTGAATAATGTATTCACATGTGAACAAGGATATTCCTGCATGAACAAGGGCATTCCCTATTTACTGCGCGCGATTCATTACCTGATATTTGACATTCATTATTCTCCTTTTAAAAGATTTTCAGCCACATGAGCAGGTAGCAAAACCAACAACATGTGACTTACGAAATCAATCACATGCAAAAAAACAAACAAACAAACAAACAAAAAACCAGGAATAGCAAACAGTCAAAGAAAACAGATCACCAACAACCCATACGGCACAATGGTAACACAAATAATAAATAATAATAATAGGCTGGAAATTGTTCATCCAAAGTATGTGATGAATACTTAAATATAGTGAATCACAATCATCTCACATAGAAAAAAAGACTACATTTGTCAGGTAATTAAGTGACAACAGATGATTTGACCAGCTGTCCTCATGATTGTCTGTAATGCATTAAATGCTCCTTTAATTAACTTTATTCTTCTAAACAGCCTACCTTTCTCATATACTATAAAAATAGCACCATGGAAATTTCCAGTTTCACTGGAGAAATTTGGGTGTACACTTGTACAGCAATATTTTTTAACTGACAAATCTGGTTCAGTTACTGAAGAGGTCTTCATATTTCCAGACAGAACAGTAAAGGTCGCACTGTAGTGTGTACGGTAAACAGTGGGTCTTACTCTAGAATTCAGATGTCATACACCTGACATTAGACACAATGCACACTTTTTTTTAGTTGGCACAGGTGCCTGGAAGGCTGAACAGGAGATGAAAAACCATGTTCTAACACATTTTATTGGGCCGTGACATTCCTATATTGCTTCACATATTAGAACAGAATAACTAAGAAGAGGCAACATGTACTAGATAGCATGACGCAGTGATATTAAGTCTAGAACACATGAATAAAAAGTGATTACAATGAGTCAAATAAATTTATATTTTGACTTAGATAGGATTTTTTATGTTTGGTAACCATAGCTTGTGCTGATGATATAACACATGCTGACACCAAATATCAATTCTAGGTAAATCCAATTAAGCCCAGAAGCAAAACAGCTGGATTAGCAGTTCACTGCATAAATTATTTGTCTTCCATTTACTTTGTCTTTTTGCAAATGAGCCTTTTAACATGAAAAAATTTAGCTATCAGTTTCTCCATTATTAATCTCAGAAGCGTAAAATGAAGCAAATATATTGAAATACATTTTTATCATAAAAGAGAAAGTATTTGATATGATTGAGGTTCCTTTTCTTATCTCCCAAAATTGTAGATAGGTTTCCCTTTTTTGTGCAGAGGTCTTAGGGAATGTATTTATCACAGTATCATATCAAGATGCTTCCTTTCTTCCAGAGGGTGTACTGGTGCATAATTATACTAAATTTTAACTTTATTCACCTTTTGCAATAGTAAATAAAAGAGGGTATAATGTTGGCAAGACAGTGGAGTTACATTAAGCATCACTTGTATTAAGTCAAAACAGCATAGACATACAGGAAACATTTAATTTTATATCTCTTTTTGGCTATTGTTTTCATTTATTATATAACTATTGACATGAAGGGCAATGTAGATCTTGAGAATCAATACATGCTACTCTTGTAAATATTCAGATAATTACAAATTTTAATGATTAATTGATTTATGTCATTCTGTTAATGATATATTGAATATAAGAGGTTCTAATCGCTGTTACACTAGCGTAAATCTAGAGCAGTGATGCACTGCCAGAAATTTAATAAAGGACTCCCTTAAAAATTTTCCATCTCAGTCGATGAAACAAATAACACTATATAGGTGAAATTCTCTTCTTTCTCCTGCTCCTCAAAAAAAAAATCTATCAATGCCATACTCTTTTCCCTCCTCCGCTCTCCTCCCCTCCATCAATATATTCCCGATTCTTTTTCCCCAAAGTCCACATATTCAACCTTCAAAAATCTACAAATTACATATTCTTGCCCTTAAATCCTTCATTTCTTCCATACATGGGTTAGGTTCAGCTCAGCCCCTGCTACAGATCCCAGTGACTTTCAACCTTGGCAACCGGTTTATATTGGTTTTCATTTTCAAAGTAATCTCTGCAAGGAAATGGGCTAAAAACTTACTTCTGAGTTTCTCCTTCACAGAGCCCAGGGGCCAGCTCTAATAGTAAAGGGGTCATAAACGAGTCCCTGCAAGCCCCCTCCAACTCAGAGAAACAGTCATTCAATTCAACCCAATGGAGGAGTGCACACAGGGGCAATCAAGACCAGAATCTGGACCGAAGAGTGGTAATAAAATGTCAGTTATAGTTTGCTGAATGAATTCTGACATATGACATGATTATATTTAAATGATTTAATTTTAAACATTTCCGAAATCTCTTTATGAGCATTAGGTGCCTTTTAAAATGTTTAAGTCATTCTTGTCTTAATTTGGAGGTGAGGGGCAAAAGGGGGTTAATTTCATGTTATCTCCTTGCTGTGAATGCAAAAAGAGGAGACGTTAAAAGTCTGGATTTTAAAGTTAAGGGTACTTATACATGGAGACAACTGGAGACAGATCACTATTGGTACATCTTTCACGTATTTTCCAGTGGTATATACACTTCTCTTTGCTATATCTACCTATACGCAACTCTCCCTATACAAAGTCTAGTCCTGCTCCCATTAAAGTCAGTGGAAGTTTTGCTATAGGTCAGGTGTATAAGTCATAGTGTTCATGTTTTAAAGGGTGTTTCCACATTTAGATTCATTATGAAAAGAGAATCATTTGGCTCTGCCATTTAATCTTCAAGAAAACTTTCAAGTGATTGACAGCAGGGAACATCCAGTGTGGATGATGGTGACACACCAAGTGCTCATGTGGCATGAAATGGCAGGTGATTTGGGGTGCCTTAATTATTGTGCTAACCCAAGACAAAATAAAAGCCTCACTTTCTGTCACAAAAATGCTGCACACAACACGCTTCACCTCTTGAATTTCCTAGCTAGGTCTTTGCGCTTCCACATCTGATTAATCTAAACCAGCCAATATAAGAGCTCTGCATGGGGGAAAGGATCATCTAATTATCAACCAAACTGGTGAAAGGTCATTGCTTTGCGCGTGCACACACACACACACACACACACACAGCCATTCTGATCTCAAATATTTTTCTAAAGAACGAAAAATACAAGGTTGTTTTTGAAAGTGGAAAACTATTTTTAAATGTGACAATGAGCAATTTCTGTTTTGGGCACATTCATATCCAAGTTCATGATTTTCCCCTTAGGGATGCATTTCACCTTTGTCACTGTAAAGAACTATTCTTGTTTATGAAAAAATGATGACATTTCATTCTGGATCAAATATGAATAGCTACAAAAATAACAGTTGTCAATCTAAACCAAATTACTTTTACTGTAAAGGAAAAGTAAATTTTCAACTTCCTTGATTTGTAATATAATATTATTTGGGGGCCAAATCCTGTTATCTTACTCCCCCTCCCTTATGAGTGTTGAAGGCTCTGAATATAGCAGAACCAGTGTGGTCCTTCTGCACAGGATAGACGATAGAAAGCCCACACTATCGTATTCAGGCCCTGACTCTACATCTGACCCAGTGTAGCTGGGCATGCAGAGTCATTTGCAGAATCAGGGTCGCAGACTGCACTATACATCCCCTATAGACCACAGAGAAGTGCTCTCTGCATGGCAACTCTTTCCAGCAGCATGGAAGGGGATCCACTGTGTTTCATGGTTTGTTTTTTAATGTCCAACTGGCTGGAGTCAAATATTGTTGACTCAAGATTATACTGGAAGAAATTCTGTACGACAAGTCTCATTCTTATGAGAACTTTCCTCCTAAAAAGGAATATTAATGTTCCCACATTAAGACAGATGTCTTATCTCGGCTATCTTATTTATGAGAGTCAGGAGTGAAAAATTGGGTCAACAAGCAGGAAGGAGTGAGACGGTTTATAGAGCACAAAGGGTATCACAGTGTGGGGTAGTAGTGCAAAAGCGTCCCTCTCAGACAGAAATTTTGGGCAGTTGGAGGAGAAGGAGCAGCTGTGATTGTGAAATCATTAGTCTTATGTACTCCCTCCAGGAGGTGAAAAGTAGTGTACTTTTGTTCTGATCCTGCAATTCTGCATGTGCAGAATTGTGAATTCATACAAATTTCATTGCAGAATCAGGGCCAGGGTTAAACAACTCAGATCTGGGGAAACAATTAAAAAAGTGTTGTGAATATTTTATTCAAAAAATTCCTGACATCTATATATGAACTAGTTATTCAACTAGACCTATAAGCTAGGCAAATAATTTAATATACATATATTCATAAAGTATTCAAAATATATCACAAAAGTCATACAATAAATTGTTAGATGAATACTCGTAAGCTAACTTTAATACTCATTGTAAGAAAATGGTCTCGTTTAAAGAGCCATCAACATTTTTAACATGGGATATTGAAAACTACAGCTTTTACCATCAAAGCTTCTGTTTCATAAACCATGCTATTTCCTCTGATGGCATGTGGCCTAAAAATGACTATATCATGGAAACTCTGAATGTGCTGTCTCATGAAAGTGCTGAATTGTGCTGTCCCAGCACAATTACCTGATGGACTTTGGTATGAATTAGTCACTGATATTGTGGGACCATTTGAATGTGCATACTTGAACTGACATTATTTAATAGCGCTGATTGATTACCATAGTTAATGGCCTAAAGTAGTCTTAAATCACATAATATCCCTGATTTTATTATCTATTTGACTTTGCTGTTTAGCTACAAAGGAAGCAAGGCATAAATTGTCTGATAACACACCCCAATTTCTCTCTAGTAACTATACAACCCACTTGCAAGAAAGCCATGTTTGACATAATGGAACTGAATTTTAATTTTAATTATTTATACCTTTAATACTCATGGTTTCTCAAAGCACTTTACAAAGCAATGAGTTAAATATTGTACCAGTATATATAGGGATTGTGTAGAAAACAGAAGAAGAAAGTGAGTGCTAAGCAGTGTCTTACATAAAGCCAGGGTAGTCTTTGAAGCTGTTTCACTTAAGGCCCAAACCTGCAAGATGCTGAGTACCCTCAACTCCCAGTGAAACCAGTGGACATTTAGGGCACTCAGTATTTTGCAGGAGATGGAAATGATACATTTGAAAGAACAAATTTAGCCCATACCTCTACTGTGAACTACACCAACCATTCATTCTGTTACTGCAATATATCCCAAATGGGCGACAGCTGTTGATTATTTTTGATCATTGCCTTCAGTACTCTGGCCTGAGTACCAATAGAGTACACACAGTGAACATCTTTAAAGCAGCTCATAGTTGTATCAGAGGAATCAGCAAAAGCTCAAACTTGCTATTATCTTTTGAAACTTAAACAGTAACATTTGAAAATGTCTTTCAAAAACGCTCAGATTTGTAAGAGAGAGAGAGAACTTTGGAAGCCTCACTATTTTTTCATTCAAAAATTTTACTAAGAGTATTTTATCTAAATTCGGTCTATACACCATATGAACAGGCCACATTCACTGTTACACAATCCACATTCAAGTCAACCAGTTTTCATCCTAACTCTTCTACTCTCATCCCTGCATTCCCTAAGCTCTTTTAAAATCCCTGCCTCATACTATCAGCTGTCCCAAATTCCACATCTACTCTGTCAGCAAAGAATACAAAAAGTTTGCTATAGTACACAATCTGATGTACATTCATGCTCAGCTACAGACCTGAAAGTGGATCCTTCAATAAGCACGGTTATAAATCTAGTTTTCTTCGTGCATTTCGAAGACACTTCCCTAAAACTGAAATCATGTTTAGTATCTGTGTAAGCAGTGTTAAAAAGTGGCAAACTTTTGAATCTCTGTTGCAGTTTATGTAGCAAGCAAATAATAGGAGCATCTGTGGACAAAGTGACTAGTTTTCTACTCCCATTCATTTCAAATGAGTAGCAGAACAAGTATGGACATGTAGGGAATCAGTTCTAAATTCAATTCTCAGTCCTACCTACTCATAAGAGTCCTGCTCATATCAGAAAACTTCTTTTGCTTTCTGTAAATTACAGAACACATACAGAAAACCGGTGGATAGTTAGCTTTCCATGAATTCTGGAAAGTGAATTTACATCTGTGTTTCTCATATTCCTTAGCATACTTTTCCATTTCACGTGCTTTGCGCTTCTTTGACATGGGCTTTCAATGTTACCTGATGTCGATTTAGACTGAAGTTCTGACCCCATAAAACAGTCACCTTGGAGCTCCAATGGCTGACTCTACAAAAACTTCAGTGTTGCCTCTGGTCATTCACAGGAAAAAGTTCCTGGCATTTGATTCATTCAGGTCTCAGGTGTCCCTTCTCGTTGTCCACTGGCTACTTTCTGACAATGTGGGCTCTTGATGCTATTGCAGTTGGAGGCAATAATACTGTTTCCATCAAGGCTAGGAAGGACACATTTTTCCTCCACAGGATGGTATTGCAAAGCGAACTCTATTTACATGAGCTCCTTGGATCTGCAGGGCATTACTTACAAACAGATGGCATATGCAATGGGGATACTCAGTTTCCTGGCAATAAAAGTTATCTTTCAGCAGAAAGAATCACAACCAGAAGCAGTATCTAGTGACAAGCTGTATTACTTATGCATAACTTTCTCCTTTTACCATCTGAATCTGAACCATCACATTTCAACAGTTATGCTAAAGCCTGTAACTTTCCAACCTATCTTCCTGGACCTGGTCTGCTTTTGTACCCCTATGTTCCTTCTCCCATTAGCAGTAGAGGAATGATAAGAATTCTAGCCTTAGACTTTTTCCACCTCAAGCCACTGACTTGTCCATCCACAGCACTGTCTTTTAGCCTGGAATGAGGCATCCCAAACTCCGCTCTCCTATTAAGCTCTCCACTGGACTTCAGAGATTATTTTGAATAGCTGCCAGGCATTTCAGAGTTGATAATTCCTTAGATCTCCGTGCAGCACTATCATCCAGCAAAGGAACAAAAACCCAAGATAAACTGCCAGGTTTACTGGGTTCCTCCTATACTATGATCACCCATTGTGACTAACTCATTAACTAGGTGAAGTTACTACTCAGACCTTCACTGCTGGCCAGACCACTTATATACTCTGCAAGGTATCTTGGGACTATATATATCAAATTGCTTCTCTTAAAAAGGATGAGAGCCGAATGGACGACTGTGCATTACAGCAGCCCCAGTCCTTCAGCAAGTTTCTTCATTTATATTTATTAATCATGCAAAACATTTTCCCAGATAATGGTAAGAAAGAGAATAAATACTACCTGTTGTGAATAAACAGATAAGAGAAGCTATTTGACATATTAGGTGAAATGCCTTAAAAATGACCAGTAGATATTTTTAGGTGATAATTATGTAATTTAATTTTTATAATGACATTTGTATGCCTTAATTTGTGTGTATGTGTGATTGTTAATGAATAACCGTAGTGATAATTACCATATTTCTCTATTCAAAGAAATTGACAATGTAATTAAGTTGAACCTCCCAATTTCTCACTTTGTTAAAGTGCAATTGTAATTCTCACAAAATAACCCATGATCTCACTAATTCCCAGCAAAGATTCAATAGCAGAGTGCAGTAGTGAAAATTCATATCAGCGAGTCATCATTTGAACCATAATATAGAATATTTACAAATGTACTATGATGTATTCTCACAAATAATTTAAACAAAACTTGTTCTAAACTGACCCTAACCTAAGGCACTTGTAGAATGCCAGCACTGTAGCGTCTTACAATAAACTTGTAAAAATAAATAACAAATAAATGCTGTGTTTGGAAATATTTTTAATGCTTGCTTTACTTATGAATAAAGTTTTGGAATCCTCCGTCACCCATGTGAATTAGTGAGGATCTTCTTTATGAATTGAGTCAGGTTATTGGTTATTCATAGCACAAATACTGAAAAATTAAGAATTTTTGTAACACTCAATCTTTGTTTAACATTCTAAAATGGATTGTACAATTAATAGAAATCCCACCTGAGGAGGGCCAGATTCTGTCACTCCTAACTTACCCAGAAATACCTTCCGTCATGAATAATCCCATTTGGTGAAACTCCATTGACTTCAACAGGACCAGGATTTTTCCCATTGATTTCAGTGGGACACTGAAGTAAGCTAATGCTCAGTATAACAAGGGGTATCAGAATCTTGAATTGGGTTGGAAAGCGAAAATGATCTATTTGTTCCCTTTGACAAATGTTGGCTGCTGTTCTGGAAATCAGTTGCCTACATCGTACAACTGCCTGACTGTCCTTCAAAAAACGTCATGATGAATAATAACCAGAAGAAGTGACTTAACTAAAGCCAGGTTTGGGCTTCTTTAAGAGCTTTCAGAACAAAAAGTGAGAAAAAGTTCTTTGTGGCAAAATCAAAACTGTACATCTAATTTTTGTTATTAATAAATAAATAAATAATAATAACAATAATGCAAATCCAGGCTGTGGTGGATAAGATTTCACGGCTTCATTTATAACTTTTCTTTACATTTTATTTACCAATAAATACATTATTTTTCATGTCTCAGTACCAAGAAATCTGGTTAGTAAAAATGCCAGATTCTTTTATTTGATTTTATTTGATTTCATTAGGGACCATCAGCGTAGCTGCTTAAGTGCCCGACTACTGTTTGCAGTTAAACATTCATTAGGGAATCCCCAGTGGGTTCATTTGTTTCACTGAGGTCCAATTACAGTGCCACAAAAGCAGTTTTTGCAGCAATTAGCTGATTTTTCCTGTTTATGTTCTGTCTCTTTAGGAAGAGGACTATTTTGTGGAGGTCAGATTTTTAATTAGGCACAATTTAGGGCCAATAAGAAAACTGATAATTTACTAAATGGCTGTGGTGGACTTAACTGCTCAGAGCAGAGGTAAATAACACAACAGGGACACCAGGAATATGCTCTCCTGGTGTGCATAGCTCAGAGCCCTATAAAGTAAGGAATAGATTATGTGTTAAATGGCTGTCATGAGCTACACTGTGTTGCATATAGCACCAACAAGATAACCTCAAGAGACATATTTTTGTACATGGTTAGAGAGATTCCATTTTGATTTGGTACCTTGAAAGAAGTGGTTGCAAATTGGTGATAAGATTACCCATTCTTAAAGATTGTCCCCTTACTTCTGATACACATTAAGCTAATATCAAAGGGTTTCTTGTGAAGTGCTGACACGTACTGTATCTTAGTACAATGATAAGACTGCTTTATGTGTCTTCCTGTACTGCTGTGTAGGTTTATGGTTTGCACAATTAAAATAGGAACTGCATTTTCCAAACCATAAATTAAACTGTCATGTGTGTAAGTGGCTACGTATCTTGGGAAACCAAGTGGAATTGTAATAGGAATCAAAGAGTCAACGTCTAGAGGAAGTAGGATTTCAATCTTATGATTTTCAAACATATCCTTAGAGGTTAAACAGAATTGTTACCTTAGAATTTTCTCATTTGAAGTCTGATTCTGGAGTTTCAGACATGAAATCACAACAAACATTTCTTAAGAGCCCCACAGCTGGATGAAATGTTGCTCTCTTACAGGAAATGGCTAAGGAAGGCCAGAAGGTCACAGCATTTTTTCTACCAACCTTTGACCCACAACTCAATTGCAGAGTCATAGCCAGACATAGTAAAGAAACAGGACCAGCTGGCAGCAAAACTTATGAACACTTCAGTTCTGCTGCCAGTTTCCATTTTTGCAAGGGTTTATAGGGACATACTGTAGATAAGAGAAAAAACATTTCTACACACTAATAAGAAATCCAGTTAAGTTACATGCTTACATAGAGGGCTGTCACTGCACCTGAGCATATGTCCAAGGAGCACAGGAACAATTAGGTGTTCATTTTTTTTTAAAAAAAGGTATCTTGATCAGAACACACTAGACGGAATGTGAAAGCTAAAGGCCTGACTTTACTAACCACTTTAGCTTTGAGAAACACTGCTGTTTGGAAGTCTGCCACTGCACAATCAAATGTATGAATTTGGGCTAATTTCTGTATTTAACAACATTCCAGTGAAAAATGTAAAATTTCAGGTGTATTTAAAAGTTTTGCTGGGAAATATTCATAATGTGAAATCCAGTTGGACACTCTGACTGTTTAGATCGCCAAACAGACAATACCAAAGATAGATTAACCAGGTTCGATTGTATATAGAAACAGAGTTAAAAGAAGTTTAGGCAAATGACAGTGTTAGTTTGCGGTGCTGTTGTAGCCGTGTTGGTCTCAGGATATTAGTGAGACAAGGTGGGTGAGGTAATATCTTTTATTGGACCAACTTCTGTTGGTGAGACAAGCTTTCCAGCTACACAGTGCTCTTCTTCAGCTCTCTATAGCTCAAAAAGTTCTCTTTTTCACCAACGGTAGCTGGTCCAGTTAAAGATATTATCTCACCCACCTTGTCTCTGAGTTAGCTAGAAAAGTCAATTAGACAAAGAAGAGATCAAGATAAAGCGTTCAGATTTTGAGATGCCTGGAAACAAATTGCAGATCTTAGTATCCTAGTGTTTGTGAACTGATTCTCTCTTCTTTGGACAATTGTAGGGGAAAGCTGTTTTGCAGGTTTGTATAAAGTTTAGGGTTCTCTGTTCTAAATTATCTTTTACAATGTAAAATGAATACTTACAATGTATTTGGTTCAGACTTGCAGCTTATTCACTGGTTGTCACCTTCTGTCAAATGAAGTCATGGTCCGAAGAGCCTCTCATTTCAGTTCATTGCTTTTAGCCTCTCCATCTAATCGAGCACACATGACAATAGACCTGTTTTTTAAATCTAAATTATGTTTTCCAAACAATTTCTACCAGGTCTTTAAGCAAATGAACAACATTGTCACTGTTGATATAACAACAAGAGAAGTAACCACAATACAAAGAGCAATACGTATATCAACATTAACTGCTAATTGCTTTGGATACTAAATTTCATTTGGAATCCAGCGTGATTTGCAAAGTATTCAGGATAGTAATTAATAATAATCAGCAACCAAGTAACTCTGCATAAGGTGCAGTACCAGGTTCTCAAAAGAGCTAACAAACACACATTGTTTAGAATGAACTCAACAATAATATAAATAAAATAAATACTCAAAAATAAAATAAAAAATAAAAAAAAACAATTTAAGAATGTTGTGTGTAACTTTGTGAATTTTCTATTTTTTTGCTTAACTCTTCACCTTGACTAGATAACCCCCCTTAACCCAAAGTCTCAGTTTATGGCCTCTTGTATAACCATAAATACACTTTTCTAAGCATAAATTCACTTAACTAACAAGGAGATGTGCCTAGACATCAAGCCGACAGGTGTCATATACGCAGCAGCTAAGTCGGGCAGATAGATAGAACTGCACCTCTTAGGGGGCTGGGGACATCACAGGGTGAGCAGGATTTCTGAATACTTGAGGTAACAAGACAGATATATCTATACAGCAAAATTTCAGAGGGTTTTTTTAGGTAGCATTTCTTCATTTGAAGTAACACTGTTAAATTCCCCACAGATTTTGTAATAGTTCTCCTAATTTGATTTTAGATTATTGTAGAGGTGAAGAATACCATTTTGAGGTGTCCAGGTGAACTGTTTAGTGTGAATTAAATTCAAACAAAGGGCCTGATCCTGTGAGGTCCCAAGCATCAATTTCAACAGGAGTTGATGGTGCCAGCATCTCAGTGGAGATGTCCTGATAAACCTTCTGGTGGCTCATTTGAAGTTCAGCTCCCTGAATTGGATGAATTCATAGCCATCGGATTAGAGATAGAACAGACCTGTTAGACCATAGGCGCCAACTCCACTGGCAGCCAAGCTCCCCTCCCCCCCACCCGCTCCCTACCTGAGCGCACCATGTCCCCACTCCTCCGCCTACCTCCCAGCACTTCCTGCCACCAAACAGCTGTTTGGCGGCACTTAGGACTTTCCAGGAGGGAGTGGGGAGGAGGAGGGATGCGGTGCGCTCAGGGGAAGAGGCGGGACAGGGGCGGGGATTTGGGGAAGGGTTTGGAATGGGGGCGGGAAAGGGGTGGGAAAAGGCAGGGCGGGGCCTCATTGAAGGGATGGAGTGGAGGCAGGGCCAGAGACAAGGGGTGGGGGCTTTTGTGTTTTTGTATGAAAATGTTTTAGTGATGCGGCTCTCAGGCCAATGTAGTAGTCCTCATGTGGCCCTCGTGGTGATTTGAGTTTGAGATCCCTGTGTTAGACCATTTACTCCATCAGCCTGTTATAGGGGAATAAGTGAGCCAGTTCAGATAAAATAAAACTAATCTCCAAACTCCATCTGAACTTCTTTTAAGACTGAAGATATTGAATTCATTTGTTTATTATTTTTCATTTTCACACTCCTCTCTCCTCCTCAGCTCCCGATCAAACACGCAAATACAGACATTCAACAAAAAAGATTCATCCAGCATGTTCACCAGAAGCATGAAATACCGGCAATCTCACAGGAGAAGCTGCTGTTCTGATATTTGCACCTCAGTGTTGCATCCCCAAGAGGTTAGAATGGTCCAATCACCACATTTTTAAGTGCTTATCTGGACCTCAACCCTTTTTTGCCTCCACCCACCTTTACCTCCCAGTGAACATTATGCACAGTGGACTGACAATAAGCTTATGAAAGCTGCCCAAATAAAAATCCATGAGCATGTCTACTTCTCCTACTGAAGCCAGTAGAAAACTCCCAGTGATTTCAGCTAGAGTACGGTCTAGCTCTGAAAGCATAATTGAAATAACAACCTGGAGAAGTGGTTACTACTGAGTATTTCTTGCAAGTGTCTTTTGTATGTTCTAGTGCTGATTTTGAGGACCTCAACCCAAAAGCAGGCTGGTGATTTGTCCTGCCGTTTTGTTCTAGCCAGCATTCTTCCTGGGTCAGAATCTGAGTCCAAGGAATTTTATATCCCAGTAGATACCAATACTGCCCGTAGCCTTATAAAAAGTTCTTTAGACAAATGGTTAAGCAAACTTAAAATTATACTTGGCAGGTTATTAGACCAGAATATTGGCTGAGGTCATTTGAGATTTAAAAACTAAATGAAAACAGGCAAATTATTCACAGTATGTTTCAAAACTGATCGCTTAGCATACACACACAATTGTTTTTCCACAAAATGCATGTCTGCTTAAAAAACGTAACATCCTCATAGAGAAATAAGAAAGGAAACAAATACAAAAACATTGTTTAAAAAAAAGCAGCCTTTATATTTCTTATGGACTTTAAGCAGCAGAAGCAAGGCAATAAAGAGCTAAGGCTGAAAAATCTGACCATATACCAACCTATTATGTTGAGGTATTGTAGAGGTCTGGTAGAGAGAAACCTGTAGTATTTGAGTGTGGGTTTGTACTACTCTGGTAGATTCATGGCCAAGATTTTCAAATTTGTGTGCCTAAAGTTAGAAACCTAAATTCACAGTTAGACTCCTAAATAAGTAGATTGTTTTTCATTGAGCTGAGCACCTGCAGCTCCCATTGACTGTCAAGGTTTTTGTTGGATTCCTGCAAAGCCAAAACATGTATCAGTTTCACACTGAACATTTTTGCTGTAGTTTTTCTAAGGCAAAACAATCAACTTCTTCCCCCTGCCTTCCTGCAATCCTGATATGAATGGAGGCCATGAAGTTGTTAATACTGATATGCACTTTTTACAAAGTATGGGCAAAATATCTGTGTATGCTCAAGTAGTCAATTTGCAAATAGGATTCATTTGTCTATTCCAATTTTAAAAATTCCCAAATGACCCTAGCCCTCATTCTGATCTAAAAGTCTGTAAAAACTCATTTTTTAAAATGAAACCATTTTCAGTAAGAGGAGGAACTAATACGGGTATGTCTACACTTGGAGCTGGGGATGTGATTCCCGACTCAAGGAAACATGCTGGTGCTGGCTCTCATCAAGCTAGCATGCTAAAACTAGAGTGCAGCTATGAGTGGCAGGATGGGCTAGTCACCCAGAGTATATGGCTGTTAGAAACCCTAGGCATGAACTCAGGGTGACTAGCCCCTTGCACTGCTGCAACTACACTCTATATTTAGCAGGCTAGTTTGATCAGAGCTACCACGGGTATGTCTCCTCGAGCTGGGAATCACACTCTGGGCAGCAAGTGCAGACATACCCCCACACACAAAAATTAAGAAAATTAACAGCTAAACTGATTTGCTTGAAACAAAGAAAAATATACAAGTTTAAAGAACACTTGTGCTACATTGCAAGTCAGAGTAATATTTTTGCCCCTGAATCATAAAACTCAAGTACTCAGAAGTAAATTCTATGCCAAGCTACATGCCATGGAACTATCCTGAAGTTATTCAGATTGCACGGGTTATAAGTCAGTGCAGAAATTTGACCTAGTTTTTTTAATGGAAACTGGCAAAACTTTAGTTACAAGAAGTGCAGCTGCTACTTAATACTGCCTGATGCATCTATTTAATTATGATAATGATTATAATAATCATCTGACCTCTGTTTCATCCTACTTGTGTGGCTCAAAATGTTTCATTCATTGTTTCAAAATGTTACCATGAACAACAGATTTCATGACCAAACGGAGGCAATTCTATAGCATACACCTCTAACTAAACACCCTCAATGGAAATGGAAGGGCAGATAGCATAATTTGCTGCATCTCAATAAACGCTGACAGGATACATTGAGATCCGTACCACATCCTGCCCTGCCTACCTCTGCCTGTGAGTCACCATCTACCAGAGAGCTGAGCAAACAGAAAAATAAAATCACAAACTGTGACTTCAAAATAGAACTTTGTCCATCTGTGCACCCCTTTTTATTCATTTTTCCACATCTATTGTTGCAAGTAAAATTTTGTGTATGTGAATGTATCAAGTAGGTCAATAACCACGATTAGCTTAATTATGAAAGCACTGAAAGCAGTGATAGTTTGTAAAGATGATAGCAGGTCATTTTGCACAAATGATATCATGCGACTTAGGTGAGTAATCACACAGCTTGACTAGCAAATGGCAAACGTGAAGGAACATTCACAGTGACCTGTGTGCGAGTGATACATTGGATGGATTTTTTCCCCCCTTGAAATTATCTGACAAAAGTTTTACAAACAGAAAAAAAAATCAGCCTTTATTAATAGTTCATGAACAAGACAAAAGGACTAAGTTTGCAAAATGCACTCATTGTTATGAATTGTTTGTCCTGCTGTAGTCTACAAGGAGCATTGCCAAACATCACCTTCTCTTTCAGGTTATCTTCAGCGAGTACTCTTGAAAATGGTCTCAACACTGCCACAGCACCTGACAAGGCGAACTGCTGCAGTGCTTTGTTATTTTAGTACAAGATATTTGTTTTTCCTGGAATAGCCATATGGATTTATCATGATAGCTACTAGCTACATCTTTATTTTATTTATTTAAAACAAATTTCAATGAAATCCCTGTACCCCCTAACCCATATCCTCCCTCAAGTGGCCCAGATTGAGTTCTCAGACTGTTTCTGGGACAGTTGCCAATAAGCACTAAGGCAAATAAACCAGGAAAGGGGAATTTGATTGTATCTATCCTGCAAAAAATCCTTACATAATGTTGAGAACAACATGGCTGGTAGAGAGGACCCAGTTTTTACTACACTGTTTTCTGCTTTATAGATATTCTAGAAATGGGGGGTGTCATGTCACTTGAGAATGGAACAGAGGCCTCTGCTGGTCAGTATTTGGTCTCAGTAGCTTTGCAACAAAGCAGCTGCTATAGTATCAAGTAGAGCTGCGTGAAATATTTGTATTAAACCTAAAACCCACTTGAAATGTATCCTGCATTCAAAAATGGATCCCTTTGGAACCTCAGCCCCCCTTACTACAGTACACACCAGCCACAATGTCTACAGTGGAGCTGTAGCACAAAAGTTTGGTGAGTATGATTGGAGGGTGTTTACTCCGCAGGGAGGTTTGCAAACTCAGCTTCCAAACCCATTGTCTCCTCTCTCCATTTTCTTCCCACTAGTCCTGAAACTTTCTGAAAACAAGTGAGGGGTGCCAAGGGAGTAACTGGCAGAAGAAACTCATCAGTTGTGACTAGTCTCTTATGAGGCTCCTTTTGAAGGTTTGAGCTCACCTTCTGCAGAGTTGTGTTTGCTTTCAGCAACAGCAAACAAAAACGAAAGTTTCCTTTTACAAATCAAACCCTGTAGGGTTTGAACAGCCTTAGTGTCAAGTTGCACTTGCTTCTGTGTGTATGTGCTCAGTTAAATAATTAGACAAGGGGATACTGTTATAACTAAGTGAAAGATACACATTGATTGCTGTAATGACTCGTTGAGGCTAGCCATCAAGGGTCAAATGCTTAGCTGGTGTAAATCAGTTTAGATCTATAGAATTCAAGTCAACACCAATTTATACCAGATGAGAATAGGGACCCAAGTATATTTTTTGGTGTATGTGGAAGATTTGGGAGCCTGTGTTATTCCTTTGCCAGTATAAGATATAAGGACACCTGATGTTTCCCACGAAAATTAATTAAAAAGGAAAGGGACGTACGTTTTTCAGTTACTTTGGATTATCAGTGCAAATCTTTGTGTCCTGTAAAGTGCTAAGCATGCTGTCATCTGTTAAATAAAGTCCACGAAGTCACAGAAGGACCATGCAAAGGGAGAGACAGGATATGTAGACTGCTGCTATTTCTCCACCCCGCAAAAAGCTAACTTCCTTCTCTACAGTTTGTGCATCCTAAGGACTGCCTGTAAACACTGATCTTAGAATAGGTTATTTAAATAGGAAAATAATGACATTTAAATGAACATGGAGGGACAACAATCTCATTATTTCAACATTTCCTTTATACTGCAATATTTCCATTCTTGCTCCTCAGATCGTCTTATTAATTAGAATGTCCCACTCAGCCTCAAGTGTGATGAGTGACTCAAGGCCCTCCATTACCAATAAATATCAATCCAGGAAATAACAAGTGCTGGACCAGAGGACAAATAGAGCATGGTTAAAAATGGGGGGAAAAAATCAAGTGTGTTACAATTCATTGTACAAAACTAGAACTGTTTAAATTTAAAAAGGCCTTTCAAATGGTTAGGAGATCATGGATCAGTATCCTTGAGGTAGTTGTATTTATTAATAAGTAGTTTGTTGGCAAAAGCCCTCCATGGGGAGATTTAACTACACACAGGATCAGCTGTCAGATGGAAAGTATTCTTGGAACCCGAGTGGCCAAGGGCTTGTGAGTGTGTGTATATGTGCATGTGCAGCTTTTGGCTGGAGCCCAAGGAGGCAGCCTGGGGTACAGTGAGTGCATGCAGGTACCTTCTTCTGAAGTGTTTGTTTTTCTTTCTCGCTGGTTTCAAACATGCCTAGCATATCAGTGAAAGAAGAAGTAAACACTGTGCTGTGTCAGATTACATCTGTTCCCCAGGCCATCTCCAAAGCAAACATTGGTCACCCAATGAAAAATACAAGTTTTACCCATTATTGGACATTCACTGCCCCAGCCTGACCACCAAGTTGAACAGTTAAAGAATCCGCTCATTTCTAACAACAATAAACCAGATAGAGGAAGTGGTCAGCAAAAGCTGAACTTGAAGACAAGAAAAGGGGATTTAATAAAAAATACTCAGGGCTGACATTTCCTTTTTATTTGAAACATGCTTTTCTTGGGAATGACATGACCGTGTAGATACTATTAGTAAGTCACAAGCTGGCGCCGGGTTTTAAGAACCTTACCCATATGACTTAATTTAGGAGGCAATAAAAAGCACAAGGGAAATTCCTCTCAACTAAAGTTGTAGCTTCAAACACACTAGAATATTTCAAAAGAATATACAAGTATAGCAGTCCAAAAGGACCATACTGCTAATTCTATTATGTGGTTAGAAGAGAAAATATTTTAAAATTGTATTTTTATTTTTTCTTTCTGAGTTACTTAGTCAACCACATGGGTGTATGTGAAAGGGTGAGCAGAAAAGGGAGGACTGAAGTCTCCAGGAGAGCTGATGGCAACTGAAATTTGTCTCAAGAAATTTCAAATGAGAAATCTTTGACATTTTTCAGTCAAAAATTTTCAGTTTGCCCATGGGAAGTTTTGATCCAATTTGAAACAATTTTTCTTGTTGCCTTGTATTGACATTTCAGCTTAAAATGTCACTTTGAAGTATTTTAAACTGAAAAACTGATATAAAATTACATTTTAGGCCAAAATCACATGAACATTGCCATTTTAAAATATCAACTCAAAACAAACATTTGTTTCTTCAAAATTTCTTGTTAGAAAGCCCAAATTGTTCACTGGAATTGACATTTTCCTGGGAACAATGTTGATGAAACCCTCTTTTTCAGCAGGAAAACGTACTGCATGAAAAATTTCAATCAACACTACTCTCCAGAAAGTAGATTTTGGGGTCTTCCAAGAACGAAGCACAACTGACACCATCTGAGAATCCAGCTCTGTTTTGTTAATAACTACTATCACTATTAATGTTTTTTTTTTAAACTCATCCGTCTCATGTTCTCTACCTACATACTGAAGAAACAGTTTGGGAATTCAAGATTTTTAAAAAGTTTACTCTAATTGTTTCATTAAAAAAATTAAACATTTCAGCTGAACTCAAAGCTTCTCTTAGACATCAGACAGTTATTACAGCCTGATAACGCTTTCTGCTGGAGCTAGCCTAGGTTTTGAAACAGGCGGGAAAGGCCAAACTTCGTAAAGAGAATGCTGACAACCAAGAAAAGATGCCTTTGCCTAAAAATAATTATTACCCCTTTGCCCCCAACTATGAAAGTATTCAGTCTCAGTTAATTAGGATGCTGGGATTGCCAAAATGTCCGTGAATGGGGGTTGCTTTGTCTTTACGATTGCCTTGTCTTCTGTCATGAATAGGCACCTGTCAGTCCTGCAAAACAAGGCCTGTCCACAACAGCTGATGTGGGCCTCAAGTGCACAAATAATTATTATTTTCTCAATGGGTGAACGAACTGGACACCCTCATTACACCTCACCATTTGTGCAGCATGCAGTTTACGGTACCCTTTCAGCCTGCTGTGGTCTCACTACTAGGTGTGGCCGCCTGGAATCTATCTTTTCAAGAGGTACTGAGACACTACTGGTGTCTCATGCATGCATTCTAATCTCTCTCTCTCTGCACCCAGAAATGGATAGTTCCTGACTTATCTGCAATAGGAATCTACTGATGCTCCATCCATTACTTCACCTGGAGGGCAGATTTATGTCTGAACCCTGGCTGCCAGAGGTAGAAAGGTTAATCCAATTGAGGGAAACTGTTTTTTTCCTTTCTGTGTGTCGGTAATTCCAGTAATGTGTTGTAATGAAAAGACCTAGAGAAACACAATACACAAGAGCACTTTGTGCTCACAGTGACAATGGCCATGCAGGCAATTTGAAATAAATAACCATCCTTATCTCTGGCAGAAAAGGAAAGAAGAGAAAACATGCTTGACTTGTTCAGGTATGTGACTTTGTTCTGGAAGGTGAGGGGAAGAGAGGCTTCCCAAGTCAATTTTGTTGACCCACAGTAACCTGCAGCACATATTAGAGGAATGTTACTTCAGTTAAAAAAACATAATAGCGAAAAGCAGCAAGGTCCAATGGGTAAGGCACTGGATTAAGAGTCAAGGGATCTGGATTCTATTCGCAGCTCTGGGTGACAATAAGGAAATCACTTCACCTCTCTGTGCTTTTGTTTCCCCTTCCACTCTGTCTTGTCTATTTAGACTGTAAACACTCTGAGGCATGGACTGTCATATGTTTGTACAGTGCCTAACACAAGGGAACCTTGATCTTGGTTGGGTCCCCTCTAGGCACTACTCAACTACAATTAAAAAAAAAAGTCTATATTGAGAATTGAGATTCTTGGTGACAGTTATTTGATCAATATTTTCACACATCCCTGTTTATGGAAGCAACTCTCTTTCACTAATCTCTGTACAGGGCCTAGCACAAAGGGACCCTGACCTGACTGAACCTGCTAGATGGTATATAATAAAAAGCAAACATTTACCAGAATTATCACACAGTTTTCTGGAACATCCTAAGGGCATTTCAGATATTTCTGTATGGCAATACTTGGTTGACTTCATAATAGTGTCCACTGTATGGTAGATTATAGTATGACTAGAGCATTAAATGCACTTGGGAGGACTGTGTCTAGTTGTAAGGGCCATAGTTAGGGTGACCAGATGTCCTGATTTTATAGGGACAGTCCTGATATTTGGGGCTTTGTCTTATATAGGAGCCTATTACCCCCCGTCCATGTTCCGATTTTTTTACAGTTGCTGTCTGGTCACCCTAGCTATAGTACATTTTTGATCAAGAGTAGATTTCAGTATATTTAGCTGGTGTTTAGGTATTGAGTTGGTTGAACAATTTGTTGAGAATTCTGACACTTTCATAGAGGTCTTTTAAATAAATGTTTACATTATTCAAGCAGTTTTACATATGGTTCATACAGTCTGAATATTTTGGCATATTTTCATCCAATTACCTGAATAATTTCTTATTATTTACCCTATTCTTATTAATAATTTTTGTACATGTGTTTGCTTGAATCTAGCCAACTCGAAATCTCACAAGAACCAACTTTCAACATTTCTATTTTCATACCTAGCCAGAATACTGCAGTGCAAGGACATGCAAAAAATGAAAAATAGGTAGGGAAAGCCACCAACAATTTGGAACCACAAAACAGTTTAATACGAGTTTGGGCAAAGATTGGCATTTTGTTTTTAATATGTCTGAGGGGTTTTTTCAGGGGGCGGGAAAGGAAGGGGCTGTTAGAATAAAGATTATTATCTGAACAAATTCATGCATAACTCATTACTGTGACCATAATCCAGAAAACATGTAAACGGAGAAGCAAGTCAGTGAATGTGAAAAGTCTTTAAATGACAAAATATACAATAAATTTTATTTTGGGGAAGAGGTTATGCAGCATAAAGCAAAAGTGCTAGCATATGGTCTTCTCTTTGGCATTCAATATATGCACACATGCATACCACGGATCTAGCTGCTAGATCATTAGGTCTTCAGCCATGCAAAAAAAACAAAACAAAACAAGCCTCTTACTCCAGGTCTTGCAGCAAATTATCTCTCTAACAATGTGTCATACATAGAATATACAAAAGAGATCAGCAGTAGCGACTGGAAAAAATAATTTTGGGTTTCTCTCCCTCCTGCCATCTTTCAACATAAGCTATATTATCATGTGTATAAAAAGGTATCAAGTGATGCTCCGTTTGTTTCTCCTTGTGAGTTTTTCAATGTGATCTAAGGTCTGCATGGTACTCTCATTTGCTTTTATTGGATCAGATCCTCAGCTGGTAAAAGATGGCATAGCTTCTTTGATATTAATGAAGCTATGCTGATTTCCACTAAGTGATGGCTGGATTGAAGTTCTTTTTAATATACTGTAGTTATAATCAAGAAAATATACTGTAGTTTAGCCACATCCACATCTGACTCCCACTTTGTTTTATGTAATCTATAACTTAGGGCTTGTCTACATAGAGCAGCAATGCACACTACAAGGTGGGAGAGGTGATTTCTAAAGCTCACTAATGTGTTGCACATTAATTGGTTCATGTACACCTGCTGGTGCATTCCCTAGTGAGCTTTAACATAGTACTGTTTCAAACAGCACTACATTAAAGCACACCAGGGAACCTTTAGTGCGCACCAGCAGATTCTACATGGACCAATTAATGTGCAACACGTTAGTGCATGTAAGAAATCACACACCCCAGAGGGCTTATTATCCTATGTAGACAAGCCCTTATCACCTTCAATAATAAGTTAATGTGCAAAATACATTAATAATTGGCAAAAAAATAACTATACAATTCTACTTCAGCCAAACAGTTTACCTGGAGTTACTGGGGAGAAAAAGAGATTGGCATTTAAATAGTAAAATAATGGTTGTTTATAATCTTTGGCCTGTAACTGAAAGATAATAGTTTTAAATTGCATTTAAATAAAGTAAATCTCTCAGTGTAAAAGGCTTTTTTTTTTAATAGTTCCCATAAACCAGAAAGAGATTAAAGTGTAGACCGTGTAAGGAGGACAGGGGGATAAATCAACCAAACAAGATGATCCCCCTGCCCCCCCCCAAAAAAACAAACAAAAAACAACCACACTCCTTTGCAAATGTTTACTTAGATATCTTCACAACTTCTGGGTCCTACATAAAAGTATCTTCACTAGCTGCAGGTTCCTGCTGCTAGAGTGTCAGCTTTAAGTCAGCTGGTAAAGCCCTTACCTGTGAATACTGGACTCACAAGCCTTAGAGAGAATGCTGATTTCCTGGTCTTGGAAAGTGCTGAGTGCTGGCTGGGAGATGCTGAACAGCCTCAGCTCCTTAGTCCAAGTCCTCTAGTCTTGGGTACCTTTATTTCAGAGTGTCTAACATGAGACAGTGTGGCCTAATGCCAACTGGATGCCCCAGCACTTCTGGAAAAATTAAGCCTCCAGTATTTCAAAAGAGCTATCCCAAAATTCAGGCACACAAAGTCAGAGGACATTTTTGAAAATAGAATTCCAGCTGCTCAGTTTTCCTTATGGCTACACTGTGGCTTTTAAGCCAAAGGCCTGCATAAAGGGTGGCATGGAATCAGACAGGTAGGCGGAGAGATAGCTCAGTGGTTTGAGCATTGGCCTGCTAAACCCAGGCTTGTCAGTTCAATCCTTGAGGGGGACATTTAGGGATCAAGGCAAAAATTGCGGACAGCTCTTGCTTTGAGCAGGGGGTTGGACTAGATGACTTCCTGGGGTCCCTTCCAACCCTGATATTCTAGGTGTCAGAAGTCAGGCAGGTGTGATCTCTCCCATGTGCATCGGTGTGTGGTCACAATACTCCTCCTCCTGGTATGCTGACTCCAGCCTGCAAGCCAGTGAGGAGGATGGGAGAGCAGCAATGCCATGACATATCCCCCTTCACTACTCTTCCCCCCAGTCCTCTTTTCAGCTACCTGCTCCATACGGACAGCAGGAGTGAACAGTTCCTGTGGCCTGTAAAAATACTGCTTCCATAGGAAGCTCTTGTGCTATCATAAAAGTAGGAAAGATTTCTTGCCTCCTCCTCTATCCCTTCACCGCCACACAAGGGCTGCTTACAACCTGAGATTCTGTAGAAACCAGGAGGTTTTTTTCCAAAAGGATCTTAAGGCCTTGACCAATGTAGGTTTCTTGTGCCCATGGATTTCCATCGTCCCTGCACTCAGTTAAGAACACAAAGGATATTGGGTCCATACTTTCCCCTCATTCATGCCGGCACGATTAGGTAGTAATGGAGAACAGAACAGGGACCAGTGACTCAAAGACAGCAGAAAAGACAACAGGGAATCTCATATCTTTGAACTACCTCTGAGGAGGCAAAAAACTGTGGCAAAGGTGTTAGGTTTCTAAGCTACGTGACCTGTAGGGCAGTCTTCTCTAGTAGCAATATTTCCAGTAAGGTTTATTTCATAATGTTTTAATTTAGTATTTCTGGCATTTCATCCAGCACTGTTTAAAGGACTAAAACAAACAAAAACAAAAACGAGGGGTGAGGGAGAGGGGAGCATATTCCAAACCCATGAATAAAAGCAACCAATTTTTTTAACTCTTGGAATCTCTACACCTTTGCTCAGCCCATAACTTGACTAGTGGTTACTAATGCAAGGTTCTGGGCAGAAAATGTGCATCTCAGTAATCGATATTAAGCACATTTTAAAGATAAATAATTCTATGTAAAGTAATTTTAAAATAAGGTGTATATAATCAGTTATTGTATAGTCTTAAAATAACAGAATGTCAGAATTCAATTTGGTATTACATTATCTTAAAATGCAAGAATCTTTATATTAGAGAATTGATTCCATAAAACTATATTCTATTTATTAATATATATAACCATAAAATAATTCACAGTAATGCAATTAATGATTTAGTATCACATGTATACTTTCAAAGGAAACGTACACATGAAGAATGCAATTTAGCTGCATTACAAAAAGCCTGGCATGGATCTACCTTAATTGGAGTGATATCATCAAACTGGGCTAGATACTTGGTATGAACATCCCATAATGGATCATATCCTCATCTGGTGTAAATCTGTTTCAATGAGGATCTGGCACAATGAATTTTACCTGGCATTCTCCTCTTAATTGTATCATATTTGCCTCAGAACAGTCACCACCTGAAATGACAATTCAGCCTGAAAAAGTTTGTAGCCATTAAAGACAATTTTTGTCCTCAAATATATACCCACAAGTCTCCCATGAAGTCAGAGGAAGTCGCAGGTATGCATCTGAAGACTGAATGTGGCCCAACATTGTGAAGATATCACATACAAATATCAAAGACTGAGAGAAGAGACTTCTGGAAAGTGCATCTTCTCTCATGTCTTACAAACTGATTAAAACAAGGCAAAAATAAAGGAAAATGGAATCTTTTAGTACTTGGGTTGGGTTGACTGTAACAAAAGGGCATGTTATAGGCTGATTAATAAAATACATTCTGATGTAAAGGTTAGAGAGCTTGATGTACATGTCTTAAAAACTGATATAATTAGAAAGTGGGTCCCTCAAATTAAAATAGCAATAGCTTGGCAGATTTGTGATATTTTAGTCAATAGTAAACTGATAAGAGGCAGTAAGTGTTATGAAGGCATATCAATCAAGTATAGTGTTCCCACATGTCCTCAACTGACCAATATTTCCTTCCAAGAAAAAAAAAAGTATTTTTGTCATTAAAAACAGTAACAATATTTTATCTGGTTTTATCATAGAAAGATGCCAAAGTGGTTTTGAAACTACTTTTAAAACTTGTCACTATTAAATGCATTCCTGAATGCTACCTAATTTCTGATAGATCACTTTTCTGGAGTCTATAGCCTGCATTGGAAAACTAACCTGATGGGGTTTTTCCTGAGTCTGTCTTAGTGTTGGAAGAGCACCCACATCCGTGATCCTAAACAGAATTTGACAATTCTGCAAATGGAAAACAAACGACAGTCAAAGAACTGAACTTAATACTTTGGTAGGTCACAGAATCTAGCTGTTCTTCACCTGTTTACACTGACTTCAGTGAGACTATTCTCATGCTTTAAGTTAAGTATGAGCGTAAGTGCTTTGTTGAATCAAGGTTGTGTGCTCCATTCCCTTACAGAGAGCAAAATTAGGCTCTCTTCTGCCCACATCTACTTATGCAGCACAGAAAGTCATACAAATTGAGGCCAAGATTAGCACCTAAAGAAGGTCACAGCAGAAGATGGAGGGAACACGAGATTCAGGGGATAGAGGAAGGACATGGAATGGGGACTTGAGACAGGGGGTATAGAAAGGTCCTTCCTTGGTCTGATATGGAGAGTATGCAGTGCTCCAGCAAGAGTGTATGGTGGGGAGGAAGGTGACAACAAATGATGAATTATGTATCAGAGAGGAACTTGGTGGACCCCATAACTGTCCCTTTCCACACTACCTACTTTTAAAAATAAAAATGTAGAATTTTTGTAAAGAAAGTCACATCGATGTTTGGGTGTTATCTGGATTCCACTAGAACACACTTTAAACCTGAACTTTTTTAAACCCATATTTTTTTGTTTGAAAGTATGGAGTGATTTACTTTTGCATGAAGTTCTACAGCCACCTTACTATACTCATTTCCTCTGACCTCACGTAACACTACTGAGAAGTTACCCTACAACATAGGCATTCCACTGAATGCCTACCTTTAAAAATTTCCCTTTCATTCCCTCAAATTACATAACTGACTCCTACATTTGGAGCCCAATCCTATATTCCTTGTGCACACACAAAGAGCTCTGGTTCCTTAATTGGGCCTTACAACTGAAAATTCATTTGACACAACTGTGATTTTGTAAATGTCTGCAGAGCCAGAAGAGACGTGTGAGATGAGTAATACATTAAAAATTAGAACTAGAGGAAGATTTTTAAAAAAGCTTCATATATGATTACCCCTCTAGGTACTATTATTTGAATTTAGGGTGCCGTATACTTACATTGCCCGGCATTGTGGTAAATAGTCTTTGAATAACACCAAGAGACAGTCTACTTGGGAGAGGGAGGAGACCTCCTTTGGGGGGAGGGGTCCTTTTACTTTAATAGGGCCAGCATCCAGTATAGTCTCTTCAAAAAAATCAGCCCTTTAGGCTACTTTCTTCAAAGACAAGGTTCCCAACACACATACAAAATCCCAAACAAAGTAAATAAATTTGGTGACCCTCTCTCTTAGGCAATAGATACTCTTTCTCCCTAGCGTAGCAGTTATCTTCTGGCTTCCCTCATTATCTGCTGCTGTAACTGGTTCCAGCTACCCTCCTTTCTCCCCCTTGAGTATATGAAGAAACTGCTCCTCTGAGTCCTAGATTCCCACTTTCTCCAAGAGAAACTGAGTGATCTGGGAACCAAGATCCAGATCCCCAAAGGAATTTAGGCACCTACTTCCATTGAAATCCATGGGAATTAGGCACCTAGATCTCTTTGAGGATCTTGCCTCAAGATGCCTAAGGTCTCCCCTTTATGACTAAAGTACCTGTACTACTCAATATCCCACTCCCTTTATAGCAATATCTCCTTTTGAGCCTTTAAGGAAATGGATATATGGATCAAAAATGTGAAATTTCTGGAAATGACTGATCCAGCATTTTAACTGTAAGCACCAGCTCTGCAAAGAGTTTTTGGTCATTTGCAAAGCGAGCAAAAATTTGTGTCTTCTCTGGACTCAAAGTTGGCACTTCTACCTCAAGTTATTATTACTACGACAAAACAAATATTTGCAGACAAAAAATTACCTTTTTTGTCTTAACAAACACCTTGTCTGAGTTTTTGCAAGTCCAAACAAGCATTCTCAGTAACAAACATGGCTCCAGTGAATTTGTCCAATATTTTTTACAAAATGGAAATGTAGCAGAAGTAGAAACTAATGCAGATACAGCAATGCTCTGCATTCCATGGCTTTTGGGAATAGGTGTGCGTTTGCCATTAGCATTTCATAAATCAAACACTTTTGCACTGTGTAAATTTGTGAATACTCACGTAACTGAGACAAACTAGGCCAGATTTTGCCATTCTTACTCATGCTGAGGATGTTCTACTCTATGAGTAGTCCGACTACATTCATAAGACTACATGCTGAATATTAGTTTAAGTTTGAATGTATCTTGCCCATACATGGCCAAGAAACGTTTCTTAAGTAAAAATTTAGTCCTTTAAATTCTGCCTTAAATGCTGTTGCCTGTTAGGTTTTCTTAAAAATATCTGAAAAACGTGTACAGTCCCCAAACCCAAATTTATCTTTAAAAATGTTAGAGAAATTCAAAATAGACTACTATATATCTTTCTGGACTAAAGACAATAGAATTTTAAGACTCCGTCTATCACTGCAATCTGATTGATCTTTTTTTGTGTGTTTGTGCAATGACATGGGGCTAAATCCACCACTGGCATCAGTGGGTGCCACTTCAGTGGAAGTGTGTCATCGTATGCCAATGGAATATTAGGCTCACATTGTTTGAGAGAAAAATGTTTTATAAAAAATAATAAAATCTGACGATGAGTCTTCTTAAAAATATTTTGACTAGAAACCTCTGAGAGAACAGAATGGAGAAGTTCCTTAGTGGCCTTTCAAAATAGCCACTATACTAAGGAACATCTGGATTCCTTGGTGCGGTTTCATTGTTTACCTTCTAATCTGTAGTGTATTAGACCTTTATGTGTTCATAAATGGCAGCAAAAGGCTGCCTTAAACAGAAATAGAGGATGAAGATAATTTTTTCCATTAACAATACATTTCCCTTTGGGGTCTGAGGTACATTACTGGTTTATTCCAGGAATGGAAACCTCAAATCAACTGCCTTTTATTTGTGAAACATAACTATTATAGCTCCTATCTGGAGATTTTTCTTTAAAAGAAAAATCTCAACTATTTTTGTGCACAAGTTACACAAAGAAACTATTTATAGACAAATATAAGCACAGGACTACCACAGATTATACTGAAAAGTGCACTCACATAAGCTATTTAGTTGACTGACAAAATCAGTAGAAAAAGCACACCTAAAACAATTACTAATAGCAGTTTTCTTCCAGTTCTATCCCTCTTCAGGGAAAAGTAGTCTGAAAGACCTACAACCTTGCTATTCCTCTTATTATGTCCTACTGAGAAAAGGTAGTGACCAGGAGATACATATTAAACTACTCTCAATAGTCATGTCAGGATCCTGGGCAAAGGCACACAGGACTGGGGCAGGAGCTTGGGATCCAGAACTGAAATCAGGGGTCAGAGTCATTACCAGGGTCAAGAGTCAAGCTGAAGGTCAAGCCACAGCCAGAGCCAGAAACAGTCAGGCATCAGGCCAAGAGTAAATACCAGGTATCCAGGTCTGTGTTGGAGTTCTAGGGGTCAACTGGGAGTCGGAATTCAGGTCAGTGAATGCTCAGGTCTTGGCATGCTCCATGGGCTTATATAGGGTCAAGGAGCCAATCAAGGATAGCTAAAACCATCGTCAGTCAAATGACTCAAGGCAGAACTTCCTGTAGCATTCAATTATTGCAGATTGTGGGTCACAGGGAGAAGCCCCCCCCCCCCCCCCCCGCCCCTTACAGCTGCTGATAAACAGCAGCGTGGGGATGTTAATTACCTGGAAGCCATGAAACCCTAGGTTCAAGTCCCACTGAGCTTTCCATTATGGAGTTGGTTGTATTCTTTTGTTAATCTTGTAGCAATCAAAGAGAGAAGGCTATTTATTTTATATATTTCTCAGTATTTTGATGTTAGCATACATGGAAGGACCATGATATCTTGGCTAAATCTTTCTCATCTTGGGAGTGTTTCCATTGACTTCAATGGGTGTTGAAGCAGGCTCCTTATTTGTGCGAGAATGTAATCCTATTTTCCTTGTTAATAGCACTGCTTACATAAGCTATGCATAGCAGGTTTTGACCTTGCTGTATACTTGCAATGTCTTTTTTCCCTGCAAATATGCATCGGAGAAATAGATCTGTAACTATTCCAAACAAAAAAATGCTAAGAGAATGTTGAAATCTTTTCCCTGGATGGGATTTTTCAAAGGTGTCTAAGTGACTTAGGTGCAAAAGATCCAGGGTCTTTCACTGGGACTTGAGCTAAATCATGCATATGTTTTTGAAAAATTCTATCCTTTATGAATTCTTATAATAATATTTTACCTTATACAGCGACTTTCATCTGAAGAGCTCAATGAACTCACTAATCTATCATCCCTCCAAATCCTGGAGGTAGTATGTGACACCCCTGATTTCTTCAAATGTGTCAATAGCTAATTCAGTTGAGAATTCAAGACACCACAGTTGCCTCTCAAAATGTATCTGTAGCATCATAACCCACACAAAAGTATATGTTATCCTAGAATCTTTCCAACAGTCTATGAACCAAGCAAACTGTAGCCACAGCAAGGCCAGAGCAGCCTATAGGGTTAGGTGAGACCATGAGTGATCCCACAAATAACATTTAATTTAAATATATAAACTTAAATTTAAGATATCACCAGAAAAATATGTATATATTATATTGATATATAGGATGCATATTTTATAAAGGCAACCAAATAATACCATAATGATAGATCCTCATTTGTTTAGAAATGGGGTTGTACAGGGTAGAAGGACAGAATTTGATTCAGTCTGATTTTCTGATTTACCTTTGGAAAAAAGAATTCTCTAACCTTTTTAAGTGCTTTCATCCTCACGGGTAGTTGAAAGAGCTTACAAGTCACAGCTGCAAATACATTATGAGAAATGTTTGCATTATAACTATGATTTTAACTCCCTTCTAATTTTCTCGAAAAATTATTTTACTACATAGCTTCTCAAAGATAGCCCCTACTCAGAAGAGAATGTTTTGGAAAAATCTGAGGTTAATTGGACAAGATGTTTGAATTAGGATACATTTCAAAAATTGTGGCATTTAATTTTTTTAAAATTATTCTAGCTTCTTGTCAATTTATATTCAGCATAGAATTATAGAAATGTAGAGCTGGAAGGAACCTCGAGAGATCATCTAGTCTATCCTCCTGAGGAAGGATTAAGTATACCTACACCACTCCTGATAGGTGTTTGTCTCACCGGTTCTTAAAAACCTCCAAAGAGAGAGATTCCAAACCTCCCGTAATCTTTTCCAGTGCTTAGGTATCCTTTAGTGTAGCCCATAACACTAGTTTTAGCATTTTATTTTACTTAGCAGTAATACAAGGAACCTACAGGCCTGTAAAATATTAGCTTAAGCTGTTAGCATATGGCATAAATTAGTATAAAGGTTTGAGACCTATGACCTTTGGCATAGAAAAATGGCCTGACAGTTTCCCTGAGTTTGGGGGAACTGGGAATAGCATGCTTAAGGGGAAAGTTTGTACATAATAATACCAGGTAACCACAGGGACCTTGAACTGCTACTAAGTTTGCATATTTTAGGATAGACCACTGGCAGCTGCTTAACCACAAACTTGCTTTGGGAACAAATTGACGTATATGGTAATAATATAAAAGCATTAATATACTAACCAGTAGGATAAAAGCCACCCCAAAATTATTAGAGTGAGGCAATTAGACAGGGACAAGGGAGGCTGGGCATTCAAATGAATATTTATGACAGGCCCTAGGTCCTATAGGGCAGCCCACCATGTAAGGTGTGTTTGTGCGTGTGCAGATTGGCATTGTTGGGTCCAACTGGATCCATACCATAGGACTTGTTTGACATGCCAAGGCTAGAGCAGGTTCTTTGTCTTTCATTATCAGATCCCCAGAGAAGTGTTTGGGTATATATGCAAGAATGGTACAATAACATTAACTTTGTACTTTTTAAAATCTTTTTATGTGGTTTGGAGCTTTTGTGTTTTTACTAATTGTGTTAATAAAAGTAGTGAAAGCTTTGCTTTGGCCTCAGTGTAAGTGTCCTCTGTGTGCATACAGGATTCCCAACCAGATACTGAAATCAATAACCTTGATTGTGTTGGGCCTGATTCTAGGATTAAAACCTTACAATCCCTCTGCTCTTTAAATTAGTATTAATTGGAAGTCGGTAACCATCAATAACCACTAAAGAACTGGGCTACAATAATTAGAAAGCTTTTCCTAATATCTAATCTAAATCTACCTTGCTGCAAACTAAGCCAATTACATCTTGTCCTACTCTTGGTAGAAATGGAGAACAATTGATCACCATCCACCTCATAAGAACCTTTCATAAATCTGAAGACTGTTATCATGTCGCCCCTCAGCCTTCTCTTCTCTAAGCTAACCAGGCCTAATTCTTTCAACTTTTCCTCATAGGTCAGGTTTTCTAAACCTCTTATAATTTTTGTTGCTCTCTTGTGGACTCTCTCCAGTTTGTTTATAACTTTCTTAAATTGTGATGCCTGAAACTGCACACAGTACTCCAGCTGAGGCCCCACTAGTGTAAGAATTACAACACACAGGAGTAAGAGCATAAAACTATTTTGGAATGATAAAGCCTTATGCTGCAAGATGATCTCCATAAGTGATATAACTTCATGGTCAAGTAGGGTTGCCAACACTCCCATTTCGCCAAGAGTCTCCTGGAATCAGGCTCAATCTCCCGTAGGCTGCTGAAGCCAAACTGGGAGATTTTAGGCCTCTAAAAGTCTGGTGGTGTAGTGGGGCTAAGGTAGGGCCCTGGCTCCGCCCTACTCCTGGAAGTGGCCAGCGTGTCCCTGCGGCCCCTGGGGTGTGGTCAGGGGATCTCTGTATGCTACCCATGCCTCAACTCCACAGTTCCCATTGGTCGGGAACTGCAGCCAATGGGAGGAGCGGGGGCGGTGCCTGTGGGCCCAGGCAGTGCGCAGAGCCCCCTGCCCCCTAGGGGCTGCAAGGACATGCTGGCTGCTTCCAAGAGCGACATGGGGCCACGGCAGGCAGGGAGCCTGCCTTAGCCCCACTGTGCCGCCTACTGGGAGCTATCTGAGGTAAGCGCTGCCCGGCCGCATCCCTCACAGCCTCCCACTCCCAAACCTCCTACCCCAGCCCTGATACCCCTCCAGCACCCAAATTCCCTCCCAGAGCCTGCACTCCAACCCCCTGCCCCTGCCCGGAGCCCACTCCTGCACCCAAACTCCATCCCAGAGCCTGCAGTCCCTCATGCACCCCAATCCTCTGTCCCAGCCCTAAGCCCCCTCCTGGAGCCTGCACCTTGCACCCCCTCTCACACCCCAACCCCCTGCCCCAGGACTAAGCACCCTCCAGCACCCAAACTCCCTCCCTGCACCCCCTCCTCCACCCCACCCCTACCCGAGGCCCCAGCCTAGAGCCCGCTCCGCCTCCCACATCCCAACCCCCTTCCCCAGCCCCCAGTGAAAGTGAGGGTTGGGGAGAGCAAGTGATGGAGGGAATGGGGATGGAGTGAGCAGGGCGGGGCCTCAGGGAAGGGGCGGGGCAAGGGTGTTTGAGTTTGCATGATTAGAAAGTTGGCAACCCTATGGTCAAGTCTGGCAAATGTTACAAGTGTCATGCCTATTAACCAAACCTTTAACTAAGGCTACATCTACACTACAGTGGGGATTGATGCTCTGAGATCGATCCACCGGTGGTCAATTTAGAGGGTCTAATGAAGACCCACCAATTCGACAGCAGATTGCTCTCCAGTCAACACCTGTACTCTACCCTCGATGAGAAGAGTAAGGTAAGTCGACGGGAGATTTTCTCCCATTAACCCTGCCACGGTGTAGACCCTGCAGTAACTTAACCTAAGGTATGTCGACTCCAGCTATGTCATTTACATAGCTGGAGTTGCGTAGCGTAGGTCAACTTACCGTGGTAGTGTAGACATAGCCTAAGAAAAGTTTCTAGTCCTTTCATTTAATGAAGACAGCCTTCAAAGCATAAACTGGTCAGTAGGATCCTAAGTGTGGTACAGTAATTCCTCACAAGAATTTCTAGGAGAAATCACAACCCCACCAACTGCACTTTCTCCTATTCCCCTCCCCACCGGCATCCATTAGAATTCTTTCACAAGAATCTAGCAGCAGTCACGCTCTCGCTCTCTCTCTCTCTCACACACACACGACAGCAACAGCAGAATCTTCACCCCTTGCCATCTCCCTTGGATCCCTGATTTCTTCATCAGCAGTTCCCCCCACAACAGTAATGAGAATCTGGTGGCCTGCACCTGTATCTGAACCACCACTTTCTTTCCATGAACTTCTCATAAATAAGAACACAATCAAATGTTCATTATAAAGTGCATAAAGGGGTTGGAAATCTGTCAAAGCCAACCGGCAGGTTTTGTTTGCGAGGACATTTGTGAATGCTTTTCATTTGCTGTATTTAACTCTGCACTTATTACTTTTTTTTTTTTTAAGGTTTCTCGGTATAAATTCTTCTCTGCTTCTAATATGATGTTCTCAAATAGCTTCCAAGCTCGTTCAATGGTTTAAGCTTTTTACTTTGCCCTTCAGCCTGCTCTTTGACAATTGCTTTACAGCTTTTAAAATCTGCCCTTTCGAAGTTCACCCTCACAGTGCTATCCTTTTGTAAAAATCAGAACCTTTATGCTTAACATCCCAGCCAAATCTTCAAGCTGGTGTAAATGTGGCTTCATTGACTGCAATAGAGCTAGGTCAATTTATACCAGCAGACGGGTTGGCCCCATATCTTTGTGTTTCATTGCAGCATTTCCTAGATTTATAGCAAATGAATTGAAATCTTCTCAAGTTTCAATAATGGCCTCAGAGTACCCTCCTTCCTCCTACTCTACTTTTTTTTGGGGGGGGGGGCAGTCAAGTCCTCTACTCAAGAGTTTGACGCCTGGAGACAGAGAAACTTGCTCTGCATGGGGTAATGCTGCTGTTCTGGGATACAGCTCAGAGCCTTAATTCTGACAGCAAAGAACAGAACACATTAGGAGTGTATCTCATGGCTCCTGCTTGCCTTTTTGGCAAGAGTTTGCTCCTCCAAGCCAGCAGGCGTTTAATGCTATTAAATTTACAGGTAATGAAAGCTGTTGAATTTTAAAACATCTGGGTAACATAAATTATCAGAACCCCTTTTCAGTCTAGGGCTGTAAAGTGATTTTGAAATCTGCAGAAAAGCATGAGTAACCTGGATAAGAATGTGTTTATTTCTGAACATGTGCCCATGTGATGGTGGGATACCACTAATATCCTCATGCTTGTGACTATAATGCCCATAGCTTCTGAATCCGGAAATACCAAGAAGGCCTTCAGAAGCCAGATCTCCCCAGCATTCACCATGCAATGGGTTCCATGTGGATCATATAGTCAGTCATACAGAAAAGCAATTTCTTTTTCACACGGTTGCTGCAACCCATCATGTCTGTTGCTGCTCAGGTTGATGGGTGCCACTCGGGTTGCTCCTGTGTGCAACATCAGATGTAAGGAGTCACACGGTGGCTAGAAAGAAATCACAAACCCGCAGAGTTCATTGGCTTTCACAAGAATGGGCCAGTTATGTGTAGCAACTACTGAACCATGTGAAAGGCTGAGAGAAGACTACAAAGTACTTGGAAAGATGTTTCATGCTTCAGTTCAGCTGACATTTTCTAATTTGGGTTTCTTAAATCTGGATACGGATACTGAGCAGCCAGAGACCAATGGAAATCAAAACGGAAGGTGTTATTATCAATGGGAACTGCAGGTGTTGGGCCCCTCTGAAAATCAGGACACTAATGTAGGCACCTACCTATAGGAACCCAAGTTGAAAAATTGTGGCCATTACTCTTAAATGAGTTTTCTGCTATTTTTTAAATTAACAGATAAGAACTCACTGATCACAGGGGACTCTTTTACATAAGCCACAGTGCAAGCCCTGTTCTCTTTAGCACACTCCAGAATTGGTATATTGGAGTATGGGTTCTTTTTTCCTCCAGTGGTACTGTCATGATTTTGTTATTTGTATTACGGTAGTGCCAAGAGTCCCCATCTGAGATTGGGGCCTCAGTGTGCTAGGCACTGTACATACACAGAGTAAGAGACAGTTCCTGCCCTGAAGACTTTAAAATCTAGACAAGACAGACAAAAGGGGTAAGGGAAACAGGCACAGATGAAGTAATTTGCCCAGTCCAGTGCCCTGTCCACTAAAACTAGGCCTCTCTGTTTTCTCCTATGACTATTTCTGCTACAACTTTCTCCTCCTCCATCAAGATTTGCAACATCAGGATATGATTATTTCTGTGAAGAATTTATAATAAGTAAATTTAGCACATGAAATAAAATACTTCATTGACTTTATCCATTTCATTAACAGTTATAACCATCAATGAGGGCAGCGGATTTTGAGAAAAATACTTTTTCATAAATTCTTTGAGGAGCAGTTATTTTAAGTTTTCCCATTCTAAAGTGGTTTTGTGTAAACTAAAAATAAATAATTCCATCACAGGTGTTCTGAGATGTCTTTGCAAAGCTAAGATAGTAAGGACGTAGGAGAAGGAAAAGAGAGGGCACAATTATGTTATATGATAACATAACATGATTTGCAGTATGTAACATTTTCATTAACTCTAAGTTCTGCATGTATAACTAAAGTATTTTCTCAATAGAGATGGAACTGAACCAACAACCTAGATCTGAACACTACTAAATTTTGGTGAAGTTCAGATGTGGATCGAAACTTGGCATCTGACCCCGACCTTTAGTATAGACTGAATTTCTTTAGAAAGAATTAGTCTGGAATAATGTGATTAAACACAGCTCTTTCATGAAGATGGAATATGGAGTCTTCAGCACCAGGGACCATGAAACACATGTGCCATTCTCTGCCAAGAGACACAGTAAAGGAAAAGTATAATTAGACACCTGATTCAGTACTCCATATTTGGGCAAAGCATCCATTAACACCAAGGGGAGCTGTGTCCAAGTAGAGGGCTTCAGGATTGGGGCTTTGAGCATTGCACCTTGAGCAATCCCTATCATATCACAAACACTGTTTCACCTCCCTATAGAAAGGCTACTGCCTTTCAGTACCAATTATGGCTGAGATCTTCAAACACCTAAGGTACTAGGATGCCTAGCAGCAAAATCCCTTAGGCAGCTTTGAAAATCTCAGCCTCAGTCTCCCCAGATAACCATGCCTTAAAAATAAAGAGGCAAATTCTGCCCACATTACTGCAGCTATAGGACATCTGGGTGGGACAATTCCTTCCCATCTTGCCCTCAGGACCTCCCACAGCACAGCATGGTTACTCAAGTTGTGCATAGATGGCATGATTTGGCGCTCTCAGTTTTCTGTGGTGGAATTCTAACTTACGGTGATTGTTTCTTTTCTACATCTGTTGAATTATTGGAAATTCTCTCTGCCACTATCTCCCCTTCACCAGATCCCACATACTGTATTGGGTATGTTATTTCTGCAGCCCATTTAAACACAGGCTTTGTAATAAAAAGCTGTGACTTTTCCCCATGTACGGGAGAAGAGATTGTATAAATTGTTTTATAATCAATGGTAGATGATCTATAATCAGTTTTCCAATGGATTGCATTCTTTCTCTCACACCCCTGCCCCACTTACACAATTTCATTGTGTGACAAACATTGACATTTTCATGCATTTTTCAAAATTTCACAAATATTTTAGCAATTGTGATTTTTGGTGGAAGTTCACATTATAACATTCAAAATCTTCACAAACAAGGGTGACTCTTCCTTTCCCTTCCCTCTCTGCATATGGAATTTCATTACTGAACACCAAAGCTGAACTGTACAGGATGAGTTGATTTACATGATTACACACTGGTACTATGGCATTTCTAAGTGGTTTTTACGGTTGAGCCTTGTCTTCACAATCTCATAAATGATATCCAATTCCAAACACGATACGGACAAGAAAACTGCTTAACTAACTGGTTTGGAGATGTGTATTTCTTATTCCTATTAATAAAATAATAATAAAATAAAATAGAAGAATAATAATATAGAATGAGGATAAGCACACACAACTTTTGCAATCCCCAATTGCTTTGGAGAACCATATATATTACTTAAGAAGCTTGCTCCACTACAGAGTTAAACTCTCCTGTGCTCACTCTGCCTGGAGTTCTTCTGTGCTCAAAACTGGGCTTCTAAGGTAGCTCTGTATGTATATTTTGCTGGTACTAAGCATGAGGATATTCCACTCCAGTCAACTTAATCGGTCAGCTGGTGTTACGTATGACTTGGACTGGTCTTTTCAGTCAAAACTTTTGCTCAGTGAAAAATTGGATTTTGAACAAAATGAAAATTGACATAGAAACTGTCTGTTTGCATCCAAAAAAACAAAATCCAAGCACCCAAAAAGTTTACAGCTGAAAACTGAAACATTTGGGGTTTTTTATCCCAATAAAAAGGCAAAATTTCCCATGAGAAAAAACAAAGAAACAAAAACACATTTTCCAGCCAGCTCTACCTATGACTTTCACACATCAAAATCTTTTTTTTTTCTGACAGGTTTCAGAGTAACAGCCGTGTTAGTCTGTATTCGTAAAAAGAAAAGGAGTACTTGTGGCACCTTAGAGACTAACCAGTTTATTTGAGCATGAGCTTTCGTGAGCTACAGCTCACTTCATCGGATGCATAGCATATCGTGGAAACTGCAGAAGACGATATGCTATGCATCCGATGAAGTGAGCTGTAGCTCACGAAAGCTCATGCTCAAATAAACTGGTTAGTCTCTAAGGTGCCACAAGTACTCCTTTTTTTTTTTTTTCTGATTTCGAAAGAGACTAATTCAAGAGTTTGTATTCATTAATAGTTCCTGCAGCCACTGGTTAATACCTGACACTAGGTTAATACTTTTTAAAATATCTATTAATACTTTTAAATCCCAAAACTGATTCTTCTCAACCCATTTGAAAAGAATCAAGCTAAAGAAGAGAACCTATGGGAATGCGCATGCAGTCCAAACTGCTCTGCTCATAAAAGAGCTTCTCTCTGTTCAGGATCGAAGGGATCTCTTTTAAATTAATCTCAAGGATTTGGCTTCATAGACTATTTCTGGAACTCAGTAAATATTTTCTTCCGTAGACACTGATAGGAGTTTTTCCGTTGAAAACACTGTATGTCCAGGGTATACAGCTTTACATGCAAATTGTTCCAGATTTTCACTGATGAAAGAGCAGAAGTTGGCCCTACATTTTTTAAACAATAAGGTAATACGTAATGGAAAATGGGGGAGGAAGAGTGGTCCTCTCTGACCTTTGTAAATACACAATCACAGTCAAAGACTAAAGAGGAAATAGTCAGGCCAGGGAACATTGACCGTAGTGGCAGAAGAAACCAGGAAATACAACCCCCAGGACGCACCACAGTGACTCAGGCAGCTGCCGATCAACATCAACCAGATATTAAATGTTTCAATTTTCCTGGCAGAAATTCTGCCAAAACTGATCTTTCCCCACACAAAAAAATGCAGCTTTGACAAAACCTCATTTTCCAATGGAAAAATGTCAATTGGTTTTTAACCACCCTAATTGTGAGCCCTTCAGGGCAGGGACTGTCTTTATTTATACAGTGCCTAGTATGGGGCCCTAATATCTGTTTGGAGTTCCTGGGCATTGCCTTTAATAAAAATAATGAAACATATTAATTGTTTGTATCTTGGGTGTTGTAGGTCTGGATCTCTTATCTGTGTTTTCCAGATATGGAGGTATGAGTTGCGTAGACCCCTGGAAAGTTGCATAAGCGTTCCAAATAATATAATAATTAAAAAAAAACATTGGGAGGCACAATATAGCTGCTGACATCCTTTGCTCCTCAGACCATATTCCTACCCTGCACAGTTAATTATATTGTTCTTTGAAGCCAAATCCAGTGGAAAGTTCAGATATGCATTTATCACAACCATGGAAAGTGGATTTCTGTTTCTTTTCCTTTTCCTTTGTGCAAAGTCATTACCAAACATATTGACTTGGAACCCTGGGGATTTGGAAGCAGCCAGATTTGGAACAAGAATAAAAATACCAGGATTTTTCAGTTATAAAAAGAGTGAATTAGGGATACTAGAAAAAAGAGTCAAAAGCGAGCATGGGGTTGAGATTGAGAACTTTATATTTAAAAGGAATTTATTTTGTGTAATTAATTTATTTGGAAGATTTTTTAAGAGAATCACTTAAAATGCTAAAAGTTGGATCTCCTTTGTCCATATGAAGGAAGGTCCAATGAAGCGCAATATGGATCCCCCACTGCAGAGGATGGTAAAACTCCTACTTACTTTTAGGGTTGGATACCCATACTGGTATATAAGTGAGTGGGGTGGGAAGATACAAAAACAATCAACACAGAACTATTAAAACTTTTTTTTAATCCAAGCATTTCTTGATCCTAACATTTGACTGATCACAGATACTTTGTAAAGCGAATTGAGCATTATGGTAGTTGTTAACAGTGGCTTGGTCTCTGTTGCTAATGGTCATAACATAGTGTTTCTTTCTTTTTTTCTGACTGCTACCTTAGTTGTAAAGCAGGAGGAGTTGCTGACCGTTCCAACTCACAAGTCAGTCAGCAGTTTGTCTTAAAGGATTGATCAAAGTTCATATTTTCAGTAACATAATGCCTCCAGAGAGATACCCCACTTCTCACTATTCAAAATATTCGACAGGCAGCTGGAAATATCAGCAATTATCTTTTAGCTATTCCTTACCCAGTAATCTCCTTGAAAAAACAACAACCTGGACCCAGTTATTTTAATGATGCTTCTGTTAATGCATGGTGCTGGATATCTATATTGCTACATTTCAAGTACCATCCAAGTGTTTCATAATCAACTTTTCTAGCTCATAGGAGATACAAAATTCAATCAAATTCAGGCTTACGTGGAGGGAAGCTATGTTTAAACATCATTCCCTGCCTGCAGAGTATAATACTTTTTAAATGCTCATTTGACACATAGAAATACATTTCACTACCCATAAACACAGTAACTGTATGTATAAGAGAACAGGTAAATTAAACTATCTAAATGAACTGCACTGAACAACAGGAGGGGAAGACAACTAAATTTAAATCTGTTACAGTTGAGGTTCTTTATATCAAATGTTTAAAAAAAAATCCAAAAACCTCTGAAATATTTATGTTCAGAAATCTTGCTAAAAAAACTTTCACAATTCTTGATTCTGGCAGTTCCTGCTGTAATAATGATGTGGACACATTCTGACCCCCGATAGATCTCATTGCAGGATCAGGGCCCAACTTGCCCACTCGGCTCTTAGCTGCTATGAGTGGACCCAGGTTCTCTGAAGTATCGTTCTTCTTTAATAAAAAGCTACATCATATTAGTTTATTTGCTTCAGGCAGCTCTAAGTATGTTTGTGTCAATGTAAATATCATGACCCAACACATCACGTTTGTTTTATTTTTGTGCATTTATTTCCATCAGGATTTTTTCTCTACTTTTTTTTTTTTTTATTGAGTGCACCAAGCACTAACAGTGGGAACCCTAAAATATCCCCTGTGGTACTAGAGTTGTGAAAAATGGAGATACCCGACTTACTGAATTATTTCCAAATACACTAGTTCTCTATGCATCTCTGGTATAAAGGGAAAAAAGTGAAACTTAATCATTAAAAGAAAACCTGTTTGGTTTGTTTGAAGTGTGAAGGTCTTATGTTATGTAGTTAGAAATTATACTTCCTTACATGTTTCTTAATCTGATGCATTCCCCCCCCCCTTGCTTTTAATTTGACATGCCAGTCAAAATTAACATTAGGGAAACCAGCAAACATAAACCTTGTAATTTATATGCCTTCACATCATACACCATAATAGCTCTCATCTTGGCAAAAGTTAGCAGGTTGTTCTTTGCTCTCAGGAGCAAATAGGATTCATTTGGGGTTTTAATGGAGTTTTATAGTTATAGTAACTCAGATTAAACTAAATCATTAATTATTCCTGAATTGCATGTAGGATGTATTCTTTTTTTCCCTTTGTTGACGTTATGACTCTGAAACTCACCCAAAGTGACAACTAGAAACCTGTATGTTGAATAACTGCTTGATGCACACTACCTGTGTAGAGAGGAACTTGAAGTTCTCTCTATCAGTGCATGCATGGGTGTATAATAGTAGGAAGAATACTCTAAAATAAACAGGCTGTGGGACTGAATGCTCTTCTGATTGCCCAGAGGGTTAAAAATTAGAACAGGAAGAGGACTCTCTGGTTAAGAAACAACTTCATCCAGTTATTCTCAGCAGGTATTTTAGTCTCCAATGTAAATACTACTACAGAGATGCTTTCAACACAGCAGATTTTATGAGCATTATGTTTCATAAACCACCACCACCACCCCGCAGCTGTAATGAGTGGGACTTCGTACCATGAATCCAATTATACAAGACAAAGAAGAGAAAAAGAACAAATAAAGATGACGAGTGTGGAGCATTTTCTATCACTTGGCCGATATGATATTAAGAATCTCCAAAATTATCCAAAATAGCTGTTCTTCAAATCACCAGGTTCTACCAGTATTTTAAGGTCTAATATCTCATTTCTAGCCCTGGCAGATAATGAGTACACTATATCCCTGGAAGTCCTCAAAGTCCTCATGTTTCTAGTGAGGTTTCCACCCCGCTGATCCACACAGCATGCACACATACACACTGGCTTACTTTTAAAGCTAAGCCTCCTTCTTAAAGTATGAAACAAAACTTAGTATAAGATTTCTCACGAGCTTGGCTTGTTTCTAGCACTTCTCCCTGCAAGGATCCTCTGACCCTGTCCCTAGTTCCCTCTGCCTTATAGGTATTCAGACCCCTTATATATCCCTCAGTTGGAGCTAACAGGACTCACCTAATCTAAAAAAGCAGCAGAAATATCTCTGCATGTCTGTGCAGGGTAGGCTGAGTCAGCCAAAAAGCCTTTTGTATCTTTATGAAGAGCCCCAGTATTGACAACATGTCATGGAGATTCGAGAAGTGGATCTAGCCCTGGCGGTTCATGAGATTCTGGGTCTCAACACTGCTACTGGGCCAGAGCAAAGATGTGCTGAAGTTTAGACCAGGGAAATTTTACATGCCTCTTTTATGTGACCTCCATCTGGGAAAAGAATAAAACTTTTGTTCATATTCTTTTTATGTACAATTTACTGGCTGTTTGAAAGCTGCTCAGATTGTTGAAATCTTGTTCAGTTGGTTGTCACTGTTTTGGTGTGTGACTTGCATATGTACACGTTATGTATAAAAGTTTGTGCTCTTGATCGAGAGCTATCAGGGTGAAAAACAGATAGGATAAATAGCTTTTTCACATTACATACCTGTCGTACATATTATATTCTAGCCCTACTGTAACTAGCTAGGGAGAAATAATGAAATGCTACACGGACATTTCTAGCAAGCTATATATTGTAGTATCTACCTATCCACCTGTTGTAGACTTATCTAGATGGATATACCTAGCAAGCTATAGATAGATAAGGGGTGGGGGAACATGCGAGTGCACAAACACACGCAAAACCTTCCTCTTATATTAGCTTCCAACCAAGAGCACAATTCACACACACAAACAGACCCTCAGAGAAACAGCAGTGAGCTGTAGGTAAATAAAATCCACCCATCATGCAAGCCAGCAGGTAGAAACAAGTGTCAGTGCCCCATCGCTTGATTTACTCCAGATGGACTAGCTGTAGGCTGGAATCACCTGCAAAACTGCATGATTACCACAACCAGTGCAATTTGTGAAACAAATCTATTAGTGTAACTTGGCAAAAAGAATAAAAAAATGTTCAGCTCACTGGCAGACTCAAGCATAATTACAGTGCCTCCCAAACTATAATGTGTTTCTATGTTGCAGCACGTTGTGATTGGGTCAGGCTGCCTGACATTTGCAAGGTGTTGTTGCTATTATAAAGAATGTTATCCAGAGGAAAGTGAGGCAACACAGCAAAAATTAATTACCACAACGTCTAACAAAGCAAAATACATTAAAAAGTGGTTGACTTGCATTTTGTTTACATCTAACTGGTTTCAAAGGAGAAACCAACCACTGTTAACCCTTTTAGATTCAGCAATGGTCAGCAAATTCATTCCACTTTGCTAAGACAAAATAAGAGCTATACTCTGCTCCCACCAACACATTTAGGTTCAATAACTAAGTTGTCCCCAACCTGGACCTAAGAAGGACGTTTGCAGTAGACCTATAAAAAAACCTAGGCTTATTCTAAAACTATCCAATATTTATTACCATATAAGTTTCGTTTTCTGTCTTTACATCTTTTGTGTCAAGAACCCCGCCACCATCTCTGTCTCATGACCTTGGTTTCACTTTTTACTCTTCTCTGTCCCTTCTCCTCACACACTGACAATCTCACTGGGTCTCTCACTATAAAATTTCCAAAATCCATCCATTACTTTCCCCCCAAAATGACATTTGTCCAATTTTTAATCAGGGAGGCTGATGCCTATTCCTTTCCAGGCTCCCTGACTCTCCGCTCCCCATTCCACTTCACAGCTTCAAAAGTTATCTGCTTTAAACATCCCTCTGAACATGTTCTACCCCTCTTAAAATCTATTCAATGAACTCCCTCTGACCTCCTGTAACAATTGAAGCTCCTCATATGCTCCCTGCATACCCTACCATAGCTTCCTCCTAACTCACTGCTCTTGTTTCCTTTTGCTCCTCCATCACATACCTACTTTGTTCAGTTCAAACTTCTCTGAGCACTCCCTTCACATCCTCCCTCTTTCATATACAAGCTTTCTTCCATGAGGACCCCTGAACAGAGAGCTCCCTTTCTGCGCCTGTTTGCAATCCCTCCTTCAAGGCCCTTCTCAAAAATGCTCTTCTTCAAGGCGGCTTATGTACCCCAGTATTCCCCTAATATAAAAAAGGAAAAAATGTGACGGGTACAGGTTGCTCAGCCTCCAGAGTCCCCTCCTGCACAGAGATTCATAAAGATCCATTCTCCTGCCTTAACATCTGTGTAAATTCACTAGGGGAGATTGCGTGAACAAACATGTCAGTAATACTGAGATGAATGCTAGCTCCACATCAGATGCAAACACCACCAGCTACCAGCTCCCTAAGGTCTTGGAGGAGAACAGCATCTGAAAGAAGGGCAGTAGACTGAAGCTGAAACTAGGAAACATGGATATACTGCTTGTGGGGAGAGGAAAGCACTCTGAAAAATGTGTGTTTTCCATATCATGGCTCTCTACAAGGCTGTCTGCCTTCAAATGGTTAATATAATCAGCACTGTTCGTGTTTACCTGGATTCCTCACTGTTTCTGAATGCCCCAATAACCAGATCTGGAAAAAATGGCAACCCCAGCTGTCCAGATCAGACTTGGCCACAGTAATCTATGCATCCATGACCTCCAGTGTTGATTACTGTAATGCACTGCGTCAAGGAATGAAACTGGCAGCCTTTATTCAGCTCCAGTGGGTTCAGAATACTTCTCTGGGAGCAAGGCTGCTGTGAATACATCACCCAGGTGGTCTGCTCTGTTCACTGGCTTCTCCTCAAATTCAAGACTTCTGTGGTCATCTTGAAAGCCTTCTGAGAAACCCCATTCCACCCACCCAAAACTGGAGAATGGTGAAGGCGGGAGAGAGACACACTGATCTTTTTGAGTTCACTTAAAAAATGTGTTGAGACACTCACATACCAGGGTATCTGTGGGCACAGTGTAAGCAGGTAGACAGACAGATTACGTAAGTAATAATAAACAACTCACTGAATTGCCTGGAACAAACAGAAAATGAAAACCAAGTGAATGCTTGTTACCTAATAATACGGTGAAAGCCACGATGCTCTGGCTTTGGAGGACTGCCTAGGGAAGAGAGCTGCAAAGACAAGGGCCCGTCTTCTTCTCCTAAAGAATATAATTGCAGGAACAACCAGCAACAATATCCCAAATTATCTTAATTGTGGCAATAAGGTATAAAATATTGTGAGTTTTCTGTGGCACCCAGGACCTTGTATATATGGGGAACAAAAATACTTGCTTCACACAGCTTCCTATGGACTGCATAAAGATCAGCATTTACAGCCCAGGTAACTGGTGTTTTCCTGGTTGCATTAAATGGAATTTCTCAGATAATCCTCCAACAAGTCTAGGCACCTAAAATGAAGCAATAGTCTACATTATGTCTATTCTGCACACAAAGGGGAAAAGAGAAGCTGGATGATAGGAAAAATGTCAAAAGAAAAAATTAAAAACTACAAGTTGTGGTGATTTAAGCCCCAGTGGAAAACATACATTTATTGGGAAGAATTCTCAGCAGTAATGCTGGAAATCTAACGTTTTCTAGTTCAATTACAACATCTGATCTTAGATATTGGTAAGAGGCTTGTTTCCCAGAACTTTGATACTCAATCAATATCATGCTAACTTGTGATGCATTAGTAGAAATAGTGCAGAAAGTGTCCTATTGTTATTAATAAATTGTTTCATAGCCTTCGAATATATTCTTTCAGATATATTTAGTCATTGTTTAAATTACTGTTTTATTGGAATAAAAACAAGCATGTTATGGGCTTTCATGAAGCTGCACTTTGAGTGGGAGCCAAGAGAATTCCAGTAATTCTAGCTGCACACCTGTGCTATTCCTATATTCACATTTGTGGTACTACAGACAGAGACAGGCAGGCTCATCTTGCATCTTGACTATTTATGAACACCTAGAACAAATGCAACCGGAAACATTGAGCCATATATTGAGCTAAATTCATCCCTCAGATGAATCCACTGAAATTTGGTCCAATTTGTTTAATTTTCCCTTTAAGTATATTTCTTAAACATGTAGCAGGAAGTCTCTAATCTGCAAACCTTGTAACTCACACAAAAATATCAATGGTTTCTCCTCAATTCTCAGCAAAGTTTTCAGATGCAAATTAAAATGTCTCACGTTACTTAGATGTCATTATTTTCACAAAATAATCTACACCACGTTTATTTGTAAATTATGATGTATCATAAAAATGTGCTTGTCAAAATTAAATGAGGAAAGGACATTTTTTTGAGATGCAGCATCCTTTTATTCATCAGTTATTTGGTAATTTGCAAAAATCAGTTTGTAGTTGTTATCCATGTCTTTAGGGCAAATAGTGAGATTCCACTATAAATACAAGGAAAAATAAGTGCTGAAAAAAATATAATGGAGTTCAATTTTATCATTAATTTAGCCTCTGAAGGTGGGCAGGTAATTGACAAACCTGACTTTGGTCATACACTGCTCTAGTACCTGAGCTAGCTCCATTAAAACTAGTTCAGTTATGTCTACACAGTGGAAATGCAGTCCCGTGGAATGGGACTCCTGTGCTGTGATTAAGTACACACTTACCTGTTTTGTTAAATAGGGGGCTAAATGAGCAATATTAGAGATGGGCCTGGGTGAAGTTTGCATCCTGATCTCAGTTTACTCAAAGCCTGGGGCTATTTTGTGCCAGTATTTTGGATTAGGTCCGTCTCTAGCTAACATAGAATCATAAAAAATTTGGGCTGGAAGGGACTTCAAGAGATTATCAAGTCAAGTCCAGCTCCTTTGGACTCAGTCTTGCCCCAGTTTATTGAAATGAATGGGAACAGTGCCATTTACTTCAATGGGAATAAGATCAAGGTCTTTATTTACTTAATCATCATTAGCTACATGGTACCATTATTAAACAAGGCCAAATAGCTCAGAGTGGTTTATGGGCAGCACACACAGTAGGGTTCCTTACAGCTGGTCCAAAAAGGGGCAGTATACCCTTGTGTTTCTGGACATCACAGATGTGCATATGCAGAGACAACCCAAGCCAGACACCTACTTACTGTTCAATTTAGTGCTGGCCAGTATTCTGGGGCAGCAGTTCCCTGCTTGGTATACCCAGAAAAGAGGAGGCTGAATTTAATCCTATTTATTTCTGGTCTCCCTTAACTACCTGCCTGTGTGCTTGTTTCTTTGCCTCCCTGCATTTCTTTTTTTGTGTTCAAAGGTAATGCTAATGAAAGGTGTTGGGATGAAAATCACAGAGACTGACATTTTCTTTTTATCCACTGCATAGGTACAACTGCAATACAAGTTTCCCCACTCCATCCAATTTGTCTCAATCCTGACTTGCAGGGACCACATCTTAGGTTAAAAGAGTGCCACATTTTCAAGGCATTTGATTTCAATGGGAGTTAGACACCTAGGAGTTTCTGAAAATCCTACTAAGCACCTATCTGCATCTTTAGGCACCTAAATACCTTTAAAAATCTGACCGCTAATTTGCAGGCCTATTCAAATCCTGGGGCTGTCTGCTGAGCCAGCAATATTGCAAATTACTGCCAATCGCAATAGAGGGCTTCCGTTTAGTTTTTTGTAATATGGTTAATTCTCAACTCAGGACTCAGGGCCTGGACCCTAGAACCCTCCTAGTGGGGAGGGTCAGAACCCGAGTCCTGCTATAACTCGGGTCCAAGCTATGTCATTTTGCAGAGTGGACGCAGCTCAAGCCACAAATCTGAGTCAGAAGGTCTTCATAGCACAGTATGGACAAGTTAGCACGGCTATGAGACCCAGGTCCAACAACTGTAAACCCAAATTTGCAATGCAGTGTGGACACTCAAGTGTGGGCGTGGAAACACTGAGTCCACAAGCCTGGGTCCCAGAGACTTGGATTTACAATCCAGTGTAGACATAGCACTAGATGTAAAAAGTTCCATATTCCTCCATTGCCTGTCTCTTACAGGTATTTGGTACTTGGCTGACTGTCATGGGGGAAGACACCCCATCACCCTGGGGGTGGGGCAAGGGCATGGTAGCCCCGCAGTTAAGTCAATAGGGCTCCTTTGGACTGCAGAGAAGTGTGGCCTAATGGCCAAAGTCAATAGGGCTCCTTGGACTGCAGAGAAGCATGACATAATGGCCAAAGTCAAAAGGGCTCCCCTTGGTGTCAGGGAGGCGTGGCCCAATGGCCAAAGTCAGTGGGATTCCCCTTGGTGTCAGGGAAGCATAGCTCAATGGCCTGAGTCAATAGGGGATCCCCTGGTGGCAGGGAAGCATGGCCCAATGGCCAAAGTCAACAGGACACACCTTGGCTGCAGGGAACCATGGCCTACTGGCCAAAGTCAATAGAAGGGGGGTTGGTGGGCCAGCCCCCAAGGAGGGGGGCAGCCACGTAGTGGGATCCGGCCCTCCATGCTCTACCAGGTCCCAGCCCAGGGCCCTGGTAGTGGCAAAAGGGTTTGCCATGAAGTCGGCAAGGAAACTGCTCTAAATACACCAACCGCTGCAGGGACACTGGCTAGTTCCTTCCTGGGCTACTTCCTACCTTGGCTCCTGCAGTTGAAGTCGGGGTGTCCTCAGAGTCTCCAGGCCAGTTGGGCAGCACGGTCCCTGGTGGCTGCCGCAATCTCCCTAGGGTGTCTGCCGGTACCTGTGTGCCTGTCTGGGTCTCAGCATCCCCCACTCTCGCAGCCTGGCCTTCGATGGGGCCAGAGAGGTGTGCCCTTCCTCCTTGGTGGCCAGCCCAGACTGAGCTAGGCTGCTCCCTTTTATACTGCAGCAGCAGTTGGAGCATGCCCAGTGGCGGTGGGGGGACTTTTGCTGCTAAGAGTGTTGCTTTAACCCCTTCTGCTCCAGTGTGGGGCAAGTACGCCCTGACATAGTGACACTAAGAGCTATGAAGCACTCCACTGCACATGCTGACATTTCTTTTGGGGGAAAAGGTCTCACAGTGTTTTACCAGTTGACTGATTAGAAGTGGGTGCTTTGTAATGAGTAAAGAAGACAATGGATCCAAATAGAAGATATTAATTTTAAGGATGTGTGATACAGCATGGCCAGAGGGCAGCAGGAGAGTGTTAGAAGGGAGCCTTGGGAAGAAAGTTTGCTATAGATTAATTAAAGCACCTGAAGCCAATTAAAGCACCTGAAGCCAATTAGAGCACCTGATGCCAGTCACCTGATAAAACCCCCCTGCTTCAATCAGACAAGGGAAGGAGTTGAAGCAGAGTGGATTGGTGTAGGAGCAGAGAGCAGTTTGGAGGGAAGCAGGGGAGAGTTTGAAGAAGTGCTGTGGTGGGCTAAGAAGACCAAGACCCGAGGTAAAGGAATGTCTGGTTTGTGCAGAGGGAGGGCAGGAAGCCCCACAAGCTGAAGGGCAGGAGAGGGAAGTAGTCCAGGGAAAGGAACTGCTAATTCAAGCAGTTTATTGCTATCCCTAGGGCCCTGGGCTGGGACCCGGAGTAGAGGGCAGGCCTGGGTCCCTCCCTCTCCACTCCCCTCCTCTAGGACACTAGTGGGGCAGTTAATATTCCAGTTCAGAGGTGAGAAACGGTGCCCTGAACCCTCCCCAAGAAGAGGAAGTGTGAGACCCATCAAAGTAGTGCTGGCAATTTGGCACACGTTGTGTCAGAAGAGGGATCTATGTGCTGGGGACTTAAACCAGGGTTAGCTCAAACCCTCCCATCCCTAAGATGGACAATGTGGTCAAGGCCCTAATACAAGCCACTGTAGCCCAGCAGGAGGCTACCCAGGTCCAAGCAACCGCCTAACAGGAGGTGATTTGGATGCAGCAGGAGACTAATTGTCTGTTGATGAGTCAGGCTGCCCACGACCGAGCCCTGCTGCAAGAGCTGATGAACCAGATGAAGGCCCTTATGGAGTGGAACCACAACTGCAACAGGACCCGGACCATATGGTCCAGCCACTGCCTATAGAAAATGACATGGGAGGATGATGTAGAGGCACACCTTCTGGTTTTTGAAAGAGCAGCCCTGTGGGAGGCCTGGCCCCGAGATCAGTGGTCTGGTATCCTTGCCCCGTTCCGGGGGGGGGGGGGGGGGCATGGCAGAAGGTCTACTATGACATGGCTGCAGAGACTGCAGCAGATTATCCCCAGCCTTATTGGGATTCAGGCCAGAGCCAGAGTAACGACAGCATTGCGAGCCCAGAGGTTCCATGAGTGGCAGTATACAGAGGACAAGACACCCCGATCACAATTGTTTGATCTGATCCACCTGACCCAGAAATGGCTGCGCCCTGAGGCCCTCAGCTCTGAGAAGATGATGGAGCTCCTGGTACTGGACCGGTATATGAGGGGGCTACCACCAGTCCTCCGGGCTTGGGTTGGCTAAAATGACCCCTCCACCTATGATGAGTTGGTCTCCCTCGTGGAAAGACAGCTGGCAGCCCATGAACTGTTCCAAACCCCAGGGGGTGAGACACGGCAAACCAGGAAGCCAGTCCCAAACCCAAGGCCCCGGACTGTGGAGAACTCCAGGAGAACCATAACTGGGAGGAAAGACACCGAGAAATGGCCCAAGGCCAAGAAGGGACCTGGGGGTTTGGGAAGAGAGGGCTGGGGGGGGCCGGCCAAATAGCCCCAGGCAGAGGGTGGCAACCTGAATAAGGGGGCAGTGTTACGAGTGTGGGAAATTGGGGCATATAGCAGCCCAATGCCCCAACAGAGAAGAGCCTATGCAATGTAATCTGGGGGATCACAGGGAGCAAAGTGGCCTAATCGACCTGGTAGGGGTCGCAGTGACCTCGCATGGGTATACAAGATCAGTAAAAATGAAGGGAATCGAAACGATAGCATTAGTAGATTCCAGGAGTGCTGTCATGCTGGTCTCGGAAGTTGGTGGGGCAAGACCAACTAACCCGGGTCAAAAACACAGGAGTAATGTGCATTCACGGCACCATAAATTTCTACTCCACAATCCCGGTATGGATTGAGATCCAGGGGAATACTACCAGGGTGACTGCAGGGGTGGTCCCCAGGCTCCCCTACCCTCTCTTAATTGGTAGGGACTTCCCTGGGTTTGAGTGCTTCCTCCTCCCAATAGAGCCAGAGGAGGTTAGCAACCCCCCGGGCTGAGATGGAGGCACCTACAGATAGCCTCACCCCAATGTTTGCCGAATTTGCCCCAGAGTTATTCTCATCCCCCGGAAAACCCCGAAAGTCTAGGCGGGAAAGGAGGGCAGATAAAAGATTAGGGACCAGGATTCTAGCAGAGAACTAGAAAACCTCCCTTGTTGGTAGGCGAACCCGTTCAGGAGACCAGGAGATAATTCAGGCCAGTGAGGATTCGGAGGCAGTTCCTAGCCCAAGTAGGGGCAACCCAGGGGGCAAAGTAGAAACATCCCCCCTGGAATTAGGTCAGATTGGTACCGCACGTGAGAATTTCGGGCAGGACCAAGCCAATGACTCGCTATATGGGAATGTGAGGGAGGAGGTAGTGGAAGTAAATGGCATACCCGTGGAAGGAAAGGCCCAAGGCCATATTATGTGCTCAAACGCGATCTGTTGTACAGGATAGCGCAAATACAAGGGGAAGAAGTAGAGCAACTCTTAGTCCCACAGAAACACACAAGGGCAGTACTAAAGTTGGCTCACAGTCATCTATTTGGGGGACATCTAGGAGTAGACAAGACACTGGATAGGGTCCTAAGAAGGTTTTATTGGCCAGGAATACGTGCAGAGGTCAAGTGCTATTGTGCCTCCTGCCCTGAATCCCAGTTGCATAGCCCCCGACCTCACTTGCGGACCCCATTAGTACCTTTGCCTATTATTGAAGTCCCTTTCGAGAGGATAGCCACGGACATAGTGGGCCCACTAGAAAGATTGGCACGGGGCCACCGAAATGTACTAGTCATCCTTGACTACGCCACATGGTATCCAGAAGCCATTTCTTTAAGAAACCCCACATCCAAGGCAATAGCAAAAGAACTACTCCAGGTTTTTGCCAGAGTGGGCATCCCTAAGGAGATCCTGACAGACCAAGGAACCCGTTCACATCAAAATTAATGAAAGACTTATGTACCTTATTCCGCATCCAGGCCATACGGACCTCAGTCAACCATGCACAAACAGATGGACTAGTCGAGCAGTTTAATCGTACCCTTCAAAGTATGATCCGGAAGGTGGTAGCACAGGAAGGAAAAGACTGCCTTCTCTACACCTGATGGCCTGTTCCAATACACTGTCCTCCCTTTTGGACTCCATGGAGCCCCTGAAACATTCCAACGACTTATGGACAAATTGCTGCGACCCCATGCCAAGTATGCCACCGCCTATCTAGAGGAATAGTCATCCATAGCCCTGACTGGGAAACACACCTCGGAAAAGTAGAAGCGGTGCTAGATGCCCTGCGACAGGCCGACCTCACTGCCGACCCTCTCAAATGCATGATAGGACTAGCTGAGGCCAGATACCTCGGGTATGTAGTAGGGAGAGGTTTGGTGAAACCCCAATGGAACAAAGTGGAGGCAATACAAGGCTGGCCTCGACCAGTCCGCAAAAAGCAGGTCAGAGCATTTCTCGGGATAGTAGAATACTATCGGAGATTCATCCCTCATGTCGCCACAAGAGCAGTGCCATTGATGGATTTGATAAAGGCTTGAGGCCCCAAGATAGTAAAGTGGACTGATGTGGCAGAAGGAGCATTTGCAGATTTAAAGACAGCCCTTTACCGCCATCCAGAACTCATAGCCCCAGACTTCGAGAAGGAATTCATCCTACAAACAGATGACTCGGAGGTAGGGCTAGGAGCCGTCCTTTCGCAGATGGTAGGGGAGGAGGAACATCCGATCTTGTACCTCAGTCAGAAACTCCTCCCCAGGGAACAAAAGTATGCTGTCGTTGAAAAGGAATGTCTGGTGGTAAAATGGGCTATGGGGAGACTCTCCGCTACCACCTACTGGGGCAGTGATTTACCCTCGTGACAGACCACGCCCCACTCCAGTGGATGCACAGAAACAAGGAGAAGAACGCAAGAGTGACTAGGTGGTTCCTATCCCTGCAGCCCTTCCATTTCCGGGTACAGCATAGGCCATCAGCGTTGCCGTGTTGGTTTCTGGCCCTATCATGACAGCACTGTCTCTTGTCCCAAGTAGCCCAACCCCATGGTGTTGGGCAGGGGGGGAATATGTGATACAGCATGGCCAGCGGGCAGCAGGAGAGTGTTTTTTTTTTATTTGCATAACACACTTACAAAGTAAAAACAACAGCATATGCAATGTGTAACACAGCAACCAAACACAATTGTTTTCTCATTAGCTTCAGGGGAGGGAAGTGTTCAAGCTTGCCTGGGCCCAGAGTGGGGGGCTTCCTCGACTCTCGTGATCTTCCACCCTTCCGAGTTACCTGGTGGCCCAGAGCGAGGGGGTCTTCATCGACTCTCAAGGTCTGCCACCCCCTCGAGTTACCTGGCGCCACGCCCAGTGTCACCAACAATTCCCTCCTCTGAAAGCACCCAACAAGGGGGCAGGTTGTGGGGTGGACAATCCCGGGGGGGGAGATGTGCACCCACGTGTGAAAGGACCCCTCTAAGGTGGTGGTGTCCGCAGCAGCAATGGCTGGGGACCCTTACTCTCTCCCCCAATCAAAGGGTCAGACAAAGGGACCCGGATGGGGACACCGAGCAGAGAACCTCAGACAGCACCCACCGCTCCTCAAAAGCATCAAGGGAGTCGGTGGACGCCGCCCAGAGGAACTTCGCCCAGATACGTGAATGGACCGAAGATCAGAAAACGGCCCCACAGTCACAGGAAACTCCATCGGCCAACCTCCTCTCTCTGGTTTTATAGATGGCCATTTTAGCCAGGGCCAGGAGGAGGTTAACGAGGAGATCCCACGACTTTGTGAGGCCACGGATGGGGAGTGCATAAATAAAAAGGTGAGGGGAAAAATGCAATAAAAAATGTAATAGGAGATTTGTGAGGAGCTGGAACAGGGCTGCAGCCTGGTGCACTCCAAATATACGTGCACCAGGGTTTCCCTCACACCACAAAAGGGACAAGTATCTGGGATGGGGGTGAACCGCGCCAAGTACGTGCCCGCACTCACGGCTCCGTGAAGGAGCCGCCAACTGATGTCCCTGACAGGCCTCAGAACCAAGGTGGAATATAGGCTGGCCCACCGGGGCTGCTCACCCTCCAAAGGTGGCAGAAGGTGTCGCCACTTTGTGTCGGGGCAGGACACTAGGGTGAGGGCGTGAAGGGTGTGGAGCACGAGCGTGCATAGATATTTCCTTGGCACAAGTTCATGCAGCTGGCTCTCGGTAAAGAGGCGAGGGGGTCGATTGGGTCTGCAGGGCAGGGGTCCAATTAAAAGGTCCGGGGGGCCTGGGGTAGAGGGTGGGCAGGGCATGCCCTCAAGCAGGACCCGGTCGAGGTACGCTCGAGCAGCAGGCGGCACAGCGGCCTTCACCTTCTGAAGTACGCGCCGGGGGGTATGAGGTCTGGAGAGCCCCATGCGCCAGGCAAGCGTCAGAGGATCCAGCTAGTCTCCCCGGTCGTAGTCCAGGAGGTCTCCGACTCTCGTGACTTCTGCCAGGATCAAGCTCTGCTGCACTGAGAGTCACTCCGCCACCTGCACACGGAGCTGGGGGTTGTGTAGCAGGGGCTCCGAGAGGAGATCTACCCCCTCGGTGGCCGCCATGGACCTGGTCATTAAAAACAGTTTCCAAGTCCGGAGGAGCTCCTGGTAGAAAACCGGCAGCCCAGAGAGGTCTCGCGGAAGATCTCCCGGACGGAGATAAAAGAGCTGCCGGTCATATCGGAGCCCTCGGATGCAGCGCAGGATGGCATGCGCCAGTGTGCTCTACGCCAAACTACCTGCACCATAGAGGAGCCTCTGTAGGGCCTGGAGGCAGAAGACGCGGACCTGAGTGTGTAGACACTTCAGGCCCTGTCCTCCTTCCTTCAGGGGTAGATGAAGAACTGCTACAGGGGCCCAGTGCGTTCCTGACCAAAAGAACCCCCGAATCGATGTCCAGAGGTTGGTCAGGAAACCCAGGGCTGGGACCAGGGCGTTGAGCCGGTACCAGAGCATGGACAGGACTAGCTGATTAAGCACCAGCGCTCTCCCTCAGAGGGAGAGACATCGGAGTAGTCTCATCCATTTCCAGAGCCGCTCTATCACCCCGCCCTCTAAATTTTCCCAGTTCTCCGGCGAAGAGGGATGGTGGCAGAAAGGTAAACACCTAGGTAGAGCAGCGGACCCGCGCTCCACCGGATGGTCTGAAGCACGGGTGGGAGGGGGCTCGCCTGCCACCAGTCTTCTACCGCCAAGCCAGAGCTCTTGACCCAGTTGACCCGGGTGGAGGAGGCTGCTGAATAGATGGCCTGGCAAGCCTCCACTTGTGCCAAGTCCCCCAGGTCCTGGATCACGAGGAGCACGTCATCAGTGTATGCCAACAGGACCAGCCGCAGCTCCAGCTCCCGTAGCACCAACCCTGTCAACCTCCTGCAGAGGAGACAGAGGAAGGGTTCGAACACCAGAGCGTACAGCTGGCCCGAGAGGGGGCACCCCTGCCGTACTCCTCGTCCGAAGCTGACCGGTTCAGTCAGGGTCCAGTTGAGCCTAACCAGACACTCCGCGGAAGCGTACAGCACTTGGAGAAAACTCTCAAACTGAGGTCCGAATCCAAATGCCTGCAGAGTGCCCAGGAGGTACTCATGGTCTACTCTATCGAACGCCTTCTCCTGATCAAGAGACAGGAGGGCGAACGACAGACCGTCTCTACGCCCGAGTTCCAAAAGATCTCGGACTAGAAATAGGTTGTCAAAGACACTGCGGTCCGGGACGGTGTAGGTCTGGTCTGGGTGGATCACGTCCGCTATCACGGACCCTAGCTGCAGCGAGATTGCTTTCGCTACGATTTTGTAATCCGTGCTAAGGAGCGAGACGGGATGCCAATTTCGTAAATTGCGGAGGTCCCCCTTCTTCGGCAACAAGGCGAGCACCGCTCGCCTGCATGAAAGAGGGAGGACCCCGCTCTGCAGAGACTCGGCCCAGACAGTGGCTAGGTCTGGGCCAAGAATGTCCCAGAACGCGCGGTAGAACTCCACGGTCAGCCCGTCCATGCCCGGAGATTTATTGGTGGGCATGCGACGGAGGGCTTCCGAGAACGCGGCCAGGGTGAGAGGCAGCTCTAGTCAGTCTCGGTCGCCCACGCTGACGGTGGGGAATTCCTCCCAGAGCACTCTGCAAGCGCCAGGATCGGTCAGATCTGGGGAGAAAAAGCTTGTGTAGTAGTCACGGGCCCTCCCACACATCTCCACCGGATCCGTGAGGGGGGCGCTGTCTTCTGCTAGAAGGCAGGTGACGTGTTTCTTGGCCCCCCTCGTTTTCTCCAGGGCGTAGAAGAAACGGGAGCCGCGATCCATCTCCCGAAGGAGACGGATGTGGGATTGAACAAAGGCACCTCGGGCCCGATGGTCCTCGAGGGCCTGGAGCTCCTCCCGCTTCTCCCGGCACGCTCCGCAGAGGAACGTGTCCTCGGGGCTGGCAGCCAGACGCCTCTCCATCTCTAAGACCTCCCGTTCCAACTGCTCTATCGCTGCATTTCTCCATCGGCTGGTGCCCCGGGTGTAGTCACGGCAGAGGAGCTTGGCGCGCACCTTCCCTAGATCCCACCATCGCCGCGCCGAGGGAAAGGCACGCCGCTGCTCTCGCCAGGCCAGCCAAAACTCCCGGAAGGACGTCACGAAGCCCTCATCCTCCAACAGGCTGTTGTTAAAGTGCCAATAGGCCGGCCCCGGCCTCTCTGCACGGAGGGAGGCCGCTATGGTGGCTAGATGGTCGGAAAATGGGGCCGGCCAAATGTTGGAGGAGTGGGCCTGTGAAAGATGGAAACGGGATAAATAAATACGGTCCAACCGAGAGTGGTGTGACCGATGGGCCTGGGGGCATCCACTCCCCTCCTCCGGGGAGCGGATCGGCAGTCCTCCCCCCTCCTCCGGGGGTTGCAGCTGAAGCAATAGCAGCGTCCCAGGGCAGGCGTGGGGGGGCTGGCAAGCTGGCAGCCAACCAGCACTCGAACAGCAGCAAAGAAAAAAAAACAGCAAAAAAACCAAAACAAAACAAAGAAAAAGCGTCTGGCCCGGTCGCGGGGGGGGAACTAAAGCAGGGGCAAAAAGCAAGGAAAGCCCAGGCCAGAGGGCAGCAGGAGAGGGCTAAAAGGGAGCCTTCTTCCGTGGAGAGGGAAGAAAGTTTGCTATAGATTAATTAGAGCACCTGAAGCCAGTCACCTGATAAAACCCACCTGCTTCCATCAGACAAGGGAAGGAGTTGAAGAAGAGTGGATTGGTGTTGGAGCAGAGAGCAGTTTGGAGGAAAGCAAGGGAGAGTTTGGAGAAGTGCTGCGGTGGGCTAAGAAGACCAAGACCCGAGGTAAAGGGATGCCTGGTTTGTGCAGAGAGAGGGCAGGAAGCCCCACAAGCTGAAGGGCAGGAGAGGGAAGTAGTCCAGGGGAAGGAACTGCTAGTTCAAGCAGTTTACCGCTATCCCGAGGGCCCCTGGGCTGGGACCCGGAGTAGAGGGCGGACCCGGGTTCCTCCCTCTCCACTCCCCTCCTTTAGGACACTAGTGGGGCAGTTAATTCCCTAGTTCAGGGGCGAGAAACGGTGCCCTGAACCCTCCCCAAGAAGAGAAAGGGCAAGACCCATCAAAGTAGTGCCGGCAATTTGCCACAGATGCAAAAATAATATATTCTTCATTGTCATCAGCTGATGGGGCATGGGGGGAAAGGGAAACAACTAATTAGCCATTTTACTGCTCTCCTAAGAGTATGGGAGGTGACTGCTCCATCCTTTCTTTAAGGCTATTATTGATGGAACTACACAGCCTGATAGTGGTTTCATAAATTATATTCCAGTTTGAGGTAAATTTAGCACTTTCCATGATGGTTAGGAGACTCAAAGTTCCCTCCCACCCCCTCTTAATCCTTGGATTTTACCTACAGTCTATATGCAACCAATGCACATTAGTCAATTAATCGGCTGTTAAATGACAACAGTTCCGGGCAATTTAATTACTGTTGGTAAAATAAGAAATGAATTATTGGATGTCAGTAACTAATTTCAATTCCTTTCCTTGGAACAGATTAACTCTGAACACAATGGTTTATTTGGAAACCTGATTGCTTCCTTGTGAATACAAATTGCTGAGTCATTTATTGTAGAAATTTAAACCTCGGTCTTTGAATCAGGCAAGGAGTCTTTTAAAAGTATTTTTAAAATATTTTAAAAATACTGCAACTAATATATGCAAAAATACAATATGAACATAAATATAATTTTTTAAAAAACACAAGGAACCTGAAAAACTCAGAATGCTCTTCACACCACCGCAACCTTCCTATATACTTAATAAACATATTAAAGTGAATGAACTAAGACCATAAACTAAAATACGTAGTTTTGTAATGAAATGCATTTATTTTGTATAGTAGGTAGCATTACAAGGTTATTTGTGTAAGTGATAGCAATGACACTCTAATAAATGTACAACTCTAGATTATTTTTTTAAAGCACCAATAAACTATTTATCAGGGATAATTATTGGCAAGGAGGGTAATTTATAATCCCAAATTTTAATCAACCTTCTATAATAGAAGGATATGACCAGGACATGGTACCTCATTATGTGCCACATCTTCAAAGATACCATCATCATCTAGAATCTGATTCTGCAGCCCTTATTTAGGAAAAACTCCCATTGATTTCAACATTTAACACTAGAGTTAAGTCACTAGCCCATATCGCCACCTCTCCAATATCCACTCCATCAAATGAATGGATGAAACTGACTTTACTATTACTGTATGATTGCAGGACATTCTTCTCAAAAAGCGTATTCCACAGATTTTTAACATGCTTTGTACAGGAGAGTACATAATTATGAACTCAAAGAAAGCTGAGGAGCTTTAGTTTTTGTACCATCACACATATATGGACCATTGAACAAATTATTAACAGATTCTAGAATGAATGCCTGGAAGGGAAGAATAATTGCTGGAAACATTGTTTTGGTCCACAGCACAAGTTTAGACTTTCTTCCCCATGGGACTTCTTCCCCAGTGTGACTAAGGGCTCACCCACACAAGTAAGGATTGCACAGTTAGGCCCTATATAAGCACACATCAGTGCAGGGATGTTTGCATAAAAAAACCAATGTAAAGTGTTATCATTAGGCACCTCTCTTTTTGCCTATATCCCAAGAAAATGTATTTAATTACACAAAAGGTCTGAGTGCCAAGGAGAACACTGAAATGATGATAACCCTAACTAGCCATAGAAGAAAGCACTCAGCCTCATATATAAACATTTCTATGCAGAAAAATCTAAACTAGAGATGGTCAACATTTCTCAAAAAAGGTTTTCATCAAAAATGTTTTCCCTGAAAATGTTGATAGCCATTCCGATAATGGTTTCAATAACATTTCTGAGAAAAATTCCAACTTTTTTTTAAAAATTACAAAAACTTAGGGGAAAAAATGATGTTTCCAATAATTCAAAATGAAACAAATTCACCATTTCAAATTTTTACACGGGATTTTTCTTTTAATTTTCCAATGATCTCTAACCTAAGAACTGAGAAGTAAGCTGTGATGAACTGGAACAAATGCTTCTCTTATCTACCTGATTTGTGTGCACTAGTGTATACGCCCAGCTTACCTTCTGGTAGCATTACAGAAGAAGGAAAAATCTGATTATATCATTTTTTAAAGTTAAACAGCTGGTTACCATATATGTACTGCTAATGCATAACACAGAGGGTTTCAACCTTTTTTCCCATTTGCGGACCCCTAAAAAATTTCGAACGGAGGTGAGGAAATCCCTTGGAAATCTTAGACATAGTCCACAAACCCCCAGGGGTCCACGGACCACAGGTTGAAAACTATCGCTATAACAGATTGTAACACCATAACTTTACTGCAAATGGAGTACAAGCCACCCATCTGAAAATCCATGTTAAAATTCTCCAGAAATAAATTCAAAATGTGCATCGGATTAAACTACTGACCTCCAAAATGCAAAGATTTCATAGATTAGCTGTGGGAGATGCTATGTGACATGATGTAGATGATCCACCAAATTTTAATATTCTGGAAGACTTCAGCATCGAAACTGATGTCATTGATAAAATGGACCAAAATCTCATCTCTACATTTTCCACCTTCAGTTTTTCACAGTTGGTCTCTGAGCCTGCCAACTCAGCTGGACACATCCTGGATTTGATTTCAAGACTGGACATTGATACAAGACAAGAAACACCACTTTACCCCGAACTGACCACCAACCTCCCCAAACTAAATTCAGACATCCTCATCTTAAGGCAATAGAAAACAACCATAATGATCCGCCCCTGAATCATATCAAATCCCCAAACATGCTGTATACAATATAGCAGCCCCAGTGAGTCATCAGAACCACTAATTAACCACAGATATCGACACTCAGACACTGGCGTCTCCATTGCTTTCCTGTGCTTTTTGTTTGCTGTTTGTACAGATCTCCATGACCTTTGGCAGAAGAATGAGGAAGAAAATTTGAGTGCTGGTTGAAAAAAATAAGAATTTGTAAACAAGCTCCATCACAAAGAATTACTGAAAGCTTATGCCTTTCCTGGGAAGCAGCAACAAAGACACCTCAAAGAGCTAGGAAGTTAGCTGTGCTGAATCTAGACAAATATTTCTCTTACCTACCTGACTTGTCTAGCCCTAGAGCAGGAATAATCAATCGCAGACTATGGGCCAAATCCAGACTGCCAGATGCTTTTGAGTGGACCACGAAATCTTTCTATTTGCTTATTATTAACATTATTGTTATTGCAGTGTGAAAAATGTGTCTCTGGAGTCTGGACCTTCACTATACCTTGACCAAGAAATTTGGACCTTGACAAAAAATAATTAACTACCTCTACCCTAGAGTGTACTTTCAGCTTATCTTCATGACTGCTGGTTTCCTTAGAAGCAGCAAAGTAATCATTCTCTTCTCCACTCTAGCAGCATTTAAACCATGCCTCGCTGGATTATTCTGGGCCATGAATACTCTTTGTTAATCCACAATGCCTCCCCTCAAGAGTCAGAATCCTGTGTGCAAGAGTGTGACTCCTCCTTGGCAACGAGCCTTCAATTCCAGATCTCACATTTGGAAGAGACTAGCATGGCTCCAGAACACGAGCATGGTCAACAGCCATGCAAAAGCCACTTCTTCAACCCACCCTTCCTATTACACCACCATCAAAAAACAATTCAAAAAAACCAACTACAATAGAAATCTCTACACAAAGTCCAGGCCCTGCAGACTGGGGGGACAACAGGGTGAGAAGTAAGAATATCTTTATGTACACATTTTGCAACTCTGGGTGGTGCTCAGACGCCATGATGACAGGCACTGAATAAAATCTGAATATATAAATTAGATAGAATTTAAGATACATTTTTATTCATTTATTTTTTCTCCTCCATTTTCTTTTTATTACTTGGACCATATGAAAATTATGTGGATTGCTCATGAAACATATTTGAGTCTAATGATCGGTCCAGAGTATGGCCTGTCCTATGCAACAGCACAGGGAGTAAGGGGATGTAAAGCACCTCCTTATTTTCATGTGCTGGTGTACTGAACCAGCACTTTCTGTGGATGGGGGAGCACACTCCACAGAGACACTACATCCCCCGCCTCGTGCAAGTGGGTAGGAAGGGGCAGGGGGGCAGTGAAGACTTTGTCTTATCCCAATGTGCCCAAAGGTGCAGATGTGCCAGTGTGTTGGGGAGCATACACTGTGCCAGGCATTGCCCTGTTGCAGTTTCTTCCCTCTCCAGAGCAGCAGGGAGACTAGGAAGGATATTGTGACAGTCTCCAGGGACAGTGTAACACACTGATTTGTACTCAGGGCAGATAGTAAACTCACAATCGAGCCCACTGGTAGGACACTATAAATACATAGAACAACATTCTGTCCTCTCTTGTGTGGGTGCATTGGGGAGAAAATGGTGTCTGGATCCTCTACTGCCTCAATGCACCTATATAAGACCAGGCGCCCCCTTGAAAACTGTACAGGGTGCTGTGCTAATGTACCAAGTTGTGCTCTGCAGCCTGAAAGGAGAGTATTCATCCAGCGTGGTAGTTAACCAGGTCCCTGCTCCCCCTGAGAATACACTGCCGTCTGGAGTATACTTTTTAAATGCCTAGCACATTTTCTTTTGGCTTTATAAAATTAATAATTAATTATTTATTTGTTCTGCAGAAGTGCCTAGAGGCCATAGCCCCATTGTGCCAGGCACTGTGCAAACATATAACAAAGAGATGGTCCCTACCCCAAGGACCTTACAAGCTAAGTATATGACAAGAGATATAATAGACAAGAGGAGCACAGGGGAACAATGAGACAATTATGGCCAGCATAGTAATCAATGATCACAGCACATCAGCTGCCTAACCATGTACTTATTATTACATCTGTGACAGTCTGTACCCTTATGTTCACCCTTTTTACAAAACTATGATACACTTTGTGCAAATATGCCCTGTAAGATATCATCTGAAAACTCATAATCTGCTGAATACTATTGTCCTGGTAAAATATATGTGGCAACATTGTATGTAAAATTATAATATTCCACTGTATGAGACACGTTCCAAGTCTGGGGAAACAACTTCAAAACAGCTCCCCAGAGACAAAAGGCTAGCCAACACCTCAGCCAGGTGTCAACATAATCAAATGGACTATCGCCTGGTTAAGTGGCCATTCTTAGGCAGGAATAAGTGTGTGAGCAAGAAATTTACATCTTGGCAATGGAGCAGCTGGAGGTTTCCCAAGCACAGACCTTCTGTCACCTCAACCTCAGCTGGAGATGATTCTCAAAGAAGAGAATTGCTATAAGAAAGGGGGGCAAACTCTTCAGATCATTTTTCCTCCATTTCTTTCTTCCCACCACATCCACAATACCTGAAGGACAAGGAAAGGAGCATTGGACTGGAGGAGGGGTCCTGGCTGAAAGGCATCCAGCCAGTAAGACTGCAAAATCATGTGGTGAGAGAGACATTTTGCTTTGAATTCACTTAGCTTATTAAGTTAGATATTAGTTGTATTTTATCTTTTATTTTCTTGTAACCACATTCTACCTTTCATGCCTCATTACTTGTAATCACTTAAAATCTATCTTTCTGTAGTTGTTAAACTTCTTTTATTATTTTATCTAAACCAGTGTGTTTGGACTGAAGTGCATGGGAAACTCAATTTGAGGTAACAAGGTTTGTGCATATCATTTTCTCTTTATGATATAAAGGACTTTCTATGAACTTGTATTGTCCAGGAGGGTGCTGGGCAATACAAGATGCACATTTATGGGGACAAGTCTGGGACTGGGAATTTGCTGGTGTTACTCTGTAGTATCATTCATGGCTGGCTAGCTAACTCTGACAGTATAGCTGTAGAAAACTCATACAGTATAGCTAGGGGTGATTTACATGCTGGAGGCTGTGTGTGACCAAGCCAGGAGTCGTTGCTCTCACAGTGAAGCAGTGTAAAAGACACCCCAGGTTGGAGAATTGAGGGGGCATGGCTGTTCAAAAGTCCAGACTGTACCCTGGGTAATGTCACAAACTATTCATGTATTATTAATAAATAATAATAATGATAGCAGCAAGCCTTCCTGGGAGTGCAGTGTTCCATTTTGGAGCAGAAGCAAGGAGTGCTTTAGAAGGCATTGCACCCCATACACTATCCTGATCAGTGATGGAAGTATGAAATCTCTCCACCTTCCCTCTTCCCCCACAACGTGCCTCAGAGCAGGATTTGGTGTTTATCTTGGATATCAACTGCCCATTCTACATCAGGAGGCATGGCTTCATCAGAGGTATTTAAAGGTGCAGTATATGAGTGCAGAAGGGACTTAAGGCCAGATTTTTAAAAGTATTTAGGTTTTTAAATTTTAAATACTAAATGCAGATAGGCACCAAGAGAGATTTTCAAAAGCGCCATGGCACTCCCACTGCACTTTCAAAATCCCACTAGACACCTATATGCATATTTAAGTACCCAAATAACTTTTAAAAAGTCCAATATTGAAATAGTTCCAATGAAATAATTACTTATGATTGTTCCTGGAGAAAGCACTAAGGGCCAGATTTTTAAAAGTATTAGGCATTTAATAATGCAAATATGTCTTGCCAGACTTACTGAGAGAATGAATCTGGGAATTATTCTCCTTTCATCCTGTGAACTCTCATCTTCCACAGCCACTGGCAACTCTTCCATTTTCCTTATGAATTAGCTATTAATGTAGCATATTTTCAGAAATGCTTTCCCAGGAAACTTTCACGTTCAATCCCGCACTTGTAACAAAGATTTACAATTTAGTTATCTATTGTGAATAATTAGTCTCCCAGAAATTGCTTTGGTAACATTTAAGGTGACATAGGTTCTCTGTTCTGCTCTCATTCCATAATTCATTGTTTTATATTGTAGCTCCCTTTTGACAAACCCTATTAACCAAACCTTCCAGGCCTTACTGAAAATGTCAGGCTACAGAAAACAGATAAGGATTGTCATTTCGCAGTGCTAGCAGATGATTGCTGACTCAAACCTGGCAGTGCTTTACTAGAGCCATAATTCATGGCGTAAGAGAAGCAGCAGAATCAATTGTCGGGACAATGGGAAAGTGAACACAGCAAGATGTTTTACAGTTTGCTGTGGTCTATAGCTTGAAGCTATTTTCACATTCTCTTCAAGTCTATGGAAATTAAAGTCATTGCACAGGGCAATGAAGGGTTAACTATGACTAAAGAAAGCTGTGCCCTATGAGGCAACCACATATTTTAAAATGCACTTGGTTACAGTCACTGGCCACAACTCTAGATTGCTGCCGATAGCTCTCAGAGTCTTTACATCTGGAAGTTACAGGTAAAAATGTTCTCTCTCCACCCACCCCATCTTTATTCCTTCCACTAGTACTATGTAATTAAATGAGAGAAGCGTTACATTTAGTGGGTATCTAAATAATTACAATTTTCCCGTCTTTTTAAAAGGCTAAATCATAGCAAGACAAATGTAATATGAAAGTTCATGTCCCTCTAAAAAAAGAAAATAAGGGAATCTATTGACCCACAGGCAGAGTCAGCATATAACATTCATGCTATTTGCTACCTACTATATCTACCAAGAAGAGTGGTCTGTTAAATAGAAATGGTCTTATGAATGAAGACCCCTAGGTTCTATTCTTATCTCTGACAGTAGCTTACACTGTGATCTTGGACAATAGACTTGTGCAAGATCATTTTAAAAAATGGCCCCTCATTTTGGGTTCCCAACATGAAACAACTTGGGCCTGATTTTCAAAAGTGCTGACCACTATATATTATTTAAATTACCCAAAATGTCTCGGGGACTTTCTAGACAGGGAGGATAACATGAAGCCAGATTTTCAAGGGTATTTAGGTACCTAAAGAGGCAGATTTTCAAAAGCACTTAAGTAGCATAGACACCTAGCTCCCACTGATTTCAACGGCACTTACATGCCTAAACGGCTTAGGCACCTAGCTGGGGTTTCAAAAAGGCCTATCTGCATCTTTAGCTGCTTAAATACATTTGAATATATGGGAAAAAGTCCTTGTTTTGAATAGCTTCCAATCTAAAGGGACAAAGACAGATGAAGGGTCTGGCAAAGGGTCCCAACATGCAAACAAGGTAATCAAGGTGATAGCCATATGTCTGTTGTTTAATTTAAAATGAAAAAAGAAAGTAAGTTAAAGACCCATACCACTACTTTTCCTCCACCATATAAACCACATATTTTCCCCACAGTAATCCCTATCTTCAGTTCCAGTGCTCTAATGTCCTTCCCTGCAAGTTTGAAACCGTTAGGAAAGATTTAATTAAAGGATACTTAAACCCCATACAAAAACACAAAAACCAGAAACTCAAGTTCCATTGGTCAGAAGGGGATCCTCTCTCCAGTCACTGTCAGGAGTCTACATTACCCATTGTATAGGGAACTTTTGGATAAATCTATTTTGAATTTTCCAGGCTTACTATTTTATGTCAAACACAAAAGGTGAGTTCCTTCTCTCAGTTACATTGATGCAAATGTGGATTGACACAATTGAAGTCAATTGAGTTAATATGCCTTTACACTACTGTAACTGGGAGCAGAATTTGGCCCCTAGCCTCTAGCAAATACACAGTTTCCCCACTCAAAGTGTGCACAAGTACCTTTTTTAAACAGTTACCATAACAGGGCACCTATTTAGTGATTTAGAGATATATGGATTTGTGTGCATATATTTCCATTAAAATATTGAAATTCCAGAGAAGTTTATTGTCCGTCTTTATTCTATAGATGGGTACACAAAGTGGCCCATAGCATGAGGGTATCCACTGGGGGGGTTTGAAGCAAAAAAAAAAAAATCCAATAAACTTCCAGTTCAATTTGAACTGAAACCAATTTTTTCAAAAATTTCCATCAAATCAAAAAAACTTGAAACACTTTGTTTCAAATCATCCAAAATATTTCAGGTCAAAATTGATACAAAACAGTTTCAGATTTTCAATTTGTTCCAAGTTGGTTGATTCAAAACAATTGTTTTTAAGTTTCAGTTAGATGTGGCTGTTTTTTACCCTTTTGTTGCTGCTGTTGTTTAAGTTGGCCAAATTTGAAAATGAAATGATGTTTCAAAGCTAATAGTCTAAATAAAGTGTTTCAAAACAAAACATTTCAAAATGAAACATCGGCTTTTTCTACAAAAAAATGGTATTTTTCCACCAAAAACTATTCATTGAATTTGAACCAAATTCACAAATAGTTTCAGAGTCCTGAAAAATGCATTTTGGGTGAAATTTCTATTTGCCAAAAAATTTTCACCCAGCTCTACATAGGAGTGTATTTTCATTAGGATTGCTATATTCAGGCCCCAGTTCAGGAAAGCACTTAAGCAGCTGGTTAACTTTAGAAACGTAACATTAACCACATGGTTAAGTGTTTTCCTAAACTGTGGTTTCTTCCATTATCAGGAATCCCTACTAATGGTTCAGTGTGATACTAATGGTATGAAAGTCATCTTATCAAGTTGGGAATAATATCTCTAAATGTAGTTAAGGATTAGTAATATCTTTCTAAAGATGAGAAGAGGCTCCAAAGGTAAGAAATTAAAATAGCTGCCCTAAAAGTCAATGTATACAGCACCTAGCACAATACTTGATGGCCTTACTGAGATAGGCCTATTGAGGAAAATAAAATTCCCACTTTTCCTAAATGCAAATTCAGCAGCCATGCTTAACGGTGATGCCTGCTACCTATGGCTTGCATGATAGTAAGTGATTATAGGCAGATATATACGCTTCTTTCTTTTAATCAGCTACTTAATCAGCTTGCTCAGAATGAACTGGTTTGACTCAGACCGAGTGGCAAAACACATCAAACCAGAGCAGAGTAATAAAAAAAAAAGTACCAATAAATCATGGAAAAGTGATAGCGCTATTCTTTTTATTTACTCTTTTGTTTCTATCAAAGCAAGTTAACCTCAGTTCCTCCCATTCATCTTTTTTTGTTATTGCTGGGAAATTCACTATTTAGCTCGAGATGTTTCGCATGATGAATTATTAAAAATCTTTAACTGCTGGACAACTTTCTTGAGGTATAAGATTTTTTTCTAAAAAATTATCCCTTGTTTTGCTGTGAGGGGAGACAGCTAATGAAAAATGGTCCAGAATTATTGTGAAACAATTGTCTGTAGTGTAATCAAGTCTGTTTCTGCCCTCCAACTACTCCAGGATATAATGATATATGTATCATTAAGCAGCTACTATGGATGCCTGAGGAAACTGGTAGAAATTTGTACCTATTGTTTTCCTTTCTCCCCCTCCATCTCTTCTGTTACACTCCCTCCATCCACTTCCCATTGCCCTTTTAAATAGCTCTTTGCAGACAGAGGCTTATATATATTTTGGGGCAGATTCTGCCATTGGTTAGACTGGTGCAACTCTTCCACTGAAGTCAACTATGCTCTCTATGTAAAAGAAGGACTATCACATTCCTGGTCTAACTTGATGCTTAATTATAGAATCTTTAAAGTGAGCTCTTTTAGGATCATGATTTTTAACACAGAAAATAGAGGGCACAGGGAGAGTGTGTGACTAATGTTTACTTGGAAAAGCTCTGAAATCAAATGTTTGTTTAATGGTTGCTAAATGCTATGTACTAGAAGGGCTCTAATTCTGGTTTGCTGGGTTTTTTTTCCACATGCATAGTCTTTGGTTATCAAGTTATCATGTATGTGACTCGAGGCATTCCTTGCACAACAGACTTCTTATTGGCAGCCAAAAATCTCTTTGTGTTGACTGCATCTTCCTCAGTGGTCTGTTCAGTGCCAAGCATGTTGTCGGCACTTAAATAATAATGATGCTTAACAGCTCCTGCACCTTTATGGACAATTAAACCACAGCATTCTCAGGCTCTGTCTATATTCTTGCTGTAAGGTTGGGGGGGTCACAACTCATGGCCTAAGAGGGAGTTGAGGAACAAAAACTATGGTATTTTATGAAAGACAGAGGACTGAAGCAGAGCATTTTCTATTAAGTTATTTAACTAATTCAATAATTTAGAGAATTTATTCGAAACTAATATTGCTAGTAAATCTCCCTCATGCCTGCAAATAGCAATATATTTTCAGCATCTATTATGAAGTAATTACATGCATTTTAATCAGCACTGAAGATAGCAGTATTGTAGTGCCAGATACTGGGTATTAAATGGATTATCTGCTGCATAAAAGTCTACCACGCGAATCAGTGCTGGGACAGCCTAATTTGTACACCTAATTTGGCAAGATAAAAATAATAGAGCTGTGTGAAATGTTCATAAATCTGAAACCAGGAAAGATCAAATCCAAAACTCATTAAAAGGTTCAATGAAGCACTGGAGGTGATTTTCACCAGATTTCAGCTTTCTTTTTAGACCAGCCAGGTGGGGTAACCACTGTCCCTTTCTCAAATAGCCAGGAAGTGGGCAAAGCCATAGTTTCACCTCTTACTCACTAGCCAGGCACCTTATCAAAAGCTACAATAACTCACTTGGTTAACTCCACTCTCATTAAGTCTTAGATTTTCTCCCCATGGGACCTTACCTACTAGTTCTCGGAGTTTGTTAAGGTCTTCTTTTTTGTAGTCCTTTGTCCTTATTCTGCTGCTCTCACTCCTTCTTTTCCACACAATGATTAAATCTATCATTTCATGTGCACGTTCACTCAAATTGTCCTGCACCTTCAGATCCACTACTAATTTCTCCCTGTTGGTCAGAATCAAGTCAAAAATGGCTGTCCCCTGCTTAATTCCTCCACTTTCTGAAACAAAAAGTTGTCCCCAATACATTCCAAGAACTTACTGGAAAATTTATGTTTGCCTTATTATTTTTCCAACAGATGTCTGGGTAATTAAAGTCCCCCCTCACTACCAGATCTTATGTTTTTGATATTTCTGCTATTTTTTCTAGAAATGCCTCATCTACCGCCTCCTCCTGATTTGGTGGTCTATAGTATACCCTTAACACAACATCACCCCTATTTTTTACCCCTATTATCTTTACCCAGAGACTTTCAGCTGGTCTGCCTCCCACTTTCTTCTGGACCTCGGAACAAGTGTATATAATCTAGATGTAAAACACAACACCTTCTCCCTTTTTACCCTGCCTGGTCTTCCTAAGCAAGTTATCCCCCTCCATATCAATATACCAGTTATGAAATTTATCCCATCAAGTCTCCATGATGCCAATTAAGATATAATTTAATTTAAGGACTAATACTTCCAATTCTTCCAGTTTACTTCCCAGACCCTTTGCATTTTTGTTTAGATGTCGATCAAATATATATATAACTGAAAAATCAGAAAAAATCTGTGAAACAGTAGCACATGCAAGTTCTATTAACCTCTTCTGATTGTTTGAGAATTAGAAAAAAATAGAAAATTAGGAAAAATGCCTATTGTTAAAATTATTATTAATTGTGCTTGTCTATATCACTTCAGTTTGACCCATGAGGTTTGTCTCTTCTCTAAGATCAGTGCATAGCACTGAACCATAAGGCAGTTTTTCAAAACCTTAGATGACTTTCTATAGTTTCATACTTTGGTCACAACTTTTACTTTGCATCCAGGCTAAAATGATTTTTAAAATATTCTTGATAATAATATAGCAATCATAATAAATTAATTCATTAATGTGCATTTCAAAAAAAAAGAGAGAAACAGAGGGACAATCTTTTGGTTTTGCTGATTTATAGAGAGCTAAAAATTTTTGGTGAAGAAACAAGTCCGCAAAAAGGGACGGTTTCCAACACTGAGAATTTTTCATAAGGGTGCAGATGGTTTGAGTTAAGACTGTCATTTGGCTTGTTTGCCTGAAAGGATGGAACCAGAGAGGGAACGGTCTCTCTCAGTGTGCCTACGCTACAGCCACAACAGCCGAACAGCTAGAGCATTGCGGTTGTGCTGCTGTACTGCAGCAGCCTAGATGCGTCACACATCAGTGCATGGGTTTTTTTCCCCCATTTATATAGTTAATTCATCTCTCCAACAGTCAGCGGCTAGGGCGACAGAAAGAGAGGTTACTCACTTTGTGCAGTGACTGGCAGTTCTACAAGATGTGGGTCTCTGTGGGTGCTCCACTTCAGGTGTGCATGTGTCTGTCAAGCCGTTGATCAGAAATTTCCAGTGAGCCATGTCGATTTGGCATGCACACGCATCCTGCACCTCCTTGCGCCAGACAAAGAGGCTACATAGAGGTGTGTGGGCAAATTTCCCTCAGTTCCTTTTCCACCCAAACATCCCACAGAGAACAGTATGAAGCAGAGGGGAAGGAGGGTGGGCAGTGGACATGAACTGTAATTACGGCAGAGTAACTTCTTCTTGGAGGAGCATCCCTATGCATGCTCCAGTTCAGGTGACTTCCAAGCAGCATCCCAGAGTGAGGAGGGAGCTTCAGAATTGAGTCTAGCAAAAAGATAGCACTGCATCAGGTCTGGCACCATGGATTAAAGCATAATGTTTCAAAAATGCATGTCCTGAGGCCCATGTAGTGGACCTACATATCTCAGACACTGGCACATACTTAAGTAATGCTGTAAATGCTGTTTATGATCTGGTCAAATGTGCTATCATCATTTTTGGGAGGTGGGGGTGGGGGGATAAATGCCTGCAAGATCATAACACATGCTAATACATACAGAAATCCATCTCAGTAGTCTCTCAGTACAGATCATAGCCCTCTTGGATCTATCGTGAGGGAGATGTAGAGTCTAGGTGACTTTCAAAATTGCTTAGTTCTATCAAAGTAGAAAACCAACACCCTTCAAACATCCAGGGTATGAAAACAGGATTCCTGCAGAGAGCTACGCTGCTTCAGAAAAAAAAAAAAGGTAGATAAATGGATTGGTTAAGGTGGAACTCCAGGAGAGCCTTAGGTAAGAATTTAGGGTGTGGCCATAAAGATACTTTGTATTTGAAAAAGATAATAAAGTGCGGGCGGGGGGAAGGTATCTGCCATCAAGGCTCCAATCTTCCTAACCCTATAGTCTAATGAGATGGCTACCAAAAAAGGCTGTCTTCACAGAAAAATTGAGTAAACTTTCCCATAGGTTCAAATGGAGGTCTCATAAGGTAACTGAGTATCAAGATGAAGATCCAAGTTGGGGTGGGGTCTCTAATCTGGGGGTAGAGATTCCCCAAACCCATAATAAACCTCAACTATATCAGATGAGCAAAAACAGAGAATTCTTCACCTGGAGGATGAAAGGTTGATATTGCGGCCAAATGGATCATAAAAATTAAACTAATTGATAACCCCAATTTCTACAGATCCAACATGTAATCCAGGATGACTGAAGGCATCACAGATTCTAGCAGAATATAGTAATGATAGCAGGAGCAGAAGACTCTCTTTCATTTCTGCAGGTAAGTAGTATGGGCTGATCTCTTTCCACTACTAAGTAACACCTGTTGTACATCTGTAGAACAGGAGGACTCTAAACCCATGAACCATCGAGCTTCCCATCCCAACAGTGATGCAACTGTTGTTAAAGTCACCGATGGAGCTGGATGACTGAAGGAATGCCTACACAGATGTTGAACTGATCCTTTCACCAGTCTAGAGAGTTGCTTATTTATAGAGGAACCATCATTTACCTGTCCAAGGGGTCTGACTGGAAAACAGGTCATTCTGAGCCAACTCTGGAAGCAACGGAGGCATAGCCTTGTGTGATTGGTCGCAAACCTGCAAACTGCCATGTGCCCCAGAAGTTGAAGATGGTTCCTTATTGTGTAAATCCTTGACTTCTTCATGTGGAATTTGAAGAGTATCAGCTACCCTCTTTACAAGGTCTTGAAACAGCTGAAAATCATTGGCCATGGCAGATAGCAGAAGCATAACTGCCTTATCCGGAGACGAGGATGAAAAAGGTATTTGAAGGGTGGCCTATTTATCTGCCCTGGCTTCCTGCTCCTCAAATGTCTCCTATTGTGGGGGTGGGGAGGGGAGGTGTGCTGGTTGGGGAGGAGAGGGCTGTACAACCCTAGCCTCCCTATGAAACGGTACTGGTGATCTGGCAAGTTTCTACTGATAAGCCACCCAAGGGTACCACTATCGCCATGGGGAGGTGGTGACGAGGGGGCATACCAAAGTGGGATTGGCATGCAAGGTTGATTCCACCACCCTTGATAATGACTTCCCAGTGACTATCAGAGAATGGGTTCCTAAAGGGATATGCTAGAGAAGCCTGAACAGAAATAGAGGAGACTAATTGGTATTCTCCTTCATATTGTCCCATGGAGGAGCGCCTGCAGAAAATCTTAGAGAGTCATGTAGTACTGGAGGACAGTGGTCCAGTGATCAGGGTCTCACTACCAAAAGATATTCTGTACCCATGAGGAGTGGGGACTCTAGTTCATCCACTACAGACATGTCCTTCATACATCTGAATTTTTGTGGTACCGATGTGGTAGCTGAAGACATGGTCGCCGCTCAACGGTAGCATTGATGGTGAGCATACTGACGTAGATACTGATAGTGTCTGATGCCATTGCTTGCTCAGTGCCGAGGATGCCAGATGCGTAGGTACCAACGGCTGTGCTGAGCTCAATTGTGCCTGTCCACAGTGCCTTTGCACTTGAAATATATGTTAACCACTCGTACTAAGCAATCTGTTCCACCTTGTATTTAGCTGTGACAATCTGAATACGTTTCCCAGACCTGAAGAAGAGCTCTGTGTAAAGCTTGTCTCTCTCACCAACAGAAGTTGGTAAAATAAAAGATATTACCTCACCCACCTTGTCTCACCAAAGAGTTAAGACACTTGTTGAAAATTACAATAAAAGTCAGTTTCAGAGCTGGGATTTGTTCCTGGCTCCTTTTCCTTTGAACAGACACCTAGTCTCTACTGTTTCTAATTTAAGCTGAGTAAACCTCAGAGCAGTGTACATAAATGAGAGATTTATCCATCTACATGAAAGAGGTCAGAACTGACATCCCTAATTTGTAAGGTGTAGCTTTAAAACTCGGACATTGTATATGAATCAAAATGAAAAGCTCTCCTCTCAGACAAATATTTTTCTTTTGAGAAATTGCATCTAGTAAGGTTATGCAAGAGTTTCAATCTAACTCACAAAAGAAATCATGAGTTTTAGTACTTTCCATGTAATCAATAAAAATTGTGGGAAGCGTAACTTGGGACTGCATATTAATCTTGCATTCAGCCTTGCTTGCTAGTTTTCAACAAGAACTATTCATCTTGCTGAGTTTCTAGGAGTGATTTGTTTCATCTGTACACTCCATGCACAGCTAAATATAAAATCAACTTGTATTTAACAAAGTGGGTTAACAGCATGAAGCCTATTCTGATACCATGTAAGCCTGTAAGAACATTGCAACATGTCAGCATAAGAAAATGTTTCATTAAATTTTTTTCTTTATAGCACAGCCATACTGTTCAACACATTAGTACAAACTGTAAAAATTAAGTCCCAAAAGGAAATGCCACTCGTCTCTTTTCTAAGGTTATGTCTATACAGCATTTTGGAGTGAGCCTCTCAGCCCAGGTCAACAGACTTGGGCCAGTGGGGCTTGCACTAGTGTTCTAAAAGTATCTGTGTAGACAGAGTTTTGAAGTTGCAACTTGGGCTCTAAAGCTCCTGCTCCTCCCCCTCCGTAGGCTTCATGGGGCAAGCTCCAGCCCAAGCTGCAACTTCAAAGTACTGTCTACACAGCTATTCTTAGAGCACTGGCACAAGCTCCCCTACTTCAAGTCTGTCGACCCAGGCTGGGACAATCGCTCCTGCTTGCTCCAAAATGCTGTGTAGTCATACCCGACGTGCTTCAGCAAATATCCTGCAGAAGGTCTTCAATTATTTAACCCACTTATCTGAAATTATGTTAACATTACAGTCACTGATCAGACTAGTTCTCACTCAGCTAAAGAAGTAGTACATCTACTTGGCATTGTCAGGCAGCAAGGACTAGTAAATAGTGAACTCAACTGGGAGTAAGGAGACCTGAGATTCTATTCCTGGTTCGTTTCAGAACTGTTTTCCTTACCAACCTTTGCCCGTCACATCTCTTTAGATAGGCTCTTCAGAACAGGGACTGTCACTCACTATGAGCTTGTACAGTGCCTTTTAGAACAATTGGGCCTTGGGTCCTATTATGTTATTGTAAGGCAAATATAAGAATGGCTTTTATTATTAAACTAGTCACAAGAGAACCTAAAAAGTTCTAGAGTGTCTCTTCAGTTCTGAGAAGCACCCAAAGTTCTGATGCTTAGCTAGACTTTACCCAGACGGAGCTTTGTAAAGTAGTAAACTCCCACCCAACATTATTCAACAAATTTGCATGTTTGAGTTCACTAGCCTTTCACCCTATTTACCCTTAACTGGATGTTTATTAAACGCAGCAGGGATGAAGGCAGTGCTTCATAAGACACTATTATTTGGTGGCCTGATGCACCCCATCACGTAGTGCTACTGTGTGCTAGTCAACAGTTGCTGTGTTCCACCCCAAAAGTGGCTATGTTTCAGTCACGAGTATGGTGTTTGCTCCATATAGTCTGCATAATCAGCTTTTAAATTTGCAGTGTGTTTTGGGATCCTTTGGTAGGAAAGAAACAACAGTGTTTACTTGAAAAATATAAATAATATTCCTTTTCCGTACCTTCATAATAATATGCAATAATATTGTATATATTTCCTACTAACTGCCAGTAACAAGCACAAAACTAATAAAAATACCATCTTTTTTTCTGATAGTCAATCAATTGAATTTGACCCTTATTTATTGACTAGAAAAAATGAGATTTGAATATTTCTAATCCTGTGAGTTTTATTCCAAATTAAGAAAGTATAAAACTATTAATGCTTCTAAATGTAATGATACTATAGTGATGTCAACCACAGAAAACTCTGTAAATGAAGGCACCTAAATAAGTGGCCTTATTTTCATAGCTGCTGACTATGCCACTCCCATTGATATCAGTGGGACTTCTCCCCATAGAAAACACTGTGCCCTGTAGCAAGTGCTTGAAAGACCAGACCTTACATTCATAACATCAAAGGAAGGGCTTCTCAATCTTCTCAGGAACTGACAATGTCTCCGCTGATGTTGATGGAAGTTTAACCATAAGGATAAGGCCCTAGGTGAGCCAAAAAGATACTACTCCCTCTGAGCTCGATCCTTCAATGTGCTAAAATCTCCTGCAAGTGCTCTCAATTTGCCATGGCAAATCTCCCATTGACTTCAGTGGGACTAGGATTTCACCCTCTTTATTTTTCAGGATTGAGCCCCAAGTTGCTTAAATCATTTAGACATATAATGATTGACCCCTAATGGCTAGCAGTGTGGGAACAGGATATCAGTTTTGCTACTGAAAAAGCTATTGGACACTGTTTTAGCGGTGAACTTCTACATTCAGATACAAGGGGCCTTGGTTTAAACAAGAGCTAGAGCAGATGCCTTACAGACTGCAAAGGAACTTGTCAGATTAAATAAATAAGCAATAATTTAATGTGGGACACTCTTGAGCTGCAAGATGTCTCACACAATTCCTTCCTGGAGACGGCTGTTGAGCTGCTAAGGACTTCCAAGGAATTGACACAACAGTGACTGTGCTTTGCTGCAGTATCACAGGACTTTTTGGGGCACTTCCAGATGTGCAGTCCCCATGTAGTCTCAGTAACTTAATTAGAACTGGGATTTATTTAGCACTACTCAAAATGTTTTCAGCGGGGTTGATTATGTGCCATTCCCCATGGAGCACTGTTATAATTTGGAGCTTCCTCAGAGCCAGAGGGATTTGAACAGGGGACTTAAATAGCATTACAATTGTACTACCAAGGTATTCCCTTTTGGGCCACAGGTAGCATAGCCTTCTACCATGTCCACAACATTTCCTCCTTGTCAGCACATCTACAGTTGATAATTTGAAGCATTTTCTAGAGAGCTAGATGGAGTTACATCTCCTAACAGTTGTTATTCAAACACATTATGGATATTTGGGTATGTTGGCAGAGCATGGTTGGATGTAATTAGGATCAGTTTCTGGCTATTGCCAGGCCAGATCAGAGGCAGAAGGCATTGCTGAGAGTGGGAAGAGGAAAAGCCAAAGGCAATGATTAAAACAGATTATTGTACACTTTTGAGCTAACATGTGGAATCAATAGCTAACATTAGCAACTGTGCTCAGCTGTAGAAAAGCCTGCAGTCTTACTGTAACCAATAAAAATAAATTATGGACCAAAAGAAGAGAGAAAAATGGCAGTGGGGAGAACCAGAACAGTATTAAAAGAAAATACTAGAACTTTGAAAATAATGACCCCTACAAAAAAAAGAGAGAGAGATGATAACGGTAATCAGTTATGAAGAAACAATGAGCTTGTGTCCTTTTGATGCATAAAGGTGGCCTGAAATAGTGGGATTGTTTACTTTAAATTCTGCTTGGTTTTGTACATTAGAAATTCAGGACCTAACTAGGCCAGAAGACTCCAAAACTAGTGCAATGACAAGAGCTAAGAGTGAAAGCTGAGCTGTTAAGAATGGAAGGGATTTTTAATCTGACTGTTTAAAGATGGGCGTTTTTTAGCACATTTAATATAAAGTGACTAATTAATAATATGGAATAAGTGAAGCCTTTCTTAAACATTCATGTCCCTTAATCTTTCAGTTAAGATGTCAGAGCCCACAATAAAGTGTCACAAAACTTCCAGGTAGGGTTGCCAACCCTCCAGGATTGTCCTGGAGTCTCCAGGAATTAAAGATGAATTTTTAATTAAAGATAATGTGATGAAACCTCCAGGAATTCATCTAACATTACTTCCAGGGCTCCTCTAAACAAAACAGGGAAGAGCAGACTGGATCTTTCTAAAATAAGCAATATTTTAAAAGCTAATCATAAATAAATAAAAACCACCCTTCTGTGTCTTCTTTATAAGCAATAAATAAATAAATACATAAAATCCTTTGAATGTCAACTTTCATATTGAACCATAAGGAACATTCAGGAAGGGGTATTACATATCATCTCCAGAGGGATCCCCTTGAAGAGATCCTTCCACATCATCCCATCGGAGGTCAGGGTTTTTCCCCAAATATGGAAGATCTTATCAGACGGATCCATGTGAAGCCAGGTTCCTCCACACCAGCTCCAGGCCCAATGAGAATTTTCATGGACTCTGTCTCACATGCTGAGTGCTAAGAGAAGCTACATATGTGTATCTGGGGTTCTACGAAAAATGCTATATTATGTTACATTATTAGATATATGGTTTATGGATCGAAAACAGTATCCTCAAAACATCAGTGCACACGGGGCAGAGTTAAGGTTGTTCATGCAGACTTAATACAGGTATTTCTTGACTTGGATGGGAAATCTTAATGGGATTTTTTAACATGAAATTTCTTTCTTCCATTCCCCCCACCCCAAAGGAAAATACACAGTATTGCGCATGCTGGGGGTGGAGTGGGGTGTGAATCAATAGATGGAGCCACAGTCTCCAGGATCATTTGAAGCTCTGTGGCCAGGCAAAAAAATTCTGCAGATAAAGCATGTCAGCCCCACTCTCTGAAGCCCATTTGGTCAGTACCGCAGAACACTGCCATTCTTCCCAGAGGCCACTAGAATACAGCTGCCCTTGACTGAAGCAACTAACTTCCAGCTCCCTTTGATGGATTGAGATAAACAAATCTCTATGTAACAATTTGTGTATTAAAAGATTTGATACCTATTCACCACCTGGTTAACTACCATTAAATTACTGTGCATTGGTTAAATATATGCTAATATTGTCCCCAGTTAAGCAATAGTTACTAATATTTTTGTTATGGTTATTTGCAACTGAAATCAGGGGCCAGTTGTGCAAAGGGCTGTACAAATACTTAGTAAGAGATGGTCCCTGTGCCAAAAAGCTTACAACCCAAGTCTCTGAGCCTGCAATTCCTTTTAACTGGGTGGACTACAGTGTCCATACGGAGCCTCACAAAACTCAGTCAGTGAAGATCCACTTGGCTGCAACTTCCATGTACAAGTTGGTGCAGAATTAGGACCTAAATAGATAAGTCAGAGAAAGAGAAAATTATCCTCCTCATTGTACAGATAAGGAACGGTGGCACAGAGATTAAGTGACTTGCCCAAGGTGACACGGAGTCTGTGGCAAAGCCAGTGATTAAACCCAGATCTCCTGAATCCCAGTCTGGTATCCTAACAACAAGATCATCCTACCTTTCAAATAATTATCATTGGGCTAGATCAAGTTCCCTGGAGACATCTTATTAAACCATCTGCGAGGATAGATAATATATCAAAGACTGTAGGACATATTGTAATACTATTTTAAATATATATACCACCTCTTATCCCAAAGGACTTTAGTTGTTAAATACCCTCAGTATAGTACTGCATTAGATCCTGGAGTAGAGACCAGCAGGTCAAGCACAAATAGGATGCTGAACAGTTTGATAGGTGATATTGGGTGTAATGGCACGAGGGCAACCCTTTAGTTTTACAAAATGCATTGTGGGCTCTTCAGTGTCTCCACACATTCTATTTAGCTCAAACTGGTAAGGCCTAGTCTGACAATTCCACACAATAAGATGTAGGGAACTCAGTTGATCTATCACAGGGGTTCTCAAACTGGAGGTCAGGACCCCTCAGAGGGTCGCAAGGTTATTACATGGGGGGTCAGAGCTGTCAGCCTCCACCCCAAACCCCACTTTGCCTCCTGCATTTATAATGGTGTTAAATATATTTAAAAGTGGTTTTAATTTATAAGGGCGGGGGGGGGAGGGTCACACTCAGAGGTTTGCTATGTGAAAGGGGTCACCAGTAAAAAAGTTTGAGAACCACTCATCTATCATTAGGATGGAGGGAAGAGCCAACTTTGCCTAGCTTTGAAATGGGGGCTCCCAGAAGAGTAAATTTTTCAGACATGTTGATTACATAACTAAGCAATCTCCCACAGCAGAGCCTGAAAGCTCCATTAATATTGTTACTTTCTCATTGTCTTTTAAAATCAGCAATTCTCTCTTTCTTTAGAAAATATTTGTGGCAAATATTCCCCATCCCAACTCCTTTCCCTTCCTTTTCTCAACTTATGGCCTGAGACTCTCATACTAATCTGGCCTCTGTGGAAAGCAACATACCTAGGCTACAGAGAGGAAGAGATTTGTTTCCCCTCATTCATGGGGTGCTCTCTGCTTTGCCACACTGTGGAAGATATGTGATAACTGCTCCCAATTAGAGCCTTATCTTTTCAAAGACCTATACAAATCATCTTCACAGGAGCCCAGTGAGTTATGTAAGTAAAATAATAATAATCTCCAAGTTAAAATGGAGGTAAGTGACTTGCTCCAGGTCATACAGCAAGTAAATGTCCAGACCAGGACATAAACTGACAGTCCAATGACTGGCCCACTACTGCCCTATGGTGTCTCCTAGGAAAATAATTCATTTTCAGTGTCTCAGTTTTCTCAACTGTAAAATGGGCTTAAGGATATTCTGCACTTTTTAAAATCCATGGATCTTAATGCTATTTACAAAGATGGAAATGCATGAGGAGCCCCATTTTGCATAAGAAATAATCACTTGCATACATTTGAAACGAAGTAAAAAGCTCCCCTATAACATGTGAAATTCTGAAGGTACTATTTTCAACCCATGATGATTATATGGATATTGCTTTATCAGTATTTAGATGTGCATTGATCCTCTAAGGATACATCTACTCCTTCAGGAGCAGAAAGCATCTAAACCCAGGTCAACAGACTTGGGCTCACACGACTGTGCTAAAAATAGCTGTGTAGAAGCCCATCCCACTCTCTAGGCTTCAGAGCACAAGTTCCAGCCTGAGCCGCAATATCTACACAGCTATTTTTAGGACTACAGCATGAGCCAGAACCCATCGACCCAGGCTTGGAGGCTCACTGCTGCAGGCTGTGTTGACATATCCTTAACGTTTGCCTATCACAGCACTGGTCAAAGCAAAAACAGCTGTTCACGTCCTCAGCATTAGTGGGTTGGTAGTTTCTAGATCCTTAGCTGACAATTTGATTATGATGATGTTGTCTAAGAACCCAGAAAACAGGATTTACATTTGAAATACAGTATAAATGTGACGGCCTGAACACAAAAGCCATGTGACATTTCCAGATTTAGCCGTTCTGAGCCTCCTTTACATGAAGGAGCTCATAGCTTTGATATATTTTTTAATCCTTCTTTGTCTTCCTCTGCCTATCCTTCAGGTTATAAACAGCTGCATTCTTCTTTCTTTTGCTAATAATTATGCAGCACCTTTCACTTACAATCTATCTACAATATCCTTAAGAAGACAATCACTATTGTATCTGAACACCTTGTCTGGAGAATGAGTGAGCAGTCACTTGTCCAGTGTTTTCTTAAATGCTTTCTTAAAAGGCCTAAAGCAATACCATGGCATGAAGCATCTCCACTCACATGAGAGTGCTTAAGTGCTTTCCTGTATCAAGGCCTAAATACTCAAGAACACATTAGGGCTAAGATTTTAGGATTTTGAATTCCTGTCTCTCTGTCCTTGAGACTCAGAGAAGTGAGTTGTTTTCAGTGATTTACAAAGAGATAAAGTACTAATCTTGTATATTCATATGTCCAACCTGATTTGCTATGGATAATATGCAACTAAGGACACCAAACAGGGTCTAGCAAAAGATGGCAGAGGCATTCATCTAGTGCCTAGTGGATTTCTAAATAACAAGAGAAACTTAGCCTGTTGTCTTAGCCACATTATCTGTGCGAGTAACCCCATTAAAGGACTAGGCTGGCCTCACTGAAACCTCTTCTACTCAATCAATGACCTCGTTGCCATGGCAGACTAACACGAGGTGCCATTGATGAGGACTTGATTTCCTTTCACATCTGAAGTGGAAAAGAAGAAGACAGACTAAATGAAATCCCATCCATCTTAATGAAATACAATTATATTCTCCTTATTAATCATTTAAAAATCAATACATCTCTTCTTGGTGAACCTCGCCAGAATTTGTCATGCTGTGCCAGGCCTCAATACATCTTGTCCTGTAGTGATTTTTATAAGTTCAGTCACCTGTGTCCCAGGGTAAATAACTATGTTTCTTTGTGCTGCCATAAGAGGGCAAGGAATGGCAATGTCAGGGGAGATCACGGAGATGGCCTATGAATTTTAATCAGTCAAAGGGAATATTTCCTTCTTCCATATAATTTGAAAATTCACTGTAGCTAAAAAGTAGCACAATGAAAAATGGATTAGAGACAGCAATATAGATCACTGTACAATATTAAGTACAATATCATCAGGGGTGTTATTTATCCATTTCCAGCAATAGTACTATACAGTATATATCTTTAAAAAGTGCTCATACAACTAATCTGGCAGGGTGATGAATAGAAATTGTGAACGCACTCATGCTTGAAAATTCAAGACCTGAATGGGAAGCACAAGGTAGAATTTTTCTACCCCCATTCTTGCTCCCTTTCAAACACATAAAGGGGCTACTCCTCACACCATCCACAAATGCACCTGAAAAGAGATGGAAGCTAAACATTAGGGAGAAATAGGTACATATTAGAGGTTGTAGAACATTTTCAAAGTCCTACATTTTTCAACAGAAACCAGAGACAATATTTTAACAAAAACATTCACAAAAAAATCATCCCATTTTTGGATCAGCTGTAGCCGTGCATCCAACAGTGTCAAAAGTCAAGTTATTCATGTGGGTTTTGAATGAGTGAGCCATTAATAAGTGCCTACTGTAGGAGGTAAAAATGAACCTAGCCCAAGGGTTGAAACCTTAGTCTCCCCTCAACTTCAACAGCTAGGATTTAATCCATGTGGTGTACCAAAGAAAAGGATGGCAGGATTGATTCTATCATAATGTTAATAAAAGTTAGGAGAAAATACCTCATAAGCAAGTTGATTTAAAAAAAAAAACTCTCGCCCTTTTGAAGCTTATGATACTATGAAAAATTTAACTTGTGAAACTCTCCAAAATATGTGCTGCTGTCATCCCATGCAAAGGCAGACTGGGCATACAGCAATGCAATATATCACTTTTACCACTGATGTTGTTTTCCTCCCTCACACCCCTTTTTTTCCTGTTCTAAACCAAGTAAAGTAGGTTTAATTAAAAGCTTAACATTCACCTTCCCAGCTTTGTTATCTTACTGTATTCTGGACAAGAGATCCCACAATCACCTAGGCATGGCACGTACTAAGTTTCTAATATATCCCGTTTTAGCAGAAGAACATGGGAATAGCCAGACAGACTAGATCAGACCCAAGGGCCTTTTAGTCCATTTCTTGTCTCTCACAGTGGCCAGCATCAGACGCATCAAAGAAAGGTGCCAGAACCCTGCAGCAGCAGATGTAGCTGCCATGCTGTCTGGAGTGGCTCACAACTGAGACTGCCTATCTTAGGGCAGACTGGCAGAAAACAGGGCAGACACCCCAAGCTAGTGGTGTGTTCTATAATTAGATTTCATCAAACCAGTGACAAAATGTGAACTCCTGGATCACTCTACCAGTCTTACCATGGAGTCACAGACAGTCTCCTTGGACTCTCGTCTATCTTGCCACCAAGATAAACTGGGCTTTGTCACAAAAGGTTACTTAAACTAAAAATCATACCATAATTTGATTGTTCCCAGTCCCAAGAGACAAGTCACTTACCCCAGAGCAACTGGTACTTACACCAAAGACAACACTGGCAACCAACTCTATAGTAAACTTACTAAAGGTTTATTAGCTAACAAAAAGGAATGCGAGTTATTGAGAGGTTAAAGAAGATAAAATATATGCACAGTTGAGTCATAGTCTGTAATTCCAAATTGTGACAGTGCGTAATAAACTGCTAATTTCCCAAAAGTCTTTCCAGGGTTCCCAGATTGTCTTTGGGGATCTCCATTTTGCATCTGGTACACTTCCCTGTAAGAATCCAAATGGCCCAGAGATCCTTCCTTGAATCCATACTTATAGCTTCTTCTCACAGAAAACAAGCTGACGGTGTCACTAGCCACGTGGGCTTTTCCTTTGATGACAGAGAAACACATTTTAAGTCTTTGATCTCCGATCGTCACACACAGTGACTTGCTTTGAAATTAGCACTTTTTTGTCAATATTCTTCATTTGCATTCCACAAGGCTTCTTCCTCATTTCCTGGCTCGTCTGATGGGTTATTTAATTACAGGGGTATGTACAATGTAAATGTTTGCTACGTTATAACGGGATACTGATAAGTGAAAACAAGGCAAGTAAGAAGCCAGTCGTTTTTATTAAGTTTGAACACCAAATACACTATTATGCATTTAACAATCACATTGATCTATAATAATACACAAGCGAATTAGCCTGGGTTCTGGCATGAGCTGGCACCTGGTCTGCCAGCGTCTCAGTAGCATTTGTATTAATTATTGTAAGTACCATTAAACATCTTAAAATGATACCTAATGGAAAACAGTTTTTAGAGGGGTGCAAGTAACTAACAAAGTAACCATACATTGCTGTAGACTGGGGAGAATACGCAACTTTCAATATAGTAGAACAATAAGCAATGATGTGCCACAGAACACTATCTGGGACTTCCTGGAAGTCCTCGTTCTGGCCAGCAAAGTAAGGAAAAGAGTTAGGAGAATTCCCCTGCCTCTGACAGTTAACCCCTCTCTGTATATTGCTGAAACATCCCAGGCAAAGATGACTTCTCCCTGGGAAACAGAGGCCATTTTTTGTCTTTTGACTTTGGAATAAACAAGCTGCAGGCAAATAGAGATCTTAACTAATTTTCACTGATACCTCAAACCCTAAGGTCTTCGCCTTAACTCCAACTTCAAACTATACAAACTGAACTTTCTGGTCTACATATACTACATTTCATTTTCAAAAGCATGGTAATAACATTTCCAGCAAATGCACTAAGCGCACATTTGTCTACCAACTCATGTTGCCTCCTTAGTACATATGATTTGAGAAAGGGGTGTTGTTTAAAATTGAAAACAAATGGATAGATGTCCCAGTCCTTCATGCCTCCTCTTTGAAAGGCGGTAAGCCTTTAGAATGTATGTAGTTTGTGTTAGGCTCAGAGATAAATTTTGTGGAAATTTCTTGTTAAAATATTGACAGCATATCACTAGAAAGGGCAAAAAAAACTCTGTAGGTAGCCAACTTCCTATTGAGTAAAGCTGAACACTCTGGAGTGCTTCCTAGAAAACTAGGGCCTGATTCAAAGCCAACTGACTTCAATGGGAATTTTCCCCTTGATTTCAGTGGGCTTTGGATCAGGTTAAAATCATGCCTCCACTGAAGTCAATAGAAAAACTCCAGCAGACTTCAATGGAACCAGGATTTCACCCTAGCTCTTTAATAGCTAGGATGATTGGTTATTGAAATCATGAGGAATTTAAAAGAGATGCAAAATAAAGTGCATTCTAATGAAAAAATATTTGAGAATTTTTCTAGAAATATATTTTTCTATCACTTAAAAAAGAGATCTTGGAGTCATTGTAGAAACATCCACCCAGTGTACAGTGGCAGTCAAAAAAAAAGCTAATAATGTTAGGAACCATTTGGAAAAGGATAGATAAGAAGACAGAAAATATCATAACGCAGCTATATGCATCCATGGTACACACAGACCTTGAATTCTGCATGCAGTTCTGGTCACCACATCTCAAAAAAGATATATTGAAATTGGAAAAGGTACAAAGAAAGACAACAAAAATAATTAGGGGGATGGAACTTTTTCAGGGACTTTTTCAGGTTGCAAAAGAGATGACTATGGGGGATATGATAGAGGTCTATAAAATCATGAATGGAGTAGAGAAAATGAATAAAGAAGTGTTATTTACTCCTTCACATACCACAAGAACGAGGGGTCACCCAATCAAATTTTTAGGCAACAGGTTTAAAACAAACAAAAAAGAAGTACTACTCACACAATGCACAGCCAAACTGTCGAACTCATTGCCAGGGGATATTGTGAAGACCAAAACTATAACTAGGTTCAAAAAAGAACTAGATAAATTCATGGAGGAGAGGTCCATCAATGACTATTAGCCCAGATGGTCAGCGATGCAACCCCAGGCTGTGAGTATCCTAAGCCTCTAACTTTCAGAAGCTGAGAGTGGATGGATCACTCGATAATTGCCCTGTTCTGCTCATTCCCTCTGAAGCATCTAGCATTGGCCACTGTCAGAAGACAGGATACTGGTAATACTGCAATTCATACACACCCACTGTTGCCAGGTCAAAATTTTATCCTGAGTCTCCTGATAGGTGATATTTTTCTTAAAGCCTGAGATCCTGGAGTCAGGTGATTATGGGAGAATCTAAGTTTTCATTTTTATGTAAATTTCTAGCTCTCATGGTTGCTGAGAAAAACTTAAAAATGTGAACGCTAAATGTTCCAAAAACAGACATCAAATAAAAACGTCCCATTTGTTAAAAAAATCTCATGATTTTTCACCTGTTTGTCCCATGCACTTTCATTTTGGTGCTTCAATGAGAAGATGCAAATAGTCATATTGTATCAGACTTGTGGTCCATCTAAATTCAATATTTTGTCTCAGACGGGGCCAGTAGAATCTCACTGTCAGAAGAGGGTACAAGAAATGTTGCAGTGGGTATCATGCAATAATTTGCCCACAGTGAAGGCTTCTTCCTGACTAGCCATTTCTTTGAGTTTTGCTTATGCCCTGAAGCATGAGGGTTTTTTAAATCTTTAAAACATTAGAGCCCCTATTTTATGAACTAACTGGGGATTAAGGATTTCTTAAAATCCAAAAATTCATAAAATTGAACTTCTGAAAATTATAGTAGGTATGATGAATAAATCGCAGTATGGCACATTGCATTACTTTCTTCTGGTCTTTCAAACCACTGCAAAGAGATTTCCAATGCTTTGAATACATCGCAATGTGAAGGGATTTTGACTTGTCTTCATCAATTTCACATTTGGGCTCGAAAAATCAAGGTTCTACTGTATTATAACTCTGGACGCCATAAATAAACCCTTTAGAAATACCTGAGATAGGAGAAACTGGAGTGAATGCACAAAATGCTCAAACCAGTCTGTATCACTCAATTCACTTGTAGGAGCAGAGCTCACATTGCATTAGTATTTTGAGGATTTCATTGTTTTTCCATTCCTTTGAGCCTTGCTTAAAGTCCAGTGTTCCAAAAGATGGAGCCAATTTGCCTTTGCAAAAATCCTTAATTTATTCAAACGGTTTTATTAGTCTCTCTTCTCTTTTTGCCCCTTAATCTCATGTTTTAGCTGCAGCTGCCTTCCTATTACTCCCTCCTTGTTGTCCAATCTCCAGATTGGTGGAAAGAGAGTTAACGCATTTGGGGTCAAAATAAAGACATTTTTCAAATGCCAAGAAAAATAGAGCAGCGCTATTACACTTTGATGTTAATACATGTCTTTTGTAGTTTTCCTGTTTGTTTGTTTTCATCTTTCCTCACTGTCAACAGTGCACCAGATTTTATAGGCAGTTTAACACAGAGCAGATGCTGATTAAAGGAAATGTGGTTTTTAGTGCAACATTTAAAAAATATCACTTACTCTCGTCTAAATGCTATATTCCTAATGAGTTTTATTTTTATTAACTGTTGTGTGAGACTACAATGAGCATATATTTTAATTGGACCAGAAGTTTTTACAGCTAACTTGGTGGACTGTAACTAGGCAGTTACAACTGGCCAGAATACTTCTGCTATCCGCCATGAGGGCTGAAATCCAAGGTGTGAACAAACAGGACATTCTCAGCTACTCCATAAGAGCTGGCCTAGTGTGACCATTGTGATTATTAATTTATGCAAACATTCTTGTCTTTACCATTATCCAGGCCCCTCCTCCCCCCCATCCTTGGTCTGTTTATCCACATGTTGCATACTGCCAAAATCCCATTTTGTGAGCTCCATAGAACAGGAACTGTCTCCTCCTTGTTTGTACAATATCTAATGGAACAGGATGCTTTATCCCTGATTGTGGTCCTTGGGTACTACTTCAATCAAAATTAACAATAAATTGTTAATTGTATTTATGTTTATCATAGTAGTGCCTACGGACCCCATTCTACAGGACACTGTAAAGATTAATAAACAGCCCCTGTCCCAAAGAGTTTAGATAGATAAAAGAGACAAAAGGTAGGAGAAAGGCATAGAACTTGCATATAATATGACATACAACATAACAAATAATGATAAAATGCTAAAGCATGGTGATTTATATAACTCTGTACAAGATGCATTTGTTCACTCTAGTTTTGAATTAGATTGGATCTTAGGCCAAGGAAGTTGTCAGGGTTCCTTTCCCACTCTGAACTCTAGGGTACAGATGTGGGACCTGCATGAAAGACCCCCTAAGCTTATTCTTACCAGCTTAGGTTAAAAACTTCCCCAAGGTACAAACTTTCCTTTGTCCTTGAACAGTATGCTGCCACCACCAAGCGTTTTAAACAAAGAACAGGGAAAGAGACCACTTGGAGACGTCTTTCCCCAAAATATCCCCCCCCAAGCCCTACATCCCCTTTCCTAGGGAAGACTTGATAATAATCCTCACCAATTAGTACAGGTGAACATAGATCCAAACCCTTGGATCTTAAGAACAATGAAAAATCAATCAGGTTCTTAAAAGAAGAATTTTAATTAGAGAAAAGGTAAAAGAATCACCTCTGTAAAGTCAGGACGGAAAATACTTTACAGGGTATCCCCCTCTGGGCAAAACCTTAAAGTTACAGAAAACAGGAATAAACCTCCCTCTTAACACAGGGAAAATTCACATAAAACAAAAGATACACTAATCCGCCTTGCCTGGCTTACCTATACCGGTCGCAATATTGGAGACTTGGATTAGGATGGGTTGGAGAAGATGGATTTCTGTCTGGCCTCTCTCAGTCCCAAGAGAGAACAACACGTAAACAAAGAGTACAAACAAAAGCCGTTCCCCCACCCCACCCCAAGATTTGAAAGTATCTTCTTCCCTTATTGGTCCTTTAGGTCAGGTGCCAGCCAGGTTAGCTGAGCTTCTTAACCCTTTACAGGTAACAGGATGTTGCCTCTGGCCAGGAGGGATTTTATAGCACTGTATACAGAAAGGTGCTTACCCTTCCCTTTATATTTATGACAGAAGTACTTATTTCACCTGTGGTGTAGGTGAAAGAGACAAGGGTAGATTTGATCTGAGCTCAGCTGCTTATGTTTTGTTTCTGGAAAACCCCTCAATGACAGGCACAGTGTTTAGTTAGTGACAGGTGTGTCTTCAGGTCTGTGATGGGGCTCGACTCACCACTGAGGCACCTCCTGCTGGCTGTCTGGGGAATTAGCACTGTGCCCCCTCTGCTAGTGGTGTCTCGCCCCGTCACCCTCTGTTCCTGGACCCATGTCACTCCCATGACCGTGGCGTCCTCTTCATGATACTGCCCTCTGGCTGTGCCACACTCCATGTTCCCGCCCCCCTACCGGGGGGGGACCTGCAGTCTACTGTCAGTGTGGGGGCAGATGCCCCATCACAAGGCCAAATCCTGGTGCCACTGAAATCAAAACTACTACTGATTTACAATGGACCAAGATTTGCTCCTGCTTTAGATCCTCCCTTCTGAACTTTGACATATTATTTTTTTAAATACACAAGTACCTTACATTGTACTTTATATTATAATTACTGACAAAGAGGGGCTTTTAGGCCCATTTTTTAAAGAAGTCCTAGTCCAACATTGAATTTTGTGTGAAGTAAACTGCAGACAGAAATGATATAATTCAAATGTTTAACTACCAGATTTCTCAGCAAAAATATTGCTTTTGTCTGAAAATCATGTAATTGGACATTTGCCTTATATAGTGCCTACATCTAAAATTGATTGTTTTACTTTTCAGAACACCCCTGTATGACCAGGAAGTGGTATAATTCCCATACTAAAGAACTGGGGGAACCAAAGCACAGAAAAAAAGTCACTTGACCAGTGTCACAGAAACAGGCTGTGCTGTACCCGGGATTTGAATCTAGCTCTCCTGATGCCTAGCCCAATGTTTTAACTGCAAGGCCATCCTTCCTGTAAGGATGGTAAGTATGAGACTACAGGTGGGTTCTATATCTGAATGCAGCCCTTTATTCACACCCTACACATTGTAATAATCTTTGTACAAAATATGCCTTGTGAAGTATCATTTGAAAACTCATTGTCTGCTGGTCAATAATAGCATGGTGGAATGTATGTAGCAACATTATATGTAGAGTTATGAACATAAGCTGAAATTATGACTGAAATGTGTTTGTCAGACAAATCTGGGGAGAGGGTAAGCCTGTTCCTCAAAGACAAAGGACAGACTAATGATTCTAGCTGGCTGTCATCAAAGCTGATTGGCAATCACTGATCAAGTGGCCATTCTTTGGCAACAGAGAGGAACAGGAACAGATCAATCTGGATTTTAACAACCAACAACATGGAACCTTTTTCACCATGAGGCCCCATGTCTCCATCCTCACAGTGGGAAGGAACTTTGTCTAGGGGGGATGCATTTCAAAGGGTGATTGGACTATAAAAGTGAGGGGCAAAAACACCACAGATATTCTGTCTTTCTTTCTCTCCCTATATCTCTTCATCTGCTAAGAAGATAAAGGAACCAGTCTTTGGACTTTCACAGAGGTTCTGACCTTAGCATTTGGTCAGCCCTGTTGCTGAAAACATATAGTAAGGATTTTACCTTGAACCAAGTATAGTTTGTTAAGTCTTAGCTACTAGAAAGCATTTTAACTTTATTTCTCTTGTAACCGTTTCTGACTTTAAGACCTTGTACTTGTACTCACTTAAAATCTCTCTCTTTGTGGTTAAATAAACTTGTTTTATTCTTTAATCAAAATTAATCCAATGTTGTATTTAAACTGAACTGTCTGGGTAACTCCAATTAAAGTAGCAAACTGTTGGATACTGACCCTTCATAGGGGCAATGGACCTACAATATCTGAGCTGTCCAGGAGAGGGCATAACACACATGTGGGGGGAAATTCAGGACTGGGAGAGTGGTTGGTGTCACCCTGCAAGTGGTAATCAAAGCTGGTGGAAGCCAAAGTGTGACTGGAGTGTGGCTGTCAAGCTGAGGCTACACACACATGCTCAGGGTGTGACTTACATGATGCTTGGTTGTTTGTGAGGGGCCCAGTTTGGAAGCTACAGCAGCAAAGCACTGTGAGGTACCCAAGGTTGCAAGGCAGGTGCTGACACAACCCCTCACTCGTCTGGATAGCAAACCAGAATGTGATAGGTTCACGGGTTTCAATAGCATGGCTCACTCTGAGCCACTTCATTCATGGACCAAGGGAACAGACCCACTCAACGAATGATTTTGGGGAAGTTCTATGGCCTGTGTCATACGGGAGGTCAGAGTAGATAAAAACAATGGTCCTTTCTGGCCTTGGAATTTATGAATATGTAACAGCAGCAGGACCTGGCCTTTTCTAATCTAGGTCCTGGGGTGGGAAAGCCATTTCCCCTCACAGTAATACTGAAATTTAGATGCTGACACAACCCCTCACTGGTCCGGATTCCAAGGGGAACGAGTCTATCAAGCAGACCCCAACAGAGATGGAAGGATAAGTGGGAGAACCAGTTATCACCTGAAGATCCAGAACAGGAGAAGGGCCCATCAGCCTCTGACGCAGTTGGTGGAGAAAGAAAGCCACAGCGCAAAAAGGCTAGAGATAAACTGGGAGACCAGGCCTGCTGCGAGATAATAGATTCAGTAACTTTAATGAGGTATATATATCTGTTTCACTCCCCTGGAATAAAAATTCCACAGTCCCTCTGCAGTGCTCTTTCTTCCTAAACGAACCCCCATGCCAGCTACGCTCACTCTAGCCTTGGGAAGGGGAACAAAGAACCCTGGCCCCTTAAGTTCTTGATCCACAAAGGGATGGCAGTGAAGACTCAAACCAAGCCCTGGGCCTGAACCTTACCACTTTTCCTCAGGACCCTCCTTCACCATCCTCCCCCGTCACAGATCTCCAACCTTCAAATCCATCCAAAACAGTAACTTTTGATGTCACTGTCTTTCATCAAACTGCACCCCCTCCCCCAAGGGTCAGCAATAGGAGGAGCAATAATGTAGTGTTCCAGTCCCACCATTGCACATGGGATGAGCAGACTGACCTTCAGAACTGGATGATATTCAGATTCAGGGATGCCACACATTAGCATCCATTGGTACTAATGTCAACAAAATTTCATGTTAAGTATTCACTCTTCACTACCAAATACAACACATTCAGCACATGACTTAAATGTGCACAGGAGGCAACCAATGCATATAAAAGCTTAGCCTGTCTTGATTTCCATTCTGTAACATCTTACGGCATGTACTTCATGTACTGAAGTATTTCACAAGCTAAGTGACCCTAAATACAATACAAGAATCAATATACATGGGTATGAACAAGTCTGAAAGATATTCAGGAGAAACACCAAACATGCTGGAGGTTTTAAACATGTTTTCAACTTGTCTGCCTTGATGCCATTTCATCATCACACACAAAAACATTTATTGTGACTTACTGGTGATGAGTGTATTGCTCACATGCCCAAAGAATGACATTTCCAGTCACATGTTCATTTCGTTTTCAGGAAAGATGTATTTCATACCTTGACATGCTGATCATTTTCAAACTCAGCCAGCTATGGGTTCACCACTCTATAGTTCCTAAAACTGGTAGTTTATTATCATGTCTTATGCGATCATGCATGGCTTAGACTTGCAGCTGTATGTCAAAAAGAAAACAAATGAAGAGTGGTTTTCCTTGGATTATTATCCATGCATTGATGTTCAATGAGCCTGTTCCTTAGCAAGCTGTAATTCATATGATTTTTGCTACTACTGACAATTTAGGGTTAGTGTGGGGTTTGGTTCTGACTTGTAAAATCTTCCTACAAGACAGCACATACAGCTGGCATGTTGCATATTTGTTTGTCTGTAGTATTTGTAACCCTTCTGCCTGTCAGAGTTGGCAGCAACAAGAGCCGGGTTCAGTATCTAGGGGATCCATTCCAATAACACAATGCAAAACTGGCTCGAGCCCCCACCCAGTGACCTGGGACAAGTATATACCACCCCCGCTGGGCGCCTCCAAGAGGCAATACTTCCCCTCTCGCAAGCACATAGTCTGAGTGTAGCAAAAAGCCTTTTAATAACAGAGAGAAACAATGTGGCATTATGTTGGGGAAACACCACCAACAGGATTCATAACACAACCCATGAGCAAAACCCACCCCAAGCAAACTGGGGCATGTCCTTTCCCTTTGGTTCTTGAGTCCAGCAACCCAAAATCACCCAAAGTCCCAAAAGTCCAACGACCCAAAAGTCTCTGTCCTTGGTCAGGGCAGCCCCAGAGTTCAAAGTTTATCTGCAGGGTTTTACCTCCCAACCTGGGTGGAGATTGGGGGGAGGGGTTTAAGGGGCACCTTACGTGGTTCAACGCTGATGGCCCCACCTCTTCATGGGGCTCGGCTCCGCCAGCTGCTCCGCTCGCCGTCCCACAAACTGCTCTGCCATATAGCTTCATGCTCCCCCACTACTTAACACAACACTCAGTGATTTCAGCTCTTAGTAAGTTTAGCTCTTTTGTGATTTCAGCTTGTAGTAGGGGAGCCTCAGTGCTGGTGCACCTTTAGCCCAAAGTGAATTCAGCTCAGCAGCCTGTAACTAGACTCCTAATGGAATCAAAATTAGCTCTGATATTCCACAGTGGAGAGAGGAGGAAGTGCAATTAGCATGTAAGGCCCTCACCAGGGGACCCAGGCCACCAAGTATTAATACCTGTCCCCAGCCTCTCTCAATTCACAGAGTTTTGGAACCCATGTCCCTCGCCGAGCGAGTGCTACTTAGTTGATGGCGAGTCCCTCCATCATAACAAAAGGCCAAGTACAGTTCCACTGTCCTTGATTCCCGTAATCAGGGTAATAAGAATTTATTTTCCTGCCCCAATAACAGAGACACTGGGGATCCCACAGCAGCCAAAGTGACCATTTGGGCAGCTATGGCCTCATTCTAGGCGGGGTGGGTGTGCCTATGCAATCATGCCTATGAGATCAGCCCCTGAAGTTCTCTTCCACAACTTGCCACACCTCACCACCAGATGTCAGGGTGGAGCTCATCCTGACTCTGCTTACATATTTTTCTTTTTCATGGTCCAAAATATAACTACTACTACTTTCTTCTGTGTCTTTCGGGCTCCATGGGGTCTAGTCTCCTGAACATAGTTGTCAGGATTCTTCTAATTGAAAACCCTGGTTGGCATTTTAGCAGCTAATGTACTTAATGACAACAATTCTGACTGCTGTCAACTATACAATTATAGAAAATCTAATTTTAATTTGTCTTGGGTTTCAGTCATCCTTAGTTGCCTGGCAGGAATGGAAACTACCAAAAACAAAAACGCAGACCATTAGCAAAATGATTCAGTGTAACAGCCCAGAGATCCACCTAATAACATTTGTCTTCCATTTCAAAGCAAAATAAAATAAATAAGTAAAGTAAAGTAAGTAAGTAAATAAATAAATAACAAAGCAAATGCATAAGACAAACAACTGTTGCTTTAGGACCCCAGATCCTGCAATCCAGTTCACATAAAAACAACTCATTTTAACTTAAATGCCTGCATAAGACTGAAGGATCAGTGATCAGTAGAAAGTTAGCAGAATATTAAAGAAACTAAAAATAATAGCACAGGGGTTTCTCTATGGAGTCTAAGGATGACATAGGGCTATATAATTCTCCCTGGCTCCCTAACCGAGACAATGTAGGCCAGAGATTTTCAATCTTGGAATTGTAACCATTTTACCCTTTCCATACTGCTAAATGGGAGAAGGGTATGGGAGACAGGTGCCCAATGCAGGGGGTCCGAGTATGGAAATGGTTGAGAAGGTAAGAAAATGACAGTGCCTGCATCCTATACCTCCTGCATCCCAGTATTACAATTCCTTATTTAGAGCATCACTGCCAATCATAGTATGTAAACTCCTCCTTATAATAACATCAAACATATCCTTCATATTTGTAAGGGAGGGGTTCATTTGGATAAATAATTAGGTCATTATAGTAGCTATACAGCCAAAGGAAAAACAACAGACACAGGCAGTTCTCCTCTTCTGATACCTCTTTTCAAGCAGACTGCTACTTACTAGTTTCATCCCAGTTCCATATATAGGACCAGATTCTTAGCTTCTGTAAATAACTGTAGTTCTGTTGACTTCAGTGGGGCTACACCAGCTTACACCAGTTGAGGATCTGGCCCATAAGGTACAAGGTACTGATATATTGGGCAATAATGACAGAGAAAGTATTATACGTACAGAACAATGATTAAAATATTGCAAGTTGCTATATGCGCATATCCAAGCTTGTAGAATAAATCGTATTATGTCCTACTGCATTTTTTCAGAAAAATATGTGATTCTGCAATTAAAGTAAGAGAACCTGATTCAGCATTCCATTAACTCAGTTGTATTCCAGGTTACAATGGAGTTACAGCAGTTAAAAATGGAGTAATGAACTGATGGAATGAGGCTCTGTATTTTAAAAATATATGCACAAATGGGCAGTTACAGCTGTATGTGCAACCTTAGCTTTGTTGTTTCCTGCCTTTTGAATGTTTAAACATACAACTACAACCCTATATATGTATTTTAATATAGTGATTTTCTATGGAATATTAACTTCCTTTCACTTATCTATAGAATGTTTGGATTTTTTTTTTTACAGTTGTGTTCACGTAATTAGTACTTGTACACAAATTGCATCCTATTTTTAGTCTCTGCTTTTATTCAACATACATATAATTCCCCCACCCACTCTATAGACCTTCCTGTCATTAGTAAACAGAGTGCTTCTCACAACTTTGGTGGAGGAAAGGAAAGAAGAGTTCAAAATCCAGATCCAGATCCAAACAGTATTGGCCCCTGTCTTTGCAATGCACCAACCAAAAGCCTCGGTGTCAACAGATTCAAACTTCTGGTTGTTTGAAACCTAGATACAAAATTAATGGACTGAGCATCTCTGTAGTAACAAAACCAAACAGTCAATATGTGCCCGGATGTAGATTTTGTTACAAAACTAAAAATCAGCTAAGGTTCACTCAAAGATGGAATAGTATTGGACAAAGCTAGTCTGGAGCTTTTTGTGTTAACATGGACTGAATTTCAAAGGAGCCCATGCCAACATCTGGATGAGCCATTTTCACTCTCTAGGTTTCAGGAAAAGATCTGAGATTTTAGAGCTAACCTACTTAGACTGTAAACTCTTTGGGAGCAGAGACCATCTTTTTGTTATGTGCTGACAGTGCCTTCCATAGTGGGGTCCTGGTCCATGACTGGGCACTCTGAGGTATTACTGCAATATACATAATCTGAAAGCCATGAAAACCTCAATTGTATAACATGGTTTTGATGCTAAGATTTTGGTTGAGTTTCACTTAAACCCAAAACTCAGAAAGAAAATATAGATTAAATGAACCAAAATCAAACAAAAAAACAATTTTGGCAAATCCCCCAGGAACTGGAATTGTTTCCCAGATCAATCAGTAAATTTCCTGAGATATGTATAAAACAGTAAAACAAAGAAAATGTACCAAAATTATATAGACTATAATTTAAACCAGGAGGTTGAGAAGCACAGCTTTTTTCATTTAAATCTGGCAAAAATCTGGCAGTGCACACAGGACATATCAGGGTAGCACAGAGCTCCAAGAATACAATCCACTATCTTCAGCATTGATCTTATTTTGCGACCTCTTATTTCCTTCTATTGCATTGCATCACATTGTGTTAATTTCTTCCTCAGTCATGGATTATCACTATCAAGGCGATACAAAAGCTCTAACACCAAGCCAGTTTATTGTTTCCAATATTTTCATTTAAGTACTTCAATCAATATCTGCCAAGACAATTAAAGTGCTCAAACAGTTTGCCAGAGGACTTTTCCTTTGGAGTCATTTTTTTTATTTTGTATTTATTCTACTATTTATTTTTAACAAAAAAAAAGTTAACACAATTTCCCCAAATTCGTGCACTATTCTGATTCTTGTTTTATAAAGGAAATGAAATTTGTCATGCTGCCATACATCATTTGCACTGCAGTACAATGTCCCATCTGTGTGTCAAGTACAAAACAAAAGCATTTTGTGAAAAATTGCTAAAGTAGTAATGATTTTTGTCCTCAACTCTTTGTTTTGCCTTTCAATAAAGAAGGCGACATGTGCCACAAATGATATATTATTGTTTAAGTACAACCCCAGTAACAGTGCATAACCAAAACCATGTTTCACAGCAGAGAAACTATAGTTTACTGCCCCTATGGCTCTGATGAGAATATAATGTTCTACAGTTTATAAATGCTTTGCGGTCAATACATGATTTACTTCAGCTTGTTCATCCAATGAGCAGGAGGTCCAAAAATATATCAAGCTATTAGACAGCCCATTGGAAGCGTGGCTGAGGCTGCCAGTGATGGAAAGCATTCCACTGAAGCCTCTCTGTCAACTAGAGATGAGATAATTAGATCCAGGTAATACATTGAAGCCCCATCAGGGAGCAGGACAGCAAACATGTCATCTTTATGGGTCTTTCTTGTCCTTCCCAGCAACACTGGACTGAGTAAAAACCATGAAGGATTCATCAGTGCCCTGCAACAAATACAGCAGCAGGATAATCCCTCCATCATGCTCATTATCTAGAGTCCTGGTATTCTGTGTAAACAACCGTACGTACAAAAAAAAAAAGATTAAGGAGCCATGTCAGTTATATCTTTCCTTTTAAGTTTTAGTGTAGTATCAGACAAAGCAGATGGACTTGAATCTTGTAATATCTGCAGCAGCTTTGGAATCTCTATTTCAGTCTTAAAATGGCTCATACTGAAATAGCTTTCTACTAGAAAGAGACCAAAACTAGAACCCTGAATCCAAATAACCCTAAACTGTCAGCATTCAACATCCATATCTGGATTAAATAATTATATTCTCTATGGACAGAGTAAGCTCAACTACAATCCTGAGAATCCAATCCTCCCCAAATTTCCACATGCACATTTTGTACGATGCAGGGATTGGAATCTGTACCTGGATCCAGAAGTGAAATTTGTGGCTCACCTTTCTACATCTCTTCCAGGTTTTATGTGGAAATAATAATAATAATAATAATAATAAATAATAATAATAATAATAATAATAATCCTCTCAGAAAAGAAATAATTAACTTGTAATTCCCCTGTAACATGTATTATTACAGCATTCTCTTTGCACTAATTAGGGCTGGTTGAAAATTTTCCATCAAAACTTTAAAAAAAAATATATGGAAAATTGGGTTTGCAAATAAATGAAAATTTTCAAACATTTTTGAATTTTTATCAGAAAACTGATAACCCAAAGCCTGAAAAGCTTTTGGCCAAAAATTGAGGAGTTTTCAGGTTGTCATTTTTTGAAGAAATGTTAAGATTTTCCACAGAGGACAGGGGAGTTGTAGTTAAGGTGCACAATAGTTTAAATCATAACTGATTTTCATACAAAAAATCTCCCCAATTTTACATATAGAAAAAATGTTAGCACATTAATTTCCCTGGGCATGACATCTGGTGTTGCAGCAGCAACACACAAGGGCTTGTGGAATGGGTATCTGCCCCAGATCTACCTATATGTATGTAGAAATGAAAGTGTCCACTTTGTTCAGGACAAAAGAAGCTAACAGGAAATGTATGGCAGCCATCTTTGATGTGGGTAACATTGAATAAATTTACGCTACTGGAAATACTAAAATGGGAACAACTCAATATCTGTAGTGTAAAATATACATAGAATTAAAGAGGAAAAAGCAGCTCTAAGTTAGATAAAAGTCTGAAGGAAAACAATATACAAAAACAACTAGGAAAAAATTATAACCATTACTTTTTAAAATGCCAAAACACACATATACATAAACAGAGCAACATGGCATTCCTATTACCCACATTCCAATTTAATCTCCATGAGGATGGAAAAGTTACTTAGGATCAGCAGGAATGGACAAGCAGATTCAGAAGTCTGTTAGATGGGCTTGAAATTAGAAGTCTAAAATGGCAAGATGTATATATGCTACATCATGTGGGTGAAGAAATATTTTTTATGATTCACGGCCTAAAATAAATCTGGCATAGACGAAGATCTCCTTAAAAAGCCCTTTGTATCCTAACTGATAAAGGAATATAAGGTGCCTCCTTACTCTTCTGTGCCAGCTATCTGTACCATGACCTCAGATCAGTGGTGAGAGCAGCTTACGCATACCCACTGCATGGATGATCTGGAAGTGGGTGGAATATTGACTCCCACTCCATCAATGTGTTGGACAGCACAGCTGAAGCGACATGAAGGGGAAAGTAATCTGTACTAGGCAGAGGTCTCACACAGAGTTTCTCCCCACCTCCACCCCCCCAGAGGAAATGGACATAAGGAACCATACTGTGCCTCTGAGTCATAGTACGATCCCATATCTGAACCTCGGGTAGCACAACTATGTCCTGACCCATACACAAGGCTCATGGCAAAGCCACAAACGAGCCCTTTGACTGTGAAATCAAAATTCAAATTCTGCAAAAAGTATTCATGGATCAAGCATCTCAAAACTCCTCTCAGCAAGCTGTGCTCGCACTGGACTGACCTTTGGATATTGGGCAAGCTATGGAAGTGGCAGAGTTTCCTGAGCATGGAAAACAATGTACAGTCTGTGTGCATGCTAACGGCACACACATGATAATAGTCCCAATAGGCCAAGTCTCAAGAATTAAAATTGGTTTTCAAAATACTTGAAAATGTCTTGGGCTGTACCTCTACCCAGAAGGATACTCAGCTGAACCAACAATATGAAAAATGTAGTTTTTCTTGCCATATTTGTGGCACAATGCCTAAGATGGCAGATACAAACTCAATTCAGGACAAAGGAAAGTCATTTATATGGATAAGGCAGATGTACAGACCAAATGCAAGAAATGCCAAGGTGGGCCAGGCAATGGCTATAGGAGAAGACAATGCTTACCCAGATGAAGCTGAGCACAATTTCATGATTCAGTGACAATTTATGACTTGCCACAATTTCACTGCCTGAAAAGCAGAACTGAAAAACAGATCTTTAAAGCTTCACCAGTAGTATTAAATGGAGTATGTGCACACTTTTTCCACATGTGCAAAACAAGGATGCTATGAAGAAGAAACTGGAAGCCAAATTGAAGAAACTGGAAGACTGTAACAAACAGAAGCAAGACTTCAGGCAATTGCAGACTAAAAAGGACATGACGGGGGTGGGGGGAGACTCTCTGTAGCGGGGTGATCACCCGCTCTTGCCCTGAAGGGCTGAAAAGCCAGCCCTTGGGGAGGGCTGTGGGCTAGAAGCTGGGCTGATTGGGGAAGTAGCCACAGCTGGGCCACACCCCAATCAGGGCCCAGATGGCCCTTATGAAGGCTGGGAGCCAGAAACTTAGGCAGAGTCTCTCTCTGGCTAGAGAGAGAGACAGGCCTGGCTGCAGGGGAACTCACCCGGGGACCTAGAGTAAGGCAGGACTGGGGAAAGGCCTCAGGAGCTGGGAAGCCCTAGGCCAGCAACTCCCCAGGCTGCAGGGCCTGGTCCCAGGCCCATATAGGTATTGGGGTTGCAGAGGGGCAGCCTGAGGGTGGGTAAAGGCAGCCAGTCCAAAGCCCTTGTTGCCTGTGATGATTGGCTTGTACACTGCAGTCTGCCCCAGGGCACGGGGGCTAGACAGTGACTGGCAGTAGCCACAACTGAGGCGACATGGGGATAGTGGGTGAGGGTTCCCCAGGGTGGGGAGACCCAGGGAGTGGGAGTACTGCCAGGGAGGCAGCACCCAAGGCAAGGGCACCGGGTCCGGGAGGGACACAGGGGCCAGTGGTAAGGTGGATCACTGGCCTGCGAAAGGTGCTCTGGGCTGGAAATCGAGCTTATTCCCAAGAACGACCAGCAGGAGGCACCGCCAGGTGAGTCCGAATCTTTATACCCTCCAAAAGGTAAAGAAAGAAATACATGGATTTACAAAAAAGAAGAGTATGAAGACTTTAAAATATGTAGACGCAAAATGCAAGTGGAGTTCTGATGGCAAAGAGAGACAAAGGAAAATTAAAAGTGCTTGTTGGATATGCATTAACAGTACAGCAGAAATGAGAAGACAAGTACATCCTGCCATTCTTCTGGGTCATTCTGACACACCGTAAAGGAAATCAAGCAAACTCTTCCTGAATGAAAGTTGCACAAAATAACCAGAAACGGAGTCCACTGTTTCATCTGCAGAAGCTTTCAAATGCTGTCTAGTAACTAGTGTCTGCTGGATCTCTGTCTAGAAGGCAGGGTATTCACAACTATTTTAATATCTATGAAGAGTGAGGAAATAGACCTGTGAGGTTCACTCCACTTTGCTGGAATCTTTCCCACGTACAGGGTTTAATATCACTACACTGTACAAAGTACTGTGGGTTCTTGGACTGTTTAGTGCCCAATGCTCTGAGGTGCTGACAGCAGTCAGGTCCCACATACTTCAGGGAGCCAGAGGCACTCAGCATCTCACACAGCTAGATATCTGATGACTACAAGCCTAAATATTGTGTCTCTTCCATCAGAAAGAAGAGTAACACCTACTAGATCATAAGTACTACCTCCTGCAACACTTCTTGTCTCTTGGGAGGTCTCCCACACCAGCCCAACAACGTTTTGTTCTTATAAGATCACAGTGGGATGGTACAGCTACACATACATGTACAGGGCTACGTAAATGTGTGCAACTATACATTTTGACTAGACTATAGTGAACTAGTCTTTAACACGTAACATTATTTTAGAGCTATTCACTGCCATCTGAAAAAACTGAAAGCTCAGGCTTTCCAAAAACCCCCACAAACTTCATTCAAACTGATTGCTAAAGATCAGATCAGCTTAGTGCTTCTTCTCAGTTGTACATCATCCTGTATGAAGCTTTCTCAACTAAATATGACAAAGTGTATCAGGCGTAAGGGGTTCAGGAAGAAAAAAGGAGAAATATCAGTGAGATGATGCAATGGAAACCAAAAAAATGGTGTTGTCGGCATCCTTTAGGTGTGGTGTGATATAAAAAAATCTACTTCATATAAAAAAATGAACACTTAGAAATTAGAATGTTTCCAAGTATAGTATTTGTGAATCTGGCTACAAAGTATGAAGTGGTACAGTTGGATTATCAGTCAACAGTGAGGTAGTTTGTCAGATGGCGTATAGTAATATCAGAGAAATGTTATCAGCTTTGGGTGCATCTGATCCTGCCAAAATAAAAGACATCATTAAATGATTATAAAAATGCTAATTCTTTTATTCAGAGTCACACAAGTCTTGTTTTTAAAGAAGCGCTGGATTACAATGCGCAACAAAAATGCGGTGCTGATTACCCATGTTTACCTATTATTCTGGAAAATATTTTTACAATGATTAAGATTGTGAAGGTTGAGTCTCTTTATTCATCTCACCCAATAATCTAGTATTAAGCAAGTCTCCTGAATTAAATTATAACTTCTCAAAGTGTAAGAGGAAATGTTATTGTTTGTTCTGTCACTGTAGAGTAATAAATATCCATTTTCCTATGTACATTGCTGAAAACAGAGCATCGAATAAAGGTTGTTACGATGACACAGATAATTCACTCGAAAGATATTTTTTTCTTGTGTGTGTGTGAAACAATGAAGTGTAATGATAAGTGCAGTGTTATACTACCATCTAGCAAAGAGGAGGCCAAATCAGCTGAATAAAGATGGTTGACTAAAAGAAGAGTTTGCACTCATGTTATAAATATTGCATAGTAAATATTTCATATGTGAGACTGTGAAGAAATAGTCCAGAAGGATAAAAATTTACCATGAAAGGAAGCATCAGAAAATTGGAGAACCTAAATGAATTCAGATATCTGTAAGTACAATAAATTGAATATAAATCAGAAAAGCTAAAAAACAGCTTAATATTTCTACACTCTTCAGGAGAATACAGCCAGGAAATATACAATGTTCACATATGAAGTGCCTTAAACAGATGTTTTTTTGTCAAAATGTGTAAGGATTATTACAAGATAGTTGTTATGGTTTTGGACCATTTGTTAAGTGCTCACAATAAAATGCAGAGTAGACATCTGATTAGTTTGCCACAGTTCTCTGAACCCTGTCCAAAAACCCTAAAACCATCTTATAGACAGCATACACTTTGTGATACAGCTGAAAGGGGATTATAAATAATGAGGCAAAATGAAAATTATTACAAAGGTAAAACTAATGCATTGGCTTGTGCCACTTACTTGTATGTGCACACTTATTTCCAGTGAATGGAATGGACTGCTTACTGCAGTGTTCTTTCACCTTCCTCTGTAGAATCTGATATAGGCCACTTGCAAAGAAAGGATACTGGACTAGATGGGGCGCTCAGGTCTGATCCAGGATGGCAATTCCAATGGTCCTATGTACTACACCTGCTCTACTGTAAAATTATCAACTATAATTATAATCACCCTTTAGTGGTTGGCCTAAAACAATGCTGCTGCAGTTACCTTTTCCTAACAACGATTCTCCATTAGCTTACACAGTAGACTTTTATGTTTTTGTAGCTAAAGATTCTGAGCCATAAACTTGTCTCTCTCTCTGTGTCTTACAATTTTACTGAAGTCAACTGCATCAACAGCAGTGGGACTGTATGATGTTCAGCACCTTTCAGGATTGGGTCCTGAAAGCCTAATCATGCAATGTGCAGAGTGACCTCAACTCCCGCTGACACTATGGTTAAAAAATGTCTGTCAGCATTTAGGTCCAAATTCTGCCCTGACCCATACCCACTGCAACTTCATGGAAGTTGGTGGTATTTTAAGGGGTGAAAGTTAGAGTGCAACTTCTGTACTAACTTTACATATGGATGTTCATATAGATACAATACAGGGATTACAAAAAATTATTTAAATTAAAGGTATTATGTAGAGTAGAAATTTTATTACACATGAACTATACAATGAATTTCTATTGTATAGTGAGTGAGTTAAATCTTTCCACTAAGGGCTGTAAAATACTTATCCCATGTGCACACACATTCCAATTTTCAGGCTCTAGGCACCTGAACTGAAGAATAACAAAAATAAGCAAGGCTGGTTTTAGTAATCAAATAACAGTAAAATATAAAGTGTCACTTACAGTGGTCACCATTCAAAAGCCAGCATTCATCTGGAGATACCACAAAATAACTGGATAAATCTTGACTGTTAAAATGAAAAATCACTACATTAAGCTCATTAACATTTTTCAAATTCTTGCCTTTAGTTAGATCCCACATAATCGAAATTTTCTGAATCAGGACTGCAGGGTTGGCCTCAAAATGGGAAGCCTGAATTTCATGTATAGCTGGGGGATAAGATTCAGATAAAAGAACCATGAATTTACAACCAAATTAAGAGAAACATATAATTATACGCGTGCAAAATAATCTGAATATTTTTAAAGTAACACATAGCTTGGAGGCAGTAGTAGTTTGGAGGATACAGCTGCTTATGTTAGAGCCCAGCCACTTTGCTAAACAGCAGAAAAGCTGGGGGGGGGGCGGGAAGAGTTTAACTGTATTCTTTAAATTAAATATTTGATTTTAAAATGACATTAAAGAATGCAGAATATATGAATGTGACTTTGCATTTCTTATTATAGCCATAGTTATGGGTCTGTTAGCTTTTCCATTACAAATCTTATTTTTAAATGTTTTATAACCAGCCATAAAATTTCACTCCAGGATAGAAATTGACAATACAAGGGCTCAGCCTGGAAGCAAAATAGAGTTTTGTTGTTGTTTGTTTTTAATTTAAAATGCTCAAAAGTAAGTTAGGCCATGAATAAGCAAGAGGACAAAAATTAAAAGTGTATCTGTTCCATGTGCATTTTGCTGTTGTGTAACTAATAAAGAGTTTATGGGTTTGAATTTCCTCTCACTTCACACCACTTTTATGCTGGTGAAACTCCAGTGGAGTTACTCCTTAGTTACAACAGTGTGAAAGGAGGATCAAAACCTATGTTTTATCAAATAAAATACCGCACTAACTAAATTGCATACAACATACGGTACGGCCCGGCTGATATTAACTCTCTTGCTGACTCTGGAATAATAGTTAACCAACAAACACCACTCTGAAATGTTGCATTTTCCTGATGATAGTGAGAGACCCATGTATGCTGATGCACAACTAGCAAATAAACATTCTTAAATGTCTTGTTAAAACAAAAGAAGCCAGAAAATTCCTTTAAGGCTTATTGAGGTTACCATTAACAGATTGAAATTTTGGCCCTTGCAACCAAATGTTGCCAAAGCATTCCTTCTCCTTAGCAAAAGGAATACAGTGGAATCTGCTAATAATGTTAAATTACATGAAAATGTAAAATTGTAAAGATTTGAATGCTGATTGTATTTTGTCAGATGTAGCAGAGGTAATTGCCGAGCTCTCAGAACAGTGCATCAGATTATTATATACTTTGTTGTTGCTGTATTGTTTAAGCTCACTGGGGCTATTCTCATGCTTCAAGTTAAGCATGTGCATAAGCCTTTGCAGGATTGAGGATTTAGTTATTCCAGACTTAAACTTGTGTAACTCCTTTTTTTCAGTGGGGTACTCCAGATTTACAGTACAACTGAAAGTGGATTGTCCCAATTACATTGGTTGAGTATAGGATCTTGGAATTTCAGTCTTAAACAGGCATTGTCAATGCTGAGATATCAAAAAATCTGACTTACCTAATGTATGGACACATATGAACACTTGTTCTTAACACAACCTGCATTCTCTCTTGCACATGCTGAGTGCAGGCAGTAAAATGAAATTTAAGAATTCTGCTCCTTGAAGCTTCAAAGAATAATGCTGCTGTGATGTCAGCAGGTACTGTGTGCACAGGTCTGAATGGCGTGGACAGATGCATTGGGGAAGAGCTGTTATCCTTTCATGTATGCACTCATTTGTGGACAGACCCTGATATACACAAACTGAATTCATGAACAAATAAAGGTTAACAAGCACTCCCACTGGCTCTGAGCCTAGGATCACGCTCTAGCTAGATCAAAGCGAACTTAGAATGTCTACACTTGCTGAAGTCACACCTCCATTTGCAGTGTAGTCATACTTTGCAATATGCTGAAACTCAGTAAAGGCTGTGTTGGTTATTTTATTTTATTGTAAACAGCATGAAAACTCTACCTTGTCTCACTCATTCACACTGTGGTCAAACTTTCGCATCATTTTAAGAAGTTATAACAAAGCAGTCTCTTACAATGATATTTGCCACTAGGCAGGGATTGGTTTGGATACTGAGGCCTATAACTCTATTCTTAATTTTACTCTTGCCTTTATGAGAGCTAGAGAAAAAACTTCAAGCAACTCCCATTTGACATAGTTTACTGTGAAAAAATACAGAACCAGTGGTACGTATACAGTACCTTGGCTTTCCATCTGACTACCAAGATTTGAGGATTCTAAATACACATTATTTTAAAATAGTGAAATTGAGCTGACAATGTTAATAACCTCAATCCTAACCATACATAAGAACAGTATATTACTGCTACTGTAACCAACCAGAGAAATATTGGTAGTTTTTAAAAAAAAAAAAAAACATCTTGAAGAAGCACTGTATATCAAACAAAAGCAAGGCCAGTAATTAAGATCTAGAAATCTAACCAGTGAAAAGATGCCAAATCGATAGAACCACAATGCTTTTCTGATGTAGTCACCAGCCAGTGACGCATGATCACAATAAAGGATTTTACCTGAAAATCTCAGTTCATTACACCCACAACCAACCAAACTGAGTGTTTCAGAAGAGGAACATCATTAGGATTACATTTTCAAACCAGCGTCAGATCACCCTTTACATTTGCATATCAAAATTTATGGACAATTTTGGAGCATTTGGCCAAACTTAGATTTGTACAGAAAGTTGGATAGTTCTGCTTAAGACTGGACAAAAGTGTTGTTAAAATGCAAAAAATCAGAGTTGTGGATGTGAAGAATACTGGGAGCCCAAAGGTGCATATGCAGTAACTAGTCACTTCAATTTAGATTTCCATTTTACAACTTTTGAAAGTGGGTGAAATGATGAAGTAAAATTATTTTCCTGAAGTTCACCCTGCTTTTATAGAGGTAGTTCTCATTCTCTAGCACAGCTGTGTAAATACTGCAAAATAACATTCCTGAACATTTTTCCCAATTAAAAAAAATCACAAATTTCTTTAATGGCATTTACAACCCTTTTAATGTGTTTCCTACTAACATTTTCATATGAGCAATATTTCACACGTAAGAATGCTCACAAAAATGAAAAAGTCTTGTAAATACTCATGCAAAGGTGCTGATACAAAAGATGCCCAGAGATGACCATCTTAAATCAGTTTGTAAAAGTCTCCATAGCCAATCAGAAAGAAGCAACAATATCCTGTGATCTACCACAAATCATGACAAACAAGGTGATGAAGGCACAAGCCAAAACACTTAGTTTGAAAACAAATTATAGGCTTGTATGTGTTTCCATAAGGTGTTCTGAACAATTTCAAATCAAGATCAAATTCAAAGACAAAAAAGGGATACGTTTTCTGAATGTATTATTCACCCCATATATGTCACCCTGTTGTCAAATAATACTTTTTTCTCCAATTACTATCAAAAAGTTCAGGAGAACATCATCTGAGTTTTTCTGACAATTCATTGTTCTATTCCCCAAACTGAAAACATAGGAAGCTGACATATTTAGCTCTGGCCAGTTCGTTTCGTGTTTGATAATTTTCAGAGTTTTACTGTATGTGTTTTACCATATATGTCTCAATATGGATTTAAAAAAAAAAGGAAAGGGAGAAAAAAAATCATTCTGTTTCAAATAATGAGCATGTGCACCTTTTTGCCTCAGGCCTTCATACACAATTTAGCCAGAAAGCCAGGGCAGATCATGATTTAGCTTTTGACATCTCTTGCCTTCAGGCCAGGAGAGACTAATACAGATTTCTGACTCTGAGCACACCATGGAAAAAAAAGTGTGAGAGAGAGGCCTTTTATTGACTAAATGATAAAGAGGTTTGTAATGATAAATAACAGTCATTTTATTGTGGAATTCCCCAGAAAAGATGCATTCAGCAGTGTCTGAAGAAGCCTAAAAAGCCAAAGCTGGTTCCCCATGGATCCGAACGTGTTAAGCTCCAATGCTCCTGGGCAGAAATAGAGGTCGCAAATTGCATAGGACCCACACTATTAAAACTGCATAAGCACAATATATAATCACTGCTGCACCAAGGCTAGTTAGCACTAAGAGGATTAGCTGAAGGCTGCTTTTGGGTTTCTCTCCTTCCCCCCTTCGCCAAGCCTGTGTCTGACACAATCATGGTGTACACCCAGATTGCTTGAGAATTCTCTGCCAGCTTTGATCGATAGTTTAATTGTAAACTTTGGGAGCAATAATGGATAATTCAGCTTGAACCGTCCATTATGAGCCCTGTTCTCAAGGACAGAGCCTTCAAAATTAAACAAGAGTTAGGTAATATTATTACATTTGTACAGCTCACCTACAGTTAAATTCCATTTATAAATACTGTCTTGACAATGTATGGAGTTCAATAAACATAGGCCCAGGTGGGTTGAGTGGAGAAGAAAGGAAGAAAAAGAGTAAAGAACCTGAAGACAAGTGCCATCTCCTCTGGAAAGGTTTTTATTTTAACTTAAAGTGCTACAACAAATAAAAGAAGGGTGTGAATACAAAATGGAACCACCTAGCAAGAATGGGGTGATATTAAGTAAAGGAAAATTCAGACTAAATATCCAGAAAATTTCCCTAATGGGATAAGTTCCTCTAGGAAATGCTGGAGTCACATTTAAAATTGGATTGGATTCAGTACTAGAGAGAATATTGTAAGCAATAATCCTACATAGGAAGAGCAATGTACAATGACCTAGGTCTTTTCCATCTAATTTTTATGGCTGTAGAATTTTCTTCTGCTCACTCAATATAATTGCCTTTCTACTCTGAAAGTTGATTCAGTAAAAATGACGTGGGCACTGATCCTGCAAATACGTACATTCGTGCTTAACTTTATGCACTGGGATCAGTGCCATTGACTTCAGTGGCACTACATGAGCAGAGCTGCAAAGGGTTCTAATTGTATCATGTTGATTTTTACATCAAATTGGTTCCATTTATACACCAGCTAAAAAGATAATTTTCTTTGGTTTTTCCTAACAGCCAGCCTTGCAATCAATCTGAGCTCTAAAAGGCAAGCTGCGTTCTTGTCTGTTTACACATCACCACTGGTAACCCCAACCTTAGGCTTGTAGATTCTGCCTAGCTTTTTACGTGGATGCATAACAGTGTGGGGGAGGGAGAGGTGCCAGGAGGACTCTGATAGTTTTCCAACTCCATCAAGGGCCATCAACCTGCATAAACCCCTGCATCCTCCCCCTAGGCTTTAAAGGGAGGAGAGATATGGTGAGGACTAGGATTTATGTCCCGAGGACTAGGATTTGGGACCAGGGACATTTTGAGCTTGTTGCTTTCTCTGGTTTTGGAGGACTTGGTGGGATTACTTTTGTATTTTAATGTATAATGTATGGAAAAGGTACCTACAGCCCTGGATAGGTGATTTTTTTTATGTCTGATTTGTATAAACCTACATAAATAGTATTCTTTTTAGGGTTTTTCACCACACAGCAAGAACGCTAGCCAGGTAAGCAGGTAAGCAGTCATGAGGTCCCTGTGTGATCTGAAAAAAGTGCAAAGAGGGAAGGAAAAGGTGAAGGGGAAATTTCCTGAATGAGCCAAAAACATTTTCAGAAATTAAACAGTTTGTAAAAAGATCTAACATTGTATAGGTCTGACTTGCAGGACCAGAATTTACTACATTTGGCAGATAAAAACAGATGACACTAACCTTAGCAGCTGCATAGAGTATATATTTTCACTACAGATAAACTGCTGTTGCACAGTTTCTGTAACATAAGAGTCTCAAAATCCAATTCATTGATGGCAGATATGCAAGTATGCATGAAACGCCATCTCTTTTCTTTTATTATCAAAATATATTTGCGATGACTAGGAAAATGTCACCCCTCCGCTTGGGATGGGAATTCTCTTATCTCCTTACAGTACCTTCAGGCTGTGTTACTGTAAAGGATTTCTTGCTCCATCTGTAATTACTTCCCTGTGGAATGATATGGGGTGTGGTTTTTTAACATATATTGGTGTCATAAAGACACAGGCTGAGGTTTTATGGGCTTTATGCTATGTGTGTCTCTTTTGGGGATGAAGCAAGTGAGGATCTAGAGGACAACTCACTCTGCCCACATTTAAATTCTTAGCATACAGCTGGCCAATCCTCAAATAGGTATACGCTGATACAGATGTGAGAATTCTTGGTTAGAAAATACTGTAGTATGAACCAAATCCCCATAGCCTTAAACCTGTTTGGTAGCACCATAGTCCACAAGTGGTTTTCTTGACTATAGTAGGATTATTTGTGGAGTAAGGCATTATTCAATATAGACAAGACTTCCAAAATCTAGGCCTATACTGATAAGGCACATATCTGACCTGACAGAGAAAATTGCATACTGTACAAATGAAAATAGGTCTGTCTGGATGAACGTGGACCTAAGATTTTAGGTTTACCCTTACTATGTATTAAAATGAAGATAAGGATACAAAGTGAATATTTGGTTTTAGGACTTAAAGAGAAAGGATGGTCCAGCAGTTAGGGTGTTAGCCTACTACTCAGGGCTCAGTTCCTTGCTACATCACAGACTCCATGTGTGCGGGCCAGCCATTTCGTCTGTCTGTGCCTCATATCCCCATTTTACAGATGGGGAAAATAGCAGTGCCCTATCTCACAGGGGTGTTGTGAAGACATAGGCATTAAAGATTGTGAGATGCTCAGATACTATGGTGATGGGCACCATATTAGTACTAAAGATAGAAAGAATTTTGCATTTTGAGTTGAAATTATGTAAATAACATATCTAAAAGGTGATGCCTGTGGGGGTTTGATAACACATTTCTTACTTTCTACCAGTTTCTAGATTGATTTGAATATTCAGATTTATAGCAAACTATTCTTAGTTAAATCCCTCCAGAACCAATTTCTCTCTTCCTTCTCCCACCAACGTCTACTTATGGAGTTCTGTATAGAATGGGTCTATTAAATAAATGGATTTAAGAAGTAAGTAAAGATCCAGAATAGGGTTGTACTCTTTTAAAATAAAGGTTGTTTTCTTTGTATTGTTAGTGACAAATATTTTTGCAAAATTTTTAAAAACCTGATCAGATAAACAGGCAGAGGAACATGCAGTGTAGTCATTTCTTCCTAAATAGTGCATACAAGTATGTAAGCATTTTTTCTTAATAAAGGCGCCTGTCGGGGGGAGGAGTAAGCTAAAAGGGCCATTAGTGACAAGATGTAACTACTTTACAAGATTTTTACGCAACATATTGTATTAGAAATGCATGTAAAAATTTGTATGGCCCAAAATATTTTACCATGCAACAAATTAAGGTGGAATTGTCTTCATAAAAATAAGGTGGAACTTCCGCTTGGCCTAGTTACCATGGTGACTGACATACAGTTCAATCCATTAAATTGTGTTTTGTGGTAATAAGCCATTAACCTGTGCTCAGCAAACTAGAGGAAGTGGTTAACATCCCTTCAGAATCCAGGCAATGATATCCCATTTAATGATTTAATAAATGCTGTAGATTTCCTCCTCCCATTCTTGAGAAGTAGACTAACAGAAATGCATAGTGTCTGAAGTAAAAAATGAGCTATATAAATAAACAAGGTCCTTTCCGTCGAGTGTCAGTTTTGTCTGTCCATTTGGATTCATTTTACTTTGCATTAAACTGATAGACCTAAATCACCATAAGCTGGAAAATCCCAATTCACTTTAATGTCTCTTCTTTCCCTGCTTCCTGGGAAAAGCCATCACTCGAAGGAGTGACCTCCCGCCTCCTTTTCCCTGTTGTGCCAAATCCCTGAAATTCACTTCTATCACAAAGCTCAACGTAACCGTAATGAAAAGACATGCAGAACCAAGCTGCCAAGGATAAGCAGGTCTTAATATACAGTACGTATATGCACATTCCATACATGGAGCAGTCCAATTCTCATTAGAAGCTCTGCGTTACTTGCCGTAACCTGACTGTATAGGGCTATTACTCTGATCTTTCAGCCAATTCATTTATCTCTTGCTTGACATGCTGTAGATGTCTTCACCCCAACCACAGACGCAACCAGAGATCTGAGAGTTTTGGAACTTATTTTATGGGCACAATTGTGTTGCTCTCTCTCAGTGAGCCTCACATTTATCTGAAATGCACTAACTCAGATTTCCAGTTGCAGAGTCTCTCCCCCCTCCCCTTTAATTCTCCTTGGCTCTCAATAGTGTTTTTACACAAGACTAATTTCATCTTGGCAAATCTGATAAAAGAATAAAAATACACATTTTTGGTGGAGATATAACGTTCATGTGGGCATCCAGCCATCCATTTCAGAAAGGGGTTGGGGGAGGGGGGAGAGATTCTGCAAGCTCTTTAGTTTTCCGTTTGTAGAATAACTTCTTGGCAGATGCTGGCTAATTGATATGCACATTTCCAAGGTCACTTTTTAACAGTGTAATAAATGTTTCTTTCTATTCCGTTTTTGAATCCTTGTGTTTCCCTGATGCTGATTCTATGCTACCAGGAAGGTGTTTAAAGCCTGGGGACAAGACTCAACCTTTTTCCTAAAGCATTCACATTCCTTGAAATGGGGTTTTCCCCCTCACAGAGAGTATGCTGTAATGGCACATATAGAAGTTTCAGAGGTCAGGAGGCTGGAGTGAGGGTCCTGGAATGGAAGGAAGCATGCATGCAGCATTTCGAGAAGGCAAGGTGGCTACAAAAGGTTGTGGCAAGTTGATGGGTGGAGATACTCCAATGAAAACGAAACACAAAAAGATACATGGCTTGCAGATTCACTCTTTGCTAGGTTCCTGGGATTTAAAGTGGCATATTTTTCAGTGGCATTCATCTTTGACTTAACTCTACTCCCATTGTACCCAGTGGTAAAACTCCTATTGACTTCAATGAGAGGAAAGTTAGGCCAATGCTGAGTGCTTTTGAAAATTCCACCCAAAATCTCCTTATGTTCAGGCAAGATACACACAAGCACACAAACAACCAGGTCCACCTAGTGTTCAGGGGTTCTCATCCCTCAGACAGTTTTCATAGCTCAGGCAGGCCCAAGATTTGTTAGAAGAACAATCTAGCAGGAAGTCTACTCAATCTGCCACTCAGCTCCAGATTCCCCATTGATTGTCTTAGAACACTTCCTACTTCCTCTCACTGGCTGGTAATACAGGAAAAGCGCAGGGCTCCCTGATCTGATCATTAAAAGAGGAACTTTTTGTTCATTTATTTTTTAAGTGTAGAAATATTCCCTCCTGAGTTTGTTTTCATGAGTGACAACTAGTGGTAGATGGAAAGAACAACATCTGGCCAAACACTGCTCATAGGCGGGCACTCCTAACTGGAGGGAATTTGCCATTCTTTTGTTGTTGCTGTTTTTCAGCCATTCAAGGGTCAGAATGTCATCTGCTAGGTCATGGAATGCTGGCCTCCTTGCCCACACAATCTCCGAACTGCTGTTTTTACAAATACAATGCGCCATACAAATAATAATAATGACATTTAAGTATCAAAGGTGTGTGGCAGCACCTAGCGGCCCCTCGCTCCACTGTCCCAGGCACTGTACAAATATACAAGAAAGAGATAGTCCCTGCCCCGAAGATCTTACAATCCAAGTTTAAGGCTGTAGGCAACAGGAGGCTACAACAAACTGATGGGATGCATGGAGCATAAGGGAAAAAAAAACATTGTAACAAAAAGCAGTGTACTGGTTTACAAGAAAGCATAGCTTCAGGATTCAAAAAATCAGGCGAGGAAAAGGAAAGCTGTCCCTATAGGCCCTAATTCAGAAAAATATCCCTATTCAAATAAGTAATTAAGCACATGCTTAAGGCCTTGTCTACAGTGGTGGTAGTATGTAGGGTATGTACAATAGCTATACGCAACAGTGAAAGGCTTTGATGGAGGGAAGACAGTGGGGAAAGACTTCAACAGCAGCTTTGGCAGTCTTTCCCCTCTGCCCCCTGCCCTCCTATCCCGCCCAAGCCTCTCTCTCTGTGGCAGGGAAAGGCTCCAGCAGCAGGGAGTCAGCAGGACACTTATGCTGCTGAAAACAGCAGTGTAGACAGGGGAGGCACTGGTTGGGTGCACAGAGATTCCTGTAGGGCACATACCCCACGATTTTGGCATGTCTTTATTTGCATAAGCAGTGCCTCTCTGACTACTCACTTTATATGCATACTAGGGAAAAGGTGCCATGTACGTACTCCGTACGTCACACTGAGTGCATGTGCACTGTAGACATATCCTAAGCGTCGTGCTGAATTAGGGACATACTGAATTTCATGATGTACAATATTCAGCATTTCACCAAAACCTTCAGCGGTTCCTGCTGACCCTTTAGAGAAAAAGTCCTATTGAATTTAATTAAAAAAACACTTCTCTGTTTTTTTAAACCATCTTCTAGAGTTGAATAGACAATTATATTCCCTTCTCTGGAATTGTATAGGATGGTTCAAAAAACATACACACAGGTTATCTTCTATTAAATGCTTTAGGTTTGTAGACTGATTTCTAAAGAAACTCTGGCTTAATCCTTATGAAATTTTGTAGGAGTTCTCCATTAGGTGAATTTGTAGATCCCAACGAAAGTAATGTAGTTCATAGGTGACATTCAGGTGTTGTGCTAAATCTCAACTGAAAAAGCAACAATTCTCACAGCAATTTCCCCTCCTTGACATTTCCTATCTTTTTCATCAGCCCAAAATAATGAAGTTGCTCTTCAGGAAGCTAAGTAGACTGTTCTGCTAACAACAAGGTATCATCGTGTCTGTGGAATTTATGGTTCCAGTTAGGATACTTAAAACTATACATACACACACGTTTTTATTATATATACCTTCAGTAAAGCTAATTTCCTTTGCATTATATTTTTACAAAGATCAGTGGGTGAAAGAAAACAAAATGTCATTCTAAACTTTGGCAACGTCAAGTTCAAAACCCTGTAACAAGGAGCCACTCACAAAAGAGTAGACAATAATTCCCTAATGCTGACACCTGCTTCCAGTTCTTGCTGCAATGGCAATTCACCTTTCCAATGTTAAACACGTTTCCATCTATGGGCTGCCAAAAACCAGCATTTACTTTAGAACAGAAATGAACTGACTTCAGCGTACAATGGAATTGCTTTTCCATTTCTGGGGGGGGGGGGAGAGAGGGAGTTCTTTATTTGAAAGAAAGCTACTGTATAAAAGACAAGGAAAGCACCTTTGATGTGCATGTGGCATTTTTAAATAAAGGTTTTCTCTAACATATTCTGAATTTTACTGAGAAGTAGCAATTAAAGGATTATCAGTTACTTCAAACATGAATTCTTTGGATGCTGCTCTTGCCTTGCTTTGTTAAGTTAATAATTATGGTTTAAGCTGCCTATTTTTTAAAAAAATAAACTGAACTTCAGTATTAAGTTAGTGATGTGCAATCCCAGAATTGCTTTAAAAAGTTCTGCTTTCTGTCCTGTGAGACAAGTTACAGCAGCTGGCTGAATAACATGGGGGGGGGTGGGGGGGTGGGAAAGATTTCTCCAGACATTTCCAGCAAGAAAGAAGGTGGGCATCAGGAATCAATCTCTGAATAAGTTTTTTTAAAAAGGCAAAGCAAAGTAAATGTGTTTATTCTTCCACAAAAGTTAGCACTGGATTAGGAAAAAAAACATTTCAAGTCATAAAAACATAATGCAAGCAGAGAGTATTCTTTATCAGCCAGACAAAATCTAAACCATTGTCTTTATTAACTTGTCTTCTTCAATAAAATAGGTAGAAGTGAATTGTTCTATTTATTAGGAGTGAGATCTTCATCCTCACTCCAGTCTCTTTCTGCCACACAAAAGGGCAGGAGCTGACTATAGGGGTTATAAAACAGCCACCTCCAGCCAGGGGAGGATTCTCCAAGCTCAGACAGATCCCCAAAGATCCCCTACTCAGTCTTGGCACAGGGGTGTGCTGAGGGCGGGGCTGAGCATGAGGGAATTGTGTCAAGAGCAAGGCTGCAGCATGTAGCACTGGAGAGATTTTGGGCAGTGCTGCAGCCCAAAACCCCAGGAGGGGGCCCATAATTTAGCCAGCTCTCCAGGTCTGTCTAACTTACGCCAGGGAGCTCTCCAGGCCTTGGAGCAGCCAGAATCAGGAGGCCACAAAGTTGTCATAAAACAACCTTAGCATACCTCATCCTGGCATGCAAACTCCATATAGAGAATTCTCTTAGAGCATCTCACCCTATATATTTATGATATATACTATACATTACATATATAGTCATAGTGTTGGATTTACACTGCTAGCTATAGCCACCAACTTGTCTGCTTCTCTCACAGACATCTTCACATCTCACTACCTCATGGAAAACATTCTCCCCAAACTGATCTGCAAGACTGCTATCTTCTCCTTCTTCAATTCCCTCCTCAAGACCATTTTTTTTAGGGTACCTACAAGAAAGCCTAGAACAGCTACTCTGTCTTCTTTCCTTCTCTTTTCCTCTGCCCTGCCCTTCCCAAAATTCACTTTGGGTAATAATCACCCATTTGTTTCTTTAAAAACAAAAGTGTAATGTACGTACATGCAGAAAGTTGCAAGAAATAACTAAAAAGACAACTCTACCTTCATTTTCAAGAATGACTAAACATTTAATGTATTTATGCTCACACCTCTGTGAGGTAGAGAAGTCCTATTAGTCCCATTTTCAGATGGGGGAACTGAAGCATAGAGAGGCTAAATGACTTGCCCAAGATCACACAAGAAGTCTGTGGAAGAGTAGAGAATTTCTCCCTCCAGCAGCTATTTATTAGCACATTACTGGCCTGACCCCCAGAAAATTTTATTCTCTTGTTTCTATGCTGACCATAGTTCTCCATGTGTACATAAAAAGTGAAAGAAATTAAAAATGTAAAGATCTTACAGTAAAATTATCTGGCTGACATCACACATACAGTAACTTTTTTTTGCACTATCAGGGTGTTAAGCACAGACCTTGGCATCTACATATATATATATATATATTGTTTGCGCATTATGGGTGAGACAATGCAGTAGCAACAAAAATCAGTAGATAAGGCTAGTTTCACACCACATAGAGGGCTCGTTTCACCAGGACTTCAATTTTTCCAGCTGAGTCTCCAAAGCCGCCTTCTTTCTAAAATAAATGCTTCAACCAACTTAATACTTTACACTTGGTATGTGAGATACAAACCACCAATATCAAAGAAAATATCAGTGTTAGACAAATAAAGCTCAGCATGCCCTACAGCAGTTCTAGTCATAGCTGGAAGACTAGGATATAGATGAAACGTGTTTCGCGTGATCATTTGTATACATGGTTGTAGAGGTTCAGTGCACTGATGACACAGTTTTCTCTCTCTGGCCTAGTGCACCCTTCATGTCAAGTCTCTGTGTTGGAGGAACACTTGAAGGATATTGCCAGCTGGATGCTTCAGAGCTATTTCATTCTCAACCTCTGGAAGCCAGAAGTATTGCTGTTGGCTAGAGCAACAGTTAGGCAGCACTGCTTTTTCATGCCAGCCAGTTTTGTCTCATTGTTACCTTACTCTGCTCCATGTGTTATATCCACCTATTGTCTATTAGACTGTAAGCTCATTGTGGCAGGAATCATCTTTTTGTTATGTGCTTGTACAGGGCCCAGCACAATGGGGTCCTGGTCCATGACTGGGGCTTCTAGGTGTTACCGCAATACGAGTAATAAATAACTAAACAAACATTGTCTAAATCTAAAAGAATGAGGATATCCTTTACCCTTACACAAAGCACACACGCCAATGCACTGTAATTTTTTTATGCTAGCCTTGTAAGTCTTTGTATCTACTGTTAATGCTAAGAGTAAATGTATTGATAATGAAAGTGTTATGTTTCCGGAGCCAGCAGAGAAGGATACAGACAGAGATGCAGAGGGAGCTGTTGGAAACAGAGCTTTATTGTCCTGGCTACAAAACTGAAACTAACATGAAAGTGAGGCTTTGCACTGGGGGGTGAGGGAGAGCACAGAGCCCCTTGAACATTTAAAGGGATAGGACATCACATTCCTTTAATCTACTTTTAAAAACTTTCCAAACACATATCTTATCGTTTACATGATTAACCTGAAACACAATATAACCTAACCAAAAGTTGCCAGTGGACTACCACAGATTCTTAATATACAAGGGATTATTCTGCCCTGGGATAGCAACTTACTAACTAAACAACGTATAAGTTCAGTCACATAACTAGTTTTCACACTCTTTTGGGATAACGTGGTGATGGTGGTGTGGCAACATCCTGAACAATGGGAACAGTTGGTGGTAAGGAATCAGCTGGGTCTGATACCAAAGTTTCTTCCACCATGTTGTTAAAATTAGGAGTTGTAACAAGAGGAGGTTTGATGGGAAGAACAGAGAGTCCTACTGAAATGTCACTGGACTCCAGTACTAGTCAAGGCTGCAACTGGTTCATATGTCATTTCCATAAAATACCATCTGATAGTTTTATCACAGACAAAACAGGTCCCATGAATTTTACAAGTTCTCAAGGTACCCATTTCTTTCCAGAACATAGCTGCAAGTCCACACTAATTTTCCAACTTGAAAAGAACGATGATGAGTCTCATGCTGTCAATCAATTTGCATAGCTTGGGATTTGGCTACATGTGAGGCAACATCAGATCATAACAGGTACCAACTGGTATGAAAAGACTGCTTCAAGAAAAGGGTTGCAGGTGACTCCTGGGTAGTAACATGTAGTCTGTTCCTGTAGACAAGCAAGAAATTGTCCAATTTCTGCTGATGACTCAGAAAAAAACTTCTTAGCTTTTAAGGCATGTTAAAGTGTTTGTACAAAGCATACTGCTAGTCTGTAGCAGAATGGTAAGATGTGGCACATACCTGCTGAATTCAATTTGGAGCTGGGAACTTCTGAAATTCTTCAGAACAGAATTGAGGTCCATTGTCACTCAGTAACCATGGTAACAATAACCATAAACCAAACTGGCTAAACAAGGTACAAAGATGTTCAATGGTCTTAACAGCCATAATAGAAGTCATTTTGAAAACTTCTGACCATTTTGAATCAGCGTCAACTATGACCAAAACTTCTAAAGGTCCTGCAAAATGCACATGAATACGACTCCAAGGAGTCTGAGGCCACGATCAACAGTGTAGATAAGCTGGGCCAGGATCATGCTGAATTTGCTGACGTAGTACAGCACTTTTGTGATACGTGAAGGGGTGGGGGAGTAGCTCCCTTTGATGAACACCCAGCCAAGCAGTTAGCTGTAAAATCCCTCTTGGTCTGTTCTCTGCTTGCTTTACCTGTAAAGGGTTAACAAGTCCACAGGTAAAAGAAAAGAAGTGGGCACCTGACCAAAAGAGCCAATGGGAAGATAGAACTTTTTAAAATTGGGAAAGAAAATTTCCCTTTGTCTGTGTTCTCTGGGCTGCAAGAACGGAGCAGCAATGCTGTCTAGGGCTTGAACCAGATATGAAAATTCATCTTCCATACCTAGAAGAATGTTTAGTTAGACACAATCAGGTTTATTTTTTATTTTGGCTTGTGGATCTCCTCTATGCTAAGCCCTGATGCTTTTGTTTGCTTGTAACCTTTAACCTTTAAGCTGAACCCCCAAGAAAGCTATTTTGGGTGCCTAATTTTTGTAATTGTTCCTTTTAAGATCTAGCAAAAAGCCTAAGTTCCAGATGTAATTTTTTCCTTTTTGTTTTTAATAAAATTTACCTTTTTTAAAATCATGATTGGATTTTTGGTGTCTTAAGGGTTTGTGCATGTTGTTTGATTAGCTGGTAGCCACAGCTAATTTCCTTTGTTTTCTTTCTCAACTCTTCTCTGGAGGGGGTGGGGAGTGAAAGGGCTTGAGTGTACCCCACAGGGAAGAATTCCCAGTGCTCCTTCCTGGGTTCAAAGGGATTTTTTTTTTGCATTTGGGTGGGGGCAGCGTTTACCAAGCCAAGGTCAGAGAAAAGCTGTAACCTTGGGAGTGTAATACAAGCCTGGAGTGGCCAGTATTAATTTTTAAAATCCTTGCGGGCCCCCACTTCTTCACTCAGAGTGACAGAGTAGGGATTTAGCCTTGACAACTTCGCTTTCCTCTTACTGTCTTTGTCAATCACTGGCCACCAGACATGACTCCAGATTTTATCCTTCATCCATGCAATGCCAAGACACAACCATGATTCACAGATAATTCACATTGACATGACTCGAATTGTGTAAACTGAGGATTCTTTTGATCCAACATTGTGCCTTGTATTACCATCCCCTTCACAAGAAAAAGCACATCATCTTTAGCTGTTTCTTTGTTAATGTCTCTGCTGTTGACGAGTAACCTATCCATCAAACTGAGAAAGAACACTTCACCTGAAATTTCTTTGGGTTGATGAGAAATTGGGCATGGCAGGTGTGACAGTCCATCAGCATTGCTCTGCTGAGTCCCTTTATGGAACTGAATAGTATAGGAATGAGCTGAAAGGAGCAATGCCCATCGTTGTATACGAGCAGAAGCTATTGATTAAATGTCATGTTTCAGTTCAAAAATTGAAAGTGACTGGTGATGATTCATCAGCAAGGTAAAATCTCTACCACAGAGGTAACATCCAAATTCCAAAGATAATGCTCAGAGTGTCTCACTCTGTGCATAGTTCTTCTCAAAAGTAGCGAATGTTTGTGCTGAAAAGGCCATTGATTTCTCCATTCCATTAGGAAAAATGTGAGAAAGAATGGCAACCACTCCATATGGTGAAGCATCACAAGCCAACTGCAATGGTAGTGAAGCATCAAAATGTGTAGGAATTTCTGCTGGTGTCAATAGTTTTTCTTTTGCTTCCTTAAATGCACATTCACATTTCAGTCTATTTCCATTTTTTTTTTCTGTTTGTAACAGTTCACATAAAGGTTTCAATACTGTCACCAGATTAGACAGAAAATTTTCCATAGTCGTTAAACACTCCTAAGAATGAATGTAACTGTGACACGTTCTCTGGTGGTGGTATTTGAAGAACTGCCTTCTATTTTTCTGGCAATTTCCTTAAGCCCATGGCATCATTTACACGTCAAAAGTATTCAACTGAATGTTTGAAAAACGCACATTTGTCTTGATATACTCTCATTCTATGATCTTCCAAATGTTGCAAGACAGTATCCAAATTTTGAAGATGATTCTATTGAACCTGTCTAATAACAAGGATGTCATCCAAATAGCATTGAACTCCATTCAGTACCTTCTGAATCTCATCTGTGGCTTTCTGGACCAGAGCAGGTGCTGATGTGATACCAAAAGGCAACCTGTACCAAAATAAGCCTTTGTGTGTGTTGATTGTGAGATGCCAGATCAATTTCCATTTGTAAGTATTCATTGAGCAAATCCAATTTACTGAAACACTGTCCATAACTAAGAATAGCAAACAAATTTTCAACATGAGGCAGTGGATACTGGTTTGCACATAAAACTGGATTCAGTGTCACTTTGAAATCTCCACAAATTCAGACTATGCTATCCTTCTTGATCACTGGTATGATGGCTGTAACCCACTCACTGTGTGAAACTGGTGACAAGACTCCGATGTTCATTAAATAGTCCAAATCAGATTCCACCCGAGGCTTCAGCGCATAAGGCACAACTCTGGGAGTGCAATATTTTGGCTGCCAGATTTAACAGTGAGCTTCACCAACACGTTGCTCATCTGTCCAAGTTCTTTTTCAAGAACTTTGGCATGTCTGTCCGGTATTTCTTGAATATTTTTAGGTTTTAGGCTTTCATGATTGCCTTGATCCAATTCCAATTCACCTTGAGTTTCTCAAGCCAAGATCTGCCAAATAATGGTGGGTACTTCTCTTCAATGACATACAAGGAAAAACAACTGATTGTCCTTCTAATTGAACTTTCACCTGGAGTATCCCTTTTGTTCTCTGGCGTAAGTCTACAAAATCGTGGAGGTTTCTTCCTGAGGAACTTGTGATAAAGTCTGGTGATAAGTAGACACAGAAAACAGCAGCTCCATTTCAAGTTCCATTCTTGTAGAAACTCCTTCAATCAAGGGTGTGACCCAGATGCCATCTCTGACTCTAGCTTCTGATAAGACATGTAGTGCTAGGTCTTTGTTAGTGTCACTAGAGCTCTTCTCTTTTTCCACATTATGAATTCCCAACTTCGATCCTTTCTTAGGTTCAGTCTTCATATCTTTATTCCTGGATGTACAGTTACTCTGTGTTGCTGGTCATTGAAATGTGCAACAGGTCACAGTAATGTGTCCTTTATTCTGGCATTTTCTGCAAATAAACTTACATGCCCACCAATCCTTTTTAGAGTGTGTAGTTTGCATACAACAGCCACACAGAAATTCCTTATGTCCCTATGGTCTTCTGTCTCATCAATTCAGGAGGTGAACTTTTTGATTTACACTAAATTCCAGAGAATCCCTCTCTGTCGTCTCCATTGCAACTGCTACCTTCAACAGCCTTTTTGAATGCAAGCACTGATGCAGTCTATAACGTCTTCCAGACCTGGTCACTGCATAATCCAGAGACTAACTGGTCCTGCAGGGCATCACTTAATGATTGTCCAAACTGACAATGTTCTGACAACTTCCTTAAGGCAGCAACAAACTGTGGTACTGACTGTCCATTTCCCTGATGTCTCTGATGAAACCAATACCATTCTGCTATCAGTAATGGGGTAGGAGAAAAATGTTCCCGCATTGCTGCAGTAATTGCGGTATACATGGCAGTTCCAGGCACGGTTGGAGACCACAGGTCACACGGCAGTCTGTATGCTTTCTGACCCATCACTGTCAACACGGCTGAAACTTGTCCATCCAGAATGGTGTTGCAGTTTACAAATTGCTCAAAGCATTCAAGGTACATCATCCATGATTCTCAGCTGTCATCAACTCACCAGCATTGCTTATAAAAAGTGCCATTTCTCTGTTCTCCTGTTAGACTTCACGCCTCCTGGACACTGTCTGTTCCACAGGGATTTTTTTTAAAATTGTGCACTATCTGCGTTAGATCACCCTCTGCTGGGTGTGGGTTTATACATTGCTTTGATTGCAGTTGGGCTCCCTCTGCTGGCTATAGACCCTCAGTGCAGGTTCAGCTGTTTCTCTGCTTGTCTGCTTGGACATGGTTAGTCAATATGGCTGCCTATTTACATCCACTGCTTCGTTTGTACACATCAGGACAGCAGCCTATTCCGTTGTTCTATCTTTGTCTTCCTCTCTAGCTGGCTGGTTCACACTGTCCCAGGAGCAGAACCAGCAGTCTGTCACCCCGTGCTACTAAGTGAACTTTGGTCACCTTTTCATAGTATTTGCTTACTGCTGCTGCTTCTTCTCATCCAGCCAATGGGAGCACTGGACACTTGTGGGACAGAAGGCCCTCACCACCCACATTATATTTCTGGAGCCAGCAGAGAAGGAAATAGACAGACGGATACAGAGGGAGCGGACGGAAACACAGCTATCTGCTGTGCTTACTTTATTGTTCTGATCGCAAAACTGAAGCTAATGCAAAAGCGAGACTTTGCACTGGGGAGGTGGGGAAAAACACACATTCCCCTGAACATTTAAAGGGACAGGACATCACAGAAAGCCACTGACAATCACACTAACACTAGACATAGTGTGAGCTTGATGCTGTGCACGTTTCCCTGTACAGTTTTCAACATTTTTGCATACCTCTCAGGTGTACTTTGCAATTCAATCCTGAGCCAAACCACTCCCTGTGACATCCCAGTTATACGCCTGTTTTGAGCAGGGTCTGTACAGAAATGAGGACTATAATGAGACCACAGTATTCTCTCCTTTTAACTCAAGGCATTAGAGTGCAGATCTGAAGAGATAAAAGGCTACCATCCACTATATCATTTTTTAAAATCTGTTCTATGGTAGAGCCTAGAGGCATCAACCAAGATCAGGACCTCATTCTGGTAGACACTGTACATATATAACATAAGAGACAGACCTTGCCCCAAAGAGGTTACACTAAATAAGTCAAGGCGGACAAACGGTGGGTGAGAGGAAGTATTATCATCCCTTTGTTACAAACAGGGAACTCAGGCACTAAGAGACTAAATTACTTGCCCAAAGTCACACAGGAAGTCTGTGGTAAAGTCAGGAACTCGACCCATTTCTTCCAAGTCCCAAGGCAGTGCCTTACTCATAGGACCATCTTTCCTGTCCTCTACTGCTCACCCCAATCTCAATACTCCATAAAAACATTATGACATGAACCTTTAACACCTTACTTATTTCCATGAGGTTCCATTTCCCACACAAGTAGTCCCACTGCGGTGAATAGGATTGCTCATGTCAGCAAGGGTTGTAGGTCAGGGCCTTGATACTGAGTAAGGCTACCCAACCTAGGATTACCAAAATTTAATATATATATATTAATATATATATATTATCCCAAAAGAACCACAGTGCCACAGCATTTAGGAACAGTGTTCTCTTCTACTAACAGATCACTTGGCCAGAGATGGCAGAGACTGTGGTTCAGTTTTCCCAGGAAGCAATCCATAAGCATCTAACATACCTACATTAGTTTTGCTTCACTGGCTCTGTTTCCAAATGTAATCCAAATGAGTCCGTTTGAAAGGATGACAGAGGAATGTAAAAAGACGCTTGTGAAATGCAATGTTGGAAGCAGAGCTGGTCAGAACATTTTTGACAAAACACGCTCTTTCATTGAAGCCAAAACATTTTTGTGGAGATGAACGGCTCATGGAAACTGGTTTTTGGGGCCTAGACAAAAAACAGGAATTCTAGAGCTGGGTGGTTAGGGTAATTGGCCTAATGTGGGAAACCCAAGGTTGAAGTCCCTCCTCTGCCTGATTTGGAATGAAAAAATTCTGCTCTGATTCACCCACACACAGAATTTTTGCTAAAACATTCAAAAGGTTTTGTTTTTATTCCAAGGAAACAAATTTCAAAATCTCAAAAATTGTCTCAAAATGGAATCACCATCCTTCAGTCAGCTCTAGTTGTAAAGTCATCCTGATTTCCTATTTTCTGGGTCTTCTCAGATTGTAACCATCAAAGAATACTTCATTTACATTTTGGGAAAACTGAAAAATATCATGCCTTTCTCTCTGAGTTAATCTTGAAAGGCAGTCATGGATGGTTATAAACTGTTCAGGAAGGACAGGCAGGGCAAGAAAAGGTGGGGGAGTAGCACTGTATGTAAGGGAGCAGTATGACTGCTCAGAGCTCTGGTACGAAACTGTGGAAAAACCTGAGTGTCTCTGGATTAAGTTTAGAAGTGTGTGCAACAAGAGTGATGTAGTGGTGGGAGTCTGCTATAGACCACCGGACCAGGGGGATGAGGTGGATGAGGCTTTCTTCCGGCAACTCACGGAAACTACTAGATCGCATGCCCTGATTCTCATGGGTGACTTTAATTTTCCTGATATCTGCTGGGAGAGCAATACAGCGGTGCATAGACAATCCAGGAAGTTTTTGGAAAGCGTAGGGGACAATTTCCTGGCGCAAGCGCTAGGGGAGCCAACTAGGGGGGGCGCTTTTCTTGACCTGCTGCTCACAAACCGGGTAGAATTAGTGGGGGAAGCAAAAGTGGATGGGAATCTGGGAGGCAGTGACCATGAGTTGGTTGAATTCAGGATCCTGACGCAGGGAAGAAAGGTAAGCAGCAGGATACGGACCCTGGACTTCAGGAAAGCAGACTTCGACTCCCTCAGGGAACAGATGGCCAGGATCCCCTGGGGGACTAACATGAAGGGGAAGGGAGTCCAGGAGAGCTGGCTGTATTTCAAGGAATCCCTGTTGAGGTTACAGGGACAAACCATCCCGATGAGTCGAAAGAATAGTAAATATGGAAGGCGACCAGCTTGGCTTAATGGTGAAATCCTAGCGGATCTTAAACATAAAAAAGAAGCTTACAAGAAGTGGAAGGTTGGACATATGACCAGGGAAGAGTATAAAAATATTGCTCGGGCATGTAGGAAAGATATCAGGAGGGCCAAATCGCACCTGGAGCTGCAGCTAGCAAGAGATGTCAAGAGTAACAAGAAGGGTTTCTTCAGGTATGTTGGCAACAAGAAGAAAGCCAAGGAAAGTGTGGGCCCCTTACTGAATGAGGGAGGCAACCTAGTGACAGAGGATGTGGAAAAAGCTAATGTACTCAATGCTTTTTTTGCCTCTGTTTTCACTAACAAGGTCAGCTCCCAGACTGCTGCGCTGGGCATCACAAAATGGGGAAGAGATGGCCAGCCCTCTGTGGAGATAGAGGTGGTTAGGGACTATTTAGAAAAGCTGGACGTGCACAAGTCCATGGGGCCGGACGAGTTGCATCCGAGAGTGCTGAAGGAATTGGCGGCTGTGATTGCAGAGCCCTTGGCCATTATCTTTGAAAACTCGTGGCGAACGGGGGAAGTCCCGGATGACTGGAAAAAGCCTAATGTAGTGCCAATCTTTAAAAAAGGGAAGAAGGAGGATCCTGGGAACTACAGGCCAGTCAGCCTCACCTCAGTCCCTGGAAAAATCATGGAGCAGGTCCTCAAAGAATCAGTCCTGAAGCACTTACATGAGAGGAAAGTGATCAGGAATAGTCAGCATGGATTCACCAAGGGAAGGTCATGCCTGACTAATCTAATCGCCTTTTATGATGAGATTACTGGTTCTGTGGATGAAGGGAAAGCAGTGGATGTATTGTTTCTTGACTTTAGCAAAGCTTTTGACACGGTCTCCCACAGTATTCTTGTCAGCAAGTTAAGGAAGTATGGGCTGGATGAATGCACTATAAGGTGGGTAGAAAGCTGGCTAGATTGTCGGGCTCAACGGGTAGTGATCAATGGCTCCATGTCTAGTTGGCAGCCGGTGTCAAGTGGAGTGCCCCAGGGGTCGGTCCTGGGGCCGGTTTTGTTCAATATCTTCATAAATGATCTGGAGGATGGTGTGGATTGCACTCTCAGCAAATTTGCGGATGATACTAAACTGGGAGGAGTGGTAGATACACTGGAGGGGAGGGATAGGATACAGAGGGACCTAGACAAATTGGAGGATTGGGCCAAAAGAAATCTGATGAGGTTCAATAAGGATAAGTGCAGGGTCCTGCACTTAGGATGGAAGAATCCAATGCACCGCTACAGACTAGGGACCGAATGGCTAGGCAGCAGTTCTGCGGAAAAGGACCTAGGGGTGACAGTGGACGAGAAGCTGGATATGAGTCAGCAGTGTGCCCTTGTTGCCAAGAAGGCCAATGGCATTTTGGGATGTATAAGTAGGGGCATAGCGAGCAGATCGAGGGACGTGATCGTTCCCCTCTATTCGACACTGGTGAGGCCTCATCTGGAGTACTGTGTCCAGTTTTGGGCCCCACACTACAGGAAGGATGTGGATAAATTGGAGAGAGTCCAGCGAAGGGCAACAAAAATGATTAGGGGTCTAGAGCACATGACTTATGAGGAGAGGCTGAGGGAGCTGGGATTGTTTAGTCTGCAGAAGAGAAGAATGAGGGGGGATTTGATAGCTGCTTTCAACTACCTGAAAGGGGGTTCCAAAGAGGATGGCTCTAGACTGTTCTCAATGGTAGCAGATGACAGAACGAGGAGTAATGGTCTCAAGTTGCAATGGGGGAGGTTTAGATTGGATATTAGGAAAAACTTTTTCACTAAGAGGGTGGTGAAACACTGGAATGCGTTACCTAGGGAGGTGGTAGAATCTCCTTCCTTAGAAGTTTTTAAGGTCAGGCTTGACAAAGCCCTGGCTGGGATGATTTAACTGGGAATTGGTCCTGCTTCGAGCAGGGGGTTGGACTAGATGACCTTCTGGGGTCCCTTCCAAACCTGATATTCTATGATTCTACACCCCTTTCTTAGGAGTTCAGTTGCTTATCAACAGTTTGCCAGATCTGCTGTCATCTTCAAATGAAAATATAAAAATTGTTACCAAAATCATGTGACAAAAAATAATCCTAATGTAAAGAATTACAGACCAAAGACAGACCAAAAAGAAAAAAGTTGTGCTTCTTCCCCAACACCAGTCATGTAATTTATTAACCCTCACCACACACACTAATTTGGCAGCAACAAACTCAGAAGCAGGGCTGGCCTTACCATGAGGCAAACTGAGGTGGGTGCCTCAGGTGCCAGACTGGGGGGGGTGGGGGAGGGAACCACTAGGACCCAGAGCGTAGAAAATTGTGTCTGCTGCTGGTGCATATGTATTCTCTCTGCTCTAGATGCACAGAGATGATGGAGTGCTGTGCTGGAGGAAGGAGGGCACAAGAGACATAAGAGGCAGGCAGGTGAAAAGGTGAGAGGGAATAACAGAAAGCAGCAGGAGCTACAGGGAGAGAGAGGAGGAGGAGCCTCTTATGTACCTCTCTAGCACCCCCAGGAGCCTGGACTGATTAACACCAGCTTCTCAGGGAGCTTCCTGTTTCCTGCTGCTTCCCTGAACCCACTTGAGGAGAACTGAAGTAGTAGGAGCCAGTTAGGCCCTTAAGTTGCTGATATCTTCCCTCACTCAGGCCCTGCTACCAGCCTGCTTATTTGTCCCTTTCAACTGAGCGTTGAGAGCTACTATGGCTGGCACAGAACAGCAGTCATGAGTGAAAGAAGAAAACGCCCTTCTGGGGCAGCATTCAGAAAAAGAAAAAGCAAAGGAAGCTTTTCTATCTAAGCAGGAAGGAGCTCTCCTGAGATACATAGACACAAATGTTCATGGTGAGCCTTCCGGCCCCAGTGAGGATGTGAGTGGTGAGGAGATGCCTGATCTTCCAGCTAGTCTGAGTGCAGGTGACCTGGCAGCTACTGCAGATCCATATTTCCATCTCAAATAGATGTAACCATGCACATTCCTGAAGAAAAGTGTAGATCAGAGAAGAGTGTGGGGGAGGTGCAAGAAACAGCTGCTGCTGAGTTTAGTTCCTTAAGTCTAGATGATCCAGGACTGTGGACCCACTTGAGCAGTAGCCTGAGGGACTTCCTTGTACTGCATGGGCCACAGGAAGTGAAAAACTTCATGTTCCCCAAAGACACTGAAAATAGAGGTTTCCGTCCAACACGTTACTGGTGTGAAATCCCCAATGGTGACAAAGTGGAGAGGCCATGGCTTATGTACTCAAAAACCCAGAATGCTGCGCACTGTTTTTGTTGCGAACTCTTCCAATCTAATGGGTTCTACAGGAACAAAGGACTGGAAAAAACTGGCTAGAAATCTGGCATGCCATGAGAAGGCAGCAAATCACCAGAGAGCATTCCATAGGTGGAAAGAGCTTGAGATGAGACTAAGGGTATGTCTACACTACGAAATTAGGTCAAATGTATAGACGTCGATTTTTAGGAAGCGATTTTATACAGTCAATTGTGTGTGTCCCCACTAAGCATGTTAAGTCGGCAGAGTGTGTCCACAGTACCGTGGCTAGCATTGACTTTCAGAGTGTTGCACAGTGGGTAGTTATCCCACAGTTTCCACAGTCTCCGCTGCCCATTGGAATTCTGGGTTGAGCTCCCAATGCCTGATGGTCAAAAACATTGTTGCGGGTGGTTTTGGGTACATGTCGTCAGTCGCCCCTCCCTCCGTGAAAGCAATGGCAGACAATCGTTTCATGCCTTCTTTCCGTACAGACGCCATACTGCTGTCAGCAGACGGTGCAGTAGGACTGCTAACCGTCATCCTCATCCACTGCTTCTGCTACAACTCTGTTCTCCTGGTGCCATGAATCCACCTCGCAGGTCCTCTCATCATTCTGAATAAATATCTATTCTCGTGGCATCCGTCGTCATTCACCGCTTCCGCTGCAACACTGCTCTCCTGCAGATGCCATACCACGGCAAGCATGGAGCCTGCTCAGCTCACCGCTGCTGTTGTGAGCATTATAAACACCTCGCGCATTATCCTGCAGTATGTGCAGAACCTGCAAAAGCAGGCGAGGAGGCGACAACAGCGCGATCACAAAAGTGATGAGGACATGGACACAGACTTCTCTCAACACACGGGCCCTGGCAAGTTGGACATCATGGTGGTAATGGGGCAGGTTCCTGGGGTGGAACACCGATTCTGGGCCTGGGAAACAAGCACAGACCGGTGGGACCCCATAGTATTGCAGGTCTGGGATGATTCCCAGTGGCTGCAAAACTTTCGCATGCGTAAGGGCACTTTCATGGAACTTTGTGACTTGCTTTCCCCTGCCCTGAAGTGCAAGAATACCAAGATGAGAGCAGCCCTCACAGTTCACAAGCGAGTGGCGATAGCCCTCTGGAAGCTTGCAACACCAGACAGCTATTTCGTCTTTTGGGACGGAGTTCTGCCTGCACGGATTCTTCTCCCCATACAGCGATCAAATCCAGTACCTCCCGTTCAGTCCATGCTGGAGCTCTTTTGCGATTCTGGGACTCCATGGTCACCTGTGCTGATCAGCTCACCATGCTGGCCAAACAGGAAATGAAATTCAAAAGTTCCCGGGGCTTTTCCTGTCTACCTGGCCAGTGCATCTGAGTCGAGAGTGCTGTCCAGAGTGGCCACAATGGAGCACTCTGGGATAGCTCTCGGAGGCCAATACCATCAAATTGCATCCACACTACCCCAAATTCGACCCAGCGAGGTTGATTTTAGTGCTAAACCCCTTGCCAGGGAGGAGTACAGAAATCAATTTTAAGAGCCCTTTAAGTTGACAAAACAGGCTTGGTCGTGTGGACGGGTGCAGGGCTAAATCGACCTAATGCTGCTAAATTCGACCTAAACTCATAGTGTAGACCAGGACTAAGGTTAAAGGCCACGATAGATGATCAGCATCAAGAGAAGATTGCATCAGAGTCTCTTTACTGGCAAAATGTTCTGAAAGGGCTCATTGCCATTGTGAGAATGCTTGCTACCCAAAATCTAACACTGTGTGGCACTTCAGATCAATGGAAATCAATGCCAAACAATGGAAACTTCCTTAAAATTGTGGAGCTGATGGCTGAGTTTGATGCTGTACTCCAGGAGCATCTAAGAAGACTCACCACCCAAGAAATGTACACACACCAATACCTTGGAAAAACAATTCAAAATCAGACCATACAGTTACTGGCAACAAAAGTCAAAGAGAAGATTGTGGCAGATCTGAAGTCAGCAAGATATTACTCTGTTATTCTGGACTGTACACCTGACATCAGCCATATAGAATAAATGACTTTAATGGTGCGTTTTGTAACAACAACAGAACCTAGTGACTGTCAGAGAGCATTTTCTAGAATTTATTGACATTGATGATACTACAGGAGCTGGTATGACAAATGTGCTTCTTAAAAAGCTGGAAGATACAGGAATTGCGATAGCTGACGTGAGAGGTCAGGGCTACGATAATGGTGCCAACATGAGAGGAAAGAACAGAGGAGTGCAGACACAGATCCGAGAGTTAAACCCTCGAGCTTTTTTTGTCCCATGCAGTTCTCATTCATTGAACTTGGTGGTCAGTGATGCAGCATCAGCTTCTAGTGAGGCTGCTGAGTTTTTAAATGTAATTCAAAGCATCTATGTATTTTTCTCTGCATCAACTCATCAATGGCAAATTTTGAAGCAACATCTGGGAACATGCTCTCTGACACTGAAACCACTGAGTGCCACATGATGGGAAAGTAGAGTGGAGGCGATAAAGACTATCAAACACCAAATTGGGAAGATAGATGATGCCATAGTTGCCATTATGGAGGATAATGCTATGACAGGAACTGTTCGTAGGAGAACAGTGGCAGAAGGAAATGGAATCACCAGAAACATACATAACTTCAAATTTCTGTGTGGCTTAGTGTTGTGGCATGACATAGTGTTTGAAATAAATGATGTAAGCAAGAGACTCCAAGGTGTTGACCTTGATATTGCTGGAGCAATGGAAGAACTGGACAAAGCAAAGTCATACCTACAGTCTTACCGGTCAGATGAGGAATTTCAAAACGTTCTGAAGAGTGCACAGAAGTTGGCAGAGGAACTTCACACTGAAGCTATTTTCCCACCCATTCAAGAATACAAGAGTCAACAAAGAAGATGACATTTTGATTACAAGGCACAGAATAATCCCATAAGAGACCCCAAACAACAATTCAAAGTTGAATTTTTTAACCGGGTGCTAGATTGTGCAATACAGTCAGTTGAAGAACGTTTCATGCAGCTCAAGAAACACAGCAGTATATTTGGGATGTTGTATGATATTCCAAAACTCCTCACTATACCTGAAGAAGACCTACACCAGCAATGCAGGGCACTAGAGACACTGTTGACACATAATGACATGCGCAATATTGATGCGAGTGATTTTGGTGATGAACTGAAAGCCCTTTCAAGATACATTTCAGCAGGATCAACTCCAAAGGCTGTTCTGGAATATATGTGCACAAATAAGATGACCACCCTCTTTCCAAATGCTTTTGTTGCTCTGCGCATACTTCTAACACTTCCTGTAACAGTTGCCAGCGGAGAACGCAGCTTCTCCAAGCTGAAGTTGATAAAAACACATCTCCGCTCCACGACACAGGATAGGCTGGTCGGCCTTGCAACCATCTCAATAGAGCATGAGTTGGCCCAGACTGTGGGCCTTCAGCAGGAAGCAGTTCAAATCTTTGCAACCAAGAAGGCATGGAAAGCACCACTCTGATTATTCAAACAGATAAAAATGCCAATGTTTACTATGCAGACAAGAAAAGTTACATTTGCTGTTCAGGCATTTGAAAGTTAAGAGATTAAAATTTTTGAACAAGGCCTTTTAAGTTGTTAGTTCTCCTTTATTGGGGTAGGTAGCAGAGCAGTACCATGAGAGGAGTAGAAGAGGAAGAAGGCAGAACTGAGACCTTTCTAAGTTTTGGCCTAAGCGAGGGGACATGGGGGTGTCATTTGAGCTCCCCGACTCAGGTGCCAAAATGTTGTGGGCCGGCCATGCTCAGCAGAGATACTGTATGAACCTAACACAATATATACTTGTGGTAAATTTTATAATTTTGAACTACTAACATCATAACTGTGTACAATTATTCAGATGCTTACGTTTTTACTCACTGAAGTTAATGAGCAAATCTATGCAATGTACAGCAGTAAAAGAATACTTCTGTTAGCACTGAAGATGAAACACTGTCAGAAGATGACACATTGAAATAATCGGTATTTTAAACAAATTAGCAGGACTAGATTGGAATTTAGGAATGAAAGATAACATTTTGCAAAACGCACTGAAGTCACTTGGAACCCTAAGTCCCACTGAAAGCCATTGGAACATAAAACTCAGTTCGGAGGCTTAGATGCCCTTGAAAATGTTGCCTGAAGTGGTTGAGCTACTAATAAAAAGATGACCAGGGAACACTCAATAGTTTATAAAAGGATTAATAAATTAATTAATTAATAGATGTTATAAGCAGGTTAAACAATGAGTAGCATGTTTTATAGAAGGTTAAAAGCCAATCAACAGAACGTATTTTAGATGGTTACAAGCCATGACTATAAGCAATCTATGACTTGCTGGATTCTAATAAATGGTTACTCGGTTGTTATAAATTGTCAATCACTTATTAACTCTTAATAAACCATTTTATAGACATATCATTAATATAAAATGTGACTGAAAAGATGCTAGTAGTGATCCTGGAAAGGATAGACTCGTGAACCTTACTTCAGTATCAGGTGAAACAAAAATCAAAGGAGGAGCTATAAAAACCCAAAGCTTCTGTAAAGGGGAATTGTGGCTCTCAAATGCATTAGAATTACTAGAGGGAGTCACAATAATAGTGAATAAAATACAAGTCACAGAATATAGAATATATTTGAACTTCCAAAAAGCTTTGCTCACATCCTTCACAAGAGGTTCAGAAAGGGTAGTACTCATACATTAGCGGTAATGCTCCTTCATGATTTAGAAACTAGTTATGAATAAGAATAAATGGTCAATTTTTAACCTGAAAAAAGATGAGTAGTTGGGTGTCAAAAGAATTTATTTAGTGTTTTTAATATATTTATTATGTGGAAAAGGAGAGGAGCATTAGAGTGTAAAGATCTGTGAACAACCTTAAATTATGTAGGTTAGTCAAGACTAGAAAAGATGATGAGGAACTTCAGAAGGACTTAAAGCTAGGCAACCAGGCAATCCGATGGCAGAGGAAATTCAACATAGACAAATGCAAGGATATGCACATTGGAAGGAAAATTCGAACTACTCATACACATGAACATGTTTAAATTGGCTGTCTCCACTCAGGAAAAAGACAGAGCACTGCAACCACTGAGGGGGGAAAAAAGCAGTGGACAGCTCAGTGAAAATATACTGTTAATGAGCAGCTGTGGTCAAAAAGGAAAATATGATGCTAGGTTCTATTAAGAGAGAGATAATAATACTGAAAATGTGATAATACAATTAGACATATTGATGTTGGTAGTTCTCCTTGCTCCTTTTTAGTCACCCCATCTGAAGGAGAATGCAGCAGAAACAGAAAGATCCAGAGTAGGGGAACAGAAATTATTAGAGGCATGGAGGAGTAGTAGGAGCAACTGAAAAGGTTAGGACTATTTAGAGATTAAATGAACAAGAGGAGACATGATAGGCATATTGTAAAATAAAAAAAACAGTGTAGAGAGAGAGCTATTAGCAGTATAGGCCCAAGCTATATCTTCTCCTTCAGCTTCATTGGCAATGGTATCTGCTCCAAGGCCACTCACCTTTTAGGGATCCCACTCTCTCCTATTAGCAAGTGATAGTTTCCAGGGGCGGCAGGTTGGTATAATTTTTGGTGGTGCCCAGAATGGGTCCAAGTCCCCCCACACACACCTGCCTATGGCTCTGGGCGGGAGTTTGGGTGCAGGCTCTAGGAGGGAGTTCGGGTGCACGAGGGGTGCAGGCTCTGGGATGGAGTTTGGGTGCGGGATACGGGCTCTGGACTGGGACAGGGGGTTGGGGTGCAGGATAGGGGTGCAGCGCTTACCTTGGGCAGCTCCTAAAAGCGACACATACACCCTTCTGGAAGCAGCTCCTCGGCAGGGGGGCTGGGGGGTCTCTGCATGCTGCTGCCCACAGGCACCACTCCCGCAGCTCCTGGCCAATGGGAGCTTGTGAAGTCAGCGCTCGGGGTAGGAGCCATGGGCGGGAGCAGCACACAGAAACACACACCCCAGGGCTGCAGGGACGTGCCGGCCGCTTCCAGGAGCAGTGCGGAGCGAGGCCAGGCAGGAAGCCGCCTTAGCCCCACCACACTGCTAGTGGTGGCAGCAGCGGCCGGGGGGCCCCCAGACTCTTCTAAATCACCCGGGGGTGGCAGGCAGGGCCTGGGGAGAGACCCAGCCCTGAACATTGGTGGAGCTGGGCCCCCGGGCCCTGAATATTCCTGGAGCATGGGCAGCACAGGCCCATATAACTCACTGCCCCTTTTTGTGCCTTGTCTGTGGAGGACCCTAGGGTGTGAGCTTGTGTCTTCCTAAATATCCATTTTGATTCATCTCACTCCACTTCAACAAATAACAAAACCAACTCTAGACGTTTTCAATTCAAATATGTGGGTTTTTTATGACTATGGGTAGCCCAATATCATCGTTTTTGTAATGGATTCCCTTGTTTGTTTTTATCTTGGTAATTTTCAGACCATGATTTTAAAAACATATTTCTTATATTTTAATTTGTATTATGTTGTGCAATGCCCTGGGCACCCAAGCATGTATGGAATAACTTTATGAATAAAGTTATTTTATTATGATGATTAAAACCACATCCTCAAGTCCTCCCTCTGTTTTCATTCAGACAAACCTCCATCAAGTTTTGCCTGAGTAAACATGCCATAAGGATTTCAAGATCTGACCCATAAAAATTATTATACAGAAAAAATTGCTGGTCCTGATTTTCAGATCAAGCCTCCATTTTTGTGGGCACAATTTTAAACCTTCAATTAATTGCCAAGAAAAGACACGTGAGTTGTGGGCACACAATTGAAAGAGCAATTTACCGCAGCCACAATTCATTGCAGGTGCAAAATTATGGAGGCCTGGTTGCGGGAGGGGGAGGGAATAATCAGGTCCACACGGTAGATTCTCAAATAATTATCTTGTAACCTTAATATGTAAGTTGCTTATCTTATTTACATGGAATAAATAAGCATAATTTCAAAGGCTGTCATTTCAAAGTACTCTGCAGGGTTTAGTAAGGTTATTTTATTTAAAGTCATTTGCATGGGTCACTGAATTAAATAGGTTTGCTGGCTTGACCTAGGGAAAAAACCCTTCTTTGCTTCTTTCCATTACTCAATAAATTATTTCAGGCTGTTCACAAAACACAAATTACATGCCTTATTATTATATTCTGTGGCAACCTCAAAACCACAAGTGTTTTTACATGTGCTGCACACATACACTTTGGGGTTTTAATAGCTGGTTGACAAGAGATTAAAGGCAGAAATATGGCATTTTATTAAAGCAAACATATCAGTATGCCTACCATGATAAAATGATCTAGTTTTCTTCAGACACAAAAGTTTCTGTTGAGTGATACCTTTGAAATTCCTTGAGGGCACCCTATTATTCACTTTCCTCAGCAGAGAGCAGCTGCAAATGGTCTCCAATTTTCAAAGAGTATTGCCTGGTCATTCTTTACTGTCAAAATGAAGAAGAGCATAAAAGTTAAGTCAATAAAGTAATATGAAATGCTTAATATAAAAATTCAGGAATGAATGATTAACCATTAAAAACTTACAGTAGCTATTTCAGCCAGGAAAAAAAAATTAACATTTCCCCTGAAACCTATTAACACTCCTTGTAAACAATATTCTTTCTTGAAATATATGACCTTTCCTAATGTTTTCCATACACATGGCATTTTTCTTATATCCACTTTAGCTTCACTGATATGCAGTTGAATTTCTCAGAAGACGGTGTTCAGAGCCCCTTCCTCTGATCCACTGAAAAATGGGTTATTTTATTGCATTCTTCCTCATAAATACCCCTTATCTTCTGCTTTAGATTTTGAAAACTTTTCCAGTGTGAAAATCACACAAGCTGTTGTAGCTGCTGACACACCACCACCACTACAGCACTTGTCAAGTGGTAAACACTGAATGATTTCAATCATTTGAGCCAGATGTAGCTATATTTGTGTACACTAGGAGGAATAACGTGCTTTCCTTCTGCAATCAACAAGGCAGTAATTTTAAATCAAATGATTATCTGGGCTCCTTCATTTAATAAAATGCAGTTTTGACTGCATACTCTGAATTTAACATATATATCCAGAGGATCGGCAAGAAAGGGCATGCCATCCAATCTTTTAGGTAAGGACCATTGTTTGAGGTCAGGGTTAACTTCGGTCAGTGACTTTTTCTTCAGTGTTAAATAAATAAAGGAGGCGCCACAAAAGTCTAATGGAATTATAGGTTTCAGAGTAGCAGCCGTGTTAGTCTGTATTCGCAAAAAGAAAAGGAGGACTTGTGGCACGTTAGAGACTAACCAATTTATTTGAGCATAAGCTTTCGTGAGCTACAGCTCACTTCATCGGAGTGAGCTGTAGCTCACGAAAGCTTATGCTCAAATAAATTGGTTAGTCTCTAAGGTGCCACAAGTACTCCCTTTCTTTTTAATGGAATTATGATTCCTAGTCAATAGGAAAAAGGACATGGAAATGATCTGAGGGTCTGGCACAAATGACACTTTTAAGACTGCCAGATGTTTTGGGCTACTTGGTTTGAGAAGCTGTTACAAGGTACACTTAGCCATGTTCATGGGGTCAATATCTGGATGCTCTCAAGCCTCCATGCTGTATCTGTAGGCTTAAATGAGACCTCTAGTATTACCAGTAATTTGCAGCTTGCTTGGAGCAACTACATTAAAAAGAGCCAAGATCTGGAATAAGTCAAGCAAACAAATACAGAAATAAAAGGTGAAGAACAACAGGTGAGCACATGTGACAGTGCAAGTCATGGCATGAGCCCTGAAGGGAGACAGACAGCAAAGGAAGACAAGTATGATAGCAAGGAATCACTTGCCACTGAGCTGGGTGCCTTGTTGGCAGGCCAAAAATTAGGCTCAATTTCTGTATAACAAATGTATTTCTATAACTAAGCCCATGAAATGAAAGTTAGTGACGCCTGATGGCTGCGATTTACAAAAGAGAAATGAGGGGGGAAAACACTAAGTACTACATTTAAAATTACATTTGAACTAAGTACCATGAAATGCACATGCTCACAGGGTGAATCCCTTATTCTAACTCAGTGCAAATTTACTTTAATAATTATAAATCTAAGGTTTATAACTCTGATTTAAATTGGAAACAACACATTGCTAAAGCCCATAGTAACATATGAGAGTAAAAGCCAAAGTTTATCTTTTAACAGAACAAAACAAACAAGCTAAACTCTATTGCAGGGGTGGCCAACCTGTGGCTCCGGAGCCACATGCGGCTCTTCAGAAGTTAATATGCGGCTCCTTGTACAGGCACCGACTCCGGGGCTGGAGCTACTGTCACCAACTTTCCAATGTGCCGGGGAGTGCTCACTGCTCAGCCCCTGGCTCTGCCACAGGCCCTGCCCCCACTCCACCCCTTCCCGCCCCCTCCCCTGAGCCTGCAGTGCCCTGGCTTCTTCACTCTTCCCCTCCAGAGCCTCCTGCACACCAGGAAACAGCTGATCGGAGGTGCAGGCACTGATGGGCCAGGCTGCCAGTGGGCGAGAGGCGCTGGGAGCGGGAGTGGGGGTGCTGATGGGGGGCTGCTGATGTATTACTGTGGCTCTTTGGCAACGTACATTGGTAAATTCTGGCTCTTTCTCAGGCTCAGGTTGGCCACCCCTGCTCTATTGTCTCTGGGTTCACTCACCGCTGGGGTGCCTCCTCCTGGTCACTCTGGGGATTAGTTTCTTCCAGGTCCAAGGTCCCTTTCTGCTGCTTATTGCTTGCCCTACTGCTGCTCTCTCTCTGTCTCTGCTATTCTAGGTGCTCCTTCCATCCATGTTTTCCTCTTCTGGGGTATCTAAGTCTTTCTTCACTAGCAGTCTTTGACAATCTTCCCATTCACTGTGGCATCACTTCTCCAGTGGCTGGCAGGGGAAACTGGGCCTGCCCTCTACTCCAGGTTCTAGCTCAGGGACCCTCTAATCAGCAGCCAAGGTCTGCACCCTCCTGAACCTTGCTACCTTTTCCCTGAGCCCTTTCCTTACCTTCTGGCTCTCCCCCACTCTCTGGGTTTGCCAGCCTCCCAACTCCCTCGTCCCAGAGAGTGACTGCAGCCTACTTCCCTGCAGCCCTTTTCTGCTATCAGCTGCCTGGCTTTATAAAAGCCCTATCTGTTCCCACACAGGTGAGCTTCCCCTAATTAGGCTGGGCATGTATGTGTGTGTGTGTGTGTGTGTGTGGGCGTGCGCCACGCACGTGCAGAAATGTTAAGGGGATGGGGCAAGGCTGGGCACCTTCCTGTGTGCAGACAAGTAAGAGAGACTCTGTCCCCCTCACTTGCTATTGCGGTGCCCCCCACCCCACTTGGAGGGGTAGGGCTTTGTGAGGCAGGTTCTGTCCCCTGAAGCAGAGCAGAAATGCAACAACTAGGCAGGGAGGCTGCCAATGTTCCTATTTTCAGTTAATTGTTCCCATTTGTAGTCAATTCCCCAGGAGCCTAAAACGTCTCAAAGTTTTAAGGTTCCTTTACATTACCAGAGAGGTGTAAAGGAGCCTTATAGTAAATGACAGTAAGGGAATCCTCAGCTAGGAAGATATATGTGCTCTCTCACTTTTTTCCTGTGCCAGAGTGGCACAATGGGCTTCGATTACAGTTCAGGATCTATTTTACTTACCCATTTTAAAAAAATACAGGACAATGATTAGCAAAACTGTCTCACTTTCATGTGTGAAAGTCTGAGCAATTCAAAATGACATTCTACTTTACTTTTATTTTGGTGTTCTGTAATGTAATTTAAATGAAAATCCAGGATTATAACTGGAATGAGGATATTGGTTGCCAAGTATTTGTAATTTAACTGTCATGTGTTTAGGAAATGCCAAACAGCTATTGTGATTTTTTTTCCTGTATCATAGTTTAAATAAATTACCAAAATAAGTGAAACTGGTGTGATTATATTGCATTATTTTGACAAATAAAATATGCAAAATTTTGCAGAATTTTTAATTTTTTGGTGCAGAATTCCCAGGAGTAAATAGGTTAATTGGCCTATCTGGCCTCCATTAACCTTTTCCAGGCAAGTGTGGGATGAACACCCCCATCACATTTATATACAATAAAAGTCTAGGGAAATGGCCTGGCATTTTTTTTACAAAAATATTTTAAGCAAACTAATCTTGATCTAGCAGTAGGAAGAGTAAGGCTGCAGGACTGGTCACAAAGGTCCCAATCCTGCAAAGGCTTACACATCTTCTTAACTTAATGCACTTTGAGAAGTCCCACTGAAGTCAATGGAACTTCTCAGTGTGTAAAATTAAACACATGCATAAATATTTGCAGAACTGAGGCCAAAGAGAAGAGATTTTTTTACTATGGGTCATTCCAGTCACTAAGATTACTCGCTCAAGTAAGGCAAGAAGGGTTTGACATTACATAGAATCATAGACTTTAAGGTCAGAAGGGACCATTATGATGTTCTAGTCTGACCTCCTACACAACGCAGGCCACAGAATCTCACCCACCCACTCCTGTAACAAACCACTAACCTATGTCTGAGCTACTGAAGTCCTCAAATTGTAGTTTAAAGACTTCAAGGTATAGAGAATCCTCCAGCAAGTGACCCGTGCCCCACACTGCAGAGGAAGGCGAAAAACCCCCAGGGCCTCTGCCAATCTGCCCTGGAGGAAAATTCCTTCCTGACCCCAAACATGGCCATCAGCTAGACCCTGAGCATGTGGGCAAGACTCACCAGCCAGACACCCAGGAAAGAATTATCTGTAGTAACTCAGATCCCACCCCATCTAACGTCCCACCAGAGGCCATTGGACATATTTACCGCTAATAGTCAAAGATCAATTAATTGTCACAATTAGGCTGTCCCATCATACCATCCCCTCCATAAACTTATCAAGCTTAGTCTTGAAGCCAGATATATCTTTTGCCCCCACTGCTCCCCTGGGAAGGCTGTTCCAGAACTTCACTCCTCTGATGGTTAGAAACCGTCGTCTAATTTCAAGTCTAAACTACCTGATGGCCAGTTTACATCCATTTGTTTTTGTGTCCACATTGGTACTGAGCTCAAATAATTCCTCTCCCTCCCTGGTATTTATCCCTCTGATATATTTATAGAGAGCAATCATATCCACCCCTCAGCCTTCTTTTGGTTAGGCTAAACAAGCCAAGCTCTTTGAGTCTCCTTTCATAAAACAGGTTTTCCATTCCTCGGATCATCCTAGTAGCCCTTTTCTGCACCTGTTCCAGTTTGAATTCTTCCTTCTTAAACATGGGAGACCTCACCTGGAATATTGTGTGCAGTTCTGGTCTCACGAGTGCCTTGTGTAACGGTACTAAAACCTCCTTATCAGTGTTTTGGCAGCTTTTCAAACAGAGAAGACAGTGAAGGCCACTAGAGAGCTCCCAAACGATTAAAAGAGATACTACCCCATTCTTATACACTAAAAACTCCTCCCACTCTAGTGGAAAAAGATTTTTTTAAGTTACAAATGCATAACTACCATTAAAGATACAACATGCTACAGACTAAGGCTTTGTCTACACTACCAAGTTCTGTCACCAAAAACTGCCTTTTGGCGACAAAGCAGTGAGTGCATACACACTGCAATGCGACTTTTGTCGGGAAAAATGCCCGCTTTAGGCAACAAAATACTTCCACACCATGAGAGACTTTTTTCTTTTCCCTTCCCTTTATTATCAACAATAAGCCAGTGTAGACACCACGCCTGCTTTAATCGCTTTATTTGACCCCCAGGAAGTGTCCCACAATACCCATCCTGACCGGTCTATATGAACTCCACTGCCCTGAATCCAGGTAAACAATAATCCGCCCCTCCCCCTTGCAAGCCCTGGGAATTTTAAATTCCATTTCCTGCTTGCTGGCTCTGCGTGGGGAGGTCTCATCACGTCTTCCCAGGTGACCATGACTGGCTATCACACCAAACACTCTCCCGCCTGGACCACTGAGTAGCTGTTGGATCTGATCAGTATATGAGAAGAGGAATCTGTGCAGCCCCAGCTGCGCTTGACCCGTAGTAATTGGGATACCTATGGGCACATGTCTCGCGGCTTGTGCGAAAAGGGCTAAGATCGGGACATGCTGCAGTACAGATAGAAGATAAAGGAGCTGTGGCAGGCATACCATAAGATGAGGGAGGCAAACCGTCACTCTGGTGCTGCACCTAAGACCTGCCATTTCTATAAGGAGCTGGACGGTATCCTTGATGGTGGCCCCACCTCCACCGCCAAGAGCCCCGCAGATACTTTGGAGGGAACGGAGGCAGCAGAAAGAGGACCTAACCCAGAGGATGAAGTTATTGATGAAGAGGTGAAGCTAGACGAGGATGTGGCGCTCCCGGCAGGGTCCAGGAACTTTTCTCCACTCCTGAGGTACCTAGCCAGTCTCAGCAGTTGCCCTCCAGTGACCAAGAAGCAGGAGATGAGATGCCTGGTAAGTGGCTGCAGCTTGTGTAGTGAGTTCAGGGCATAGAAATGTGGGAGGCTGGCTGTGTTTCTGTGAGCTGCACATTTCCCTGTGTAGCTAATCAGTACAGCAGAACGGGGTGTTGATGCACACCGAGATCTCACAGGAATCCTCCAGAGAGATCTCCAGGAAAGTTTTCTGGAGGTCCTCAGTATCCTCTGCCACAGGTTTGTGGAGCTTTGTTCCTTCCCCCATTGTAGAACACTGTCCTGCGCCATTCGGAAATCACTTGTGCAGGAACCAAAGCAGCACGTAAGTGAGCTGCATACAGAGGAGGGCGGAAGCCGCAAGCATGCAGTACATGTACCCTGGTTTCACGGCTTACCCTCAGCAGTGAGATGTCTGCTAGAATGATCCCTGCCTGTGGGAAAAGTGTGGGATAATTTTAGAATTATTTCCCTGTAAAGCTGCACTGCAACCCCTGCAAAGATTGTATGTTCTTCTGTCAAGGTGCAACTCCCTTCCCTCTCCCCACCCCCCATCAACACTCACCATGTTTTTGGTGCTTGCAGAGATGTGTGCCTGGCAAGGGTCAGTGAAAAAGTGATTGGTATGTTACAAAAGGTGCATATAAGTGAAATGTTTCAATGCTCTGCTTGAATTTAACAATCCCGCTTCTGTGCGTTGTCCCCTGTGCTTCACCAGATGTGGCCTTCAGGAACACCCCACGCATCCCTGCCGACTGTCTCCGCCAGATAAGAAAGAGGCCAAGACACAGCAAAGACGACATGATCCGGGAGGTCCTGCAGTGCTCCTCTACAGAGAAAAGGGAACAAAAGAAGTGCTGGGAAGCGAAAAGGTAGGACAGAAAAGAGAAGCAAGCATTTGCTAGGGACGCAACTGAGCAGATGATAAAAGTAATGGAGGAGCAAACAGAAATGCTCAAGTCTTTAATAAGGCTGTCGAGTGAGCAGGTCCGGGCTCGACCTCCACTGCAGCACATGCACAATTCTTTACCAGGCCACCCTCGCTCCACCCACACATTCCTTTCCACCTTCTGGGACTCCTCAGTTTCCCCTTCACTCCAACCCCCCCCCCCCACCCCGCACAACTTTCACAATGATAGTTGGACCTACACACAGTTGTGAGGGTCTGCCCTTTCCCCGTCCCTCCTTTCCCAGCAAACATCTGTGTTTTGGTGAGTGTCACTGTGTTTTTCTTTTGATCAATAAAGGCAAAGTTTTATAATGGTAAATTATCTTTGTTTTGTTTTCCACAAATTCACATTGCAATCACCACGAGTACATGTACAGGCATTTTAATCATTTTCTTATTGGGATATGCCGCCCCAACTGTCAACATAGCTTCCTAGGAAAAAAACATGGAATGCACCATGGAAGCTACTCTAAGATAGATGTACATTACTGCAGCTCATTGTCAAAGTGCTTCCTCAAAGCCTCCCTGATTTCAGTTGATGACCTCTGGGCTCCTCTGACAGCCCTGGTATCTGGCTGCTCAAACTCAGCAGCCAAGCGCTCTGCCTCAGCACTCCACCCCTGAGCAAACATTTCACCCTTAGATTCACAGAGATTATGCAAAGTGCAGCATGCAGCTATGACCATGGGAATATTCTCCTCATTAAAGTCTAACCTGCCATAAAGGCAACACCAGTGCACCTTTAATCTGCCAAAGGCACTTGTAACTGTCAACCGGCACCTACTCAGCCTGTTGTTGAAACGCTCCTTACTGCTGTCCAGGTGTCCCGTGTAAGGTTTCAATAGCCAAGGCTGTATGGGGTAAAAGCTGGGTCTCCTGGGATCGCTATGGGCATTTCCAGATCCCCCACATTTAGCACGGTCCCAAGATACACCGCGGTCTGCACCGCTTTCCCACAACACCTACCGACAGAAGGTGTCGCCCTGCACTGTGGGATATATACCCACAGTGCATTGCTCACACTGTCGATCATGGTGCCCCCAATAAGGATGTGAAGTGTCGCCAGAGGAGGCTACTGTGAACAAGCTTTTCCAATTTTTATTAAGTCAACTTTTGGGTGTCGATATAAGTGTAGTTGACAAAATTTGGTTGTGTAGACAAAGCCTAAGTCAGAAATTTGGATTACAACTTCTCTCTGGGTCATCACAAAGTATCTCGGTGTCTGCACTTTCTGGGGTAGCTATATCAGCAGCATCTTCCAGCTCTGTAGTGACAGGATCACTTGTAGGAGAACCATAGACTTGTGGCTAACTGATGTTATCACAAATCACTGTCTGCAGCTGCATTGTAGGCTCAGTATTCTCAATAGGAGTTATTGGTGTAGAGCATCCCGTGGAAACTGTGCTCAAAAGCTGATTTACATGTCTTCCCCGTGACGTGTTCTATGCCACTTCTACCTAGTAAGAGAGAAAGAACCAGGCTGTGATGTATTCACTCCAGTTTTCCATGAATTTTCTCAGTAGGTTCTTACTAAATCTTATTCTCTCACACGAAAGCTGTGCTTTTGGGTGTGACTACTTGACCACACTGTTTCTTAAGGATGTCCCTCTGTAGATCCAGCTTTAAGAAGTCCAGACAAGACCTTAAATTACATCCTATAAACAACATCACTGGTGTTTGATTTGTAGTGGCACATACTGCATTCCAAGAGGCCAATAGAAAATTCATAATCTTGTATTATAAGGTACATTTATCCAGAGCTATAGCATAGTTCACTTACTTGAATGTCTGGATAAATCTTTCCACTAATCCATTTGTGGCAGGATGGTAAGGAGCTGATCTGACACCTTTCCTTATGACAAACAGTTGAAAAACTTCAGACATGAATTTAGTTCCATTGTCACTTGCAATCTGTTCAAGAACTCACATCTGTGTAAACAAGAGAGTTATCACCCCCACTGTCTGCGCTGAATTAGTTGACTTCATATAGAATACCTCAGGTCATCCAGAATGGGCATCTATTGTAATCAAAAACATACATCCTATAAATGGTCCAGCATGTTGTATTTGGATTTGTTGCCATAGAGCAACTGGCCATTCCCAAGGATGCAAAGGAGCATGTTTAGACATGTGTTGTGGTTGCCGACAACCTTGACATTGTTTTGCTATTTGGTTTTGCAATATTTGCTGCGTTTCTTAAAGCCCCAGGTCCTAGAGTCATCTTATTAGATGAGAATCCTAGCTTTCATGAAGAAAACAAAAGTAAGTTTCTAACCCTGGCTATTACAGAGCAAAACTTGAAAATCTGAGTCCTAAAGACTGAAAATCCAGAAATCGAATAAAAAGAACCCAAAATCTATTATTTCTTAAAATCTTGTGATTTTTAAGATAATCTCCTGATTTCAAGGGGACCTGACTTGTGATTTTTGAAAGCTGGTGGTTGGCTGAATGCTGCATGGCTGCTGACACTGAATATATAATATTGGGGGGCAGACCATAAAGAAGAAATTCTTGTCTGCTTTGTCCTCCAGATTCACTTATAAGGGGAAATTTTATGTTACTGATTTAAAAGAAATGAAATTTATTTTTATGTCATTTTCGGTGCCCTAAACAGGAGAGAGACAGAAACACAAATGGCAGAGGGGCTTGGAGCCATCCAGCAGGACAATCTCAAATGTTCAGGTTCCCATTGCAGGCAGATATGGTGAAATAACATACAATGGAGCACTGGTCATACACAGACAACTACTGTATAAGCAATGTACAGTTTATTATATATAGCTTGCTTTCAGGGTAAATACAGTGGGAAGTAGCCAAGCCTGTCAATGATTTCCCCTTGCAGTCATTATTGTCACATTGTCTTGGCATTATTCAGAGACCCTGACCGGCACCAGGCAGAACCTAAACATTGCTCCCCAAATGTCATTACTGTGGAGACTGAAAAGTTCAATCTAGTCAAGAAAAAGTTTTGGTTTATTTTAGTCTATGATTTAAATAATTAAGAAAGAATGAATATATGATTTCAAAACAGGCAATGATCTTTGGGATATTTCTGGTTGAAAGGCATTATATTCATAGATTTGTCTGATCTTTTACATAAAACAGGCCAAAGAACCTCACTCAATAGTTTCTTATACTGCTAATTATTATTTACATCATAGCAGTAACAGATAGAAGAGACTTTTAGATCATCCAATTTCTCCCATTGTCAGAGCAGCAAATGAGTCACAAGGTCTGATTCTCCAGTGTAAATCAGGATTAACTCAATGGAGATGCACTGTTCTAAAACCCATGTGCAATCAGAATCAGGCCCCCAAGACAGAGGATGTATCAGAAGTTAAACTGACACTGAATTTGAACTTATCACATTGCCTGGCCGAAATCATGGCGCATTTTAATAGGCTTTGCTACCAGAGCTGAATGGTAGGACTGAGAAGAGAACAGCCGTATAAAAGAGGAATCTCAGGAAGGCAGAATTAGGGTGTGTGCTTCTTCTGTTCCACACTTTTTTCCATCAGACTCATGAAGTGTAGAGGAAACTGTTTCGTTTCATGAGCATTCATTTCAGAGTGATTTGTTTAAAAAAAAAAAAAAAACCAGCTAGAGCAGTACTTATATAGAGTGACACCTGGATCACACATTGACACATTACATTGCATCCCATCTTCTGAAATCATAAATGAAAAGAGTGGCCACACTCTGCAGTCTCTGAATTCTTTCAAGACAGCTCAGCAATCTCCGAGTGAAAGGTAGGATAAATTATTACAGGAGACTTCCCAGCGTGCCTGTTCTAAATCAAATGCTGTCAAATAATTTTTAAGTTTCTTTGATCTGCACTCAATCTCTGTGTTACTTTGCTGACCTAAAGCACAGACTCTCCAAGACTTCTACTCCTTTCTTTTTTTATTCTCTCTGCCCATAAACTTTTATTTTTCTTTTTTATCATGTACATGTTGGAATATAAAACAATAACTAGATCTGATGGTTTGGTAGGTTTTATTTTATAGGTGTATGAAAAGAAAAACAGTAAGTATGTTAGGAACTTAGAAAGAAAGGAGAAAAAGACAGGAAGTTAAATAATCTTGCAAGAGACAAAAATATGATGTTCTGGGCTAAGTATTCTCCCTCAGGTGGTTTATGGTTTATAAGAGACACATCACACAAACCACACAAACTCTGTATCTGATGGCTTCTTACAATATCTTTTATAGGAGTAATGGCTATAATTTAAAAGGCTGGGAAGAGAAGAGACTTGAACAGTGAAGGGAAAAAAGAGCAGAAATCTTAATGAAGATAAATAAATAAGAGAAAGGGGAGAAGACATAGTGGAGGAGCAAGACAGAGGGATAGAAAAGAGTGGGAGAACAAACATAGTGCAGATAAACAAAAGCATCCATAGTAAGCGGTGATAGATTAATTATCATTGCTATTGCAGTAGTGCCTAAAGACGCCAATCAAGGATCAATGTATGATTGTACTAGGCACTGTATGAATAAACAACAGACACAGTCTCTGCCCCAGAGAGCTCCCAATCGCAGACTTTGATGATATGTACCAGATAAATAAACAGACAAATGGAGACAAAGGGAAGGAGAACAAGATAACAGTAAATACAGGTGTTTTTAGTTGTTACTGTATCCGCGACAGTCACAGGCAACCATCAACTTAGTCAATGCCAGACTTTCACATAACCTTAAGGAAAAATGCAGACATAATGCAGACAAAAATGCCTTTAAATCCTATGGCATACAGAGAGAAAAAGATGTTTTTCTCATCAGTTCTCAAAACAATTTCTTGGATAGATATGTTCTTAATTATTTAATTACTGGTAGCAGATCAAGATCAATGTAACCAGGCAATATGATCAACAGGACAGATCTTCCACTAAAATAAATGGAGCTCTGACAATTTATACCAGCTGGGGATCTGCCCCAATATTCCTCCAGCTATTGGTGGGCTAAATATTAAAACTGAATTTTGGTCAAAACTTACCTTCTCTTTTTGGAATAGTGGAAAAACTATTAAGAGATCTCTTTGCCACTGGTATCTGACAACTTTCCAGATAAATATTGTAAACAAATTACAGAATGGGCAGCAGGCAAGAATACTCAAAAAAGAGGTGTTTACACATATGATAGGTAGTATCAAATGATTCACTAATTGGTATTGCTTGCAAGGGAGAGTCTGAGCTACATTTTGAATGAAAAACCACACTGTCTTAGTTTTGAAAAGTCGAAGACTGAGTAAACTGAAGAAAATGATGCTTCAAAATCACACGTGAAAAACAACACAAGGTAATTTAATATAATGTTAACAAGGAAACCAATTTTTATATAAAACATGGGAAAATAAGAATATAAATCCGGCTGCTGAGGCCAACCCCTTACAGCAGAATTGATTGGGTTCTAATGCACAACTTAGTCTATGATAAAACTTTTATACTTGCCCCATGGCTCAATCTCTTATGAAGGAATTTATCTTTTTTTTTTTTTTTGAAACTGAAGTAAACTATATTCACCAGGTTACTTTAGATAACTGTTATAATACTTAGATGCATCTAACAAAGTCAAAGAGGCACAATGATCTCCAAGTCACCTTTTCAAATGAGTAGGCCTTCTTTACCCTAGTTTCCTCTCCTATGTAATTTCTGCCCGCAGTTTCTGTTGGCTGTGGTATTCTTCACTTCCCCGCTAGCATTGTGTGTAGTGCTGCTCTGTGGTGATTAAAAGCGTTGCTCCACTTGGTTCTCAGGGGACTGCCCTTCAGTGGTGAAGAGATCCCTGCATACAAGCCTCCATCTGTAGGTAAACTTCAATGTGGCTCTGCACTGGTGCCAATTTCGACCCACAAGGACTCAGTTGTAGGCCTGTGTCCTTAGCCGCTATAAAAATTTGGGATCCTTCAGGACGAAAGGTGGTATATCAACATACGGTATTGTTCTTAGCTATTTTATACAGGGATGGACCTGAACCATCAATTTCAGTTCAGGATGTCAAATCCTCCCTAGAGTTTCCAGGGCTATGGTTCACCCTATTATATAAAGAGAGACCTTCTACTCACACTGGTTTCTATACCACTTTAAATCGATTGGCATCAGTGAAGCTACAGAAGTTTTACACAAGGCTGAGAGGAGAATTATGTTCTGAATCTAGCTGCAAAAACCAGATGCATAGAATCTGGTGTGGGGAGAGGGAGGCAGGGGTTCAAATATAACCTATGTAGTACACCTCTACCCCGATATAATGTGGTCTTCGGGAGCCAAAAAATCTTACCGCGTTATACCGAACTTGCTTTGGCCTCGAGCATTTCCGTTATTAATAGTTACTTCCCGCTCCCTGACTGACTCCTCAGAACCCCTGACCCATCCAACCCCACCCCCGGCTCCCTGTCCCCTGACTGCTCCAACCCCTATCCACACCCCTGCCCCCTGACAGGCCTCCCGGGACTCCCACACCCTATCCAATGCCCCTGTTCCCTGTTCCCTGACCGCCCTGCCCTTAGAACCTCTGAACCATCCATCCCCCTCTGCTCCCTGTCCTCTGACCGCCCTCCGAGACCCTCTGCCCCTTATCCATCCCCTCGGACCTGGCCCAGCACCCTTAACACGCTGCTCAGAGCAGCGTGTCGGAGCCACACACGCTGACGCGCTGATCCGCTGGAGCGCGCAGACCCACGCCCCAGAGCACTGCTTTACCGCGTTATATCCGAATTCGTGTTATATCGGGTCGCGTTATATCGGGGTAGAGGTGTATTTTGTATTGAAGAGAGTAAATATTTAAAGCAACACATTTTACTCTCAGTTATACCCATGCACGTCCACTGAAGTCATCGGGATTACTAAGATGCAAATGAGGGCATAACTTGGTACCAAGTATGTTCTTCCCCAGGCCACTCTGTATGGAAATGTTTTAGAGAGGAGCCTGGGCATATATCAGTTATGAGCAAACAATGCAAACCTGCATATAAAAATTAGACATTACCTATGCTCTCCTTTTAAGAGGCAAAATGTCCATCCATGCTGAACACCTCAACTTCCTTATTTACAAAAAGAAGAGGCAGTAGAATTTCAGAGTTCCCTGTCAAGGGTTTTACACCCTTTACTTATCTCAGAGAGGATGCTGAGATTCTAGTAAATGAGTAACATACACACCAACAGCAACTGGTCTCAGACACCAACCCTATTTCCTTGCATGTAACAGGTTTCGTTCCTTCCCACTTGCCCTAGGTGAGGGAAAGTTATAGCTACTGCTGAAGCAATGAAGAGACTATTATTCAGCTTTGTGCTGTTGAATCCTGAACAGCTTAATGTGAAGCTACCCAAGTTTATATTTTGTTTTCCATATCTCTCTCTTTATACATTCCAATTGACAAATGCCCTTGTACAGAATTTTTAACCCTCCCCGCCTCTAATACATCAGTATCTTGTTACGTTGCCTTTGATTTCATTGTTTGCAATGCTAGTAGCAGCAGCATGGAATTGTCAAGGCACTAAACTGCCCAATTTTTCTTTAATTTCTCAGAAAATTGACAGCTTTATGAACTGTCTCTTTACCTATGCCCCATAAACATGTCAGGCTGTGGAAAACCATTCTAATTAAATCCCAGGGGGACTGCAATGGGAAGATTATAGCTTCTTGGCAGGTTATTAAAAAACAGTTGTTCATATATACACAAATATCTGTCCTGGAACCTAACATTTGACAGAACAGCCGAGGAATTAACCCCACTTGCAACTCCAAATCACACCTCTCCTCCCCCTCATTCCCCCCCCCCCAACAACAAAAAAAGAACACTGGGGGAAAATAACTAAATTCTTTCAGGAGTTCTTATATCCTGCAGTGAATTTCTTTCAAAAAGTTGACAGATCTGAGGAACTGTCCCAGATTGAGGTATCATTAGAGGAGGTTTTGGAACAAATTGATAAATTAAACAGCAATAAATCACCAGGACCAGATGGTATTCACCCAAGAGTTCTGAAGGAACTCAAATGTGAAATTGCAGAACTACTAACTGCAGTCTGTAACCTATCATTTAAATCAGCTTCTGTACCAGATGACTGGAGGATAGCTAATGTGACACCAAATTTTAAAAAGGGCTGCAAAGGTGATCCTGGCAATTACAGGCCTGTAAGCCTGACTTCAGTACCAGGCAAACTAGTTGAAACAATAATAAAGAACAATATTGTCAGACACATAGATGAACATAATTTGTTGAGGAAGAGTCAACATACTTTTAGTAAAGGGAAATCATGCCTCACCAATCCACTAGAATTCTTTGAGGGGTCAACAAGCATATGGACTAAGGGGACCCAGTGGATATAGTATACTTAGATTTTCAGAAAGTCTTTGACAAGGTCCCTCACCAAAGGCTCTGCCACGGGATAAGAGGGAAGGTGCTCTCATGGATTGGTAACTGGTTAAAAGATAGGAAACAAAGGGTAGGTATAAATGGTCAGTTTTCAGAATGGAGAGAGGTAAACAGTGGTGTCCCACAGGGGTCTGTTCTGGGACCAGTCCTTTTCAACATATTTCTAAAAGATCTGGAAAAAGGGGTAAACAGTGAGGTGGCAAAATTTGCAGATGATACAAAATTACTAAAGATAGTTAAGACCCAGGCAGAGTGCGAAGAGCTACAAAAGGATCTCTCAAAACTGGGTGACTGGGCAACAAAACGGCAGATGAAATTTAATGTTGATAAATGCAAAGTAATGCACATTGGAAAGCATAATCCCAACTATACATACAAAATGATAGGGTCAAAATTAGCTGTTACCACTCAAGAAAGAGATCTTGGAGTCATTGTGGATAGCTCTGAAAACATCCACTCAATGTGCAGCAGCAATCAAAAAAGCAAACAGACTGCTGGGAATAATTAAGAAAGGGATAGATAATAGGACAGAAAATATCATGTTGCCTCTTGAATACTGTGTGCAGATGTGGTAGCCCCATCTCAAAAAAGATATATTGGAATTGGAAAAGGTTCAGAAAAGGGCAACAAAAAAGATTAGGGGTATGGAACGGCTTCCATATGAGGAGAGATTAAAAAGACTGGGACTTTTCAGCTTGGAAAAGAGATGACTAAGGGGAGATATGATTGAGGTCTATAAAATCATGACTGGTGTAGAGAAAGTAGATAAGGAAGTGTTGTTTACTACTTCTCATAACACAAGAACTAGGAGTCACCAAATGAAATTAATAGGCAGCAGGTTTAAAACAAATAAAAGGAAATATTTCTTCACACAATGCACAGTCAACCTGTGGAACTCCTTGCCAGAGGATGTGAAGGCAAAGAACAGGGTTCAAAAAAGAACTAGATAAATTCATGGAGGATAGGTCCAACAATGGCTATTAGCCAGGATGGGCAGGAATGGTGTACCTAGCCTCTGTTTGCCAGAAGCTGGGAATGAGCGACTGGGGATGGATCATTTGATGATTATCTGTTCTGTTCATTCCCTCTGAGACACCTGGCACTGGCCACTGTTGGAAGACAGGATATTGGTCTAGATGGACCTTGGTCTGACCCAGTAGGGCCATTCTTATGTTACGTTACTAATTCATACTAGCATCTGGGATTGTCACCTTTCGGCCTTAATTACTGATACCCGATATAAAGAAAGGTATGAAAATGCTTGCAAGGGCCACATACAGCATCTCATAACCTTGGAGTAAATGTAGGAGAGTTGGTCAAAAATATGAAGCATGCAGTACAGTGGACATTTTTTACCCCCACGCTTCCCTTCTGCAACCTGGCCACCTAACAGAACAGAGAATGATAGCTTCTAATAGTGAGGACTTTCTATATTAGAATAAAGCTTGTTGGACTAGTACCTCAGCTTCAGAGGAAATGTACAATTCTGAGGATGGCCAGACTGTCATCTGAAACCAATATTCAGAATTTAGAGGTTGGGGAATTTCTGTGAGACTTCCTGCATTGATTTGGTTGTAGGTGGGCTTCACAGAGGTACTTAGCTGCCGTGTCTATACCCCAGATTCAGGTGCCTAAGCCCCAGTTTTAGGCCTCACTGAGATGCACAAAACTTCTACCAACCCCTGTAGGCACCTAAACTCACTCAGCACCTATGTTTTCAGGGTAACAGTTCTAAGTTCTGCCTCTGGGCTTGTGCCCTACAGCCTCACTCTAGACAGCCAGACACCCATTTCCCACCTAGTCCCAGAGCTATCCACAAACCAAGGAAAGATAGGTGATATCCTATCAGATCAGGTTCCATTCAAAATCCAGGGCAGCATGGGATGCCTCCACCCATCTTATAATGTTTAGCTCAGTGGTTGGAGCCCTCACCTAGAATGAAAGAGTGATTGAAACAGGGGGACTGGACTCTGGGTCTCCCACTTCACAGGTGAGTGCCCTAACACTAGGGTTGCCAACCCTCCAGGATTGCCCGGGAGTCTCCAAGAATTAAAGATTCATTTTTAATTAAAGATTATGTCATGTGATGAAACCTCCAGGAATACGTCCAACCAAAATTGGCAACCCTACTTAACACCAGGCTACAGAGTCATTCTCACTCTCTCCCTGGCCAATGACTAATTATTTTCGCACACGTGAAGAAGCTTCCACATGAGAGGTTGAGAGAACCCAAATCAGAACATCCCACAGGCCACAGGTTAGAGCATTCCCCTGAGAGGTGGAAAGCCCCTGTTCTAATCCCTTCTCCTGGGTCTCCCACATCCCAGGTGAGTGCTCTAACCTCTGAGCTAAAAGTTATAAGGCGGGCACCTCCACCACCTCCTCCAGCCATTTTGTGTGGAGTGAGGCAGGCACTCAACAAGGCATTCACACAAGAAACAGTGGAGGACCCTAATCCACCTGACTCTGGAAGAGGGGTTCCCAGCTGTGGATCATTGTGCAGAGATAGGCACCTCACAGCAGCCTGGACTTAGGTACCTATGTGCATGAGAGGCACTTGGCTTAGGACACACCCCTCTCTTCAGCATCTGCCATTGGCTAACTTAGGCTGCTCTTCACCTATCATGCTGACTTTGCAGATCTCATTCGAAAGTGCTTCTCTCTTCCCATTCATAATATGGAGCCTAGGCGACCAACTCATGGTTTGGATTGCAGTGTTGTTTCTGTGATTTTCTAGTTGCCTAAAAGTTAGGCTTTGTGACGCTAAGTCCCTTTGTGAATCCAGGCCTGTGGGACTAGCATGTTGTTCTTCTATTAAATACAAGGAGAGCCACTATACCAGATGCTGTATATTCAGAACACCACCCAACTAATAACTTCACCTAGATATTTCAAACATCAGATATGTTGATCCAAAGCGGACAGCTTACAACTGAAAGATGCATAATTCTTAAATTCTCACAACCTCTTAGAATCCGCCAGCTCAGAGCAGGGCAGATATTCCCTGGCGGAAGTGAAGATTCTAACATACCAATAACTATCTAAGAACAAATCAGAAAAAACAACTGGCCTAACATTATGTATGCTCCTTAACCGATAAAGCAGAATGGGTGGGTGAGGGTTCTATGACTGCTTTTGGAGGTGGAGGAGGAGGAAATGAAGAAAGTAAATAGGCAAGGACTTTTCTGCCCACAGTTGTAGAATGTCTAGATCTGCATCTGGTGTACAAATTCCTCAATGGCTTTGCTTCTGGCAGCTATTCCATAGCTCGCAAGACATGATGTAATATCTAGAGTGAATAGCTGCTAAAGGAACAGAACACCTCCGCCCTTCTGAAAATTGTGACAGATTTAAGGCTTAGCTCATGAGACTCATAGGCACAATTCACAACATAATTTGTGTGACCTAGAGCAAAACATTTCACCACTTTGTACCACAGTTTAAACCTCTTTATGGCTATAACGATATTTTCCTATCACACCAGGGGTGTTGCAACTTGTGGATTTATTATTTAATATTTGAAAAACCCTGAAATCTTTTGATGAAAGACTTTGAATAAATGCTAAATATTATCAAGTCTTGCTGCCACCCCAACTATACATTAACATGATTCCGCTAATATGATATATGAGAAATATCTGGTAATATCCATGCCCTCAGATCACTGACAGAGATGAACATGGTGACTTCACTGAGTAGGCACAGAATTGGGCCCATATCTAGGGAATCACAGGTTCAGGGCCTAAGTGATGGCCTCTAAAAAGAAGTTAATCAAGTCTGAGGGTACAATGAGCACCAGGCAGTTGCAATAAAAGAAGCTTTAAAAGGAAGTTCCATTGCACTGTTTAATTTTTCATGTATTTCAGTGCTCTTCAAATCTAGGTCAAATCAAAGGCTTGTTCACGCAGTAAATAAAGAGTGCACTCACACACACATACACACACACAATGGACCCAAGCCAGAAAGTTCAGATCTGGAGTTTACTATGGCCCCATATATAAAACTCAAACCTTTATAAAATATTCATATATCTATCTGTTAAGAATGAACCATCATTTCCAGTTACCCAACTCACAATGATGCCAATGAAAGTTTTAGACACTCAAGAGATATGTGGTTGGTAAGCACTATATAAATGAGCTGACTAATCCGTATAGACAATGTAAATAAACAGTTACATTTTAGAAATAAATTAAAACTGCTACTTGATTTTAATCTCTTTCAATTATTATAGCAGTGTATTAGCAACTATACAAAATATGACCTTTATTATTCATCTATAAAATTATAATTGGTTTGGAAAAGAAATTCACCCCGAAACTCCAATGCTATTATAGTACATTAACACTACAGAACAGCTCATGGCTGTGTTACATGACATCAAAAAGTTAACTGGGCTGCCTCTGTATAAAAATACATTAGGGAATCGTGACAAGTACAATCGGCATGTTCGAATCTGAACTATAAGGCGGCCTTCTGGACGGGTGAATTTATTTTCTAAATCGCTAATAGTTTGACCAAAGTGTCACTCTTTCAGTTGCTAGGGTAATATAAACATTGGTTTCTTGTTCTTATTCTCGTAGTGAGAACGTAAGGGAACTGGCTGTGTGATAGACCAACTATGAACAATTGTTTCATAGTAACTGAGGATACCTTCTCAGTGTCAGGGACCTTTTTCCACTTCTTACTACTTTTGATTGTGCAGTCTCCCTTAACAGGCTGTCACCTCTCTGACTGACTAAGGAGCATGAATATGACTTCAGGGGAAAAGATGTGAAAGCTCTCTAGGCAATCACAGACAGAGAAATTGGATGACTCTATTCCTACTAGAGAAAGAGACTGGGAAGCCCACAGTTTTGGTCTACAAACCAAACAGGATGACAGATCACAACAGAGGAGGGTTTCAGAGTAGCAGCCGTGTTAGTCTGTATTCACAAAAAGAAAAGGAGTATTTGTGGCACCTTAGAGACTAACCAATTTATTTGAGCATAAGCTTTCGTGAGCTACAGCTCACTTCATCGGATGCATAAAGTGGAAAATGAGGATGTTTTATACACACAGACCATGAAAAAATGGGTGTTTATCACTTCAAAAGGTTTTCTCTCCCCCCACCCCACTCTCCTGCTGGTAATAGCTTATCTAAAGTGATCACTCTCCTTACAATGTGTATGATAATCAAGGTGGCCATTTCCAGCACAAATCCAGGGTTTAACAAGAACGTCTGAGGAACAGTGGGGGGGGGGGCGTGGGGGTAGGAAAAAACAAGGGGAAATAGGTTACCTTGCATAATGACTTAGCCACTCCCAGTCTCTATTCAAGCCTAAGTTAATTGTATCCAATTTGCAAATGAATTCCAATTCAGCAGTCTCTCGCTGGAGTCTGGTTTTGAAGTTTTTCTGTTGTAATATCGCAACTTTCATGTCTGTAATCGCGTGACCAGAGAGATTGAAGTGTTCTCCGACTGGTTTATGAATGTTATAATTCTTGACATCTGATTTGTGTCCATTTATTCTTTTACGTACAGACTGTCCAGTTTGACCAATGTACATGGCAGAGAGGCATTGCTTGCACATGATGGCTTATATCACATTGGTAGATGTGCAGGTGAACGAGCCTCTGATAGCATGGCTGATGTTATTAGGCCCTGTGATGGTGTCCCCTGAATAGATATGTGGGCACAGTTGGTAACGGGCTTTGTTGCAAGGATAGGTTCCTGGGTTAGTGGTTCTGCTGTGTGGTATGTAGTTGCTGGTGAGTATTTGCTTCAGGTTGGGGGGCTGTCTGTAGGCAAGGACTGGCCTGTCTCCCAAGATTTGTGAGAGTGATGGGTCGTCCTTCAGGATAGGTTGTAGATCCTTGATAACGAGTTGGAGAGGTTTTAGTTGGGGGCTGAAGGTGATGGCTAGTGGCGTTCTGTTATTTTCTTTGTTAGGCCTGTCCTGTAGTAGGTGACTTCTGGGTACTCTTCTGGCTCTGTCAATCTGTTTCATCACTTCAGCAGGTGCGTATTGCAGTTGTAAGAATGCTTGATAGAGATCTTGTAGGTGTTTGTCTCTGTCTGAGGGGCTGGAGCAAATGCGGTTGTATCGTAGAGCTTGGCTGTAGACAATGGACCGTGTGGTGTGGTCTGGGTGAAAGCTGGAGAGAAAACCTTTTGAAGTGATAAACACCCATTTGTTCATGGTCTGTGTGTATAAAACATCCTCACTGCACTTTCCACTTTCCACTCCGATGAAGTGAGCTGTAGCTCACAAAAGCTTATGCTCAAATAAATTGGTTAGTCTCTAAGGTGCCACAAGTACTCCTTTTCTTTTTGCGAACAGAGGAGGGGAAGGCTGAGTGACTGCTTGCCATGAGTTAGGCTTGGTTTTGCAGAAAACAAATGTTTTCAATTCATGCACCCATTTATTCAAATCACCAAAGGTTGCAAAGTTGTTCAGATAAGAGGTCTTGGTTTTGTCCCTTATCTGCCACACTGCAGTGGCTTAGGTTTTATCCAAGCCTTGGTTAGCAAACTAAGTCTTATACCAAGCCCAAAATAATCTATATTAGCTGTGCTCTAATCAAGCTTTGGTTTGTTTGTGGGGGAGGAGGGAGGGGATTGGGGGTTTTTGTTTGTTTGTTTGTTTTAAACAAAAGCAGGCCTGTTTCATATCCAAGTTCCATTTTATCCAAAAGCTAACAGGTTTAATTTTTAGACCTCCCACAGTTCTGGGATGGGAAATTCATGAAGTCCTAAAGTGGTGAACTACTAGGTTTCCTAATTATATCAAGCAGGTAATATGGAGAACCAAGTAAGAGCTAGAGAAAAAGAAACCAGCTGTAGAGCTGGTTCCTCTCCATTCTCCAGTCCAGTACACCATAGAAACAAAGACCCATTCTCTTACCTTAGAGAATCTCTCATCTCCAGTTTTTCTCTAGATCCAGGAACAATACAGTGCCTGCTTACTGCTGGGAAACACCCTTGTGAATTATCCCTGTCTTCTTGGCATGCATCTAATTTATAGCCTCATGCAGCTCCACAAAGTGGTAGAAATGATATATTAAATAAAATATTTTATTAAAATAAATGGGAAACTGCAGAAAACTTTTTTGGTTTGTTCCATTTGTTTGGTTTTTATTTTACAAACCAAACAAGTTAAATATGATAACAAAGAAGTGAAGATTCAGGTATTTCTTCCAAGAATTTAGGCTTTGTTTTCTGCAAAATCAAAAATGGTTTCAATTTAGGCCACCCACAATGCTGGGATAGGGAAAATCCACTACCATAATCTACAGGTTGCAAGCTTCAGTTGCATAGATATACACTTTTTTTCAGATTTTTTTTTTAATTTTGACCCCCAAAAATACAGTAAAGAAAACTTCTACCAGTTCTACATCAGATACAATATATCTATAAATTGTACCTGATGTAGAACTGGTAGAAGTTTTTTACTGTATGTATAGATATAGGACAGTTCATTGCAATTTGAATTTTTAATGAAAATTTATTTTAAAAATCTAAAGTTGAAAAATTTCAGCTAGTTCTAATGATTTATATCCCAACCACCAGACAATCCCATGAAAGATTTCACATGGGAGCATGATCGTGGACTACACTTTACTGGAGCAATGAGGCAGGAGAGTGGCATGAAACACAAGCATAGCATACTCAAAACAGCTATTGTCACAAAAATATAGACTCCTTATGTGATGAGGACTCCCTGCCTAAAGGAGAGGAGACTGGAAGAACCAAAAGCGATGGAAAGAATGTGGCTGAAGAACACAGGTCCTGTGTTTTCCTATTTAGGGTTCAAACTTTAGGGCTGAACAGTGGTTGGAGCTTCATGACCTGAGGGACCTTAGGCTTCCATGTTGATCATACATAATTAATAATATTAATTAGTAACTATTGATGATTAGCCATTGTGAAAGTTCCAAAACACCAGGTATGACCATTTGTAATGAATAACAGTAACTAAACCCCCCCATGCATGGGTCATAAGCACACAAGAACCAGGCCCAACAAGACCCCATGAAATTAAAAAAGGCCTAAGAGTTTTATCAGGCAGTTTTCTTTAACATGCCCTCAATGAAAAAAATCCCAAACAGTGAGTTCACAGCTACTTTCTGACTATATCTTATTTCTTCTTCACCCAAATAACATACTGTTACAGTTGCATTTCTTTGGTCCTCTTCTTGCTCCCAGGCAGTGTAGGATACATCTTTGTTACTGCAATGGCTGTGGTTTTCCATGTATGTTACGACAGATGGGCCAATGAGAGCAGGCCGCATAACAGCCGAACACTAATGGTGAGTGCCTGAGGAGGGAGTGTCACAGCTTTCTAGCTTTGTTAGGGCAGCATTTGAGCAAGATCCTTGAAATAGTTATTTAAATTTTTCGTTTCCCAAAAATCTGGTTTTTGCTAAACAGACATTTTCTATAGCTATTTTGATAACACTTTCAAGAAACCATTAAAGACAGAATTGTTTGGAGAACAAGAAAAAATGTTGACAATGACAACAGCTTTTGGTGAAACATTTTGATTTTGTAGAAGGGTGTTTTTTCTCCAAACAGAAGAATCTTTTCATTTGGGTTGAGATCCTTATTCCATATACTATTTATTAATCTCCATTTCAATAACACCTGTATGCCTCAAGCACGTTTGGGGTGCCATTGCACTGGGCTCCATGCAAACATAAAATAGAAGACAGTCTCTGCTCCATAGAGCTAACTACTTCATGGGTTAACCTTTCCAAAGTCAGTGCCAAATTTGCACTAAAAAAGTATGTTGGTTCAAATACTCGATCATTCAAAATGCACATTCACATGTGTGAAATGGTTTTTGTGCTCAGAAAATATTACTTGACCCAAACAACTGTTTTGCACAAGTACATACTAAATTTTCAAGAATAGTAGTGATTTTGGATGCCTCCATTTTTGAGTGATAAACTTAAATCATGTTAAAGGAGCCTGATATTCAAAAGGTGGATGCTCAGCACTCGTGAAAACCAATTTGCTTCAAGGTGGCTCACACTGAGAAACCTAAAATCTACCAATATATCTACCAATGTGATATATGCGATCATGTGCCAGCAATGCCCCTCTGCCATGTACATTGGCCAAACCGGACAGTCTCTATGCAAAAGAATAAATAGACACAAATCTAACACCAGGAATCATAACATTCAAAAACCAGTAGGAGAAGACTTCAGTCTCTCTGGTCAGTCAATAAGAGACCTAAAAGTGGCAATTCTTCAACAAAAAAAAACTTCAAAAACAGACTCCAACGTGAAACTGCAGAACTGGAATTAATTTGCAAACTGGACACCATCAGATTAGGCCTGAATAAAGACTGAGAGTGGTTGGGTCATTACAAAACCTAAATCTAATTTCCCCAATACTAATTTCCCCCTACTGTTACTCACACCTTCTTGTCACCTGTCTGAAATGGGCCACTCTCATTCCCACTTCAAAAGTTATTTTTCCTCCCTTGGTATCCTGCTGTTAAGTGAATCTCATTAGACTGACCTCACCTTGGGTAAGGCAACTCCCATCCTTTCATGTATTTATACCTGCTCCTGTATTTTCCATTCCATGCATCTGATGAAGTGGGTTCTAGCCCACGAAAGTTTATGCCCAAATAAAGTTGTTAGTCTCTAAGGTGCCACAAGGACTCCTCATTGTTTTTGCTAAAATCACCAATCACTCTTGAAAATGTAGGTTGTGGAGTGTGCAGCTTATGTGCACATATTGGGGCACCTTAAGCAGTGAGTGTTGAAAATGGGTTGGTCTTAGTTCTACTTTAGCATGTCATGGAGTGGTATTAATCCTTAGAACAGTGTCATTTTCCAGATTACCAGACAAATTAATGCTTTGGAGGATTTATTTATACAGACCTGCTGTTCCAGTTGGTTAAAATTATGTTTAAAATGTATTTAAAACAGGGTACTAGAGGAGTGGAAAGTAAGTAATCAGCAGTATTTTTATTTTGCCACTAAATGAGTCCAGAATAGTGAAATGACACAGAATTTTATATTTCATTCCTGTAATCTTTCCATCCATGAACATCAACCATCAGACCAAATCACTATCTTTGAAACACAGGACTTTGCAGAATTAATATTCACATGTTCTCCCTACTCTGCTCCTTCACCACTGAGCTCTAGATTCATTTCCAAGTCACTCTAAATGTATGAATGTCCTTTTTAGGTCTCTGTACATTTCATACTGAGAAATAACTGAGATAGCGTATGCCCTGTGAGACTGTCTTTTCCCATTCAAGACTGGATAGCCATTAAATTGAATATTTTCCTTTCTTTGTGATTACACTGCTGCACATGTGAAAACAAATCCGATTTTTCAATTTCATGGGAGGCTTGTAGCAGCAATAACACAACAACACAATGTAATAAGAGTGTGAATAATGGATAGGGCACTGGCCTGGGGAGTGAGGACACATGGGGTCTATTCCCAGCAAGTCACTCCTCGCCTCTGTTTCACCTCCTAACCTTAGTCTGTCTCAGCTATTTAGCTTATAAGCTTTTGGGACAGGGGTTGTCACTTACTATGTGTATGTAAACTGGGACTCGCTTCTCAGTTAGTACCTTTTGGGACTACTGTAATGCAAATAGATAGCAAATCAACAACAACAGTAAGAGTCCAATTCAAATCCCATTGAAATCAATGGAGAGACTACCATTTACTTCAGTGGGCTTTGGGTCACATAGTGACCTATTCATGGAATTTGAGAGGGAATAGAGTGGTGGGAAATATTTCACATATGCTAAAAGGAGGCAATCTCTCCACATACAACTTCATAATCATCGCCCCTGAGCATCAGCCCCACCTTCCTTTCAGAACTCCATGGATCTTCTTTTCACTCCTTATTTATTCACATAAAAAATTAGAAAAAATAAAGGAAAAAACATGCAGTACAGGACAAAGTTTTCAAACATCCATTAATTGTATTGTATGTATAAAATATATCTACACCCCATGCAATGTGACCCATTCAAAGCATCCCCGAACTTTCCAGTACTGTTCTTCTCAGCCTCTGTTAGCCAACAGATTTAAGGTTCAGATTGAAAATCCAAGTTAATTTCCTTAACTGTCTATATTTAACATAGACAAGTATATAATTACACAACTATACAACATCTGATAAAAGTCACTCATCCTTTAAATGAGTAACACTTGAGGACTGCTAGGTCATCCATTTAACCATGATCCCCCTTATTTGTAGATAAATGTACACATTTTCACTGTGGCAAAAGCACTTGCCCAACGTGCTTTCTCTATGAAATCGGAGTTTGCAACAATCCCGTGCTAGGGTGCTCCAAATGCAAATCTATAGCTTAAAGATCATTTGGGCTCAGTAGCTGAACATCACAGGACATTGGTTGCCAGAGGTGAGTAGAAGTGCAGTATTTGAAAGCTCACTGGATGCTCATTTTGTTGCTGTGCACTAAAGTCACTCACTTTTATTATATTTGGTTTTTGTCATGAAGTGTAAGGGAGGTTAGCCATCCAGCATTCATCATAAAATAAGTTGGACTTGTAATTTGTGCAGTGAAAAAAACTCCACTACCACATAAATCAAGGAAAACTATGAGATTGGACTCTTCACACTGATTTGCCCAAGTATGTAAATACTGTTAGGAGCACAAAGCCACATGGTAAAGCTATCTTTTCCTTTCATAGTTTTGGCAATCTGCTGTCAGCCACTGGACTGATTTCTGAACTGCTGTGCCAGACATCAGTTACAGAAGTGGCAGGATAGTGACTGGGAGATCAGTAAAACAGCTGGGCTAGGTATCTGCAAAAGAATTGAAGGATTCGTCTCCAAATGGATCAGAGAGGTTAAATTTAGGAAAGTCTTTAAAATGGAATGACCTGTCCTCCTTAAGAACAAATATAGACAAGCAGGATTTATGGAATGCAATACTACAACTTCACACAAGTTAGTAAATTTGGCTGTGTATTTACTTGCGTCATACACAGAGATGAAAGTAAGCCGGTACAGTCCAGTATGGCATACTGGTAAGGAAGTGGCTGCTGATACACAGCCGACCGTACCGGCAGGGCCGCTGATGGGGGGAGGGGAAAGGGGCAGCTTCCCCAGGGCCTGGCGATTTAAAAGGAACCAGGGCTCTTGGCCACTGCTACCGCGCCAGCAGCCAGAGCCCCAGGCCCTTTAAATCGCCGTCGGAGCCTTGGGCAGCGCAGGCCAGGCAGCAGTGAAGGGCTGGCTGCGGGAGTCTGGCCCCAGTCCCGCCCCTTCAGCCTGAGGCTCCGCCCCTTTAGGGGCCCAGAGCCACAAACCCCCACACCTTGCCCAGGACCCTGGCTGCCCTGCGTACCGGTAAGTCCATTAAGTTACTTTCACCCCTGGTCATACGGACAAGTAATCCTTATTTATATGAGACGTTCCACTGATTTCAGTAAGACTCCCCTTATCATAAATAAATGCCAGTCTTCTACAGTAATCCCCTCTTCTTATTTACACTACTTTTACACCAGTGTAATTCTACTAACTTTAGTGGAATTACTACTGATTTCACTGGTGTGAGTGAAAATTCAGGCATATTGTAATCCACTAGTGATTTGGGGTGATTACAATGGAATATTCTAGTATTTTTCTAAGGGTACTTTCATGAGCAACGATTACTTGTATGAGTAACAGGTTGTTGGATGATCATTTAACCAAAATCCCAAATACTGTAACGTTCTTTTGGAATTCACAGAATAATACCATCCCGTAAGTACACTTAATGAGTGAGAATGTGTTCTGATGAGACTTGAGCTCATTTCAGCAGCTCTGAATATCAATTTTATTTTTTAATAATTCATAATCAATGGTAAACCAGAAGCCATCATAAGCTACCATCTATAAAATAGAGCTTTCTGAAATATGTACGGAACCAATTCCTTTTGAAACGTGCTCGAACTTTTTGTCACGAGCATCAGACTTAAAGCCTGTAATAAAACTGACAGCTAAATAAGAATAAATGGTTTAATGTTAACAAGAAATAAGGCTTTGCTGCTTCACCTCTGATGATAAAAATCACAAGTTTTGTTCTCCCCTGAAGTTAAATACAATGTTCTCCTGCATCAAATGCCTGGCACCTCTTTCTCCAGGATTACAGCAGCACAAATGTAATTTGATCTAATTCATGAAAAGCACTTTGTAAACGGATATTTATTGCCTGCAAGATAAATAGTCAAAATATATCAGATTTATGGATGACCTGGGAATATGGCATTATGGTTGTTTAGAGTGAACCTGTCAGCAAAATCACTGCAGAAAACAACAGTGGATTGGTCTATGCCTTAAGATTAAAAAAAAAAATCACCAAACAAGATAACAGAAATGTAAAGAGATGGAGAAAGCATGGCTACACCATAGCCACTTAGAACAATCTCACAGCACCAAATACATTACAGGTCTAGTAAGAAACTTTGATAAAACAGGACCATGTAAATCAAGTGCCTGGAATTTACTTGTACAATTTTTATTCCATAGTTTTGTGAAAGAAAGAAAGGAAGAAAGAAAGAAAGAAAGAAAGAAAGAAAGAAAGAAAGAAAGATCTTAGCCTTCAGTACAACTCTTTTCGACTCAGGTTCTTGTACCATGCCCATCACTGGTTTCTGAATGGTGAAGTAAAATAAAGTGGAAGAGAATGATTCTGTCATATACAGGTGATATAGAAAGAAGGAATCTCTCAGTACCCATATTGAAATAATGGGATGACCCGCATTTGCAAACTCAGACACTTCTGAACCATTGAATCAGCTGATATTTTGAAAATTAAATGATGCATTAATACCACTAAATATTAGAATGAAAGAAAAGTCACTACTCTCCACAGTGTACAAAAGCGTACGGAGCATTGCCTGAAGTGGGAGGAGACTAACAAGTGGCACTCAGGAGCACGTGCATCACAGTTAGCAAGTTCAAGAGGGGAAAATTGGAACCTCAAAGTACAAAAGACTTCAGCTATTGCCGTACCCAAACCAGTCTGCCAAAGGTTCTCTGAATGAGCATCCCAAAACATAACACACACTGTCAATATTTTCCAAGCAACAATTCACATCACACATTCAGATACCCTTATGCTGACCAGCACGTTACTCCACAAGCCGTCCCATCTATTCAGCATGAGCAGGGCTATCAAAATCTAGCCCTAAGTGAGTAAGTCAGTCCTTCTAATGGACTCCAGAGGCAGCCTAGGCTAGCGTAACATACCTAGAACAAATTTATTTGAGCATAAGATTAATTTGTTAGTCTCTAAGGTGCCACAAGTACTCCTTTTCTTTTTGCGAATACAGACTAACGCGGCTACTACTCTGATACCTAGAACTGCTCAACTTTTTTGAGCAAAGTTTTTAAATTGAAAAACATTTTTCAAAAACAATTTTTTTGTAAAAAATTATGGACACTGACAAATTTTGTTTGTTTTTTTATTTAAAATGTTAAGCTTTGTCAGTGTTTTTCAAAATGTTATCAGAGTATCAAAATGGTTATTGCAATCTTGCCTTTACCAGAATGATTTTTATAAATAATTGATAATGTTTTCAATAATATTTTCAATAAAAATGTCAAGAATAGAATTTGTTCACAACTTTAGATTACATATCTAAAATACGACATTTTGGAACACTTCAAAATGAAAGTAACTTGAAATTCCAAATTTTTCACAAAAATAAGTTTACATTTCTTGACCAGCAGAAATGCATATTGAGGAGGCTAGAGGAGATGCAAGTTCAACCCATACTTCCTGAAACAGCCTCAGACTACCTCTCTGTCTTTGGTTCAGGAAACCTGTGCTCTCCTCTTTCTGTCAAACTATGAACTCGCATGAACCCAAGAATAGATTTTCTATGATACCGGAACATGAGTAACTTATTATTAAAAAGAAGTTTAATTCACACATCATTACTGTCTATCACAAATTCCCCTCAGAAAAACCTCCAAGATACCATTTTTTCTTGACTTTTCTACACAATGCTTATAGTGCTGGAGATTCGCAGAGGCAACATCTCATTTATAAGAAGAGCTTGGTGTCTTAACCCCATAAGACCTACACAAAGATCAAACATTTATGACATTTGAAAAGATCAATTAGTGACTGCATGTCAATCAGTCTTTCTTATTATACCTTCAGCACAGATATTTTCTCAGATGTAGCTGATTCCAGAACCACTGAGGAGCCCAAATTTATTCATCTAAGAGTCTCCTTTTAACAGGCTGATTTTAGCTTCACCAGCCTGAGACTGAAATAACCCCTTGAAATGAATGGAGTAACTGCAGATTTATATCAGTATTACAGAGAGCAGAATCTGGTTCACCAGCTCTTAAATTATGGAAACTGTTAAATGAAGATCACCATTGCCAAGTGGTGTGGCAACTCTAAACCCATGGTAGCAGAGATCCTCAACACATCTTTTGGGGAAGGAAATTTGCCATGCACCTTAAAGTTCATCATAACCTTGGAAGTATGTAAGAAACCATCACTCCAGCTACCACCCAGTATCTAGTCTCCCATTCTTATGGAAGCTAGATGAGAAGCACACTTATGGCCATACACAAAAGACACCTTGATTACACTGGTGTTCTGGACCACCCCTGCCAGGACATGGAACAGAGCGTAGCAGGGCCCATGAGCTCCTGCCTCTGCTCAAGTCCACAAACAGATCAGAGACCTTTTTGCTGGTAAAATACCCTGTGTAGTTTATTTACAAGACTAGCTTCCTCCACCCTTATATAGACTCACCCCTACAGTCCTAGGGGCCCTCAGCTCCTGGGGCAAGCAGGGGAGAGAGCTTCCTGTGCCTTTTGTATCAACAGCCTCATTAGCCTCTTAGATTTCTTCAGCTCATCAGTTAAGCACAGCTATCCTTAATGAGGTCTGCTCTGGAGTAACTAATTAGAGTTGCAGTGACCAGAGTGCTGGCTCAGCTGTTGTTACTCAGCACTCAGTCACATAGAGACAGTATTGATATCACTGATGGATCTCCTGTAGGCCATGGACAGGGGCCATCCATCCATACTTATAGTGTTAGACTTCTCCAAACAATTTAACATGGTCAACCATGGACTCTTGCTGTTTGGCCTCAGAGCTGTGTCAAGAGGTAGCAGGATCATACTGAGTTGGCTTCAGTCAATTATCTCAGGCTGAACCCAGATAAGAACCTGCTCCTCCATCTGTAGAGACTTTTCCTGAGGAGTCCCTCAGGGTTACATTCTCTCCCCCATCCTGTTCAACAGCTATATAAAGCCACCAGGAGAGATTGTAAAACAGCACAGATTAAAATGGAATAAAATGCCAGACATATGCAGATAGCACACACCTCTATGTCCAGCTACCCCATCTTCCAGCTTGTGGAGACATGAGGATCATTCACTGTCAATAGCTATAATAGGGAAGGAAGAAAAAGAAGATTACTGATGATTAAGCATTACCGCTGAAAGGAGCAAACTTTTGTCTAAATCATTTATTTTTTCTCATCTGGCTTCTGTTTTGACTCCTTCCATTCAATGTCCATTATGTGTCAGTCAAATCCGTCTGGTCCCATCTTCGGTTATCCTTCTCCCCATTACCCTATCACACACCACCAAAGTCTCATAAAAGTCTTGTTTTCCATTCCAGGTCCCACAACCAAATACAATCAGAACAGTTATAATAGGATTGTCCACCACTTTACATGGAATTATTACAACAATTTTCTCTAGTTTTTCCTTTGCGGTTACGGATGCTTCCTTCCTCTCCAAGTTCTCCTCACCCTAACTGCAGTGATGTTAAACTCTGTTTGCACTGTGTGCACACCAAGGAACAGCAAAAGAAGTACTCATCCACATGTGGCATGCCAGAGGTGAAGAAGCAACTGTCCAGCCACCAGAGGGAAGTCTGCTGTTAAATTTTTGAAGACAGCTTTCTCTGTATTTTACCGTTAGTTTTCATTGCCACACATGCTGCAATCATATATTTTGTCAGTTAGTTCCTGGTGTCAGATTTCATGAAGTTGATTTAGACAGCTATGCTAACCTGAAGATCAATTAAAGCTAGGTGCTTTCCAGATATTCAAGACAGAGACAGTCCCTTGCCCTGAGATGTTCAGTCTAAAAAGCACCTTCCTCAGCAAAGTATTAAATAGTACCTGCATTACAACTGAGGAGCTCAACCTGTTGTCACTAATACAATATTTGAGATGTTAACGTGTGCTTCTGAAAATTCCTGAATCATTGCACATAAGTTTGTCGATAACTAGACAAATATTTTGTAAATGTATTTATTCTCTTTTTGGGGATCTTCAGTGCATCCTGTCAACACTGTGTCTGTTTTGTTTGCATTGTGAACTCTGGAAGGATTGTCTGTATTTTGTGTCTTGTACAACATCAGTTACAATGTCAGTGCTTAACCAACAATCCTTTTAAAAATAATTGACTGATTTCATGTAGGCCACTGTCACCCAGCAGATGATGTGGCTTATAGCCAGTTCTTAGCTGGAATGGGTTTGAACTGGTCAAAATTACTAATACTTGGCCCATCTTTTTCACTCTCTCCTCCAACATATATTTTTAATTTGTTTTATTTGTACTTTTGAGTAACTATAAAATGCGTAAAATCACCAATTATATTTTATGGGCCTGATCTTGCTCCCATTAAAATTTACAGGGAAGATCCCATTGACTTCAGTGGGATCAAGAATGGCCAAGCCAACAGTCAAATGTACACAACATGCCTCACAGTTCTAATTGCTAATCAGAGTTTTATCATAAAGAGTGACAAGTGGGAAACAATCAGCAACCATGGTTCACCATGGGACATTTTTCTCTTTCCTTTTTTTTTTCTTGATCCACAAAATGTTCTTGCTATAGCAACACCTGTCGTGCATTCAGGCTCCAGCAGAACCCTAAAGCTCAGACAATCTGTGTGCAAGCGAAGTGTTCATTTTGAATTAAAGAAAAACTTCCTTGAACCGATCCTCATAAACAAAACAGCAGACATTAAAGGAAACTATGAATAATCTGCTTTGACTTGGAAAAGGGCGTGGAGCATGTGCCAAACAGATTTTCACTGATGTTTCAAACTGATTTGAAACAGGCTTGCTATATTCAGGACTGGAGTTGGTGGACTGGTATCCAGTACTGTGAATTAAAATTATATACCTGGCCCCAATCCCGCAAGCTGCTCTAGATGGGAAATTCTCTGCACCTATATGGAACCTCGTTGTTTTCAATGGGGATCCACACAGATGCAGTGGTCTGCCTGTGGTGGGCAGTTTACAGAATTGGGGCCCTACTTTGTGCTACCACAAAAGCTTACACTAGTGACTGGGGACTCCAAAGACTGAACCTGCAAGGTGCTGTGCACTTCCTGAGTGTGCTCGAGAACCATTGAGCTTCACAAGGACTCAGCAGCCCTCAGGAGGGGATTGGCTGCTTGCAGGATCTGACCCTAAGCAAGAGCTTGTGGTTTTGTATACAATGTGTATTATGTCCAGATTAGGAATGGACAAAGCAGTGAGGATAAAATGAGAACCAGCCCAAAGTTCTGCCAAACTGGAAATGAAACCCAAATCTAGTATGTAAAGCTTAAAACCTTTTGATTGACTTTTCTTTTTAAAAAGAGATGTTGTCAGCCTAAGTTAGGCCGAGAGAGATTTGACATGTGAACATGTTGATCAAATGCTGAAAAATAAATGAGATTAAGATTTAATAATTAAGGCCCCAATCCTGCGAGCAGATCCATGCAGGCAGCCCTGTGCCGGGTTGGAATCGCACTGATTTCAGTGAGTTCTGCCAAGGTATACATTTTCCCAGGTCTGATGATAGGATCTGGGTCCTGAGGTTTAAGGAACCCAAGTATGGAATATTTTTGCTAGAAGGTTCTCTCTCGACAGTGTTCCTTTAATACATTTTCTTTTGTCTCTATCCTGATGTGAGGGCCAAGACATGAAGCAAAAATAACAAACCAATGCATGAAAGGCTGTGCTTGAGGTATTTCTGACCAAACCAAATACGGGAAGTACTATCAGTCTGATAAGAGAACCTGTTCCTTCACGATTTCCAAACCCATTTCCAACCCAAAAGGGTATGGAATAGCTTCAGATAAGCATCCCAACTTTTGAATATTAATCCAAACTGAACACTCCACAGGTTTTGGAGGCCAGCCCATCTCTAGAAGGAATAAGAGAAAAACTTTCCATACCCTGAATCAAAGAGATTATGCCTCCACAATCAAATAGCTAATGTTTATTTTATTTTCAGGTTCCACCCAACAGAGAGTAAACCAGACCAGTTAATTGTTCGATTCAGATGACTTTTCTTTTTAAAATTGACACAAATGGGGTGAGGGGGAATTATAAGCACAACCCAAACAAATCGAAGTCTTACACTATAGGCCAAATGCATGCAAGGTCTTACACTATAGGCCAAATTCCAGCCCTGTGACAACTTTACCCAGAACAGATGTGTCACTAACCTTACAAAAACAGCATGATTGTGAGCCCATATCCTGGCTGCTGGTGGATTAATGAACAGCCTTCTGTGCGGATTATTCTTTCCAGGGGCAGAAGTAAGCTGCACCAAACAAAACAGAAGTATAAATGCAAAATTACCATGACCACGATACCAGGACTCACTCCAGAATCTCCCTTACAGGCCTGGAGTATCTGTGGAGTGTGAACTGCATCAATTTTATGGAAGTCCAGCACTGAGGATTCATTGTTGTGCCCCAGGGATCTCCCCCTGGTCACTTTTTTTCGTTTTACATGGAAGATGCTGCCTAAATTTAGCCACAGAATTTTTTGCCCAAAGTACTGATATTCCTTTATACTCTGCTTACTTTCAAAGAGTCCAAACCTTTCTTTCCCAAGACCTACTCATGTCTAGGGATTTGGTCTTAGCTTTTTAAAATGCCCCTCATTCCTGAATTAGCTGCTCTAAGAAAACTGGAAATTTGAAAAATGATGTGCAGGAAACACTTTTAAAAGGTTCGATAAAACAAACGTTGATTATAGAGGTAGCTGCAAAACATCAGAGGGGCAAGTCCTGGCCTTGTGCAACCACACATACGGACAAGTGCAGTGGGTCTTAGACATAACAAAACTAATGTTTCATTACATAGGCTATGGGGCAGGATTTGAAGAGTCTACACAGGGGACAGCCTAGCTGGGGGTCCTTGCCCCCCAAGCAATGGGGGAAGAATTTGGCAATAGGGTGGGGAAGAAGCAGGGAGGCACCCATTGATCCATACATCCACCAACCATTTCCCCATGGAAAAATAGTATAGCAGCATACTGCAGCCTGCAGGTCACATGCCCTGGTAGGAAAACCACTGCTGTGGACTGACTAAGATTTGGCCCATAAGAAAAATACCAGCAGTACCAAATATGGTGGATTTCACCAGTGCCCTGGACCACGTCTATCTGAATGAAGATTTGGATCTAATCAGATCCATAGTTTGCTCCTAGATAAAACAAAATAGGCTAGGGTGGCTTTCAAGCTGGCAAGGGGAGCTGAATAGCAATTGTCCTAGCTGAATATGTATTGAAGAATAAATAGCATTATAGTACTAAAGGCACATAATAAGAGTAAATGTGGACCTAGATGAGCAATTACCTGAAAATATACCTCCAACTCTGCTACTAGAGATGTCTATATATATCTGTAAATAGTAAATAGATAAAAAGAACAGGAGTACTTGTGGCACTTTAGAGACTAACAAATTTATTAGAGCATAAGCTTTCGTGAACTACAGCCCACTTCATCGGATGCATAGAACGGATAAATATATATCTTACGATATGTTCCATTCTATGCATCCATTATATACATACACATACACACACAGATAATTTGGAAGTTCCCATACAAATTGTGAGCGGCTAATTAGTTAAGATGAGCTATTATCAGCAGGAGAAAAAAACTTTTGTAGTGGTAATCAAGATGGTCCATTTAGACAGTTGACAAGAGGGTGTGAGGATACTTAACATGGGGATATAGATTCAATATGTGTAATGACCCAGCCACTCCCAGTCTCTGTTCAAACCCAACTTAATGGTATCTAGTTTGCATATTAATTCAAGCTCAGCAGTTTCTGTAGACTCCAGCGAAAAACTGCTGAGCTTGAATTAATATGCAAACTAGATACCATTAACTTGGGTTTGAATAGAGAGTGGGAGCGGCTGGGTCATTACACATATTGAATCTATATCCCCATGTCAGGGTTCAGAGTAGCAGCCGTGTTAGTCTGTATTCCCCAAAAGAAAAGGAGTACTAGTGGCACCTTAGAGACTAACCAATTTATTTGAGCATAAACTTTCGTGAGCTACAGCTCACTTCATCGGATGCATTCATCAGATCCCCATGTTAAGTATCCTCACACCTTCTTATCAACTGTCTAAATGGGCCATCTTGATTATCACTGCAAATTTTTTTTCTCCTGCTGATAATAGCTCATCTTAACTAATTAGCCTCTCACAGTTAGTATGGTAAATTCCAACTTATCTGTATATATATATATATATATATATATATATATATATATATATATCTTACTATATGTTCCATTCTATGCTGTAGCCCACAAAAGCTTATGCTCTAATAAATTGGTTAGTCTCTAAGGTGCCACAAGTACTCCTGTTCTTTTTGCAGATACAGACTAACACGGCTTCTACTCTGAAACCAGTAAATAGATAAAATGCCAGTAGATGGCACTCAAAAATATGTAGCAGAGTTTCTAAGTTTTGTAGGATCAATACAATTTCTTGTTTTTGTGAACTGCAAATGGCTTCCTCTCTGTAGATCTTTACATCATCTCTTAGCCCCCACCACCAAAGAAATCTTAAGTAATATGTGCCATAATTCAGTGCATAGAAGTGACCATTTAGAACTAGGTCCTGTTCCCACTGAAGACAATAGCAAAGCTATAGGATAGAGCCCTAAATCTGTTCTGCAGGGGGAGGAGGAACGAGTGGTAATACTGTCTACTGTCCATATTCATACTATAAACTTCTGCCAAAGCTAAGCCTCTGTTGCGTTCAGCTGTCAGTTTCAAGAACAAGCAAAACTTGGATATTTGTTTTTCCTATTCTGAATCTATTCAAAAGAGTTTCCCCAACACAACCGCACATCCATTCAGCTGAAACAAACATAACCATCTTCCAGCGGCTGGGCTTGTCATTTCAGTCTTCTTGTTTCCCTTCCCCTCTTTTCTGGGAAGGCAAGAGGAGGGGTTAAACTGGGATTGGTCTGAAGCAGGGAGGGTCAGAGGTTTCAGGTCTTCTCCAAATTGATTTACGCATGCTGAGTTTCACAGAAAAAGAATGTTTCATGCTGTCTCAAAGTGCCACAAAAGCATAAGCCCAGTTCTCCTGAGTAACAAAGATTGGTGCTGAGCAGCTTTTCCCGAGGCACCAAGTGATGTAAAGGCTGATTGGCAGATTCGTGGCTCTGAATAAATGAATAGCAGACATATGTACTACTCCTTTGCTCTGAGAAGGGCTTCGGTCTCATTTCAGGAAAAGCACTTGCAGAGCAGCACCTGTGATTTGCCAGATCTTTCAAGAGCAGGAACCTGGCTGCATGACAATTCTTTGGCTAAGGGCTCACTTAATAAATGCTTCCAAGTCAAAAAGCCATTTTTATTTGGCTTGTTTCATGCAAAGTGGGTCCAAGGTTTTAATCTACACTCTAACACTGCCATCTACTGGCTACTCAGGCATCTTGAGCCTACCCCTGCTTGACAGAGAAAAGAACAGCCTGGTTTTACAGACAGGGTGCTTATGCTGTCACACATTGTTCAAATAATTCATTCTCTCCTTCTAGAATCCTGACTTTCATATTAATAAGCACTGATAGTTCTAAGGTTGGCCGAAGCCAATTTCAATTTGTTTCCTGTAATGTCATATGAAATGCATAAAGGACTAAACCATATTGTTTGACCTCATGTAAAAAAAGGAAAACAAAGTTACTGTCATTGCTTTGAAATGAGTAAAGTCTCATAATAGTATCCAGAAGAAAGAAAATGATTTCTGCACAGCTGGCCTATGGTTACTGCTGCATTGTGTTAATCATGAAAACCATAACAAGACTTTGCTGAGGGCACCTGATTGCAATAGTGTAGCACTAGCACTTATGTCTAACCCTAATAAACCCTGGCAGCTCACATTGGTTTGAGTAAATAAATGGCTGAGAAAGGATTGTTTTCAGTTAATGTCAAATAGGGTCTAAGACAGCATTTATTTTTAAAGACACCTATTGATCTGTTATAGTAGAATGGTCATCCGTTTCATTTATTCCTTGTGCTTTCTCATATGTCTTAGATCATTTTCACAAGACCATATTCCTGTGCAGTTAGATCATTTGGACCACTGCCAGTCCCACAAGATCTGCCTTAACTCTCCTGCTGCTGGAGCCCCCAAAATGTACTGTAATATCAGTTTGATTAGTGATGTTCCACTGAAACCGATGGAATATCAACAGATACCAGAAATGTGGAGAAGCTCTTTCACTTTAGCCCTGGGTCTTAAAATAACAACATGGAAGAAGGCCATGCAGGTGTAATGAAACCAGTACAATAATCCACTGCCATACTCTGCTTTAGACTTTTGCACCGCTTCTAAGGGCTGTGGCTTACACAGAGTGTATGAATTAGAGTTGGGGGAATTTCCATGACTTCTAAATAGAATTTGGCTTGGCATGTGTGCACAGCCCCTTCTATTTGCTTTTCATAAACATTTGTATGAGGAAAGTTTTGTTCAGATGAACATTCACAGGAAACAAATGTTGGGCCCATTGCCCAAATTTAGTTAATCACAAAACAAAAATGTGTTTCACAATGAAGCAAAATTCATTTTGGATGGAAGGAGAAGAAGTTTAAAATCCCACTGCCCTTCAGGGTGAATTCTATTGAATAATCCTGAGTTCCTGTTAAAAAAAAAAAAAGAGAGAGAGATTTTTTTCCCCAACAGGACAAAAGGAAGTTTTAAGGCTCCAAGACTATAGTTTATAAAGGATCAGCCATCCAATCAGGGAACAGAAACAATACCAAGTAATCTGCATGACCAGTCTCACAGCTTGAATAATGAATACTTGATGGAACAGTCACAGGGAACAATTTGAGAGTGATTCACAAGCTGAAATTTGTCCATCTAAGCATTCATCTAATTTCAAATAACACAAAAACTGGTGAAAAATGACATGGTTAATTTTCAAAGAAGGAAAAGGGCAAATTTCACTGAATGAAATGTTCAGCTAGTCCTAGTTTTAATCCTTGTAGTTGTTCCCATGATAGATAATAATGCCAGCAGTTATTTGAATGGTTTTTTAGGGAGCAGTTAAAAAAATCTCAAAAATGTAAATGTCTCACTATTATCAATTCATTTTCTTAGCTGCAGGAACATAGAAAATGTTACTATTAGAATTCAGGATGAGATGGCAGATTGTCCCACATCCCCATACTGCAGGGTTCTTACACCTTCCTCTGAAGTATCCAGTGCTGGCCACTGTCAGAGACAGAATACTGGGCTAGATGGACATTGGGTCTGATCCTATATGGGCAATTTCTGTGTTGCTATACCAGTTCTAACCAGTGTTCTATCTAGTCTGCTATTATCCTGTCTCTGTCACTGTCCAGTGCCAGTATCCCAGAGGGAGGTGTGAAAAAGCCTGTAAAAGATAATTATGGAATATTTATTCTTAACCCCTGCTAATTAGTGGTTCACTTATGCCTGAATCATGAGTTTATATCCCTTCAGAAAAAATTAAACTATCTTATGTAACTGTGAATATTATTGATAGCCACATAAATGTCTAATCCTTCCTTGAGTCTTACTAAGTACTTCACTTCAAAATCATCTTGTTGCAATAAGTTCCACAGGTTAAAAGCATGTACTGTAAACAGCATTTCCTTTTTAGTGGTTTTAAAATTGTTGCTTTTAAGTGTCAGTGAATATCCTCTTGTTTTTGTATTACCACTAAGAGAAAGGGTAAGTAGAAATACCCAATTTATCTTCTTCAGCCCATTCAACATGGTATTATAGTGGGCCTGTGACGGTGCGGAACTCGCCGCCGTGGCGCCTCCTGCTGGTCGGTCTGGAATTAGCTCAAGTCCTTCCCCAGGGCGCCCTCCTCCAGTGGTGTCTCACTCGGTGTTACTCCCGCGTTGCTGTCTCCACCACTCTGGGACCCGCGTTGCTTCCAGAACTGCGGCATCTTCTTCTGGACACTGCCCTCCGGCTGTGCCCCGCTCCACTGTCTTCCCCCATTTTGGGGGAACTGGCAGTTTATAGTCCAGCCACTTGCCTTGGTGGCCTGCTGCAGTCACCAGTCTAGTCCCTTGCTCCAGGGGCAAACTGCAGTCTGTGTTGGCCACTTCCCTCAGGGCAAGTGGGGGCAGCCCTAGCATCTTATCTACCTTTCCTCCAGGGCCTCAGTTTGGCAGCGGTCAGCCAGTAGCTCCTTCTGCTCTGGTCTCTTGCCCAGCACTGGTGTAGCCCTCGTGCTCCTAGTCACCCAGACCTTCTCCCTAGCAAGCTGGGGAGAAATTGCCCTCTGCTCTGTTGAGCAGCCCTTTATATATGGCCCCTATTTTCCTAGTATTTTCACATGATGTCACAGTGCCGTGAAAACATCTATCTGGACATCTGAAACATCTCAGTTTTTCATTTAATCAAACAAAACATTTGAATTTTTTTCAAACAAAATGTTTGTTCAGGATATATTGATACCTTGATATAAAATGTTTTGTACACCTTTGTTTCACTTTCATTGCACAGTAAGCACTTATTTCACTCTAGGTATTATCTAAGGCCATAGCTTGTCATTACTTAAGGCTTAAAACACTGCAGCGGCACAGCTGCACCATTGCAATGTTTATATTCAGTGAAGACACTACCTGTGCCGACAAGAGGCGTTCCCCCATCAGGGTAGGTAATCCACCTCTTTCAGAGGTGGTAGTTAGGGCAATCGGAGAATTGTCGTGTAAACACTGTCTACACTGGGGGTTAGGTCGGCATAACTGCATAGCTCAAGGGTGTGGATTTTTCATAACAATGTAGTTATACCAACCTAATTTCCTAGTGTAGACCAGGCTTTATCCAGGCAACCTTGTTGAAAAATGATTAGACAAAGTGGATGATCCAATCCAGTAAGAGCAAAACCCTTACTCTGGCCCCTTAGCAGGCTGTGGAAGGAGCAGTGAATATCTGGAGGTCCCTTTGTTCCTCTCTTCTCTCTTGTGGTTGCCAGAACAATAGAGAGGAGGGAAGCAAGGGACAGACAGTCTCAGGTAGAAGAGGCATAGCTCAGCCTTTCTTTGATTTCTAACACTGCTTCAGGTGGAGCTTTTTTAATAAAAAAGGGGAGATCTTTCAACCCTAAAAATGTTGCCACAAAAGTGTCCTGACTATTGATTTTGAAAACCTGCTCACCTAAATAACACCACCACTTATGTCAGCACTCAATTTGGCTCAGAGATTTCCATGGAAGTTGATTTTACCTGCATTAGATAGAATTTCGCCCTGTGTTTGTGAACGGCAGGTTAGTCTTTCAGTCACCCTTTAAAATGAACATGAAGCTAAGAAGAGCTCTGTGTCACTTGAAAGCTTGTCTCTCTCACCAACAGAAGTCCGTCCAGTAAGAGACATTACCTGACCCACCTTGTCTCTCTAATGAAGCTAAGGGTCTTTTGTGAACATTAGAAGAAGTGATTACGTTTGACTTCCTCATTGTGAAAGCAAGAGTATTCTATTTGCTTTATTGATTTTAAGAAAAATATTTTAAAAACCCAGATTGTATATCATTTCAAGAAACAAGGACATGTAGTGTAAACTGCTTCACTAAACCCGACATTTCTCTACCCAAGAGATATGGCACTGTAAATTCTATACATGGTACTTGAGAACTCAGTACCACATATCTCTTAGTGAAATTATTATCCAGTGCTAAGATTTTCAGGGGTATAACTTTATCTGTGCCACTGCTCTTAGCAGTAGATCATAAAATCAAACCATAACCTTGTGGAAATATTGTTCATAGAAAAGAAGTAGAGTTTGATGATCTTGGCAGAATAATGTTTCTCCAGACATAATCAGACACTTAGTTCATCGATACAATACATAGGTGTGTGGCCCAGTTCTGAAGTCAATGGGAGGCTTTCTACTGTATGGAGTATGCAGTCGGAATTATATAGTAGATTGTTGTATACATACCATACACTGTGGATCTCATTTTGCTCTCACTTACACAAATGAAGAACACTGATAATGCTAAAAAAAAAAAAAAATCTGTGGAGTTACTTCTGGTTTACAGTGTTGCCAACTCTTGAGACTTTATCGGGAGTCTCACAATGCTGGATGTTTTTCCTAAAGCCCCAGCTCCTGGAGTCATAAGAAACTCAGCTTTCATTTTCAAAAAGTAAGATTCTAGACTTCATGGTTGTGGAGACAAGCCTGAACCAAATGAACCATAAAAACTCAAAAACCAGAAGGCAAAGGAAACCCCACTCCTGCCCACCCCCGCTTGCCACACAATGTATTGTTTTTTTAAATCTCATGCTTTTAATCCAGTCTCATGATTTTTGAATGCAAAGGGTTAGCAACATTGCTGACCTAACTGAGAACATCATCTGGCCCACAGTGTGCATACCTGGAAAGGCAGAGTCTTTCTTTTTTTTTTTAATGTGATATCCAATATGAAAAAAAAAGGGAGAAGATAAAGGCATGGAAAGTTTTGTCTTGAGATTGCTACTATAAACTAACTGGCATAATCTAAAATTAAATGTATAATACCGACAAAATGAAATCATACTACTCAACTAAACACAACTTGTTCAACACAAAACATACGTTTAGCCATTGTAGTGTTGTGTCTGAGATCTAAGAATTCAAGACACTGAAAATAATGTACTGTAGTTTTAGTCTGTTTCAATTACACTTTTATAATGGCAGAATAATGGTAAGATTAGTCCATTTTGTCATGATTAAAACTCAATTAACATATTAAATAACCATCATACCCTAATTAAAGTTGCTAAAAGCAATGTCCAATACTTTGCTCTATTTCTTTTTTTCAAACTTGTAATGAAAGAACACATAACATCAATATGGTTATTTTTTGTTTCAAAAACACGGCTATATTGTGGACTGAATAATAAACGTGATTTTTATCTGTTTTGTCTGCTTTTTATTTAAGGACATGCAGCCATGTTAGAAAATAAGAAAATAAAAATAATAGGAAGTTTTATGAGAATAATTCCAAATTTATGCACTGCAATCTGGAAGCAAAGATTTAAAACTAGGTGGTATCATTTATATATTGGTCTAGTAACTACTTTTTATAATCTGTGGCAATATTGCAAAGCTGGACTTGAAATGTCTTTCCACTTCCTCCTTCTCTTGAAAAGTGGGTTACAAAAATTTGACAAAAATGCACAAGTGAAAATTCCTGGGAGGAAGAAATAGGTCTGATACTCTTTAACTAATGTAGACAATTATGGAACAGATCTGTAAGCAGCAGCTTTCTGTTTGTGCCCACATCTTGAAGTGTGGGTGTGTCACGTGGTATGCACTCCTTTGGGGCAGGGTGGGGATGAGGTACCACCGTGGTTACAGTCTGTGGTACTGTCCTCAGGCTGAAAGCAGCACCGCCCAGAGGCCAGAGCCAATATGGCAGCTCTTGGAGTCAGGGCAATGCCGTCTAATGGCCAGTGTCGATACCATGGCCCTTGCATTCAGAGCGGCATTGCCTAGCGTTTGGAATCAATTACAGAGGCCCTCGTGTTCAGGGCAGTGCGGCCTAGCGACCAGAGTCAATATAACAGCCCTCCAACATAGGGTAGTGCGGCCTAGTGGCCAGTACCCAACGCCACCGGGCCATGACCAGGGCCCTAACAGTGGCGGGGAGTCTGCCATTGGGTCAGCGGGGAATCCCACCGAAATCCCGCTGACCTCCCACAGATGGGAGATACCACTCACTCACCCTCCTTGGGTCACTTCCTACCACTCTTCCTGAAGCTCTACTCCATGGGGCATCGGGATCTCCGGGCTCCTCAGCGTGGGTAATTCCCTGGGGCTCCGTTGGCCACAGAACTCCAGTCCCATTCTCAGGATCTCCAGCTCCTGTAGGCAAGGGCTGTGGCAGCTCTTCAGCTGCAGCCTCCTCCAGTGGTCAGCCTAGAATGAACTGGGCTGCTCCCTTTTATACTGAGGCAGCAGTTGGAGCATGCCCATCATGGTCTGAGGGGCAGGACTTTTGCCACCCATAGTGTGGGGTTAACCCTCTCCTGCCCAGTGTGGGGGTATGCACACCCCATCACAGAGTGCTTTAGACCTCTAGTTTCCCTTTTTGTGGGTAATATCTGGACCGTATCTGCAGCCTGATTTTCATGTATACCAACCTCCACTGAAATCAAAAAGGTGTTCAGCATCTCTGAAAATCAGGTCATTTATGCCTGATTTTCAACCAGGCCTTAACCAGGACTGTTTTTTTGAGGCCACAAAATTATGGGCACAAGTTAAGCCATTTAAGGATAGATTTTCAAAATCTGGCTACATTTTTAGTACCTGCAATTTTTAATACAAGTAATTGATGATGAAACTAGGTACTTCGGATCTGATCCGATGCTCACTGACGTCAATGAGAGTCTTTCTATAGATTTTAAATTGTGCTGGATCAGGCCCTGGGACAGCCAAATGTCCTAGGCTTTGCCCACAAGTCACTGAGGGCACAAAATTCCACCCATAATTATTTCCACACACAAAACTGTGGGTGCAAAAAGGACAGCCGAATTAAAGCCAGAATGAAAGTCATGCTGTCTTTCTTTATAGCTGTGGATGTAAAAGAGACAGATTGAATGAACAATAGTGTGCAGAGAGCAAGTGATGCAGTCAAAAGTGAATGATAAGTACATTCATCCTAGCCCTGTGTGCAATTTATCATAGTAATGTCGCCTCCTACATATTCCATATGCAATGATCTTTGTACTTTCAGTAAGAATTCCCTTTATTTTATTATTTCAAAACAATAGTGCAAGAAAGCATAAAAGTAAGGTTTCCATGGTAAAATGTGTGTGTGTCTCCTCTGTAGTAGGCTGCCATGCAACCAAAATGGCAGCTGCTTTGGGGGCAGCAAGGATGAATAAAAGCTACAAACACTGCAGCCAAGTACAGAGGCAACAGCATTGCTAGAAGAGGCCTGAGTCCCCCAGTCAGGGGTTGTGCCTGGGTTTTTTTCTGTGGCATTGCCCCTTTTACTTCACTTGGCACAGTCCAGGGCATAAAACCTACAAACTGGCACCAAATCTGCCAAGAAGGAAATCAAATCCACCTGAGGGCCATATAGCATCCAAGTCTAGTTTTCCAAAATCTCATCATCCAAATTAAAATGTCCCTGAAAAACTGAAGTAGTAGAAGTAATCAAATCTAAGCCTTAATAACACGGGGTTCAAGCTATTTTGGCTGAGGGATGGAATGTGATTATTCTGAAAGAACATTTAGGTAAGTTTGTTTCTTTCAGCTTTCAAATATTGTTTTAAATAACTTGTATAGGTTACAGTTATGCTCACTAATATCATGCAGTTCAGCAACAAGTATTTTTGTCAGCTTTCCAAAGCATGAACAATATATTTATTCACAGACAAAGGGGATTGTTTCTGAACATGAACTCTGCCTTCAGGCTTTAAGACAATGCCTTTTTAGTGGTCTCCATGCAAATTTTGGTTGAAATTATGTTCCTAATTGGCAGAATTTTTTAATTAGAGTACCCAATGGCCACTTTAATGCACAGGATATACAGTCATTGTCTTTTACTTTGAATTAGTTCTATTGAAGAGTGTAAAAAAAATGAGCAAGAAGAGGAACTGATTACTACAAAAGCATGCTAACCATTTCAATCCCTAGGTATAAAGATAAATTAATGAATCAATTAATGTGGACTGCATACATCAAGGAAAAGATACAGAATACATGATGAGGTCAGTATAATCCCCTTTTATATTTTTATGAATAATCTAATGATTTACTTCATTGGAGTTACTCCAGATTTGTACCAGTGTTTAACTGGAGAGTAGAATTTGACCCCCAAATTATAGAGTTTTTCCCTGTTAGAGCAAAAATGATGTTTCTGGTGAACCCAAAGATGGTTAATAGTCATAAGAATGGCCATACTGGGTCAGACCAAAGGTTCATCTAGCCCATTATCCTGTCTTCAGACAGCGGCCAGTGCCGGGTGCCCCAGAGGGAATGAACAAAAACGGTAATCATCAAGTGATCCATCTCCTGTCACCCATTCCCAGCTTCTGGCAAATAGAGCATAGGGACACCATCCCTGCCCATTCTGGCTAACAACCATTGATGGCCCTATCCTCCATTAATTTATCTAGTTCTTTTTTGAACCCTGTTATAGTCTTGACCTTCACAACATCTTCTGGCAATGAGTTCCAGAGGTTGACTGTGCATTGTGCGAGTAGTACTTCTTCTAGTTTGTTTTAAACCTACTGCCTAATAATTTCATTGGGTGACCCTCATTCTTGTGTTATGAGGAGTAAATAACACGTCTTTATTTACTTTCTCCACACCAGTCATGATTTTATAGACCTCTATCATATCCCCCCTTAGTCCTCTTTTTCCAAGCTGAAAAGTCCCAATCTTATTAATCTCTCCTTATACGGACGCTGTTCCATACCCCTAATCATTTTTGTTGCCCTTTTCTGAACCTTTTCCAATTCCAATATATCTTTTTTGAGATGGGACAACAACATCTGCATGCAGTATTCAAAATGTGGGGGTACCATGGATTTATATAGAGGCAATATGATAATTTTCTATCTTGTTATTTATCCCTTTCTTAATGATTCACAACATTCTGTTAGCTTTTTTGACTGCCTCTGCATGTTGAGTGGATGTTTTCAGAGAACTATCCACAATGACTCCAGGATCTCTCTCTTGATTTGTAACAGCTAATTTAGACCCCATCATTTTATATGTACAGTTGGATTATGTTTTCCAATGTGCCTTACTTTGCATTTATCAACATTGAATTTCACGTGCCATTTTGTTGCCCAGTCACCCAGTTTTGTGAAATCCCTTTGTAGCTCTTCACAGTCCACTTTGGATTTAACTATGTTGAGTAGTTTTGTATCATCCGCAAATTTTGCCACCTCACTTTTTACCCCTTTTTCCAGATCATTTATGAATATGTTGAATAGGACCGGTCCCAGTACGGACCCCAGGAGAACACCACTATTTCCCTCTTTCCATTCTGAAAACTGACCATTTATTCTCACCCTTTGTTTCCTATCTTTTAACTAGTTACCAAACCATGAGAGGACCTTCCCTCTTATGCCATGACAAAGTAAAGCTTTCTTTGCTTAAGAGCCGTTGGGAGGCACCTTGTCAAAGACTTTCTGAAAATCTAAGTACATTATATCCCCTGGATCCCCTTTGTCCACATGCTTGTTGACCCCCCTCAAAGAATTCTAGTAGATTGGGGAGGCCTGATTTCCCTTTACAAAACCAAGTTGACTCTTCCCCAACGAGTTATGTTCATCTATATGTCTGATAATTCTGTTCTTTACTATAGTTTCAACCAGTTTGCCCAATACTGAAATCAGGCTTACTGGACTGTAATTGCCAGGATCACCTCTGGAGCCCTTTTTAAAAATTGCATTACATAGAATTACATTATTACTATTACATTACATAATAGCATTATGTTAGCTATCCTCCAGTCATTTTGGTATAGAAACTGATTTAAATGATAGGTTACAAAGCCCAGTTAGTAGTTCTGCGATTTCACATTTGAGTTCCTTTGGAACTCTAGGGTGAATACCATCTGGTCCTAATGATTTATTACTGTTTAATTTATCAATTTTTTGTCACCTAAAAAGAATGGCTCAGGTTTGGGAATCTCCCTCACATCCTCAGCTGTGAGGACCGATGCAAAGAATTAATTTAGTTTCTCAACAATGGCCTTATCATCCTTGAGTGCTCCTTTAGCATCTTGGTCGTCCAGTGGCCCCACTGGTTGTTTCGCAGGCTTCTTGCTTCTGATATATTTACTTTTTTTTTTTTTTTGCTATTACTTCTTGAGTCTTTGGCTAGCTGTTCTTCAAATCCTTTTTTGGCCTTCCTAATTATATTTTTACACTTCACTTGTCAGAGTTTATGCTCCTTTCTATTTTCCTCACTAGGATTTAACTTCCACTTTTTAAAGGATGCCTTTTTGTGTTTCACTGCTTCTTTTACTTTGTTGTTTAGCCATGGTGGCACTTTTTTTGGTTCTCTTACTATGTTTCTCTACTTTGGGGTATACATTTAACTTGAACCTCTATTATGGTGTCTTAAAAAAATTTCCATGCAGCTTGCAGGGATTTCACTTTTCTCACTGTATCTTAATTTCTGTTTAACTAACTTCCTCGTTTTTCTGAAATTAAATGTTACCATGTTGAGATGCTTTGGTGTTTTCCCCACCACAGGGATGTTAAATTTAATTATATTATGGTCACTATTTCCAAGTGGTCCAGCTCTATTCCCCTCTTGGACCAGATCCTGTGATCCACTTAAGACTAAATCAAGAATAGCCTTTCCTCTTGTGGGTTCCAGGCCTAGCTGCTCCAAGAAGGAGTCATTCAAGGTGTTGACAAACTTTATCCCTGCATCCCGTCCTGAGGTGACGGGTATCCAGTCAATACGGGGATAGGTGAAATCCCCCATTATTACTGAGTTTTTTATTTTTATAGCCTCTCTAATCTCCCTGAGCCTTTTGCAGTCACTATCAATATCCTGGTAAGGTGGTCAGTAGTATATCTCTACTGCTATATTCTTATTATTTGAGCATGGAATTACTATCCATAGAGATTCTAAGGTAGAGGTTGGTTCATTTAACATTTCTACTTCATTTGATTCTATGCTTTCTTTCACATATAGTGCCACTCCCCCATCAGCACAATCTGTTCTGTCTTTCTGATACCCATTCTGGACTACTAATGCCAAATAGGCTTCCACAATTCAGCCCTGATTCAGTAAGCTAAACATGTGCTTACACACTTTCCTGAATCAGAACTGAATTATCCTGAACTTAGTAGTCAGTCAATACTGTCATGGATGTTATCTTGCCGTTCACTTTACGTTTGTGAATTAAAAGGGGTATTTTAAGATTGAATTAATTAATGTTGAGGAAGCACTTTCAGCTCCTTGGATGGAAGCTGTCAGATAATATAGCTATTATGTGTTCATTATTATTGTTTATACCCCCCTAAATGGAACTGAGCTGCTTTCAGTTATTTTCCAATCCAAATGTGTGCCTACATCCATCCATCCATATAATGGTGTCTGTAATAGTAATGGGTAAACTTCCTGTTCTAATGAGACTGGAAATAAAATTAAAAGCCTTTTTTGCAATATTTGATGCTTCAGCTTACAGTTCTGATTGAAACAGAAAGTTTCTATGTACAAGGAATTAAAATAGAAGGAGCAGAAGTTATCCAGACAGTTTTGAACTGCAAAACTCTGGTGCCTGACAGCAGTTCATGTTTTGTGTGAAAGTGTGGGTCAGCTGCTTTTATATCAGTGGCTCACTCATCTCTAGATTATAGCTGAAGTTCCATGGAAATAAGTTATTTGATTCTTTGGAAATAATTAAATTGAATCAATTTCTAGTTATCTTGGGTCATGTTCTGAAAATTAACTGCAAATCTTTTCCTTTTATTCCGCAACTAGGTTTCAAATGAAGAAATGATAATGCATTTATAATTTTGAATGTTTGTTTAGACTTTCATACTCTCATCTGAAAACTTCCCCGATATTGTGTATCTTTCTGTGGCATTGATTTCTGAATAAGCTGCTAAATTGAGGTATGATCAGTTATACAGACAGGCTCACTGCACTCTCTTATATCTGAAATATCCCTGGAGGCTCTTAACATTCCTCAACATCATAGATGTTAATCTTTATGGATCTGAAGCCTAACATTACTGCACATACACTATCTCACTTACCTCAAATGTAGTATACAGTGTTTGCAAGAAGTATCACATAATCCAAACTACCATATGCATCTAAGGCCTGATCCAAAGTCCACTGAAGTCAAAGTCCACAGAAGGTGAGTTGCAGTGAAATCACAAATTTAACTGCTTTCTGTGTCTTTCTTCGTAAAATTCCTTACTGAAAAGGTTACCCTCTATACCACATAACAACAAAATAATGTAAAGCATTTTTCTAAATCTGTAATATATTCACCTCTTTATATGTTATGTTGTTATTTCTTGAAACAACAATAGAAGCCATAATAGAGTAGAACCCACTTATAGTAAATTATGTTATAGTGAAACTATATAGTGAAACTGAATGAAAGTGCTAATTTATCTGATTGCAGTACAAACAATAAAATCTTGATACTATGCAATAATTTATATTTCAGAAGGAATTAGGACTTGCTGAGACTGGGAAAATGACTGTTTGCTAACATGGAGTCCTAGAAATGTAGGGCTCGAAGGACCTCAAGAACTCAAGTCCAACCCCCATGCTGAGATAAGGATAGTCTAAGTATGCTTGGTCCTAACAGGTGTTTGTTTTATCTCTTCTTAAAAAACTCAAAGGGTAGAGATTCCACAGCATCCCTTGGAACTTACTCCAGATCTTAACTATGCTTGTAGTTAGAAAGCTTTTTTCCTAACATCTAACCTAAATCTTCCTTGCTGCCAGATTAAGCCAATTACTTCTTGTAGCATCTCCAGCGGACAAAGAAAAATTGATCGCTGCCCTCTTTTTAACAGCCCTTAATGTATTTGAAGATTATGAGGTCCCCCTCAGTCTTCTTTGCCAAAGACAAAACATGTCCAGTTTTTTCCTCATGGTAGATCATGTTTTCCAAACCTTTCATCATTTTTGTAGCTCTCCTCTGGAATCTCTCCGATTTTTACCGCATCTTTCTTAAAGTATAGTATCCAGAATTGGACACAGTACTCCAGTACCTAGTAGAATGGTACAATTACATCATGTATCTGAATACACGCCAGAATTACATTATCCTTTTCTGCAACTGAATCGCATTGTTGACTCATTCAGTTTGTGATAGATTATAACTAAGGTTGCAAGTCAGTCACAAAGGTCACAGAAGTCACGGATTCTGTGACTTTCCATGACCTCCATGACTTCTGCAGCTGCTGGTGCTGGCCCAGCAGTTTGGGTGTGTGAGAGGGGGCTCAGGGCTAGGGTTGGGTGGAGGTGGGGAGGGGCGCTTACCTGGAGTGTGGGGCCTCCTGCAGCTCCCATGGGGCGGAGGGCTGGAGGGGTGTCTCTGCGCCGCACACTGCCGGCACCCGCAGGCCTCACCCTCATAGCTCCCATTGGCTGGGAATCACAGCCAATGGGAGCTGCGGCAGCCGGCACTTGTGGCGGGAGCAGCTGAGGAGCCCCTGCCCTGACCCCTATCTCCGCCGCCTAGGAGCTGCAGGGATGCGGAGCTGGGTAGGGAGCTCCACCAACCCTCCCCTCCTCAGCACCAGTGAGGGTCCAGGGTCCCCACCGCGACGTACAGCCCGACCCCCCCCCACTACTGGGGGGGTCTGGCCACGTGCTGTGGCCTGGCCCCTTTCTCCCCCAGCACCAGAGGGGGTCCCAGGTCACTTTGATCCCCTCCCCAAGCACCTGAGGCACCCCCAGCACACCCCCACCCAAGTTTTAGTCACAGTAGGTATTTTTAGTAAAAGTCTTGGACAGGTCACGGGCCTGTGAATTTTTGTTTTCGGCCGTGACGTCCATGACTTTTACTAAAGGTACCTACCATGACTAAAACATAGCCTTAATTATAACCCCCAGGTACTTTTCAGCAGTACTACCTCGCCCGTTATTCCCCATTTTGTATTTGTGCATTTGATTTTTTCTTCCTAAGTGTAGCGCTTTGCACTTGTCTTTACTGAATTTCATCTTGCTAATTTCAGACCAATTCTCCAATTTGTCAAGGTTGTTTTGAATTCTAATCCTGTCCTCCACAATGCTTGCAACCTCTCCAAGCTTGGCGTTATCGCAAATTTTAGCAGTATGCTATCCATTGCATTATTCAAGTCTGACAATATTCAATCGTGCCAGGCCCAGAATAGAGCCCTCCAGGATCCCACTAGACACGCCCTCCCACTTTGACAGAGAATCACTGATAACTACTCTTTGAGGACAGTGTTTCAGGCAGTTATGCACCCACCCAAGATTAATTTTATCTCGACCACATTTCCCTAGTTTGCTTATGAGAGTGTCATATGGGACTGTGTCAAAAGCCTTACTAAAAGCAACATATGTGAGCTTATAGGTATTTAAACACCATTCAGAACCTAATGTAGACAATAAAGTTTAATAACCTGTGAGCTGCTCATTGATAACCATAGGGCCATAAGACCTGTTGAACTTTACAGAACTTGAATTTTTCTGTCTTTTTAAAAAATCATATGAAGATACAGAGTGCCATGCTATTTAGCTGAGTTGTCATAGCCGTGTTGATCCCAGAATATAAGCAAGACAAGGTGGGTGAGGCAACATCTTTTATCAGACCAATTTCTGTTGATGAAAGAGACAAGATTTTGAGCTCTAGAGTGACCTGAAGAAGAGTTCTATGGAGCTTGAAAGCTTGTCTCTGTCCCCAGCGGAAGTTGGTCCAATAAAAGATATTACCTCAGCCACCTTATCATACCATTTAGCAGACAGTAGTGGATCAATGTTTATTAAGGTCTTGGGTTTTAAACAGTGGACTGGGACTCATGAGATACATAACTGTGAGCAAGCCATTGAGGTCCAGATAGAGCAATGTACTTAAGCATAAGCCTAACTTTAAGCATGTGAGTATTTCAAATTTAGTAGTAATGAGGCCAATGGGAGCTGCGGGATGCGGCGGCTGGAACGTCCCTCGGCCCACGCTGCTTCCCGCAGCCCCCATTGGCCTGCAGCGGCAAACCACGGCCAGTGGGAGCCGCGATCGGCCGAACCTGCGGATGTGGCAGGTAAACAAACTGGCCCAGCGCACCAGGGGCTTTCCCTGAACAAGCAGTGTCCCAAGTTTGGGAAACACTGCTTTACAACATGTAAAACTAGCAGTATCTGTACGTTTTAGATTAAAAGAATTTCATGTCATTATGGGCCCATTTCTCAACCCTAACTCACACTGAATAATCCCTTACTGTAAAACGAGTCCTTTTGAAATGAATGGGAATGTATAGACGGCAGGATGGCACTCTTCCTGAAACTATCCTCAACAAATCATACACTAACAACAATAATGAGAACACACTTAAGCCAAACCCACTAACTTTCTACCCAATCAACCCCTGTTCTCCCCAAATGCCTAAAAAAAAAAAAAATCCATGGGCTTTACTGTATGCCCCAAAAGTTCACAAATCCAGGCTGTGGCAGGCCATGGAAGAGAACTCCAAAGTGACAATGTTGCAGTCCACCTCCCCACTCTCCCAAGGAGAACTCCCATCTTAATAGCCACTTCTTATAATTTAAATGAAAGGAGCTCCTGCTCTGACATCTCCAAGTGCAGTAGTTCCACAAAGGCAGAGGGAGGGGCAGTGTCTCAGGTAATCAGGTCTTGAGCCTTCTAGGGCTCCACAGATCTGAAATGGTACCCAGATTATGGACAGTAGTGAAATAATAGGAAACTCTGAATGGCTTTTAGTGTTGGCATCACTCCAAGAAAGGTACATGTCATATGCTGTCAGTAGGATGCACTGCTTAAAAAACAAGCCACCACCTTTTGCACTAACTTCAAAAACAAATGGGCTCAGTGTGTAGCTGCATGCTAAGCTCGTTACAGTAATGTAATCTTTAGTATTTGCATGTTCAGTATATCGATATCTCATAGGGATCAGACCCAGTTACGGTCTTAACTAAAAATAGCCATTTTGTTTAATTAATGTTTATAATTCATCCAGCTTTGCAGTGTGCAATTTGGACTTCGGTGCAGCTTGTTGGAACTTCAGCTAGTCATTGTACACTGTAGTTTACCAGCAGTGCTGTTCCACCAGATTCTACACTTTGTATGCAAAGGAGGGGAGAGTAAAACTGACAAGATCAGTTTCAAAGTCTCTCCCCATCAGTTACACCTGTACTGCTATGCTGTCTGCACATATAGATGTGTGAAGCTTGGGGAGAGAAGCAGGGGACAGGGAATGAAGGTGCCAGTGGGGACAGTTAATACCTGTCTATGCTAGTGGGTGAGTTTAGCCCATGAATTCCAAACCCATTGCAGTTGTGTCTGTATGAAAAGTATATATATTTAATATAGATAACTGATAAGCCCCAATTATATGAAGGTCTTGGGGAGCATGGAAAGTCTTCAGACAATCAGGGGTTGTAGTAACTGGGAGCTCTGCAACTGTGACGCTGAAAAGCTCCATAGGAGCTTAGCTTCAAGCCCTGAAGATTTTCTAAACTTTGCGGTAGTCGAGCTCTATGCTCAGGACACAAGGTGGTCAGAAGGAGGGCTGCAGTTTATGGAGATGGCTATTTCAGTTGGCTCTGAGAGCAGATCTGCACAGCTCTCGTGGATTCCACCTCCCTCCCTGCATTGCACCCTACATTCTTATTATCCTATATTTCACCCTTCCTTCTCTGCTCCTAAATAGTTCCTGAAGAGTTTCAAGTAACCCCAGGAGGCATACTAGACCTTTGGTTAACCCGGAATTTGGGCGGTTGGGTAATTAGAGTATATTACCTTTAATGCTTTACTTCTCAGAATCATATGAATGTGTGAAATGAATGAATAAAGTCTCTTCACTGAGCAATAACATGAGAACAAAGACATTTAAGATGTGCAAAAATAGCCAAGTTGGGAAAAGGAAAATGTCATCCATATAAACATTAGAGACACAAGGTGGGTGAGGTAATATCTTTTATTAGACCAATTTCTCTTGGTGAGAGAGACAAGCTTTTGAGCTTAAACAGACCTGGAAAAGAGCTCTGTGTAAGCTTGAAAGCATGTCTCTCTGACCCATAGAAGTTGGTTCAATAAAATATATTACCTCACCTACCTTGTCTCTCTAATATCCTGGTTACAACAACACTGCATACATCCATATTAATATGTCTTATTGAAATACAATATACAATGTAGAGATACATTTCAAATGTCTGAAGTCCATTTCTTCCACAATATGAATTCTAAATTTCCTAAAGCTTTGAAAACTATCTGGAACTATCTGGATTCTCCACTCTTCAGGGAGTGAATTTATTTTTCCTTGTTGTTTTTAGGGAGGAGGGATATAACTACTGTAATTAATTATATCTTGGGAATCCACTACAATCAATACACAAACAAAACCAGGATATTCTTCTCACTTTATTCTATCTAATGCAAGTAAGAAGTGACTGCAAAATGTTAAGCTTCTGGAGAGGTGTTTCCTCAGAGAATACTCATTTCTCATGGGACAAGCAACATAGAATCATAGAAATTTGGTCTGAGAAGGACTTTGAGAGGCCATATTTGGTGGCAGAGGAAATTTGACAACTCTATCAACCCAAGCAAGTCTATCGTTATGGCTAAGCATTTCTTAACTGTCAAACTAAAACATGGACTTACAAATAATAAATTGTACTCTGCTCTGAACACTTCTGCCAGAAAGTACAAAAAATAAAAAAATAAAAAGACGACTTCCAAACCATAAATAATATTTTTGCAGTCATGCTTGCATCCTTATTCCTGAAACCAATTTAGAAAACAATTGGACAGGGCACCCTGGGAATAAAGAATCATTTGCCATTAGACTTTAATGTGTGATTACTTAGTAACATAATTGAAAGCATGACTGGAGCACACTGCCAGTTTTCTATTGCCAGGAGATTACATCATGAATGATACAGAGTATTTCAAATCATATTTTTTTAATTCCGTATTTGTTGTTACAAGAAGTTTTATTTAATATTTGCATTATGTTTTCATTTTTGAATACTGTATAACTGTGGGGAAATTCTCAATGTCAGATTTTCTGGTGACAATCATAAAACAAACAACTTATCACGACGATTCTCATATGAGGAAGGCAGTGGAGGCTGGTGACATCTGAATGTGGGTAGATGGAATTGACAATAAGGTGCATTCAGAGCCAATTTATAGCAGTGGGTAAAGATTGAAATGAACTGGATTCAAAACAGTGCTAGATCCTCAGCTGGTGTAAATTGGAGGGACTCCTATGAGTCATAGAATCATAGCGTTAGAAGGGACCGCAACCGTCATCTAGTCTAACTCCCTGCCAAGATGCAGGATTTGTTGTGTCTAAGGCACTCAAGACAGATGGCTATCCAGCCTCTTTTTGAAAACCTCCAGTGAAGGAACTTCCATGCCTTCCCTAGGCAGTTTGTTCCATTCTCCTACTGTTCTTACAGTTAAGAAGTTTTTCCTGAGATTTAATCCAAATATGCTATGCTGTTGTTTGAACCCATTGCTTCTTCTCCTGCCTTCTGTGGCTAGAGAGAACAATTTTTCTCCATCTTTTTTATGGTAGCCTTTAAAGTATTTGAAGACGGCTCTCATGTTCCCCTTAATCCCGTCTTTTCCAAACATACCCGGTTCCTTCAGCCTTTGCTCGTATGGCTTGCATTCCATCCATTTGATCATCTTTGTCACTCACCTCTAGATCCTTTCCAGTTTCTCTACATCCTTTCTATACAGCAGTGACCAAAACTGGACACAGTACTCCAGCTGAAGCCTAACCAGCGCCGAGTAGAGCGGTACTTTCACTTCCTGTGATTTGCATGCTATGACTCTGTTAATGCAACCCAAAATTGCATTTGCTATTTTTTTTTTTACAACAGCATCAAATTGTTGACTCATGTTAAGGTTGTGATCCACCACAACTCCCAGATCCTTCTCAGCAGTGCTACTGCCAAGCCAGTTATCCCCCATTCTGTATTTGTGTATTTGGTTTTTCTTCCCTAAGTGTAGCATCTTACATTTGTCTTTGTTGAATTTCGTTTTGTTGTCAATAGCCAAGTTCTCCCATTATCAAGATCCCTTTGAATTTTAGCTCTGTCCTTCAAACTGATTGCAACATCCCCACCCCCAACCCCAGCTTTGTGTCATCTACAAATTTGATTAGTATGCACTCTATTCCTACACCCAGGTCATTAATAAAGATATTAAACAACACCGGACCCAGAACAGATCCCTGTGGAACCCCACTTGAGATCTCCTTCCAATCTGACATCATTTCATTAATAGTTACTCTTTGTTTGCGGTTGTTTAATCAATTATGTATCCACTTAATGGTAGTTCTGCTGAGCCCGCAATTCTCCAGCTTACTTATGAGAATGTCATGTGGGACTGTGTCATAGGCAGTGGGTATAATAGGCATGGGGAGGCTAAGCCTCCCTTGGGGCAGCCACCGCCAACCCGCCACAGGACGCCTGGGCCATGGTGACCCTGCCTGCGCTGTGCCTCTTCCTGTCCCTGCTCCACCCCTTCCCCAAGGCCCCTCCAACCCACCGCTGCCTGGTGAGTCCCTCCTCTCCTCCACTTCACCCCCCATCTCTGGAGGTCCCCGCTGCTCACTGCATTCCTCCTCTCCTCCACCCTCTCCCTCGTGAAGCCCCCCACCCGCTGCACATCATGTCCCTGCTGGCAGTAGGGGCCTTGCAGGGGAGGAGGATGGAGGAGAGGAGGGATTCAGAGAGTACAAGCAGTGGGGGCCTTGTGGGGGAGGAGGGTGGAAGAGAGGAGGGACATGGCAAGTGGCGGGCGGTGGGGGCCTCACAGGAAAGGGAGAGGAGAGGAGGAATGCAGCAAGCAGCAGCGGGGGGATGAGCGGGGAGTGGGCCTACCGGGAGTGGGGGCAGGGCCTGGCACAGAGCGGGGGCAGGGCCATGGGCAGAAGAGGCAGGACAGGGAGCTAGCCTCCCACAGGGGAAGCTTCACCTGCCACCCATGGACTGTGTCAAAAGCCTTGCTGAAGTCCAGGTATGTTATATCCACTGAACTGGTTACTTTATCAAAGAAGGAAATCAAGCAGGTTTGATATTTGTTCTTGGCAAATCCATGATGGCTGCTAGTGATCACGCCTTCATCCTCTAGGTATTCACAAATTGAATGTTTTATACATTGCTCTAGTAGCTTCCCAGGTAGCAAGGACAGGCTGACTGGTCTATAGTTCCCCAGTTCTTCCTTTTTCCTCTTCTAAAAGATGGGCACTACATTAGCCCTTCTCTAGTCTTCCATGTCCTCTCCTGTCATCCATGAGTTTGCAAATATTATTGCCAGTGATTCTGAGAGTTCTTTAGCTAATTCCTTCAGCACCTTGGGATGCACAGGATCAGGACCAGCTGACTAGAATTCATTCAGCTTAGCCAGAAGACCTCTGATGTGTTCTTTACTTATCCTGTTCTGCATCCCTTCCCCTTTATTGTCTATGTTATTTTTTGTGTGAAGACTGAAGCAAAGTAAGCATTAAACAGCTCTGCCTTCTTACCATCTTCCATTACTAGCTCACTTTCTATATTGAGCAGCAGACGCATACTATCCCTGAACTTTCTTTTTTGTCTGACATATTTGTTTAACGCCTTCTTGTTGTCTCTAACATTTCTTGTCAGCTGTAACTCATTCTTTGCCTTGGCTTTCCTGATTTTGTCCCTACAAGCTCACGGTATTCCCATGTATATTTCCTTGGTGACATGCCCGCCCTTCTATTTCCTGTATGTATCCCTTTTGGTTTTTAGATAGCTAAAAAGCTCCTTGTGCAGCCACATTGGTCTCCTGTGGCTCTTCTTATCTTTCATCTCCATTAGAATAGCTTGATGTTGATCTTCTAGCATTACATTTTTATGAACTGCCAGCCCGCTTTGACTCCTTTTGTTCCTAATTGGTCTTTCCATGGGACCTTGCCTCCTATTACTCTAAGCTGGTTGAAATCTGTCAATGGAGCTATGTGGATTTACATCAGCTAAGGATCTGGGCCAGGGAGTACAGTCTTTACTCTACATACCCTGTGATGCCTACAGGCAAGATCCTCAGCTGGTTTAAAGAAGATACATTAACTTTAGGAGAGCCATACTGATTTACATGAGCTGTGGACCTGGTCCTACACATGAGGAATGTGCTGCTGACATCAGAGATGCATAAAATAGAAGCTCATGTTTCCATATACAGGGTTGCATTATGAAGCTCTTTCTCCCTACAGTTCTTAGCTCAGACAAAAACCCCAATTTCTCAAAAAGAGACTTTTAGGCAAGGAAGAACTAAGTAAGTGTCAGGATTGGGCCCATTGGGAGTTTTGACTAAATAAAAACTGAGGGCCAGGTCATGTCCTGTTGATCTTTGTGCTGTATGCGCACATAGTTCCATAGAGTACAGCTGTATTAACATTCCTGAGGAGCCCACCTTGCTCACCAATCCCCCTTTAGGAGAGTCCTTCAGGCAGCCACTGGCAGGTAGGTTCAATGGACCCAAGCTGCCAGAGAACCACCAAGGAGTGGGATCCTGCTTGCGTGGCCCTGTAACTACTGCAGAGCCCCTAAGATATGCATTGTACATTTTGAGGCCTGTACCCCATGGAGCTGGAAAAACTGCCCGGCTGAAGAATCAGAGGAAACTGTGAGGGGAAACTCACAGTGACCTCCTCTCCCTTCGTGCCTTCTCACCGGTTTCTCATCTCAAGGGGAAGGCCTGAGCCTTTGTAACGTCTCTGGAATTTGGTTCATGGACTATGTTTTTCTTCTTTTTACTGTACCTCAAATAACCACAGGTGAGAAAAACTCAAAGGACAGGGGAGGCTTAAAAAAGGGATTTGCTGTTTAAAGGAAACTGCAGCACTCGTCTGCCATTCCACTCTTACCTCAGTCACAGAAAGCCAGTGTGACAGGTGGCAGGGGATCCTCCTTTCTGAGGCTGATCCTAGTTGGAAGTCATGGCAGGCTCTTCAGAGGCCTCTACTCAACAATAAAATACAATTCATTTTCCAAAAGGGAAACTTTTGTTTACAAGATATCTCATAAAATTTCGTTGGTTCCTGGCTGCTTTTACATAGAATCCTAAGCTGTTTCACAGTATTGAATGATTGGAACAAACTAGATTATATCCTCCTAATTTGTGCTGTTGACCTACCATGTACATAAGTAAAGGGATAGCTTTCTACAGTGAAAACAGAGCTAAAGGCAAAAAGTATGTCAGTCTCATTAAAATACTTTTAACCTGTTCAGTTCATGACAGTGGAAGTACCCGAGCCTTCTGGGTTTTGTAATATAATAGCACCCCTTTATCATGTTGAATGGTTTATTGGAAGCAGCTTGTGCATATGATTTAGTTTACCATGGTGACACCGCTACTGCAGGGCTATCATCTCTGCTTGGGGATTCTTCTGTCATTTTTAACATTTGGGAGTTTGGAGCAGGGGAGTGGAGTTTGTTTGTTGTTGCTTGCTTTTGCTAAATGAGCTTTCATTTGATTTGAGCGTTGTTTGCATTATTTATTATTTTTAGATAGCTTTGAGACCAGAGCTGGGACAGAGATGCAGAAAGACAGAATGTACTTATGGTGACTTAGGCTGTGTGAAAAATTGATGCAGGGGCTGAGGGGCAATAGGCGCCTATATAAGGCAAAGACCCGAATATCGGGACTGTCCCTATAAAATCTGGACATCTGGTCACCCTAAATGCACTGTATTTGTGATGGCTGCTGTATAGTTATTTCACTGGCATCAACAACAACACAGAGTGCAGGTGGGTCCTTTTGCTAACACCCTCATAAATAGGAAACATTTACATATCACATTATATGGCTAAAGTCAGCTTAACAAAATATTAATATGACCAGCTTCACCATTAGAGTCACTTTCTATAAAAATATATATATATATATATCAGTCAGGTACCAGGCAGGTAAATTCACACAGTCTCAGTTCACCCACGGAACGCAATGGCTTTGGTGGAACAGAGCAGTTCCTCTGTGGTGTTTCCTGGGACTTTATCATGTGATAATCTACTGCCAATATCATCACAGGGTTCTGCACTCGGCCATGCATTCAGCAATTTAGACAAAATAGTCTCTCTTTGAGCCTACCTCATAACAGGTAAGCTATTTGCAATTTTATCATGACCATGTTTAAAAAACAGAGCTACTTTTAAAATTTTTTTTTATTGAGACTTACACTAGCTACATAAAAGAGCATCCAGCCCAGGCTATGAGTGATCACAACAGACTCTTAAAAATAGAATTCATACACAACATGCTCCATCAATCGACCCACTGAGCATACTACCCCAGCATCAACATGAATACATCTGAAATTTAATAATCAGCCCCACCAAAAGAATCACCATGTAATACCACACTATGACCCCTCTCCCATCTCCCTGCGGACCCAGGAGAAAAGCTATACCTTGCAACATGCTTTGAAAGGTGACAAAAAAGAGCTGTGCGAAACTTTCATAATGGAACCCCAATTCAGGCAATATTCACCTGAGTTTACCTCTTTACAAAAATCAAAGTCCTCTTAATGACTTTCACGAACTTTGGCAAGAGATTTGTATGGGCCTCTAAGAGGACTCCAGCCCCAGATTCCCTCTTTCCCCTCCAACACCTGGAAGCTTTCACCTTTACCTTGAGCTGTCTTGCAGTTGTGGTATTACCTGCAACCTTATCTTCTCCCAACATCTTCTGAGAGCAGCTGACCAGTTCTGTCCCCTCTTTGCGAGAATTTCTGGTGAGTGGGCGGTACAAGGTAGTCGTTCACTGGGTCATTTATTTAAAGACATCCATTTAGTGAGGCTGGAGAAACTGCCAATTTTACTGCAGTCATAATCTGCTCCCTCTCTTTCAGGCATATTCTGAGGCAAGAAAATTTGGGAGTAGATAAGTCTCAAGGCAAAAAGAGGAATAACGGTACTCAGAGTTGCTAAGCACTTTGCAGGATTGGATCCCAAGGGAATTATGTCGATATTGGAGCTAGGCAAAGAATTCATAATGAATAATTTATTAATTTTGCCTTTTCCCTCTGACTGTAAACTGTTCATGTATTCATTTATTTAAAATTATTCACCTAATAATTTCTGCCAATATGTATGGCTTGTAGGTTGTCTGTGAGCAGCTCCTGGAAGCTATCCAAGCTGTTTTGAATAGATATGTATGAATTAACAACATAAATTTAACATTTAGAATCAAGTTTCTGGCATGAATGCTCATGTTTACATCTACTAGTTGGTGTACAGCAGTGGTTTTCAACCTGTAGTCCACGGACCGCTGTGGGTCTGCAGACTATGTCTCAGGGGGTCCGCAAAAGGTTGTCATTACCATAGAACAGTGGTTTTCAACCTGGGGCCCGCAGACTATGTGTAAGATTTAGCAAGGGATACATCTGAAACTTTTTAGGGATCCACAAATGAAAAAAGGTTGAAAACCCCTGGTGTATGGCACTGATGTCTTGAAGAGGTAGCTAGAAAAACTGACAGTGGCCTGGAACAGGAGACTGCAGCATAAATGCCTTAGAAACCCATATAAAAGAGGCAGCATCAGCCGCAGAGATGGATTGCCCATCTAAAAAATGAAAAAAGAACCCATATGTCATTTATAGTCAAGAAAAGCACTTCAACAAGTGTTCACTCTTATGAAAATATTAGCCTTGCAGTGCTGCCAAGGTCAATAAGAGCTTATGTTGTTTGTCATATAAGTACCAGTTTTGAACATTAGATGCCTGTGGGCTGGGCTGGTCTAGTTTGCACATATGACCTTTCAGAATATTTTCTTCCAGTACTTGATCTCTTCTGATCTGAGGTTGCAAATTGGCCTGGACTTTGTCAAAATTAAGTAGTTTTTGTAATGTGAACAAATTTCTACTGGTGACATGCTGGTAACTGAGACCACCAAATACATTATTGTAGTGAACTTCAGCCACATGTGAATCCAGGTTCACAGAGGTAAAAGACAAGGACATAATTCCACTTGACCATGTAGCCTCCAGTATGTAAATTAGATTTGTATAGTCTTGCACAACAAAGCTATTGGATGAACTGGTGAAGCATACTATAAGAAACCAAATACAAAAGTCTGAAGTAAATTACAGTTAGCTTGCCAAATTGTAGAAGTACATTTCTGTTGATGCTAAAAAAATTATCCTTGCAAATTAATCCAATTTGGGGGAATTACAGAATTCCCCCAAATTGCGAGCTAACTCCTGGCTCACATAACAAATGGATACAGTTTTGTCACAGTTACAGCATATGGAATTTATTAAATAAATATTCCAAAATACTTGTAGGATTGTTTTTTGTACAACAAATCACAACAGGTTTTATATTTTTCTTTCTTATATCTCTACTCTTTGTTACCATCAAGATCATGTAACAATGCAGCAACAGGTGGGGGCAATCATGACCCTTTCCTCTAATCCATAATCCTAAAAGAAGCATATATTTCTACAGTACAAAAACCTATATAGCCCAACAAAACTGCAGCTACACCCACCTTGTGCTGTGATTCCATCAGATCTCAGGACTTGTGTGAATCAGTACTTCAACAGGAGCCATCTAAGGAACACCCACCTGCTGCAGAAAGTGCAGGTAATTCAGTAAGCAGCACTCATCAATCCCCTTGAATTATTACAGAAGCTATTCTCCTTCATGGTGTTAGGCAGGCAGACAGTTCTGCTGGATGTGGTGGGCCAGATCCTCAGCTGGTGTAAATCAACACAGCTCCATTGACTTCAAGAGCATCTAAGGACTTCCGTGTTATTCGGGGATATGCCCCAGTGACTTCTGGATTAAATCAAAATACTGACTATTTAGGATCATCAACGATTCCAGGGTACTTTTTGAAATACGAGTAGTTGTATTCATTTCAGCACCCTTGCCAAATTCCAGACTTGGCAATTATATTGCATGCACCTAAAATTCCCTGTGCAGTTTCAAGTGTTGGCTTTCTACCCAGGGCTGTTGCGCAGCATTGCTGTGTGCTGTTGAACACCTGCTGAGTTATGTCCCAGAGACAGGATGCATTTCAGTTATATATGAAGTAACCATTATGTGTAGCATGTAGTTAAGTTTGCAAATCTCTCTAGCATCCTGCAAGATGAAAAGGTATTATACAAGTGAAAGCTATGACATTAGAATAGCTTATTTTTCTTTACTATTCACCAGGGCTGAGCTTTACAACTGTGCAAAAGCCTTCTCTACACCACACTATTTTGGATAAGTCTCCCATGATTTAGTACCCCCAGTGCAGTTTCACCAGATAGCAGAAGTGCTAGTGTAGACATGGCATTGATGTATACCAGTGTTTTATCCTCAAGTAAAAACAAACAGTCCTATTCTGAATAGGATTAGAAAACATGGTGGTAAAAAAAAAGGCCAGTGTCCTGTCTACACTAGCACTCCCACCATTACGCTCATGACAAGAGCACAGAGGGAGCTTTCCCAAAAGCAACTAGTATAACTACAAGGCTAAGAAAGAAAATGCCTTGAAGAGGAAAAGAAGAAATTGCAGCACGGGTAAATTTACACAACTTTGTAGAAAGAAACTAGTAACAATAATTCATCATATTTCTAGCATTTGGTTTAGTCTCATTAACCACAGTAAGGCCCCTTGATCACGTCCCCAAATGTACTTTCTTTGGTGGTATAGTCCGAGCAAATATCACTAGCTGGAGGAATCTTTTAGGATGCTAATTAACTTCTCTTAGGGTTGAAGGGTTTCACGTTTCTCACAACTGAGTGCGCCAACCTTAGAGCACACAGTCAAGAAGCAGGGCAAAACCCAGTAACAAGTATGAACTCCTAAAGCACTGTAACAGCCTTTCCATGGAGTCACAAACAGTCCCCTTGGTCATTTCAGTCCATCTTGCCACCCAGGCAAGCTGGACTTTGTCACAGATGACCCCTTACACCAAAAATCACAACCATATTCAGGTTACTCCCAGTCCCAAAGGACCAGTCACTTACCCCAGGTCAATTGTATTCTGATCTGAAGCCAAAGATAATGCTTGTAGCCAATCCTGTAACAAACTAGTTAAATGTTTATTAACTAGGAAAAAGAACTAAAAGTTATTCACAAGGTTAAAGCAGGTAAACATATGCACACAAATGACACACCATCTGAAATTCAAAAGGTAATAGAAGCTTCTATAATTAGCAGCTTTTATGTCCTTTAGGGCTAACCCAGCCCAAGCAGCTTGGGGATCTCTTGCTTATGGTTAAGAACTTTGCCCCTCAGAGCCCAGACAGCATAAAGATACCAGTTTCTCCTTAACAGGCATTTTTATTCCCTTACCCCAGCATTCAAGCTGTGATGGGATGCAGGCTTGTGCACTTACCCTCTTCAGAAGTGTGGGGTAACAATTAAAGTCTTTTGTCCACGATGGCTTGTCTGGTGTCTACAGGACTTCTTTTGTTGGTGATAAGATAACACCTCTTGTGCTAAACTAACATTTCACACTTGGCCCTGGTCTACACTAGGAGTTGAGGTCTAATTTAGCAGCGTTAAATCGATTGAACCCTGCACCCGTCCACACAACGAAGCCCTTTTTTTCGACTTAAAGGGCTCTTAAAATCGATTTCCTTACTCCATCCCCGACAAGGGGATTAGCGCTGAAATCAGCCTTGCTGGGTCGAGTTTGGGGTACTGTGGACACAATTAGATGGTATTGGCCTCCATGAGCTATCCCAGAGTGCTCCATTGTGACTGCTCTGGACAGCACTCTCAACTCAGATGCACTGGCCAGGTAAAGGCCCGCAAACTTTTGAATTTCAATTTCCTGTTTGGCCAGCGTGGCAAGCTGCAGGTGAGTGCAGAGCTCATCAGCGGAGGTGACCGTGCAGAGCTCATCAGTGGAGGTGACCATGATGGAGTCCCAGAATCGCAAAAGAGCTCCAGCATGGACCGAACGGGAGGTATGGGATCTGATCACTGTATGGGGAGAGGAATCCGTGCTATCAGAACTACATTCCGGTTTTCAAAATGCCAAAACATTTGTCAAAATCTCCCAGGGCATGAAGGACAGAGGCCATAACAGGGACCCGAAGCAGTGCCGCGTGAAACTTAAAGAGCTGAGGCAAGCCTACCAGAAAACCAGAGAGGCGAACGGCCGCTCCGGGTCAGAGCCCAAAACATGCCGTTTCTATGATGAGCTGCATGCCATTTTAGGGGGTTCAGCCACCACCACCCCAGCCGTGTTGTTTGACTCCTTCAATGGAGATGGAGGCAACACGGAAGCAGGTTTTGGGGATGAGGAAGATGATGATGATGAGGTTATAGATAGCTCACAGCAAGCAAGCGGAGAAACCAGTTTTCCCAACAGCCAGGAACTGTTTCTCACCCTGGACCTGGAGCCAGTACCCCCTGAACCCACCCAAGGCTGCCTCCCGGACCCACCAGGTGGAGAAGGGACCTCTGGTGAGTATACCTTTTAAAATACTATACATGGTTTAAAAGCAAGCATGTTTAATGATTAATTTGCCCTGGCATTTGCGGCTCTCCTGGATGTACTCCCAAAGCCTATGCAAAAGGTTTCTGGGGAGGGCAGCCTTATTCCATCCACCATGGTAGGACACTTTACCACTCCAGCCAGTAGCACGTACTAGGGAATCATTGTAGAACAAAGCATTGCAGTGTATGTTTGCTGGCGTTCAAACAACATCCGTTCTTTATCTCTCTGTGTTATCCTCGGGAGAGTGATATCATTCATGGTCACCTGGTTGAAATAGGGTGCTTTTCTTAAGGGGACATTCAGAGGTGCCCATTCCTGCTGGGCTGTTTGCCTGTGGCTGAACAGAAATGTTCCCCACTGTTAGCCACTGGGAGGGTGGAGGGGCTAGCCACACGCTGGGGGGAGGCAAAATGTGACCTTGGAACGAAAGCACATTTGCTATGTATGTAATGTTAACAGCAAGGTTTACCGTGAAAGAGTGTACCCATTGTTCTATAAAATGTGTCTTTTTAAATACCACTGTCCCTTTTTTTTCTCCACCAGCTGCATGTGTTTCAAGGGTCACAGGATCTTCTCCTTCCCAGAGGCTAGCGAAGATCAGAAGGTGAAAAAAATGCACTCGCAATGAAATGTTCTCTGAGCTCATGCTGTCCTCCCACACTGACAGAGCACAGACAAATGCATGGAGGCAGACTATGTCAGAGTGCAGGAAAGCACAAAATGACCAGGAGGAGAGGTGGCGGGCTGAGGAGAGTAAGTGGCGGGCTGAAGAGAGGGCTGAAGCTGAAAGGTGGCGGCAGCATGATGAGAGGAGGCAGGACTCAATGCTGAGGCTGCTGGAGGATCAAACTAATATGCTCCAGCGTATGGTTGAGCTGCAGGAAAGGCAGCAGGAGCACAGACTGCCACTACAGTCCATGTGTAACCCACCACCCTCCTCCCCAAGTTCCAGAGCCTCCTCACCCAGACGCCCAAGAACGCGGTGCGGGGGCCTCCGGCCACCCAGCCACTCTACCCCAGAGGATTGCCCAAGCAACAGAAGGCTGGCATTCCATAAGTTTTAAAGTTTTGAACTTCTAAAGTGCTGTGTGGCCTTGTCCTTCCCTCCTCCACCACCCCTCCTGCTGCTTCTCTCCTCCACCACCCTTCCTGGGCTACCTTGGTAGTTATCCCCCTATTTGTGTGATAAATTAATAAAGAATGCATGAATGTGAAGCAACAATGACTTTATTGCCTCTGCAAGCAGTGATCGAAGGGAGGAGGGGAGGGTGGTTAGCTTACAGGGAAGTAGAGTGAACCAAGGGGCGGGTGGTTTCATCAAGGAGAAACAAACAGAACTTTCACACCATAGCCTGGCCAGTCATGAAACTGGTTTTCAAAGCTTCTCTGATGCACACCGCGCCCTCCTGTGCTCTTCAAATCGCCCTGGTGTTTAGCTGTGCGTAACCAGCAGCCAGGCGATTTGCCTCAACCTCCCACCCTGCCATAAAAGTCTCCCCCTTACTCTCACAGATATTGTGGGGTGCACAGCAAGCAGTAATAACAGTGGGAATATTGGTTTCGCTGAGGTCTAACGGAGTCAGTAAACTGCACCAGCATGCTTTTAAATGTCCAAATGCACATTCTACCACCATTCTGCACTTGCTCAGCCTGTAGTTGAACAGCTCCTGACTACTGTCCAGGCTGCCTGTGTATGGCTTCATAAGCCATGGCATTAAGGGGTAGGCTGGGTCCCCAAGGATAACTATAGGCATTTCAACATCCCCAACGGTTATTTTCTGGTCTGGGAATAAAGTCCCTTCCTGCAGCTTTTGAAACAGACCAGAGTTCCTGAAGATGCGAACGTCATGTACCTTTCCTGGCTATCCCACGTTGATGTTGGTGAAAGGTCCCTTGTGATTTACCAGTGCTTGCAGCACTATTGAAAAGTACCCCTTGCCGGCTTGGTGCTCCGGTGCCAAGATAGGGATATGGGTTCCGTCTATGGCCCCACCACAGTTAGGGAATCCCATTGCAGCAAAGCCATCCACTATGACCTGCACATTTCCCAGGGTCACTACCCTTGATATCAGCAGATCTTTGATTGCGTTGGCTACTTGCGTCACAGCAGCCCCCACAGTAGATTTGCCCACTCCAAATTGATTCCCGACTGATCGGTAGCTGTCTGGCGTTGCAAGCTTCCACAGGGCTATTGCCACTCATTTCTCAACTGTGAGGGCTGCTCTCATCTTGGTATTCTTGTGCCTCAGGGCAGGGGAAAGCAAGTCACAAAGTTCCATGAAAGTGCCCTTACGCATGCGAAAGTTTCGCAGCCACTGGGAATCGTCCCAGACCTGCAACACTATGCGGTCCCACCAGTCTGTGCTTGTTTTCCAAGCCCAGAATTGGCGTTCCACCGCATGAACCTGCCCCATTAGCACCATGATGCCCACATTGCCAGGGCCCGTGCTTTGAGAGAAGTCTGTGTCCATGTCCTCATCACTCTCGTCACCGCATTGATGTCGCCTACTTGCTCGGTTTCACTTTGCCAGGTTCTGGTGCTGCATATACTGCTGGATAATGCGTGTGGTGTTTAATGTGCTCCTAATTGCCAAAGTGAGCTGAGCAGGCTCCATGCTTGCTGTGGTATGGCGTCTGCACAGAAAAAAGGCGCGGAACAATTGTCTGCCGTTGCCCTGACGGAGGGAGAGGCGACTGACAACATGGCTTACAGGGAATTAAAATCAACAAAGGGGGTGGTTTTGCAAGAAACTGAATGGCCCCCTCAAGGATAGAACTCAAAACCTCAAGGATAGAACTCAAAACTGGGTTTAGCAGGGCGTTGATTTCATGGAGGGAGGGAGAAGAAAATGAATACAAAACAAATCTGGTCTATTTTTTGTTTTGAGCCACTTCATCTATCTTTATACATCTTGCTAGCAGCAGACTGTGCAGTATGACTGCTAGCCATCGTCATCTCCTGGGTGCTCGGCAGAAGATGGTGCAGCATGACTACTGGCCATCGTCTTCTGCTGGCTGCTGATTAAAAGACACTGCACTGCCGGTAGGACTCAATCGCCATGAGATGAAACTTAAAAGGGAAATGACTTGGCTGAGTCACTCCCATGTTTGCCCAGGCGCCCCTGACCTCATCGAGGTCAGTTAAAAGAGCACCCAGGACTATGTCGACGACGGCTACCAGTCATACTGTACTGTCTGCTGCCAAAAAACAATAAACTGCTGCTGTGTAGCAAAGCAGTAACACGTCTGCCAGCACCCAGGAGACATACAGTGACGGTTAGCTAAGCTTGCAGTGGTATGGCGTCTGCACAGGTAACTCAAGAAAAAAGGTGCAAAACGATTGCCTGCCCTTGCTTTCACGGAAGGAGGGAGGGAAGGGAGGCCTGACAATATGTACCCAGAACCACCCGCAACAATGTTTTAGCCCCATCAGGCACTGGGATTTCTACCCAGAATTCAAATGGGCGGCAGAGACTGAGGGAACTGTGGGATAGCTACCCACAGTGCAATGCTCTGGAAGTCGACGGTTGCCTCGGTACTGTGGACACACTCCGCCGACTACATGCACTTAGAGCATTTGTGTGGGGACACATACAATCGACTGTATAAAAATGCTTTCTACACAACCGACTTCTATAAATTCTACCTAATTTCATATGTAGACATACCCTCGGTAATGCTTCTCCCACAACTGTGGAGAATTTAAGGTCTTAGCAAACATTTTTATAGTTACAGAGCAAACATTTAAACATTACCTTATAACATGGGATACAGATATTATAAGTAATATTAATACATGCAGCATCCTACAAGCATTCCACAAAGTCTAAACACTAAACAATTTCTTATAACTCTAATATCTACTTTAATAAAACTAACACACAGCTAAGCCAGACTGGTTTCCAGCTATGCATTTGTCAGTGTTCAGTAAGGCGCAGGGCCTCGGCATGAGCTGACACCTGCTCTGCCAGCATCACAGGCAGTCTCTAAGTAAACTCCATTTATAAGCCTTATAGATACTAAGTCAAGTCTCGGGGCGTGTCTATATGGGAAAGTTATACTGGTATAAAACTAAGGTGTGAATTTATACCAGTATATCCTCTTGTGTAACCACACTTCTTCCAGTATAAAAGTGCCTTTTTTCAGTTTAGCTTATACCACTTGGGAGGAATGTGCAAGCTAAACAGAAAAAAAAAACGAGCCTAAACTCTAATATCAGAATTCAGAGTAACAGCTGTGTTAGTCGGTATTTGCAAAAAGAAAAGGAGTACTTGTGGCACCTTAGAGACTAACCACTTTATCTGAGCATAAGCTTTCGTGAGCTACAGCTCAAGCTTATGCTCAAATAAATTGGTTAGTCTCTAAGGTGCCACAAGTACTCCTTTTCTAATATCAGAATACGAGTGTTGACACAAGGGGTTATTCCGGTATAACTATACTGATATAACTTTCCTGTCTAGACAAGGCATTACCCACAGGTGCTTCTGAAGTGGTGATGGCGATGCTTTGGGGGTTCCCCCAGACCAGTAAGGGATTGAATCACTGCCTGCCCTGAAACCTTAGGTGATTTTTGTGCTGTGCAGCTTTGGCTCAGAGCCCGGATACCAGGAGTCCGCTTGTAGCGCACTGACTTCACCCTGGCTTCACCACCCTGGTTATTCCTTGCAGGACACCAACAGCCCCTCCAAGTCCCACTCTCCCCAAAACCATCTCCCTTGCAGTGCCCAGTCCCTCTCACTGGACCCTCACAGAAGTTATCAAGGTCACTGACCCCAAAGAAACAGAGCACACACCAGTCTGTTAGTCTGGCTGAGGATTTTACCCTTCACTGTGATACACAGAACTGAGATGGAGTTGTAATAAAACCAGAATGAGGTTAACAACAAAAACAGAGATGGAAATGATAGAAGAGACAGGTGTGAACACAAGTTAAAAAAAAAACAAAAACAAAGCATGTGACTACAAGTTTTCTCACCTATAGTCAGTTTGCAGCTACTCTTGCCTCCTGGACTAAGAGACTCCACTTTCATGAATTCAAAGGGTGCTGCTCCCCTTTGTCCCCTAGGTGATAGATACCCCCAAAGTCTTTCTCCAGTTCCTTATATCCTCAATGTTTATCTTTGTTTTCAAAGTCAGGGATCTCTCCTGGGAGTCCAGCTTTTTGTGTCTACCAGGGAGTCAAAGTCAGGTTAATTTTTGCAGTCTCCAGTGATTTTACAATGCAAATGAACTTTCTGGGATCCCTGATGCAAATGAATATACCATTGTCCTTGGCCACACTTGGTGTGATATGCAATTGAGCCAGAAAGGTGTTGACCATTCTCCTTTGTCTGAAAGAAAAAACTATTTTGCCTCTTTGGTCCGTTTACAGACTCCAAAACCTCCTAATATCAGAGGTTATCCATAATTTGTCATACAGCATCATTGCATACATTTCACAGTGATATTAATGACCAGTGGGTTATTAGCTTTCAAATGATATATTACAAGACACTTCTAAATAAATATAATGACAATGGTATATGAGGTGTATTGAGCTGGTCAGGCCAGCTGAGATTTATTTTTACATACTAGGCAGCTCCTTGCCATCCAGCACTGGAGTGGTCTCAGAGTCCCAGTGATTAACACAGTTTAACTGCAGATGTAGACCAGAACAAACTGTGTCCTTCACTGTTTTATAAAACAGGGTTAAAACTTAAAGTTTCACTAAAGAGACTGAATGGATTTGCCAAGGAGTAATTTTTTCCTAATGTAAAAAAGGCTTTAAGTACTGTTATCATGGTAACAGCTCCTTCATCTCAGGAGGGCTTGTGTTTCCTGGTTAATTTTTGTTAATCAGGGTAATCTTTTACACAGCAAGTTTAAACTCATTGTAATTCATACAAGAAATACAATTCAGAGCAAATGGCTAGACTTCACTGCCACAATGTTGTATAAACCTTCTATCTAAGGTACTTCTGTGGCCGCCGTGACCATCTCCTCAAAACACTCCTGTGAGATATGGAAGTGCTATTATTTGCATTTTGCAGATGTTAAAGTGAAAACAGCATTTAGTATCAGGTAGAGGACGGATGGCTAAACTACTCTGACAGGTTTCAGAGTAGCAGCCGTGTTAGGCTACAGCTCACTTCATCAGATGTATTCAGTGGAAAATACAGTGGGGAGATTTATATACACAGAGAACATGAAACAATGGGTGTTACCACACACACTGTAAAGAAAGTGATCACTTAAGGTGAGCTATTACCAGCAGGAGAGCGTGGGCGGGGGGCGGGGGGGGGGTGGAGGGAACTTTTGTAGTGATAATCAAGGTGGGCCATTTCCAGCAGTTGACAAGAACTTCTGAGGAACAGTGGGGGTGGGGAATAAACATGGGGAAATAGTTTTACTTTGTGTAATGACCCATCCACTCCCAGTCTCTATTCAAGCCTAAGTTAACTGTATCCAATTTGCAAATTAATTCCAATTCAGCAGTCTCTCGTTGGAGTCTGTTTTAGTATACCAGCGAATGTAATAATAATGTTTCACTTGCTGGGAAAGCACGTTATAATAGAAATGATTCCTGAACTGTTTGGAGGATGCTGTTTCATGGATGACCTTGCAGTTTACCTGGTGAATGGTAAAACCTGACCATAACTCTATTCTTCTTCCACCCCATAACATGACTAGAAATAGATACCCAGAAGTTAACAGCTATAGTATTACCATCTTTTGCTTAAAGAACACCTAAGAATCTGTACCGCCTAAAATCAGCAGATGGTCACAGAACTCAAGGCTACCCAAATTGGTTTGGTTTGGCTAATCCATAAAGTTGTAAGAATTGGTAAGTAGATATCAGATATATGACACATCTATGTTGCAGCGACTGATCTTCTGGTCACAGAAAATGTGGTATTTTCAGTCCATCCACTTCTAGCATCCTGAGTTCAACACTGTTTGTGAAGGTTCATCCGTGTGCCTTGGTCTAACCAAGGGGAAAAAAAGGTTATTGTCATCCAGAGTAGTTTAAAGAACAGGAGGACTTGTGGCACCTTAGAGACTAACCAATTTATTTGAGCATAAGCTTTCGTGAGCTACAGCATCCGATGAAGTAAGCTGTAGCTCACGAAAGCTTATGCTCAAATAAATTGGTTAGTCTCTAAGGTGCCACAAGTACTCCTTTTCTTTTTGCGAATACAGACTAACACGGCTGCTACTCTGAAACCTAAAACTGGAATGTCTCACACCCCTCTTCTCATGACCTTAGGAAAGCAGAGGGGAGGAAGGAGCTCACTATGAAAGAAAGAAAGAAAGAAAGAAAGAAAGAAAGAAAGAAAGAAAGAAAGAAAGAAAGAATCTGAGGAAAATGCCACAATCCACACCTCTTTAGGGCTGAACTCTCCTGGACCGTGGAACTATGTAAATACTATCCCAATGGTGTCAAAAGCATGCAAAACTGGAGGTGATGAGATTAGCAGGCACTCTCTTGTCTCTGTGCTTATCTTCCTATGAAGAACCTGATGGAATGAGTGTGGATCCTCCTAGCCAAGTCTTAAACCAGACATAACTCCATCTATATTTAAATCAAAGTTGCTGCTCTTGCATGACGTCAATGGAGCAGTGCCAATCTGCTCCACCTGGGGCATCTGGCCCATAGTATTAGATGAGCTTTTTGATTCTCAAGGCACTGAGATTGCCATGATTAACAGCACTGATGCATGATACCTAGGCACATTTCTCGTCATGTGTGTATATCAAGCAACTTAGAAACAAAGGCTGTAAAATATGTGTGATGTGTAAGTCACAGGGACCAAGGCAATCTGCAATGTGGCAACAGGATCATGAGTTATTCCCATGGATTGTAACCCATATTCTCCTCAGAAAGCAGGAAAGATGCTTGGATTCACGTATATGCCTAACTGCTGTTCAGTTGCTCCCTGGATGGCTTGTTGTTACATATGTTCTTTTTTTTCCTGGCCACACTCTGCCCATATCGTACAGCAGAATGCAGCATTTGGGCAGGAAGGCTGTGATCAGCAATTCCTCTTTCTGCTAACCATACCCTCTTTTCAGTCTTGCTTTTAGAGACGTAGCTTACTGGAGGAGTGGAGATAATGCCGTGCTTCTCTAACCTGAGCTCCTGACCCTGGAGAGTGATCTCCATATATGTTATGCCAGTTCAGATTCTTTAACATGATATAAGTGCAGAAGAGGCTGTTAAATTAGAGCTGGGCGGGAAATGCTTTTCCTGGCACATGAGAATTTTCAAGATTTTTGAAATATTTCCCATCAAGAGCTGGGATAAAAATTCAAAATCTTGAAAATTTTTGCAAATGAAAAATCTGGGGAAAAAAATTAAGGACAGTCCAATCTAAACGTTTTGTTTTAATAATTTGGAAATATTTCAATTTGATTTCTACCCTTATTTCTTTTTGTTTGCTTTACACACACACACAATTACCTTAAATTTTAAAATGAAAAAGTCATTTTGACCTGGAAAAGTGGAAATTTTTCATTTTCAAAATGTCAAAAGTGGACATTTAGACAATTTTGAAACTTCTTTTTCAAAAATTTGAAAGAGGAATTTGGTCAGAACTGACCCTCTCCCACAAGTAGTTCCAATTTCAAAGAACTGGCATTTCTGGTGAAAAAATGTTTGTCAGAAAATTCCCAAACAGCTCTAGTTAAAAGCCTAGTTGCCTTTGCATCATTCTTTCATGACCTAAAATAATCATGTCTATGTGCACATTTAAATAAGCTCTTTCCCAATGATTCACCTTGGCACCACTGGATCAGTAGCTTGCCTCATTCTGCTATGACTTGTCAGCTGGTGAAATCAAGGATATGGGATTTTGTTTTAATTAAAACAGTGTACGTCCAGAACCACCCCACCACAGTCACCTGCCCACCCAGTCAAAACCGCTCAGAGATACATCTGCTCAGGACTGGATTCTATTCTCACATATGCAAACATCCTTAAATTCAGTAGATGCATCTGTAACATGAATGGATGTTTGATTTGATACTGACTGTATGACTTTGGCGCAACAGAAAAATGGATGCGTCTTTTTCTAAACAATTTCTGAATTTAAAATGTAACCTTTTAGTTTATGATTCTTCAGACTTTGACAGCATTAATATAACTGTTTTTGTCACCAAGATCTATATCAAATGCATTAGCAGCCACAAACTGAGGCCGTTTTACAAAGAGGTTACTAATTGTACTTGCTGCTGTGAATTAAGTGTAGCAAACCAAGCATCTCCAGTAACAAGACTCCCATTCTTTAAAATCTAGCCTTTCATGTACAATGATCCTTATTAAAAAGATGGTCTTTACTGATAGTTATGCAATGGTAGTATGCAAGACATCCTTTATCCCTGTACTTTATCCCTGTACTCAGGAATGGAAAATGACAGTCATCATTGTCAGCTGAATGGATGACTTCAATCTCGCTGGTCACTCGATTACAGACCTAAAAGTCGCAATATTACAACAAAAAAACTTCAAAAACAGACTCCAACGAGAGACTGCTGAATTGGAATTAATTTGCAAACTGGACACCATTAAATTAGGCTTGAATAAAGACTGGGAGTGGATGTGTCATTACACAAAGTAAAACTATTTCGCCAGTTTATTTTCCCCCCCTACTGTTCCTCACACGTTCTTGTCAACTGCTGGAAATGGCCCATCTTGATTATCACTACAAAAGGTTTTTTTCTTTCCTGCTGGTAATAGCTCACCTAACTGATCAGTCTTGTTATACTGTCTATGGTAACACCCATCGTTTCATGTTCTCTGTGTATATAAAATCTTCCTACTGTATTTTCCACTGCATGCATCCGATGAAGTTGGCTGTAGCCCACGAAAGCTTATGCTCAAATAAATTTGTTAGTCTCTAAGGTGCCACAAGTACTCCTGTTCTTATTGTCAGCTGACTAGATCTAGGCAAATAATATTTGTGTGACTCAAACGCGCATTGGTGGTTCAGAAACTTGTCAGGTCGGACATACTCACTGCACCTAACACACAGTTGTCATAATCTGTATCTAAAATGTGTCATGTAAGGTGTCATACACAAACTAGTAACATGCTTGTCCCAAAAGTCACTGTGTTTTGTATGTACAGGGGGTGTGCAAAGAGTTAGAAATATGTGCTAGAATTACGTTCTTAAAATGTATTTGGCAAGCAGTGCCTAAGCCACACCCTGTTCCAGACAAACGAATGTGGTTCCACCTGCTTTAATGGGGTCTCCAAGGTAAAATCAAGAGATATATGGAATGCATTTACATAAAAGGTAAACAAAGCCCGCAAGCTAACAAGGGGAGGAGGTAACCACTCAACATCCTGGCAGGAAAGAAAAGCTTACTTTTCAAAGAATGCATGTCAAAGTTTTGCTGGACTATAAAGAGAAAGGAAAGAGAACCCCAGAGTGTTCCATCACTCGGGGGATTCAAGGAGCCAGAGCTCTTGAAATCATAGAACACTGAGCCCTTCAACTAAGAAAGTTGAAGACCCTGGAAACTGAATATAGGCGAGAAACCTGTTTTGGGAGTGGTTGTAACTTGCTGGAGTTAAGTTTTAGTCCTAGATGTGTATTTTTACTTTTGTTTGTTTGTAACCATTTCTATCCTCACTCCTTGTACTAAGTATGACTGAAACCTGTGACTTTGTTTAATAAACTTGTTTTACATTTACTATAAACCACTTAAATTCTGTGACTGAAATAAGTGTTTGTCAAATACTGGTGAAATTAATGAGCTGCAGCGTATTGATGCTTTAAAAGAGAATCAGACTTAACATCTATGAGTGTTCCAGGACAGCAAGACACTTAAGAGGTGGATGTGCTTTGGATCAACCTATGGGAGAGGGGAGAACAGTTGAAGAAGGCAAATAAACACATTTTTTAAAACCCAGAGTGTTCCAGGTGCTTCATGGGAAATAGGAAGGATAATTAGACCATTGGCTTTTGTGTGTTTATGTGTGTGTTATAAAAACCTTCTTTGAGAGATTAATGCCATAACCACTTAGACCATAATTCTCCTTTGAGGCAGCAATTTAAGACCACATCACATTTCTCTATTACCAATTCTATCAATTTAAATATCAACAGTTGGTGAGAAATGACATATCTACACTTTTTGTTGTTGTTAATTAATGGGCGGAGGTCAAAACCCTTCCACCTTTACCCACTGATTTCATTGGGAGTTCTGCCTACGTGTGAACTGACTGAGAATTGCAGGGTTTGTCCCAGGTATTATCCATAACTATTGTCACCATACTTAAATAATATAACAGTATCCCTGAAGTAAGTGAGAGACCAGACTCCAGGGCCTGATCCAAAGACCACTGTAGTCTTTGAAAGTCTTCATTGACTTCAGTGGGCTTTGAAGCAAACTCTACATTCTTTAAACTATTTTAAAGTGAATTTTGGCTGCTAGCCAAGAAAACAAGACTTAAAAAAGAGCAGAGCGGTTCCTGGGGATTGTCTGATGACAGGGATGTACTTAAGGTTTCCCTGCTTTCCAGTGGCAAGAGACTCACTTTACAGTATAATTGTATCAAGACTGGCATTCAATCAAAAAGGGAAAACATAGTTCATTATAAGAATCTATTTGTTTTAGAACAGCTATTGTGCCCTACCCTGTTAAAGTGTTTGAGTATTTATCTCAAGAGGGAAGAAAGCTTTATGGCTAGCTAACTACACAGCTAATGCAGGTTAAAATGCCTTCTCTTTAATGTTTTTGAGGTTGAACTTTAATGTATGGCACTACTACTTTGTGGAAGGGAAATGAAATGTAATGTAGAAGAATCTAATGACATATGATGTATCAAATCAAGGCTTAGAGAGAGAATAATACTTTACGGATAAAAGATGCCACTCAATTTACGGCTTTTTGTATTCATTTAAATGAATAGATGTTAAGAAGATAATCACCATTTCACTTCTGATATTTCATTGTGTATAAACACACATACACACACACCAGCTCAGGTTACAAATTGGGATCCTTTTAAGATGTTATATTTTAAATTTTTGATATATTCAAAATTTTGTAAGTTGGAAAATCACTTTCTTTAAATTGCTGGCACAGATGCATTGATTTTCATCATTCAACTTATCTAATTTATTTCATCTGATCAGTTTACAATTTCCCTCTTGCTGAAACCATTATAACTCCATTGACTCCTCATTTATTCAGCGACTTCTTTGAAGTTATAGTGGTATAAACAACCGAGAATGTTCCCTCCAAACATGCATTAAGTAACAAAATTGTATATTTCCTAAATAAACAGCTCTACTCCGCCCCCTGCTCCACTCCGCAACCCAGCTCCGGCCCCAGTCACAGCTCCACTCCTCCCCCTGCTCTGCCCGCAGCCCAGCTCTGCCCTCATTCCCTCTCTGCCCCCAGGCCAGCTCCACCTCTAGCCCCAGCTTCTCTCCCATTCCCAGTTCTGTCCCCAGCTCTGCCTTCAGCCCAAACTCCCCTGCTGAACCAACTGTGCAGTACTGGAGCGGGGGCTTGGGCAGATTCCATTACTGGTAATGGGGAGGGGGTGCAACAGGAAAAGTTTGGACACCACTGCAGTAGCTGAAGCCTCCACCCAGAGCTGTACTCCTATTTCTGGCTCTGAGAAATTAAAATAAAACAGTCTGGTCACCTTTACAGATGGTTCTTCTGCACTCGCAAACACTCGGGTGTCTTTTAGGAACATGGAACCACAAGTATTTTTATTTGGTGATGAGGAAAAACCAATTAAAAGAAATATGAACATGATGTATATTCCCACACAAAAAACTGAACTAACCAAATCAGGGCATCAGGAGTTTGGTCAACCCCATAGTTCCAAATTATAATTGTGAAACTTGTGGAGGGCTAGACTCTCAGCCCTGGTCTACATTGGGCGGGGGATCAATCTTAGTTACGCAACTTCAGCTATGTGAATAACGCAGCTGAAGTCTATGTACTTAGACCTACTCACCGCAGTCTCTTCACTACAGTGAGTCGACTGCTGCCACTCCTCCGTTGACTCCACCTGTGCCTCTCGCAGAGGTGGAGTACACAAGTCAACAGGAGAGCACTCGGGGGTCGATTTATTGCATCTAGGTGGGTCGGGATTTATTGCATCTCGCGGGTAGTGTAGACATACCCTTAGTCTCACCAAAAACCCCACTCATAAGTCCACTGGGACTCAATGGTAGTCAAAGAGTGTCAAGGAGTGGCTGTCTTCCACAGGTCTGCTCCTGCCCAGAGACCCCCAATCCCTGACAGGTCCTGCTCCATGTGCAGCGACCTGATTCAGTTCTGCGATACCTGTTCTGCTTCTGAGGACTCAGTGGGCCAGTGTACTGCTATTTCAGCCCTATACTGCTGCTAGGGTTGGGCCTTGCTGCAAAGTCAGCTCCACACTGCCACTGCCAACAATCTGGTTGTCCCACGGTCCTGCGGATTTCCTCCACACAAAACGCAAAATTTCCAGATGGGGAACCCATAGCAAAAGAAGACTCTTGAGTTTCTGATCTCTAGGACAGAGCCCATTTCCCCACACACCCTCTGTTAATCTTGATTTTCATTTCAAAACCAAAGTCCCCTACCCATAAACTCAGGGTGATCCATTCACTCCAGGCATATCCTGCACAATTCCTATAACCTTTTAGGAATATAGTTATAATAGTAATAATTATAATAATCTCTGATGTATACAATCAAAACAAACAAATTTCAACCAAAACAGCAATACACAGTAGTTGGAATTATGAATAAGTAACATTATAATTCTTGTAAATTAAGCTGGGTTCCAGTCCAGGGTCCTGTAGTGAACAGTTAAGGTGTGCATCTACATCACCTTACTGCTCTCACCCCTAAACTCCATCCTACCATGCTTCTTCTCCCTTACCTCAGGGAGAGGGACTGCAGCGTTCCTCCCAGCTGCTCCCCCTACACTATTTCCAGCCTCCTGACTTTCTAGAAGCCCCAACCTGTTCCCTCACAGGTGAGCTTCCTTCTAATTAGCTCCCTCCTCACAACTTAAATCTCCCGTTTGCAGTTTACTGGCTGATTGGGCCCACTTGGCCTAATTCAGGTCTTGCTGGACCCATGTGGGGAGTAAACCCCATCACAGTTTCTCTAGGTCATGCTCGTTTTTCCTTTATAGGTGGTGTCCATATTATCACTTGACATGGAAGCCATGTTGGTGGCATCCTTAAAGCATGTCCAAAACATGCCCATTGTCTTGTTCTTATCACATTTGATGCTTTAGGTTTGCTTGCTCCCCTACTTAGAATTTCTAATGTTGCAGCTCTTTCCAATGGACTCTGAAGATCTTCCACAGGCTTTTACTTTGGAATGAATTGTCCTTTTTATCAGTTTCTGTTGTAGATTTCAATGACACTACTCCATCTCACCCAGAAGAGCTGTTCAGTAGATTGAGCCAACAGGTGAATCAAGCTTGTCTTAACTTTACAATAAAGGTATGTTCTCACGGATGAATTTTCCATTTACACAATTTACTCGGGGGGGACAGGAGGGGAAATCAGATATTAGATGATTTGGATAACAGTGTGGGATGGAAGGTTCGCAGACACATCTCTGAATTTTGCTCAGTGCGGTCCTACAGAAGCTGCCACAGCATCCTACCATGAGCAACAAACTTGCCCCATACACCAGACATGAAGCTTTGGGACCATTATTAGTGAGGATTGTTAATACCTCTTTTCAGAAAGGCAGGACGCCAACCATCCATAAACATGGGGTGCTGAAATATGTAACCAAGAAACCATCTACTGACGCTAGCAGCCTTGCCAAATATCCAGTCTCTAATCTTCCCTTTCGGAAGAAGGCTGTTAAGAAGGTAGTGGTTAAGCAGCTCTAGTCGCATCTTGGCTCCAGAGGTGTTTGATCCCAACTAGTCTGATTCTCAGCGTGGGGGGTTGGGAGTGGGGGGGGGGAGAGAGAGCGGTGTTATCCATCACTGATAATCTCCTACAGAGAATGGACAAGAGTAAGGTTCCCTGGCCCCTTTTTATTAGCTAAGTCAGCAGCTTTCAGTACTAATGGCCCCTGCATAATTTTGAAGGAATCTACAATAGTTCTAGTCTTTCCTTGCTGAGAGATCCAAAAGGGTGGTCATCGTATTTACTCATTCTTCCTCAGCACTTGGTAATCAAGATTCAGCACGGTTTCATCTGGTCACCTGTTTGATGTGATACAGCTGCTGGTATCAAGAGTGAACTGTTTGCGTCTGCAGCATCATAAAAATCAGACAGTCAAATCAACACCTTTTGCTGAATCCAGATATTGAGGTCTCTTTGCTCTCCCATTATCTGACAGAGGACAAAGGTGGGGAGGTATAGGGAAGCAAATCAATTTATGCTATGTGTGGCAAACATATAAAGTTATGCTGATAAGCAGGGGCAGATACCTAGAGAAATGTGCCAGGATCACAACTGCACCTTCTGTTGGATGTGTACATCTGACCTTCGCCAATACAATATGCAATTTGTGGGTCACTTTGGATCCATTGCTGCTCTTACATTCCCATAGGACAACTTTGCAAGTTAATGCCTATTTTTATCTCTGGGTGCCCAAAAAGCATGAGCTCTTCCTCTCTAATGCAGACTTCACCACAGAAATGTAACACCTTTAGAACCAGAAGGTAACTCTGGTTACCTTCAGGGCTGCAATGAGCATTACCTGGGGATACACTCGAAGAGTACTCAGAAACTTCAGCTGGCACAACTTGTCTCTTCAGTTAGGCGATCTACTATAAGCATATCATTATCACAAAGTAAGTTTCTCAGGGGGCTAGGATCCCATTTCTTCTTTTTTTCTTTCCAGTGCCAAGCATTATCTAAACTCGACTAATAAAAAATAAACAAGAAATAAGAGCAAAAGCACCGCTTTGCATTGGTTATCTGTTGCTTCCTGGTGCAATACAAGGTTTATAACCTAGAAATTCCTAAATGGTCCAGAGCACATGTATCTGAAACATCTCTTCTCACCCCATGTCTCACGGCAGGTGTCATTTTCTTCTGGAGCTGGCTGACATCTTCTGTGGTAGAAATCTTCAAGACAACAAAAGGGTGTGCTCAGTCACCGGCTCCCTCTGGCACTCTACTAGACCTCATGTTCTGGAAGCTTAAGGGCACAACACAAGACCTATGTATTATAAACAGTTTAACCAGCAGGTCTGTGCAGCATATGGAAGCCAGGAAATTTAGCAGGTGGAGAATTCAATCCCTGCCTCTTGTAAAATTATCTTTATTAATTTAAACAACTGGTTTTTGTTAGGTCCAGGGAAGAGGAGCAATATCAAGTTGCAGAGGGAAACGGAAGGAGGGAGAAGGGTGACTCAGAAAAATGGCAAGTGGGAGAGATCTGCTACTTGCAGAGGCCTAAGGTGCAGTGCCAGAGGAGGGAGATTCTCTCCAAGTGATGTTCTCCCCATTTTGGTGCAAGATAACCTTAAGTGGATGCTAGTTGTGGGGAGAGATGAAAGCTGATTAAACAGGGCTTGGGGCTTCCCACTAAATGCAGATCCAGTCAAGGAGCAACTGTCAGCTCAGCCTATTAGGGACTGTGATGGTAGCACTGGGAACAGAAGCCATTTTGCACTAACAGACAGAGACATAAAATTAACAGATCAAGAATAAAGTGAGGTACTTGTTCTCCCAGGAGCTACTAGTCTCTGCCAGCCCAGAGAAGGTAGCACTAAGCATGAAACCCGTGCAGTGATCTCCCATTGGACAACAATCTCCATTATTACTAGACAGCTGGGCCAGCCTAGTGATGGTATACTAAGGCTCTGTGGCTTTAGATTTCCTTGGCTAACACATCATTGTTTTGGAACAATATTGCCAGTTACTTTGTCACCAAATAGGGAACAGAAGATCTCCGAGTCTATTAGCCCAATGAAATCTTGAAAAGAATAAAACAGATTAAAACACAAGGACCTGTTGCCAATAAAGAAAGAGAACGGATCAAGTGTTTATGATACAGATTGTATGTGGACAGTAAGTAGAATAACCTGCACCTACTAGGGGTGAAATCCTGACCCTGTTAAATCAATGGGAGCTTTGTGCTTGACTTCGGTGGGGCCAGGATTGCACCCTAGGTATTTCCCCACATCTGCAGGTAATACGATTTGGAAACATGGCACAGCTTTAATTATTGCAGCACTTAAAGAGGCAACACCCCTCACGCATAATTCATGCCCACTCAAGGCAGGCATAATTGGGTTAATGTAACAGAAAGCCAAGGTGTAGCTAGGTTATCCTCCAAAACAGGTTTACCATAGAGCCTACAATCAGCAGGATACTTGAAAAAACAAATAGCCTTGAAGGGATAATCACTGTTTGGAAGTCAAGTTATGTAAAACATATTTCCCCCTGTGTTATTGCTTCAAGTTGTTTGATTGCACCTAGTATGTGTAAAGAGTGAAAATTACAGAATCTTCACCCTGGCTGGTTTAGGCTCTGTTTGTTGTAATAGCTACTTAAGTTTTAAAGGGTTTTCTTGCCTTCTTCCTTTGGTCTTTCTTCATGCAGGTAAAAGCTGATAGGAGTAAAGTAATGAGACGGGATGAAGAAATAAACAGCCAAGGAAACACTGCCAATTTTCTAAATCAGACGCCAATGCTTTTGGCACCTTCTTGTAGTTTATTTAACACTGAGTCCAAATTTATCATCAAAGAACTAGCTAGGCATGCAGATTGCACACATGGCCCATATCTCTCTCAAAGGAAAGCTTACAAACCTAGACTACTTCACAGTATCACTTTCTTTTAAGACATAGATCAAATAAAAAAAAATCCCCAACACTACACTGTATATACTATAATATATAAAAATACACAATTCTATTTCTCCTTTTCCCCTTCCATATAAAATATATATTGTGTACATACACGAATGCACACTAAAAACTAGATACAGCATAAATTTTAAGGTAATATAATACATCAACACACACTAGTGGATTGTGAGTGCTCATACTGATTTGATGTAAATATCCCTGGTATGTAAACTGAGATACTAGAGGCATATATTAATAGATCAATACAGAATCCCCTGATATACATTAATAAAATATTTTAATCCCTGGATTCTGATAACATATACAAGTCACTTCTTTTGTGGTTTCATATTATCAGTAAGAAGACTAAAGTCTGGCTCCATGGCCCTTATCCAGCAGAGCACTTCATTACATGTGTAGCTTAATCAACTAATAAAATTTTATATTAATATTATAACTAAAATAGTACAATTGACTACTCAGATGCTTAAAATTATGCATGCGCTTAATTGGTTTGCTGGATCAGACTCTTAAGTAGTAATCAAAACCATTAAAATTGATGCTTGCCAGTGTTTGAAAGGGGACTACAAGGGACACATCTTGCATGAATTTGAGGCTCACAGGAAGAGTCATTATTGTGTGTACTTCAGCTCATTTGCATCTTTCTTTCTCCCCTTTTCCTACTCTTGTTCCCTTTTTGTCTACCATTAGTAGGTACAAGCCGGGATATCACATAAACACCTGCTATTTTCCAAACTGAACACTGTACAGTATCACCTGTGTTTACAGTATTTTAGGAGAGCTTTCCTGCAGGAACAGTTGAAATATGAAACTTTGCTTAGCAGTAACTTTTTTTTCTTTCTAATAAAGTGGGCAATTTGACTTATAAGTATATGTGAAAGAGGTGACTTAATGCTGCTATGAGAACCTTAATTTTTTATTTCCTGCTTATGAGGGGGAATTGATTTCAGTGGGGTCAGGATTTCATCCCGACTCACTGAATGTCTAACTATCACATTCTATTAATGTGCTCTTTTTACATTTTAAATATTACATATTATGGGGCAGATCTTCAGCTGGTGTAAATTGAAATCAATAGAGCTATGATAATTTGCACCAAGATCTGGCCCTATATATCCATATATATATATACCCACAGAAATATATCACTCTTGCAAAATTCTACGTACCTTCTTGATCATGGTTAAGTAATTTTTTATGGGCAAATACTATTAATTTTTTCATTATAATCACCATTGCAGTAAAGGGCTGGAAAGTAGATTTTTGCCTGGGCTGTTCAATTTTCACTCCAATTTTACAAGGTGAAGATTATATTTTTATACAGATAAAGACAGATAAAAGAATCTAAACAGAAGAGGACAGGCAAATAAATACATTTTACCAGTTTGCTAGAATGTTATTAACTTCGGAGATGAAGGTCATGCTTCATGTCATCTGAAAAATAGTTTTGCCTGTATTTCCACAGTCTCTTTGCCTTTTCTTGAATCACCATCTAATTTCCCCTAATTTTCAAATATATATTGTGCCTTAACCCAAGATAGCTATTTTAATAAATTACACATTTTCAATATAATTCTTAATGTATCACATGTGCAGTAGACTTTGAGGACCATGCTCTGCCCTCCACCATGCAGTACAGCTTATAATTCAAAATAAGCAATGAATCATTAATGATGCACACCTGCATAAGGGAGGTCTGAATAAAACCCTGAGTCTGTCTCTTATATTAGCACTCAGACTCCAAATATCATTACATATGTAACTTTATACTTTATATCTATTTACCATAGTAAAAAGTAATTAGGAAAAAAATAGCTATTTATATTGCTTTTTGGCTTCCTCTTTAGTCTGGCTATTAGTGGGATTTATCCAATTGGTTGTTACAATGAAGGCTCTTCCCTTCCTAGTTAAAGATTTTACATTTTTTTAAAATAAAGTGGAAGGAAATTGGGAACTAAAACATCCTTCCAAAATGAACCATTTTGACATTTCCCCCCCACAAAAAAATTGTTGACTGAAACAATTTGCCAAATTGACCTAAATTTTCTAATTGTTTTGATCCACTCAAATTGGCATTTTTTGGTAAAAAAAATGGGTTTTAAATGAGAGATTTTACCCAGCTCTTCTCCCATAACCTATTGGGGCAGGACACTGCATCACCATTTGGAGCTCATTTTATGAAATCTGGGAATTACTATTTTCTGCCCACCATATTGCCTTTATTTATCGCAATAAAAGCTGGCAGAAAATTTGAAAAGATCTGACTAAAATTTTTTGCAAAAGCTTTGCAAATATTCTGTAAAACAGATTTGTTGTCCTTTAACCAGCTGATACAGTGGTAACGGTTTTTCAAAATTTGAAATTTCAATGAAAAAACAGTGAACATTTTAAAAAAATGTTCCCAAATTGAGCTGCTCTAACTTCAGTTCTGTTAATCATTATTTCTGTTACCGTGCCAAAAGGACTCTCTCAGTGTGTGCCTATGCAGTCATGTTTATTTGGGGCCAGACAATGACTGGCCTCAACACAGTAGATTTAGGCCCTTTGAACTCCCATAGCTACATTAGGGTTCCCTTCATCAAGGGTGCAGCTGTCAGAAGAAAAGCAGGGGCTGATTCCCACTACTTCCCACCGTGCATATAGCTGGGCAGGAAGGGGATTGGAAATGGAGAGAAAAGAACACCACCACTTCACACACACACACAGGGTATGAAACCTCACAAAATTTGTTAAAATTCAGGTTCAGAGCTGGATCCAGACTTCGTGATTGGACCCCTCTCTAATGATTACGGCAAATATTTCAGAACATCCACTCGCATTTCCAGTGCACATGCTCATTTAAAACACCTAGGGCTTGAAGCAGGAAGTAATGGCTACAAAGTTCAGCAAATCAATATTAAAAGCACATAATCTGAAGAGGGTGGGGAGTATAATTTGTGAGTGGAAAGCTAGAAGTGCTTTCATCAGGAAAATTCTTTTTAATGGAAACACATCATTTTGTGTAGTCTAGTACATCCCAAGAGAGAAAAACTGTTCTTCCTTAGTATCTCTATAAGCCTGAGATAAATGTCTTAAATGGCAGAGAGAGACCAGAAGTATCAAAAGAATGGGAGATGAATACCACAACAGGAAGGTAAATCCCGCCCCTTTGCCCCTCTTCCAATTCAAATACTACTTACCTTGCTTGTTTCATTATAGGTGAAGCTAAAGAGTGGAGAAGGAAAAGTACTCATAACACTGCACCAGCATGGCCTCCAGATGTTTTCTGAGTAATAAAGAACCCAGAGGACTGTGAAGCAAATCCTAATCCAGGCAGTCTCCATACAAAGAGACTGTACTGCTGAGAGATTAACAGATTTTACACAGAGAAATACTTTGAGACTAAAACTCTTAACTTATTCCACCTGGTAGGACCCTCCTGAGTTTACTCATCTGCTATCAAACTTGAGGCAGCTGACAGGTTTTTAAATGATGGACTCCTCTGGGTCACATTACTTAATTATACAGTACATCCAGGGATACGCACATGGGTCTTTTATGGTAAATGCTATGACTGTCTTAAAAACTCATTAATATGTCATTAACCAAGCAGACATTTACTAATTAAACAATTAGCCCCTCTCTTCTATTTCTTTGTTCCACCCAGAGATAGTCAGTTACTCCGATCCTCACTTTAGATTTTGAAAAATTTCTTTTCCAGGAAAAATGTACGTCTATAAAACAAACCCTAGAACTAAGACATTTCCTTTGCTTTTGGCCCAACAATCAAACAGGAAACCAAGAACAAACCCCAGATGGTGTAAATCAGCATTGCTAAATTTAAGTCAAAGGAGTTATGACAATTTACAACCTCTGAGGATCTGGCCCCAGGCTTTTTGAATGCAAATGATTTCGTGATTTCAAAATGTTAGTCCACAAAATCAAAATGTTGACTTTTCTAGCCCAACCTAATTGTGATTTCAGGAATGCGTAGAAGTGAATTCAGCCTCCAATTTAACCTACATAATTATTAAGCACACACACAAACGCCAACACCAGTAAAACAAATATAAATATGCAAGGATTAAGGACTGGAAACAGATAATTCTGAATCACCATATGAAGTTAAACGCCAAATGAGCATGCTTTATTCTTGTCTTTGAAACTCAAAGGATTTTTAATAATTTTACTCACACTGTTTTCTGCTGATAAATGTAGTTTGATCATATTTTGATGTGTTTTAAGTGTGTTAAAGTGTGATGCAAAGGAGGATTATCAAATGTAGTGAACTGGAATACAGCAAATGTCTTTTCAGAGAGAACCCGCCCTTTATGATCAAAAAATAAACAAACAAAATTGTAGTCCTATTTAGATTATCAATTGGAACTGTATGTACAGTACTTCTACTGACACATTATACCTCTCTCTCTCTTTCTGGTTTCTTCTACGTGTTCTATCATTATAAGTATACTGCCTCCTAATGGTTCCATTTCCTGTTGTGAAACAGTCTTCAAGAAGCATTGGATAATATGAAAAAGACCATGGGACACGTTCATCCTGGCACAGGTGAAGGGACAGAGGGGAGGCAGTTTGCATTTCACCTGTTCGGGGCTTTACAGGTGCTGGTGTACACTTCACGCTCTGACTCCCTGGGGCAGGCTAAGGCTGCCCTAACTTGCACCCCTGCTTCCAGAAGCCCTATGAGGCTTTCCAGGGACACAGAATTGTGAGGCCACAATTTCCTCCTTACCCTGGTCTCTGTCCCATCCTTACCCCACCCCAAAACACTCCCTGAACTAGTGGGAGAGGGAGTGGGAGGTACTGCTGTGAAGGCAGCACAGAGGTAGTGGAGCCACCTCTACCTTTGAAAGCACAGAGATCCCCTGTCGTGGGGATAGTTCACTGGGGAGATTACTCCTTTCCTTTTCAGCCTAATTGGTACATTAGAACTGAAAGAAAAAAATGAATCAGGGCTCATATATCTAATAGACTTTTGTATACTTGAAGTAGATTGAATTTCCACACTGACGTAGCTCCTCTGAGCTCAGAATCAGGAGTCTGGTATAGCTAGGGGCTGCGGTGGCCTCTGGCGACGGAGTGGGCTAGGCATTATAATAGCAATTCACAGTCATCTGGTCATTCCCTAACACAGGAATCCTAGAGTGGTCAGTTACACCAGCTTCAGGCTGCTGAAGTGATGTGAAACAACATTATTGCACTGGCAGATCTGCCCCAGAAGGTTCAAGGCCCATATTTTCCTGATTCCATTTCCACTGCCAGGAAGAGCTGGAGTTCAGTGGTGTTCCAGCACACTCCCATTTCCCCAGCCACACCATCTATGCTGGCTAAAAGGTAGTTAGTATAGCGATGCTACACTGGTTTTACATCACCCAGGTGGCCACATGCACTGGCTTGGTAGCCCTGTGTGTGTCATTAGAGGGCACAAAGGGCTGTAGTGCAATGGAAAATTGGACTCTGTCCATACAATCCCTGACCTCCATGATGTGTTTTTTAAGGGGCCAGTTCTTGTCAATGCATTGGTGGTTTGGGGGATGGAAGCATTTGTCCACTAGGAACTGTACTGAAATCACAAACTCATTTCACATAGAACACAGAGAAGCCATGAGATGGAAAGACTTGGTAACTAGTGACCTAGGCTGCAATTAAACCAATGGTCTACATGTGAAAAACTCCTTTAGCCATTTGCAACCACCCAAGCCCGTCTAATCCCTCAAGTATTTAATATGTTAAGTTTACTAGACATATCAACACATTGGGGTTCTCATTTTCATAACTACCACATGGATATGATCACATATGAAAAATTAGAGCCTTAGCTTCCTTACATATCTGTTGTACAGAAGGACAATGTTCCACCTTTACAGAACTGGAAACACAGAAGAGCAAAGTGGTATTTGTGTGAGAAAGATTTTCATAAAGGAAAGATCAATCCCCCCTCCACTGACTGAAGAGAAAATTAATTACTGCAGTTGGCAGAAGATAAATTATTCCAATTTACAGAGTTGTGTAATTAGAGTAGCTGCAGAGTCGAAAACTGGCTGCTAACTTTGAACCTCAACCCCAACATGACATTCCTACTTGTGTTTAGTTCTGCCACTTGTGAGCACGTTGAAAGTTCTCTGACTGTGTCTTAATAATTATACGTTGGTTCAAAAATAATCATTGGCTTCATTGCCTAGATGAAACCTTATCATCTGGTTAGCAAAAGGTACGTTGTATTGTCTTTGAAGTGCTGAAATCCCCACAGTGGAAAATTTATTAGGAGAAAGTGATGTTATGGCAACACAATTAATTCTGCCACAACATGTAGAATTAACTGCACTGTTAAGAATTAATGATTCAAGAAAGCATTCAAAGAAAGAAAAATACTTATGTCAAAACATGAAGTACCGCCTTTGCAAAAGGTCTAACAAGACCATATATAAAGAACCATCTCACCAGGAAACCAAGTTACAAAAAAGTGGACAATAAATGGTTAAGAAAAGGGGAAACTTCTTTAAGCTTTCCCTTTCCTCCCCCCCAATCTTAAAGGAGGTTGTCAGTTATGCTTGTACAGAGAATTTTGTTCTCTTTTTGAAGCCAAGAGAAAAGTTTTTAATCTCATCTTTAACTTTAATCCTTTAAAATATGTAAGAGATTTAGAAGTGAACAGGGTAAATTTGGCAGAAGATCCTAGTTATGGAAGTAAGGTAATTTCTTTCAACTACTGATTGCCAAGGGAGTTCAAAGCCTGCCACCTAAACTATCTATCAATTCCAGCTACAAGCTGCAATCTACTGATTTTTTACATTTCTTTCTATTGATCAAAAATATTTAGAAAAGTCAACCACAAGCTACCAATGAGTGAGACAATGCAATTATTACAAAAAGAAATGAGAGTTGTTGGTTTTTTTATTTTTTCAGAGCAAATGAGAATGAAAGTAATTTTTTTTTCTCAAGCAATATTCTTAATAGTATTTCTGGTGATTTTAAAGTATTGTAGTTATTTATGTACAAAAACAGGTCCATGAAATGAGTCTTGGAAAGACATAGAAAACTTGGTAGGTGGGTGAGTCAGGGTTGACTCAGATTTTAGCACACCAGAAACTACTGCAAGACATTTTTCAGTGAGTTTACAGACATTTCATACTTTAAGAAGCCATTTCATATCATCAACAGGTCAAATCCAGTGGGGGTGCTGAAGGTGGAAACCATGTATTTGAATTATTACTACTTCAAGCCAGGGGGTATGGCATCACCTCCACACACACACACACAAACACAAACACACACACACACACACACCACTAGTTCCAGCACCTATGAATCCAGGTTAATCAGGTCTCCATTGTGTTAGGCACTGGATATATAAGACACAGTCCCTGACCAAAATAGCTTGCAACCAGGCACAGGTTGGGAGAAAGGAATGTTATTATCTACATATCACAGATGAGGAATTGAGGCACAGAGAAACCAAGTGACTTGACGAAGGACACACAAGAAGTCTGTAGCAGAGCTGAGAACAGAATCCAGTACCTTAACTACAAGACCAACCTCTTTCTGTCAAGGCCAAGTTCTGACCTCAGTTACTCTGGTGTAAATCCACTAGCTGAACTCAACAAAATTACTTGGGATTTGCACTGGTGCAACTAAGGGCACAATTTAACCCTCCATTTTTACTCAAGTCCCCCTTTCTCAAGCAAACACTGATTGTTTTTAATGGCGTCATGGCAACCAACCATGAAGACAGTGGGAGGACTGAGAAAAAATTAGTAAGGACCTCAGAATTTGGCCCAGTGTTGTTTGAGTCCAAAAAGACAAAGCAACTCAGTAACAGGATAAACTTGGCTTTCTTCACCCTTCGATCTATTTAAGAAGTGGCAATCTTCTGGTATGAGGGCGGGAAACCTTTAAACAGGAGCTAGTGGGCCACATCTTTTCAAACACAAAGTAACTAAGGTGAAGTCAGTGGATTTACACCAGTGTAAAGGAAATCCGAAGTTAGCCTCCTATCTCTCTGAAATAGAACACAGTACTAGCAAGCTATTATTAAAAAATCAGTATGGAGGTAAATAAATATATGATGGAATATTTTCATATATTTAAAATATACTATATACTGCAGTTATTTTACACAGATGTAACCTTATATAACATTTTATAAAATTATCAACAAATTTGAGTTATTTTGTGCTATATTACATATTTCTTTTCAACCTACTTCATTCTTCTATTCAGGAAAATCAATAACTACTGAAACCTTTTAAGGCCAAGATTTTCAAAAGTGACTAGTGATTTTAGGTGCTAAAGTGTTTTGCTAGATATAGGCCAAAGTCCTCTCTGAACAATATGTCAGAAAGAAAAAATATTTGTACATTAACAAAAAAATAATTAAAAGAGTTAAATAAAAGAAAGAGAATTGTTGTACTCCAAGTCAAATTCTGACCTGATCTCCTTCGATCCAATAAGAGTTGCAGCCATTTATATAACAAGCCTGAATTTGGCCTCTAAATTGGTTCTCTGCATTTTTATGTCTTATTACTGTACATGCTGTAACTGCTCTGTATGAATGTTGCCGAGACATGTTGTAGGTGTATGTACAGTGGCAACAAATAGTCATTTTGAATGGTTATGAGTATAGTATATTTTTTAATCCTCTGTGGTAATGAGAAGATGTTGTGCAATCTCTAAAATCGTGCTGGATGCAGGATAAAATGTGTGTCATGTTTATGGGGGTAGGGGGGAGAACATAAATTGCTATGTGGAAAAGGGGAATTGAAACACGAAAGATTCAACAAGCCCTAATTCTATCCGTGCTTCTCAGAGGTAAATGAAACATTGATAACAAATGCAAACCTGTGCAAACTTTAAAAGTTGTGGGATGTTACATTTTCGTACAAATGCTAAAATTGGCCAATTGCTACAAAAAGTGCTAGGATATGCACATTCTTTTTAAAATCTGCCCCTTTTTTGAGCACAAAATGGCGTGTTTTTAAGCACAGATTGCTCAGAATTTTTAAAAATGACTTTTCAAAGCAAAAGTAACCATTTCCTGGAATTTTCATAGGAAGTGAAATATGGAAAGCTAAATGGCATAAAATGGCACCAAAAATCACAATAAATTCTACAAAACACTTTTCTCAAATGTTGCATTTGCATTACTCTGCATATTTGTGCTCTTCCGTATTTAAGCACAGAAGGAACATATCTCAAAGGGATGGGAACCTGACTTTACTTTTTTTCCATTGACTGTTCTGAATGTTCACTTTATACTGCTAAAGGAATTTGAACAGGGCAGTTGTCACTATGAGAATAGTAAAGCCTCAGATGAACAAGAGCATCAATAAATATGATGCTTGATAACATGGTTTTCTAAGACAAATTCTTTTAAAGCTAAATAAGCCATCCAAGTCCTACAAACAGGGGTAGAAGACTAGGAAAGGAGCCAGGCTTAACTGCCTGCCTGACAGCACCAGGTTTTACTGCATTTTAGGGCTCTCAGTCCAGGAGTATCCTTCACTTCCCCCATCTCACTGCTCTTTATTTGAGGAGCATGGAGTCATTGATCCTGCCCTGTCCTTTGCAGATCCTTGAATTAAGGACAAAACACTTTGTTGAAAAGCATTTTAACATTTTCCTCACCTCCCCAGCAACAGGAAGTGGACCAGGTAAAAAAAATGGTAAAGATATTTCATGAACTTGGAAATTTTCTAATTGTTTTTTTTAAGCCTCCCAGAACCAGAATAGTTTTCAGTTTTTCAGGTTTAGATTTAGTTAGTTCATTCATTCCCCTCTCTCTCCCTCCCACCTCTGTCCACTTTTTTCAGTGGCAGAATGGAAACAAGAAAAACAGAGAAAACAGGGACAGCAATGAGGGGAAAGGAAAAAAGGAAGAGAAAAGGGGAAATGAACTCAAGTTCTACTATTCATTAAAGAAAGAAAAAGAAGATTTTGAGGGTAGTAAAAATTATGTCAATTATGGAGATTAACTAAATGTTTTAATTTCCTATTCTAAATCAACAAGGAAAAGAAAATTAAATACAGCAAAAACAAAGAACAAAAATCTCCAAAACCCTATAATAGGTTAACGAAACATTGTGCTTTGCTCAAAGCTGAATGAAGATTTAAAAAAAAAAATCTTGTGAATAAATCTCTCTGATTCACTTTATTGGTGGTGGGGTTTATTGGTTTGTTTGTTATTGTTGTTTGCTTTTGAGTTTTGTTTTTCTTTTCACTTACCCAGGAACATTCGGTTGAGCATGTTTTTGCTCTTAAGAATATTTGCAGAAAGTATACGGGTGAACACTAGCCCAAATAAATATTCATGAAGGCACTCTCACCAGACATGTTCTCATGACATTGCAAAAGATATCATTTTATTATGCACACAATAGAGGAGCTGAGCAACCACAAATGTTTGTGGATAATTTGTAAAGGAAAAAAGTACTCCTACTGTTTACAAATCTTATGTCTCTTAGTCAAGGAATCAAACAAAACCAGGTGATTTAAATGAGGGGTTAAAATTAACTCAGAGAGTTTCCTAGCCCCTTCAGTGACTTTTCCCTCATAGAGGCAGATGGCACCTACACTGGTGGAGAAAAGGATGTTAACCTGTCTTACTTTTAAACACACACACACACACAATCTACTACTGACCATTGCACCAGCTAGACTGAGCACATGTGGTAGAATCGCCTCAGACATCATGTGGCAAAGTTCCCAGATCTGGCTCAATCCTATTACTTCTGGGGGAATTCTGTGCCACTGCACAATGCAGAATTTTACAGAAATTAATGTTGTGTGTGCAGAATTTCCTTTTTTCCCCCACACAGCAATGCAGCAGAAATGTTGGCCACCGCTAGAGGCTGCTGGACCTGGCAGAACCCAGCTCACAAATAGAAGGCTCAGGGGAGGGGGAGGGGACTGGAGGGTTCCCAGCAGCTGCAGTTCCCAGCACAACCTGAAGAAAACTCTGTGCAAACCCAGAACCCACCATCAGGCTGGGTTTTTTCCTCTAGATCCCTGGGCTCCAGGAGGGTAGGGGGTGTGAGTGTCTGGTCCAGGGGGGGCTCACAGCTCGGCTTGGGGAGGGAGGAGGGAGTGTGAGTGTCTGGGCTAGGAGAAGCCCCACAGCTGGCCTCTGGGGGGTAGGGGATGCGAGTGTCTGGGCTGGGGAGGGCTGTGGCTGGGCTCTAGGGGGGATATAAGTGTCTGGTCCCCTGGCTGGGCTCTGCAGGGAGGGGGCACAGAAACAGGAACTGCATTGTTATAGGGGTTTCTTCCCATGGGGGGAAATTTTGCGTGGCTCTATTTTTACAGACATACCTGCGGACAGATATTTGGAAATAAATTACCAAGATAATTGAAATTAGCGTGATTATATAGTGTTATTTTGACAAACAGCACTAAGTGTTATCAGAGAACGTAGCCCTTCACATGTCAAAGGGAGAGTTTGAGGCCATGATATGGAGAGTTGGTTTTGTCCATCTTAGTGGCAAAGCTGAAGAGCATGCAATGTTGCTGTCGGATAGGATGAGCAACTGCAGGGAGTCCAGATCTTTGTGAGATTATGACATTTTGCACAAAGTTAAACCATTTTAATATTCAGGATTTGGCACTGACAGCACATATGGAATGCCTCTAGCTGCTCCAAGTCTGCCTGTAGTTGGTCCAGGTTGCTGACCCAGATCCCAGTGCAGGCTATACACAGGTTTGATAGATCCTGAATTTTGTCTCAGCACAAAGATCTTTTTGTGTCCTTAAGCAAGACATTAATTTTAAAATGATATTGAAATTAGACCCGAGAGAAATTTGGATATTCCGATAGTTCAACATCAGGATGACAAGTTGAAATATTGAATTTTTTTGTGGAACAAAAATTTCTGAAAAATCTCTATTTGGAAATGATAAAACATTTCATTTCAGAGTCTTTGATCAAAATTCAACATTTCAGTTTCATTTAGATTTGTAGACCTGGCCTGAAACATTTTGTTTCAAGTCAGTTCAATATTCAACTACATTTCCATATGCATAACCTCATGGGAATTGTAATTCAGGTGGCCTGATGCCCACATTCTCACCTATGGGCAAGATTATATGTCCTATAGTGCATCCACAGCCAAGTGATTCCAGTGATGCACCATGCCACTTAGTCAGAGGGAAGATTGTGTTGCATCATCAGCGATGTAGGGGAGCCAGACAGATCAGCCCATAGGAGACAACAAGAGTCCAAACTACAGCTCCCAGAAGGCAATGAGTCACAATAGGTGAATACAGTTTAATGTTGAATAGACTCAAAATGAAGTGTTTCTCATCAGTTGAACAATCCAAAATATTTCAGTTTGTGTCAAACTGATCTGAAATAAGATATTTGGCTTTGATTTTCCCAATGCAAATTTGAAAAAAAATTACCAAAATAAAAATTTCAAAGAGAAGATTCCTCACCACCTCTAACTGAAATATTAACAGGAGGAGAAAGAGGGAGGGATTACTGTTCAAGGTTCAGAGTAATGAGAATGAATATCTGTTTGGTGACATGCAGGTCTGCATACTTATGCTCTTCTAAAGAGGAAGATTTGGGAACGATCTACAGAAGGTGGTGCTGTAGTTGAAACAATGGCATCAGAGGACGTCACCTAAGGAGAAAGCAAAGAAAGAAGAGGACAGGACACAACAGATTCCTGAAGGGTACTAACAAATAGAGGGGATAGGAGGCTGAGATGCTGAAAGAGTGTTGAGCAAAACAGGAGAAACAGGAGATCATAAAGCTATGAAAGCCTAGATTGGAGATGAAGTGGAGGAATGCAGAGTAATCAGCTGTGTCAAAGTCACCAGCTAGGTAAAGAAGAGTAAGCCCCTTTGACTCAGTTAAGAGGAGGTAATTAGTGAACTTGGTGAGGGTGTGTTTGGTAGATTGGAGAAAGCTGAAGCCATAGAAGATGAAGGGAAAAGCTGAAAGAAAGGAAATCCAGGGAATCAAATTTAACTGATGGGTTTGGGAGACAAAGAGGAGGAGGAGAATTAGCTGGCAATTTGAGAGGTCAGAAGGATTGAGCAAAGGTTTTCAGGATGCAAGACACAAAAGGATGTTTCTGACCTAGTGCAAAACAAAAGGGTGCATCTACTGAAAGCACCAGGACTTCACTTAGCTACCATACCACGCTGCTTTCCATGCAACACCCCATGAAAACACGAGACACTCAGACTACAACTCCCATGAGGAACTGTGGGCCCATAGTCAGATGCAGTTTCATGTCAAACTGAGTCTAAATTAGATGTTTGGACGTTTCCAAGTCAAAAAGGTTTTAGAACTTTTCATTACAGAAAAAAATGCCAACAATTCAATTCTCTGTTCCAAGTTAGGATGAAAACACAAGCGCAAATATTGGGATTTCCGATGGGAAAGAAATTCTGATTTTCACTTAATTCAAGTTTTCGTCTATTTGAGAAAAAAAAACACTAAACCCTGAACTCAGGTCTCTGCAGATGAACAAATCTTTCAGTTTATCTTCAAAATGTATTTGTCCTTTTGAAGCACCACATTCTGCCGAGAGAAAACTCCCATTGCCTGGCACCCATTGACTTCACCGAAGCCTGACCAAGGACTTCAGGACAGGGACTTACTAGCTGTCCTTTAACATTCATTACAATTACACGACACAGCGTCTGGACATGTTACAGCGCACATGTGGACTCAGTATTTTCCTTTTATCACTAACAAAAGGCTCTTTAATATTCAGGATTATTTGTTATCTCCCAGCACTCAAAGGTGTGCTAGGCTCCTCACAGAAGACAGAGAGAGAGATCAATGAGTTTCTGAAGGTGAACTACAGACGGTAGGCTATTATGTATTTTATGAGGTCAATTAAACAGAGATGCAGATTTCAGATTAGATATAATTTTACATCTAAATTTGATTACAAATATAATGATGTAATCATCGTGAAGATATTTTAGTACCAATCTTATAAAGCAGTATTTTGCTTTCCGATTTAGCATGTCAGATCACATGAAGCTAAATGTAACCAGCCCTAGAACTCAGAAGTTCTTAAAGGCTGGAGCAATAACCATGGATTAATGTTTTCAGCACTCGAGTAGGTATTTTTTTAAAAAGATTGAGAAAACAGTCATTGAAAGTTCCTGAAAATGCATGAGCATAAGTTTGGAAGAATTATTATTGGGTCTGATATGCTGTCCTTTATGTAAATATAACCCAGAAGGCCTCCAGTGACAGGGATTAGCGCTGAGTCCTTATAACCAGGAATATAAATATTGCATTTTAAGTTTTTTACACAAAAGATTTAAGAGTTATTTTTACAGCAGAGTGCTTTGTTTGCTGACATCTTGAATAAATATGTTTTGGGGATGCTGAGTTTTATAGATTCCTAGGCCAGAAGAGACCACTGTGATCATCAGGGATTTGGAGCTGTGCTCCGGCTCCACTCCAGCTCCAGGCAAAAACCTGCAGCTCCACTGCTCCGGAGCTGCACCACACTCCAGCTCCGGGCTCCACTCCAAAGCCCTGATGATCATCTAGCCTGACTTTCTGTAGAACACAGGCTATAACAATACCTACGTAGCACTTTTTTTTATCAGTGCTCCTTTACAAAAGAGACCAGTATCATTATCCCCATTTTACAGATGGGGAAATTAAGGAATGGAGAGGAGAAGTGACTTGCCCAAGGTCAGCCAGTGGCAGAGCTGAGAATTGAACCCAAGTCTCCAGACACCCAGTCTTGTGCTCTATTCACTAGGACACACTGCCTCCCTATGATGCTACTCCCTAGGGCCAACCTGTATCTAGCTCCCTCAGGGCCATGCAGGGGAGCAGAAGGGAGTCAGGATTCCCCACTCACCATTGCATGACTGCATAGGACTGGCTACTTGCCCAGGAGCTCTGGCTAATTAAGGGATTTCAGGAGTCCCTCTCAACCTCCCAGTGCATAGGCCAATAAATAATAATACCTAGCTCTAATATATTGTTTTTCATCCATAGATCTCAAAGCACTTTACAAAGGTTGACAGTAGCATCATCCCCATTTTACAGATGGGGAAACCGAGGTACAAGGCAATTAAATGACCTGCCTAAGATCTGTTAGTAGGCCAGTGGCATAACTGGAAATAGAAGCCACATCTTATGTGTCCCTGTCAAGTCATCTATCTAGTAGGCTATACAGCCTCTCAAGAAATGTTGCAAATTCTTCCAGCTCCCCAACACAGCAGGGGAGACATTTCTGATGCACCAGGCCTCCTGGTGCTACCATTTGGGTGGTGTGTCCAAGCACTACCCCTTGCCTCAGAGGGCATGCAATGGCATGATCTAGCCCTGAATCATTATTAATAGAGATATTATATCCCATGCAAATTGGAGCCGATACAACCTCCATTGAATTCAGTGGCAAAACTTCCACTGATTTTAACAAGCACCGATTGTTTATCGCTGTCCACCAGTGCTGCCCTTCAGTTGTAACTGGGAAAAGAGGACATTGCTTCAGAAAATATAAATGTATGAGAAATCCACTTAGGCATCCCCAGCCTTGACATTATTACCTTCCATCATCACACTCATCCTTGAAGTAATCTATTTTCTTGCCCTTCTAGAGTCTTTCACCCATCCTTTATCCACTGCTGTACAATAAACAGCCTTAAACTTTAATTGGCTGCAGGGACTTTTATTTCCTGCTCTTTTGCTGAATTTCAGCACAAAAGTTGCTACATGTTTTATAGTGTAACACAAAGGTGCTGGGAGAAGCAATTGTGCCTGGAAGATTAGAAAATGTCTACCTATAAGCCACATTATACACATATGAGGACCTAATACTATTTAGATAACAGTTAAAACCACAGCCTTCAAATACAAAGCCAGCTATTAAAATATTGCCGGAGGCAACATAGCAATGTTTAGACTAGCTTTATGCAAGATATGGGAAGGGGAGAGAAGGTTGGGTCACTCGAATGACTTCACTGTATTTCTCTCTCTATTTTTAATTATCACAGATTTAATCAACTTGTCCTGGTTGTATATTCTGCAATAACCTCTTCCCTGCCCCCCTTTTTTGGAGGGGGAGGAGATTTATACAACAAAGCCAGTTTAAAAAATATGAGCTACATGGAAGACAGAACAGCAACTAAGATATTGTGATTAATTTGATAGACTTCCAGTAGGAAGTATTTAGTTTATCGGCACATAGTAAATGAATATTAAAATATGCATACCCCAAGGCTACAAGTGAAAGTAGATAACAGCTGTTGGTCTAAAATGTAGTTTCATAATGCAGAGAGATTGGAATAAGCTTGTAATTATGAATTAAAGCTAGAACAGTAAAAAAAAAAAAGCAAACATTTTGAGGAGGCTCTCTGTTGCCCATACCATTTAAAACCAGTTCTCTGTATTTAAAAAAAAAAAATTGTTCACTTCATCTTCTGAATTAGTGTTGGAGTGACATCAGCAACTACAGGCATCCTTTGGCTCAACTTTTAGAAAACAAATGAAAATCTCATTGTGTTATCAACAGTTCCATAACATTAAAAAAAAATCAACTGGAGAGAGGGATTTAGCCTTGCATGGCCAATAGTTAATTTTAACACTTTTTTTTTAATTGTAATATTGCATAGATGGTAGAGCAGGAAAAATTCAGGGTCAAACAATCATTTGGTGTCAAGTATACTATATACTAGTCTGTTATACTTTCATTTTGCATCGTTACTATACATGGAGGATGTGAGTCAGAATAAAAGATGCAGCTTGGTCTCACATTGAAAAAAAAAAAAGCTTTTTCTCTGTGGAATTACATATACTCCATATTTTTTCTCATGTATGTTCTGGAGCTATATTATTTATCATCCCCATTAAATAAACTTTACAAATCCAAAAGTCATAGGACTCTCTAACCTTACCTAAAGTCATTAGCCACAGAAGCTTATTAAAGTCTTTGTATTCAAAACAGTGCTCATCAGGAAACAAACACAAAAAAAGATCTTTCAAAGCTAAGCAAAAAATTCACCATTAATTTACACAAATAAGGCCTGATTTAAACCCTGTTGAAGTTAATGGGAAAAACTCCGATTGACTTCAGTGGGCTTTGAATCAGGCTCATACTGCTGTAGATATGTTATGATGCTTGTGAAGATCTGATAGAAAAAACTTCAAATTATGACTTGTTCAACCAGTATGTCGGTCAGCAGGAATACAAGGCATGCTGGGGTTAAATTACCCTGAAAAAGAGCAAAAGGTGTTGGGAGAGAACAGTAGATGGTCTCAGATGCTCGGACATAAAACTGTTTATTAGTCTGTTGGCTGGGAGTCAAGATCTGGCTGGCATCTGGCTATATACTTTTAAGGAAAACCAGAAAACTTTTATATTTATAGATTCTGAAAGAGGACGGTGCAGGAATTTTCAGCAAAAATAATCTACATATAATCTTTAAGGAACAGAGAATCTCTAAAAGCAAAGTGTATCACTATGACATTAACACAAGAAATGATTCTACTACTATGACATTGACATAAATACCTGGATGTTACTACGTGATGATATTGCAGCAAATGAAAGTCCCAAACTGGTGTCTGATCATCAAGTCTCAATCATAGCGCTCAGTTGTAGGTTTGTACAATTGCTTATCATAGGATGACTTTTATTTGCAGGCTTTGCTTCAGAAATACTTTCTTACAGCTATGGTGCAATATTTTATGTATATAATTTTCCTGACCAAAAATACAGCTTAATCTAAATATTTTGTGAGAAAATGTCAGTTCCAATGAAAAATTTTGATTTTCCAGCAAATATCAAAACAAAAACTTTAGTGTCAAATTGACATTTTATTTTTGTTTAGTTTCAACCTAAAATGTTTGTTTCAGTTTTTTGCTTTAAAACAAAAAAAAATACATTTTATGTTGAATTATCAATCTGAAATTATAACTTTTCTTTCGATTAAAAATGTTAAAAGGTTTCGCTTCAACATTCCTGATTCAAAACTTCAAAATTTTCACTCCACTAAATATTTTGATATTTTCATTGTCCATACCGATTAGAAAAGGAATCTGATTTTAAACTGTCAGAATGTCCCCTGGCACCAAAATTCCATTTTCCAAACAGCTCTAATAATTTCCTACCAGAGTAAAGAAGAGAGGAAGTGGCTGAAAGTAAGTATTTTCCCAGGAGAAATGGGGATATATAATTTTAAAAGATATCTATTTCCTTTCACACTGCTTAGACCACATCAATCCCCTGTGAATCTCTTAACTAGCCAGCCAGTGTTTTCCACATTAAGTTCAAGTTCCTGGACAAATCAATTTCTGCTTTCATTTTCTCCCACTCTCCCTCCCGCACATTTCACTCTATCCTAACCTCCCTTCATTTCCTTCTCCTACTCTCATCTATGCTTTTTTTTATGCTGCACCTTATGCTTGGGAAAGCATCCCTTCTATGCCAAATGTCACCCTCCCCTCAAACTACCTTCTCCTAAAAACTTCTGCCACAAAGCCAATTAAACTCCGGTTCTTCCACTGAAAGACAGTTCACTTCTTTGATTTTGACCAAAAAGTTATTAATAGGACTAGTCAAAAAATGTCCATCTAATTTTTTTATGGGGAATTTATTTTTCAACTATACAAAAATTCTCAAGGAAAGCATCTGCTTTCCTCAGAAATTTTTAATTTTTCACTGGAAAACCAAAAACTGAAATATTTCTGTGGAAAAAATAATTTCTGACCAGCTCTAGTCATTGATGATATTATTCACGTTACAGAAGCACCTCACAGGGCCCACCAAGATCAGGGCTCCGGTGCCCTTGGCGCTGTCCAAACAGCTAGTGTGATAGAGTCCATGTCCTGAAGAATTTACAGTCTTGACAAGCAAAACAAAGGGAAGGGAAAAGGAAGTATTATTATCCCCATTTTGTGGATAGGGGACTGTAACACAGAGAAATTAAACAACTTACCCCAGGTTACACCATAGGCCTGTGGTAGAGCAGCGTATAGACCCCCAGTGCTTCTCAATGCAAGTCCACGACCTAAACCACACAACCTTCTCCCTCTCTGTTAGCTGGATATTTAGATATCTTTGTATTCTGCGTACTTAGAAAGTACCATTCTGTACATAAACATGAATTTCACAAACCCATCCCCAACATGAATAGAAACATTTTAAACAAATCACTGTGATAAGAATTTATTTCACTGAGTGTATTTGAACTGTGTTCCTATGAAAATAAAGTTTAAACACACTCTCTGAAATAACTTCCTTTCTAAGGTGTAGTAACTAAATATTGCGCATATAGACAATTCACATGTTCATTCAACCATAGCCAGCTTCTCTGAATGACACATTCCTCCAGTAACTCAGAGTTGCCTCCTGCAACTTTTAGAGCAACTGCACATTGAGCCAGTTCTTTTCTGGTCTGTGCTACAATCCCATTCATTTACCAGGTATCCCTTTGTACATCCCTTGCTCCAAGTCATACTTCTCTGAATTTAACTAGAATATTTGCAGGTGCAGAAATGAGTTTTAAACTAAAAATGAAGCAAGGGACTAATCATTTATCATCTTTTTCAATTTAATAACCTTTAAAATCTTGGGTTCAGTTTCATTGTAGAAGTTCATTTTTAAAATGAAAGTAATAAAACCCACTTAAGTTCCAGGGTGAAATCATGGCCCGCTTTGATGTGAATGGGAGTTTTGGCACTAATTTCAGTGGGATCAGGATTTCACAGTTAAAGGACCCCAAATGGGACCATCTGCCCCCAAGTTAGTATAGCCGCCCCTTTTTTCCAGCTTAAGAAGATGATTGTTATGAAGACCTTGGTTTTTGGGGCCCTCAGTCTTCAACCCAGTCAGATAACTTTGAAAATACTCTTGGTTCTTCACCTAAGTAAATGTTTCAAGATGAGAACAGGTTGACGTTATGGTAGCATGAGATTTCCCCATAACCAGATCACCAACTTTCAAGACACTCACAAATCCAATGACTAGTGCAGTCCTGAAATTAAGAAATGTGGAAGAGACTTTGGAGTATCCAGAGGCTATTACAGTACCTGTTTGTTTCTTTATTTTAAATGTGTACTATGTCATGCATGTTTATATTTGGAAAGTTTCCAGGATCCAGATAAGTCCCTTCACCACAACTTTGTCATCATCACAGGGCTATTCTTTATGTCAGAAGATGTCTCCATTACAATATCAATTCATTGGGAAAAACGCTGACGTTTTCATCTTTGCCTTGTCTGTATTTGCCTGTTTATTATTTCAAATAAATATATAATTTGTAGCGGACTCTTAAATTCAGCATCTCCTTTACAGAGGAATTCTAGTGAGAACAAATGTAATTTTAAACCGTTATCGATTATGACATAGCTACTGTAAATGAATGAATTTTATATGAAGCGGACAATGTGCAGCCAGTTGATTTTTATCGATAAACAAAATCAATTAGCCACTTGTTCTTTTGGACTAGAAGGTTTACTCTATTGGATTGTTCTTTCCAAATGATTGTTTGATTAAGTTTTCTACAAAGGAGAGAAAATACAGTGACAGGAATTAAATTACAGAAATTTACTAAATCTTCACAAGTATTTTACACAATACCATTCTTTACTTAATAAAGGGCAAACAACATATTTTATGATTTCCCATTCATTCGACAAAGCTATGGAGTTTGTAATTGTGTATATAAAGCCATCAGTCTTCTTGAGCCATCTTTAGCTGAGCAAGCCCCAAAGCATCGTCCATTCTGCTCAGATCTGATCAGCATCTTTATAGTTTATCAGCCTTGGGGTTCAATTTTGTTTTGGATGCTTTTATAAATGAGCACAATCACTGGTGAATCTGTTCTTCCAGATTGCAAAGAGAAAAATCGAGAGAAGAACTTTAGTAGATTACTGTGTCAATGAGGATAAAGTACAAGCACAAATGCACCTCCAGTAGTCTCAGAGATGATTTTGTTGGGTGTACATTTTCAGTTTTATTTCAGTAAAATTAGATGATTGTCTTAGTTATTATTGTTTTTGAAGCTATATTCTGTCCCCAGGCGAGGTGCATGATCAATGCACTAGCTAGCAAAATCAATTGTTCCAAAGTACTATTTATTTTAAAAAAAGGAAAGGAAAGAGGAATAATGCATAGCAAATGCAAAAACAATTATAAGACTTTCTTGTCAGATTTAGGATGTTTGTATAGTCAAAGCAAGGAAGTTAAGAAATAATGTAGCTGAATTCACAATCCAGTTGAGAATTAGTTTATATATATTTAAACTTTTAGGCGACCAATGAAAAGCATGCACTCATTTGTTTTATTTTTACTATAAATGTAAGGGCTAAATTTCTAACACAGAATTAATGGAGGATGTGCACCAATAGATATTTCCTCCTATACTACACTGCACTTAAGTGGACCCATTTCCATATGAAGCTGACAATGGAAATGATTTCCATTAAAATGTAAAAGATGTTTAGTTTCTTTTGTGTAGTCATATGAACTCCACATTTGTTATGCAGTAATTCAAGAGACAATGAAGTTCACTGAATATATGATGAGACAAAAGGAACAGGATTTTGCAACTGGTCATCCAAGAGAGTTGCAGTTTCATGATATATGGGACCGATTTCATTTTCAGAAACTGTTGGGGCCCAAGAGGTCTCTCTGTCTTTGTCATTGTCCCATATGAGAAGGATAATGGCAATCAAATCCCAGTGATCGGAGGCAAAATATTTGTCACGTTGAATATTGATGGACAACCCAGACTTCCAGTCAATCAAAAAGTTAACAGTCAGATGTTTAATATAGGAAATATTCCAGCAAACACAGCGGACTAGAGTTGGACAAAGTATAAATTAATATTCAGCAGCAGTGCCGTGGAGTGAAGATGAAGGGAGGAATCTAGAAATGTGTGAAGTAATAACAATGAAAGGAGATCCGTGGAAAGACAAAATGTTGTTGCTTCTTAACTGCACTGTGGATCTGGACTCTCTATAATCTTTCCTCGCTCACCAGAAGTAAAGCAACTAGCCATTATGTTTTATAGAGGGGGCAGCAGTGACACACAGTTTTGGCTATCTGGCACATGGTTGCTTAATTTTGTAAGTTAGACAGGTAGATAGTTGGAGGCAGGGAAAAGAGATAAACTGCATTTGAGGGATGGTGGATAGGGGCACTGACCCACATTTACAGGTTTTAATCACTTAAAACAGTGACTGCACAACTTGATTCTGACTTAGACGCTTTACCCTGTCCGCAGTTGAATAGAAAAATATTTTAACTAGAATTAATCAATTATACATAACACCACACACTTCAGTAAATCTTGCTGTCCACGTCTCAACTGTTTGCTGGAGGGAAGAGAAGGGTCTGTGTTCTTGTTCAATAACATGAGAAATTCCTCAGGTTGACATTCCACATGCATTTGTTCAAGCAATAATGCTCAGAATATATGCCCATTGCCACCTCATTGCTTTCACATTGCTAAATGACAGGTAGCATAATATAGGTGGTCTCTCGTGGTGTTGAAAGGGGTAGTTTTAAATTGTTCAACACCTGATAATTTTGTCTTAAAAATTACTTACAATATTTAATTTAGAGAAACAAGAAATGGTAGGCCAGTTAGCTTTTCTTAATTTTTTCTCTTATTGCCAACTCAGGGGTGTGACTCCCACTATTTTAGTCACAAGTGTTTTGTTTTTTTTACTTACCTTAGGGGTCACCATGATTAAGACAAAGCAAAATAATCAGTTATTAAACATGGCTATTTTATTATTAAGGAAAATAAAATAAAACATAAAACAACACAATGACTGAATGCAAATGATAAGTTATTTGTTACAATCCCTTCCATGTCTCTGTGGAGAGCTTTTAACAGAGATTATATCCCTGAGGTGTGCTTTCCTCTTGGTAGGATAAGACCAAACTATGTGTTTCGCAAAATTATTGTGAATTCATTCTTTAGTATACCCTTAGATAACTAAGAATGTTTAAAAATGGGGAAAGGAATTTTTTTTCAGGACAGACAGACCTTCTCATGACCTGGTCATGGATGGTCTGACCTAGTGATCAGAGCAGGACTCAGGCCAAGCTGGGTACCAGAAGGTCAGCGTCTTAGATTGACTGGAAGGCAAACCAGGAGTCAGGCATCAGTAGGCAGGCACGGTCAGAAGCTAGAATCTGGGATCTCTCACATGCAAGGTCTGAAGCAAGATAGGCAGGCAGTCTGTATTGTTGCTCAGACAACTCTCCGTCATGGCTTCTTGGCCTAAGTACGGGTGCCAGCCAATCAGTGGGCTGCAAGGAACTACCACTCAGGTCCTGCTGGGCGGTACTTCCTGCTGGACCTGGCGTCCTGCAGGAGCCCAGCCTAAGCCTCCCATGGCGATGTGGAAGTATTAGCGGCCCAGACACCCTATGGTCCCAGGTTTTAGCATTGCAGGTTCTTACATCCCTGTTGGTTATTAATAGATAATCAGCTAGTTGACATTTGGCAAATAATTTAATTACGTGCTATGAAACCAAGGAAAATATTTAGATATATTACTTGGTCAAAGTCATTTAAGGGCTGTCTTGAGACCAGCCAATTAACCAATATTAAGAAACTTTAAACCAATGCAATACCACTATTTTCCTGTTTACGAATGTCTAGTCCCATCTCCTGTCCAGGAATACCTGGTCTAACCACTTGGTGATTAATAGGAGAAACTGTTAGTCTTTAAATTACAACATTGCAACCTTGCAACAAAATCATTACAAGAATTTTAAATCTAATCCCTTGGAATGTCTTAGTTAACTTCCTCTCACCAATCCATGCTGAAGTCTTGGGGAGATTTCCTTAGGTTGGCTTCTTCTTGGGCCTTTTCTATTTTCTTTATCTGTTTGTGTCAACTTGCCTGTAGAGATGGACAGGATGAGTTGTGGAGTTTTTCTGTCTAAGCAGAGTAGGCTGTAAATGTGGGGAGCTCACTTGAGAGACTTTTATACCCTTCTCCTTATTTTCATGAAATTATAGAAAAACACACCTCTTTCATTTTTGTTTAGATTCAAGTTGGTTGTTGTTACTCTTTCATTGGCTCCATGCCTTCAGATTTGGCTTAGAGCCTTGAATGACACTTTCAGCTCCTGAATATGCAGTTTGTTTAAAGAATATGAAACATTTCTTTAATTGACTTTGTTCTTCTTGTGGCAAGAAAGATCCAAATAATTTTTAAAGTTCATTTTAACGCATTCTTTTGATTTTGTCAATTTTTCTCAGGGTTTTTTTTTATTATTTTTGTACTTTTATTAATGTTTGACAGGAAAGAAAATTTGTTTTTCAAAAAATCCAAGCACTCTTATTTTTATGGAAGAACTTTTAGTTCAAAAAATAGTATTTTTAATTAAAATAACTTTTAGAAAGTCTCTAGCCTAAGTTTCTGACTCTGCATAACAATTTTTGGAATGAAGATTGTCTTGTCTTCCTGAATTGGATGAGGGTTTGCTTTCAGACTTCCAGTAACTGATGAATTAATTCCCCATTAGTACAAATATTCTATACTTAAATGGCTTCTTATATTAGTTTTAATCTAGAATCAAATGGCATAGCGATATTTGTATATAAAACATTTTAATATTCATATCATATACAAACCATATCAGACAATTATTCTTTGACGGCTTGCTTTTAGGTACATAATATTTGCAAATATATATAAATATATATATTTTTTAAAAGACACTTATGCCTTCTTAAGCATTTGAGAAACTGCAAAGGTTATCACCTTTAAGTGGAAACATGAGTTGAAAGTAAGCAGTATCTTCTGTAAGGCATTTCCCACCATAAGTTTTTCTCCAGGTTTAAAGAACGAAGACTTTAGTGTGTTTACAAAAAAAAAAAAAAAAACCCACCCTGTTTAAATAAGGATATTTCTAGGGCTTGCTCTACACCAGCAACGCATGTCAGTATGGAAAATCCACACCCCTGAGCAATGCAGTTATATCAACCTAACCCCCTGCTAAACAGCTCTATTTTGACAGAAAGATTTCTCCCATCGACCTAGCTAGTGTCTCTCTGGGAGGTGGAATACCTACACTGGTGTAGCTGCAGTGACGTAAGTGTAGACAAGTCCGAGAATTCTTTGTGTGGGTTTAAACTCAGGTTTTTCTTGGAAAAGAAAGGGGGGAGGGATATAGGCCCACTTTACCTCTAGATTTATTGCTCTGATAACACAAACCTGCATTCCTTTCACAATAAGCTTTCTTCCTAGAAAGGTTTACATGGTTTGTCTGCTTGATGTTTACTTGTCCTTGGGAGATCAAAGCAGAAACCTTCTGGAATTTATTTGATTCAACATATTGTAATATAATTAGCAAAATATATGTATTTTATATTTCCCAGCATCATGGCTATAACGCGCTTGTATATCTTAATATTCCACACAGGGTGCAAATAAGGTGGTAATGACTTAAAAATAAGTTATAATAATTTTATTAAAATCATTTTTGCATCAGTATTAAGATCTCTTCCTCCTCCCGCCCCAAAGTCATGATGGTGTGAGGTATGAATGAGCCTTTTTCACATGGTAGCTTCATTGGCAGATTTTCAACATTATGTGTATCAGTTATAGCTACTTTCTGAAGTAATGCTAACAGTGCTATCCCCAGGTTATCACATAAAGCTTGGTTCCAATGACCCTGATGTCTCATGGCTGGAGAAGTTATAAGAGTTGGTACTTAGTGATGGACAGGGAGTATTTATCTATACGTTTAGGCAACTCTGATCTTAGCCCAAAGGGCAGACCCTGAAAAAATCATTAAACCCAATAGGTGAGATCAGTGTTTTAACCAAAACTTCCCTAAGATGTTCCCTTCAGCCTTCTCTAATGCCTTTTAACATGTCTTTGTTGGAGCATCTCTCCAAAAGAAAAAAAAGTCATATAAAGATCTTTTTCCAGTGTCAGACCTCCACTACATTACACCATCTTCTGTTCCATTAAATATAATTTTAAAAATCTATCCTTTAAGGACTTATTACAAAGTGAATAAGAAGAATCACAATGTAAAAAATAATATTGGTGATAGGTAGTAAAAAGTTGACAGGATTTCTGAGATTAAAAATTCAGCACTGTCCCTCTCTATTTTCTTTTCTCTGTGGATTTCAATCCTTCTCATAGACTCATAGATTTTAAGTTCAGAAGGGACCATCGTAATCATCTAGTCTGACCTCCTACATATTGCAGGCCATAGAACCACACCCACCCACTCCTGTAATAGACCCATAACCTCTGGTTGAGATACTGAAGTCCTCAAATTACGGTTTAAAAACTTCAAGTTACAGAGAATTCACCAGTTTCACTAGTTTAAACCTGAAAGTGACCCAGGCCCCATGCTTCAGAGGATGGGGTGGAGGGGATGACAAAAAACCCAGGGTCACTGCCAATCTGACATGAGGGGAAATTCCTTCCTGAGTCCAAATATGGTGATCAGTGAGACCCTGAGCATGTGGGCAAGACCCATGAGACAGACACCTGGGAAAGAATTCTCTGTAGTAACTCAGAGCCCTCCCCATCTAGTGTCCTGTCTCCAGCAGTTGGGGATTTTTGCTACTGGTAGTTGCCAATGGGCCACATGCCTTCCGATCACAGAGAATGATTTAGCGTTCACACACAGAAACTACCACCCGATAGGAGCACCTGAAAAATTCTCTTTTGACCTACAAAATAATGCACATGTTGCATTTTCTTAGATTATTTTATTCATGGAGTAAATTTGTGTAACTACACTAAGATGTGAATGATTGGACTCGCCAAAAATCTAACATTTCCTGGGTTTGTTTGACACACAAAACTTTTCACAAATCTCTAGTCAGCTACTTGTTGACTTATTGCATTAAAGATTTTTTTGATTAACAAATAAAGGGGTACGATATAAGGTGGAAGGTCAAGCCTAGTTATAATAGGATTAAAAAACAAAATGAAACAACCACAACCAAAATAAATCTGGAAGGGATATTCAGGGAATAAACTAATTTGCTCCTGAAGGGGGTTAGGAAGAAACTTCCCCAATGGACCAGTTATTTCATAATTGCCTATTTGAGATTTCTTGCACTTTCCTCTGAATCAAGGATGGACCACTAATCTGAGGCAGTTTGGCAATTCCTGTGTTGCTATTGCTATAAATCACCATTTCAGTCAAATCTGCTCAGTTCACCTGAGATCCTGTTTTAGAATGAAACGTCTGTGACAGATCAGATTCAAGAATCCTCAAAGAGTGGAAAACACACGCTGCCAGGAAGGGGCCCCATCTGCATTCTGCTTGCTACTGTACATAAAGGAAAAGAATGGATAGTTCACAATCTGCTGCAGATGATAATATCATCTTGGCCTGACAGTTTTAGGTCAAGGACAGAGAAATCAGAATGAAAATAAAATCGGTGAATGCAATTTTTTTTTAAACTGCTGCAAAGGCAATATCAGAAACAGAGACTATGAACAAGAAATCATCTTCCATTATAACACTCAGTACAGGGCCCTCAGCAATCTGCAAAACACTTTCTTGATAGATCTATGAAAAACTCAGTGATTTCACATAAGAAGGTTTTGTGCAAATATTTTCTTTACTTTCAATCCACATGCATTTTCCTCTCCATCAAGCTCTATCTTGAGCTTTGGGTTTAAACAAACTCAAAATTCCAAACAAAACTCAGTCAAAACTGCCAAATCTTTAATGAGTTTTGCATCACATCTATGGAAAACTGCAAATTTCATGTGATTGCTATGCAAAATCTTACACTAGCCCATGATTGAAACGGTGGGCGTTGTTCGAACTCACATTAAAGTCAGTGGCTCCACTGGAGATGGATCAGGGCCAAAGAGAAACCACACTTTACTAGCTGGGTTTTAATGTTAGACAGCTTCCAGACTGCAAACTCAGCGTTGCCAGCACCTGTGATATTATCATAAGTTTCATGATATTTGGTATTTTTTGTTAAAACCACAGCAGCTGCAATCAATAGATTGCATAAGAAATGGAATCTCCATTTTTTTAAAAAAAAGTAAACTTCTAGCCCTCGTGGTGGCAGAGAAAAGCTTAGAAACGTGAAACGAGTGCACCCTAAAAGCTCTGAAACCAGAAGGCAAATAAAAAGGAAAAAGGTGTTATTCTGTTTAAAAAAAAAATCCCATTATTTTAAGCCAATCTCACAAGTTTTTAGGGGCCTGGCCTCATACTGTTGGAATGCTTGGGGTTGGCAGTACTCAAGGTTACGTAGGACTGATAAAGTACTATAAGCATCATCGTGCATATGCAACCTTATTTTCAACAGTGGTAACTGATCTGGGGTGTCTCCGCATTTGAGAGCCCACCCTGAGTCACCTTGGGCCTGACTATGCATCCAAATAATGGAGGTACCCAAATAAATGGCCACTATTGAAAAATGTGGCCCTACTCTTTTAAAGTATACATACACACACACACACAGAGATATGAATGGCTCAAATTACCTAAAATATGGAAATGCCCCATAAATTAGAATTTCATGTTTTCTGAAACTCTAATTTTCTGAATGTTGGGCATGTTCATGGTTCAAGGTTTATATGTCTGTGCGAGTGGGAAGGGGACACAAATATATCATAAAACTCATCTTTTCACTCTCCTAATCCTGAAGCTGATGACCACACGACTGGTCCACCTGTACACAGTTAAGCAGCCTGAATGGATGCTAATGGTCCCAAGGAACCAAACTGCTGCCAGAGATCAACGCAGAGAAAGGGAGTCCTGCCCACATGCACTTTTCTCCACCTATCCCTCTAACACTGGCAGCAGGGATGGGAAGCATAGGAGCCTCTGCACTGGCTTTTCTAAATGAAGATGCCCCTGGCCCAATGTGATCCTTCCAAAGCCACATATACCACCTTTAGGGCCAGTTTGTACAAGCAGTGCTATGCAACGTGGTTATACCAAATTGGAGGATCTGACCCATTGACTTTAATATACTCTCCGTTTGCATATTGAGAGTGATCATGTATTGTAAGTCTCATCTGTCCCAATTTTAAGTCTGTGCAGAATTGTTCAGGGGGTACAAAAGGATGTAACTAGTAACCGAACAACAATGAGCAAAGATGATTATAAATCACCCTAAATGGCTGATTAAATACATCTTCTCCATCTCTAATTTTCATGATTCCTCATTTCATCTGGCTAGTGCTCAGAGTTATGAATCAAGGCAAATATTATCATCTTACTGTATTTTCCTTCTGTCAGGTCAGGATGCACTGTATGCTATAAAACTTTGAAAACCGTGACCACCATAGAAGCCCTTGTTTAAGAATGTTCACACTTCATTAAGTTTTGAGATACATAGAAAAGTTACAGAATATGGGGAGGTTTGGACAATTTTTGAGAATTCTGCATGTACATCAAGGGAGTTAACTATCAGGTGACTTAGGGTCTCAAGGGCCTGGAATTGTGAAGTATTCAGATGGGAGGTATTCCCTCTTCTTCTGCTTCTGCTGTGCTCTCAAGAGGAGAAATTTTGAGCCGGGAAATAGAAGATACAAAATACCTAACTTAACAGGAAGTGTGGTGTAAGTGGTATGCAATAGTTCAGACTTTCATTGCTCTATGCTACCCCTTTACATTTTAATGAATCTGCTTGCCTGTGTAGACAGCTGCCATTTGTGAGGTAAACATGATGTAACATATTACAGAAGGGATATATTCTGTGCTTTCTCATGGTGACTTTACTTTTGTTTGGATGTTTCCCTTAATCTAAAATCAAATCATATTAACTCAGAATGTGTGGTTGTTCTTTGTGAATGAAAAGAAATAATATAGGAAAATTTTAAAAGTCTTCTTGTAATATAGGGGAAGGAGGTACGCAGAAGGGAATTACCCAGCTGGAATTTAGCTAGGACCATAAATATAATTCTAACCATATGTGCCATGAGTTCAGAACTTCCATTTTTCATCTGAAAGATAGCACCTCCAGCGGTACTATGAACCCACAACATGCTATTAAGAACCAAGTTCCATCCCGTAGGTTGATACAAATATAGAGTTAACTGTGTCCATCTATCTAATGTAAAATGGGCACATTTTCAGCCCCACCACTAGACAAAACCACTCAAGGTGAGAGGTACTATATGAATGCAGGACAACATATTATTATTATCTGAGTAGAATATATTGAAGTTCACAAACTGCACCATAAGTTGACTTAGATCCAAAGAAACTTTAGCATTAATAAGCTTATAGTAATAGAAAAGGGATATTGGCTAGTCAATCGACCAAAAATACAAGTGGCTTTCTTTGCCCCCACCACCCCAAGAGATAGATGTTACCTTTTAAATGAAATGTCCTAAACAGATACAGATAAATCCTAAAGTCCTTGCTCAGTTTGCTCAGATAAACCCCCCATTATCCGCCACAGAATTCAATTCAGCCCTACTGAAAGCAACAGGAGTGTTGGATTTGATTTAAAAAGTCACAGGATGGCAGCCCAATGCACTCCACTGGAATCTCACTGTGTTTTAAAGTCCTGTCAAACCCATAAACACTTAATTTTAATTTACTGCAGGCAAAATAACAGAAAAATATCAATGTTTGGAATATGCAAGATCTTTTCAGGATACGTTTTGATTTGCTATTTAGGTAAAATTTGCAAATACAGCCCCTCAGTCCATCCTGCAAAGATTTGTGTTCTGTTTAACTTTACTGGCGGCAATAGTGCTGCTGAAGTCAATGGGACTACTCACTGTGCATAAGTCTTTGCAAAATCAAGACCTAAGATGCCTAAATGAGGGGCCTTATTATCAGAGCACCCAGCAGCTCTCATTCACTTCAAATATCAATCTGACAATTTGGGCACCTTGTGTTTTGTTTTGTTTTGTAACGGTTTAAATGGTCTTCGCTGGGGAAAATTATCATTAAAAATGACAATACAAATATTTTAAAATTGTTTTAATAAAATTAAAGTTGGCAGTGCAAGCCCAGCACTGACTGCATCTTACTTTACTCGGGCTCCCTTGGTGACATTTTTAAAATTTTCTTTGCTTCATTTCCCCCTGGAAACTTACTGCTTTTCAAAGAACATTTTACTTGAGTGAGGAGGAGGACAGGTGGCGAGGCAATAAATCTACTGTGTTTATAATGCTGTTCTGCTCAAATCAAAATTCAGACATAATAAAAAGAAAACCCATTTGCACTCCTAAGAGCTATCTACACACAGATTTTGTACCACATTAAGGCCTGATCTACCCACAGTGTGTGCACCAATATAACTATGTCAGTTAGGGATATGATTTGTCATCAATATAGTTCTACCAGTACAACCCCTGATGTAGATACAATTATACCTGTATAAAGGTGGTATAGCTTGTTCCCCTTCCCATATGAGGATAAGCTATACTGATATAAGCACCTTTATATCATATAACTGCATCCACACTTGTATATTTACTGCTTTAACTAAATGGGTATATTTCAAGTAGTACAAGTTTTGTGTCTAGACAAGCCCTTACTGTATCATTTTGAAAATGGCATAATTAAAGTGGTGCAAGCCTCTCGAGCAGATGCAGTTATACCAGTGCATGGGACCCGGATACCAGTGTAACCGTATCCACACTACGAGTTGCACCACTTTAACTATTTTGGTATAATAAACCCAACAAATCACACCCCTATCCAAAAATAGTTAAATTGGTACCAAAAAATGTGGATAGACTAGGTCTAAGGTGACTTGTTTTTAATTGTAGGAAAATTGTTCTGAATCATATAATGAACTGTGAAGCTCTTCCAGATAGCTAGATAAATAATAACTAGGAAAGAGAGAAGATAAATAACAAGAGGCTGGAATAGATCATCACCAACGTAAAGTAAAACTTGTTTCTAGCAGATGTTGATGTCTTTCCATCCTCCCTGTCCCCCACTCTCACCCTGGAAAAGATGCTTGTGGGGGAATGTAAGGTTCTCCAGAGCAATGTTATGTGGAAACAAAAAAACAAACAAAAAAAAAAGAAGTGCCGCTGAAATTGTACACTTTAATTACTGCACAGTATTAAGTTGAAGAAAAGCTTCAAAGAAATACTGAAACATTTTGGCAGACTGTCAAAACTATCTAACATTTACAAGAGCCGGCCGAGTCTTGCTGAGATATTTCTTTCTCCCCCACCCCCTTTCAAGGATTTTGCACCCCTCAGAGCCTTGCAAGCTGATATATGTGCAGCATCATTGCCATATTTCCCCCTTTTTCATACACAAAGAAAACATCCAGAACTGGTGATGCCCACTGCATCCTGATTTAGGAGGAGCCAGGAAATGAAACTTCTGCAGAGGGTTCCGTTTTAATTGGATACGGTCACGCTATCCAAATGGGAAGAAATCTGCTACAGATTAGCCATTTTCTTCCTACATTAATGGTCAGACAAATTAATTGCATTTTATAATCATTCCCACTATTGTTTTTTTCTCCAGTTTGGAGACTTATCTCAAAGAATTATGCCCAGACAGCAGCATGTAAAGTCAATTATAATGGGGGGGAGAGGTTAAAAAAGCAGAGAAGCATATGTCCCTCCGCTTCCATCTCACTAGGAGGTCTTTTCTGCTCATGCCATAGCAGGAGGTCATGTATCACAGGGAGTTCAGAGAATGAGTTAGGTAATTTAGTCTTGGACGAGGGCCTATTTCAAAATGAAGAAGGGAAGAGGGATGATGGCATAGGGATTCCCTGCCTCTAGATACAAGCTAAATCATTCTGACAGAAGTATCTTATCCTAGGTTCATAAAGCTATTTCTGAAGAACAGTTTCTTTGCTTTTCAAAATTTGCTACTTGCATCACGTGGCAGGAATTTTTGACCAGTATGCCCGGGGGAGGTTGTGCCTGGAGCCTCCACCATCAAAAAAGGATTTGTGCACCCTCATTTTTTTTTAAGCAAATTGCTCATATCAAACACTGGGGAAGGAGCCACACACCAGAGTTTCAACCAGCATGTTGTAGTTCACACTTTGATGGGCAGTACTTCACAGCATTCAGCTGGCTTGACCCTTCCTTTGCTCCTCTTCCTTGGAATTGTCCCAGCCCTGTCATGATGGGAGCTGATACTGAATGAAAGCAGGGAGCCCTAATTCAGGCAGCCAACTTCCCATAGTGAGATGGAGCTCGTACACTATATGGTGGGCATGGCATAAAAACTGACACAGACAGACACAACTGTACAGGCCGTTATAATTGGAGCTACCGAACTAGCATTTAGTTACTCCACATTTAGGCCGTGTTTACACTATAGCTACACTTGAGCCGAGGAACCCATTGCAATGCCATTGTCCCCTGACTGGGGGTACATGGGTCCTAATTGGAATAAAGCCTTACACGTGACATTATGTGGACACATTGCAGGGTCCATGCGGAGCCCCATTTACATGTGCAGATGCAGCAATCTAGTCAGACACCATCATTGCAGGGGCAGGACCTTGGTCTGTCCAGGGTTTTATTCCCAATAGATTGAGAGATTCTATCTATACTGCAGCTTTAACTGTGTTGTAACTGGGTTGGGGACAACTATCTTGTAATCAGATTCCGTGATTTGTTTACAGATACAATGTAGACAAGGGACTTATATAATACATAGGAGGGGTTTATAGAAGGGCGTGCACTGGTACCACATCTTGCCACCCAGTCTACCAAGAGATAGTTTTAGACATACACAATGGAGTGTTCATTGCAGAGATACATTTTGCTTTGCACCACTCCTTTATGACCAAGGAACGTTGTTGGTTCATAAAGAATGATTAAAGCACCAATTATTTTGGCTAAACATATATTTGAAACCCTCAGGCTATCATGGACATTAAGCCATCAATTCATTATTTAGTTGTCAGCATGGAAAACTGTCAGAGGCTTAAAAGTTTAACACGCTTCCAAACATTTGAAATTTCAGACGGTTGCAATTTTATTTATTAGATCATGTAACTTACCTTTTGCACATACATTGTCTGCAATGTGTCCTATAGCTCTTCTTCTCATGTTGAGCAAAACCTCATAGCATATTAAATTTAAACAACAGGAAACTAAGAAGGGAAGAAAAGGCCCCTTCAACAATTTCTGGGAAACCATTTACAAAGTCTTCCAGGCTCAGGTGAAATGAGTTGTACTGTGGGATTTGAAAGCTCTGCAGAAGTGTAAGGTATAAAATCACTTCATCTTGGATGTTTAGAGAGGTGGTATGGGAAAGAAACTCCACTTTTTCAATGCCTTAGTGATAGATGACACTGACACTAATGGCTATAAAACCTTATCAGGGAGTGCTGTGAAACTCAAATATATGAGTTCCTTATGTAGAAAGATTTGAGTATTCACATTACAGTGGAAGAGAGGACATGTCCACGTTTGTCTCCTGGAAGTGGATTGATTCTGGCAATCTATTCAGGTACACACAAATATTATCATTCTCCAGGACTGTGGCAGAGACAAGTAAATGATATAACAGTCATTCCTAAAGCATTGGCAAAATTTTCTGATGATTTGATACAAAACTTTACACTAACTCTCAGCTTTTTAAAATGAAATAACGCCACTAATATAGGGCTCAATCCTGACAGGTGCTGATCACTCTAACTCAATCCAGCACAACCCTTAAACCTGTGCTTAATTTTAAGCCTAGAAATAATCCACTGTCTTCAGTCCGACTACTCACCTCGTTAAATCTAAGCACAGGCTAGTGTGTTTTGCTGGATTTGGCTACAGTGCCCAGCATGAAAGGGTTAATCTTGCAGTCTCAAAGACTCAGAGGGAGGCTCTCTAGGGTAGTACAAAACCCTGATGGGATGCCTGCCAGATGTGAAGCACTGCCCAGGCAGGAGAAGTAGTTTGAGTCCAGGATTGGGGCCAGAAAAGACCTGAGGAAAAAGACTCTCCAAAGAGGCCAAGGGCTGGAGTAGGAACAGCAGAGCTCTCCTGCTTACAGGGAACTGGGAGCCAGGGTATGAAGGTCGGAATAAAAATAGCCTGGAAGCCCTGAAACAAAAAGTTAAACTGGAAGACCCCAGCAAGAAAAAGGCTTGAACCAGGACAGGCCAAAAGAAATGTATGTTTGAGAGGACTTAATAAATTGGATCCCAAGGAGAATGCTATGTTAAATCCTCCTGGCTGTGAGTGAATTACTGGGAGAACCAAGAAGGAAACTGAGGCAGGATGATTACAGTGCCACGCCACCAGGTAGCATGCTCCAGGATTGCACCCTGCAACAGGCAGTAATGTCTAAAGAGATTAGAGCTAATCTGAGACACTCTGGCATTCTAGAACTCTCTCTTAGTACTGTATGTCACAGGGCAAACAGCTGAACCTTTAGCATAAAGGCACATCAAAAGAGTTATCTCAATACCTGGCCAGGACAGGAGATGTTGTGTCCCAGTGGGTTCTCATATCCACGACCTGCTCTCATCACTTTTGTTAATCCAACCAATACATCTGATAAAGCCCAAAGAGCACTTTCAGGGGTTTTACAGTATCTCGCGAGTCTTATTAATATACAATAGAAGAGTCACACAACCCCAGAATGTACACAGGTTATGTGAATTCACAGTATCGATAATAGCACTAGTGCCTCTAGTGGCATCCATCATTCACTTTTTTCACCATTTTGTTCACTGCATATGCCTGAAGTACTCCTATAGTACATAGTTTCTAGTTCATGATTAACATATACTACTAACGTCTCTGAGAGACAGAGGTAATTTCAGTTTGAGCAACCTTGGTCCTGGGCACCACATCTGTTAAAAACGTTATGATTAAAAAACTGTCCTGGCCAGAGCCATAAGGTGGAGAAATGCTAGTGGTGCATCCTCTCCTCCCAGGGATGGTACCACGGACAGCAGCACACGCATCAGATGGCTTGAAGAATGGGACATGCCCTCTGAATAGCAGGCCAGTCCCAATTTTGGGAAACGTGGCATGGCAAAGCACGTTACCTAGCCCTCTCTCCTGGCTCTCTCTAAGCACTATGGAGAGATCTGCTCTGCTGCTTGCATGGGGTAGAAGAGGTTCCTTCCCACCTTGCCACTATACCACACTGCTGCATTTTACCTTCAGTTGGGCTGAGTACAAGATGATGATTCTGAGATGTGGAAACATCAGCTATCAGGAAATTAACTGAAATCACCCCCTCCCTCCAAAACTCTAAAAACGTCGACATTCTGTATTCTTGAATCAGGAGCTCAGGGGTAAAAGAATTGTGTGTTATCACGGAAGCCCGCAGCAAACGTAGCCATCACTTTTAATGTTAAGGTTAAAAAAATAGTTTTCAGTGAAATTAGATACTGTTTGCATCCCAGGAAACCAAAAACGAGGAAAGACCCATTTTTTAATGCCATCTCCAAAGCAGGGAAAAATGCTGTAAGCAATTTCTTGTTAAAAATTTAAGTCCTGGAAAAACAAAAGCCTTAAAAATGCAAAATGTTACTAATGTCACCGGGAGAACCAATTTAAAGATATTTAACAGGTTCTCACTTTCCTTTCTAAATCCAGAAATAGGAGATTGCAAATTACAGAGGATTACAATCGTATAAAAGACTCACAGTTATGAAATAGATAGATTCATGTGTGGATAGACAATGTAACTGTTCTTTAACACTGATTGTAAAATCTCTTGCAATGACTAATTGAAAGATGTGCTATATGGACATATTTATAGCAATTTGTGTAGGTTTATTTCTACCACAAATATAAGCATATAGGTGAAACCCTGGCACCAGCCAAGTCAATGGCAAAACTTCCATTGACTTCAATGCAGCCAGGTTTTCACCCAACATATTTACACATATACACTGAATAGTCCTGATTTCCAGAGGTGCTGAGCATTCATAACTAAGTCAATGGGAGGTAACAGGGTCAAATATTTTTCTGTGTGATAAGATATTTGTTATTTGTTTATACAGTGCCTAGCGCAACGGGGCCATGATCTATGTTCAGGGTCGCTAGGTATTACCACAATACAAATAATTAATAAATAAAATAATAATAATAATATGTATAGAGAATCTTGTAAGTTGTTCAGGGATCACTGTTGAGTTGTTTAGATGTAAAGATTTGACAACTGGCCTATTCTTGCAGGGGACAAACTCCACCCCTCAATAGCAGTTAGGAAGAAAATCCTCTAAGGAGGGCTTTGATGAGATTTCCTCCACTTTAGCAGAGGAGATCAGGATCTGAATAAAGATTACAGGATCAAGCTCAATTCTAAAAATAAAAAAACAATGTTCATGCTTGCATAGCTTTTTCATTCACAGATCTCAAAGCACTTTACAAAGACAGGATGTATCCTTATGTCCACGTTACAGACGAGAGCATCAGAAACAGAGCATTATTTTGAAGAATGATTCTAAGACAGAAGGCAAGATCATCACTCAGGCTCCAGCCCTTCTACAACAGGTAAGAGGGATAGAACAGCACGAAAGGGCCCTAAACTCCCCACATGGGGCCAAGGAAGGATTCTTCTAGCACAAACCTACAGAAGACAGCTGTATAGCTACCTTATGTGGATCTCCTTCCAATCCTTGGCTAACAGGAAATACCAAGGACATGACTGGGAGTGGGGTCTGTATCACACAGAACCACAGAGTTTCCGGGAAGTAATGTGACCCATAGGGCAGCCCAGAGAGGCTGCAGTCATTTAAACAGGCCCTCAGGGCTGTCTAAATATCGCAGGAGCCTGGATCAGGCAAAGATCAGAAGGGTGCAAAGATAGCTTAAAGCCATATCAGCACCTTCCCCCCACCTCCATGGGCCACAAGTTGTGTGGTGTACCACACAGAATCTCACCCATAGTATGGAGCAATGTTTGCTTTATTTATCTTCTTTGAATGAGAACCAATCCTTAGGCCCTTAGCACACTGCTAATTAATTCCTTTCCCATGAGAAGAAAATTAGTCCTTTCCTTATTTTTAACAGGTTTCATGTGATGTTGGGGTCTTTCTATCTGCAAGGTAATTATAGAGTGACTGCTCACCTAAATCTTTTCTTTCCATTTGTATCATACGCCCTATATCCTTGTCTTTCTTCAAGTATTTCTGTAATTAAGTGCAATATTGCCAAAAAGATGTTCCAGGTAGGAAAATATCTGTATATGCAATTGCTCAAACAAAACAGCTAATTACTTGTGCAATCCCACATAAATACCTTTTCCTTAAATTATATTTAGGAACAAAAAAGTACTGATATACCCAAATGTACATATAAGACAGCAAAACTAGTCTTGGAGGATGGCCATTTGTTTAAACAGACATTTTTAATATAGTTAGGAATGATACTTGTACCCTCTATTTAGTCAATGGAATAATACTTTTTTAAAAAATAATTGGGGATTTATTGTAGGTGCACAACATTGTGCCTGCAAATATTTAGAATTATTTTCAAAGGTGTGACTGAAAACGTACACAAGTCCCTCTGTACTCCCTCAAAAATCAAATATTAAGACTCAGATTTCGTATATAAGGTAACGAGCCTATGGGAGAACTCCAAGAGGTACTTTAGCCTCCAGTTACCTAGTATACAGGGGCAATGCACCCACTGCATCCCCCACAACCATAAGAGGATGTACCACACTCATTTCCACAACCAGCCAGCTCTGAAGGTTGGTGCAGAGTGAGGGTGATGTCATAGCCCCAACTCCTCCTGCCACATATAAGGTAGTAAGTGAAGAGAATGATATATTGACTTGCAGTGAATTATTCAGCCACTGGATGTCTCTGTGATTTATAGTTACAAATAGGGGGTAGTCCCTGGTAAACAAGGGAAACAAGGCTGGAATTCAAGCAATGTGGATGCCCGTTTGTGTTCGCAGCTGTATATGTTTTGTTTAATAAATACCTTCTATCTGAGGTAGACTGTGATTCTATATACCATGACAGTTAATGCCTCAAGGAAAGTAGCAGGGACTGCAATTGTGTCTCATCTTTTCATGGGGAAAGGCACCCCCACCCTTTGCACCTTCAAAACCTGGTCCTAAATAGTTGGGTTTTTTTAATCTGAAAATATTAGCATGAAACATAAATGCATAGAAGAAATTATTCAGACTCCCTGTCATTCAATTAATGTTTTCATGTCTAACTTAAAGTCATTCCTTCCTATCACCTGGCTTCCAGACTATGTCTGACTCTTCATACCCCCAGCTGGTTTGTTTGTGAAGTTTCTCTTATTTATTTGAAAGGATTGGGTACTAATAGGCAATGTTTGCCTTCCAACAATTTCCTATTTCTGTTTTCTTGTGGTCTCTTATCTAAGCCCATTCAAAGGATAGCACTGCTTGCCAGGTACAGAATGCCCTTAAGCAATGTTACATCACCCGCAACTGCAAATGGCTTGCAATGATCCTTCTTGGCTCAGCTTAAATAGGAGAACTGCAGAGGGGGGCCAGTGATTCTGTTTTGGATTTTAGTGTTTGGGTTATTCATGTTTCTCTAATAGTGCACAAAAGTCAGCCTATTACTGCTGAATTGTATTTATAAGTTCTGAGGTCTAACTCCTGCATCAGCCTGAGTTTTGATGGCTGTGAGAAAGCTTTTGCTGCCATGCCTTTTCTTGGGAAAAAAATCATTGAGATGCATGCCCTGTTTTTTACAGGAACTACACCACCTTGGGCTTATCATATTTTAGCTAAATAGGATGCTCTGATGGGATACCTCCAAGAAAGCCCAGGCCTGAGTGTTGTGGGTGAATCACTAAGTGGATGAGTTAGCAGAATCCACTTCTTACCAGGGGTGGCGGTAGGGCAGGGTAAAAGGCACAGTACTAGAGGAGAGGGAAAGATTCAACTTTGGGATGATGTTATTAAACCAAGGCAGGCCACTTGTGATCATTAAATGCCCCATGGCACATTTTGCAAGATGTTAACCCCATTGCCCTGACGGAATTCCATCCCAGGCATTTACAGTCAGATTTGGTAGGTGTTTACCCCCACTTTGTATAGGTTAAAATAGCTATCAAAGGAGCCAGGAAAATCAGGCCCAACAGACTTCAGCAAGGTTACACCAGTGCAACTGAGGCATAATTTGGCCAAATATCTTGACCTTTTATCAGTCCGAACGTTTACAGAAAAATTCTCTAGTAATAGTGATTTTGGTTACAATTCCTGTTCACTGAGGATATTTTAGAAGTCAGATGATATAATTGAATCCCAACACACACATCTGTACCTTAAAAAATATATATACACACTAGAAGTTCAATGGTGTCACGCCAGCAGAGCATCTGGTCCTAAGCAGTTAATGAGTCTGTTACTTGAATGATTATGGGTCAAATCCTCAGCTGGTGTAAATTGGTATAACTTCAGTGTCTCCAACGGGGCTATGCCAATTGGCAACAGTAGAGGATCTGGTCTTAAAAGTAATATAATTTTGTCATTACAAGTATTGTATAGCTCACGTGTCCGACTTGTCAAATCCAGGAACAGAGATCAAATATGGCCTTTGTTACACCTTCATCTAAACCTTTTTCCTTGACAAAGTCCGAAATGCTATTGGTCTTATTTTTCTGTGTCAGTCTAACACCAGGGGATTTTTACCTCCTGAGCTTTGTAAGGATCCTTCTAATTCAGATGTTTAGGACCCAGCTCACTTTTGCCTTGCACATTGTGTAGTCATTTATGCCAGTGAAAAGGGAGTTCAAAATGAATGTAAAACACTATCCAGTCCGGATGGTAAGTGTTTATACTCACTTTATAATGGAGCAAATGAATCATTTCAGTAACTAATAGGAGTAATCATGGGCAGAATTACAGGAAGTATATCTGGTTCTGCCACAGACATCCTGTATGATCATGGGACTAAATTTTCAAGTGTCAGCTTATTGGGTATATATCAGTTTTTGATAGCCAACTTGAGAGGTATCTCCCCCAAAGTTGAGGCAGCTAAAATTTGAAATGTACCTCTCTGAGAGTAAGTTTCCCCATCTGTAAAAGAAGGAATAGAACCTGTCCACCTCACAGGGGTGAGGCAAAATTTATTATTTGTAAGGTACATTTTGATTCTCTGATGGAAGGTACTGTAAAAGTGCAAGTTATTATTATATTGCAGTTCTGTACCTCTATAGACTCAAACCTAATCAACAAAGTCTTTTTTATGTTATATAAAGGGCGTGTGTTCATGTAACTTAAAACACAGTTTTTACTCAGAGTAATAAGACATTCTGGACCATGAGTGCAAAGCCTAACCCAGCTCAAAAATTTATACTATGGCATTTTTAATGCAATAAATGTCCCCAAAAATGTCTTTCATATTTTTCCATCTGAACAATCCTATTTAATGTAGGCATAAGATATCTGGCCCTTCTGGATCAGAATTTTGATTTCTCTGGCAAAGATGTGTTGAAAAAACAAAGAGCTAGATCATCAGTTGGTGTAAATCAGCCCAGTTCCACTGAAGCCAGATGATTTACTCCTTCTCAAGATCTGGCCCCAAAAGTTTAAAGTCGGTGGGCTAATTACATCCTTAGTGCAAGGGGACACAATTCTATTGATTTTAGTATCATCCTTGAAGGCCAAAGTGGGACATAAATGATGCATAGTCCTTGTACAGAACCACCGCTCAGGGGTGAATTTCACCCATAGTGCAATTTCAAAGTGAAGGAGTCTGCCTGGAAGGACAGGGCTGGATTAACTTTCCTGTGGTCCTGGAGCTATTAGATTTTGTGGGGTGCGGGAGGGGGTGCAGCTTCAGCTGGCGGGGGGGCCTCCGGGGTGAGGCCAGGGCTGGGACAGGGGGTTAAGGTGCAGCAGGAGGTTCGGGGTATGGGCTCTAGGCGGAAGTTTACGTGCAGGAGGTGGCTCAGGTCTGGGACAAGGGGGTGGGGTGCAGGTGAGGGCACGGGGTCTGGGAGGGAGTTTGGCTACATTTGGCTTCAGTGGAGCAGGGGCTGTAGGGGCACATTGGCAAGCCAGCACTCATGGCTCCAGCCCCGGGGTGGGCACCAAGGCTTGGGGACCAGTGTCAAGCCCACAGCGCAGAGACTTGCTGCGGCCCATGCTTCTTCTCATCCGGCCTGCATCTGGCCCACGGGCCTGTGGGGCCCCGCTTAGCCTGCGGCCCTTGGCTGCAGCCCCTAAAGCCCCTGCATTAATCAGGCCCTGGGAAGGGATATGGAGAAGAATTTATAGAAAATAAAACCTTTTGATCCAAATTGTTTAAGTGGATTTTAGGAATGTCTTTATGACTAAGAGGAAACGTTCAGTCTCAATACATAACAGGATGTAAAGGAATCGGTGTGGACAGTTTATAGAGTTCTAAGCACAATGTACTCCATCAGTCAATTGAGAATATCCTAAGTAATCAGTTTAATAACTCCAGAATAGTTGTCTGTTGATAAGAATTGGCATAAGAATTGTCACAGTATTTTTAGTTAATTGAAGATTTTCTAAAAAATGTGTGAAGAAGTATGCAAACAGTACATTTATGTAATAGAAATTGTAATATAGCTTTAAGATACTTATGGGCATGTTTTACTGGTTCATTAAATCTTGCCTCAGGTGTGTTCAACCACTCGAGGCAAGTATTAATGGACCAATAAAAAAGGCCCTGGGGTGTCTTAATGCTATAATACTATGGCTGTCTACATTTAAATTAATTTTTGAAAATACTTTTTTAAATAATTTCCCCTGATATTTAATATATCCTTCCACTATTTAAAACTTTATAGTAGAAAGATAAGAAATAGCGAGGAGGGGAAAAGTGTAGTAAAGCCCTTTTTGTCTAATCACTGTTTGCTATTTATAAAATATTTTTATTTCTACCTCTTCTACTTCAAATGGCCCCCTCATTTTTCATATCTCCTTTCTCTTACATTTTTCTGCCTCATTTTCCATACAATAAAAGCCCTATAAAGAACTGCTGAGCAGAGATGGTTGGAAAAAGTCAGACAAAATATTTTTTCATCTGAATTTTCCAATTCATTGAAATCAAGCTGTTTTATAGGAAAGGTTTGATTGTTGCAAACTACCGATGAACCCCAGGCAGGTTATCATCAGAAATCTGCCGTCTTGCCCACCCTGCTCCTTGGCAGCTCACTGAGCCAGGGGCCTCAGACCTCTCCCAGCTCCCCTTCAGCAGAATTAGTTGCGTGAGTTTGGTTGCACAGGCATAGCTGAGAGCAAAGCATGGTTGTAACTGAGGGTAGACTATAGCCCCTATGGGAAGCCAATCATAATAATAATTTTGAGCCAAGTAATGCCCTCATTTACTACAACCCTGTTGATTGATTGCCATGGACCTAAGGTAATCATTTACACCAGTGGAAAATGAGGACATAGGGGGTGTAAAATGTTCCAAAATCAACATGGTAACATTTTATATCCACTGTAAACTGGTGTAAATAGCTACAAGAGGTCAAGGATATTGGTGACTCAGGCCCAGTGATTTCAACAGGATTGCATGGCAGGTAAGGACACAGACTGTTGCTCAATGAAGTCAACAAGAATCTTGCTATTGACTTAGGGCTAGACTGTGATACTCCTATTCACATTGAGTGCCTTACTAGTAGTCCTATTGAAATCAGTGGGACCGCACATAAATTAAGGTGTGTTACTCAATATGAGGAAGGGCATCACAATCTGGCACTTAAATCAGAGTGAGATTTGTCCCTAAATTAGTGAAGTACTTGGATATTTATCTCCATTCTTGTGTATTAAAAGAAAATGTTTCTGCTGATTTTAGGATGAATGCATTGGCCAAGAGAAGAGCATATGACCTAAAACTTCCTTTAGTGGATCATTCTAATGAGAACAGACTCAGTACATATTTTTAATCACTCATTTCATACATAAACAAACAGGGTTTTAACATTACACAGAAGTACAATCAACAGGGCCCAAAATGTTCCAGGATTCTCCTATTTCAAACAATGATCAGTGTTGTAACTGTGCAGTAGGTATATATACTGTGTCTATTAAAGAGAGAAAAAGTCCTCCTTAACTAGCATTATATGGGAAAAACAAAGTCTGCCAAATTTGCTTGGAATGAATGCAAATCAATTTTGCATCACAGTTCTAGTAATAGAACAATAGCAACCCTGAGATTAGATGAGTGTGCAAGTTGATTTTAATTTCCACAAACACCTGAAATGTATCTGTTTTTACTTCTATAATTAAGGTACAAATGTGATTTCTAATTCATATATACATACACCCCCCAAAAAAGTAAGAAATATCTGGGGTTTGAGTTTCTCCAATTCTTTTAAGATACATACATATATCACACAAAACATCTTAAAATGTAAATATTTACAGAATTCTATTCTGAGCCTGAGAGGCATCTGCATTGCTTACCACAGGTGGCGTGTTTCTGAATGAAACATACCAGCATATGGCAAAAAAAATTCTTTGACTTATTCTTTGAAGAAATCTCACCAAGAGCTGTATTTCTAGTGCAACCACTTGAATTCATATTAGATTTATCTCACCCTATAAAAGCACAATTCATTAAACAGACTGATAAAACTGGTCTGTTTAAACTAAGGCAATTTTATCACAGTCATTTCAATTATTTAACACTGCTTTCTTAAATCAGTACTTACAGCTTTCTTTTGACAAGTATTCCTTCAAATAAATGAGTTGTAATTTAAAGAATGAGAGAGTCATGATCCATAACAATATATAAAATTAGTTCACAAGAATAGGAAGATATATTTTGAAAATATAATTGCTTACTACCTTTGAAAAGTTACATACAATTAATCAGGCAGTGGGCTCTTTAAGACTAAAAAAACGTCACATACATTTGGTAGTAAAGTCATCCAAAGCAGTTCTAACTTAAGGAGTGATTCCCAACTCAAAACTCTGATTGGGTTTTTGTGAGAAGGTTCACACATCTTTCAATGAACCTAGGTCTTTGTCTAAGCCAGTCTGGCCAGTTATTGGTTTGGCATAAAAACCAGGTGAAAACAGTTATATTGACATGAAGCCAGGTGAAACTCAGCAGTTTTAAATTTTCACTTTGAGATTTATGGGCTCATTTGACTCTGAAACTCATAGGAGCATTCAAGGGTTGCCAACGCACATTGATTGAAAGCAAGAGGCATCCATGCAAATCCCTGAAAAGCAAAACATTTGAGTTGCACAGCTCTGGTGAAGATCTTTTTTCCATTAGAAATTATTGTTAAACAATGGGCCCATTTTAATAGTGCACTACTCCAGTTTTATAATGGTGCAAATCCACTTAAATCATTGGAACTACACAGGTGTGAACCTGACGGGACACAGTGATGAATCAGGCCCCTTATGTTGGCTTTGACAGATGTGGACATTGTTTTCCAATTTTATTTTGATTCCAGGTGGCATTTCCTCCTGTTGGGTTTTGAAAACAACTTGTAGCTTCCTACAAGACAAAAGATGCACAGCACTTTTAAGCTGCACAAACCCCTCTTCATTAAATGGCAGCAAGAGTGAAATGTGCATTTCACTTTTAAAACAGTCTACACTAATTGGGGGCCAAACCCTGAAATCCATTTTTACTCAGTCTTTATTCAAGCAAATATCCATATTGATTTCAATGGCACCATTAAGCAAATCCTCAAATCAAAATCACACCCACTATTGGAAGGCACCTCGCAGATTACATCTTAAAATGTTTACACAATTTTCAATGGAAGATAAATACTCAGAAATTAAAACTATGTATAACATATTTATTTTTCTTCCTATCAGACACATGAACATCCTAGGACACGATCACTGTCTATGTATTCAGTGTGCTATACCCATTCATGCTTTAATTATGGAATTCATCCCTTCTTGTCCAAAACCAGAGTGATCAGGCTTTATGGGAGGTTCTAAGTGGAAAATGGACTTCACCCCATCTGAAAGGCAGGCTATGGGTCTGCGGTAGAGATGTGTGAATTTTTTCAGTTGACAGGCAATTCCAAAGAGTCAACAAAAATCATTTTGGGTCAAACAAAATGTTTCATTTGATCCACATTGAAACATTTCATTTTTATTTAAAACATTTCATATTTTGATTTTTTTAATATAATAAAAAAATTGGTATGAAAAGTCATTTTGAACCAAAAACCAGAAATATTTCAAAAATGTCTAAATTAAGAGTTTTGGGGAAAATTTTTTTTTTTGAAAGTAGGTTTAAGTAGGTTTTGTTTTTACCAAAATCGGCAAAATCAGCATGAATTCATTAAATGTTTTGATTTCACCAAACCTGATTTTTTAACCAAAAAACCTGTTGGGATTGAAAAATTTCACCCAACTGTTGTCTGCAGCATTGCCTCTCTGTGGCTGCTATTGCAACTTTCCTGCTTTTTTTCTGCTCTTTGGTAGTACTTCCTGTCCTTAGGAAATGTTGGTTGCCTTTAATAATTACTGTCTCCACATTCCCCCACATCTGAATCGCTCTCCCTTGTCATGTCTTTGTCTTATCTATCATAAGGCCTGATCCTGAGCTCCCTTAACTTCAATCAGAGTGGAGGTCACTCAAACTTTAGGAGACATGCAACACGTGGCTTGATTAAGCCCTCAGTTTTTAGACTGATTGGTGCAGGGTACGTGTATTATTAATACGAGAGTAGGAGCCTGATCCCACTCAAGTAAAGGGTAAAATGTCCATTGATATCATTGGTAGCAGAATCAAGTTCTATATTTTTAATATTTAATTTATTTATTGTAATATTATTGTACTATACAAGGGACCAACATAACCACTGTTAACAGGACTATAATGTGTAGTGCACTTTACAAGGGACCAAACTTTTAATGGTTGTGTCGGTCTCTTAAACAATCATATGAAGTAGATTGTTACTATGCAAAGAGTTCCATCGAAGTTAGTGGAACTACTCATGTAGTAAGGTATTGCGATCTGACTAAGGAATGTGCCCCTCACTGATTATTAAATAAGCAGCAGAATCGGATTTCAAACTAGGATGTTTCCGTAAGTGATTTTGAAGAAACAGAAAAAACTTACACACTTTGGATAAATGTGTTTAAAATTGTTTAGAATTTTCACTCTGGTCTCAACTTCTCAGCACAATCTCCAGTTTCCTTTCAACTCAAAGTTTGTGACATAGAAAAGAACTGTATAAATAGAGCTGACATAGAAAGAAAGAATATTTATACATTTTTGTTTACACATACCATTTCTATGCCATCAATCACTGAGATATAGCCTTTGAAAAATAAAAGGATTTATGTAATGGTAACATGGGTCACTTGTGTGGTATAAATATATATATATTGCTAAAATATATGGCATACACACACAGAAAATATACATAACACTAAGTCCTAGTTATACAAGAGCTAAAGGAAAGACAATGCCTTCTGGGTTAACTGAGAAAATATAATTTCTACAATGAATCTTTTTCTTTTTCTTTTTTTAATCCAGGCAATAATATAGAAGTTTTCAAAAGAGAAAAGAGGACAGTGGCAATACCATCAGAGGGAGAATGGACCCAAACAAATGAATGTTAAATAGTCAGACATAAAAAGAAAGCACACAATTGTTGTTTCAGGAACAACAACAAAAAGCCACACCATTTTCAGCACTCATCAGTAGCCAAAAAAACAATGACACAAAACCACCATTAGTGTTTATTGATGATAACTAGATATGTTTATGTTAGTATTCCAAAGTCAGCCCTGCCATGGGAATGTTTATTACTACTCATTGTAGCTGTAGGCTGCTAAAAGCTATGTCTATCCCTTTCTCATCATTTTGGAAAGATTAATCTTTAGACAACGATCTCCTCATATCGTTAATCTTAGTCTTGAACTTGTTTGTTGTTCTTTGCCCAGTAATCAAGAGAGTGTCAGAAAGTATGCCTCACTTCAGGAAGGGGCAGGGGACCTGCTTCATAGTAGCAGTGCATCTTGTGTAATCTTTCACAACAGTGCAAAGTAAGCAGAAAATGCTAACAAATGAGAATGGCAGGGCCTGACTTTGTACTCCATTGCACATGTTTTACACCAGTGTAACTCCATTGATTTCAACAGAGATACACTGATGTAAAATGAGTGCAACAGAATAGAGAATAGGGGTTGTAGGGCTTTTTACCCATTTTGCCCTGATGTATATGATTATACAGTGCACAGGACAATAGTGAGCTTGGCCCTGGGACAGTAGAGCCAATCTTCTGTATTTTTAGAGGAAGTGGGAACATTTCCTGGAAGAGAGGTGGTGGGTTTCCCCACAAAGAGGCTTCAAATGTTTACCCACCCACATTTTCCAAGACCCCCTCAATAAGACTCATGAACTCCATGAGGCTTTTGACACTTCTGCCCTTTCCATTTACTTCCTGTTTTCTACTCTCCGCTAGAGCTGGTTGTAAAAAGTATCTTCCTCCTACAGCAAGTGTGGGGGGAAAAGTTTTTGTTTAAATTTTCCATAGAAAATTCTGATTTTTCATCCGTAATTCAAATACTGAAAAATTTCCACTGAAAAAACCAAAATATTTCAGCTTACAAGAATTCAGTTTTTCCAACAACAAAATCAAAATCATCCCCTATTGACAGACGCTTGTCACAAAAAATTTAGTTTAATTGAAAACCGAATTTTCCATCAAAAAACAGCTTCAGTGAAAAAATTTCAACCAGTCCTACTCTTGGTTGTTTGGCCATTTTGGGGGCACTATGGGCAAGGGGATTCCATGGGAGATTGCACAATTCACACAACACCTAGACATGCTCTGGAGCAGTGGTGGAGGAAGCAGATTCTCTGATTGAATAGACTTTCACTAAGAGCCTAAGCTAAGGCCCACTAAAAACAATGGGATTCTTTCTACTGAATTTCAGTAAGCTTTAACAGGTCTTAAAGAGATGTCACTTGGGGTGGAAGCATATTTCTAGAGAAGTTCATTTAGGATTCAGTCCTGGATCCTGCTCCCGTTTGCCCAACAACAAAACAGTCAGGATCATGCTCTTAATTAATGAAAGACCTTTGCCATTTTGTCTAATACCTTTTTAAAAAAAAAAAAAACCCACAAAAAACAGTAAAACTGTTTCCCAAGCAGTTAAATTCATATGCACAGTCAAGCAATACAACAACTTTTGGTCTTCCTCTCCACCACCCTATCACTATGTTAAGGCGGGAAATGAATTATATTTTCATAGTAATTTAAATGTCCAAATCAGTTGCTAGAGGTGATAAATATGCTGTTTTCAAGTTAGCTCTATATCACGTACTAGTTAATGCATCCACAGCTGATCTTTCTCCAGGAAGGTAATTTTCACAATTCACACCAAACTGAAATTTGAAAATGGAATCCTCCTTTCATACTAGACATCTGTTTTTCACTGAATTAAACAGGCGGTGTGTATTTCTGTAGCAAAACAACTGCAGAAATTGGAAGGAGTATTTCCCTAGACTGAGGAATGAATGACCAAAAAAGATTAGTTATGGACATTAGGTTTGATGTGACATGAATACAATAAGAAAAATAATTAGGGCCAGATTATTGATTATTATGCCTGATAAGCACTGGCTGTCTTGAGAGGTGGTACAGAGCTGCATCACCCATGGGGATCTCCTGGAGAGCAACCATGATTTCAAACAGCATAATCCCTCCAAGAGGTCCCAGGCAGAGCTGGTCAAAAAAGTTTGATTGAACAGTTTTATGTCAAAAAGGCAATGCAGTAAAAATCAAAATGTTTCACTCAAACATGTCAACTGAAATTTTTTTAACAGGAAGATGTCAAAACATTTCATTTCAACAATGTCGAAATATTTCATTTTGACTTTATCCTGTCAAAGTCAGAATGAATTGATATTATAACATCAATTTAATATTTATTATATTTAATTTTATGTAGAGAATATCTATTAGACGTAATATTTTAATGTAATATAAAAGTCTAAACAAAATGAACTGAAACAAAACATTCCGACAGTATCAAATGCAATGTTTCTATGGTCCCAAATCAAGTTCTATCGTATTTCAGTTTTTCATTCTGATTTGGAACAAAATGTTTTTTTGAAAAGTCGAATTCCTGTTTAATGGGAAATTCCAATTTCCCAGCCAGCTGTCGTCCCAGGTATGCGGGGAAAGCGCTGCTGCTGCGCCACTCCTGAGGAGAGGGCACTGTGTCTCAAACCAGCTTTGCTGACTGGTGTGTGTAAAAGCAGAAGGTGAAGGTGTCTCGCTCCACTTCCTCCCAGCAGCTTCCTTCCTGCTTGGAAGTGACTAGCTCTCCAAAAGAAACCAAGAGGGAGTAGTTCTTGTGCTCAGGGAAGTGCAACAACTGCAATTTTACCTGCCTCTGCACAGGGGAAGACTCCTGATGCCCTTTCCCTTGGGAATTTATAAAAGGGCAAGCACATTCCAGCCCTTAACTTTTCAGGGAAAAATCCCACAGTCCTTATGCAGTCCTGGCTCAGGCATATTTCCCTCTGAAGTCAGTGGTCCCGAGCCTGCTCTCAGTTATCCCCCATGTCAATCTGGAGTTAATCTATTGAATATGTTGGAATTGCCTGCTGTTACCAAGGGCAGAATTTTGACCAAAGTAAAGATTTTAGAATTTAACCCAAACTTTACATTTTACACATAACACAGTGCAAGCATTAATTAAGAGGAGGTAAGTATTCTGCCACATGCTCAGTCACATCGGTTGTAATTAAGGTTACAGAACAGTTTCTCATGTTTATCGCTTTCCAAAGCATCTGTCTTTTGGGGTATAATTTCCCATGCTTGGTTTATGCCTGGAGTTGGAATATTTAAAAGATTTGACCAAAACCCTTCAGCCATTTTTGATTTATGGGAAAGGAAGAAAAACACTGTTCTAACTTTGTAAGGGAAAAGAAAAACTAACCACTTTTTGCTACAACAAAAATGATTGAAGCATGAACCTTTACACTTGTTATGCTATGGTAGAATTTACAAGTACATAGGCGGTTTTCACATGGGTTATATCACTTTGAAAGGAATTCAAAGTTTTCAGAGGATCTTCTCTTTTACATGCATAACTAATAGTTCAAAAATGCATGGTCAAATAATTACACAGGCAAGTTTTACACACATAGAGAGGATGATATTGAATCTCCTCCCATTGAAGTCCATAGCAAAACTCCCATGCACTTCAGTGGGAAATGGATGGGACCCACTGTATTTAAGGGAGAAAAAGTAGACAGACTAAAACACAGAACAAGGTCTTAGTAGAGCTGGATTCCATTCTTGACTTTGCAACAGATCTCTTCCATGATCTGTGGGCAAGCCACTTATGGCCTCATCCTTTCCTATATACAGGTGTACCCTGGAGAGGGAGGGAATAAGGAGACTTCCCTCTTTTCCTTGTAAGGGTCGGGCAGAGCATCATTCTCCAAGGTCTGGGTAGCGTGAGGACTGCTCCATCCCTACTTCCATGCAGGTACATGGCTCCCCAAGAGGCAGAGAATGGTTTCCTCTTCTTCCATCACCCTGTGCACTGGACAGCAGTGCTGGCCTGGCATGCAGGAGATTGAAAGCTTTACCTCACAAAGGAGCATAGTAATAGGCACTTGGAATGCCTCCCCGTGTGTGGGGCAACTCTTACTAGAGGATGTACCAGAATGGCTCCATCTACCCTTTAATATCGGTGTGCCTCAGTTCCCCATCTGTTAAGTGGGGATAATAATACTGCTCTACCCCACAGGTGTTTTACCTGGATAGCTCAGATAATCAGGTGATGAGCATCAATGAAAGGTTATCAATATATAAATATCATTTTGATACTTTGGCCCAAGAAGTCAAGAAATATGAAAGCTAGGTTTTTGATAGCAATAGTGGTTTGCCTGCTTTGTATTTTCTGTACTTGTTTTTCTTGTTAAATGTGTAGCTACTTTTTATGTAATAAGATATACATAACACATCAGATTTTTTTTTGCATTTCCTGACTTTTGTGATTTTAACAGTGCAATATTAATGTTGCATTAGCACATTTTTGTACTGATAATACATGTAGCACATGGTACGAGAAAATCATCTTTGTAAGGACACACATGGTGTTCTTGAAGGAAAAAAAGAGTACTGATAAAAGACAAACATTTGTGCCTACACTGACACACTACTTATATGCATAAAATTAAGCATGTGCATTACATGATTGTGCCCTGGGAGGATTTATATGAAAGGTGAAAATAAACAAAAAGCCAGAGTTTAAGGGAAAAAAAAAGATTAGAAGAAAAGAGATGGGGATGGAAACAATGACATAGGTAATTAACCAAGTCAACATTGGACAAACTGTTCAACTGTTCTTTGTAATGATATAGACCCCAACTAAAATAGGGCAAGACAAGGCCCCTGTTGCAAGTTTTGTTTTTATTTTTAGACCCTGTTAACATACTTCTAAAATATGCATGCAGTGACTTTGAAAAGAAGTAATTGTGATATTAAATTTTATTGAAGTTTCCTGGGCGCTGATTTGTGTACGGGCTCCTGCTCTGAGTTCTCACGAAGCCATAAAACGTTTAAAATACTGTCTGTACAAATGCAAAATTTATGAATTCACACATCTCTGGTTGATTTATGTGAAATAATAATGCACTATTTAATGCTTAAACATGGCTAGGAGCAATGCTAGGCTATCAAGATGTACAATGGAATAATAGATTTATAAGACAGATAACCTTCCTGCCTAGAGAAGCTTGTTTAAAGGTGTTGTACAGATATATTAAACTATATGCAATTTTATACCAACTTAATGCTGTAGGCCTACACTGCATGCAATAAAAGATTACTGCCACTGTATTTGCAATAATAAAATGATCTAGCTATTCAACATAAGGTATCAGAGTAAAAAAACCCCAAAGTTCTTTGATTTCAAACTTTTTACTCCTGTCTTTTGGCTTAATTTGAAAGCCTGTTACCCATATGATACTTGCATTTCAAAACTTGCTGCAATTACCTCTTACTGGATTTAGCAAAATTGTTTTTGTTTTGTTCTTTTAGGGCCATATTCTGCCACCATTTCTTATACTGAATAATAAATTATTCCATCAGCATTCCTGTTGAAATAAATGAGATTGCGGGGTGGGGGGGGGGAGGAGAGTGCATCAGCTGGTGTAAATTGTCATAGTGGTCTTATAATTAGTTGAGCCATGACAATCTACACCAACTGAGGATCTGCCCCAAGATGCATAAAGGTAGCAGAATCTGGACCTTAGTTAAAGCAGTAGGATGGGATACCACATGGAGGCTCATGGTAATGATTAAATATTAGCCAGATTGCTTGAAAAAAAGACAAGGTGAAAAACAAAGTCATTTAACGCTAGAAATACTTTCGATTGGAAGTACTGTTTCAGTGACAGACATTCTATCATGGGCCCATTTCCTTAATAGGTACCTCAGGATCCAGCTCAGAGTTTCCCACATTCTAGTTAAATGGAGGTAAAATACGAGCTCTTATTTTGGCAGAGGGAGAAGCCTTCAGTTTTTCCCAGGAACAGCCTGCAGTAAGATATTTTTACTGCAGATGAAGGGCCTGATTCTCATTTACACTAAAGCCCCTTGTAGACCATTCTGGCAGTGCAATTCGGCTTGAGAATCAGTTGCATACTTTCTAATATTGGAAAGAAATTCACAATTAAAGCTGGCAGACTATTCACAGCAAATAGTATATTCTGTGATTTTTTCTTTACCCTGAAATTTTAGTCCTGTTCATGAATTGTCCTTGAATAGACTCCAATTTTTAAGAATCTGTATTCTGTTCAAAGATGTTGGACTCATGTTTTGCGAGAACCAGTTCTAACCTTTGGATTTCTCACGAACTGTTCACTGGGAGTTTTCAAGAATTCAGGCCAGATTGTAAGAATTTACTCATACAAGTAACCACCGAAAACAACCATTTAATAAGCGCCTGAAAAGGGCTGCAAACATGTTCAAAAATGCAGTTCTACTAAACAATCACAAAAATGACTGCATAATTTTACTTACTATTAATCCAGTTCTGTTCGTCACCTAAATAAGGTGCCTGATAAGAGCTTGTCGACACAGTGAAGCTACCGTATCAATTTGAAGCACAATTGCTCTTCCTTACTAGCTCCTCATGTGGACACTCTTATTCCAAATTAAGGTTACATCTCAACTGCAATCCGAGGCCTGACTGCAGCATGTGTAGGCATTCCAGAGCTCGCTTTGATCTAGCTAGCTTGAACCACACTAGCAGTGAAGCCACAGCAGCACAGGCTAGCCACTCGAGTGTATACCCAGGATCCTGGGTGGAAATGTTGAGCCCAGCTGCCACAGCTTCACCGCTATTGTTATTCAAGCTATCTAGCTCAAAGGTAGTTCAAGTAGGACTACACCAGCAGTCACACCTCAGATTGCAGGGCAAGTGTATCCTAAGGGCGTGGCTACATTTGCAGATGTGGAGCGCTGGGAGTTAAACCAGCCTTTGGAGACCGCAGCAGGGAAAATGCTGCCGTATGTTTACACGGTCAGCTGCAAGTGCATTGGCGTGGCCACAGCTCTTGCAACGCCACAGAGAGCAGTGCACTGTGGTAGCTATCCCAGTGTGCAAGTGGCTGCAACGTGCTTTTCAAATGGGGGGGGCGGGAGTGGAGTGTGACAGGGAGTGTGATGTGTGTCGGTGTTTTGGGGGGCTGAGAGTGTGTCAGCATGCTGTCCAGTAAGTTCAGACAGCAGCAAACCTGCCTCCCCACCTCTCTCTCGCTCGCTCTCTCTCTCTCTCACACACACACAGACACACACTCACAGCAAGCAGCATTCCACAGTAATGGCTGCTTTGTCCCGGAGCAGATAAGCAGCCGGCTGTCAGAAACAGAGCGTTGAAAGGGCATATCCGCATTCCTACAGCCGATTTCAAAACAATGACAAGAGTGGCCACTTGACTTCAGGGAATTATGGGACATTTCCGGAGGCCAATTACAGCGCAGTAATGCAACACCTCATTCACACTGACACCCGGGCGTTTCAGCCGGGGCGCAGCAAGCTTTATGCGTCTCATGGAGGTGGATTACCGGGAGTGCTCCAGCTGCAGATAATCCAGGCGCTCTACGTGCCTTGCCAGTGTGGACACATCTGGAGTTGGTGCACCCGGGGCTGCTTTAATGTGCTCTAACTTGCAAGTGTAGCCAAGCCCGAAGAGTGTCTTTTTGTAGTTTAACCTACTTTGTGGCTGGATTAAGCTAAACTGCACAAAGGCACTCCTCAAGGTGTGTAGAGTACTTTCCAGTACATGCACCCCTAGCACAAGTATACATAGCAGTGTAGCCAGTGAGGCACAGGTAAAAACATGCCTGAACCCGGTGGGTATGTATCCCACACAGCTCTCTACAGACCCAAGCTGAGTCTCCCCCACCTCACAGCTAATTTTAGGAGTGTAGTGTCCCACTGCCGGAACATTTCACCACAATCTCTCCCCAGAGCCTTTCACTGACACATCCAGCTGCACGCTGCAGTGTGGACCCAGCCTGCTTTTCACTGCAGAGTTTAGCTACTTATACCCAACATGACACCACCAGTGGTGTGCAGTGTATACCTAGCTTTAGTGAGGAATAAGAGTGTCCACATAGGGAGCTATGTGGAACAGCTATTACAGAATATCACCCAATCCTAAGAAGTGAAGGCACTGATTGTCTGTGTAGGAAGATCCTAAAACCCCAGTGGCACCTCTGAGATTAACCCACATTTATAGTGTCAAAGGGAGCTATGTGAATAAAAATTATGCTATGCTATAAATGCTATATTTCCCTAAATAAATACATATCACTTTTAATTTATATTTCTTTCATTTTTTTCCCCCACAATTTGCCACAGACTCTCTTCCTCACTGAGAACTAGACACATCTAAAATTTGATGTCTAAGGCCAAATTCTGATCTTAGTTATTATGGTGTAAACCCAGAAATCAAAGGAGTTACTCTGAATGTATGCCAATGTCAGAATCAGCCATTTTTTAGTTAAGTCCCGAAAAGTCTTTTTATTCCCACTTATATAACTCAAAAACAGCTGAACTTTCCAAGAAAACGCTCCATTAAGCTATGACTAAGCATGTAAAGTTTCAGAGCCCAGAAGGGAATTTCCTGCAAAGTTACAAGCAATTGAACATTTCCACTACAATTAATCATGTCCCCTGAGACATGCCTATTTCAGACAATTAAATTTTCTACTGCTTGCTTATGGTCAGTACAGTATTTTCAAATGGTTATAAAACTTTGTTAAATGCACACCATTTTCTAGTCTCAAATTTAGCAAAGTGGATGTTCCTCTCTAAGGAGGGTTTCCAGGCCATTTTTGCATATATTATATCAAAGAGTGTACTTATTATTTGCATACAGGAGTGCTTAAAGTTAGACTCCTAAACTCACGTTAAGGGCCCTAAATATAAGTAACTTCATTTTCAGAGCATCTGCTGAGCACCTGCAGCTCCCACTGACTTCAAAGTGTTTTGTGGGTGGCTGTTCAGTATATCTGGAAATTGTGTCACTTTTCTTGAAAAATGTTTGAAAATTTTGGCCAAGGTAAATAAAATCAGAGCTGTAATTACAATATGTCTAATGGATAGTTATTTGTGGTAAGGTCAAACTTTTAGTTGCTTCTATATGGGAGCAATGGGAGGATTTCGCTAGCTGAGTTTCTCCTCCATGAGATTTTGATTCAGGTCCAAACCTATAAAGTAGGTCAGTTGAGTAGTGCACTGCATGGTTGGTCACCTGTTGTCGTCTCATCACAGGTAGTTGAAAATTTAGCTGAGATGAACTAGTAAACAGAAGCCTGAAAACAAAATGAAAAACAAAACAAAAGAAACCTTGACATAATACACTAATGCATTCCAGAGTCGTCAGAAATGTAAGGCCATGCTGTCCTGAGGGCAAGATGAATGAGTGCTCCAGCTACTCATCACAGCCCCAGAATGGCAGCCTGACAAGTGGATAATCTCGGGCACACAATGAAGCTCAGCAAGAAAAGACCAGTTCAAAGCCAACTTTTACGAAAGTTACCTTGGTATTTAGACACAAGCATTACTTAAGCCATGGATTAGAGTTTGAAGGTTTGTGAAAAAAAACATTACAACGACATGTTTCACTTCCCCTGTTCCAGAATTGCTTTGTTTAGAATCCTGGTGTATATAAGAAAAATATGCAGGGGGTGATTTAGGAGGGGAGGGGAAGGGAAGTAATGTGTCTATCTACCTAGAGGCCACATTGTCCCCAACATAGGAAAAACCTACATAGGAGCAGGAAACTCAGGGAGCCTTCTCTCCCCTCGCCTGCTTCCACAGAAGGAACTCATGAGGTTCTCAGGAGATCTGTAGAGGCCAGAGACATCTGCATCAGGGCCTTCTGCCTCCTAGTCTCAATAACAACTACTACGCAACATCTGCAGCAAGAAGAGAGGGACTCACTGTGCAGAAGCCCACACACTACATAAGAGAAACTGGAACAGCATTCTCTCTATTAATATTGCCCATGGAGTTTAGATGGGAGGATATCACCTTTCTCCCTTTCCAATCAGTGGAACCCTATATCTGCAGAGCACCTCTGAGGGCATTTCTGTCAAGTGGCGGGGGGGGGGAGGGAGGGAGGATTTATTATTATTTGTTTATGGCAAGTGTTATCCAAACAGCAAGATCCCTGCACTAAAGAGCTCATAATCGGTGGAGCATGCTCCGATCCCATCCATTCCATTCCCTGGCTCAAATACACTGGGACCTTCTGGAATACAGGATGAAGTAGTGTAGCATAAAGACTGCATAGCATGAATTTGGGATGTCTGATTGCTTATGAGCACGTGTGTGTACAACCTGATTCTGCATTCTTTGTGCATCCTGTTCTCCCACTGGAGTCAATGGGATTTTGGGGGTGCACAAGGAACGCGGGAGTAAACCTACAATGTACAAATATATCAATTTAGCCAGCCAACATTTGGCTATGTGCAGATAAAAAAACCCAAAGTAATGAATGCAGTACAAGAGAAAGCAAACATTTGTTATGTGCAAGGTGTTAATGAACCCTCAGGTAAATAATTATATTAATGATCCTGAAAAGGCTTGGTGAGGCAAATTCCAGAAATGGTTGTGTACTTTTAGGTAAGGGGTTTGCAATGCAGGAAGAAGTAAAGAAAGCAAAAAGTTGTGAAGGTACAAGTCACCAAAGGTGCTGATGCAGTGAGATGGTTCCCTCTTCTGGCCAAAGCTGGAGGAGACTGAGCTTTGACTTTATTGTTGAATGAAAATGGGATAATCAGGAAGAAAAAAAAATATTTAAGTTTAGACATTATCACCTATGCATTTTTTCAGACAGAACTGAAATACTGATTAAAGATAGGGAAAATAACATATCTTGTAAATTGTTTAGCATAAAGGTGATGAATCATAGTTTTCAGCAAAGTCTGAAAGGGAAGCAATGTATTTGGTCTCTGAAATGCTTCATGTTTAGTGCACCCTGTTACTGATATGCAAACATTATAATTCTCAAAGAATATGTATTGGAATCACTGACTATTGTTTTTTTAAATTTGATTCTTCAAGGAAGGGATGAAAAACTGCTCAAGTTTATCCCACAGAGTTTAATGACAGATTCCAAAATGAAACACTATCTCTTCTCAGGTTTCAGAGTAACAGCCGTGTTAGTCTGTATTCGTAAAAAGAGAAGGAGTACTTGTGGCACCTTAGAGACTAACCAGTTTATTTGAGCATGAGCTTTCGTGAGCTACAGCTCACTTCATCGGAAGTGAGCTGTAGCTCACGAAAGCTCATGCTCAAATAAACTGGTTAGTCTCTAAGGTGCCACAAGTACTCCTTTTCTTTTTATCTCTTCTCAGTACACTGCCTAATATTGTAACTTCATCAAGGGTCTGATCCAGAGCCCTAGAAAAGTCAAAGGAAAGACCCACATTGACTTCAGTGAGTTTGGAATCAGGATCCAAGCAAACATAGAAAACAATGCACCATGCTATGTATTCATTTTTTAAACTGAGCCCCCACCACCCTAAAACCACTTATTTCATTAATGGGACGTTCTGCTTTAAAATCTCTGACATTATATGATTAAATATTAACAAATTCAAATAAATTCCCCAAACTAATGCTTCTTCTTCCTGTGTATTCAATATCAGAATCTAGCTACTCCGCTAACAGTGCCAGAGTCCATTCAGTAGTATATATTATATTTTTACAATGAGGCAAATAAAAATAATTTAACATATGAATTTGTACTGAGAAGTCAGGAAATACCAAGTGAAACTGAAAGCGAGATTCCATGGGCAACTAGCAAAAAAAATTTAAGTGAATTATATAACTGTAAAGTTGAATACACCATTGTCTGGTTTTACATGGTCAGAAGCTAATTTGAACCTCATCCCAGGAAATAAGGTAAGTACAATAAATACTGTTGAAATTAGGGAGGATTGAAGAGCAACAGATACCTATCATTTGCTCTGAAATATTGATGAAGGGAAATCACTAGAAAAATCAAACAGTAGTTTGGGAGATTATATAAACTGCCTGAAAAGATTCAGAACACTGCTAGGATACCAGTCAATATTTCTATCATCTGTTGGGGAAGGATGGCAATATTAAAGCAAGAGTTGGAAAACTGCAAGTAAAATATATCCCAGTTAATTCTAACAAATGGAAAGGACAAAAGAGAAGGGTGCACTTACACAGGGTCTGTTGTTTACTATGGTTCTGCAGCCTTGATAAATACTGAAGAATTCAGGGTTGGTCACAGCAATCGGATCTAGCTGTGCAAATGTATTCAAAATTAGTGATGGGTGGGCATCAAATATTTTCAGAGCTTCATTTTAGTTCAGATAAGCATAGAAAATCTGGCCGTCTGCCCAAAGCTCCAGTTTGAACACCCTCCAATAGGCTCCGGGCACCCACAAGTCTCCATCTCTCCCAGCAGCATCCCGGACTGTTAACCCCTTGAGCGTTTCCCTGCAACCCTCTTTCCTGCAGTTCCCAACGATCTGTAACAGGTTCCTGACAAAAGCCACCAACAGGTTTCCCACAGCCAGCAACGCTCCCAGTTCCCCATGTCTATGATTTCCCCTTCTTCCAACCCATCCTCTGATAAATTTCTGGCACCCTCCATTCCCTGAAAAAGACATTCAGCTCCTTGCAACCTACCCTCCCACTACATCCTACCAACCATTGGTACAATATAAAAATGGATGGAGACAACAGGGAAATTGCACAGTGGGAGAACAGGACCCACGCAAAATAATTATTTGGTTAATGATGGCAAGTTGGGGAAAGAAGTGATGAAGCATTTAATCCTGATATTCTTCTACATTCTGACATGTAATCTTGCTATATACTATAGAATCCAAGTACTTTATAAGAGGACTAACAAAAATTTAATTGTTGCAGGCAAGTCATTTGGAATTTATTTAGTGCACTTCCTCTCCCTTTGGCTTGCCTTACTTCATTCCTGGGACATCATTATTCAGGAACTCAGGTTTCAGAGTAACAGCCGTGTTAGTCTGTATTCGTAAAAAGAAAAGGAGTACTTGTGGCACCTTAGAGACTAACCAGTTTATTTGAGCATGAGCTTTCGTGAGCTACAGCTCACTTCATCGGATGCATAGCATATCGTGGAAACTGCAGAAGACATTATATACACACAGAGACCATGAAACAAAACTTCCTCCCACCTCACTCCCCCGCTGGCAACAGCTTATCTAAAGTGATCCTCAAGTAGAGCCATTTCCAGCACAAATCCAGGTTTTCTCACCCTTTCCCCCCCCCCCCCCACACACATACAAATTCACTCTCCTGCTGGCAACAGCCCATCCCCCTTTGAAACCCCTCTTTATAATGCGCATGGTAATCAAGGTGGGTCACCTCCAGCACTAATTTGCAAATTGGATACTATTAATTTGGGCTTGAATAGAGACTGGGAGTGGCTAAGTCATTATGCAAGGTAGCCTGTCTCCCCTTGTTTTTTTTCCTGCAAACCCCCCCCCCCAAGACGCTCTGGTTAAACTTGGATTATTGCTGTGCACATTGTAAGATGAGCTGTTGCCAGCAGGAGAATGAGTTTGTGTGTGTGGTTTTTGAAAAAAAAAAAAAAAAAAGGGGGGGGGGGGGGGTGAGAAAACCTGGATTAGTGCTGGAGGTGACCCACCTTGATTACCATGCGCATTATAAAGAGGGGTTTCAAAGGGGGATGGGCTGTTGCCAGCAGGAGAGTGAATTTGCATGTGGGGGGGGGGGGGGAAGGGTGAGAAAACCTGGATTTGTGCTGGAAATGGCTCTACTTGAGGATCACTTTAGATAAGCTGTTGCCAGCGGGGGAGTGAGGTGGGAGGAAGTTTTGTTTCATGGTCTCTGTGTGTATATAATGTCTTCTGCAGTTTCCACGATATGCTATGCATCCGATGAAGTGAGCTGTAGCTCACGAAAGCTCATGCTCAAATAAACTGGTTAGTCTCTAAGGTGCCACAAGTACTCCTTTTCTTTTTATTCAGGAACTGTTATCTCTGTGCCAAATCCTGATTTTCTTGCTCAGTCAAAACACTCAGTAAGTCAATGAATGTTTTGCTTGAGGAAGACCTACTTAAAAACAAAAAGCTACGTTGTGCCATTTTGGCACTGTAGCAATCGGCATGGAACCTGAGGATTATGGGTTGCTGAATGGAAGAGTTTTGAGAAGGACCAAGAAGTCAGTCTGTGCATAGATCACTAGGAATGTTAACCTGCAGTTGGAATAGCTCTGTAAACTGTTGCTTTACTAAAGAGCCACCTCTAGCTTAGTATGAACGGAGTCTTCTCATTCATACATTCCAAGGCCAGAAGAGACCATTGTGATCATCAAGGCTGACCTCCTGTATAACCTAGGCCATAGGACTACTTCAAAATAGCTAATGTTATTTCCCAGCATACGGTACAGGAAACAGGAACAGCCTTGTTTTGTAAAAGGGTGGGGGCATTGTGGAGCTGTACTAACCTGGAGGGAGCATCCAGAGGCATTCTGCTTCAAGAAGTCAAAATACCTCCCCCTGTAGCTCCTTGCTGTGCACCTTGCCCTGTATACAGAGTGCTACTGTTGAAGGGATGCACCACACTCCCCCTTGTTCAACTAGCCAGTTCTGCTAATTGACACAAAGTTATGAATCTCTCCTTGACCTTTCTAAAGTGCAGAGGACCCTCCAGGGAGCACAGTTAGCAAGAACTTAAGACCATAACAAACAAAATAATAGTCTAAAGCCTGAAGTTCCTATGAGGAACATAGGACTAGGAATTGGAAGATCTGTGACTTTGGGGCATGAATTTCCTGGTATATAATCTCTCTAGGTCTCAGGATTTGCTACCTGTAAAATGTGGATCTGAATATTCAGCTGGGAAGAGTACAGAGATTCTGTTTCATGAAGGATTTTGAGAAATTTTGTTTTCATTCTGATTTGGAACAAAACATAAACATTTTGAAATTCTGTGCAAAAGAACATTTTAAAAAATTGTTTTGGGTCAATCAAAATGTTTCAATTTTGACTTTTATTTTTAATACAGAATATAATGCAATAATTAAAAAACTGAAACACGTTATTGCAAACAGAAAGACTGAAAAGTTTTGTTCCAAAAATATCAAAATGGGACATTTTGACATAGTCAGTGTTGGTTTTTCCCCTTTTTTCCCCTCTGAAACAAAATTTTCCATTAATCAACGTAATTTTGTACAGAACTTAGACTAGACTTTGATGGAACTGGATTTTCTGACAAAACTGTTCTGTTGAAGCTTTTTCTAACCATTTCTGTCATAATACCTATTCTCAAAGAAGTGCTCTGAAGATTAATTCTGTACCTTGCAAGTATTTAAGACAGTGGTTCTTAACCTGAGGTGCACACACCCCTGGGGGTGCGAGATGCCCTTTCTGGGGGTGCGAGACATGCCAGATTTTTTGAGAAGGTAAATCATCGAAAACACAAATTAAGCACAGACACGTAAGTACAACTACTTTGTTTCATCAAACCTACATATTTATTAACATTATACATTTAACAACGATTACTGTAATATACAAACAAAAAATATATCTAGGTTTAAAGAACTGACCTACTTCAATAATTTTTATAAGGGGTGGGAGAACATATTGTGATTTTTGATAAAGGGTGAGAGAACATATTTTGAGAACCAAAGGGGTGCAGGCTGCTAAAGGTTAAGAACCACTGATTTAAAAGATCCTCAACTAGAATTTGCTATAAAAATTCAAAGCTTAATTGCTATTGTTATGAAACAGTGCTCTACATGTCATAATATATTTTTTCTAGTACTGAGGAAAATTAGACAGACTCAAATGACCACATTCTGCCTCCCACAAGTGATTTTACCCTGAAAGTTCAGAGCAAGACCATATTTTGATAAAAATATAATCCAATAAAGAATATCATAGAGTATCAGGGTTGGAAGGGACCTCAGGAGGTCATCTAGTCCAACCCCCTGCTCAAAAGCAGGACCAATCCCCAATTTTTGCCCCAGATCCCTAAATGGCCCTCTCCAGGATTGAACTCACAACCCTGGGTTTAGCAGGCCAATGCTCAAACCACTGAGCTATCCCTATCACAATGTTTTGTCATTAAAAAATTACAAAATATACAAAAAATGTTATTAGAAAAAATATGTTAAATACATTTTGGTTGAAATCCACCTCAAGATAGGGCTTAAGTGGGGCTTTAGTCAGGCAAAGGCCTTGTGTGAACACTGCACTAGTGACTTTCCATCTATATGATTCTTCTGATCGGTCATTAAAAGGCTTCTCCTCAGATACATGGTACAAATATCAACACACATTATATCAATAATATCAGTAATATCAAAGCTTTTCATGCATGCTCTTTTAAGAAATCCATATACAACTTGCTACTCCATGAAACTTTATTTTATGATTTAAATACCATTCTGTTCCAGAAATCTATGTACCTTGCATTCCTTTTTTTTTTTTTTTTTTTAATTTTTTTTGGGAGGTGGGGAGAGGGCCCCGGGGAAGAGAAGAGAGAGGGATGTGGGTTGTCTAGTGGTTTAAGCAAAGGACATAGAATCAGAAAGTCCTGAATTCTAATACCAACTCTGACATTGTCTCTTGTCCCAGGTGATTCACTTAATTTCTTGGCCTCAGCTTCCCCATCTACAAAATAAGGATAATACCTATTTACTTCTAAGGAATCTTGTTAAGACTTATTAGGTAATTCAGAGTCTTTACTCATGCAAGGAGTTGCACTGAACTAAGTAGAAATAATTAGCAGACCAATTCTGTTACTTTACTCATGATGAGTAGTATGCCAAGTAAAGTATTCAACAAGAGTGAAGAATCACATCTAATGTGAGTAAAACTTTCAGGACTGAGCCCCAAAATTTGTAAACCAATTTGAACATGAGAAGTATTATACAAATACTATAAAATCCTTTACACCTTTTTCCACCATGTTTTGTACATTTCACCTGCTGCTGAAAAAATTTCTCAAAATTTATCTGTTTTCACCAGAATATATGAATTTGGTTGAAGGCATAATATTGCCATTTCCACAAGCAAATATATGATCACCATCACCAAAACAATGGTCACAAACTATGTTTACTTTTTCACATCTGAAAACCACGTTTTATGGAAAACATGAAAAAAAGTTGAAGGAAAGTGTCAAATGCTCTGATATTCACAAAAAAAGTGAGACTTCTTCTCTCTGGTGCTGTTTATGTTTTCCACATATTTCTAATCAGAGAGGTGCCAAAATTGGCATCTTGAATATGAGCCCCTGCAAATTTCAGAGGTGGGAGGGTGGTTCTTAACCCCAGATCTGTACCCATCTCTACTGTTTGGGTTGAATTGAAGTGGCCTATTTTATAGTTTCAGATGAGACTTGTCCGAAGTGTTATGAGAACAGATAGCAAGGTTTTGGTGCTGTTTGACTATGAACTCAAACCCTAGCCCTCAAATGCCCTCAGACCAGAACTTTAAACCATAGTATAAACCTAATCCAGATTTTAATTCCAGATCCTATTATCAATGGGCCATATCATACTTACAAACTCCTTACTAACAAGAGGCTAGATCATCCCATCAGTATTTACTCAGAACTAAATGACTTCAGTGGAAGTTCTGATTAAACATCCATGGCACTATTTGGCCTAAGGATATTATTTTTCATATCTCAATTGCTCATAATTCAAGTGAGAACACTCTTTAAATAACCTCTTTGGTGAAATCCTGGCCCTATTGAAAACAATGGGAGTTCTGCCATCCACTTCAGTGGGACCAGGATTTCCCCCTCTCATTCTTAAGTTACGCAGCAGGCCAAAATTCAGGAAAGCATATAAAAAGAGTATAATTTGGTGCATTTTACACTTTCTTCTGGCCACCAACTTAAATTCCAGTTAGATTCTCTTAAATTAATTTACTAAGACTCACATGCACATAGCATATAATTTATACTCCCCACTTTACACATCCCCTCTGAATTTTACCCTCTGAGCCTAATTGAATGAATGGAAGTCTATATTATGAGCAACACTGGCAGCAACAGAGCAAGAAACGCAACTAATAGGAGTGGGTAGGACAATCCCAGCAGGCCTCATTAGAGTCAAGGGCAATCTGACCCTTAGTGATGTATCTTAAGCCTGAAAACCACTTTGAGTGAACAACAAACAAAAATTTGCTCACACAAATGTCTGCAAAAACAATAAATAAAAAGGGATGCAAACAGTGGAAGTGAAATTCTATTTAGAAATTGCCTAAAGATTCACAAATAATTTCTCACAATTTCCTAGTTCTAAATCTATGCAAGTGGCTAGTGGCATAATGAAAGCAGATAGCTAATGCCAGACCCAGGTTGGGTGTTTGGGTTGGTTTTTTTGGTTGATTGACAGCCATGCCATATGCACCATTACATGGAAGCAACGTGTAACATTTAAGATACGAAAATGTTACCTGGTGTTCCCTCACATATGGTACTGAACAATGATTGACATACCGATTTCCTCAAATGGCTCCTCAGCAAGGTCTGCATTATCAAGGGATGATGCCAAGAATTTTTCTTTGTATTTCGGAGTGTTTTTATGCTGAGAGGTGCCTCTTGACATTTTGGCATACTGATGTGAAAAGCATGGATACAATTTCCTGGGGTTTTGCATAAAACATACAGGAGTCAGACTGTACCTGTCACAAGTTGCCAACCATAATATGTGGCTTGTAAGAAAACATAACCTCTGGGGAATATCCAAATGATATTAATGTAGTATGGCTACACAGACAGAGGCCAGACTCACCCTGGCATAAAAAGGCACAGCTCCCATTGACTTCAGAAAGAGTGACACTTGCTTATGCCAAGGCTGTATTTGTAAATGTCCATCTATCTCCTTACATACTTCACTTCTGAGGTAGCTGTTGTATACTAGTTAATCTACCTCAATTGTGTAATTTTTTTTTTTTAAAGCCTAACATAACCTTCGTTTCAGTCAGGGTTAGGATGGTAGGATTTTGAACACAATGAAGCAAAATGACACTTTTGGGTCAAAAAAAAAAAGAACCTTTCTTCTCCCCCCCTCCCGCTCCCCCCATAGATACTCTTGACTCAACACAAACATGCTCAGCTGGTGCCTATTGGGGGCAGGCAAGCATCCACAGAAGGGCTATTTCCACACTAAAAGAAGGCTACAATATCATTACTGCTGTAGATCTAACAGGAAGATTTTGCCTTAAAAACAAATCCGCCGAGGTCTTAGCTAGAGGGGTGCATGAATCAGCCTGGATAAAAATTCCTGTGCAGGAGATGGCTTGTATCCTCAAAACTAAGAAATTGCCCAGTGATTGCATAGATCTTTGAGGGATTACAGTGGGTTGAGGTTATGATGATTGATATTTTAATTTAGGTTATGGAGCTTAAACAACACAATGAAAGACTGACATTTTTGCAGAGAACTTGAGAAAGATACCCTGCAATGAACTTATTAAATTAAAAACTGGTCTCACGGAAGCTAGTTATACAATGCTTAATTTGAGGAAAGATGGTTTGCTGATTCTGTAAAAATAAACACAATAGTTGAAATGCCTAATCCATAACATAAAGCAGATCTACAAAGATTTAATTTGGCAAAATTAATTCCAAATCTATCTATGGTCATGGGAAGACAAATATAAACAGGCATTCGAGCAGTTTTAAAATATGAGGGCCTGGTTCACTGCTGAGTTACTCTAGCTTTGTGCCAGTGTAACTCTGTTTAAATCAGTGGAGATCTTTGAAGGTGGAGAGATGTAAAAATGTATATGTTGAGTGCTGAGGACTGGGGAAACTGGGATCCTAGGGAATTTCCTGAAAGACAAAAGATCAGGCCAGACACATTGGAAAATTTCTATACATCATTTGGTCAGATTTTTTGTTGTTGTTTTGAGATTTTTTGTGGGGGGGGGCAAGTGCAGGGGGTCTTAACACTGTATTTATTTCCACTACTGTTACTATAAAACATCAAAATATTCATCAGTAGCTGTTAGCATTGTGCCACAAATTCCTAGCTATCCTTGCGTTGCTGATCAACTCATGAGTGTTTTGTGAAATACAATGTAATCCAACCAAATGGCTACATTGACATAGTCTGTATCAGGAATGTGGCATGAGTATACATTTTGTACAGTCTATGATGATGCTTACTCAAAGTAACATTTCTGGTCCATGGAGTAATGTACCTGGAACGTCTCGCTTTTGTTGGGACATCCTGTTTTTCAGCCATTCTAATGGCTGTGACTCACTGACCCACCATCATATCCAGCATGTACAGATAGGACAACTGCTTCCACATTAAAAGCCTCCAAAACCAACATCCCTACCAGCTGCCAAAATTCTCCCTTACACACCCCAACCACAGTTGCTCCCACTCCTCTTATCTAATCAAACCTTCCTACATCTCCAGTGATAACTGCCCAACCTGACTATGCCTCCAAGTAGCCAAGACCTTCCTATCACTTGCCTCTATAAAGCTTTACATCCTTATGGTTATTTATCACTTACAATTTGTATTGAGATAGCAATCAAGATCAGGGCCCCATTGTGCTAGATGCTGTACACACTCATCATAAGACAAGATTGCTGCTCTGAAAAGCTTACAATCTACAATCTCATGATCTTCAACATTATTATAAATCAGTCATTGAATCAATAGCAAAATTCCCATTACCCTAAAATAGGAGAAAGATCATACCATTCAGTCCCTGTACCGCTCAAAGTTAATCATTTCTAATCTCTATAGTACTTCAGTAATACAACTTAACTTCTGATTTATGGTGCATACTTATTGTGTAACATGTATCTTGTGACGTTGTATTTGTGATCACTTGGCATTAACTTGTATAGTCTTTTGGAACACTAGTACCTAAAGAAACACAACTGAGGACTTAATATACATGATGATAGCTTCCACTGGAAACTCTTGACCATTTTTATCATCACTGTAATCATTCTGCTATGGAGCCTCTATTCCTGATTGTTAGCAATCAAGTCCAAAAATAAATGCCTTCCATCCATAAGATGGCACATCTGTAGGTTAATAGTCAGGTCACCCTGCAAAGCTGCTTAATTCTGTGATCTTTTGACAGTGGTTGATTTAAGAGGATGTCTCATAGGGCCATGATGTAAAAGAAACATCATGTGAAGTGGTTTATATAGTAATTAGCATAAAATACTGTGCAAGAAAAATGATTCAGTTTTGAAATCCAAAGTGTTTGCCTTTCCCAAGGTTCATAAGATTTCTGATTGTGAACTGGATGGTATAGCATAAGGTATAGAAGACACACACACCCCTTATAAAAATGCATAGCAAATGGGTGAATGATGATCCATTACAGAAAAAAAAATACAAACCAACAGGTTTAGCCTTCCATGGAATTCCGTGCTATATAAAGAAATGGGGAAAGGGGTGGGGGTTATTTTTTTCAATTTCTGGCTCAGGAAAACAAACTAAAAAACCATCCTCTCCTTCTCCTCTACTGTCACTTTTGTGATGATCTATTGTATTGCCTAGATGATTATACTTCACCATCTGGTTAACCTTATCAGCAAGGCACTAGAAAACAAATCCTGTGCAGTACAATTTTATCTATACCTCAGTTATCCTGATCACAGGCAGTTACCCAAAACTATGACAAATTGTTATGGAGACTTGAAATGTGCTGTATAAACCACTTGTGACTGAATTCAACTAAGGGTTGCTGCACTTTGCAACAAACCACATTGTGTGATGCTGTTGGTGATGGTAAAGAGACAGCATGATCTAGTGGACTGAACATATAGTTGGCATGATGGTTTTACAGGATCTCTCAGAGGGTCTGCAGGCAAGGGTAAAGTTTTCATACACAAAGAGCAAAACATACATTCAAGCTGGTTGACTTTGATTTGCGATTAAACAACAAGAAAAAAAGAGCAAATATAAATCTCCATGAGAGAGCACACAGTATGTTACTTACTCTATAGCAGTCATCTTGGAATGACTCACAGCAATGCCCACACAAAAAGAGAGTCTCCTTACATGTTAAGGGACAGCATAAGGAAAACAGAACAACATATCCATATGATATCCACCACAGAAGCATGGTAACCGTAAGTGACTTGTCAGGAAGAGATGTAGTACATATCGGAGGAATATATTTCTCTGAGTCGGGAAGTACATTCTGTGAAAACAGAGTCTCCTCAGCAATTGAGCAATTAGAACTGACTCTTCACAGTAGGGCTACCAAAGTACTAGCACAAACTCATATGATGCCAGCAGGTGAATGTCAACTGTCAACATGAACTGATTAGTTCTTCTAATTCCTTAGGAAATGGAACTTCTCTTGCTAGAATAGTGATTTCATTTTTTGCAGGCTCCTCTAGAAAGCACCGTAATCTTTATTAATTGCTCTGAGAGCTAGAAAATCATGAGGCCTAATTTCTGTTCTGCTATCTGGAAAAACACAGGTCTTTGCAAATGTAAAGCACTGCGTTAATTTTAAAGTAGTATTTGTAGCTAAACGCTTCTAAAAAACTGATTTAGAAATCTTGCTCAGCCAGGTCATAAGATTTTCAGGGCTTCCTGCTTCTATGCTGGCAGAAATATCGCAGGCCTTGCTGATTTTATATTTATAGATCTTCTGGTCCCACCAGCATAAAAGTATGCAAAAATTAGAAGAAAAGAGAGGGAGTGTATTAAGTAAACTTTCTCAAACCTTAAAAGAAGGTTTGCTTTTGTATTCAAAAGGTGATTGTTCTAAGGAGTGACAAAGGTTTGGGCTGGTTGAAACAATAGTTTGAAAAAAATAATTTGTATCTTTGATTTATTGCCACATTATAATATACACCGCACAAGGCTATAAACAGCAATGGGACTTAGCCATGTAAACTAATATACAGGGCTTCTCCCTCCGGAGGGCACTCCTATAAGAACTAAGGAGTGGACTCTGGCTTCTGTCCTGGCTCCTACCCACAAGTGGTGAATCGGGCCCATAGATGAGTCACAAGGAGCCAGGGGAGAATTCCTCAGTGTGAGCAGTGTAGGGCCAACATAAGCAGCTCTGTATTGCCTCTTAACCAAGCCTTAGCATAGGAGGTATGCCATGGGTAGGATAGGTCAGGAGGGTAGCCTTAAAGCTCAGTACTATGGAGATTATGAGCTACACTGCATATCATAGAAACCCTAGAAAAGGCTGCTATAAATTAGATCAGTCCCCACAGCTGCTGTAACTTATGCTGGGGGCTGTTTTGGACCAAGCCCAGAGACTCCAGGCAGAACAAAGCTGTGTGGCATAAAGCTACTTTTGCTCCCCCACCCACCCCAGACTCTGCTTTCTGTGCTGCTTCTCTCAGGACAGCCACATCACAAAATCTGACCCCATGCGCTGTGTATGTTATAGAGAAGTGTATCTTATAAGGTAGGCAATTAATGTAGCAGGCAGCCTAATAGTCATAGAGCTCTCTCCTTTCTAGAACTAATTAAGCAAATACTTTTTTTGATAAGCACTTGGCACAAGAAGAGTTGAAAGGATCGTTTTATATACAGAGACACAGTCATATGCCCTTGGGTTTGCTAGTATTCAAATTCTTGGTCAATCATGCAGTATAACTTTACTGTTAATATATTGCTTTTAGAGAAGGAGAATTGTACCCCATTACAGTTTATACCTCACCAGAGCTCAAGAGCTACCTTAAAGGATCTCTGCACATAATAGCATTAAATTTGGTGTACTGAAGTAATGCCATCATAACTAGCCAGTGTTACAGCCTCTCCCTCCCATACCCACAGGATGCCAAGAGCTTTCAAAATGCATTACCATGCAAATATCTTGGGTGCCTTTACTACACATTTATATTGCAGGATAATCAATAAATTATTATTTCAATATTTATTGGAATCTCAGAATAAGAAAGAAGACAGATTACACAAATCCATCTTAGTTGATTAATGGGTACTCCAGCAAAAGCCATACACTGATAGAGTGGGTCAGTATGCAGACTATATTACTGAATATTTCAGCTAGGTTGTAAATATAGTATCTGTTTCTCTTAGGGACTGTCACACTGAGTGCAGTATAAAAGGCAATAAATTTCAACAGATTAATTAACTCTTTGGTTACTGGGGCTGTGTGTCACCTATCCTGGCACCTAATAAAAAATCCTTTAATGCCAAGACATAAAGAAGGGCCTCTTTGGAAATGAGTTATTAACAGCATTTTGTGAATAGATGGAGAAATTGTAGCCCAGCCATTTAAGTGTCATAAAGTGCAGCAAAGTCGGCTGGAGGCCTCTGAGGGACGCCAGGCAATACCATAACAATCAAATCTGAGATGGAAGAGGGATTGAGCTGTCCACTCAGAATTTTTATATTGTCAAAGAGCAGCGAGGAAATAATGTGATCAAGAAGTGAATTAACCTTGTGTGTGAAAGGAAGGGGATGATCTGATGGAAAAGGCAGTAAAGTAAAAATCACTCCATAATGCCTACATTGCAGGCAGTCATGAGGGGCTCCTAATGTCTGCAGGCTGTCAGAGAACAGATCCAACCCTCTAAGTACCATAAACCCATTACCTGCATTAGTCTGTAATTGGAATATATTTAGTCATGCTTTCTAAGTTCTTAGGGGTCCTGGTGTTGTAAGTCCATAGAGCATCAATTTCTATAAATGCTCTATCTTTCCATACTCTTGAAAAGAACATAGACATTCTTCTGGGGCAATTAATACTCAATAAGGGATGAAAGACTTATGTGCAGTACAAAATTTGTATATATTTCTGTATCATACCATAGCACGTAATCTAGTTTCATGAGTGTCAACTCTCTAAAACCTCTCCTGGCATTTCTAGTAAATACTAAGCTGCAGAAACTCTCACTATTAGAAATGGAATAGATGCAACCCCATGTGACCACTGTATCAAGGCATACTAAGCCTAACAAAGTTGATTTGACCTAAATGTCTTTACTAGGCACAAGCACAAGGCAGTGAAAATCATATATCTGTGTCATGTATTTGTATATCAATTATTTATTACACAAAAAAAGACAGTATCCCTCCAACATAGCTTATTGCTTATGGAAGTGATGTGTATAGAAAGAGTAGACTACATATAATGAGCATGAGTCTCCTCTCACATACACTGGTGTAAATCAGAAGTAACACCACTGAAACCCAGTGTAAATGAGAAAACAATCAGGCTTAATGAAGCTAGATCTACTTAGAACAGCCCGTAAAAGAACTGACGGATTATGTATATGGTATATCCACCTCTGACACTTTGTGTGAATAGAAGCTTTTCCCCCTTCACTCCACTTCCTCTTGAATGATATCTTCAGTAACTCCACAAAATCAGTGCTTGTAACATCACAATGAACTACCAACAAACATCTACACAGTTGGTTGTGGCATCACTGAATCAGGCAGAAGCAAAACATACATTAAAAAAGGCCTCTCTTTACACATCACTTTCTCAATAATCAGAAATAACTTGAATTCAGAAAATTATAGACAAGCTTAATGGAGACTTAGCAAAGTAGAATAGGCTATTGTCCTGATGTGTTTGCACTAGTAGAGAAGAATTCAGCGTCTCTTCCACTCCAGCACACTCAGACACCTGGCAACCAAAAATCAGAACAGCTGAGCACAAGAGGGTTCTCACTATTCCTAGTAGCAGAATTTACTGCCCTAAAAGGACATGTCAGCTGGACCAATGTCCCACCCTCTGCACACTAGCAGTGCCTCCACTGAGAGAAAGCACACGATATCTAATGTAATAATTGCTGCTGGTAACCACGTTCCCCCAGCACCCAGTAGGCTCCCGGCCTAAAAAAGCCACCCCTTGGATGTATCACCACCACTTCTTATCCTATGATCCATGGTCCTTCTGACTCTTAGAACTTTAATAGAGCCTTTTATAATTTTTAAACCAGTGGGGCTCTTTAAGGATAACTATTATATCTAGCTTTTGGAGGATCGACAATATGCGCTATATCGGTCTTCACCGTACATCTCTTTGCTTCTGTCAGTTTTAATCTTAATGTCAGTTTGTAACTTAGGCCTTGTCTACACTGGCAAGTTTCTGTGCAGTAAAACAGCTTTCTGCGGTGTAACTCCTGAGGTGTACATACCGCCAAGCCACAGGGCTGGGACAAGCTCATCCCACAGTCCCATGAATATGGTTTTCCTCATCCAAAAGTTCTGCAGCCACTGCTCTTCATCCCAGATGTGCATGATGATGTGATCCCACAACTCAGTATTGTTTCCCGAGCCCAAAAGCAGCGTTCCACCGTGGGCAGCACCTCCATGAATGTCACAAGCGTTCTCGTGTTGTAGCTACTACGCATGGCAAGATCAATGTCAAACTCCTCTTGCCTTTGTAATTTAAGGAATAATTCCACTGCCACTCATGACGTGTTAGCGAGACCGAGCAGCATATTGGTCAACAGTGCGGGATTCGTTCTTTCAGAACGAAGAGGCAAAGCGCACAGTACACAAACCATTGAAAGATGGCGCCAAATGCAGACGGAAGCACAGGGATTAATGGGATGTGAAGCAATGCATCACGGGTCATTGGGACACGACCCAGGATGCCCCACGACCCCCTCCGCCTTCCCACAACTCTTAGCGGCAGAAGAGGAAGAGATGCTCTGAGGAATAGCTGCCCCGAGTGCACCGCTCCGAATACCAATGCAAGTGCCGCAAGTGTGAACACACTATTGCGCAGGCAGCTGACAGTGTGAACACACAACAGCAGTTTCCCTTCAGCGCTCTCTGAGTGGCGCTGTAACTGCCGGCGATGTAACTCTGCCAGTGTAGACATACCCTTAGTGTTACTGAAGTATTGCTTTTTGGATGGGAATTGGTAGCATATTTGTGGAATTCTTTATTCATATTAATGTAGAGGATTGTGCTGAAAGGAGACACATAAAATTAAACAATTTATTTCATGGAGAATGTTACAACAATACTTGCTGGTCAGAGCAAACTTAGTCTCGCTCTCAATATCTGTTCAATATGTCCACTAAATCTAAATGAAATGAAACACATTCGGCAGGAAGTCTACCTGTCTTTTAGAAGGGGTTTTTAGTAGTGAATGAAAATTGATGAGGTAGTAGTTATATTTTAGTTTAAAATTCTTGTGCTGTTTTGAATGTCAGTGGCAAGTTCAGGAAGAAACAAACTTGTTCAAATATAATGTAGTATACCTGTATCACTCATTAGTGTATTCATTTTTGCTTACTCAAGGAAATACCTCAAAAATGCCCCCAGCATGGCCTACTGCCTCTGGGGAGAAAAATGCTACACCTCATATTTGATAGGCACAGATTGAATTGCCTCTGTGCTCAACTATTCAGACAAATATGGAAAACACCCAAAATAAGCTAAGGATCCCAGATCAGGCAACACTGAGTAACATGTTCAAAACTGAAAATGTCTACCATCTATAGGCTTTTGGGGAGGAAAAAAAAGGAGAGAAGAGCTCAGATCTATCACGTAAAAAGTTATTTGGAAGCAAACTGTGTAATGATACAATGTAGAAAGTGCCATCACATTAGAAAAATTATTTGTAATGGAATAGATCCATGGCAAAATCCTTCCCCAGGTCTGTAGAGCTACAAGGATTGTCCAGCAAATGTCAGACACAGCACACTGTAGTGAGCAGTGCCCCCAGTCAGCGTGTGCAGCAATGAAAATTCCATGCTGTAACATGTGCAAAACATTCGCTCTCCTCCCAGGGTTCCAATTCAGTGACAGATGAAACTCACTGCTGTGGCCATTGTTAGACATACAGTGTTTATAATCCAGTTGATTGGCTGGTGAAATTATTTGTCAGACCAACGTTAGTTTCAAAGACAAACCGTATGGGGTGATGAAATCTGAATACAAGTTCACAGTGCACACACCTGTGTGGGCAACACCCATACTGCAATTTTCAGACTCTTGTGTCAATGATTGACATGACTGATTCTTTACATTGCAGAATCTGACATCTAAGCTCAAAGTTCTGATTCAGTAAAATGATTAACTCAGTGGTCTCCCATTAGCATCATTCTGATTCAACCCCGCACCTTCATCTATTGTTTATGAGACAGGTTTAAGTTTAACCTTAGTCCACTAACTGTTATATGAGCAGAAAGTACTCTAATTAGTACTACCATCCTTCCCCATCCAACTTCAGTCATGGCAGCACAGCTTTTGTAACTCTGATTAAGTCTTGAAGTTAGACTGACTAAAAATGACACTCCCAAATATTATTCCTTATGTCTCCCACAATTATCCTTACATTCCTAAACATTTCTTCCAACAAGGTGACAATCACATAGGGAAAAATTCTGACAACAGTGATGCAACTCTATTATCTTCAGCTGAGTGAAGAAATTAGGTCACCTTTTGTATTACCAAACCACTCCCGCCCCCCACCGGTCAAACTCCCTCTGATGTCGAAGTGGTCTGACAGAATAAATACAATTGATGGCCCAGGTCACTGAGCATCACTGTTCAATGTGCTCATCACCACCATGTACATGCCTAACATATCCCTTGTGGTATTAGATTCCTATTCGGTCATGTTTTGTAGTCATGGAATTTAGACCCTCTTTCAGCTCATTCATTGGCTCCAACACATAAAAACGTTGAGCATCTATAGGTTGAAGAATCCTAGATAAGATGACACGGAGGAAATATTTTTCAGACTAAAAATGTCTAAAATATCTATTAGCTTTGAAAGACTGATGGAAATATGCCCAGATATTTCAGCCAACAGCAATGATGCTGGTTAATGAGCTCTGGGACAATTATATTGGTTAATGAGCTATCATCCAAAGAATTCCTAATGGAGAAGTTCAGCGTGTGCACAACTCTAGATACCCAGTGTCTTCCCATCAATAATGGCCTTTAAGGTATTTGAAGCATTATCTCCTCCAGAGAAGAGACCATGAACTGAGCACATTCATAGAAGCAGGTGCTCCTCATAGTGCTTTGCACTATAGAATATTGTCAGAAGAATGGATTGTGATTAATACTTAAGCAACTAACGGAATGATACCCCACTGTGCTCACCAATCACTCAGCTATTCCCACTGCCACAACCCTGGTCTGAGCTGCTGGTGTTTCTTTCAATGAATCTGCAAAACACACCTTTTTCTCTTTATTTTTTCTTACACTATAATATATATATGAAAAATAGAACAACATGGAGGTTTAGCTATTCTTCATGATTAAATGCAATAGGTACACAGGGCCTAAATGTTACATTAACTTTTCTAGAAACATATTGCTCCATGCTGTCTTAATCCTCACTAGCGAATCCTGCTGGTTCCTGCTTTGGGAAGGCATTTCTGTAACCAACTTTTGTGCCCCAAGTAATTTTTATTTTTCTCACATACCACTAATATTTCTCCTGCTCCAGGTACCACTAAATACTATAATTTATAGAGCCCAACTGTAGTGGTTCTGGCAAACTGTAACTTAACCATATTGTTGCAATGGGATTTGGGTCTATAAAGAACCTGCTGAAGGTCTTAGTAGAATGGGCCAAATTGCTCAAAATAATAATGCTGTAGATTTAGAACCAAATCTGACAACAGTAAAACCAAGCCATTGGGGGGAAAAAACTGTAGTAAACTTAGAGTAATGATCATGATGTAATTTTACATAACTTGTTTGTGAATATTGATTTATACTGCTTAGCAGAGAAAAAAGATGAATGGAAAAAAGGTGGACCATGGGAAAAAAAGACTACAGATCATTGGCCTAAATTCAACAGCAGAGTTAGCAATTTCTGGACTTGATTATACCTTCAACAATAAGCCACTAACTATTGCAGTAAAAAGACACTACATTTTATCATATGGGGTAATATTCGTTGGCTACCAAAGTCATACTAAACATGCTTCAAAGAAGAAACAGTACACATTAAAATAGCTGGGTAACAAAGTCCCTTTTTCAAAAAGGCATTTTTGTCTACATGATATCTTTAGCAGATTTTAGGCTGTTTCATTAAACAAATGCATGTGCCATTATTTTCAAAAGCTCTTGCCTATGTAATAAGAGGAGGACTGTGGAACTGCATATCAAGTTGAGAAATATATAGTACTATCTTACCTGGATACATGTTGGCCTGTACATATAAATTTGACATAGGGAAAATGAAGCCTTTTGCCCCACATATATAAATGATGCTCACTTATTCATAGTCAAAATATAGTTGCTTGTTTATTCAGTAAAGCGGAAGTAACTACTTTACAGTGACATTGGAACAAAATTTATAGTAGGGGTACTGAAAGCCATTGAACAAAATTGTAAACCCTGTATATGATAGAAACCACTTCAAGCCAGTGGGTGCTACTGAACCGCCAGCACACCTGCTTCTTTATACTTTATTCCCACAGCAGGAAAAATCCTGAGGTTGCAGTATACATGAAAAGATAGGTGCTGTTTTACTACAACTAGTGGAAAATTAAGGGATTAAAATTGTGGGGATTTTTTTTTTTTTTAAGAGAAAGTTGCAAGAAACTGTAATATATTTTACAGCATGCTGAGATGGGCACTCACCTGCTGTGGAATTAACAATTTCATGCAAAATCACGACCCCCTTTTTCCCCCCCTCACTTAGTGTATGAGTTGTTAATAAAAATGAAATAAAAAATAAAGCACCTCTGATAACTCAAACACTTAAAGGAATGCAATGTTTTTCACATTAGTTCATGCCCAAAGTAGTAACTCAATTGCTATAATGATGCAAATGAAACTGTAAAATAGGAATTTTAGAAGTCAATATAAATAACATCTAACTCCTCTTAGAGTTCTTCTCTAATATTAAAGTCCTTGCTAGGTTTCAGCATCTAAAGCAACTTTGTATTGTACTCTCCTGTTGTCTTTCAACAAATATGAATACATGTGATGTGAACCATGCCCACTAGGGATAAGGTTACTGACCTTCTTCGTAAAGCACTTTGAGATCTGCTGATGAAAAGCGCTATGTGAGAGCTAGGTATTGTTATTATCTTCTGTCTTGTCTCCAGAATGCTCACTCCATCTACCCAGGTGAGCCCTCACCAGTGCCAAGCACTGTGGGACAATTACCTCCTACATCTTGTATATAGCACCCATGTTAATACACCCCAGAATGATAGTAGCCTTTTTCAGAGCTGCATCACATTGTTGACGCATATTCTATTTGTGATACACTATAACTCCCAGATCCTTTTCAGCGGTACTACTGCCTAGCCAGATATTCCCCATTTTTCGCTTATGCATTTGATTTTTCCTCTCTCTAAGTGAAGTACTTTGCACTTGTCTTTATTAAATTTCATCTGTTGATTTCACACCACTTGTCAAGGTCACTTTGAATTCTAATCCTGCATTTCAGAGTGCTTTCAACCCCGCCCAGTTTGATATCATCTGCAAATTTTATAAGCATACTCTCCACTCCATTATCCAAGTCATTGATGAAAATATTGACTAGTTCCAGACCCAGGACAGATCCCTGTGGGACCCCACTAAATACACCCTCCCAGTTTGACAGAAAACTATTGATAACTATTCTTTGAGTACTGACTTTCAACCAACTGTGCACCCATCCTATACTAATTTCATCTAAACCACATCTCCCTAGTTTGCTTATGAGAATGTCATGTGGGAGTGTGTCAACAGCCTTATTTAAATCAAGATATATCATGTTAACTGTTTCCACCCTATCCAATTGGCCAGTAACCCTGTCAAAAGAAGGAAATTAGGTTGATTTGGTATGATTTGTTCTTGACAAATTCATGCTGGCTATTCCTTATAACCCTATCATCCTCTCTGTGCTTACAAATTGATTGTTTAATAATTAGTTCCAATATCTATCCACATATCGAAGTTAGACTGACTGATCTATAGTTTCCTGGGTCCTCTTTGTTTCCCTTTTTAAAGATGATATATTTGCCCTTCTCCAGTCTTCTAAGACCTCACCCATTCTCCCGGAGATCTCAAAGATAGTTGCGAACAGTTATGGGATTGCTTCGCCTATTTCCTTAAGTACCCTATGATGAATTTCATCAGGCCCTGCCAACTTGAATATACATATACCTATAACTTACCAAACTATTCTTTAAACTGTTCTGTCTCTACTCTTGCTTGTGTTCCTTCCCCCTTGTTGTTAATATTCATTGTGTTAAGTATCTGGTCACCATTAACCTTTTTAGTGAAGTCTGAAGCAAAATAGGAATTAAACACCTCATGGGTTTCATGGGGATAATAATAATTCTTCCCTGACTCACAGGAGTGTTATAAGGATTAATTCATTCATATTTGAGAGGCATTCAGAAACCACTGTGAAGATACCATAAAAATACCCATGAATTTAAAACAAATTATATGAGTGTTCATTTCCAACACTGCCCAGGTGTAACATGTCTATTTCCTTAAATTACATTATGTTGCTGGGTCTTTAGCAATTGTTATATGCCTTCAAAAAAAAATCAGAATGCATATTGCACCAAGTCTTTACTTTGTTTATTTAGTAATAAATACAGTATATTGGGTTTTAATTGCAATTGTGACTAATCTAATTCCCAGCTATTTGTACTTTTTCCCATCATATCAGCACAGTGATTAACTAATTCAGCAGCAGAAACCACTGAAATGTAAAAGTGACATCAATACAGTTTTAAGCCAAATGAAAACATAGTGATGGATAAGCTACGGAAACTTTGGAAGCTGATTTCAAATTAACTTGTTCAAATGAACAAATCTGAATACACATAACACACAGTAATTGGATGCTTACCTGAAAATATAACTAAATAAAAATGGAGGGTTCTTCCCTCCAGACCTACATGAACCTCCCCTTTTTCCCCCCTAAAACTACAAACCAGCAGCCCAAACAGGCTTTCCCTCCCCTTTCGCAGCCAGATCTGTACTGTATCTTCTCTTCCAAGCCCCCTTGACACCAACACACCAATCTTATCACCTTTCTCTTTCAGGAACAGTGTATCACCTTCCTAGAGCTGGCTGAAACTCAGGGGTTTCAGGTTGTCTGGAGTTTCAGTATTTTCTAATTTGCTTTCCATTCTCAGTGAGATGGTAATCCCTGAAAATTTTGTTTCAGAAACACTGAAATAAGGTTATCCTAAAAAAAGGTGAAATTTGACATTCATTGAACAGGAGCCCTGAAACAGAGAATGTCAGTTTCACTTAGCTGTTCCCAGCCCTCAGGCTGCTAGGTTCCCTGCTTCAGCCAGGGCTCCAGGGGCTGGCAAGAGCCCTGCTGTGAAGCAGGGAGTCTACCAGGCTCTAGAGATCTGGCTCCAGCCATTGCTCTTCCTGTGGAGCAGAGCCCTGCTGTGACATTGTGGTCAGGACACTCAAAATTGTGAGCCACTTGTGTTACCACTCTTTGCCTCAGCAACTGAGTTTTGCTGTTGCTAAGCTGCGTTTCAGCTCCCTGACTCACCAGCCTATCTGCCTTGCCAGCAAACTCTTCTGAACTCTGCCACTCTAAAGCATGCTTTACAGATTGTCACGCTGAGCCCTGGTCTACACTGTGGGGCTAGGTCGAATTTAGCTGCATTAAGTTGATTTTAAAATAAATGCATCTACACAACCAACCCCGTTCCGTTGACCTAAAGGGCTCTTAAAATTGACTTCTGTACTCCTCCCTGGTGAGGGGAGTAGTGCTAAAATCGACCTTGCGGGGTGGAATTTGGGGTAGTATGGACGCAAATTGATGTTATTGGCCTGTGGGAGCTATCCCAGCCCTGGTCTACACTAGGACTTTAGGTCGAATTTAGCAGCGTTAAAATCGATGTAAACCTGCACCCGTCAATACGATGAAGCCCTTTTTTTCGACTTAAAGGGCTCTTAAAATCGATTTCCTTACTCCACCCCTGACAAGTGGATTAGCGCTTAAATCGGCCTTGCCGGGTTGAATTTGGGGTACTGTGGACACAATTCAACGGTATTGGCCTCCGGGAGCTATCCCAGAGTGCTCCATTGTGACAGCTCTGGACAGCACCCTCAACTCAGATGCACTGGCAAGGTAGACAGGAAAAGAACCGCAAACTTTTGAATCTCATTTCCTGTTTGGCCAGCGTGGCAAGCTGCAGGTGACCATGCAGAGCTCCTCAGCAGAGGTGACCATGCAGAGCTCATCAGCAGAGGTGACCATGATGGAGTCCCAGAATCACAAAAGAGCTCCAGCATGGACTGAACAGGAGGTATGGGATCTGATCGCTGTATGGGGAGAGGAATCCGTGATATCAGAACTCCATTCCAGTTTTCGAAATGCCAAAACCTTTGTCAAAATCTCCCAGGGCATGAAGGATAGAGGCCATAACAGGGACCCGAAGCAGTGCCGCGTGAAACTTAAGGAGCTGAGGCAAGCCTACCAGAAAACCAGAGTGGTGAAGGCCGCTCCGGGTCAGAGCCCCAAACATGCCGCTTCTATGATGAGCTGCATGCCATTTTAGGGGGTTCAACCACCACTACCCCAGCCGTGTTGTTTGACTCCTTCAATGGAGATGGAGGCAACACGGAAGCAGGTTTTGGGGACGAAGAAGATGATGATGATGATGAGGTTGTAGATAGCTCACAGCAAGCAAGCGGAGAAACCGGTTTTCCCGACAGCCAGGAACTGTTTCTCACCCTGGACCTGGAGCCAGTAACCCCCAAACCCACCCAAGGCTGCCTCCTGGACCCGGCAGGCGGAGAAGGGACCTCTGGTGAGTGTACCTTTTAAAATACTATACATGGTTTAAAAGCAAGCATGTGAAAGGATTAATTTGCCCTGGCATTCGCGGCTCTCCTGGATGTACTCCCAAAGCCTTTGCAAAAGGTTTCTGGGGAGGGCAGCCTTATTGCGTCCTCCATGGTAGGACACTTTACCACTCCAGCCAGTAGCACGTACTAGGGAATCATTGTAGAACAAAGCATTGCAGTGTATGTTTGCTGGCGTTCAAACAACATCCGTTCTTTATCTCTCTGTGTTATCCTCAGGAGAGTGATATAATTCATGGTCACCTGGTTGAAATAGGGTGCTTTTCTTAAGGGGACATTCAGAGGTGCCCATTCCTGCTGGGCTGTTTGCCTGTGGCTGAACAGAAATGTTCCCCGCTGGTAGCCACGGGGAGCGGGGAGGGTTGAGGGGGTAGCCACGCGGTGGGGGGAGGCAAAATGTAACGAAAGCACATGTGCTATGTATGTAATGTTAACAGCAAGGTTTACCCTGAAAGACTGTAGCCACTGTTTTATAAAATGTGTCTTTTTAAATACCGCTGTCCCTTTTTTTTTCTCCACCAGCTGCATGTGTTTCAATGATCACAGGATCTTCTCCTTCCCAGAGGCTAGTGAAGATTAGAAAGAAAAAAAAAAAAACACACTCGCAATGAAATGTTCTCTGAGCTCATGCTGTCCTCCCACGCTGACAGAGCACAGGCGAATGCGTGGAGGCAAATAATGTCAGAGTGCAAGAAAGCACAAAATGACCGGGAGGAGAGGTGGTGGGCTGAAGAGAGTAAGTGGCCGGCTGAAGAGACGGCTGAAGCTCAAATGTGGCGGCAGTGTGATGAGAGGAGGCAGGATTCAATGCTGAGGCTGCTGGAGGACCAAACCAGTATGCTCCAGTGTATGGTTGAGCTGCAGCAAAGGGCAGCTGGAGCACAGACTGCCACTACAGCCCCTGTGTAACCAACCGCCCTCCTCCCCAAGTTCCATAGCCTCCACACCCAGACGCCCAAGAACGCGGTGGGGGGGCCTCCGGCCAACCAGCCACTCCACCACAGAGGATTGCCCAAAAAACAGAAGGCTGGCATTCAATACATTTTAAAGTTGTAAACTTTTAAAGCGCTGTGTGGCATTTTCCTTCCCTCCTCCACCACCCCTCCTGGGCTACCTTGGTAGTCATCCCCCTATTTGTGTGACGAATAAAGAATGCATGAATGTGAAGCAACAATGACTTTATTGCCTCTGCAAGCGGTGATCGAAGGGAGGAGGGGAGGGTGGTTAGCTTACAGGAACTAGAGTGAACCAAGGGGTGGGGGGTTTCATCAAGGAGAAACAAACAGAACTTTCACACCGTAGCCTGGCCAGTCATGAAACTGGTTTTCAAAGCTTCTCTGATGCATACCGCACCCTCCTGTGCTCTTCTAACCACCCTGGTGTCTGGCTGCGCGTAACCAGCAGCCAGGCGATTTGCCTCAACCTCCCATCCCGCCATAAATGTCTCCCCCTTACTCTCACAGATATTGTGGAGTACACAGCAAGCAGTAACAACAGTGGGAATATTGGTTTCGCTGAGGTCTAAGCGAGTCAGTAAACTGCGTCAGTGTGCCTTTAAATGTCCAAATGCACATTCTACTACCATTCTGCACTTGCTCAGCCTGTAGCTGAACAGCTCCTGACTACTGTCCAGGCTGCCTGTGTACGGCTTCATGAGCCATGGCATTAAGGAGTAGGCTGGGTCCCCAAGGATAACTATAGGCATTTCAACATCCCCAACAGTTATTTTCTGGTCTGGAAATAAAGTCCCTTCCTGCAGCTTTTGAAACAGACCAGAGTTCCTGAAGATGTGAGCGTCATGTACCTTTCCCAGCCATCCCACGTTGATGTTGGTGAAACGTCCCTTGTGATCCACCAGAGCTTGCAGCACTATTGAAAAGTACCCCTTGCGGTTTATGTACTCGCCGTCTTGGTGCTCCGGTGCCAAGATAGGGATATGGGTTCCGTCTATGGCCCCACCACAGTTAGAGAATCCCATTGCAGCAAAGCCATCCACTATGACCTGCACATTTCCCAGGGTCACTACCCTTGATATCAGCAGATCTTTGGTTGCGTGGGCTACTTGCATCACAGCAGCCCCCACAGTAGATTTGCCCACTCCAAATTGATTCCCAACTGACCGGTAGCTGTCTGGCATTGCAAGCTTCCACAGGGCTATCGCCACTCGCTTTTCAACTGTGAGGGCTGCTCTCATCTTCAGGGCAGGGGAAAGCAAGTCAGAAAGTTCCATGAAAGTGCCCTTACGCATGCGAAAGTTTCGCAGCCACTGGGAATCGTCCCAGACCTGCAACACTATGCGGTCCCATCAGTCTGTGCTTGTTTCCCGAGCCCAGAATCGGCGTTCCACAGCACGAACCTGCCCCATTAGCACCATGATGCATGCATTGGCAGGGCCCATGCTTTCAGAGAAATCTGTGTCCATGTCCTGATCACTCACGTGACCGCGCTGACGTCGCCTCCTCGCCCGGTATCGCTCTGCCAGGTTCTGGTGCTGCATATACTGCTGGATAATGCGTGTGGTGTTTAATGTGCTCCTAATTGCCAAAGTGAGCTGAGCGGCCTCCATGCTTGCCTTGGTATGGCGTCCGCACAGAAAAAAGGCGTGGAACGATTGTCTGCCGTTGCTCTGACGGAGGGAGGGGCGACTGACGACATGGCTTACAGGGTTGGCTTACAGGGAATTAAAATCAACAAAGGGGGTGGCTTTACATCAATGAGTATTTCAGGCAGGACTTCACGGAGAGTTCCAATAAGAAATGGTGCACCTAAGTAATTGTTCTTATTGGAACAAGCAGGTTGGTCTGGCCTCTGATTGATACATGGCTAGATTTACCTTGCTGCACCTTCTCTGTGAGTGACTGCAGTGTGACCTAGAGGAATGAGTCCCCTAGACGGGGGATGGGGGGAAGCAAATGAGTACAAACCAAATCTGGTCTATTTCTTGTTTTGATCCACTCCATCTATCTTTTACATCTTTGGCTGGCAGCAGACGGTGCAGAAGGACTGCAAGACATCCATATCTCTTGCCTGCCTGGCAGAAGATGGTACAGTAGGACTGCTAGCAATCCGTATCGCCTGCCTGCTCACCACAAGATGGTTCAATAGGACTGACTGCAGGACTAAAGAGAATGACCTGGTCAAGTCACTCCAAATTTAGTCCCCGCGCCCATGTCTGCCCAGGCGCTCCTGATCGACCTCACAGAGGCGACCAGGAGCACGTCGGACATGACGATGACGGCTACCAGTCCTACTGTACCGTCTGCTGCCACAAGGCAATGGGTTGATGCTGCTGTGTAGCAATGCAGTACCACGTCTGCCAGCACCCAGGAGACATACGGTGACGGTTACCTGAGCGGGCTCCATGCTTGCCGTGGTATGGCGTCTGCACAGGTAACTCAAGAAAAAAGGCGCAAAATGATTGTCTGCTGCTGCTTTCACGGAGGGAGGGAGGGAACGGGGGCCTGACGATATGTACCCAGAACCACCCACGACAATGTTTTAGCCCCATCAGGCATTGGGATCTCAACCCAGAATTCCAATGGGCAGCGGAGACTGCGGGAACTGTGGGATAGCTACCCACAGTGCAACACTCCGGAAGTCGACACTTGCCTCGGTACTGTGGAAGCACTCCGCCGAGTTGATGCACTTAATGCACTTAGAGCATTTTCTGTGGGGACACACACACTCGAATATATAAAAACGATTTCTAAAAAACCGACTTCTATAAATTTGACCTAATTTCATATTGTAGACATACCCCCAGAGTGCTCCAATGTGACCACTCTGGACGGCACTTTCAACTCCGATGCACTAGCCAGGTATACAGGAAAAGCCCTGGGAAATTTTGAATTTCATTTCCTGTTTGATCAGCATGGCGACCTCAGCAGCACAGGTGACCATGCAGTCCCCCCAGGATCGCAAATGAGCTCCAGCATGGAGGAAAGGAAGACACTTGATCTGATTGCTGTATGGGGAGAAGAATCTGTGCAGGCCAAACTCCGATTAAAAAGAAGAAATGCTAATATATATATGCCAAAATCACACAGGACATGATGGACAGAGGCTACAACAGGGACACACAGCAGTGCCATATGAAAATTAAGGAACTCAGGCAAGCCTACCAAAAGACAAAGGAGGCAAACGGTTGCTCCAGGTCAGAGCCCCATACATGCTGCTTCTATGATCAGCTGCATGGCATTCTGGGAGGGGGGGACCCTACCACTACCCCACCACTGTCTGTGGACATCTGCAAGGGAGGAGTCTCACACAACAGGGAAGAGGATTTTGTGGAGGAGGAAGTGGAGGAGTAGGAGGAGGAGAATGCGCAGCAGGCAAGCAGTGAATCAGTCCTCCCCGGCAGCCAGGACCCTTTCATCACCCTGGAGCCAATAACCTCCCAAGGCGGGATACCCGACCCTGAAGCCGGAGAAGGCACCTTTGTAACTACAGTACAGGGTTTAAAAGCAATAGTGTTTAATGTTAGATTTTCCCTGAAGAATTGGGATGCATTCATGGCCAGTACAGCTACTGGAAAAAAGTCTGTTAAAGTGTCTGGGGATGGAGCGGGAATCCTCCAGGGACATCTCCATGAAGCTCTTCTGTAGGTACTCTGAAAGCCTTTGTAGAAGGTTTCTGAGGAGGGCTGCTTTATTTCGTCCTCCACGGTAGGACACTTTACCATGCCAAGCCAGTAGCAAGTAGTCTGGAACCGTTGCAGCACAAAGCATGACAGCGAATGGTCCTGAGTTTTGGTCGCATTCAAGCAACATTCGGTCTATATCTTTCTGTGTTAGCCTCAGTAGAGTGATATGATTCATGGTCACCTGGTTGAAATAGGGGAATTTTTGCAAGGGAACAGTAAAAGAACCCCATTCATGCTGGGTTGTTTGCGCTTGGCTAAAAGGGATTATCCCGGAGAATAGGCACGCGGCAGGGGGAGGGGTGAAGGGATCATGCCAGAGAATAGCCACGCGGTGGGGTGTGGGGAGGTGTGTGCTGCATATCCACCTGAAAACCGCAGCCCCTCCTTTTAAATGTGAAACCCAACCAGCATTGCTTGCTATGGGTTACAAACTGCAGCGCCATTCTTTTCCATTCCCACATGTTATGAACACGTAAGAAGCCAACTCCGCGTACCAAAAGGCTTACCATGGATGCCTGGAAACCAAATTCTTTTGCCCAGACATTTGTGATGTGTCACCATATTGGCAGGCACTCAATATAAAAGGCAAAATGCAACCTTGTACCTAAAGCATATGTGCTGTCTGCTGTGAATTGCTTGATTCACTGTGAAAGAGTCTCCCTTTTGTTCTCAAAAATGTATCATCTTAAATTTTACTCTCCCTTTTTATCTCCCCCCAGGTGCAAATGTTTCTATGCTCCCCCTATCATCTCCATCCTTGAGGTTACCACAGATTAGAAGGTGAAAAAAAAAAAAGGCACTCGCGATGACAGTATTTTCCGAGCTCATGCAGTCCTCCCGCACTGATAGGGCACAGCTTAATGCATGGAGGCATTTAATGGCAGAGTCCAGGAAAGCATTAAGTGAGCGTGAAGAGCAGAGGCAGGAGGCGATGCTGAGGCTAACGGGGGAGCAAACGGACATGATGAAGCATCTGTTGGAGCTGCAGAAAAGCCAACAGGAGCGCAGACCCCCCGCTGCATCCATTGTATAACCGCCTGCCCTCCTCCCCAAGTTCCATATCCCCCTCACCCAGATGCCCAAGAATGCAGGGGGCGGGATGGGGGCCGGGGGGAGGCTCCGGGCACCCAGCCACTCCACTCCAGAGGATGACCCAAGCAAGAGAAGGCTGTCATTCAAAAAACAGTTTTGATTTGTAGTGTGGCTACAATAAGCAATGTGGCCTTGTCCTTCCCTCCTCCCCAAATCCACCCCACCCCGGCTATCTTGGCAGTTATCTCACTTTTTGAAAGAAAGAAAGAAAGAAAGAAAGAAAGAAAGAAAGAAAGAAAATATGGTTTCAAAACAATAGTTACTTGATTTCCTTTGCCAGCTGTGATCGAAGTGGGGAGGGTGGTTGGCTTACAGGGAATTAAAGATCAACAAAGGGGGCGGGTTTGCAGCAAGGAGAAACACACACAACTGTCACACCATAGTCTGGCCAGTCATGAAACTGGTTTTCAAAGCCTCTTTGATGCACAGCACGCCCAGCTGTGCTCTTCTAATCGCCCTGGTGTCTGGCTGCACGTAATCGGCCACCAGGCAATTTGCTTCAACCTGCCACCCCACCATAAACGTCTCCCCCTTACTCTCACAGATATTATGGAGCACACAGCAAGCAGCAATAACAGTGGGAATGTTGGTTGCGCTGAGGTCTAACCTAGGCAGCAGACAGCACCAAAGCACTTTTAAACATCCAAAGGCACATTCTACCACCATTCTGCACTTGCTCAGCCTATAGTTGAACTGCTCCTTACTACTGTCCAGGCTGCCTGTGTACGGCTTCATGAGCCATGGGAGCAAGAGGTAGGCTGGGTCCCCAAGGATAACTATGGGCATTTCAACATCCCCAACAGTAATTTTCTGGTCTGGGAAGTAAGTCCCTTCTTGCAACTGCTTGAACAGCCTGGAGTTCCTAAAGATGCGAGCGTCATGCACCTTTCCCGGCCATCCCACGTTGATGTCGGTGAAATGTTCCTTGTGATCCACCAATGCTTGCAGCACCATTGAGAAGTACCCCTTTCGGTTTACGTACTGGTTGGCAAGGTGGTCCGGTGCCAAGATAGGGATATGCGTTCCGTCTATCGCCCCACCAGTTAGGGAACCCCATTGCAGCAAAGCCATCCAGTATGACCTGCACATTTCCCAGAGTCACTACCCTTGCTAACAGAACATCAGTGATTGCATTGGCTACTTGGATCACAGCAGTCCCCACGGTAGACTTGCCCACTCCAAAATTGATTCCCGACTGACCGGTAGCAGTCAGACGTTGCAAGCTTCCTCAGAGCTATCGTCACTTGTTTCTCAACTGTCAGGGCAGCTCTCATCTTGTTATTCCTGTGCTTCAGGGCGAGGAAAAGCAACTCACAAAGTTCAAGGAAAGTGGCCTTATGCATGCGAAAGTTTCGCAGCCATTGTGAATGATCCCATACCTGCAACACTATGCAGTCCCATCAGTTTGTGCTTGTTTGCTGGGCCCAGAATTGGTGTTCCACTGTATCAACCAGCCCCACTGCCACCATGATGTCCCAATTGCCACAGCCATGTCCTCATCACAATTGTCCTCGTGCTGGCGTCTTAGCCCGGTTCTGCACATACTCCAGGATAATGCGCAAGGTGTTTACAATGCTCACAACAGCAGTGGTTGAGTGGGTGAGCTGAGCAGGCTCCATGCCTGCCATGGTATGGCGTCTGCACGGGTAACCCAGGAAAAAAGGTGTGAAACGATTGTCTGCCGTTGCTTTCATGGAGGGAGGGGCGACTGACGACATATACGCAAACGACCCATGACAATGTTTTTGCCCCATCAGGCATTGGGAGCTTAACCCAGAATTCCAATGGGCAACCGAGACTGCGTGAACTGTGGGATAGCTACCCACAGTGCACTGCTCCATTGGTTGATGCTAGCCACCGTATTGAGGATGCACTCCGCTGACTTAATGCGCTTAGTGGGGACATGATTTTGTACAGTCGATTGTGTGATTTCTAAAAATTGACTTCTATAAAATCGATCTAATTTTGTAGTGTAGCCATACCCTGAGTGAACCAATTTCAAGTCAGACTGACAAAAACTGGGCATACACTCCCACACTAGTGGGTTGTTCTATAATCAGATTTAACCAAACCAGCCACAAATGTGTGCTCCTGGATCATTATACTAGCTTAACATGGAGCCACGGGCAGTCTCTTTAGACCCTTCAGCCCATATTACCACCCAGACTAACTGGACTTTATGATGAAAGGTTACTAAAACCAAAATTCACCACACATTAGGTTCTTCCAGTCCCAAAAGACCAGTCACTTATCCCAGGTCAAAATATGCTTCAGATCTCACCAAAGACAACGCTGTAGTCAATCCTTTAGACACTAACTAAAGGTTTATTAACTAAGAGAAAGAAATTAGTGTTATTAAATGGTTAAAGCAGATAAAATACATTACAGTTGGATCACAGCATATAGTCCAAAATAATAACAGGGATGTTAAATCTGCTAGTTTTCTATGAGTCTCTCTGGGTTGCTCAAATAGTTTGGGGATCTCAGTCATTTTGTTCATAATCTCCCCTTGTTAGAATTCACCAATCAAGAGATGCGGTAGGAAAGAGGTGGCCAGGAGCCTTTGCTCTATCTTGACTCTTTTGCTGGAAAAATACTGGCTGTCTCATGGGGTAAGCATCTCCATGGCCTACACACTTCTCCATGAGGCAATTTGTGGGAGGGAGACAAAGGGGACACCAGGTAAAGGAGGGGGGCACCTGACCCCCCCACACGAGTCCTCCCCACCTGCCCCCAGCCCAAGGCCCCCACCCTCTCCCTGTCCCCTCCCCATCCCACGTTACCCGGGTGGGGGCTTTGTCCTCCCGCTGTGCCGACTCCCCCTGGCATGTTCGGCTGCTCTTCCTGGCAGCCAGGTCCCAGATCCACTCCTGGATGCTGCCCGGTGCAGCACAGCAGCTGCCTGAGAGAGCACCTGGCTACGGCAGCAGTGGGCTGCCTCCCACCTGGGCTTGGCTTCCGGGACAGTGGCTGAGCAAGTTGGTGCCCCCTCACCCTTCCCGGCATGCTCAGAGTTGGTTCCTGTCCCCAGAAGGTGAGCCTGGACAGGGAACAGTGGCAGCCCGCTCCCTGCCCAGGGTCAGCTTCTGGGAGCCGACTCTGAGCTGGAGAGGAGGGGGGCTCTGGCTCACTCGGCCACTGTCCCCAGAAGCTGAGCCTGGGCGGAGGACAGCCTGCTGCTGCCACAGCCAGGCGCTCTCTCAGTCAGCCACCGTGCTCACCGGGAAGCATCCCAGGCAGCGTGGCTGGAAGAGGAGAGGCTCTGGCCCCGCCTCTTCCCTTCCGGCTCTGGACCCACCCCTTCCTCTCCCTCCTCGGGCCAGCTGCTGGAGGCACTTGACCCTGCTGGAGGTGTACTTGGCCCTTCATGCAGCTCCCATGAGTTGTCCCTTGTAAATCGTTGCTTGCACCCATCTGCAACTTGCCACCTGAGGTGTCTTCACTCTTGTTTACGGTTTGTTAGCTCTGAAGAGTTAACCTGTGGGCGTTCCTCAACCCCACAACATTTTTGAGATACCAAACACATAGCAAAGTTTCATAACTTCATGTAAAACAATGATCCACACATTCAAACAGGATGCTACTACTTAGCAGATTACAACCTTTCCAGTGATACTTCACAAGGTATACTTTGTACAAGATTTCACAATTTTGTAACAATGGTGACCATATTAGTGAAGACAGCCACCTTCCCCTTTAGTCTGCATCACATAGGTAAAAACTAGTGAACACCAGTTCCCCAGAGATGTCTCTCTGCAGTGTCCAGTCTCTCTCACTGACGCACAGAAACGATCAAATTCGGTGCCTCCAAAGAGACAGAACACACACAAGCCTGTTGGCTTAGCTGAGGACTCTCACTCCATTTAAATACATAGCACCAAGATGGTTTGTAAATAAAACCAGAATAAGTTTACTAACAAAGAATAGAGATTTGAGTGATACTTAGCAAGAATAAGAATGACAGATAAGCTTACAAACAAAAAAACAAAACAAAACATGCTTTCACCTGACTAAAACTTAATTTTTAGCTAGTTACAATCTTTATTTAAGCAGGTTTCTCACTTCCATCAAGTACCTGACAGCTCTTGCCTTTCTGGCCAATAAACTCTAGCTTTCATAGGTTCAAAGGATGCTGTACTCTCTTGTGACCATAGTAATGGATAACCACAAAGTCTTTTTGCTCCCCCTTTTATCACTCAAAGTTCATTGTCTCTGCTTCAAGAGCCAGGAAGGCTTCTTGGGGTGCAGATTCTGTTCTCTGGGGTGATTGTTAAGCAGTCATCTCCACCGCTCGTTTAGCTTGGTGGCTTAGTTTACCTTATATGTAAGGATACAATTTAGTTGCAGAGGTCACTGATTCCGTAACTTTAACAAACCTCTGTGACTTCTTCAACTTCAGCCCCCACCGCAGCAGCGGAGTCAGGGGCTGGAGACGGAGCTGTCAGCCCCCATGGTGGCAGGGTCTAGAGCCCTCCCACCACAGTGCTCAGGCTTCAGTTTCCCCTTCCCCAGCAATCAGCAGCCCCCACCCCATTATTTTCAGTAGAAGTCAGGGACAGGTCATGGGCTTCTGTGAATTTTTGTTTATTGCCCGCAACCTGTCCGTGACTTTTACTAAAAATAACCATGACAAAATCTTAACCTCACTTATACGTAAATGTACTTTCATTGTGTTCTGCCAGTGACCAAGGTGCTCAAACAGGTAAATGGACATTCCTTTGTCTTGGACAAACTGGGTTTTATGCTCTGCCTTCCAAACGCATTTTAAGAACATATTTCCTTCACACATCTGTATCTCTCTGTACCCAACTCGTACATACATCATGCAATGATTTTTGGTACCAGCGTGTCACCAGTTTACATATGATACTTTACATGATATCTTTGAGATATATATTATAACAACAGTGCATTGGGGCAATGAGTGTGTCAGGCCTGATATGAGTTACAGTACAGGGACCCCTCTGCCAGTTGGCCTGAAGAGGCTTTTGGGATGACAACTGCCTGCTCCACCCAGGGATTCAGGAGCTGGCAGGCTGCCACGGAGGCTAGCAGCCCCTATAGTTCCAGCTCCAACCAGGGATCCTAGTGCTGGTGTCAAAGAATGGGGAGTCTGCCAGCCATCAGTCCTGGCTTAGCTGTGGGTCCGGAGGCTGGTAAGCTTCCTGCCTCAGCCATGGACCATAGAACACCTTGTGTTTTAGGGAAAGTTTTGTTAAATCTACAATAGTTCAGGTGGATGAAGTAATATCTTTTATTGGACCAACTACTTTGAGAGAGACAAGCTTTCGAACTTATACAGAACTCTTCTGAGAAACATACTCAGAAGGTATGTCTACACTTGAATAAAAGACTCGCAACACAGCCGGTGTTCGGGTTCTGTGATTGCCCCCCTCACATGGTCCCAGAACTCAGGCTTCAGCTCCAGCCCAAATGACTACACTGCAATTAAACAGCCCCGTAGCCTGAGCCTTGCAAGCCCGAGTCCGCTAACATAGGCCAGCCAAAAGTGTTTAATTGCAGTGTAGACATACCCAGAGAGTCACAGCTAAATAAAAGTGGAACAGGTTGTTTAGCATAAGTAGTTAACACATATTTCAAGGGACCATTCAAGGTGAAATGGACCTTTTACACTTCTCCAATCCTAGGGGAGAAAGGAAAGTAGGGAGGGAAAGGCAGCTGGGAGATGGGGTTGTCAGTTGGTTATAGATGGTTGGAATAAGCTATAAATCTCTATTCAGTCCATGATTTTTGATGTCTAGCAAAGTTGGTCCAATAAAAGATATTACCTCACCCCCTTTTCTCTCTTGTACCCTGGGAACCAACAAGGCTACAACAACAACACTGCATACATAGATTCAAGTAAACATTTCAGTCCAGTCATGAACATTTTCAACCAGCTCTAGACCTGCCAACACTTTTCTGTCAGGCTCCCTCACCCAGTTCTACTTTGCTTCTCCTTTCCAGTTCTGCAACCCCAACTATGCACCTACACTTATCCTTTCTGTTCTAGGTCTATGATATACACCATTCCCATTCATTTGGCCTGCCCAAATCTTCCTACCTGTCAGGAAAGGATGAAGAGGTCCATCAGATCTTTAGCTCTTATGAGCTAGGCTGGAGTTCAGATTTCACTCAGATACGGAGTAGAGCTGAGTGAATAAGTGATTTTTTTCAGTTTGTTGGCAATTTCAAGAAGTCCCCAAAAACATTCAGGTCAGACTGAAAAAACAAAAATAATTTAAAAATTTTCAGTAAAATCAAAAATAAAATCATTTCAGGTCAAATGAAATGTTCAGCCAAAACTGAACATTTCATTTTGATTTCAAGCTTTTTTTCTTTCCCTTTAATTAAAAAATGTAAGGAAGTTTCAAATGAAAAAACATTTTGAAATGAAAAAACAAAATGTTTCATTCTGAAAATGTTGAAACAAAATATTTTTATTTTTTCAGATTTTTTTTGTTTGTTCCAAATGAACAATTTGACAAAACAGACACAAATGTGTGAAATTTTTTGGTGTTGCCAAATCTTCATTTTTCAACAAAAAAATATTTCAGTCAAAAAATGTTGTCTAGATGTACTATAGAACTTCCTGTTGTTTACAACCTGGAGGGCACCACACCATTGCAAACGGTATAACTATAGCCATGTGAGATTTTTTTTTTTAAGGAGAAACCAGTCTACCTAACTATCGGCTTTTATACTGCTCTCGTCCCCAAGGCATCAGAGTACCTCAAGGTCCATGCTAAACAACCAGTTTCCATTAGTTACTCTGGATTTTCACTGGGGTAACAGAGGCAAATCTAGGCCACAGTCCCTGCCCAGAAGAGCTTACAAATAAACACAGCTGATTTAAAGAAAGGTCAAATTTGGAAATGAAACTGATCGATAATGTCTCTTTACACACTAGGCCATATTTTCAAAGTGATCTCAATTTGGCCTCTCTTTATACAAAGCAATTTTACTTATGCAAATCATTGTGAGTTCAAATTTTCCCACATAGTTATTGCACACAAATGACAAAATGTGCATGTGTAATCCCAATCTGTGAAAAAACTATGCTGTTTGTGCACAAAGATAGGTCTTTATATTTGTATGGCCTATTATTTGTGTGCACAAGTGACAGTATACAGACAATGCAGGTGTCATTTTGGAGATTCATCAAAATTTACTAACTTATCCGGCTAGGTGCTTCTCTGCATGTTTATAAATCAGTTTAAAATCAGTGTTACTGTACTTTGTAAAGTCCGAGTGCCAGAACTTTAATTTAACTTTACAGTTCTAAATGTATTAGCCTTTCCTTGAATTCAAAATGCTTTAGGATACATTTTAACCAAGATACTACATAGTCATGTAACTACTTGTACTATTGAAACTGTAATTTAGTTTCTAATACAGCCAAAGTCAGTATTATAAGGAACATATTTAAAATGTTAAAAAATAGGCTGAGAAAAATGGTTCAAGGACAGAGTAAAAAACTGTTAGAAACAGAGTAAGCATATATTATACACCACAGAAGCCTAAGAAATAGGGGGTTTGCAGCCTATTTTTATTTGAATACTACTGTGATATCTCATTAGCATGAGTTCCTAATTTAACAGACATTACTAGCAAAAATTCAGTCACCAAACATGTTTTTATATGTGCTTTACCTATTTTGTTTTCAGTTCTGCAGTACCCACTTCTAATGCGAACATTAGTGAATATAAATTTGTAGGAAAAACAGAGTGTGAATGGTACTGCATTAAACAATCTTCTATAACATCATGATCTTATTTCATAGATATTAAAAGTCGGTCCTGTGTTCCCCTGCTATGTTTTGTGGCAAACTTCTTTCTTGTGCTGTCTAACCAGTTTCTGGGCTCAATCCATCTGACACCGAATCCAACAGAAGCTGGATCAAACCAAAATTAGCATTTTTATCAACCTATATATTAACAATTGCATAAAAGCCAGCCTATTTGCATTCAATCTAAAACTACAGTACAAATGATAAAAAGATTGCACACTTAGTATGTTGTATCCCATAAATTTCTTCTAGAGAGAACAATGTGGTAAATTAAATTGTGTTTACACTTATTAAGCCTCCCAGTCTACGTCCTTATTTATGCACATCAATTCTTAACCAACACTGTAGATTTTGAAATAACAAATATTAAGAGTTAACAAACACAATATTGAGTTTAAGGATCAGCCTAATTAGAGTGATGTTACTTTGTGCTTTATACTGAAAGACAAGAAAAAATAACAAATATTTTTCCCCAATTGGCATTACAGATATTATTGATGAACCAGCTGGAAAACTTTGTTGCTACTTTTAGCAGACCCACTTTTTTATTAGACAAGAAAAAAACCTGTATTAAATGGATAACTTTTGCAGCCACAGAGTAGATATTTATCTCCTTTAATGTTTAACAGAGACATTATTCTGTATTCTGAGCATGTCATGTTACTTATAGTCTACCAAACAATGGTATTCATTTGCCCTTTTTGAATATTTCAGATATGCCTATGGTTGACAAAACCAACAAACTAGGGCTGTCGATTAATCACAGTTTTAATTGCACTGTTAAACAATAGAATACCAATTGAAATGTACTAAATATTTTGGATGTTTTTCTACATTTTTATATATATTCTGTGTTGTAACTGAAATCAAAGTGTATATTATTTTTATTACAAACATTTGCACTGTAAAAATGGTAAACAAAAGAAATAGTGAGGAGTCCAGTGGCACCTTAAAGACTAACAGATTTATTTGGGCATAAGCTTTTGTGGGTAAAAAACCCACTTCTTCAGATGCATGGAGTGCCAGATATGCTAAACATTTGTAAACCCCATCATGCTTCAGTCACCATGCCAGAGGCCATGCTTCCATGCTGATGTCACTTGTTTAAAAAAATGTGTTAATTAAATTTGTGACTGAACTCCTGGGTGGGAGGGAATTGCATATCCCCTGGTCTGTTTTACCCACACTCTGCCATATATTTCATGTTATAGCAGTCTCAGCACATGTTGTTCATTTTAAGAACATTTTCACTGCAGATTTCACAAAATGCAAAGAAGGTACCAAGTGAGATTTCTAAATATAGCTACAGCACTCGGCCCAAGGTTTAAGAATCTGAAAGTGCCTTCCAAAAATCTGAGGGATGAGGTGTGGAGCATGCTTTCAGAAGTCTTAAAAGAGCAACGCTCCGATGTAGAAACTACAGAACCTGAACCACCAAAAAAGAAAATCAACCTTCTGCTGGTGGCACCTGACTGAGATAATGAAAATGAACATGTGTTGGTCCACACTGCTTCAGATTGTTATCGAGCAGAACCCGTCATCAGCATGGACACATGTCCCCTGGAATGTTGGTTGAAGCATGAAGGGACATACGAATCTTTAGCGCATCTGGCAGGTAAATATCTTGCAATGCTGGCTACAACAGTGCCATGAGAATGCCTGTTCTCACTTTCAGGTGACATTGTAAACAAGAAATGGGCAGCATTATCTCCTGCAAAGGTAAACAAACTTGTTTGTCTGAGCAATTGTCTTAACAAGAAGTAGGACTGAGTGGACTGTTTTATTTTTGAATGCAGTTCTTTTTAACATAATTGTACATTTGTAAATTCAACTTTCATGATAAAGACATTGCACTACAGTACTTGTATTAGGTGAATTGAAAAATACTAATTTTTTTTTAAAACAGTGCATATGTAACGCTGACAGACCCCAGTTGTCCACAGGCAGGATCGAACCGGGGACCTCTAGAGCTTAGTGCATGAGCCTCTACCACATAAACTAAAAGACAACTCCCTGTTAGTTAAGGCTGTAGAGCAGACTCATTTTATTTCTCTCTCTCAGTGGTCTCAATACCGCTAGATGGGATAGAACACCACACCCAGGTGGTGTGTGGGTTACACACACACACACTTGTAATCAAAAATAAATATAAAGTGAGCACTGTACACTTTGTATTCTGTGTTGTAATTGAACTCAATATATTTGAAAATGTAGAAAACATCCAAAAATATGTAAATAAATTGTATTCTATTATTTTTTTAACAGTGCAACTAATCGCATTTAATTTTTTTAATCACTTGACAGCCCTACAACAAACCAATAATACCTTTGCTTTGCCTTATTTGCTACCTGTTGAATAGGGTGTGTGCAGTTGATGAGTTTATACCGTTTTATAACCGAGGAATTAGAAACACACAAGCAATGAGAAATATGAGTGAATGGTTTTGAATCTCAGTACTCTGTCATTTAATCCCTTGTAAATTACATTTTAGGTATCAATTTCTCTCCTTAAATGCAAGTAATTTAGAAACATATTTCATTCAGAAACATTCACTCACACTTTTCATTGCTTGTCTGTTTCTAATCCCTCAGTTATAACATGGTATGAACCCATCAACTGCATACACCGTATTCAATGGGTAGCAAACTAACTAAAGCAAAGCAATTATTGGTTTTCTCAACCATAGGCATATACGGAATGTTCATATCAAGCCAATGATATGCACAAGTTAAGACCTGGCCCAGGCCATGTGAATTTGGCATTCTCTATCCTAACCTAATGGACAAAAATTCATATCACTAATGCCACCTTCTCCGTTGGCACCCCTGCTAGCAATTTCAGCAGGGAGACCAAGAAATGAACGTGCACAGAGACTGAGCTAACCACTTATCTCTTGAGTTGGCATTTCCAAGCCAAGAATGAGGCACACTGGTTGACAGTGTGGGAACTTGCAGAGCTTTAATACTTCCACTGCCGTTGCTGGTGCTGTACAATATCCATTTTACAGATAAAAAGAGAACTTTGCTCTCCAGAGGTGTGAATACAGTGACTTTCATAAACCCTAACTTCGTTTTAAAAAACTATAAGAGAAAATGTAATTTGCTTTCTGGCTTTATCAGTACTCTATATCTGTGTTCATATTGCAGACAGCAAAAGCATCTGTGAGATCAATAACAAACATCCTACTTGTGGTTCACACTTGGACTCCATTTAAAGAAAACATCCTCCAGCATATGCCTATTTTACCTTACAATTTCCAGTTTGGGTGAAACGTTCAGAGTAAAAAACAGCATGTTCCTAAAAGACAGACAGGGCACCAAAGGTTTGTTCTTATATGACAATGAACAATCAGCCTAATTTGTACATTTTGTCTGAAGTCTACGTTAAAAGAATATTAAGATGGCAAAGTCAAACACTCAAAAGTGAGGAAATACCAGAATTTAGCTTGCCTGTGCATCCCTCCTCATCCCAGTCTCCCTCTTCTGCACCAGGCTCCTAGTTCCAATCCGAGCCTCCTGGCCTAGCCAGTCCCAGTCTCTAGCCCCCTCAAGGCTTCTCATCCCAGTCCAGCCACTCCCAGTTTTCCCCCACAACCTGCTCTACCAGCTCCCAGTCTGCCCCCACAGGTTTCTTCTCCCAATCTGTCACCCATCCTAGGTCTGGCTCTTGTCCCCTCTCCAATTGAGTGAGAGTTTCCTCTCCCTTGCTGCATGAGTGGCAAAAGCGGGAGAATTGAGAGCATAGGCTAGTCTCCCTGCTCAGCACCTGCACCTGCACACTCTGGATAAAGCATGATCAATAAAGATTAAATCTTTGGAGTCATAGTACTAAGTGTCAGACAACCTTAACTATAGGGGTCGGGAGGAGTCACTACCAGTTCCACATAAAATACACATTGATTTATTAGACTTGTTTGATTCAAAGAAAAAGCGCCTTTAAAACAACATTTTAAATATAAAAAATTAGAAAAATATTTTCCAAGCAGTACAGCAGCTAGCTACATAATTTCTAAAAACAAATTAATTTCACACATTTGAAAATGTACACCTAATCTCTTTCTCAAATCAGTTTGCTATTGTAGATTGACAGCTCAGAGACATATTCTATGCAACACTGCAGCAACTACTAAACTAGCAAACAAAAGCCTCTATACTACTATTATAGTACTTTAATAACAGTTTAGGTTGAGTCCAGGCACACAACATCCACCCAATATCTGAAAAGCATAGAAGTAAGTAAAGGGGAAAGACATGTGCGCTCTCTTCTACTTTCATAACACCTACAATGCTTTTAATAATGTACTTCAACCCTCCATAAGGCTTTTGCTTCCATCTCCAGCAGTATATACCCCAATTTCATCAATCTTGCACTTTGGTGCAAATCCTTAACAGTTCTCATGTGCTTAAATTAATTATATCAGATCAGCACATCTGTTAGACATTCCATGCATTTGGAAAGTTCTTCTGTTTTCACACTGCTGAAGTCACTAAACCTTCCCCTAGGCCAGTGCTTTTCAAGCTATCTGATGTGCGGGACCAGCAATTTTTTTTCCCCAATGTGCGCGCAGACCGGCACACGATGGCTCGCGGACCAGTACCAGTCCACAGATCACCACTTTGAGTAGCACTGCCCTAGGCTACAAGGGTATTTGGCCAGACTCCACCTCTCTCTCTTACTGAGAGTCCATCTTGGTGCCCAACCTTACAATTATGGCTAAAAGGTCATAAAATACTCTGTAGACAAAGAATACCTACATATAACTGATAGAGCAATCAGCACACAAGAAGTAACAATGTGGACAAAGCACAGATCCAAGAGTGTTTCAGGTTTCTTCCAAAGGGGTTATAAAAAAAAAAGATAGAGAGAAAGAGACAATCCCATAAAAAAATTGCCAAATGCAGGGATTTTTCTAACTCTTATTAGTCTCTCTGCATCTTTTCATTTTTCATTAAATTGGTTTTCAAAAAACTGATTATTCTAGTTGTATTAAGGCTAGCCAGCAAGGGTTTGTGCAGCTTTGAATCCCAAAGCAGAAAAACAACTAAGATGAAAGAGAAATGAAGATGTTTCTTCACCTGAATGTTGCATAGCTTTCTATGGCAAAGGAGAAGACTATGTGATCCTCTGTAAAACAATTACTAATAAACACTGTTTAAACACAAATTCAGTAATAACTTTATATGGATATTTCCTATTCATGTATTTTGTAATTCCTTGCTCTCTACCATGTTACCAGCTCTCTTAAGGTTATCACAAGTCTTGTGATTTTGGGAGTTTGCTGGAATTAGCTTAACTGGGAAGCTCACCTTTCATTAAAATAAATAAATCCTCGTGCTTGCAGAGAAAAGCTTGAAAAAGTAAACCCTAAATGCTCCAACACAAGCAAACAAATAAAAAAATCCAGAATTTATTATTTTTAAATCTCATGATTTTTCAAGTCAATTTTAGTATGTTTTTTTAATGCTTAGGGTTACCAATACTGTCTTCACGAAACTTTTAGGACTCCCTCCTGTGGAGCATTAATAACCTTGGGGACAGCATTAATTAAAATGTATTTAACATGAGCAACACCCAAACTACCTTGTATTCTCCTTAACTCCCTGGTTCCTATTAATCTATGCCCAAAACAGGCTTGCTTGATGATAAGAACATTTCCCCCCCTGCATGCATCTGGAGCTAATCCTTTAAATTTGGCATAGCTCAACAACTTCAGCCTAAACTAGCTCTTGTGTAACTAGTAACATCTTTCTTTCAGCCAGTAAAAACCAAACTTGTTTGTTTTTAAGATAAAATAGCACATTGTCACAGACCTCCTGCAGAATCCCATCTTGATATGGATTATTAATATTTACTTTGTGTATTAATTTTAAAGTAATTCTATCTAATCCATATTTCCCCATGACAGTGTTTCTAGATATCGTTTTGCTTTTTTGTGACTAAGGTAATTCTTCTAAGCAGGTATTTATCAGTTGGTTTTTTTTGTTTTTGTATCCTCAAATGTATGTGCTCATTTGTTTGCCTTTTGGTACCTTCGTTAAACTGCTTTTCAAAGTTTGTGCTGCTTTACTGTTTTTTGTTTCATGTAATAGCAGAAAAGTCTGATGTTCTCTGAACAGCTAATTACATCCTGTGACTTTTGTAAAAACAACCTCATGTTGGTGATCTATTATCTGTAATAGAATCCTCTGCCCCTCTTCAATGTATTCAAATCTCAAGGGGGAAAAAAAAATCTAGTTAATCATAACAAAAGACTGCTTTAACTTTACTGAAAAGCACCTGAGCCTGTGGCAGATAGGTCATAAGTAACTTAACATTTTCCCTCATCCTACCTTCAAAGCTCTGTAGGAGTCTCAGAGCTATTATTTATTTCTGGTGGCATCCACAGCATATTTACACACAGTAAGGGAAGACCCATTCTCACCATCAGGAGCTCACAGTTTAAAGCCAGACAAATAGAGGAAAAGTGGCACAAGATGAATTCACTATGTTGACTAGCTGTTTTAGTGATACGTTATGTTAATGTAACATTTCAATCAGGAGATATAATCTATTCCCCATTAGCTTTAAAAAGTCACATCTGAGGCTTCTTTCCTCCTCCAGCAACACCTCTCAACTAATGAGCGTGGCTCTCTTGACTTTTTTTGCAGTGTTGTAGCCATGTTGGTCTCAGGATATGAGAGAGAGAAGGTGGATGAGGTAATATCTTTTATTGAATTAACTTCTGTTGGTGACCTGAAGAGTTCTAGGGAGCTTGAAAGCTTGTCTTTGACCAGCAGAAGATGGTCCAATAAAAGAAATTACACCTCACCCACCTTTTCTTTCTAGGAAAAGTAGCTAAAATTAGGCAGGTTTTAGCTAAAGTGCTAGCAAAATCTGAGCTTAAACTAGACCTTTTTTCTACCATAAGTGCAGGGTTAACAGCTGCTTATCTTGTATGCTAGAATTGAGCTGAAGATGTTACTCTGCACCTATGCTAGGGGTATATCTTTGCCAGAAAAGGGAGGTTTTACAATAGCTATAGTAAAATCCTAGTCTAGAGAAGGAAACATGGATGTAATGGTAGTTTTACAGCAGACCCTCTATTTCAGGGGTTTTCAAACTGGGAGTCTGGACCACCCGGGGGTCACGAGGTTATTGCATGAGGGTTCGCAAGCTATCAGTCTCCACCCCAAACCCCACTTTGCCTCCAGCGTTTATAATGGTGTTAAATATATAAACAAGTGTTTTTAATTTATAAGGGGGGGTCACACTCAGAGGTTTGCTATGTGAAAGGGGTCACCAATACAAAACTTTGAGAATGACTACTTTATTTTATGAACTAATTGGGGATCACAAAATTCATAAAATGAAAATTACAGTAGGTACAGTGCAGAACTTGCAGTATAGTACCCAGCATTGCAAAATTCTCATCCTGCACAACACTGAGAAGCAATTTCTGATGCACTGAAGGAATCAGGAGGTAAAGGGCTGTCAACATGTTCCTCATCAACATCACTTTTGTTATGGGCATAGGCTTGACCCCGCCCCATCTTGCCCTGCCCTGCCCCCATTCCAACCCCTTCCCCAAAGTCTCCACCCCAACTCCGCCCCCTCCCTGCCCCTATTCGACTCCTTCCCCAAATCCCTGCCCCGGGCCTGCCTCTTCCCCATCTCCTCCCGAGTGCGCCACGTTCCTGCTCCTCCTCCCTCCCTCACGGAGCTTGTTATGCCGCAAGACAGCTGTTTTGCAGCAGCAAGAGCTGGGAGGTAGGCGGAGGAGCATGGACCTGGCACGCTCAGGGGAGGAGGCGGAGGTGAGGTGGGGCGGGGCGAGGAGGGGAGCTTGGCTGTTGGTGCGTGAAGAGTACCCACTAATTTTTCCCCATGGGTGCTCCAGCCTCAGAGCACCCATGGAGTCGGCGCCTATGGTTATGGGATATTCCCCCTCCTCTCCTGCAGTTTGGAAGAATGGTTCATATAGTTAGTGGTTTGCAAGACTGGTGTTTTTAAACTCAATACCTAACTGGGTGCGGTAAACCCTAGACCTCCCCACCATATATATTCACCTCGACTCGCTACACTAAACTGAACCTACGGGATTATACAAGGAGGTGGATCTCAGTTGAAAAACAAAACAAGTAAACCACCCCTTGCCTCCCTAGTCCAGACAAAGGGGGGGGGGCCTTGCCTGCGTGTGGAGGCACAGGCAGAGCAAAGGTCTGAGGGTCCTGCACAGGTAGGGTGACCAGATGTCCCAATTTTATAGGGACAGTCCCAATATTTGGGACTTTATCTTATATAGGTGCCTATTACCCCCCACCCTTTGTCCCGATTTTTCACACTTGCTGTCTGGTCACTGTGCGGAGCAGCCAGACACGAGGCTGTGTGTCCAGGTACAGTGCTAGGGCACTCCCCCGCCATATGTGTGTGTGTGTGTGTGTGGGAGGGGGTCTCCTTACCTGGTGGGTGTTCCTAAATGGGGTTCCCCCATTTGAGGTCACCTCTCTTGAGGGTTCCTATCTGGGGTTCCCCCCAGGTGTAAGGGTCTACTCTTCTAGGGGGTGTTCCCATAGAGGTCCTCTGTCTTGGATGGGGTGTCCCTAGATGGGGTGAGGGGTCTCCTGTTCTGGAGGGGTTCCTATATGGGGCCCCCCGTATGTGTGCGGTGGTCTCCTGTCCTGGGGGGTTTCCTGCACGGGGATCTCCTCTCCCGGAAGGGGGTTTCCTCTATGGGGGCTCCCCTGTGCGCGGGGCTCCTCTGCGGGAGGGTTTCCCGTAAGGGGAGAGTCCCCCTGTGTGCGGGGGAGGGGGCTCTTCCCTGCGCCGGCCGGGGCGGGGACAATGACACGGGGCCCAGTCCCGGCAGGAGAGCGCCGAGCAGACGGATCTCCTTGGCTCGATGCGCTCGGCGCGCGCACACACACCCCATCCCCCGCCATTTTCGGCGCCGAGGGGAGAGCGGCGGCAGGCGGAGGAAGACGAGAGCAGCCGCCGCCGCCGCGCCCCCTCCCCCGGGGTGCGAGCAGGTACTGCCCCCCTCCACCGGGGCGTGGGCGGGGCCAGGCTGCTTCCCGGGAGGTGGCGTAGGCCGGAGCCGCTCGCTGGGGGCCATGAGCGGTGAGACGCGGCTGGGGAAGGGGCGCGGCCCCGCCTGGGGTGGGGGGGTCCGCTGGGCAGTTGCCCCCCCGCCCCCTCGGAGCGCCGGGCGGGACGAGCCCGTGCGCAATGAGACGCGGCCGGCTCCGGGGCCCCAACGGGACGGGCGCGTCTCCCTGGGCGGGGCCCTTGGGCCTCCCCGCGTCGGGTCCCCGCAGCAGCAGCAGCGTCCCCAGGTGACACCTCCCACCAAATTACTGAGCTTACTGCCGGGGGGGCTGGGCTGGGCTGGCCTGGGGGGGTCTCTCGGTCCAGGCGTTGCACCGCCTCTGTAAAGGCTTCATCTACTCGTGTGCCACAAGTACCGCCCCCCCCGTCCGAGAACTAAAAGAAATTGGAGGCAATAAGTGTTTTTGGTTTCCTCGGGTCCTTTCTGGATTTGACTCCACTTTGCATATGAGTTTCAGTATTTCCCCTGTAAAGTCGGGCCGTTTCTTCTGCGCTGTGACCATCTTTCACATAGCAGCCAGGGAGGGAAAAAACACTTTGAAGAATGAGGAACCTGTGACTTAAAACATACACAGACAGGAGGGGAGTGAGGGGCAGGTATATTACTTGAAACTGCTTTTGAGGTTTCTTTCTATATTGGACTACAGCTATGTCTACACTAGAGACCTTACAGCTGTACCTATGCAGCTTGAGCACTGTGAGATCTCTCCTGTGTAGCTACTCTATGCCAATGGGGGAAAGAGAGCTCCCCCCTTGACATACTTAATCCGCCCCCCAGCAAGCAGCAGTAGCTATGTCCGTGGGGGTGGCTCACCTGCTGACAAAGCGCTGTGCACACTAGCATTTATGCTCGTGTAATTTATGTTGCTTAAGGGGGTGATATATTCGCACACCTGAGCGTCGTAAGTGGTAGTGTAGACATAGCCTAAGTATCAAGTTGACAGTGTCCTTTTAATGAGGTGGTGTTGTAGTCATGTTGGTCCCAGGATCTTTGAAAGACAAGGTGGGTGAGGTATGTCTTGTGTTGGACAAAATTCTGTTGGTGAGAAAGAGAAGCTTTTGAGCCACACGGAGCTCTTCTTCAACCTGGACGTGAAGAAGAGCTCTGAGTGGCTTAAAAGCTTTTCTTTCTCACCAACAGAATCATAAGGTCAGAAGGGACCAAAAGAGTAAACAGAAGATGGTCCAATAAGAGAGATTACTTCACCCACCTTGTGTCTCTGCTGTCTCTCTAAGGCAGACACTTTCAAAAATGGTATGCTGCCCCTCCCTCTGATCCACCAAGACACAGAGAAGATGATAAATGTCTTCTGGCCCCCCTGCCTGCATAGATATAGGAAAAGAAACATCATTTCTATATTGATTTTTATTTTCAATAGGTGCTCCAGACATGTGGTTCTCTCTAACTACAGTTGCTAATGTTAATTATGCGCTGGAGCTTAGTTTAAGGTCTCTTATTTTTAGAAGGTTTAGCTCAGCTTTGCTTCTGGCAAAAACTTTCCTGAGGATATTTTATTTTAGCAAACCATTTGTGCAAGAGGAAGCATTTCAGTCATTTTAAATAAAATTAATTTATTTGAGCATAAGCTTTTGTGAGCTACTGCTCACTTCATCGGATGCATAGTGTGGAAAATACAGAAGATGTTTTTGTACACACAAACCATGAAAAAATGGGTGTTTATCACTACAAAAGGTTTTCTCTCCCCTCACCCCACTCTCCTGCTGGTAATAGCTTATCTAAAGTGATCACTCTCCTTACAATGTGTATGATAATCAAGGTGAGCTGTAGCTCATGAAAGCTTATGCTCAGATAAATTGGTTAGTCTCTAAAGTGCCACAAGTACTCCTTTTCTTTTTGCGAATACAGACTAACACGGCTGTTACTCTGAAACCTGTTAAATAAAATTGAGTCAAAAAATGAAATGTTAAACATGTAGTTTGGGAAAGCTTTTACTCTGGAGAGAATTCTGTGCCAAAAAAATAAAAATTCTGCTGACAGTATTTTAAAATTCTGCGTATTTTATTTTACAATAAATGTGGAGGCTCCAGCATGGCAATAGGGAACACAGGCCTCCACAGAGGTAGGAGACCACCCTCCACTCCCAGGACACGGACTTAATGGTGAGGCTGCACCAGACCCTGACACAGCCCAAGGGTTGGTCCTGCCCCTCTGTGCCGGGTGCACCAAGATAGTGAAAGAGAGGGACACAGTCTCGCATGCGTGTCTAGCCCTGATCCAGGTGTGGGGCAAGCAGGCTCAGCCTGGCAGGATCTAAGTGTGGAGGGGATGGGGGAAAATACAGGTGTGGGATGGGAGGATTCTGTGTGGGACAATCTGGGTGTGAGGGGTGGGGGTAGATCTATTGGGGGGGATCTGGATGCTCAGGGGCTTGTTGCGGGTTCCAGGTGCAGCAGGAATGGGACTCTGTGAGGGGGTCCAGGTGAAGGTGGTTTGGGCTCAGTAAGGAGGGTCTGGGTGCAGCTGGTTGAGGCTCAGTGGGGTGGGGGTATCTGGGTGCAGGAGGCTTAGTGGTCTGGGTGCTGGCATGGGGGTCAGGATGCAGGGGGAGGGGCTTGGCAGGGGGTGAGACTTGATGGGGTGGGAGTCCGGATGCACAGGGAGTGGGCAGGGGGAGCAGCTCCCTGTACAGTGACCCTTCCCTCCGCAGCTGAGGAGCAAGGGGGGCAGAAAGTAGGGGTGGGGAACAGAGCTTTCTTCAGCAGGGAGAGGTTTCTCCTGGCCCCGACCAATCCTTGCAGGGGAAGAGGAAGTCCCGTCCTTCCCAGCGCAGTTGGGACTAGCAGCTGAGCCTAGCACAGGGTAAAAGCCAGCAGCCATGACATCCCCATCTGGGGGCCTCCCCTCGCCCTCCCCCTGCAGTGATTTACTTCTCCATCACCTGTGCTAGGCGTCCAAAACAACACGCCTGTGCTGCTGAGGAGGGGTGCATGATCGTTCTTGGGGCTTTCCTTTGCTTCCCTGTCAGAAGTCATTTTTCTGTAGAGAAGCAAAGAATTCTGCTGGGGACATGAATTCTGCATGCACGCAGTGATGCAGATTTCCCCCAGAAGTAAGCACCTCTTAAGCTTGTAAGTGGCATTTGTAAAATTGCAGTTCTGTTGCTCATTAGTACATAAGGTGGATCAGTTACTTTGAGTATTTTGAAAAAAGAAAAGGAGTACTTGTGGCACCTTAGAGACTAACCAATTTATTTGAGCATAAGCTTTCGTGAGCTACAGCTCACTTCATCAGATGCATACTGTGGAAAGTTTAGAAGATCTTATTATATACACACAAAGCATGAAAAAAATACCTCCTCCCACCCCACTCTCCTGCTGGTAATAGCTTATCTAAAGTGATCACTCTCCTTACAATGTGTATGATAATCAAGGTGGGCCATTTCCAGCACAAATCCAGGGTTTAACAAGAACGTCGGGGGGTTGGAAAAAACAAGGGGAAATAGGCTACCTTGCATAATGACTAAGCCACTCCCAGTCTCTATTCAAGCCTAGGTTAATTGTATCCAATTTGCAAATGAATTCCAATTCAGCAGTTTCTCGCTGGAGTCTGGATTTGAAGTTTTTTTGTTGTAAAATAGCGACTTTCATGTCTGTAATGTCTGATAATGTCATGGCTAACCTGGTGGCTGAACTTTGTGACTTTGTCCTTACCCATAACTATTTTACATTTGGGGACAATGTATACCTTCAGATCAGCGGCACTGCTATGGGTACCCGCATGGCCCCACAGTATGCCAACATTTTTATGGCTGATTTAGAACAACGCTTCCTCAGCTCTCGTCCCCTAACGCCTCTACTCTACTTGCGCTATATTGATGACATCTTCATCATCTGGACCCATGGAAAAGAAGCCCTTGAGGAATTCCACCATGATTTCAACAATTTCCATCCCACCATCAACCTCAGCCTGTTCCAGTCCACGCAAGAGATCCACTTCCTGGACACTACAGTGCTAATAAACGATGGTCACATAAACACCACCCTATACCGGAAGCCTACTGACCGCTATTCCTACCTACATACCTCCAGCTTTCACCCTGACCACACCACACGATCCATCGTCTACAGCCAAGCTCTGCGATACAACCGCATTTGCTCCAACCCCTCAGACAGAGACAGACACCTACAAGATCTCTATCAAGCATTCTTACAACTACAATATCCAACTGTGGAAGTGAAGAAACAGATTGATAGAGCCAGAAGAGTTCCCAGAAGTCACCTACTACAGGACAGGCCTAACAAAGAAAATAACAGAACGCCACTAGCCGTCACCTTCAGCCCCCAACTAAAACCCCTCCAACGCATTATTAAGGATCTACAACCTATCCTGAAGGATGACCCAACAGTCTCACAAATCTTGGGAGACAGGCCAGTCCTTGCCTACAGACAGCCCCCCAACCTGAAGCAAATACTCACCAGCAACACATACCACACAACAGAACCACTAACCCAGGAACCTATCCTTGCAACAAAGCCCGTTGCCAACTGTGCCCACATATCTATTCAGGGGACACCATCACAGGGCCTAATACCATCAGCCACACTATCAGAGGCTCGTTCACCTGCACATCCACCAATGTGATATATGCCATCATGTGCCAGCAATGCCCCTCCGCCATGTACATTGGTCAAACTGGACAGTCTCTGCGTAAAAGAGTAAATGGACACAAATCAGATGTCAAGAATTATAACATTCATAAACCAGTCGGAGAACGCTTCAATCTCTCTGATCACGCGATTACAGACATGAAAGTCGCTATTTTACAACAAAAAAACTTCAAATCCAGACTCCAGCGAGAAACTGCTGAATTGGAATTCATTTGCAAATTGGATACAATTGACTTAGGCTTGAATAGAGACTGGGGTGGCTTAGTCATTACACAAGGTAGCCTATTTCCCCTTGTTTTTTCCTACCCCCCGCCCCCCCCGACGTTCTTGTTAAACCCTGGATTTGTGCTGGAAATGGCCCGCCTTGATTATCATACACAATGTAAGGAGAGTGATCACTTTAGATAAGTTATTACCAGCAGGAGAGTGGGATGGGAGGAGGTATTTTTTTCATGCTTTGTGTGTATATAATAAGATCTTCTAAACTTTCCACAGTATGCATCTGATGAAGTGAGCTGTAGCTCACGAAAGCTTATGCTCAAATAAATTGGTTAGTCTCTAAGGTGCCACAAGTACTCCTTTTCTTTTTGTGAATACAGACTAACACAGCTGTTACTCTGAAACCTTTGAGTATTTTGAGTAGATGATGAAGAATGACACCTCTGATATTTTGCTTAGAAAAACAGTTGCTGTGCATGTTTTTAGAGAAATATATTTCAGAAGAGTCCTGTTGTCTATAATAATAGTATTTGGTGGAGAATTTGTTTCAAATATTTACTGCATTTACTGTTTCTCATCTTAGTGTTAGGCACTGTAGAATATTCCTTTATGATAACATGTTCTCAAGCAAATAATTTAACACAGGAAAGGGAATTTTACACAATCTTCTTTTAAATACTGTATGTGAGTGGAACAAACGCTTTTTCACTGTAACTCTGGTATCCTTCATGAAAGTTTGTTCTTTTAAAGTAGTATTTAATCTTTAAATCCAAAACTCAGTAACAGAATACATATTGCCTTAAATTATTAGAAAATAAAATATTTTAAAAACAGCTCCTCTTCTATTTCCTTTTTGTGACCTAATTTCAGGGTTCTGTTTCTCTGCTAGTGCAATTGCTGTTAATATCTAAAGCAGTTGTAAGGGATGTAGTTTCTGTATTGTTAGAAACATCATAGCTAGCATGAGATTTGCAGAAAGTGGTCTTTCTTATGGTCCCCTGCACCTCTGAAATTCTTCTAAGGCAAAATCATGCTTGTTCTGGTACTCTTTAACATCATGCAGCACATGCCTGAATAGCAGCAGTAAGTGTGATTAGTCATAACTCTGTTTGGATTGGGCCAGACAGGAAGCTTTCTGTACAAAAGTAGACATTTATGCAGTCCACTACTGTTTGCTGAGAGACTTAAGGAAAAGAGACAAATTGAAAATTGGACTTCTTGAACTAGTCTAGTATCCTGGCTCTGTCTGGACATATCACATCCTCTGTGGTCCAGTTTGGGCAGGGAAATGAAACTAGGTGGGATTAGTTTGGCAGCTGCTGATCTTGCTGGGAAAGAACAATGTACACGTATGGAATCTATAGAAATGTAGGACTGGAAGAGATCTCAATAGGTCATCTAGTCCAGTTCATACACTGAGGTAGGACTAATTATTATCTAAACCATCCCTAACAGGTGTTTGTCTAACCTGTTCGTAAAGACCTCAAGTGACAGAGGTTCCACAACCTCTAGGTCAGCAGTTGTCAAACATCATTGCACTGCGACTCCCTTCTGACAACAAAAATTACTATACAACCCCAGGAGGCGAGACCGATGCCTCAGCCCGCCTGAGCACTGCCACCCTGGGTGGAGGGGGCTAAAGCTCAAGCCTCACCACCCTATGCAGGGGCTGGGGGGATAAAGCCGAAGCTCAGGTCTTCAGCCCAAGCAGGGGGCCTGTAACCTGAGCCCCACTGCCCAAGGCTGAAGCCCTTGGCTTGGCTTCAGGTGGTAGGGCTCGGGCTTTGGCCCCGGGCCCCAGCAAGTCTAACGCCAGCCCTGGTGACCCCATTAAAACAGGGTCGTGACCCGCTTTGGGGTCCCAACCCACAGTTTGAGAACCCTGCTCTATGTAATTTGTTCCAATGCTTAACTACCCTTACAGTTAAGAAGTTTTTCCTAATGTCTAACCTAAATCTCCCTTTTTTCAATTTAAGCCCATTACTTCTTTTCATGTCCTCCATGGATAAGAATAATTGTTACCCTCCTGTTTATAATAACCTTGTACATACTTGAAGACTGTTACCTCCCACCTCAGTATTCTTGTTCCCAGACTAAAACCCAATTTTTCAATATTTTCTTGTAGGTCACGTTTTCTTGACTTTGAATCATTCTTATTGCTCCCCTCTGGACTTCCTCCAATTCATCCACATCTTTCCTGAAGAGTGGTGCCCAGAACTGGACCCAATACTCCAGTTGAGGCCTTATCAATGCTGAGTAGAGTGGAAGAATTACTGCTTATGTCTTCCTTACAGAATTCCTGCTAATGCGTCCCAGAATGTTGTTTACTTTTTTTTTTTTTTTTAGCGCAATGGTATTACATTGGTGACTCATTCAGTTTGTGATCCACTTTAATCCCCAAGATCCTCTTCTGCAGTGCTCCTTCCTAGGCAATCATTTCCCATTTTGTAAATGAGTATTCCTTCTTAAGTGTAGTATTTTGCATTTGTCCTTATTGAATTTCATCCTATATATTTCGGACCATTTCTCCAGTTTGTCAAGATCATTTTGAATTCTAATCCTGTCCTCTGAAGTGCTTGCATCCCCTCCCCACTTGATATCATCTGCAGATTTTATACATGTACTCTCTGCCATAATCCAAATCATTTGTGAAGATATTGCATAGAACCAGACAGAGGACTGATCCCTGCAGGACCCCACTCAATATGCCCTTCCAGCTTGACTGAACCATTAATAACTACTCTGAATAGTTTTCCAAGCATTTGTGTACCCACCTGATAGTAGATTCATCTAGGCTATATTTCCCTAGTTTGTTTATAAGGTCATATGAGACAGTATCATAAGCCATACTAAAGTTGAGATATCTCACATTGTTACCCGCACAATCTAGGGCACCCACTCCTACCCTTCCGTGGGCTCAGGGCATAACCCTCTTCAGGTTGGCCGGACCTTTTCCCAGCTTAAAGAGCCTTTACACAGTAAATCCTTAACTTGAATTTATTAGCAGTTGATCAACAGAACACACACACCAAGCATACAATGGTCACCACTCCTGATAAAGCAGGCGATCTCTTCTGCTGGTCAGTCGGAATCGGATAGTCTGTGGCTCCAACTTTTGCACAGAATGGTTGTGCAGGGTATTGAGTTTTGGCAGCTTTGATCTTGGGCTGTGTCCTGGAATTAGGTTCCAAAGAATTTCTTCTTGGAGCCCAGTTTTATAGTCAAACTTAGGTCCTGTTTACCTATACCTTAACCAATCATTTAAACTAAAATATTACGAAATAATGTTCTTCGCTAGTCTTAATACACTACCTTTTACATACTAGAGTCAATTTAAATTTTGCTAAATCAGTTATGCAACAAACAAAGGACAGAAACAATTAAAGGTCAAACAAAAGGGAAGTATAGATTTCCTAACTGAAACTGCTGATAAGAGGTTCTGCCAGACAGTGTTATCTTGCAAAGTTTTCCTTTAAACATCGTAATGTCTTTCTGTTTATCTGGTCACTGTTTCTGCTATACTTCCCTAGGGCTAGAAATCTTTCTTAACAACCTGATATTACATTGTTTTGGTGTCATTTAGAGGGAACATGACTCCTTACTTTTAGCTAATGGCCGCTGCTCCTTACTGCAGAAATGCCTTAGACTACAACATCTACCACTTCCCCCTTATCCACAAGGCTTGTTATACTGTACTGGTGTCATGGGGGAGGGAGTGGGAAGCAAGAGAGATTGACAAAAAGAGGCCAACAAAGACAGTGGCAGTGAATATTAGTTTATAAATGCCTTCACACTAAATTGCTGTCTGGACATGAAGTTTAGACTGAGTACTACTATATAGCACACCATTCCTCTTCTGGTGAAGGTAGTACCTCTCATAACTCTTTAATTATTGGTCTGTGGAGTTAAATGAGCAGCACTGACTGACTCCTGGAGGGAGTCTCATTCAGTTTCCTTTAGCAGGATAAATGATTGCCATAAAGGACCACTGGGAAGATGGGTTTTGGTAGATACTCTGGTGAGAAAAAATACCGTTGGGCTGGAATAACCAAAACACCAGTCTAGATCAATAAAAATTTAATTACTGACCCTGGGCTGAACTAGCTGTTGACCTGCACTTAAAAAGTGCAGCAATTGACTAGGAGCAGCAATTGACCAGTGGAGTTAGCTTGAGACTGAAAAATGCAAAATTAGCCTCAAACATCAGTTATCACATACTTCACTGAAGTGAAGAAATGGATGATTTGCCTGCCCACTCCCGTATTCTGCTAAATTCCTTCTCTTTGGCTGTACTCATCCAGTTATGCCTCATCCTACAATTGGAGATGAATGCACGTGACTGATAGTGGTTATAAAACTTTGGGACCACCATATTCTTGTCATGTGACCATATTTGAGACCTTGGTTGTTCATGGACAGTCACTAAGGTTTTTTTTCCTAGTCTGCACACCCTTTTTCCTGAACATTAACAGGTAATCTCAAGCAAAAGTGAGAGTTGGAAGCAAAGGGTAGAGGGGAAGATTCTTTCAAGTTTTACAGTTAGGCTCTGCATATAGAAATGGATGTATTGAGTGTGGTGCACCTTGCCATGCAAATAAAGTAGACCGGCCATAATCATAGTACCTCTGCACCAGTACTTCCAGTGTGATCGCAGTAATGGGATCATCCCATGACAACATATTCTGTTTTCATGCCTGTGAACATTGGTATAAGAGGGCTGGGTTTGGCCCTGTGCTGACTGCTTAACCATAGCACTGTGTCACTGATGTGGCAGATTTGTGCAGCATTGCTTTCTGTAGGCAGTAGAACAGGGGTGGGCAAACTACAGCCCATGGGCCGGATGCGGCCTGTCAGGGCTTTGGATCCGGCCCACGGGGATTGCCACCCCTGGAGTCGCAGGCCCCGCGCCGCTGCTAGAAGCGGCTGGCACCACGTCCCTGCAGCCCCTGGGGGATGCGGGGGCAGAGGGCTCCACGTGCTGCACTTGCCTGCAGGCACCACCCCCCGCAGCTCCCATTGGCTGGGAACAGGGAACTGCGGCCAATGGGAGCTTCAGGGGAGGAACCCGCAAGCGAGGGCAGCACAGGGAACCCTCTGCCCTGTCCTCCCCCGGCGCTGCAGGGCCGCTTCCGGGAGCAGCGGAGCGCAGGGTCAGGGCAGGCGGAGAGCCTGTCTTAGCCCCGCTGCATGCCGCTGCCACCCCGGAGCCACTCCAGGTAAGCGGCGCCAGGCTGGAGCCCACACCCCGAACCCCTCCTGCACCGAACCCCCTGCGCTGAGCCCCCTGCCACACCCCACATCCTCCCACACCCGAATCCCCTGCCCTGAGACCCCTGGTACACCCTGAACCCCAACCCCTTGCCCTGAGCCCCTTCCTGCACACTGCACCCCCCTCCCACACCCCGCCTCCTGTCCCAGCCCTACATTCATGGCCCTGCATGCAATTTCCCCACCCACATGCGGCCCTTGGGCTGAAAAGTTTGTCCACCCCTGCAGTAGAAGGATTGATCCCCACTTTAAGCAAACTATTTTTGAAGGATTTTAAAGGGTATTTAACTTTTTATATGTTTCAGAAAAGTAAAATATACTAATAAAAAGTCAGGCTTAATATTTGTTCAGATCAGATTTTCCATCTCTGTGTATGTCTGAACTATGGAGGCTATACTAACATAGCCCCATAGTGGAGACACAACCTACAGTGACAAAAGGGGTTTTTTGTCAGTGCTGAAACACCACCTCCCCAAACGACAGTAGCTAGGTCAAGGGAAGCATTCTTCCGTCAACATAGTCCCCAGTGTAGGCACAGCTGTGTCAGCATAGCTACATTGGTCAGGGGTGTGCCAACAGCATTTGTAAGTGTAGACCAAGCCTCTGTATAAAGTACTCATGCACTAATTCTTAGCACTAGCGCCATAATGTTATCATTGATTCTACCTCTTGCATTAGATCTGTTATGCAGGCAGTAGTATCATAGGGGGGACACATGTACTGCACTATTGTGATTTTTAGGAATTCCCATTAAGTTTTGAAATTGAGTTGTAAAATGTTTCCATGTGCAATTTTTTGTCTGAAGCAATTTCATTAAGTTTCATATTTGTATACTGTTTTAATTTTGGGTTTCAGAGTAGCAGCCATGTTAGTCTGTATTCGCAAAAAGAAAAGGAGTACTTGTGGCACTTTAGAGACTAACACATTTATTTGAGCATAAGCTTTCATGAGCTACAGCTCACTTCGTCGGATGCATTCAGTGGAAATTGAATGCATCCGATGAAGTGAGCTGTAGCTCACGAAAGCTTATGCTCAAATAAATGTGTTAGCCTCTAAGGTGCTACAAGTACTCCTTTTCTTTTTGTTTTAATTTTGGAATTCCATACTCAAGTGGCCTCTCTCACTTTTTTGATTTCTTTCAGCTTCCAAACAAAGGACACAAAAAGAGAGAGGAAGAAAAAGGAGAAGATTCCATTGACACTGAATGCAGCGAACTAGGAAACATGGATCTGAAATTCAACTCCTCAAGGAAATATGTTTCGATCAGCGTACCTTCCAAATCGCAAGCCATGTCACCTCATATCAAATCAGTAGATGACATAATCGTTCTTGGCATGAATCTCAGCAAATTTAACAAACCCACTCAGTTTTTTATTTGTGTTTCTGGAGTTTTTATATTTTATCTAATCTATGGATATTTACAGGTAAATTCTGTATTTATGTTTTATGCTAGTACCTCTGTTTCTTTTGTTGAACAGTATTCAGCAATGTGTAGCTTGATTGGTCTAAAAATCTGTCCTAATCTATACTTTTTAAAAAAACTACATTAAAAGAACATTAAGATCAAAGTCTAACACTGAAGTTAGGGGAAAAAATAGTACATGACCATATATTAAAAACTATAATCATAATGCATCTACAGAAGAGGACCTAATTAAGGATGCTTGTACTACCTTAATTATTTTCTTTCCTTATCTTTTGAGTGCATGACTTTGCATCTTTAATTTTCTTAACATTTGTATGTGATTTTTCTAAGTTTTTACAAAAACAAACTGAAAAAACAAAAGTTACATTGTATGGGACCATAATGACCACATGGGTCATCATCAGGGTTGAAATCTTTAGGTCTACAGTATGGACTTCTGCCACTTCAGCTAACTATTAGTAGGCTGTTATCCTTTCTGCACATTCACTAGAGGGGGAATGAGATGGTGTGCTAGTGGGCTTCACAGCTGTTTTCTAAACGGCAGAGGAATTTTAGGACTCCTGTATCCTGGGTTTTGTTCCCGCTTCTGTAGGTGAATGTTCTCTCGTGGTTACATACCTTTCTGCTCCTGTCTTCCATCTGCCAACCTGACTCCTGGGAGGAGGGGTTTTGTTTGTTTTTTAAATCTCCTTCCTCTGAAGCATCAGGAACGGCTACAGCTGGAGATAGGACATTGGGCAAGCTGAGACTGGGCTCTGAGGTGACACCAACCATTCTCTCTCAAGTGCTTGCCTGGCTGGTTCTTGTTCCTATGCTCAGGGTCTAACTGGTTTGCATATGTGGGGTTGGGAAGGAATTTTTCCCCAGGTCAGATTGGCAGTGACTTTAGGGGTCTCTTGCTGTCCCTTGCAGTGTGGGGGTTTGGGTTACTTGCCAGGATTATCTCCTATATCTTACTTAATTTCCCTGCCATTATGGGGGTCTCAAGCACTTGTGCTCCTTTGTCCCTCCTGTTTTCTGCCTGTGGCACATAGTAGTCTAGTCTTTTATAGGCTATAATAGTTTGGTCTCATTTCAGTTGTTGGATTTAGTGTGCGGGTGCTGGGGATGGTGTAGATGGCCTGTGATATACTCTAGGTCAGACTGATGATCTAGTGGTTCCTCCTGGCTTTAAACTCTGACTGCATATTTTTAATTCCTGCTCCAAAGTGTGAAGGTGCTAGAGCTTCTCACCAAAATAATAGTAGAATTTTTTTTTTTTTTTTAAAAAACATTGGCAAAACATTTTTCCCAACCTTATTCTCATAGATGATGGGAAAACTTCTGCTGAAACTTAAACGGTCTGAAGAAACACCTGACATGGAAAGTTGCAGCCCAAATAGTTAAATTTGGCAAAGTTATTAGTAATTGAAAACAGGGTCTTATAATGGAAGGTATCAGTCTTGCTGCCAGCTCTGGCTAAATGGATACATCTGCATAATTCTTTAGACAGTGTGTATGTTTTTCCATAACAAATGACTCTCTTGTTTTAAATGCCTGTAGATTCCTAAGAAATTAGAATTACCAGTAAATTTGTCTTTTAAATAAGTTAATGTTAACAATTTGTACTTAATCTTTTATGGGTCATTTGAGAGTGCTGTCTAGAAACAGTCAAATACTGAGTAAAATGAATTGAAAACCAAGTTAAAAGCAGACACAAAGCCCTCTCTAATTTGAGATGAATGTTTATGGGCCAAATGCCAATCACTGATGAATCACTTTAATTCAGAGGAATTACACCAGCAATAAATGTGGCCTTCTTTTTTCAGTCTTTAAATGCTGCCTCTCCAATACTTCTAAGTTATGTATACTGCGTGTACTCTCTACTTATTGCTTTGCAACTTAAAAGCATGAGAATTGCATTTTCACATTGAGAAAATAGGTCTGCTAATTAAGTTTTGATTTAACAGTTGGTATGTGTGTGTTTTTTGTTTTTATAGGAACTGATATTTTCAGTGGAGGGCTTTAAGCCCTTTGGTTGGTACCTTACTTTAGTGCAATTTGGGTTTTATTCCATTTTTGGACTAATAGAACTGCAGCTTATTCAGGATAAAAGGAGACGGTATGTATTTTTAAGTGATATATCCTTTTACACATTTAACTTAGCATGAGGCAATCAGTTTGATAAATCTGACTTCCATAATTTGTGTATGAATATTGCTGTTATTTCACAGATAATTGAGTAGATTTGTATGGATAGTGATAAGATAAAATGTAGTATGATTTGATGAGTGGATTTGCAATTGAAGATATACATCACTGTTTGTTTTCAACCATATACTTGTGTCCTTCGTTCCTGTTTATTATGCCTGACTTCTGTTGTAATAGTGAAATGGAACACTAGCACCAGTGGTTGACTTAAAAAAATTATATATATACACACACAAGTTGAAAAGTTTTAGGTATTCTTGATGCTTTGTTAGGTACCTTTTAAATTGACACTCCCATGTTAATGACTATCAGGATATGATGCTACATATTTGAGTGTCCAGGTTAATATACTATGTTATTGTGCTACATACATTTATTTCAGAGGTTGCAGAACAAGTACACTAGTATTGTATTGTATGCACTGTACTATGTAAGCGGAAGGCTAGTGTTTCAGGTTTAGGCCTTGATGGACATGCACATGCTTAATTTAAAGAACTGTAAGTATTCCTATTGAAGTCAGTGGGAGAACACACAGTGCTTAAAGCTAAGCAGATGCATAAGTTTCTATGGGATCAGGACCTTGGGAACTTTGAAGTTGGTTGGAGATGCAGCTGTTTAGGCCAGTCCCTTTCACTTAGCTTACCTTTTTTTTTTATTGTACTTTTCAGTTTCATTTCATTTTTTTCAGATGTGCATTACACACATTTTCAATAATTTATTAAATATAATTTATGGAAGTATTGATAGTGACTCCATAGTTAGTTATGTTCAGATTTGCACTTAAAGCAGGTCTAAAATCTGTTTCACACTTTTCTGGCTGAACTGAGTATCCAAATTTGGCACAATAATTCTTTATTAGGACAATTGCATTTTCTTTATAGTTGTTTAGGAAAATATTTACTAACTTTTTTTTTTAAAGACAACATTTAAAAATAAATCCTCTTCCAAATTTTGCTCTTTTTTCCCCTTCACAATTCTTTGGGTTCTGTAGTATACAACCAGAGTCTCCATATATTTCTCACTTACACACACACACACACACTCTCACACTCACTCTCTCTCTGTCACATCTCAGAACAGTCCACTTTTTGACTTTTAAAATTAAACAGGAGTTATTTTCCTCCCCAATTTTTCCCACCAATAGTGATCCTCAGCTGAGATCCAATATATTAAATTTGTGTTCAGGGTACACTTTTCAGTTAAACATGCATTATATTTTACATGCTGACGTTCTAAATTATAGAAAATCTATTTCTAAAATGAAGTCAGATTTATCAGGTTACACAGAACTGTTAATTTGTTAAGCTTATTTTTAAAGAGACAATATCTTTGACAAAAAAGTAACCACCTGTAAAAACTGATGAAATATTCTTATAGCTATGGTACAGAATGTATTGTGAATAAGGCAAGGGTTCCAGCAAGACCACTCTTTATTCACTGCTCCCCGTAGCCGCATACAAAAAATTCAGTAAAGTTAGCTGCATGTGTTTGTGCAGCATGGCCTTTGGTGCTCACTTCAAACTTAGTGCTATAATGGTTTAAAATGTACATGTGCAAAGTGTAATTGTCAGCAGGTGATAACGCGCCACATCAAAAGCAGTATTCACCACAATACTCAAAGGCACTTCTCAGTTAGGGTATTTCAAGGCCAAATCTCAACTTTGTCTTCATCCATTTCTCCAGAGTTATAAAAAGGCACCAGAATTACTTTGTAAACAGAGGATATGTGTTTTTTCCCCCATTTTCTGCACATACAGAAATGGGAAAGCGTTTAGTTTAAACTTCACAAAAATTCATAGTCAAACAGATTTCAAAAAGTTACAAACAACTAAAAATGGAGGTGGCTGCAAGAAGAACTGTTACACAGTCATAAGAGAAAGGTGGTTAAGAACAAACAGATTCAGGAGATATGGTATTGTTCCCAGCTTCCGGTGTGTTTTTATAAGTCACTTAACTCCTTTGTGACTATTTCCTTTCTGTGAAATAGGGATAATTCCTGATGGGTAATGTTGAGTTAAGTCCTTTAATAGTTGTGATATGCTTTGTAATCCTTAAATAGAAGGCAGTATAGAAGACTAAAGCATTATTCATTAGACCCAGTTGAAAATGGAAAATTTCACTGAAATTAACAATTACTATAAAAACTGTTGGAGATGAAATTTTAGTGAAAGTTTGACCCATTTTTCAACCAGTTCTATTATTAGTGTACCCTTTCTTCTAGCTTCTCCCAGTATGAAAGTCTCACCTATTAAAAATACAATATGCTCATAATACCAAGATTCATACATTTATATTTTGCAGAATCCCAGGGAAAACCTACATGATAATAGCCTTTCTAACTGTAGGGACTATGGGTTTATCAAATACCTCCCTAGGATATCTGAATTATCCTACTCAAGTCATCTTTAAGTGCTGTAAACTGATTCCCGTTATGATAGGAGGAGTCTTTATACAAGGTATGCACTGTTCTTACTATTAAATGTTCTTATTAGAAGATAACCACATAAGGGCCAAATCCTGTATTCCATTGACTTAATGGAAGTTTTGGGTAGAGCTGGGCAGGAAACAGTTTTCCTGTTCTGGGGCGGGGCAGGGCAGAAACTGCCCATAAAATGTAGCTTGTATCAAAATCGTTTTTTTTCAGTATTGACCTTTTTAAACAAAATATTTTACTATAAATTAACTTAAGTTTCTAAACAATGTAATTTTGAACCCAAAAAAACCAGAACTTCTCATGTTGAAAATGCCTAAATAGGCTATTTTGACAAATTTAATAAATCATTTGAAATGGGAAATTTGTCAAAAGAGAACTTTTCCCACAGAAAGTTTCAGTTTCAACAAATCAACAATTTTGACCTCCCAAAAAATGAAATTCCCAACCAGATCTGGTTTGGGTTGCTCAGAGAATACAGGATTAACCTCTAAAATTGTATTTAATGCTGTGATATACCAGAAGAGGTTCTGGATGGTGAATCTGACTGAAGCTCATAACTCTGAGCATGTAAATAAAGTACATAGCATATTTCAATATTTTGATAATCCTTATAGTATATATTATGAAAAATTCTCACTTGTATCTGTAGATTTGTTGCTACTCAAAGTCAGTAAGGGTACATCTGTACAGCAAGCGCCAGTGAGCCTGAGTCAAACAGATTCGGGCTCACACTATGGCACTAAAAGAGCTGTGTAGATGTTGTGGCTCAGGCTCTGAAGCCTTGGGAGAACGGGGGAGAGTTTCTGCATGGCTATTTTTAATGCTGTTATGCGAACCCAAATCTGTCGACCCAGGCCCTGATATTTGCTGGCACTCACAGTGTAAACGTACCCTAAGATTCTCCACATGGCAAAGGACTACAGAACTGAGCCCAGAATGTAGTATTCCTATTACTGTAGTTCTGTCTTGTAGTTACAGTGGAATATTACACTTCTCAGTATTGAGACTGAAGCAATAATAAACCAGTTTAAAGAAGAAAATCAAATATGCAAATTTATACTAAAAAGTAAATGTGTGTGCAACTAACAACTCAGGTCTGTCTCACAATTAAATCCTCTTGTCATTTAAATTTGGAGCTTTCAGTTCTCTGTAGGTAATATTTGTATAATGCCTTTGGATTATATAGTGCTAGGTTCTTGAAAGCTGAGAACATAGTTTAAAATGTACGTGTTAAACAGTTATTTTCTGGCCGCTTATATGGTGCACACAGCCCCTTGGGAACAAATGGAATATGTTGTTCAAATCATATTCTCAGGACCCCCCAAAATACAGCTGGCTGCATTGCTAAGTTCTAGAGCAACAGTTCCCAAACTGGTCTGCTGAGCCTTTGCTGGTGTTCTACAGATAGCTGGCTGACTAAATGATACTGGCTCTCCTTGTTTCCTCTGTGATGTTACATTAAAGATAACTAAAATACATCTGTAAATCTACTTTTCCATGTAAATAATTGCTGTAGTCGCCAACGAGATGTGTAATCACTTTAGGGGAGGAGATGTGGCCTGTACCATTGTGAATGGTAACAGCTATTGCTCACAAGATTTCTCTATGGAGATGGGGTATGTACTATGAAAAAGTTTTTGAGAACTGCTATTGTGGAGAGTTGCAGCCAGGCCTTCTACTCAAATATTGGGAGGGAGAACATTAGGTCCATATGTTTTGATGGCGTACTGAATGGGAGTTTTTTTCCTTTGTCTGCCATTCCCTCCTTAATAAAGGGGAGTTAAAATTAAGACTATTACATGGCCTTATTTTTTTTTGTTTGTATTTTTGTATAGGAAAACGTTATAATATTGCAGACGTGTCTGCTGCAATGTGTATGAGTCTTGGCCTAATATGGTTTACTTTAGCTGACAGCACAATCGCACCAAATTTCAACTTGACAGGTAAAGCAGCATTCATTTTACTTTATGGTTTAATCATTCTTATGTTGCCTAGAATGAGCATTGCATAAAAGCGGGAGCCTTTGGTGGTACTGCCTTGGAATGTCATAGTAAAAAGGTAGATTTTGTTATATCATTTTACCAGCAGCACTACAGCTATAATAAAAGAGACACTATCATTCTAAGCTTTAGTTCTCAAGCACTTAAAACTTCCCCAGATATTACCCTTGGAGCTGAAATCTCTCTGGTGGATCTCAGTCCAGAAGTAAATATATCTTGAGATGTTTCATAAAATTCCATTTGAAATACTTTAAATAGAATAAAAAGTGGGGTGTTTTTTTTAACTTTTTCAGACTTATGTCTTGCAGCTGGTAACTAACTTTTTTTCTTTACCTCATATTTGCTATAGAATTAGTCCTCAGTGAGAACTAGTGTTCTTGACATACAATTTCTTCATGTAAGTTAGAAATAGCAGAAGATATTTTAACTGATGTGATACTTCATAAATTCCTATCTAAAATTAAAAAGGAAAAAGATCACTATGCATTCATTTTTGTATAAATTAGCAAAATCAAAAGGAACTTTCACTGGCCCACCAAAAAGCACAGCAGATCTAACCTTGGGACTAATTTCAGGTTTCTGCCTCTTTCCCCAGAGGTACTAGAACTGTCCAAAAAAGCCAGTTTTTTTAAATAAAGACAAATTTGCTTATTTTCATTACGTTCTTACTCAGAAATGGCTTAACCATTTTTGCACTGACAAACTGGAAAAATGGCACCTGAAAGTTGAATAAAGTTATAAGTGACTGAAAAAGGCTCTTTAAATGGAAACAGTCAACTTTAATTCAGTGCTTCATCTACAATATCTTGAATATATATATTTGAATAAGCAGTCATCTCAGTTTGCACTTGGTGTATTACAGGGCTTCAGACTTTGAAATCAGCATTAGCAAACTCCAACAGAAAGGTAGGGCCTCTTCAAATTCCATCTTAAAGTGGAATGGACTATAGACTTTGATATCCATCACCATTCAAATCCCTTGAGGCCAGCAAGTCTGTCAGCCTCTCTGTTACTCTACATGCTGCTACTTTAAAACTGTATATGCTTTCTAGAGAGTACACCTCTGGAAAGCATACCTCACAGTGGAACTGCACATATGTTCTTAGGATTATGTAAACACACTGCTTCATATTTTACTAATTTACCAGTGACATTAAAACAATTTTAGTGCAAGATTGTTTGGTGTTACACATACTTAATGCCCACATTGTGCAATTTCAAGTTGTTTCATGCAGTAACCATGAATTATGTGCTATATAATAAGGCACTGGAGTTAATGTAATAGTAACATGTATGTACAATGTAGAAATTTAGAGCTGTCCATATTGAAGCTGTTTTTATTTCAGGAGATTCAAATGAGACATAGTAATTGTTTGTCAATTCATTGTGGGACCTTCATTCATACTAGCATTGGTTGATCCTAAAACAAAATGAGCCCTTTTTTAGGGAAGAAACCTTTCCTTTTCAGAAATGTTATCCATCTAGTGTTGCGTGGTGCTCAAATAGTAATGATGTCTAAACTCAGATGTTTATTTAGTCTTGTCATTGTTTTGCTATGTTGGCTTTATAATGCTTGTCACTTTAGTGGTATTATAACTGGAAAAAATGACTTGCTACCTATCTAAATTATAGGATCTACTGTATACATGTACATAGTGGAACAAGAGACTAGATGTGTAGTTGAACAAAGAGACATGTATTTGGAGTACAACATGTGGGTATGTTCTTTTTGGCACCCACCAAATAAGTATATCCCAGGAAAAACACATCTAGGCATATGTTCTTACTGAGGTTTTTAATGGTTAAAAACTATTTTTAAATGACGTTCTTTAAAATCAGATTTTAAAATGTCAGATTTTTATTTTTAAATTTGTGTGAAAATATCTTTCTACAAACTGAAGGACTGAAGACCATGTTGGTCCTAACACCTTCAGTAATTTGATGCAAGTACATCTTCTGTGTGTAGTCTGAATATTATCTATATAGGACAACAAACAGCACTGCTTTTTTCCTTTTTAAGGCATTTAGGACCCATTTCAACCAAAGATCTATCTTGACACATACGATACAAAAGGATAAAGAAAGACAGGTTTGAAGGGTTAGGGCACAGGACTGGGGCTCAAAAGAGAGTCTTCTTTCAGAAGACTGGGTCGGAGTTCTTTCCTGCTCTACTGTTTACCTGCTGTGTAAGTTGAGCAAGTTACCTCTCTGCACCTTCCTCCCATCCTGTATCTGTCCAGGTCATAGAATCTAGTCTGAATTGGGGCTTCTGCAGTTTAGAAGCTGGATATTTTATTTTATTTTAGCTGAATGATGGTGGTAGGAGGCAGCTTAGTATATTTCCTAAAAAGTGGGCTTACTTCTGACATTACACCAGTATAAATCAAGAGTAACTCCACTGAAGCCAGTGGAATTAACCTAAGAATTTTCTCACTATGTAATTTGATGTACCTTGTCCTTTAATAATTTTATGTAATTTTTTCTCTGCAAAGGGACAGCAAACTGAAGAAAAGTGTAATAAAGGTGCCTCTATGAAACAGAATATATATTGACATTTGAAGTGTATGCAGATCAGAGTGAAAAGAAAAGTGAACTATAGACTTAAGCTTCTTGAGGCTTTCAAAACAATGTTAACTTTTTACTCTACAGTGTAACTTTAAAATGACAGATTCCTAAGAATTCATTGTCTTATCACATCACCAAGTTGCTAGTCACTAATGTCACATTTCCTCCTTTATAGTCGTTTATAATAATGCATTTGTTAGAAGCATTTACACACAAACTAGTATGATTTTGATCTGGAGCTTTTCTTTTTACATTCATGATTTAATCAAAATTCTTTAAACGTGCACATTGTCAAGGGCAAATCTATTTACATGTCACAGTTTTGCCTAAGGAAGCAAAACTATGCTGAGAGGTTAAACGGAACAAGTAATCTTTGCTGTCTGATACAAATGTTACAAACATAAAACCTGAGTGGATTTAAAGCATCAGCTGGATGAACAATTTTGCCCGTATTGTGCCATCAGAATTTTGTAAATTAGATTTAAGGCTCTTTAATAGCAGTGGAGTCCAGGATAAGCATTGCTGTACAAAAGCAGCAAATAGACTTAATGAAACATACCTCACGCAGTGTTCCATTCGTGTACTAAAGATGCTAGCAAAGGAAACAGACGTTTACTTTTCCCATTGCAGTCTTGTACCAAGGAAGGAAATATATTTTAAAAATAGAATTCATATTTAGGGCTCAGTAATGGCTTTGGCATTGTCTGACTGAGTAGTGCTTGGAAGTATCATGCCTTTTAAAGGCCTGATATCTAGATTGACTGGCTGGGAGGATGCATGGAAGCAGCACATCATGATATGTCTGTGCAACAGAAACTCTTCCTCCTCTGGCCACTCTACTGGCAGTACTATCTATCCACTCTCCAGTGATGGGAACCTTATCATGGTTGGTCCCTGCATGGAAGGAATATGGGATACAAATTTCCTGCACACGCATCCCCTCAAGCCTACATCTGCAATGGGAGACACAGTTTAGCCCAGAGCTTAATTAATGGTGTTTGGCTGAGTAACTTTAGTGTGTTCTGCTAATCACCTGCAGTGCGGACTTTTAAAATACATTATAAAGCATTTGAATTGGAAGGTAATTTTGTTAGTTATTCATTAACTTTAAATAACGCATTTTGGAAGCCAGTGTGTTTTTTCTTAAATGCAAGGTGTGTGGTTTAGAAACTTTGTGTGGACTAAAACTTTGCACTATCTTAACATAGCAAAGAATTTTTTTTTAAAATGGTGTGTGCAAAATCCCGCCTGGCCCCCCGAATCTGTGAAGTACAAAGGAAATGGTCCATTTGATTCAGATTATGTTTGCCCTGCTAGGTCTTAAGCCTTTGGACCAGGTTCAGATCTTACCGTTTACCATCATTGATTTCAGTGGAGTTATTGCTGATTTATATTGATGTAAAGTGAAATCAAAATCAGGCCCTTTGTGTTGTTTTGGGGTTTGTTTGTTTTTTTTTAAGAAAACTTTTCAGATTCTGTCAGTAGTATGGATTGGATTTTTGTGCCTTTAAATAAAACTATCAAATTATGAGATTAAACTGGCTTATGTGCATTATCTTATTTTATACTGGTACACTCATATTGGCATTGTAATGGATTCAAGCTACAGATTGATACAGTATGTGAAAAAGTATAGTTTAAAAGTCATATAATGGGTGTGATGTAAAAATGTAGGAAATACGACTGACTCAAAACTTCCTTGACCAGCTACTATGTGCTCCTCTCACTAAGGGAGAAAAGAGTGCTTTTTATTTAAAAAAAAACAAAAAAAAATACACACACACACACTCACCCCCACAAGTTATAAACACACTAATGAAGTCCCATGGGGCCTGTTTTTCCATCAATGCATTTCACTTAGGCATCAGGTGTTTCTTCAGGCTTATTACTCCTGTTCTGGCTTCTGCTGCAAAATATAAAGTTGGTTTTTTGGCATATACAATGCCATTGTTGTAACAGTGCCCCTAGATACCTGATTGAATAGATTATAGATTCTTCCCCCTCTGCTTGCTTCCTGGTGGTTAGAAAATGGCATAGGCCCAAAATTGTAGCATGGAGGCAACTTTATAACTATATTTAAGGAAATTAGGGACTTAAAAAGTTCTCCAATTCAAACAGTCCCAGGGATCAATCATTTCTCTTTCTGATAGGAAAAGTTTATTCCTTCCTTAAAGTATTTGTACTAGTCCAACAAAATCTCTACCAGTGAAATATGAAATCTTAAGTAATGTCATGCTGATTAACCTACTTATTTCCTGTTTTTGCTCTTACCATTCAATTATGGTGGTCATGGTATAAGAAACAAAATAGAAAATGGACATTACTTACTTTTGACATCTTGTGTGCTGCTAATTAATGTTATACTTTTATCAAAGCTGGGATTCCAACATGTTTTCATACAGTATCCAGCATTAATCCTAACTCTTGGAATGGCAGAGATATTGGTTGGTAAAATAGTGAAAGAATCAAAGTTTGGAAATTAGTTGACTTGTGATGGATAAAGAGTTATTAATTTTTGTTATTGTTAAGCTGATAACATTACCTGCCATGCAGTGAGTTTGTTGTGGCCAAGTAGTGCAGCATATACATAAAGGTGTACATTCATCTTGTACCTGAACAGCACCTAGGCAAATAAAGTAAGTTCAGAAAACTGAAAACCTTTCACTGTGAATCCTCTTGCTTTTGTTGTTTTGTCAATATTTCTGTGTTTTTCCTTTTTTGTGTTTGTTAAATATACTGCTTTTGCTTTTTATATTCTTTCCAACAGGACATACCTATTTTATATAAATAATATTCAGCATTAATTTGATCTTAAAGTTTAATCATTATTACTTATTTGTAGTGCATGAGAGCCCAGATGCCTATATCAGGATTTGGTGCCCTATGGTGCTGATCTGTGTAAAATAAGACAATTCCTGCCTTCTAGAACTTAAGGTCTAAACCAGTATAAGTACAATGAAAATTGTTTGAGTTAGCATCTTACACTACACCTATCGCTACAGGGCGAGTGTAGAATGGCATTGGTCTTATTAATTAATACTGTTTTTCCCCCTTTTTCTTTTCTTTGCAGGTGTGGTCCTTATATCCCTTGCTCTCTGTGCAGATGCTGTTATAGGAAACGTGCAGGAAAAAGCTATGAAGTTGCACAATGGTTCCAATTCAGAAATGGTAAATACCTGACTCTTTAATCTAGTGTTCTGTCACACAGTGGCTCTCAACTTTCCCAGACTACAGTACCCCTTTCAGGAGTCTGATTTGTCTTGTTTATCCCCCAAGTGTCACCTCACTTAAAAAGTTCATCTTTACAAAATGTGAGAAAAATACAAAGGTATCTCAGGACACTATTACTGAAAAATTGCTTACTTTCTCATTTTACCATATAATAATATAAATCAATTAGAATATAAATATTGCACTTACTTTTCAGTGTATAGTATATAGAGCAGTATAAACTAGTCATATGAAATTTTAGTTTGTACTGACTTCTTTAGTGCTTTTTATGTAGCCTGTTGTAAAACTAGGCAGATATCTAGATGAGTTGATGTACCCCCTGGAAGACCTCTGCGTACTCTCAGAGGTACACTTACCCCTGGTTGAGAATCACTGACAGACTATACCAATACATATGGAGTTGGAATTCTCTCATGTTTTTAAGAGATATTCTACATAAGTCAAGATATACCGATCATGTAATGGCAAACCAAAACTTAATCTATTTATCATGCATATAAAAAGAAAGTGCTTGTGCTGCTCTACTCATTTTTTACCGTCAAAAGGTACACATTTGTGTACATTATTAAATGAAACAAGTTTTGAAGTTGCAATAATCTCTCCTGTCTATACAAATATTATACAAAAATAGGAAGTATATCCTTTGTTCATGCATCCTTCCTGTATAACTGAAATCAATGGAGGGTGTTCCATATAATTAATGTACTCCAGGTTTAGTAAAAATATAATATGTTCCCTTAGTTTGAATTATTTTGTATTTTGATTTCAATGTTTTTAAAAATCCCACTCAGCACCTAAATACTTTTAAAAATCTGGCGCCATTAGCAACCATCCATATTATAGTGCTGTAGATGTAACTAAGAAAAACAACTGTGGGACTAGTAGCATAACAGTGAAATCTGAAATTGTATTGGCAAATTACATTTATAGGGGAGAGCAAGTAGACAGGGGATATCAAACCCCAAAAAACACTGGGCAGTGAGTTGACACTACTGCATAATTGCCCCAGATAATAATATGGGAAAGTAGTCCAACATTTAATATTTGTATTGCATATATACATATGCAGTTTCTAACACCTGCTGTAGTCAAGATTGTCCAGAGCTGCTGAAAAAACTGATAGAATCCTAATGGACTTAACATTGTAACTGATTTAAAAAAAAAAAAAAATCCAGAACTTGGAGTTAAACTACCTTTTCCATAATCAGTGTAAAAAAAACAGACTAAACATCAAGAGTGACTGACTGCTGTTAAAGTGAAACCACAACGGTACTGACACCCTTTTTATTTAAAAAAAACAAAACAACTTCTGAAATAGAGTTAGTTTTCTAAAGAGCAGTGACAAAATCTTCAGATTGACTTGACAAATGTTATTCAGTCCCAAAAGATACAAAATGTGATGCATAAAGCTTAGAATAAAAGAACCAGCAGATGTGGCTGAAAAGTTTAAAATGATTGGAGAACTCCTCTGAACTTTGATAAAATTTACATTATATATAGATATCAATAGAGGCAATCCATTAAAACTTTACCTCATCAGAGTTTAGTAATCTATCCTCAGTACAGAACAGAGGCACTATGACTAACCCCATTAGAAATTACTTTAGAAAATAATCAGAGCTTGAAAATTAAGTGCCTTTATAATAATGAGCAATATGGGATTTTGAAATTCTTCTGAAGCCCAGAAGCTCTTCATCACTTTCTGAAGCAGTAATCAGCTCTTTTTAAAATCCTTGTCCTCCTAAATGCCAACAAGATTTGAGGAAAGAATGATTCTCAATACAAAACATTGGTAAAGATTAAACAATTTTGGTAATTTTACCATTATATACACTTACTGTCTTGTTGGTACATAGGAAGACCATAGCAGAAAGGGAAAAATAAAACCACCAGGGATATGAACAAATTCTACCAAGTAAAAGAACCTGCAGCTAATCAAAACAACAAATGTCTAGTACTAATGAAGTGAAAGTGTGAAGTAACTTCAATGCCCGTGAGCTCAAAAAAGAGTTGATGTTCGTTGGCAATAAATACACATTAATAGCCAACCCCTTAATCTGTTAGGCAAAATGAAAATGTTAAATATGGTTCTGAGAACTCTGTGGGCTTTCTTCCCTTAGTGGAATTAATACAGTTTTCATAGTAGACAACAAGGCCAGAGTAAGTGGACACATTTTTTGGAGTTAACCTAATTAAAAAATATTGCTATTGCTGGATTTTATTCAAACTGATAATTAAAATTTTGTGACTTTGGCATTGTAATTATAAGTTTGCTTCAATAGCATATTTCAGTACATATTTTATAACGCAAAACATTTTTTCTTCAATTACATTTGCTTTTTCAAATTGTATTCAGTGAAGATAATGATGCCTGTAGTTAAGATTCCCTAATACTTTGTCATAGGAACAGTGGCAGAAGGGTCTAATTACTAGAGAACACTCCCCTACAAAGCCTGGAATAGAACCTATTATTCCGTATAGTCTCCACATTGCTTTGCTGTCTAACAAATAGCTGTGAAACCCACTGGCAAAATATATGTCTATAGATGCCTGTAGTGGCAATTCCACATACAAAATAACAGCCTTCTACTTACACCAGTTACTCCATTAGCTACAGTGGTAGAGGATTGTGCTGATGTCTTACTGGGGGGGAATGGTCAATATGGTTGTACATGATGATGAAATTTGTTTTTCTAATTTTTTAAGTTTTTAAAGAATTCAGGAAGAGGCATCCATAAAGATGTTAAAAGAACATTAAGGTTGCAAAGTCAAGCACTCAAAAATTAGGAAATGCAAGAATTAAGTTTACCTGACCCCTTTGTACATATGCATTATAATAAAATCTTTTTGATTGCATATTGTTTTTTTCACAGGACATCTGCCTTGTTCTGTGCACACACTGGACAATGCTTTGGGAATTGTTCGAGATTGTGTAATGTATGAATTTGTTGTCTGTAGGACCTTTGCCTCATTTGTTGACGAAGTTGGTAAGTGTTTAGTGAGTGAGGCAGGGGATTATTGTGGGAAGAGAAGGGACTGTCTCATGGTCAAAACAGATTAATGCTGCCCTGGAGAATTGGATTCTGTCCCTGCTTCTGTCACCTGGTGGGCAGGGGCACGGTAGGACAGTGAACGAGCAGGCTCCAGGTTGAGAAGATGGGTGCTAACAGTTCCTACCTACTCCTCAGCCCCTCCAGTTCCTGCTGTTGCCTCTGCCCTCGCACACGTACATGAGTTTATTGAAATATTTCCATTGTGGAGATACTAACCTCCCACTCCCGCCACCAGTTCTACCAAATGGTTCCTAAGCTGGGCAAGTTGCTTAAATCAAACTATTCACAATGGCCACTAATTGTGTGTTACATGTTTTCTCAATGCCCAGCAGGAGACATGTAGGGCCAGATCTGAAGGAGCGCTTGAGCGCTCACAACTATAACAGAAGTAGGAGCTATGCTATAAATGCATAAAATATTAAGTACTCTAAAAAATCAAGACCTTGATGTCTGAAATCTATCTCACAAAATTAGTGGACACTTCTGATAATTTTGGTCTTAGTCTCTGTGTCTCATTTCCTGAGCTGGACAATTGGGGGAAAATGCCATCTCACCTCACAGGGAGATGTTGTGAAGATAACTCATGTATAGCAGTAAATAACCGAGATACTATGAGATTATAGTGGAAAAGCCCATGAGGAAATTCATTCTGTATTCAGTGCAGTGTTCGGATGATGTGCAGTAAATACACAGGGCTACACACCAAATGATGACGATAAAATGAAATGTTAAATAGCTAGCCATTTAGTGATACGCTGTCTATCCTTCTCACTAAATGAGGCAGGGGTTCTGTGGAAAAAATATGTGGTCATGTAAATTAAAGACTGTCATGATGCACATGCTCAAGCGGACTGAATTAAGGTTGCACAGGCACAGGCAACCTTAATTCAGGCATTTCCAAATTTATGAATGCTTGGCTTTGTTAACAATGTAGTTTTGTCTGTGTAATTTATAAGTGTATTTACTTGGAGTTTTGTAAATTAAAAATAGTTAAAACAACTGCATGTATTTATAATTGTTTGACGTTTTACTTAAACAACAAAATCCTGAATTCGAAGTAACTGCTCTCTCTTTTAGGTCTGGCCTGAGGTTATTAGTAACTGACTTCCTGCATACGAAAGATTTTATTTTCTGTGGGGTGATGGTAAAATGGAAGATCATGATCCTATTACCCACTCTCACTTTTCATATAGTTACTTGAATACTACTGTTTGAGGATGTTATGTGCTACATTTAAAATTAATTGAGTATATTAACCCAGCATTTAATTTTCTACTTTAATTGTGTAGTAGAACTAGCTAATATTTTTATTTTAACTGTTCCAGGTTCTGTATTCCTATTCAATAGGTTTTGTGTACATTTTATTGGGATTGACATGCAGTAGTGGATTAAGCCCTGCAGTAACATTTTGTTCAAAGGTAAACACAGATTAAATATTTTTATTTTAAAAAGAGATTAAATAGTTCTGTGTACTGAGGACTCCTCACGGTAAAGATAATTGTTAATATAGTGTGACAAGTCTTGCTGTTCTCTTAACATAATTTTCTGATCTGGAGTACAGGTAAACTTGTCCAACTTACAAATTAATCCTTTTTTTAGTCCTTGATCAATAGAGTAGGTGAATTAAAAAAAGTCCCATAGCAGAGTTCATAATTTTATTTTTCCATTATTTAATAAAAATAAAATAAGAACCTTTGCATGAATGCATTGTTGAACATCTTATTATTGTTCACGCAGTTGATTAAAGTCTATAGTTTTATTTCATTTTGCAACACCTCAGGGTTTGTTTTGCATTTTCCTAACAGGTTTTTTTTGTTTTTGCAGCATCCAGTTCAGACCTATGGTTATGCATTCTTTTTTTCCCTGACTGGATATTTTGGCATATCCTTTGTTCTAGCGTTGATTAAAATCTTCGGTGCCCTTCTAGCTGTAACAGGTATGAACAAATTACATATTTAGTATTTTAATATAAAAAGAATCTACTCTTATTTTCCCATTTAGGACAAAGCTTGTGAGAATTGTTCTTGCTTTCTCTTGCTTCTACTCTCTGAGCTGATTTACCTGAGTTCATGTAGCATGACTTCTCTATTGCAGTATATTTGGAAACCAAGGTTCTTTCTAACCCAGTGCCTTCACCTAGAAGGGCTTTGTGCACAAATATATGAACACCAGGAGCCCTGCTAGATACATAAACAATACACTTGACAGATCTGTGGAATCAGAAATACACACCAAAATATAAGCAAAAAGGTAAGACTTATTTGGGACAGGGAGGAAAAAGTGTTAAAATAAAATGGGGCACAGATGTGCAAGAGGCAGTATCATGCTTCCCAAACATAAAATCACAGCCTCAGAAATTCCAGGAAGCGTTTCTACATATATTCTCAATAGATTAATGTAGTGCACTCTGTTTAAGGCCTTGAACCTTCAGACATTTTATAGTTAGATGCTGTTAAGGCAATAGTAAATGTACATTGCAGGTTTGGTGCAAAAACAAATCAAGAGCGGCAAATTGTCTTTTCAACCCCTGCGCTCTTGCTTGTTCATTTGACTAGGATAACAAAATATGTTGAATTGTACATGTCAGGACTTAGAGATACATCTTATTCTATCTGACTTATATTAGTTTTGATTTGTAGCTTTTTTTTTTGTAATATATATAAATACAAAATAAGTGCCGGTCCTGTGCGCTAGGAATCCTTGACAGCCATTAAAAATACTATCTATAAATATAAGTCCAACAGTCCATCTCCTTCATTCAGAAGTTTAAACAACAACCAGTCAAGTAGAAGCAAAAAAGTCAGAATACTCTTCCCTCCCCACAACACCAACTCAACTTTCAACCTTCACCAGTTCCATTTTATTACATCCACCACAAAAGCCTTTGTAAACAGATGGGCTTTGTAGCATGCCCTGCTGGTCAACAGATAAAAGCTATTTTAAAGCAAGGGAGTGTGTGAATTCCAAAGCTGAATACCATGCCACCAGCTCTCTCTCTCTTCCAAACCAAGGAAGTTGCTATTTGATTTGTTAATAGCAGATGGAAATCTTACTGTATATCTGGAATGCAACCTGTGCTGGGAGGTATCAGACAACACCTTCTATCAAAGATGCAGATAAACTCTTTGTTTAATCTTCCAGATGCTTTGCCCAACCTTGCAGTGTTACTCCAATCTTGTTCCAGATAGAAAATGGAGCATATATAAGGACTACCAGATGCTTAGTATGGCACATGACTGCATTAGGTACGTCAGAAGACATAGTTATACTATGCTGTGTCATCAATATACTGAAAGTACTTAAGTAATTATTAATGCTTTGAAGAGCAACATATATGCAAAGAACAAGAGATGTGACAAGATGGAATCCTGTGGGACTCAAGAAGAGAGTGTTCTAAGGAAAGAAGATACCCAATACCATTCTCTGGGAATGCTCCACAAGAAAGGAAAAAAGCCACCCTAGGGTCCCCTTGTCCTGTCTGGGTACAAAGGCAAATCTTATGACCTGTAGCATCAACAGTATCACTGGTCTCGGAATCAGTACTATTGATAGTATCATCTACAGATGGCATGGACACTTGACTTCCACTCATTGGCAGGAGAGGATATGCCAGCACCACCCATGCCGTCTGTATCCATATGCAGGTCGGTACCCAGATTGACAAGTATCAAGGCGATCTGTGGCAATGAAACATCCATGACCTAGATAGAAATTCCAGTCTCCAAATCACTGATTCCATCCCAAGTAGTATATCAAGAATATGCCCAGCTACATATGCTGAGTAGTCAATCATCTGGGATAGTTGTGTGGTGAGCATGAAAATCTTGACCCAACTCAGAAGATTTGCCATCTACATAAATGTTGAAGTTACTAAGCCCTTAGTGCCACAGCAGCAAGGAACCTTACTTGCTTATGCATGAACTTCGCAGTGCAGCAGGGTGATGTGCACACTAAAAATAGTTCAGTCTTCACTCAGTCTTGGAACCAACATACGGAATGTGCTAGCAATGAATTTTTTTCCTCCCCTTGCTCGGAGAAGAGGAACTGCAGTTTAAAATACTGAAAAATGATCAGTGCTAAACAGATCCTACATGAAACACTGGACACCAGTACTTTTTCCAACAGGGAAGTATTAATTTAGTCCAGTGATTTTCAACCTGTGGTCCACAGAGTATGTCTAAAGATTTCCAAAGGGGTCCTCACCTCCATTTGAAATTTTTTTAGGCATCGGCAAATGTAAAAAAGATTGAAAACCACTGATTTGGTCTATTAATGTTTTGTCTGCCTAACATACTTAATGGAGGATGATTCCACTGTCAGGAGTAATACGTTTACTTATCAATAATTTGTTTAAGCTTTAAATAGTTTCTAAAATCAAATGTATTACCAGAATGGAGAGTATGACAAACCATGATTTAGGGGTTATCTGTACTAATTTACTGTGGTTTACGTCTGTGTTCACTCAGCCTTCCTCATTCAGCTGGTCATAATATTTTAGCACATAGTGTTACTTTAATGTAGTATAACTCGCTACAGCAAAATTACATCTAAGTGAACATTATTATCCTGTACGATCGTGACCTTACAAGTCAGCAATCATAGAAGCTGCTTGCATATCAAAGTTGTCTCTGGTTTTGAATGGGAAGGGGGAGAAAGGACCTCATTAGGATGTCTCGAAATGACTTTATCAAGTTGTCTCCAACACAAAAAGTCAGGAGAGATTTGGGTTTTTTTCTTTCTCTATGCCTGTTTCCAAAATCCTTGTAAAATTAACGCTCCTTGTCATAATCAACTATGACACACAGTCATACCCAGAGCTGTTTAAAACAATGGAATTGTTAGACTTTGAGAGCGTAAAATTTCATTTAGATATATTTCACAAGACTAAATTGTGTGCCTGATCCCCCTGTAGTTTATATAGATGTAATAGCTGTGTGTCAAAAACAGTTACGTCAGGCTATTTCTACCTCAAGTTACCCCTTTTTATAACGACAAACATCAGTCACGAGGGATTGGGGAGGGGGGGGGAGCAGGAGGATGCCAGGGAACTTACTTCCCTTCCCTCTGCCCCCAAAGCTGGTTTGTGTAAGATAATGTTCTTCTTCATTTACTGTAGTGGAAGGGAGAATATGGACAGTTTTGACTTAAAATATTGTCTAATTTATTATACGGGATTTTAATCAAGTTTGCCACTCTCATAGTTTGAGTTTTGCTTTTTTAACCAAGTTCACTATATTCATTGATTTCAAATGAGCATGGATGAGAGAAGTTGTTTCATGCCTTAAAACAGTTTTTAAAAAGTGTATTTTACTGTGTTAAAGAATGCTGGAATAGCAAAACCTTCCCAGGAATTCTTGTGCCTGACCTTGACAGTCTTGGCACTCTATTCCTTTCTACTTTGCTTGTAGCAATGGGGAAAAGTTTACCATGCCTTGGAAGAGCATCCCATTCATTACTGCCCCCTGACTACCCTATCTTTCCCCTTATTGGGCAAGAAGGGGAAAAGAGTTTAATGAAAATTGTATTTCTATTAGCAGAATGAGAAATTATCAGACTTAATTGGAAAAAAAGAGAAAGCACTTAATTTAGAAGGAAGTGGTTATATAAATATTTTAATTAATATCTGATTTGGTGAAAGAACAGAAATAATAGTACTTAAAAAAACTCATGTAATTTAACCATTTTTTAATTATTCATCTAAACTCTTTTCTAATTAAAACTCAATTTTCTTTTTTATTCCCTTCATTTTTCATGTAATTGAAAATCATTATTTGATGTGCATAAACTTCTTAAAATGTAAAGATAATTACCAAAAAAAGTTGAGATCAGGTGAAGATAAAGCAAAGGTACAAGAGAATACTTCTGTCCATGTTAATCCTAGTTTTAAGAGAACACTTGTGGAAAAGTTTAAGATTCACCTGACCATCTATGAGTGTTGTTGTTGAGCAGTTTCATATTTGACTACTATATAAACAGTTATGAAGTCAGAACGTGGCCATGTAGATTAGATAATTCATATGATATTTCAATGCAATTTATGGAAGTTGTGTTTAATTTTGGTGTAACCCAGCAGGTTATAGTTTTACCAAATCTGTTAATAGGATTATGTCCTCATAAACTACAATTCAGATCTTCTTTAGTGACAAGATCACAGGTAGGCAAAGATTAGTGAAATAATACAATGTGGCCTTCTGAAATCCATTGTCATGTTCAGTGTCCTCACCAGAGTTATTTCTCTGTACTGAGGCCTGCTGTTATGTAAATAGTTTCAAAACAGTTAAGATGCAAATACCTATCCCCTTCAAAATAAAACCAAAAGCAAGGATCTATGCCGGTAGATTCTGACCAAAAGAAAGAAAGATTGTAATAGTAAGTATTACAGTATATCCAAGTCTTAACATTTTTAAACTTAGTTTTGTTTTAAAAAATGTACACAATCTAGTTCACAATTTCCAACTGGTAGCGGTTTCAAAGATGGTTTATCACATTCCTGTGATCTGGGGAGTAAAGTGAGCATTGGGATAAATGAGTCTGGTTACTTTGGGAGTCTCTGTAGTAGGAATATCTTTACTGGTTTTGCTATATTGATGCAAACCTCACTTTGGATGTGCTGCATCAGTTTCAAACCAGGAGAAGACACACCCCCTATTTGACACTGGTAGAGTCATCTACCAGTTTGCACCAGTGAAGCTCACCAATATAAATATCCCTGCTATAGATAGGCCCTTAATTACCTAGTTTATTAATACCTCCTAATAACAGCTTTAGTTGGATTATAACTAGATCTAAAGTATAGTTAACCATTGTTTTTCTTCTGCAGTAACAACAGGAAGAAAGGCAATGACCATTGTGCTCTCTTTTTTGTTCTTTGCAAAGCCATTCACATTCCAGTAAGTATCAAATTGTCCTTTTATGGCTTGTGTATTTCATAAAATCAGGTTCTTGATCACTGAAATTGAATAACATTACCAGTTAACCATCAAAATGTTTGAGTAGGATTTTCTTCAACTTTCAAACATTTGTAATAGAAATGGGTTGTAAATATTGGCTAGTTTGTTGATTATGTCAGAGAGAATAATTTCATTTTTCCCAAAAAACATTAGACAAATCCATTGTACATATTGGGGGTGGGTGGAAGGTGATGGGTTTTTGAGGGGTTGGGGGTTCTTTTTGGTAGTTTAAGAAAATCTTATGTAAAAAGGTGCTGAAGTCAGGCAATCCAAGATGATGGAGAAAAGAGCCCTATGTAGGAGCAGTAGTCATAAAATATAGCTCCTATAAACATGGGAATGTATTGCGGATTGAAGGTATTTTATTCATATAGGTAAGAACCATTACAATTAATTATAGCTTAGTATATGCGGACAGGTTATGTCAAATAAATTCCCTTCTCCAGCCTACTTAAGAGGAAGGAGAGGATAATAAAAATTAAAGATTTAAGTTAACACCTTGACTGGGTCCTACCACTTGCTTTTCTCTTATTGGAGACTATCTTTTAGATTGTCAACTTCTTGAGGCAGAGACTTTATTTTTGTCTTGTAGAATGTGAGGCACATCATTGGCACATTACAAATAAACTGTTAATACTATGATTATTTTCCTCTTTTTCACCCTTCAGGTACGTGTGGTCAGGTTTATTAGTTGTCCTGGGTATATTTCTGAATGTTTACAGTAAGAATATGGATAAAATCAAGCTGCCTTCACTACGAGGTCTTTGCAACAAAACTGTGGAAGACAGACAGACAAGGACGTTGTCACAAACTGTGTAGACAATGGTTTCATGCCATGTCTTGAATCTGACTTATTTTATTGGAACAGTCTTCAACTGGTTCACTTTCCAAAGGGAACATTATTAAAACCAAAGGAGCTGAAGGCTGAAATGAACAGTTTTATGTGAGCCTTCTCTTCAGAGCACTTGAATTCATCATAGGTGTTATACCATTGTCAGAAGGCATTATCAAGCCAATGAAGGAAAGCAACTCCTGGCAGACTGCTGAAATACTATGTTCCAAATGGGGGACAGTAGCACATTAATTTGGGCATTTTTATCATATCAGATCTGGCTGATTTGAGATTAGTGGTTCTTTGTTTTTATTGTTGGGCTGGGATTATTTAAAAGTAAAAGTAATACTGTATTAACACTTAATGGAAGCTAATCAGCAACGGATTGACCAAATTGAAATTTTAAAGTTGGAAGAGGTAGAATACAGTATGTCATGATTTTTCATTTTAAATAAAAATTCAGTTTAAGTTCTTGATGAGGTTCTCAACATTGTACATTTGTTAATATAATTGGCATTTCTGTTGAAATCAAAATCTGATGGTTTAAATTTGAGATTGAAAGAATTGTGATTTTTTTTCCATTCCCCCCCTTCAACTTTTAAAAATTATTAAAGAGTGCACATAGACATTACTGTTAATCCCAGTGTAGAAAAAAAGAGTACCAAGATCTGTCTGCTTGCAGTACTTTCTCACCATCAGAGGAGTTGTCTGCTGTTACTGTACTGGTATAAAACAGTGAGTGAAAATTCTCTAACAGCACACAAGTTAATATATTAAACATCATTTCTCTTCACTGTTCTCAAATTAAAGCTTTAACTCCAAACATAAGTAGATGACAGTGAGATTTCTCTTCCAGTGGACAGAGTGCACACACAGGGTCATATTGATCAGGAAGTGTGGGTAAATGAGAGACACAGGGATGGATTCAAGGGGCAAGCAACAAACTTAACTAACACCCCTTCCCATTTTATCTGCCCATACTCTCTCTCATAGCAGGTATTTAATTGGGTGCAGTGTGGAGTTAAAAGATCCCACCATAAAACCAATAATTCAGCTCAGTTTCTGAATCCTCTCACCCCTTTCCCAGGAGCTGGCCATCCCCTTGCTGTCTGGAAAGTCTTTTCAGCAGTTAAGCATGCTCTTGCTCAGCACTGACTACTTTCAATTTGTGATGGGAAAACATATTGGATGGAAAAAAAAATAAAAGTGGGCAGAGATTGAACTATTCCACAGTCTTTTGGGTTTGTGATGTAAGCATTAGCACATCATGAAATGGCAATCATTGTTGTACATTAGTTCTCACCATGGAACTAGAAAATACAGTCCACCAGGGAAGTACAAGTTACTTTCCCGACTGTGCTTCTCATCGGCGCTCCAGCTCTTCCCTCCTGTTATTGCCAATGTCCGGTGATAAGTTCTAGATAGGTGTCCCTTGACCACCTGATGGCATCTGATATCATGAGTTGCCCCGTCAGCTGAGCGTAGTGTTGACCAATTCCAGTTTCCCAACACTGACTCCTTACTGGGGTCCCATGCGCTCAGGGCTCCGATGATCAGCATGTGAGTTTGAACCTCATAGCCCCTAGCTCCCAAGGTGTTGGCCAGAGGAGCCTATATTTCCAGCTTTCAAGATTGGGCATCGCAGAAGGCAGTAGTCCTGTTTTCAGAGGGAACTCTGACATCCACCATGATCTTCTTCCAGTCCTCATTGGTGATGATGATGTCCAGTCACAGTTGTCTGTCCATTCCAGGGATGGCCACATTCACAGCGACTTTCCCTACAGGTGGCGGGATGACTCTGACCAGGCAGTCTTGGATGGCATTGTGGCACAGCTGCCAGGCTCTGGAATGGGGCTTGCAGCTACACCGGACATGGGGTAGTGTCTCGTTGGCATAGCTGCACTTCCTGCATTGCTTTTTCCAATTCCCTTGGCGGAAGTCCATTCAGCGGAATGCAGTTGAGCCAGACCCTGTGGATGAACCACCAATCAGCAAATCGGGTGAAGCTGCCCCCAGGGAGAAAAAGTGGTTGCTCTTGTCCCACTTGCATGTCACCTCAAAAGGCCTTCCTGTGGTCTGGCTTCCATTTCAGATTTTCTATGTACTGCCAGTGGAGGGAATCTTTCAAGGTCCTCCCCAGCATGGTTCTAGATCTTGGAGTGATCATTGTGCGCTCCATGTTCTTCATCTGTGCCAGTGGCACCAGGATTCTCAGCTCGTGGTGTTCCTCACACCACATCCAGGGGCAGCCGATACGCTTCTCCAGTAGCATTGCGGGCATGAATCCAGAACGAAGCAAAAAGTCTTTTCCCCCCCTTTCAAATTTGCCTTCCAGGGAGCCACTCAGGATAGCAACATCTTGCTTGGAGAGGGTCCTTCAATTCACTTCTTGATGGCATCCTGCATAGCACTTTCCACGATGTTCCTAACCGTGGCGTCTGGGCACGTCAGAAGGCATGAGTGATCATTGCAACGTCACACAGATCACCTGTATGAGGGACGTTGGCACCACCCTGCCTGTGCAAGATGTACACCAGTTCATTTCTGGTCCTCTGAGGAAGAAGTATCCACGTCTTCACTAGCTGTCTGTGTTGTCTGCTTTAAGAGGTAGCTTCGCCATGGCAGATCCCCTTAAGACGAATGAAATATGGGGGATCAGGAAGATGTTCAAGGTATTGATCTTCTGCCATGGTGCCAGCAGGGAGGAGTCCATCCTTGCTACATCTCATAGGATCTCTGCAATGGTATCCTTAGGTGTCTGCTGGATGCGGAAACCCATGGGCATGCTGAGATGTTGGTATACTTGCCCATCCTTGAGGAAGATCATGGGTTCACCCTAGATCTGAAACTGTGTTGTCTAGACCAAGTCCCTTCCACTGCCATCAATATTCAGAAATGCACACTTCCTGGCATTGAAGCAGAGTGTCATCCAGTTGGCAGCCTGGCCCGTGACATTGCGCATTTGTTGGAGACTCTCAGGGTTGTCTGCAATCAGGATCAGATTGTCTGCATAGGCCAGGATATTCACTCAATGAAACCACCTAGACCGCAGGAGATGGTTCTAATGAGCGGCTCCATGGCTAAGTTGAAAACGATGGGGCTGAGGGGACAGCCTTGCTTCACTCCACTATAGATAGGAATTTCAGGTGTCTCTACTTCCATGGAGCGAATGGTGGTGGTGTAGCCATCATAAAGTTCCCGGACCGGTTTGCGAAAATTTTCAGGGCATCCCGAACTCTCGCAGTGTGGCAAGTGTGCGCTGATGGGGCATCGATCCGAAAGCATTAGCCAGGTTGAGCCACGCTGTGGCACATTGCTCCCGTGCCCTTCTGGCCATGTGAATGGCAGTTTGAAGGACAAAATTGTGTTCATAACAGCCTTCGCTTGAGATGAAGCCTTTCTGGATGGAGCTGATGGCTCCTTCGTTCACTGACCAGTCTGTGATCCTAGCCGCGAGGCAGCTGGCGTACAGTTTGTACATGGTGGAACAGAGAGAGATGAGTCTGCAGTTGCTGGGGTTGTCTTGCTCACCTTTCTTGTAGATGAGCTCCATCATAAACTTCTTCCAGGAGCTGGAAGTACAGCAGAACGGTTTGCATTTGTTGAAAATGGCATTTAATACCAGGCAACCGGGGTCTCATTTTTCAGGAAGTAATAGTGAATTACTTTTTCCTGGGTATGTGTTTTTGGTCTTTGTAAGTCTGGTCATTACTTCCCGTGATGTAAAGTCTTGTTCCAGGTCCCCTGCATAGTCAACCTGGGGTAGAGGATGAAGGCACCCTGGATGCTGCACTTCATTCTGAGCTACAGGCTCAAACACACCCTTGAAGTAAGAGAATAGTCTCTCGGACGGGATTGCGCAGCAGGATGAGGACCCATCTCAAGTTTCTCTCTCATAGCCTTAGGGCAGTTTGACCGGTAGAGCTTCTGGATCCTGCTGCTTGATCGTAGCAGCAACTGATGTTCCTTCTCCTGGCTTCTCTGATGATGATGTTATGGCCCAACACAGGAGTTCTGTGAGCAGTCGGTGTGTTCTCTTGAGTTCCCTTTCTCATAGATACAATTTCTGCAGACAGGTCTTTAGTGAGTCCGTCTACAAGGAGGTCTAAGTCAAAGGAGGCTGTCCTTGCCAACTCTTCCATCCAAGTGGCTTGCCATGGTGTGGCAGCTCTTGCTAAAGGCTGTTGCTCCTCTGACTGCTCAATCTCTGCAAGCTCATGCTGGAAAATTGCTGTGGAATTAGCCTGTTGCCTCATTTCCTCCCGGTGTTGAGAGCTCCTTTTGACCAATCTTGAGGCAGCACTGGTCTTTTTAGGAAGGACGGTTTTGGAGGCAACAGTACTGGCCCTTTTAGGGATGTGGTCTTGCGTGGGAGTTTCTGGAACTATGCTGGTCCTTCTGTGGATGAGTTCTGTCTGGGTTGTTTTTTTTTTTTTTTTTTGATACAGTGAGAGACCTTCTAGGGGCAAGGTGCCGTTGGGTGATCTTGGAGGCCATGCTGGTCCACCTAGGTTGAGGTCCCATTGTAACTCTTCACAGTCAGCTTTAGACTTAGCTACCTTGAGTAATTTTATATAATCTGCAACCTTTGCCCTGTGTTCATCCCCTTTCTCAGATCATTTATGAATATGTTGAAGAGCATAGGTCCCAGTACAGATCCTTGAGGGACTCCGCTATTTACTTCTTTCCATTATGAAAACTGACTGTTTATTCCTACACTTACCTTTTAACAAGTTACTAATCCATGAAAGGACCTCCCCTCTTATCCCATGACTGCTTAGGTTTAATAAGAGCCTTTGGTGTGCAACCTTGTCAAAGGCTTTCTGAAAGTCTAAGTACACCACATTAACTGGATCAACCTTGTCCACGTGCTTGTAAACACTCTCAAAGAATTCGAGTGTATCACGTTGCTAATTCTCAATTTTATTGAGAGTCTCACAATATTTGATAAAAAGAACAGGAGTACTTGTGGCACCTGAGAGACTAACAAATTTGAGTATAAGCTTTTAAGAGCTACAGCCCACTTCATCAGATGCATAGAATGGAACATATAGTAAGAAGATTTCTCTTAAACTCCCAGCTACTGGACTCACAACATTAACTGGTTGTGCCATACATAGGGGGCTGATGAAAGAAGGTATGGAGGTGACTGTATGAGGGTTTGTCTACATAATCACTTAGTTTGTGGCAAGCTGGGATGTAAATCTTCCAGGCACTAAGTGTCCGTGTGGACCCTGCTGCTGCACACTAATGGTTCCTTAGTGTGCTTTGATCTACCCCTCTTTGATTTACAAGCCCAGCTTGCCACAAACTAAGTGATTATGTAGACAAGCCCTGAGGGGCTGATAAACAAGTGAATGGGACTCAAACAGTGGCAGAGAGGAGAAGGCAACATGAAAATTGACAAGGGATAAGCAGGGTGGGACAGAGAGGAGCCTGAAGATGGTGACAATCACTATTCCATCAAATTTAAGATTAAGAGCCAATCAGATAATTTGAAATAAGTTCAGATGTATTTTTTTCACCAGTCACAGCTCTTGTTCCTTAAGCAGCTATTTCCCAATGGGGGCAAGTCACATGCCAAGTTTGCAAGGGAGGGGGGAAGTTTCCAGGTATTTAATTTTTTACCGATTCTGGAAAAAAAAAAAAGTTTTCAGTCTTCCTTAATTCAAGAACAGGTGAATGGATTCCTCTCAGATTTGATGAAAATGTTTAACCTTTGGCTGGAGACCAAGAATGGAAGAGGTGAGTCCCAAAGGAATTTCTCAGGAATTTTTGAGCAAGTGAAACCCGGGTATTGGAATCTTAACTGCAATGTTCTCTGCCTCACTATAATCTGGTGGTTAGTGTTACTGATTTACTGGATTCTGTATCTGTGCCTCAATTTTTCCATCTGTAAAATGTGAATAAAGAAATTTTAACAAAGGTCAGAGTCTTCAAATGAAAATTACTATATAAGTATTAACTGTATCATTGCTACATCCATACATTTTAAATCAGTCCAATCATAATTTCTGACTGAAATTAAAAGATAGAGATTGCAGTGACTAATGTTCTTATCAGCATTTTGTCTGAAATTTCACTATTTGGTAATGGTTTGTAGTGTTAATGGAATTAAACTGAATAACTTTCTTTATTTCATACAAGATTGAGCTAGTGGACTGCACATTAGAAAATGTACAGTTTTTTAAATAATTGCTTCCTTTAGATTATAGATGTTCTGGAATTTGCAATACGTTCTCTTAAACTAATCTTGTTGTGGGTTTAGAGTTGCTAGATCAAGTTAAAGGGTTGGGTTTTTGTGGGGCAGGGGCTGGTATTTTCATAGGTGTGAATTTTAATACTCACTAATCCCCTGTATATAACTGAGTTATGCAAGGGCAAACTTCACAAAAGTGAGAAAAACCTATAATTTGCCACCAGTCGTGGTCTGTTTCAATTTCATGGCTTGTAGTCAGAATGCTACTTATACTATGGTGTAGTGACATTAAGAGAATATTCACTTCAGTGAATTACTATTTTATAATGAGCTTTATAATGCAAGTGGATAAGAGAAATTTACACACCTTCAAGTGTTCTTTATTTAAGGCTTATTTTTTTGGAACATTCCCTCCTATATGCATGCTATTCATAAAATGACATTTTATATCAGGTCAGTAAAGCTGATTATTTGTATTACATTAGCACCTACCAGCCTCAGTCAAGGTCCAGAACCCCATTGGGCTCAGCACTGTACAAACAGAACAAAGAGATGGCCCTTATCTGAAAAAGTTATCAATCTAAGCATTAAATGTGTGAAACTATTTCCCACCTTCTCCCCACAGAACTTCCTTCCCTGTAGAGGTCTGAGATGTGTGGGCTAATCCTAAAAAACATCTAGATAAAATGCGATTAAAGTGAATTCAAAACCTCAGGTGGCCTGGGTTCTGCAATCAGATCTGATAGGATTGCGCACAGCCCAGGCACACAGGTCCACTCAGACACCACTGCAGGACTGGGGCCCAATTCTCTGAAAAGAGATTACATCTGCTATGGCTTTCCCATGTGAGGTTGCATTATTGCATTTCTTGGGCACCTTTGTATGACAAAGGTATTAAAGTAACTGATAACCATTAACTCGTTTCTTTAGTCATCTTCCTATGTCAGTTCTGCCAAGGTATTATTTTAACATTTGTTTTTGTGTGTGTGTGTGTGTGTGTGTGTGTGTGTGTGTGTGTGTGTGTGTGTATATAAACCTATAAAAGTTAACTTTCAAAATATCACACATTCAGCATTTTGTGACACCATCATTGCATTTTGTGACACCATCACCATCATTGCATCACCATCATAGATTTAGTCTAGGTAACATAGTAGGTGGTGACAGTCAGTGGCTAGTTTTAATGTAAAATTTAGGGATACACACTTCTCTCTCTGATTGTTGCATCATCTCCCATCACTTCAGTCATGCCATGTCCTCCTCTTAAATCACTCTGCCATTGGGCTGCAAGTTTTAACTACTACTACTTGTCTTTTAGACCCTACATAATCACACAACCCCTGCCTCTAACTTTGACTTGGTGTCCTTTCACATTTTCTAGTCTGTCAGTGACAACAGCTTTGATGTCCCTTTCATTCACTTTTCTCACAAGTGTTTCAGTGCTCTCTTTCATAGAATCATAGGACTGGAAGGGACCTTGAGACTTTTATCACCTTATTATCTTCTAGATGTTTGCAACTTAATTGCTTAATTATTTGCTCCATTATCTTTCTGGATACAGAAGTTAAGGTGACTGGTCTGTAATTCCCTGGGTTGTCCTTATTTCTCTTTTTATAGAGTGGCACTATATTTGCCCCTTTTCCAATCTTCTAGAATCTCTCCCGCCTTCCATGACTTTTTAAAGATAATCGCTAATGGCTCAGATATCTCCTCAGTCAGCTTGAGAATTCTAGGATGCATTTCATCAGGCCATGGTGACTTGAAGACATCTAATTTGTGTAAATAAAGTAATTTCATGTTTTCCTTCATGCTTGAAATACCCTCCCCAAACCTGTTCACCAATCCATGTCCTTAGTCTCATTCAGTCTTTCCATAAAATCTCACTTCTGCCATTTTGCCTGAGACAGAAAGATAGTAATACCCATAGAGATGAGTGCCTGCCTCACTGATCGGTGTTGTTTGTTTCCTTCTTCCTTTGCTCCCATGCACAAACCACGCTGTGTGTTTGACCATTCCTTGTTTAGACATGGCATTTTTTTTTCTTGGCCATGACCATGTTTATATTTGTACAGCCTGGGGAGCTGGAAAAATAAAGCCAAACTTTACTAGTTGGGGCAGAAATTAAATGAAGTGGTTCTTATAGTGTAGGTAATTGCTCAGTTTGTTAGATGAAAGACTTCGACTCATATTTTCCTAATACTATATCTTAATTTTAATATTTATATAGTTCCTTCTGCTTGACTACCCAAGTGGTTTACCATCATTTTTAGTCTCTCAGTATCATGGTGAGGCAGAAATAAACCTTTATTTTACTGCTGAGGAGGCAGAGAGGTTGTGACTTGCCCAAAGTTGCCTGTTCTATGGTGAACTGGGACTAGAACTAATACATGACTCCCCATTCCTATGACAACTTAAAGATTGGCCTTGGAGAGATTTGGACATCATTAGCTCAATCCTATTGTATCTAGATATTAAAAGGATTTCTAAATTACATGCAACTTTTGAGTTCAACATGGAATAATGGCCTTAATTTTTAGTTTCTATGTTTGTCACAAGCTTTTTTTTCCCCCTCATACACATACACACAGAGGTTTTATTTCTTTTAACACTATGGAAACAAAAAGAAGAGGGTGGGGATACTGGCTGTCACAGGAGAAAGCACAGAACTTTTTGGTCCCTAAATAACCTAGCAAATCTGACCCTTAGAGCCTCATAGGACGCTTTCAGGACTAAGCCATATTTTTGTACAGCACATGGATGGTACATAAGTAAGTTATATTAAAGCTAAAGATGCAGATAGGGACTAGCAGGATTTTCAAAAGCACATAAGCATGTTAGGCTCTCTGAAAAAAAATCCTCACTATGCAGCTTTAGGTGCTAATTACCTTTGAAAATCTAGCCTTAACTCTCCTGATTGGGTCCACAGAGGATGCCAGTTCTTGCTCCAAGAAATATACAATCCAAAAATATATCAAAAGGCACTGTTTTCCTCCTACCACCTCCTAGTAAGACACCAAATCTGGATCATTTTTACATGGAAATTTTTTCATATTTTGAAAATGGGAAGTTTAGTTGAGGAATTCTCTGGGTGCCTTAATACACAATTCAAAATTAGCTCTTGGATAGACAGAAATCCTGCTGTCAGTCACATCTGTATAACCCCATTGTGCAGGTGTAATCAAGGGCAAAATCTGGATGTAAGGGTTCGTGCTTGTTCGTGGGAGGAAGTGTAACTTTGCTGTTGTGCTGCATCACCATTCATGATAAAGATCCTCGCCTTTGAGAGCTAAATACCTAGGGAATAGGTGATTTCAAAGGCAGCTAATCCCTGTTATGAATCATACCCAGTCCTCCTCATGTCCCACAATCCACACCCTTAATAAATGAGTGAGTCCTAGCTATACCAGCTCAATAATCAAACTCCATTTTTCCTGGGATTAAAACAACCTCACATTAACAAATCAGACATGCCTGCTTGTGGTGAGAATAGCTATTACTTAGTACTTTTGGTTCTCCAGGCATATGGGTAAAGCAGAGCTGGATTAACGAAGTCTGAGATAGTTAATCTTGCACTGCAGAAACAATCCTAACATCAGCTATTTCTTTGCAGATTTTTTAATAACTTGGAAAATGTACTCTGCACAAATGTTGTTTCTAAATAGCAGTGCTATTAGTAAATAGAGAAACCATTAGCTCTTTATACCTATGAGTTAAAATTATACACATCTGCCACTCAGTTTTGTATCAGAAAGATACAGCAGAACATCTCGTACCAGAGTCCTTTTTTGCTGCATATGTTGCAAAGAATGTAGTTTCTCCATAAGTAATAGGACAGCTAAATTACAGTTGTAAAGGCACTTCTCCAAATCCCTTTTTAAAAAAAAAAAATCCATCAGGCTTGTAAGCTTGACTGAAAAGTTTATTTAACATTCATATATAGAGGTACCTAGAGCTTTGGTGGGAGAATGAAGATTCCAGGCCAATGGTGTCAAATTCCCAGCCCAGGGCTGGATCCAGCCCACTTGATGTATTTTTTTGGTTCTGCTACTGACATCAGTGGGAGCTCCACTATGGACAGAGGCCCACAGTTACAAATGGAATTTGGCCCTGAATGAGTTGGACCCTTCTGTTCTAGGCACACAGACTTCCCTGGGGAAAGCTGTGATGGTGCATACAAATAATCCTTGACTATATTTAGGGGAAGGAGAGGAAGTAGTAACAGAAGAACCATTAAGTATTACAAAAATAAGAGGATTAGGGTCACATTTATACAGCTATAGCTAGTAGAGCTATAGCTAGTTCAGTACAATCCCCTTTCCAAGCTAAGGGCAGCAAGTGGTGGATCCTTGGCTTTTTTCAGCTTATCCTCAATGCAAGAGGATACAACGTTATGCCTTTGGCATGCACACATTAGAAGGATGAGTCAGCATTTCATCACTGATGCTTTGAGTATGTGGGGGAAATAAGGAAGAGTTTTTGCCCTTTTGCATGAAGCAGCAGGAAGTGGGTCACTTTCTTCAGCCTTCCCACTCCGATTCAACTCAAATCTCACGTCTTCCAATGCTCGGTTCATTTTGGCAATGCTTTAAAGCCACACTTTAAAAATCTAATCACTGCCACTTTCATTCACAATTTTTTTTAAACTAATTGGGATTTGTGCAGACCAGGATTCTTAGTAAATCTGTAGTTATTAGCCTTTTATCCTCTTCTTGGTGTATTGTTGAGATGCACTTACAAAGTGTTCTCTGCTTATCTTCCTCCATTTTCTCCCTTCTATTAATCTCTCACTTCAGCTGGATTGGTGACCTGTTATTTCCTCAGCCTTCTGTAATAAATAATGGCAGATGTCTAAAGCCTCATCACAACAGCAAATAGGGTGGTATATAACACATCTGCTCAAAATTGCCACAGCAGGGAAGGCTGGCAGTCCATCCATTACCTAAGTTATTTGAGGCAAAAAGCTTTATTTTTGTCCTCTGATATGATGAGGCTGCAACTAAAAAGAGATTTTGGATCCTAAATCAGTTGCACATTAGATGATGCTGTGGTCAGCACTGCAAATACCTTTACAAGCTGGACCAGAGAGACTACTTGTCAGTAGACAGGCCATTCATCTAGTTTTAATCCAGAGACTCCTGCTTGTCTAAGATTTGTCCCCCTTTCAGTACTGAGACAAAAACAGGTGTGGTTTTGTCTGATATCAGATGGAGAAATGCCATTTTGAAGATCATCCCATACCCTGCCGGCATGACCTCGTGCACCGATCCCAGTATTCTGGGAATGCATGAGTAGCCACCCCACTTGTCAGGTAAAGAACTAATTAGGGTAACTAACTAGCTGGACACCACCTGGACTATTAATAGAATTATTCCCAGAACATTCATGTGAGATAGGGAAGTATTATACCATTATACAGATAGAAAACTAAAGCATTGAGATTAAGTGACTTGGCCAAGATGCTTCAGGAAGTCTAAGGCAAAGCAAGGAATTGAATCCATCTCTCTTGAGTACTAGTCCAGTCTAAAAACTACAAAAGTATCTTTCCACAAGGGGTAAGGAGCTATTTGTATAAGGGTGGTAGAATCTAGCTCCTGTGCTAACATAGGCAAGTTCTCACTGGTTCTTTTCAAGCTATTAATACTGAACTATCAAAAGACCAATATCCTGACAAGTTGCATCTCATATTAACCAGTATTCTAGAAATAAGATACGCCCTTGCTTAGTCAGAGCAATGTGCAACTTTTTATATACATTACCCTAATGATGGATCAATACAATTCATCTCGCTGACCAGTTCTAGCAAATGTGATTCCATTATGGTTCACATGTTAAACCTGTCCACATTTTTCCGTCTCTAAATTAATAGGAATCAATTGTGTGTAGACATAATGCCCTTGCTGATGCTTTCTTTGTAATATGTGGAATAACTAGAGTTGAGCAAGTATTGATAAATTATTTTAACTGAATTTTGCCTGTTTGCCCACGGAGTACTGGTATCCAAAGGCAAATTATGGTTTACTAGAATTTCTTATTCAGAAGTATTTTAATTACACCTCTTACAGATTGTTTTTAAACTATGGATTGATTACTAATAGTTCTGAACAGTTGATGCTGTTGTGATTGGTTCAGCTAAGTCAACTGGTATTGTTTCCCAATTCAATGTCATTTTTTAAATTCTGTTTCAGAGAACACTTGTGTCTATAGCTTTGATACCCTGTAGTAAGCATGGTACATAGGTGCTGGAACTAGGGGTGCTTTGAAGTGGTTTCTATCATATCCAGGGTTTACAGTTTGGTTCAATGGCTCTCAGCACCTCCACTATAAAAATTGTTCCAGCACCCTGAGGTGCTAGGAATACAGTACTCATGTCACGTTCCTTCCCCCCCCACCCCCGAACTCTAGGGTACAGATGTGGGGACCTGCATGAAAAACCCCCTAGCTTATTTTTACCAGCTTAGGTTAAAACTTCTCCAAGGTACAAACTATTTTACCTTTTGCCCTTGGACTTTATTACTGCCACCACCAAGTGTCTAACAAATATATAACGGGGAAAGAGCCCGCTTGGAAACGTCTTCTCCCCCAAAATCCTCTCAAACCCTACGCCCCTTTTTCTGGGGAAGGCTTGATAAAAATCCTCACCACTTTGCATAGGTGAACACAGACCCAAACCCTTGGATCTTAAGAACAATGAAAAAACAATCAGGTTCTTAAAAGAATTTTAATTGAAGAAAAAGTAAAAGAATCACCTCTGTAAAATCAGGATGGCAAATACCTTACAGGGTAATCAGATTCAAAACATAGAGAATCCCTCTAGGCAAAACCTTAAGTTACAAAAAGACACAAAAACAGGAATATACATTCCATTCAGCACAGCTTATTTTATCAGCCATTTAAACAAAACAGAATCTAACTCATATCTAGCTAGATTACTTACTAAATTCTAAGACTCCATTCCTTTTCTGTTCCTGGCAAAAGCATCACACAGACAGAGAGAACCTTTGTTTCTCCCCCCTCCAGCTTTGAAAGTATCTTGTCTCCTCGTTGGTCATTTTGGTCAGGTGCCAGTGAGGTTATCCTAGCTTCTTAGCCCTTTACAGGTGAAAGGGTTTTTCCTCTGCCCAGGAGGGATTTTAAAGGTGTTTACCCTTACCTTTATATTTATGACAACTCAGATAAAGGATTTGATAATATTAGAGCTGGTTGGAAAATGGGTTTTTCCCCCCATGGAAAATTTCAACTTCTCTTCAAAACACTGAAACCTGAAAAATGGTCATCTAAAAGCAAAAAAAAAAAAGTGAAAAAAATTCGTTTTCTGACAAAATACTGACATTTCTTAAAAGCACAAGCACTTTCCTCAAAAATTTTAGTTTAGTCAAAACCTGCTTTATGTAAAAAAAAGTATTTATGGGAAATTTTCAAATAGCCCTATATAACTTGTAATCATGTCTTTCTGCTGAGGACAGGCAGTCAGCCAGCTTTGGTTTGTCTTGGTATATGCTACTCTGATTAGCAATGGGGAGAGACCACAGCATGGGAACCAGTCAACCATTAAGGGAGGGAACTGAAGTCAGTGTGGGGAGTGGAACTTCTCCCTCATCCTACTCACAGATTTCACCCATGACCATTAAATTCCATTCAGTCAGATGTTTCCATATACTTCTAGCATGTACATACAAATGTAGCTTGCAGATTTGCAAGGAGCTCAGTGATGGCAAATCTTTGCAGATTTAATCAGAAATAGCATGCTTCACAAACTAACATAAAACCCATTGACACAAGTAAGTAGCATGCAATGCAAGTCTGTTCATTTCATTGCACTGAAGATTGGTATTCTAAGACTTCTATTTTCCTTTCAACGTAAGGAGGAATTAAAAGTTACACCACCCAACCCCCTATCTTTGTGATTTCCTGTTGAAAGGAAAGAGCTGGTATTATTATGCAGCCCAGGAAGAACATCTGTCCTAAAAAAAAGTAAAATAATTAAAATACTTCTCTTAATAGATGAAGTACAGGAGTCCTATTACCAGCTCATATGTTTAATATGCAGAAAAGAATCATTTTTTATGCAGCAGAACTAACAATCACTTTTAAAGAGAAACATTTTGGATACAAATTGAGGCCCATGGAAATTATTGAAAAACAAAAATGGTACAGGTTATTATGGAGGCACCGGTCGCTTCTCCATAAGTAAGGTTGAATTCTGTTTTGAATTTAAAGCAGGGATTCTGCATCTTTGCTTTGTATGAAAAAGACAGTGTATCCTCCCCAGTTTTACAGCACTTTCTGAATACAATTTGATTTTTTTTGAGAATTTATAAAGAACCCTGTTAGTTTATTTCTTTAGAGGTTCCGTGGCTTCATACCAGCGTGCGTTTCAGTATTTGATAGACAACCCACAGCACTGCCACCTCTAGTTCAGTGCAGCACTGCCAGGGGAACTGAGTCAGGAGCACTGGGGAAGCCCTTAAAAGCACAAAGACATTGAGATTTCGGGACTGGGCTCACTTTACATAGCACCAGACTAGCACAGCCCACTGTACCAGTAAGTCAACTGCAAATTAAAGAGTCAAATTCAGCCCGTTTTGCCTGATTTGCATTGCTCTTCCAATGCAAAACAGGTGTAACCCCAATTTAACTGGCTGCTGTGCACGGTCTTGCCCGTGCTACTGGCGGTCTTGTGACTTTGTCCTGAAAAGTTAGAATTTTTTTTAAATGACTTAAGATTGATAGAGTAGATCTTCAAATAGTTAGAAATATTACACGATAGCATTCTCTTTGGGTTTCTTGTTGAGTGTTTATGAAACGTTTAATAATTTAATATACCTAAGGAAATTGCCAGGCAAAAAACTAGTTAAAATGGAAGTAAGGTTGAGATTACGCTTGATATTTTGTAATTTAGGAGTTACAGAATGTTACAGGGATATTGTAGGTATCCCAAAACAAAGCACTACAAACTCCAATAACCTTAACTCTGCCCTCTAGTGAATGAGGGAGGAACGGAAAATATGAAAAAAAAATCTGTCCTTAAAAAAAATCAGTTTCATCTAATCTGGGACCTAAATACTAAAATGCTTTAATCATATTTGTGTAGTTATAGTTATCTTTTCAAGACAGATTCACCAGTATAGCAAATGAACACATCACTACAGGGCAGAGGTAAGGTTGTTTGAGTGCCTTAACTACATGTTTTACTTTAATTTAATTCAAATGCAAACATTCTGCATTTCCTAGGTTTATAATGCTTGGTATTGGGATAATATATACCCTTAATTTTAAGTTGCATGGAAATCCTTTAACAGCAACAACTGCAATACTTATTACAGAAGTGCCAAGCAGCCCCCATGTGGGAGTCCCTATACAACCCCACAGTAAAAGCCAGAAATGCTTATAATGTAAATAAACAGACACAAATGAAGGGTGGAAGAGAAGGAAATATTATCCCTATTTTACAGACGAGGCATAGAGCTAAAACGTTGCCCAAGGTCGCACAGGAAATCTGTGGCAGAGCTGGGAATTGGGTCCTGAACTCCCCAGACCCAGTCTGGCACCTTAACATGATTCCCCGTCCTCTTCTTCTTTACTCTTACATTGTGGTGTCATTTAGTTCGCTCTTTTATGCTATAGTTTTAGGACACAGTACTGCATGCTTTATTCCCATCAGCAGAAAGAGGGATGTGAGAATTTCATTAGCTTGATAACCACTCTGGGTCTAGGTGATTTAAAATGAAAAATGTAATTTAAAAATACCTTCCAGGGCTGCCCTGGTGGCCCAGAAATAGTGCTCTGAATGGCCATGCCAGAGACCCCAATTCATTTCACAGCCTTTCAATCCCCCAGCTGCCACGTGTACCGAGTGGAGTCCCATGTGCTCTTCCGCAGCAGGCAGAAGGGTGGCTGTGACAAGAACTGAGCAATTACTTTTTAAAGAAAAATGCATGGATAAATTCTGGCTTGGTTAGTGACTACTCCAGCGGTCATGACCTCTAGGCTGAGAATCCATGCCCTCGTGAATGAGTTATGGGTTAGAATGGTCATGGAAACAATGGATTTTATAGAAAGCAAGTTTCAGAGTTCTAATCCTGTATATTCAAAGTAATGCTGATTCTACAAGTTCCACTCATCCAGTCAGGGAACAAAAATGTATCATATGACCTATGCATCCACTCAAAACATCTAGACTACCTAATACTTGCACCTAACCACTTGCAAATGAGCTTCAGACCATGAATTCTTCAGATATTTGGCAAATAATTTTGAGTAAATACACTTAAGAAAATTATGTTGCATTTGTTTACAATTCACAAACAGAAAAAGAGGTGAAATTGATCAAAAAAATGTTACTAATTATTTGCCTAGCTCTAGCTGTGATGTGGGGCCTTGGGGGAGGGAATAATTTATTTTAATGTGGGATTATGCAAATTCATGTTACAACTTCTCATTTCAAGAGAGAATCTCAACACTAATATGTGCCTATAACTGTGAATCTTCTTTAATAGCTGCCTGTCTTCCTTGTGCTGCATAAAACATAAGGAAGTTCCCTTTTTAAATCCATATTTTGAAAAACAAAGTACGTGGCCTCACAGACCTCATTGTCATTAAAAAGGCTTGTAAACATAACACGAATACAGACATTTGCTTCAAACTGTAAATTATGTTTGATTATGTAAGGGGAGAGTTTCAAAACACAAAGGACTGTTTAGGCCCCCAGTTCGCATTGGCTTTCAGTGGGAGAACTGTGCACCTAATCTCCCCTCATGCCTTTGAAAATCCCCCAGTAAAATACAACTGGTCTAATGGGCCATGATAAATGGCAATAGAAACATGGGGTTAGTTACAGTGTGTTAGTCAGTAGGAAAAAATGGAGGCACAGAGGCAAAAATAACTACTTACATTTTTATTCTGATACAGCTAAGAGGTCCCAAACATGATTGGGGCCCCGTTGTGCTGGGTGCTGTACACATGATGGAAAGGTGGTCACTGCCCCGAACAGTTTATGTCAGGGGTAGTGAATAGACAGATCGCGGGCCAAATCCAGACCACCAGATGCTTTTGAACAGACCATGAAATCTTTTTATTTGATCATCATCATTGCAGTATGAAAAATATTTCTCTGGGAGTCTGGACCTTGACTATACCTTGACCAAGATTTTTGGACCTTGACAAAAAGTAACCGACTACCCCTGGCTTATGGTCTAAGTAACAAACAGACTTAAAATAGACCTAGTCTCTCTTACATAGCTGGTCGAAAAATTTGTAATGAAACGTTTTTCCATCAGAAAATGCCGATTCATCAAAACCAAAATAGTTTGTGGTTTTGACAGATTTCCATCATTTTTTTTTCAAATTGGGAGTAAAAAATTTGAAATTTTCAAAACATCCCATTTCAACATTTTTAAAAGCTTTGAATTTGTAATTTAAAAAAAAGAGTCAGAACTGAAATGAAACCTTTCGAAATCATCTTAACATTTTGATTGACCCAATATGATTTTTTCCCCCACATAGTCAATTCATGGAGATTTTCATCCCAAAATTTGATATCAGAACATGTTTCAATCTCAAAAATTCTAGCAGGACAGGAAAACATTTCCTGCCCTGCTTTATCTTACTTCTCTTTCTAATACAATATTGCTGGATTAATAATTCATAATGAAAATAATCAGTCTTTTAGTTAGAACATAAGATCTGTAGGGTAGGGACCATCTTTGTTACAGTGCCAGTAAAATGGGACCGTAGCCACTAGGTGCAATACAAATAGCAAATATTTCTCACGCACACACACACCCTTTTCATCTGTAGACCTCAAAGTGCTTTACAAAAAAATGTAAGTGTTTGTACACATTTTACAAATGGGGAAACTGAGGCACGGAAAAATGAAATGAACCTACCCAAAATCCCACAGCGGATCATTGGTAAAATTTGGAATAGGACACAACTGCTGGTCCAATGCCTTAAGGAAGCATCAGTCCCATCTCAATAAATGTGCATGATCTCTATCTTTCCCCCAGTCATATTGCATTTTTAAAGGGTCATTTTTAGTGGCAGATTAGCAGCATGAGAAAGGTTAGGAAGGAAACGTTTGATGGTCTCATTTTTGTGGATCCTTCATTAGTGCTGAATTTTATTTAAAAAAATAACTTTACCAAGAGCGACAAAAATACAGCATCTAGTTTGCTGAGATAACATGCCACTCAGGACCAGTTTTTAAACGTACACCTACTTTCCTTTTCCCTCTTCCAGGCTGTTATGAACACCCTGCTCCATGGTGTTTTTTGCACAGATAAGTGATCATGCAGTACACTAACTTCTGGCAAAGTGCAAGACAGATCCTCGGCTGGTATAAATTGTTATTGAGCTGTGACAATTTACACCAGCTGAAGGTCTATCCAAGTTTTGCCATCAACTTCACTGGGAGCAGGAGCAGACCCTTTATTTCAGGTTATAATCTAGCCCTTCATTGTTAAAGTACAGAGCAGCAGCAAACTTCCCAGCATTCCTTTGCCCTATTCTATGTCAATTTAGAGGCAGCACTTGTGTGTTTGTGCCGTAAACATTCATCACCTATTCGGTTCAGTTGCCTTGTCGGCCCCACACACACAAATACACACACTCGCACAGAGCGGCAAAAAAAATTAGCTCCATACACTTCATTCATGTCAGAACTCAACAACTTTAACAGAGCAAATATTCTGCAGTCACTCATGAAAAGAAATTTTTAATAATAAATATCTAACAATTAATGGGCTGGTAGCTGCTGTTGTCTTCAGGGCATAATATCTAATTTCCTTGCAATGTTTCATATCCTTACTTTTCACGCTGCAACAGTCTATCATTAAAACCGAATGCAGGTTTCTATCACTTTTATTTATTTTTCAAATCAACTTATAAATCAGTGCCAGGCCTTGTTACAGATGAGTTCCAATAAATTATCGGCTGTGGACAAATTCTGAATGTTAAACATTCTCTGTTTCCTCCCTCTCTCGTCCACTTACTGTGCTCTTATGCAGCCCCCTGGGCCTACTGCCACAGTACTGGCAGGATTTTTCCTGTGAAGTAGAAAAGAACCTTGCTACTTAATTACATGCTATTTTAATAATGTAAATAGGTATTTATATTTCAGAAAAATATAAATACATAAAGGAGCAGTTTTACACTAGATGCAACAATATTTACCTTTCTGAACTTTACTGATATTCCTTCTTGCTAACAGCGATCCATTTTTAACTCCCAACTGTTTCTTTATAAGGTATCTTAATTCTGTTACCAAAATGTCCTGTCACCTCCTGAGAAGCATCTCACAAGCGTTGTCATGGGCTAATGACAATTTTTACTCAACTGATTCATCACTTTTAAATTGGATTGTTGCACTTCACAATTTACTGCTCTTAGTGACATCGGGTTGCCCATTGAAGTTTATTCACAGTTTTGCCACTAGGTTGAAGAATGTACAGTAAACACTCTCTCTTTATCCTAATGGGAAACTGATCTTCATTGGGAAAATGGGCTTTAAAAATATCCTGGATTGCAACAGCCTAAAGCAGTCACATGACAAAGCAGTAATTACCATGATCACTCAATCTGGAGCTTCTATTCAAGCATGTGACCTTTTCATGATCACAAACAATACAGATCAAGGTACCAAACACATTTGAGGGTGACACTAAGTACCCCTGTATTCACACCCTACACACTATTGTAATAGTCTTTATACAAAATAGGCCTTGTGAGGTATCATTTGAAAACTAATAACTCACGGATCATTAATATTCTTGCATGATATATGGATGCAAATGTGTATTAAAAGTTATGAATACATGCTGGAATTATGGCTGTAATGCATGTGTAAACCAAGTGTATTGGGGAGTTGTTAAACATGTCTATCGTAAACAAAGGAACGTGTGTTTACCTCAATTCACATATAAGCAGTAAACAGACCCATCAAGCTAACAAAGGGTGGAGGCAAACCTCACACTAACAAGTTGGGAAGAAGATAGTCTGGCATCTACACCCAGCAGGAAAGAGACACCTGGTCTGGGTTTTTCCTTTTCAGAAGAATCCATTTCAAGGGTTTACTGGTCTATAAAGATGGCCCGGGGGGGACAGGCCTGAACCTCAAGTGACAACTGAATCAACTGGATTGTGTACAATATGACTGTATTATAAGAATGTCTAGAGTGAGGTCTTTTCTGAAAGCTAACGACACACCGGTGATTAAGTTAATTGTGAAATGTTAACACTATGTAAGGCATTATGGATACTCATTGATACTAGGTTGTACAGTCCATTCACAGCCATCTACCTGTCTCCTATGTAAATTAAGCACGGTGACATCAGAAACAATGGAAGCCCTAGATACACAGAAATCATATAGGGGGATGGGAAGCCCACAGGAGGGAACAACAGTAAGAGGTCACTCCTACCTCTTGAAATGAAGTCATTGAACTTTGGGATTCAGAAGCAAGAACAGAAAGCCATTTTGTGCATTCATCACTAGACACACAAGAGACCAGAGTTCTTGCATGCTGAGAAAGATACACCCTTTAATCAAGAGGGACTTGAAGTCTCTGGAACTGAATATAGGTGAGAAACCTGCTGAGGCGAAGATCTTTCACTTAAGATGACCAGAGAAGCCAGCACCTTGTACTTTTGTGGAAGATCCTGACTGAGGCAAAGCTAGCCATGGCTGGGAAGAAGAATGACTGGTGAAAGAAGCCATCTTGAACAAAACCTGTATTTTACTAGATTAAGCTTGAGACTTTTAGGAGTGTATTTTGGTTTGTTTTATTTGTAACTCCTTCTATCATCATTCCTTATATTTGAACTCTCTTAATCCTATGTATATTTTGTTAATGAATTCATAAATGAATTCAGTGCTGTGCTTAAAGGGAAGGGTGTATTTATCCCCAGTTAAGTTAATAAGATGTGATATGTTTTGGGGTCTTTATAGGAACAAACTAACTGTATTATTTCTGTGAGCTGTCCAGGAGAGAGGCAGACATTACGGAGCACATAGTTTGGGGGGAATTTGGGACTGGGAGTGCATTGGGGTCACCTTGCTGGTTGTAACCCAGGCTGGTGGAAGCCAGAGTGAGAGTGCAGACAGGCTGCTGGCAGGTCAGACCTGCTGAACCAGGGCTCTCTAGCACACAGACACTCCAGGTGTGACCCGCATGCTGGTAGGCTGGTTGTGAGTTACAATGGCAAAGCATTGTGAGACACACAAGGTTACAAAGCAGATGGTGACAACTGCTCACTGGGTCTAAATTGCGCTACCCCCACCCCCAAACACTGATATGGCTGAGACAACATGAACTGAAAAACCAGAGATGTTGACTTAAAATCCATTTTATAATGCTCAGCTCCCTCTTTCCCTCTACTTTTTTCACACTTCCTTTCTCCATCATACCTCCTGGCTGTTCTAAACTTATTTCTGTTCCTTCTGCTGTACAAATCTGCATTAATTCTCCTGCCAGACATGTTATGTGTTCCAAACGCTACAGCCTGGAAAACTTTGTTATATTTTACTTTTAAAGATGCATATGGGATCTAACCTGTTGACTCAAGCATAAAAGGAGCAGAGGAAAATAAGCCAATTTGTTTCTTTAAAAAAAAAAAAAAAGACACTCACTGGTTATTTCAACAGGTAATATTTCTGGGCACTCCATCATAAAAAAGTGGCAGTATCCTCATGGTTAAATAAGTGTGCTTATAAGAATATCTACCCTACTTGTTAGTTGGCAGACAACCCCAAATTCAAAGGTTATCAAAGTCTACAACTAAGAAATATTGGATTTTTATTTGAAATGTTACATCTCAGCATAGTATGATGACAGCTGATGTAGGAGAATACATAAGGCTCAGTCAGGAGACATTTCAGAAAAATACCACCCACCTTTCTTTGACTGTACCATATGGAATCATTTCTATGATAAGACTTTCTATGTTGGACAAAAAAAGTCAGGAAAAAAAACTATGGAGTGATTCAGCTGAAAAGTCAAATTAACCTCAGGAAGGAAACTGGAAAAATTTCAAGGCGAAGTTGCAAACAGGACAAAATTATTTATTTAGAGAAGGGCTCTAAATGACTACACTAACAAGTATAGAGTATGTAGCAGCTGTATATGCTGTTTTATGCTCTTTCAGTTTCAAACTTGCTCATCTGTTTATCATACACTGCCCACTACTGGCACTCACTCTAAGGGCAGGTCTACACTATGGGGTTACATTGACCTAAGTTACGTAACTCCAGCTACGTGAATAACGAAGCTGAGTCGACGTACCTTAGGTTGACTTATTACAGTGTCTACACTGCACTGGATCGACGGGAGAAACTCTCCCATCTACTTACCTTATGCGTCTCATTCCAGTGGAGTACCGGAGACAACAGAAGACCAATCGGCGGTCGATTTAGCGGGTCTTCGCTAGACCCGCTAAATCGACGCCTGGTGGCTCGATTGCCGCAGCATCAATCGACAGTAAGTGGAAACAAGCCTTAAGAAAATACAGTCCAGATAAAGTCAGTGATCAAAAGAACACAGTGAATTTGAACAAACATTGAAACCCTGAGAGGGCACCAGCATCTTCCTGAGAGGCCTGTCAATGAGAAAATGTTATGTACTCTAGAAGGTGATAGCTCTTCTATTTGACCTCCAATAGATCCTAATGTGACAACATTAGCATAGAATGATTTGACTACTAAAGTCACTCCTTTTGTAACTCCAGTCTCTGCCCCTTCCTCAATGCTATGTCTATCATCCACCATATTCTGGCAAGATAGGCTCCCACCCACCTTCCCACAAATTCCTCCTCAAACACACTGTCCTGAAGCTAGTTAGTCTTAATCCACCACCTTGAGCAGTACTAATATTCATATAAAAAGGTAACTATGCATCTGATTTGTTGTTTCTCATGTCTCAGATTATAACCTCCTCAAGGCAGGTATCTTGCTTACTCCATGTTCTGTGTAGCTCTGCGTAGTTCGTAGTGCACAACATATACACAAATAAGCATAGATGGACCACAGGGTCTCCCTATCTCAAGATAACTGTTTCTAGAGCACAGGTATAGATAATTCACAGCATCACTCACTAATCCACTCATATAGGTGACGGACAAAAGGGTTTAAAGTTACCAATGACTACTTAACCAGACAAAAAAAAAAAGCTGCTGGATAAACTTCCCTGTGCTGTTCTGACCTAATAAATTTAATTGAGCCCATTTACACTGTTAATGTGATATGAAAAGCTGTCAAGAATATGGAGTGAGCTGGGAGAGCACAGCTCACAGTTTTTCTTTGGATGCGTATTTTAACTGTGGTCCCAAAGATGAAAGGCAATTGCTTTTTCATAACCCTGCCTAGATGAACTACAAATAGAAAGGGAGAAAAACCTTTTCCCATTCTTTCCAGCAGAGACTTTTTGGATTTATTTCCCTCAAGTGCATGGCTTCTTTAATAGAACTGATAAGAGGGCATAATTGAAGTTTTATACATTTAAATTCTGCAATGGGTACGGTAAGAATGTTTGTTCTGCCTGCTATGCACTAAACCCTTAAGAGGAGTCAGCTGGCACAGGAACCAAGTAGCAGGGCATTAGGGAACATGGGAAATACATGCAAAGGATCATCAGAGGGATGCTGGCACTCATTCTAGGCAGCAGTCCCAATGTTTTCTGCCACCCTCCTACTAAAACACCTCCTCAACATTAGGCAGATGATTGCCTACTCCAGTGTGGATTTTAGGGGCAAGTTCCCTCATTGCAACTGTGCAATACGCCCTTGACTTCAATGGAGCCACACCAATTTACATCAGCAGAAGATAGGGCCCACTATGGAAAGGGTAGAAAATGTCACAGATAAATATGTTGCCAGCCAGCTATGGTCCGCAGCTACTAGCATGTTTAAGCTCCCTTCTGTAGGCACAGGCCTTTTCTTTTCAGAAGTACAATCCTTGCATGTGCTCCTGTGAAAACTCCTGACCTATTTATATTGCCCCATAGCCTTGGTGTGAAGAGGTCTCAGCCTGGTAAGTGACAAAAAGCCTGTAACACCCAACAGTCCAACCTTTCTTCTGCTCTGACAAAAGATCAACATTTTCAAAGTGGATGTTTAGAGTTAGGTGCTCAATCCATATTTAGGCACATAAATACAAGTGGCCTGATTTCTAGTTCCATGTGCTCAGTATCTTTGAAAATAAGGCCACTTAAATTGATATTTATGCATTCACATTTAAATCAGATTTTTAAAATTGTGCCCTATATGAACATTTAATCAATCAATTCTTTTCCCAATCGTCAGTACTGTCTATGTATATTTGTGTTGCATGTGTAGCTATGTTTTCTAGTAGTAGTTCAGGAAGATGAGAGAGTCAGGACTCCTGGGTTCCTTCCCCAGCTCTCCCACTGACTCAAAGTGAGGTTTAGGGCAAATCACTCTACCAGAGTTTCCGCCATCAGGCATCTAGACACTACGTCCTACAAGATCTTAGACAGATAGGGGCTAATACTGACTTCACAGGAGTGCAGTGAGGCACAATTAATTTGCAGAGTGCTTTGAGTTGCTTGAATGGAATGCACTGTAGAAGTATATATTATTATTTCAAATGAAACCCTTTCATTGTTCTAATGAAAACGGCCTGTGTCTGGCGAAGACCGCTTTCAAATCTTTCTAGACGAGAGTTCTATTAAAATGCAGACAAATAGGTCACACTATTCTTGGAGCATAACTCTTTAGCATGTTAATGACAAATTCACAGTTGTGGCCCCTACGTGCTCTAGAGAAATACAGGGTTTGGTCAGCACTTAAAAAAATGCAATAATAAAATGTGTCACTCACGTAAGATTAAGATTGTTACAAGAGATAAGATCAAGGAGTTGGCTTACACAAATTCACCCTTCAGGGTACCAAATATGGGTGCACTATAATCTGGCCATTAGTATAGTTGTGACACTAAGCATGCCTGTATTCACACCCTGCATACTTTGTACAAAGATTATTACAATAAATATGCCTTGTGATGTTTCATTTGAAAAAATATAACTCACTGATCATTAATATTCTTGTGTGATATATGTACACAAGTGGTATTAAGAGTTATGTATATATTATGGAATTAGATCATTGCGAAATATATGTATTAACACCATTTAAGGAATTATGGATACTAAGATATTAGGCTGTACTGTCTGTCCAGACAGGAGGAAATGTTATAATAGTATTTGTATGGAACACATTTCACATACAGACACAGGGCTACATTTAAAAAAAAGTTCAGGACCAAATTTCCTAGTGCTCAGTGCCCATTTAGGCACCAAAATAAAGCCAGGCTTCCAAAAGTTCCCAACACCCAGCAGCTCCCTTTATAGTACCAATGGGCAGATTTTCAAAAGAGCTCAACACTCCATGTGCTGATCACATCTAAACATTTGGAGGCAGATCCTCAGCTGCTGGGGGTTGAAGTAGTTTTGCAATAGAACTATGACAGTGTACACCCGCTGAGGATCTGCCTTCGGTCCCTAAAAAGTAGCTGAGCAGTTTTGAAAATCTGACCATAAGAGTGGGGGCTGGGTCCTGCTGAAAATTCTGGCCCCAGGGACAGACATCATATCAAAGCCAGGAGTCTGTGTTGTATACAGGAGAAGAGAAAAATTACATTCCTGACGCTATTCAAAATAGCACAATTAGAGGAAAGTTGTGCTTACGAATCCCAGTGAAGTCGGTAGGAAACCTCTCCTTAATTTCAGTGGGCTTTGGGTCAGACCCTAAGTTAGGAAATCATATTTCACTAAGAACGAAGGTAGTTTGAGTGCAGAATTTAATATTCCTATGAATTAATCCCTCTCCCTTAAAAAAAAAAACTTCCTTTATTTCCCTGTCATTTGTGTTTTAGACCTTACTCTTCAAAACACTCCCAGTGATTTGCTCTCCTATCCATGCTTTCTTACAGTCCCCTTGATCAAAAAGGCGGTGAATGTGCCGATTACCTGATATTAAAGGGGGACCTTAGAGAAGTTTCTCCTTCAATTTAATTTATTTACACTTAATTATAAAAAGTAAATATTTAAAATATGTCTATTAACCAGCAAGTCTTTCAGAACTTCACACCACTTAGATGAAGACAGCACTTGGGTCAGCCTACTATAGAAGCAAGAGATGGCATGAAAGTGTCACATTTTAGCATGCTACTTTAGAATTAACATATAGGTATTTAAGGCTCCAGTCTCACTTACTTTACTCTTACAACCCTTTATTGCCGTACAAGACAATGTGTATTGGCTACACAATGTTCTAACAGAATATCCAAACTGTGTAACCACACCACACTGCAGGCCATGTATTTAATAGGTCAGTCAGGGAACCCTATTAAGAGAACACTTTGCCAAAGCATTTAACACTATATTAGGTTTCAGAATAGCAGCCGTGTTAGTATGTATCCGCAAAAAGAAAAGGAGGACGTGTGGCACCTTAGAGACTAAATAAATTTGTTAGTCTCTAAGGTGCCACAAGTCCTTTTCTTTTAACACTATATTAGTTATTAAAATAAAAGGCATGCAGGAAGTCAGATTATTGGGGTGAGACTCTTGCTAGGCATTAGTTGGTATCAATAGGTTGGTTCCGGTGCTCTGAACTGATGAGTACCTCCTATGAGGCACTCAGCTCTCTGCCTTTTTTATTACAGTGAGTCAGTTCTTCGTGCCCCAAAACATGGGCAGAGACAGATGCAAATGAGTTCAATACTATGCTGATGCTTTTTTATCATTTCCTTCTGCTTCAGGCTGTGTCTATATTAGAGAACTGAAGTGTTAGTAAGTGAATGGGTGGGACAGCACCTGTGTAAGCACCAGTAGGGCAGCCATTCCCGCACTAACAAGTCCTGCTTGGGTTGTAGTTTAGCCCCACATTAAACAGTTGTGCTGGGCAGCGCCATTACACTCCCTCTGATTATCGGCACTGCTCCCAACAGCTCTCTGGAGGGATGGCTTCTAGGGGATTCTGAAAGGCCTTCGAGGAGAACCAGGGTAAGCCTAAGAAGAGGAGCTCAAACTCCGGCGATCCACTCTGGAAATTCCCCAGTTTGCCCAGGTACCAGTGCAATTTCCAAGGCCACTGCTGAAAACGGACGCCAGGAGGAATGCTCAGCTCTCATTCCTTGCTTGGAAAGAAAGGTGTCTGCTGGAGCTTTTGAAAATCCGTAGCAAGGTTTCTGAGGTAGCTGCAGCCAGGCAGTGGCATGTGCTGTGGCAGTAGCAGAGTTCAGCAGGGACGACAGGTTGCATGTTTAGTATCTGAGAGCTAAGGTGAGCATAACATGAGAACACAGCGGGACTTCCAGCAATGTAGGCACCACGGGTTACACGATGCGAGGCTTTTGTACCTGATGCTGCTATTATGAGGGGCTGTCAACCTACCTCCCAAATTAGAAATTTTCTGTGCACACACATTCAAAGTGATGGAGGGAATGGGAGATGGAGCCGTGAACTGTTGCCATTCTTTAATTAATTAGGAGTCATTTGGTGCTGCGGGGTGTTCAATAAGATCTTTATTAGGGTGGAGTATCTTGTTTCGATGGGGCTAGAATTATTATGGCATCAACTGCTAAAGTGCTCCTTTGTGTGTTTTGTAATGCAGAGATTATACATTTGATGATCTCATGCGTCTCTTTCTCCCAGTTAATTATTGATTTGGATTAGTCATAGTGAAGTAGTTTACAGTGTGAATTGTTGTTTTAATCATATTAAAGAACAGTATAACTGATGTGCTAGTTATACAGATACATTTTTCAAGATTCAGCTTTACTATACACAGGCAGACCTTCTGCAGTTGCAAACCAACAGAACTATTGCTTCACAGGTCCAGAAAGTGCATCTCCTTGGGATTCTGATTTCCTCTTGCAAAGGAATGAGACACCTGAAGAATGTAAATGAGGCCCAGCCTGCTTGACCCTTGAGCACTAGAGTTCAGAAAGTAAACCAGAAAGACCACCTAAGTAGCGAGCGGTGCATTGTGAGAGGACTGTTTGCACTGTTAAGATCACTACGCAAGTGATTTGTCCATGTGGACTGTGCACCAGTAGGTAGTGGAGAAGCACATAGTGGTTACTGTTGCTTAAAGGCAAGCCTAACCAAAATGTGTATGTGATCACCTGTGTGCATTGGTGGGAGCAATTTTGTGTTAGGACACACTGGGTATTACAAGTATACTGGGGGGGGGGGGGGGCGGCGGCGGGCAGGGCAAACAGTAGTTAACACACCAAAATTTCCCTAGACTAGACAAAGCCAAGGAGTGGACGAGGCCTTAGTCAACCGCATCTTTTGCGGTGATAGAAAACAGCCTAATTTCTTGTCACTTCTCCCAATTTATACAGGCATCATTCCATTGATTTAAATGGAGTTCATCTTGCTTCACACTAGTGTAAGAAATAATCAGGCCTCAGCTCTTGAGAGCATCCAGATCAATACATTTCCTGCTTGTTATCTATAGTTGGATTTCTCCCCAACTAAATGCCCAAGACAGTAAAGAAGAGGTTTAAACATCTGAGAAGCTTGGCCTGAGACTGAACATTTCTACAGTGATATATTATTTTTGCTTTGAAAGGGAAATATATCGTTTATATTATACTTGCAGAGGCCTGCGTGGGAGCAATTTTTACCTATCAAACCAATTTTTATATTGTTTCCAGTTATTTTGAGGTCCAATCTTACATTCCACAGACTGCCACATTTATGCACCTACACAAGTGATCTGATTTTCAAGAGTGTTGTCCACACAGCAGCTCCCACAGAACTGAATAGAAACTACTTTACTCAGCACTTTTGAAAGACAGGTCACTATTCAGGAGCCTAAATAAGGCTTTAAAAACCTCCTTTGAGGTTCCAATTTTAATAGATCTTTGCTATGCTGTATTGCACTGCTTTGTCACTTTCACTTCTATTTCTTATTAGAGAAAAGGGGAAGGAGGACAACGAGAACCAATATATCATTCAAATTGGAGATGGAAGTGGCCTATTACATCAAATCCAGTCCATACCCTATTCAGGATTTTTCAATATCTTAAGCTTTTGGAAAGAAGGGGATGGGGGGCAGTTCCACCATTCTCCCTAGGGAGATTACACCACACACCGCTGTGTTAGGATTTTGTTCCTTTTCCTTTGCTCAGTTTTTTTAATAGTTATGGCCTTTGGGTTGCAAGAAATTCTTCTTCTACTTTCACATTTACATCCTTCATATGCATGCAGGCAGCTATCCTGTCTTCCCTTACCCATTGTTTTAGCTTGAATCTGAACAAAATGAAGTGCTATCTGCAGAAGAATGGACTCACCAGTGATGCACTCTCTCATAGCTGCATATGACATAACAGGCTCTCCTCATCTGATGTCCCCCACTAACAGGCACTCCAGTACTCTGGTGGTCAGCATCTCTTAACTTAGCCCTCCAGCCAGATCACTTTGAAGTCTCACCCTTTCTAGGTGACCAGTGTCCAATACAACTAATTATCAACACACCATCTTCTGCTCCACCAGAGCTTCTCTGCAGCTCCACTCCTCTCTCAGAGTAGCCGATTCCCAGGTTTCTCCCCAACAGACAAAAAATCCAACCAAAACAACCTCCACCCATCCAGTCTTTACCTTACAGTCCCACTGGGTTCTCCTTGGGTTTCTGTTGCAGAACACCAAGCCATGAAGCTACTTCCCTAGAGCCTAGCCCCTTTTTCAGGGCCTGCTACAAGGACTAGTAGCCCCTCTCCCACAACTTGCTTGACCGGAGGGAGGGAGGAAGAGATCTCTCTCTGTCTCTCTGACCTTATAGCTTTCACTTCCTTCCTTTCTGAAGAACACCCAGTTTCTCCCCAGCTGAGTGTGATAACAAATCAAGCCTGATTCACTCTCCCAGTGCAGGCCATTGGGCTAAATCAGCACTCAGACTCCAGTTAACCTTTTGTTCACTTGTGTGGAGCTTACACCCCACCACACTCTCCATAAAAGGTTGTTTTTAAGCCAAAGGGGCTGATCCTCAGCTGGTGTAAATTATACGAGCTACAGTGACCGAAGCGATGACAATTTACACCCATTGACAAATTTCTGCCCCTAAGAACTTCCAGCCAATATTTTCACATGTAATTCCCTTATTTTCCCTCTCCTTAATGACAGTTATTGCACACACGTGATGGTCCTGATCCCCAGTTGTGCCAGAGCTTCCACTGGGTGATGGGGTGAGAGAAGAAGGGGCTTCAGCCCCTGTTGCCAATTAAAGCAGCCAGCCCTAAGGCTCTGTAAATGCCCTGGTTTGGGACAGCCCTCTTCCCCCAGTAGCCATTAACACCTGCAAGGAAAGCCAAAGTATAGCACTCCCAAGTCATGTCCCTATGGTCTGTGGTATGGGGGGGTGGGGGCATTTAGGGCAGTCTTAGGCCCTTTTGTGCTATCTCAGTAGCACAAATAGCCCTTTACATAGGCAAGAAACTGGCCGTGTGTTTTGTCTGTAGAAAAGAGTGGACTTGCCTATCTGCAGTGAGGAACATACATGTTATCATGTAATGTTGTCAAGGTTTCTCTGTCCACATTATTATCTTAAATGTGTTCTGTTTTTTCTTATTTACGCTAGGAATTCCTGTCAGGATGCTTTTTAAAGCCAAATTTCACTGAAAGATACATTTCTTCCCAATGTATGAATCAATTTACTTCTTAGCATAAACAAAGCAATACACAGAGCACTGCCTCTGTCATCACTTGTGCACAGTTGTTTTTATGATGGCCAGGTCATGTTTTTAAAGGAACTGCTTTGTGCCCAGTTCTCCACCCTTTGAAGTCGATGGGAGTTTTGCCATTGACTTTGATCAAAGCAGGATTGGGTTCAGAGTTTATACAGTCCATTAGTAAAGTTTGTAAAGTATTTTGGAGTTCATCTGGATGAAAGCTGCCATACAATGTAAGATCATATCACTGTGGAAAAAGCAGCATAATCAAAGTAACTAAGAGTATTTATAGGAATTACTGGGTGAAATTTTATGGCATATGTTTTGCAGGTCCGATTAGGTCCCTTCTGTCCTTAAAAATAACTATACTATAGTTCTCAAAATATATTGCTTCTGCATTTCCCCTATAAGCGAAACAAAAACCAAAAAAATTCTGCGGTAAATAGAGATTAATTATAGTTTGAATAATTATTTTCAAAAAGAGATAAATTATCATTTAAACCAGGTAAGTAACTATTTCAATAATATCCATCTCCTCCTAAATCAGCAATCCAATGACTTCATATTATTATACACAAAACCTCTCCACTGTCTCTAATATGAATACATCCAGATCTGTACAACTACAAGGCATCTAGCTGTACATTTTTTAGAAAATGATTAAATGAGTCATTAAAGAAAAATCAAAAAAACTTTGGCTACAAAAATAAAATAGTGTTTGCCTGACCAGAGCTTTGAGTGGTTAGAGAGCTCAGCATTAGACTAGCCAGGAGTCAGATTCCATAGAGAGGAATTTCCTGATTTTCACTTTGTGGGCCTGATCCAAAACCCGTTTAAGGCAATCGAAAGACTTCCATTAACTTCAGTGGGCTTTGGATCAAGCTTTTTGTCTGGATAAATGGCGGCTGTTTTACACTTCAGCTGAAACAGTAACCCTGCCAGTTATCTTCCTCCCACACACACCCAAAAAGCAATTTAACGCTCCAGCAGCAGTTGCCTATTAATCGGACGAGAAAAAAGGTAGCCTGGGAGGGTGGGTTTAAAGGAGGAATGTGGCACTATTATGTATCGCTTGCAAAGTAAACAAGCAACATCAGTACAGTCATTTTCTAATTACGAGCTGTTTCATAAACTGTAAATGCTAACATGGGAAAGGTAAATCACAGCAATTTAATTAATAAAACAGTTTAGACAATTAAACCCATATGTGCAGTTCCCGGGGCATAACATCAATAATAGAAGCTCGCAGGCATATTTTGGAAATTTTATGCAATCATTTGCAGATCTTGTAGTCAATAATTGGTACAAACTGCTTAACCCCTTTCCTGCCTTGTCTGGAGTTTATTATTAATGATTATTTTTATTTGTTTTATTACTACTAATAAGTTGCCTGGTTATTTTCATTTTAGGTGTGTTTTAAATGCTGTTTCTGTGGCAAGCACAGTGTGAGTGTGTGTGTTGTTCCTTATGTGCAGGGAAGGTATGTAGAACAGTGGTTTCCAACCTGTGGTCTGTAGACTCCTAGGGGTCTGCAGACTACGTCTAAGGGGTCCACAAAGGTTATCGTTACCACAGAACAGTGGTTTTTGACCTGTGGTCCACAGACCCCTGGGGATCCGCAGACTATGTCTGAGATTTCCAAAGGAGACTGCACCTCCATTTGAATTTTTTTTAGGGGTCCACAAATGAAAAAAAGGTTGAGAACGACTGATGCAGAGACTCGGATGGATGAACTCCATCCCAGAACAGTGGTAGATTCTTTCTTATCTAGAGATCTAGGGTAAAATTTTGAAAAAGCTGTAAAAATGTCAATGGAAATTAGGCTCCTAAGTGCCAGCGTCACTTTTGAAAATGAGACTTGGGCTATGAAGTCACTGAAGCACTTTTGAAAATTTTCCCTCTAGGAATTGTTTATTTGTTTGGTTGGGTTTATTTTTTTTTTAACTCTCAAGATCAGGGGAAGGATGGAGGCGGGGGGTTACAAGATACCTAGAGCAAATGACTATGCCAGGATAGAACACAAGCTTTTCTTGTGCTAAAGTAAAACTCATATGTAGGGGATTTGTAGGAAAGAAGAAACTAGAAGATCATCGTCCCCTGCTCCCTGAAATAAAAAGAGATGTCATTCTAAAGGGTGAATTTTGGAGGTAGCAGCTGAAGATGAATAAAATAAATATCTGCCTTTCTTAAGTAAAAATACAAGCCCCCTTGTCCTTTCCTTTCCTTTTTTATTATGGTCTTTGGGTACATTTCTGTCATGGAGAGACAGGCCTGGTCAACACTATAAAGTTGTACGTCTTTAATTATACAAGGTGGTTAAAGTGGTACAATATCCCTAGTGTGGATACAGTTATAACAGTACGGAAGTTCTTACATTAATATCACTTATTCCTGTATGGGAAGGGGAACAAGCTACACTAGTATAAGGCTGTGGCTACAGTACAGAGCCATTGTCGACATAGCTGTGTCTGCATAAATATGGCAGCATAATCCCCAGAGGAGAAAGTTTTCCTGCAGGACCAGCGCCCTCCTGAATGGCTTTATAATGCTTCAATTGGCGTAGCTTCTGGCAATGTAGCTGCATCTACACTGGGGGTTTTGCTGGCATAGCTATCTTGGCTCAGCAGGTGCAGAGTGACAGTTGAATGTGCATTTGGTAGCTTGAAGGGATGCTGGTGTTGTTTACTCACAAGATTGGACCTCAGTGAGAAAAATATCCCAATGGTTATAGCTGCCTATTATGCCCTGCATAATATCTGTGAGCTGAGTGGGGGAAAGTTGCCGCCAGGGCAAAAGTGGAGCATCGGTCTGTGGGGTTTGAACAGCCAGACACAAGGGTTATTAGAAGAGCACAATGCAGAGCTATGTGGCTGAGGGAGGCCTTGAAAGTGCTTTTCAACAATCAGCCACAGAAGTGTGGTGTGGGAGGCTGTGCTCCACCTGGCCCTGAAGTTTTGGGAACTGTTAGGAATGATGTGGTGCTTGGTGTACATCTATGAATATAACGCTGTCTGTTAACACACCTATTAAGTTTGTGGTGCTTGATATACTTTTATAATTATTACACTGTGTTTGTCACTGATCCCATGAGAGCTGATGCCCTATACAATAACAAGGAGTGTTTTCAGTAGTTCTAGACATTCTGTATCATACGTTGTGAAATAATAAAGACACATTATGCTCCCAAAATAGATTGTGTTATGTACCAGAACCAGTGCATAGAAACTATGTGCAATTAAAAACAAATGCAATAAAAACTTCTGAAATAAATTAAAGGAACAAACCTAAACAAGGGAAAAGAACATTCATGTCCATTTCAGTCCATTTTGGCTACACATGCAGCCACCATGGTTCTCACAGGTCAGTGTATGTGAAGCTGTGGTTGTCCTTACTGTCCCCTGGTATCGAGTGGTAGAGATAACTGTGGCTTTAGAAAATCACCCCGATATGTGCCTACTATAGTATCTGAGTGCCATTTTGTTTCTTCTTTCCAAAAATACTTGAGGGTTTAAGTTTTACTGGCATAAATGTTTGCTGAAAATGCATTTCAAAGTTCCTGGTAATATTTACAGAAACCAAAATTTTAAATATGTATATTCTGGAAATGCTTGTGCACTCATCCAAGCCTCCAAATGATCCATAATGTCTCTTTAGGGATGGAAGTCCTGTTTTTAATGTGGAAAACAGATCTGCAAAAGTGAACACAAAATGGACTTTTAAAAGCACAGTATAAATGTTGCCCCTTTGGCCAAATGGAAAGTCAAAATTCTAGCCTTGTGGGAGGAGAAATCAGTGACATGGAATCAGGGTAATCTATTTAAATGCCGAAATATACACAAAGTCCTGCTTCTGTGAACAACAGTAAAAACTCAAATCCCAAGCTAGGCATGCCAAACCCATGTTCAAGAAAGGACTGTTTCTCTATCTCTGCTTTTTCACAGGGTCACACTACAACTGCTCTGGCTTACCCACACAGCACTGAACCAAAAATTAGCCTGGTGTTTGGAACGCCTTACTTCTACATTCCTTAGCTTGCTGCCAAGAGGTAAACCTGGGTCATTAGCCTCGCAATACCACTTTAATGACTGCCTATGTGGTTACCTTTCTCATTTTGAGAAAGCCTATTCACCACAAGTGATGTTCACAATTTGAACATCCCTTTTATTCCCAAACCCCTACCAACTCCCCCACCACAAACCCTCTCCTCTCCCCCCCAAAAAGGAAAGCAACCTACTTCAAGCAAAATTTTTACCCCAAAAAAGGAGTTGTTTCAGCAATTCCATGAATTCCACTAGGGAATTTACTACTGCTGACCGATTTTATGTGGAAGATGCTCAGATATTATGGCAATGGGTGTAAGTATAAAACCCTAAAACAAAATTTAGTTCTGATGTTTACTCAAAAAGCAAACACCACAGGTGAAATACTGGCTCCATTGAAGTCAATGAGAGTTTTGACATTGATTTAATTGGAGCTAGGATTTCACCCAAGTTGTTTAGACTCAAGTACTGAAGTAATTTCTGACACCTAAAACCTGGGTCTGTCACCAGTGAAGTAAATAGTCTGGTACACAACAGTATATGCTGTCTCCTTTCAGGGTGTATGTGAGGATTTATAGTATAGTAAAATATCTGGAGTTGAGTGAATATGGACTCTTGGATTTTATTTCCCTCTGCACAAAGATATATTTCTTTCTCTTTCTAAGAAATGTTTATACCAGGTTTTCCCACAAAAAAAGATAGCATCCCAAAGCTATTCATAAATGTACATTATTTAGAAATTAGAGAAAGTAGTACATGAAGGTAGGTACATTTTGAGACATCACTTTTTGTCATACCATGTTATGTAAGGGAATAATCGTAACCCCTACATAATGTAAAGCAAAGGAATGAGGATTAAGTTTTTTCATCCTGAACTTTTTTTTCTTTTTCCACCACTGAAACCTATGGGGCTCCATGTCGACACAAAGTTCTACTTGTCCACTGTATATTGCAGGATCAGGGGCCTAATTCATTAGTGTCTGCAAAGTGCTTTGAGATCTTTTAAGAGAAAATATCATAATGCCATTATATAACGCCCTTGTACTCCCACACATTGAATACTGCATGCAGCTCAGGTCTCTCCATCTCAAAAAAGATATATTAGAATTGGGAAAGATACAGAAAAGGGCAATAAAAATTATTAGGGATTCGGAACAGCTTCCGTATGAGAAGAGATTAAAAAGACTGGCACTGGTCACCTTGGAAAAGACGACTAAAGAGGCCTATGCTAGAGGTTTATAAAATCATGACTGTTGTGGAGAAAGTGAATAGGAAGCATTATTTACCCCTTCACATAACACAAGAACCAGGGGTCACCCAATGAAATTAATAGGCAGCAGGTTTAAAACAAACATAAGGAAGTACTACTTCACAGAACACATAGTCTACCAGTGGAACTCGTTCCCAGAAGATGTTATGAAGACCAAAAGTATAACTGGGTTTAAAAAAGATTCAGCTAAATTCATGGAGAATAGGTCCATCAATGGCTATTAGCCAGGATGGTCAGGGATGCAACTCCATGCTCTGAGTGTCCCTACACCTGTGACTGACAGACACTGGGACTGGACGGCAGCGGATGGATCACTCAATAACTTCCCAGTTCTGTTCATTCCCTCTGAAGTAGCTGGCACTAGCCCCTGCCAGAAACACAATACTGGGCTAAATGGACCATTGAACTGACCCAATATGGCAATTTTTATGTTCATAATGCAATAAGCTATATTAGCTATTATGCTAAAATGTTAACAATATTATTATTATGCTAAATGTTTGCTCTTCCATACAGAGATGCTTGGGGGTGGGGGAAATCTGTAATCTGGAATTATGGGCTTCACAAAGGAAGAGATGACTTAGAAAAATTTCTTCATTTTGTTGAAAATTATTATATTGTCGATCTTTAGCTTCTTCTGTGTTCTTTTTATTATTATTCAGGCAATTTGCCATTCAACACAATATAGCATATTGGTTTTATTTTAAACAGTGCAGCTATTTGTAGCATGAAATTCCAATATGGGGGACTTTGGTTGTAACTACTGTAGCCATTTTCAGGTAAATGGCCAAAATATAATGATGGGTGTTTTGATTCTCCTCCCCCTCCAATCTAATAGAATACAGTAAAACATGCTTGGTTCATTCCCTTTGTCACAACACACGCTGATGTCAAAATGAGTACTGCTGAAGTGATTATTGGCAAAGTGTCATGTAGCACACACGTGTGACATTGTTAAAGTGTAAATGCTGTTTTAGTTCATTACGATGTTTAGAAGTTTCAAAGTCAGATTGCAGTGCCTTGCAGTGCTCTGCAGAGGGTTCCTGTATTGTTACTTCTGTGACTCTGAATATCAGCTGGCTGCTCCCGTTAATGTAAGATCAATAGCTGCCCCTGCCACCTTTCCGGTCCAACCATATACAGCCTTGCTAGCAAACATCACTGATGACAATGCTGCTTCTACCATAGTTTACAAGATCTGTCAGGACAAATTAGATCCATTTTCTCATTTGTTGCTCAGCGTTCAAAATGTCTTTTATTATATAAAATACTGATTTTTTAAAATTGGGGGGAAAAAACCCATACAATATGGAGAAAATGGGACCATTATAGGCTAACTCCATTCCCCAATGGAATTTTCAGATAGTTGTGATGTCATATGGTTAATGCAGAGAATATCAGATCAGAGCTGAGTCCACAGCTGTAAATACATAGAACCCACGAATTATCATTTATAAGCTTAGTTGTGCCTGATTAACGTGCTGAATATCACACTAGCCTGACTAGTTGCCCAACATTCAGCACATAGGGCCTGATTCAAAGCCCTTTGTGGTGAATGGAAAAACTCCCAAAGTCTTCAGTGGGCTTTGGATCAGGCCCATATTGAGGTAGACAAAAGCCTCTTGGGCACCCCTCCATTCCACCATATTGAAGGGTTTGGTCAGAAAGACACCTTGGTTAGCCAGTGTGCTTTGACTATGATGCTGCATGCCATATCTGCCACTTTTATTTACATGACCCCTATGATGCAACTATTGTCCCAGATGACATCATTCGGATTCTTTGTCAGGCTTCTTGCCACTGACTATCAGGTGTCCTCAACTTCTCACTCAGGGAGGTGGAAGTATGGTTTATTTTCCAGCAGTTGTGTGTGCTGGGGAGAAGCAAGAAAGCATGATACTAACAAGATGATATGTAACCATACTGGTTATCTTAACATTTAGTAAAGATTTTTTCTTTTAAAAAAATATTGCTTAGATCAGTCTTTTGAGTTGAATCCTAAACACTGTGGTTTTAGATTCAGTCAGAAAAACCTCTTTCTTCTGTAAGTGAATAATTTGACTGAATCCTAATGTCATTCACAATCAAATTATAACTGTGGATTCTCTCAGAACATATATACATATGCTTTACGTGTATACCCAATTACCACCCAATCTCGGCCCTCCTTCTTTCAGGGAAGCTTTCCAATCACTCTTGCACACCAATGACATCCTGGGTGAAATATTTCAAGTCAATAGTTTTTTCACTGAATGCATTTGGGGGGGCGGATGTGAGGGAACCTACAAAACTATTCCCAAATTCAAGTCAAATTCAACAATTAGCTTTGGCTGAAAAGACCTGTGGAAAAAATCCAAAACATCAAAACATTTCATTTCATTTCATCTTTCCATTTTGAAATGGTATTTCATTTTCTAATTAATCCAATCTTAAAAACAAAAAAAAACATTAAAAAGGGTGAAAAACACCTGAAAGTGGCCAACGCTAAGCAAAAAAAAAATAAATCATTTTGAGTCAGCTGAAACATTTTAGTCAACTTGAAATACACTGAAAAACTGGGGGCAGAATTGTTTCCTGTCAACCTGAAATGTTTTTGTTGATCCAAAACAAAATTATTTTAAGTTTTCAATTCAACTAAAAATTTGGGTTTCCAGTTCTAATCAAATTGGCTTTTTTTCCCTGGATTTTTCAGTTTGGACCCCAAACCAAAAATCCATTATTCACTTAGTTAATTGGTTTCTGGTTCTTTTTTGGAAAGGATCTCCACTCGTGTGGAGATATTTTTGAAACCTCTACCACCATGCCTTGCGTCAGGAGGTGATCATGTCTGTGGAACTCATACGCCAGACAGATTTATTTTTCAGGAACAATGAGCTAATTTCAGAACAAAATTGAGCTGCATTCTGAGTGAAAGGAGGTTTTACAATTCAAAATTTGATTGTTCTTTCATCAAATTCCATGAAGAGAGAGATCTGAAGCCACCTGTGTATCTCTATGATGTATATACATTTTCTTTTTAATTGCTCCCATTGACTTCTGGTAATCAGTGCCATGGGCTGACTGTAAAAGTGGACTTTGATCTCCCTGACTATGATATAGCCTTGTACAGTTGTGTTTAACTGCTGAAATGATACCCTAAAGCTCAAAAACAATTCATAAGATTATTAAACAGAGATTGTCATGCTCAATCAACTTCATAAATACATCCATCTAGGGTTTTTTTTTAATCCTTCCTATTACTGCATTTGTGGATTAGATTTTTATTGAGTCTGATTTGTAGCTGAAAAGCATCCAGCATGATTTAAATTAGTAATAGGCAAAAATAGAAATACAGGATTTACTGGGAAATGTGGACTTCTAACTGCTGCTGCAGAGTTGGCACCTTGTTTAAAAAAAAATCGAAAAATGTATGTTAAATATGAATAATACCATGCCATTCACATTGCATGAGCCTGCATTATAGTAGGCAGAAAATACACCAAAAATCACTATTTGCTACAGGTTGCCACCTACCCTCACAGTAAAGAAATCATGGTCATGTGCATGTAGAAGGAACCCTGCAATGTATTAAATAGGCTACCCAGAGGCTCTTTGACAATTAGAATAAGGCAGAATCAAAAGGAGGCAATTAAATGCTACTTTGGGTGTGGAATACTTTCATCCTAAATTGGACTCCCCATCATCACTACCAGATTGCTGGGAGATGTTATACACACTGGGAAGCTGAGTGACTCTGTAGGTTCTGACAGGAAAGGGAGACATCTACTGGTGGGACAAAATAATAATGATTTTGAAAGGACAGCATGAATACAAAACCTGCTGGCAGGAGGATCATGTGGGTTTAGAGTACATTAGAACCCCTTAACACAGAGACTCGGGGGGAGGGGGAGACAGCATTTTTTAAGGAGGATAAAGGGAAACAGGTACCCATCTGATACCGTAGGTAAGAATTAGACATGGGCAACCTTCCCTTGTAAGCGTTCTAATTTTCATTTAGAAATATTATTTATACATATGCAAGCCCTTTTATTGACTGTCAGAATCCAATGCTTTTTCTCTTCACTGCATTTTGTAGTAATAAAACATATTTTCACAACAATGTACCAGCACTTGGTCTTTTTTGTAATAACTACATGGTTTCAGATATCTCCCCAGTAAATTATAATTTAATTTCCACCTATTTAAAGGTCACTCTGAATAATATATATACTGCTTAATAATCAGTTAAAATAATGGCATCTTTCAGGAGTGGTGGCTAATAGCATCATTGCCTCTTTGTGGGCCTTTGCCGTTTTCATTTGATGTGTGATCAGTGAAGCAAGAAAAGAAAAGTTCCCCGCAAATGCCTGGGCCCCATCTTCAATCTCAATCTCTCTCTCTCTCTTGCTCTCTGTTTTTAATGGGAGGAACAAAAAACCTTTTCTCAATCAGCAGTAATCTCTCCAAAGGTCTTTTAATTTCAAAAGTCATAAGTGTTAATTAGCTATTATTAAGTGCCCTTCTGTATAAATTAACATGATTGATGAAAAAATTAAGGGTAATGAAAAATGTAGCAATGCATGTATTTTTAAGAGACTATATTAAAGATGAAGGTCCCCATGGAACTAAGGCCTGCTGCACCATTGCCCTGCCTTTATTATTATGAATAAAAAACGACAGTGAGAATGCACATCGACACTTGGACATTTCTACATATTTCTCCCTTCATCATTTTTTGATTGGCACCCTTTTGTGCTTGGGAGTTGTAGTAGTCTGGAGCAATTTATCTGACTTTTTTTTTTTCTCTTTGCAGGCCAACAAGGAGATTCTTTAAAAATGTAAAGTGGGGTCCAAAGGGTTAAGAGAGAATTGAATTAAATGAATGACTGTTTTTCTCATTATTTTTAAGTCTAATGTGGCGTGAGTGACACCACTATATTTTACAAAAGCAATTCTCATTAACTGTTCTCAGCAGAAAATACCAAAGTATAAGTAAGGGAAATAGATACCCTTTTCCCACCCAAACTGACTTTACGCTCGGTGATATACAGCAATGGGTCCTGATCCTGCAAGCTGCTCCACACAAGAGGATTTGTTTGCAGCAGCATTAATTTCCATGGCATTTCACATGGAGCAGGCTCTTAGTCTGAACAACTATGACTTCAATGGCAGATATCTGAGTAAGGACAGCAAACTTAACTCTGGTGTTTTCTAACTTTAAAGTACTTGATTTTGCAATCTTAATGGTCTTTTAGTTTTTTATGTAATATGTAGCTGGGCCTTGCATTTAGTATACAGTTAGTAAACCCAGTTATTTTGGACCCCATTGTGCCTGTGTGGTTCCTTCCTGGTATGTTGGTGGTGTCAGAACAAAAGACACAACAGTTAGCAAGTTATCACTTTTTGTCATATTTTCTATCTTCAATAAATTATTTTCTTTGAAAATTACACTGCTTATTGTATTGTGCAAAATGAGTAGCAAAAACAAAACAAAACTCTAGCTACTGATAGGAATAAAATACAGTGAAACCCATTTATAGCACACTCGGATATAGTGAAACTCCATTTATAGTGAAGTAGAAATGGAAGTCCACAGTTGTTTCAGTACAGTGCAATGTACAAATGCTATAGTGGTTTCAGTGATAGCGAACCTTGGCTTGTAGGATGAAATTCATCTGGGGATGATGGAGGACCCATTCCAGGGACCCTTCCTTCTGATTTAATTTTTTTAATAAGTATCCCAGCTCACCTGGCACCTTGGAGTGGAGGGCTCCGTGGTTGCTCTGGGTATGTCGGCATAGAATGGAACACTGGGAGAGAGCCAATGGCCAGGCAGAAGAAGGAACACTGGACTCACGTTTACATGGAGATAATGGGCCAGATTCTCAGCTGGTATAAATCAGCCTGGCTCCATCAAAGACAATGGAACTATGATGATTTACACCAGCTGAGAATCTGGCCCACTGAGTGGGAGCCACTCCCCAGCGCACTGGAGCCCAGCATGGAAGAGCACCAGCTATGGAGAAGCTGTGCAGTAGTTGTGAGGCACAGCCCCAGTCATCACACAGCTGCAAAGCTGGATTAATTTGACTTTAAAGTTGTTCTGTGAAGAAACAATATTACTGTGGGCTTAATCCAACGGAAAGACTCCCATTGACATCAATGAGCTTTGGATGTGGGCTGATAGGAGGCTTCCACCTGGGTTAGCAGTTTGAGGGCATAATGCACAGCACGAGGCAGTACTCCAAAATTCAGGTCTGGTGTCTCTTGTATAGCTGTAGTTTCCTAATATTCAGGAGCAAAGCTTTACACCAAAAATCACACTTTTTATGAAGCAGTAAAATAGCCAAGCATTGTGGTTCCACTCACCCCGCCCCCACACACACACACTATTTATCACAATCCCAGAAACAATTTTCACATCTGAAAAGCTGATTTTGTGCACAATGGGGTCCTGATCCATCCAGCTCCTAGGAACTATGGTAATACAAATAATAATAATGGTGGGCACAGAACAACAACAACATAATCACCATTCATTTCAGTCCAGTTGATGCACACGCTCATTTTCATCAGGGCCATAAATGAGTGAAAAAATATCTTACAGTTACAACCTTGTTCTAATGTTAAGAAAAACAATAATCAGTCAGTTTTGCACTGCTCCGTTTTGGACCAGGTAAAATACCATAAATTAGTTCCCTATCATAATGCCACCCTGTCTAAAAACACTAATCAAATATTTTCCCTGTCACTGGAATTATTACATTTTAACAAGTGTCAGACTTACCATGAGTGCAGACTTCACAAGCCCTTACTCATATGAGACCAGTCCTTACATCAGCAGTTTGATTACCAACAAGATTATTCACGTGAGTACTGCTTTGGTGGATCAGGCCCTAAATTAGCTGAATGCTTTCAGGGAATCTCTCTAAGTGTTACATGCTCCCTCTGCATCAACCAAGGTATCCTTCCCACCTCCCTTGTGTTAATAACTTGGGCAGGTATGTATTTGTCTAGTGTATCAATCACTCTCTCTTCCTTTTCTATCAGTCTAGAGCCTTTCTGATTGCTTCTCATGAATTGTTAAGAAGCTCCTTGACAGGAAAGACCTTGGTATCTGTGTTACACACCGCATTGTGTTTGATCTTGTGTGATCCCAGCTCCAACTGAAGCATGGTCCAAATCAGCAACCTCTGGTGTTGTCTTTAATCTTTCCAGCTGCTTTTTGTCTTTCTGATGCCCTCCCAGAGCTCCCTGCAGCTGGAAGGTTGTCACTGCCTGTTCATACGTGTCCTAATCAGCATCCAGAAGTGACTACAGATGTTACTGAGGTGATCACTTTAATTAGATCTTTGACTGTTCAAAATGGCCGTATAATCTGCAACTGGAACTGACAATTACTTTATGTGATATATTAACATACTGCTGGTAGGAACAAAAGGAGAAATTAGAGGAGCGGGAGGACACTGGTAGGAGATGACAAATTATCTAAATTAACTTCTGATCTAAAAATCCTCTCCTTTTATTATAAACTGTTCTGGATAATCAAATGTTAAATTCACCTTCTGAATATACAAGGAATTGGAATATACAAAGGCTGAATTAGAACTTAAAGTGTCTACACAAGCCTTTTTCCGTCAAACATTAAAGGAAGTTTATAACAATCATGTTTTACAGAGAAGTTTTGATAGTAGTGCGGGGAAAAATCCTGTGATAAACAAAATTAAATGGCTTCTTTTAGCTTGCCTGCACTTCTGTTTGTCTTTAAATCTGGCCAACATTCTAGGGCCCTGATCCTGCAAAGTGATCCAGACAGGCCTTTGGGTCCATGGAGAATCCCATTGCCTTCAATAGGAGCCCATGGAAATATAAGGGCCCACTGCATGACTGGGGCCTAGGTTAGTGGTTAGAATGGCAACTAAAAGCAAACAGAAAAGTTTGACAGAATTTCCTGTAGTTCTCTCCCTCCCTCCCACCTCTCTCTCTCACACACACACAAACACGCTGCCATCTAGCTGTGTTGTGGAATATTTTGATTTGTATTTAAAATTAGGAGAAATCTCGTTGCTAGAGATGAATCAAAACCACAATCTTTAGTCTGAGAGCCTTCAGTTTTGGGGTGGGGAAGGGGAGATTCAGATCTCCACATCTGAACAGGTCAGCTCTCTGTGGTTCCTTCTTGTCCAGCTCTGACTCAGGCGTACCATTTGTATCATAATAGTCATTCTCAATGAGATTGCAGCAGAAAAAGGCTGAAAGCTCCTAAGAACAGCTGATCTTGGGATCAAATTTCCTCTCTGCTCATTTCTGTATTGCCTCTTAGCTGTTACCCTCTCAAACCAGAGGTGGCTACAAATTTCTGTAGATATACAGGGAAAAGTCCTCCGACTATAGCCACATGTGAAGACCCCTCATCCTGCATGAAGTGCCATTGACATTAGGGAGGCAGATTCTACAAAATTTGCAGAATTGTGCCCATAACCTAAGAAGATATTTGTGGTAACAAACAAGAGATACACACAAATTCAATATATACATAACAATTACTGTATCTCAATGGTTCTCAAACTGTGGGTCAGGACCACAAAGTGGGTCACAACCCCATTTTAATGGGGTCATCAGGGCTGGCATTAGACTTGCTGGGGCTCAGGGCCAAACCCAAAGCCTGAACCTCACTGCCTGGGGCCAAAGCCCGAGCCCCACTGCCTGGGGTCGAAGCTGAAGCCCAAGGGCTTCAGCCCTGGTTGGCAGAGCTCAGGGTTACAGGCCCCCTGCCTGGGCTGAAGCCCTTGGGTGTGGGCTTGGGCTTTGCCCTCCCTGCCTTGGGTGGCAGAGCTAGGGCAGGCTCAGGCTTTGTTCCCCCCCGCCCCGGGGTCGTGAGGTAATTTTGGTTGTTGGAAGGGTGTCGCGGTGCAATGAGTTTGAGAACTCCTGGTACATCTGTATAGTTATTCTCCATGAAGATTTAGGGCAGACTCAAACATACCAGTCACTCTGTATCCCAAGGTCTGAAGTGACCCCATCAAACTCTGAATGAATTCCTGGCTGTTTCAGACTATTTGGGAAACAAACTAATAGCGTTATGATAACTCCTCAAAGCTGATTCAACCAACTGCAATAGATAGGCACAATGGGTGAACCCAGGGGAGAGTTTTAGCCTTCACTCTGAATTTCCTGGGTTTAATGATTATAAGGGAGATATTTCATCTTGACTGAGCGGCTGTGGCTTTGGCAGTAGGGCTCAATGAAGCCTATAGATTTACTCCTGCACATGGCAGAAACTTCCCATAGATTTCAATTGGAGCAAGATCAGGCACTATATCTTTTTTGAAAACATACTCAGCACAATTGGAGGGGATCCCTCTACCCCTAAAAATAATATTATCAGACACCCATGCAAGCCCAAACATTCAAACTTCCCCATTTCCTGTTGTTCCTTTTTCGTGTGTTTGTCTATATAATTATAGATACAAAGATAAGGATCATTACTATGATATACTGCCTAACTCTTGCCTGCCCCCTACCACATGCCTATATAACACACAGTGACATTATTAAAATACTGGCTTTAAGGTTGCATCTCACAACACAGAGTCCTTAGAGCTGACTTTGACGCCTCTCAAATTCTCTTTCAGATGTGTCTTCAGACAGTGATACATTCTGTGCTCTGTAGGTCTTTTCGTGAGGCATCCAAGATCACAATTGCATAAGGGAGAAACACTGATGACTGTCTCCCTAAAGGACAAAAACAGAACAAACCAAAAAACTCTCTGTCAATAAAAAAAGGGTTTACAGCAAAAACATTTTATTTTGGTTTTAATCTGTTGCTATAAAGTGCAAGTTGTCTTCAGGAAAAGAATGAGTCTGACAGTTTGTGTTGACTCTTACATTTCCCATTACTGACTCTTTTCATCTCTGTCCTGAAGCAAAAATAAATTTCCCTTTTTAAGCTTTTGATGATAAAAATCTCATCTGTAGCCTCATAAATGATCCTTTATTATCTATATTAATAATGAATAAATGTCTGTTGAATACCCCAGATCCTTTGCATTAATAGCACCAGATGTATTATAGATAACCTTTTGATTTAACAGCACAAACTATGAAACAATATTAAAACAGTAAAGGACTGATCTTACTGGAATCACTAAGGTCAGAATTATAAACATTTATTTCATTTCTATTGGTAAATTTTCCCATTATGCAACATCAGCACCTATCATTTAGATTTTTGAGAGAAGCACCTAACGAACAGCAGACCCAGAAATACAGCTCATACATTATATCTTGCACCATCTTTTTTTTTTAAACATTTCCTGCCCTTCAATTTCTCTTTCCTAAGGCAGCCTGATGAGCTTAATTTACAGAGCTCAGGCCCACTTGTCTCACTACCCTTTTAACCTCATTATGATTTAAATATATGTTCCCTCAACTCCCTCTTCCGTGTATCAGGATGAGGCACAGGCTTTATTCAGTCTTCTTACAGAATCATGAGTGGGAGATTTTATCTGTTCTTTGGCAAATCACTTTGAAAAGAGAGCCTTATCCCTGAACACCATCTCACATGCTCATTTTGACCTTTCCCTGCATATCATTCCCACCTACACCTCTGTCATCCCTTCTGTTCAGGACAGGTTGTTATACTATGCTCATCACCATAGTATCTGAGTGCCTTCTAGTAGTGCATTAAGCGCTATGACTAACATTTGTCACATGCGGTCTGTTCTTTCTTTCATGTCATGTGTGACACGCACAAAAGGGTTATATGCACAATTTCAGTATGGGTGCCAAAAATTAGGCACTCTAGTCCGTGCTTAGGAACCCAAGTATATTACCCAGTTTTCAAAGGAGCTGAGGACACAGCAGCTCCGATCAAAGCTAATGGGAGCTATTCTATGTGTATAATGTTTCTGTCTTGTATTCCATCGGCTGAGTGTGTCGTCAGTATATCCGGCATCAAAGATGCATGAGGACAATTCTAAAGAAAGCTTGCCTCAGCTTGTAATATAGTTTAATTAATCTCTCTGTAGCTCAGCCCAGTCTAACTGTGAAAACAGCACTTCTAAGTCAATTAAAGTACAAAGAATGGAAAGAATTTTTTAAAATAGTAAAGCACCATTTTTCTAATGTAAGTGAGCTACAAACAGGAATCAAATTGTGGATAAAAAGTTCATTCACTCTTCATATTCCATTCACAATCCCAGGATAGCTGGACTTTTCTGCTAAATTGATCACTGAGGAAATAATTTAAAAATGAAGTGCAATCATTAGGCTTCAGAATCAACATTCAACTAAGCTGTAATAGCTTTCCTAGAATTTAACAAATGGCACATTTTAATTGTTTTGGATATATCCAAAGTGTTTGATGATATGCTAACCTTGATTAATTGTGAGTAACAAGCAATAGCACTAGAGGAAAATAGCTTCCTTTCACAGTAATATAGCTAAACAGTTATATGAGCAATCATTGATGATCCACTGCCAAAATGCCATTAAGGGGCATATGCTGCAATATATACAGTACTAAAGAATTTATACAAGAATCATTCTAGAACTGCAGCCTAGATAAAATAACAATGGTACTGTAACTCAGTAGTTCTCAATTTCTTCCATATCCATGTTGTGACAATACCATTCAGGTGGTTGTGTAACCCCAGTGCCTTTCACTATCTTCTTGCAGCATTATTTGGATTTGCATATCACAGTTTCAACAATGCAAAGACCTTGCGTGAAATCCTGGCCCCACTCAAGTCAATGGGAGTTTTGTCTTTGATTTCAGTGGAGCCAGGATTTCACCCCTTACCCTCTGACTGTTACCAGTTCTGATTTTGCCTTCCCTGAGGTCAGAAATTCTGTTGTGGAGACTAGCAGTGATTATTATTAGCTAACAGTATCCTAGACCTAAATCAGGTTCTCAGAAATAAAGCAGATTTTTATTTATTTATTTATTGCAATTTACAGAAGTAAAAAGAAAACTAAATAAGTGGAATAAACAGCATCTCTAGGAAGACAAAGTTTTCATTAAAAAGTATTGAACTGTTACCTCCAGCAGGGTAAAATTAACTACTTTTCCTTTCATCACCTTACACTGTATCTTATCTCATGTATCATATATCAACCAATTTAATTTGATTTATGACTTAAAAACCACAGCAACTATGGACACTAGACAAGATTCTCTTGAAAGGTCCAATCCTGCAAACACTTGTACACTTCAATAACTTTCCTCGTGTGTGCAAGTCTGTTGCAGGCTTGAACCTTAACAACTCACTCCTAATATTGCATGCAAACAGTGAGTAGGTTTAAGGCAAGTTTGACCATGCTACACTATGGTCAGCATTGGAAGATTGCATAGCAGTAACGAAATTCATTCAGATAAGAGGTATCCAGATACTTTCATGCTTTTTATCGTCTCCTAACATTAAAGTCTAAATTCATTCTCAGTGACTCTGGTGTAAATCCAGAGTAACTCCTTTAAGATCAGTGGTTTTATGCCAATGTAATTAAGCGCAGAATTTAACCCACTGGGTGAAATCCCATGCAAACTCAATAGGAGTTTTGCCTTTTGACTTTAATAGGGCCAGGATTTCACTCAATAACTCCAGCTCTCGCTATTTGTCACAGATAAATATTGTTCTTTTTCACCATTATTCAACTTTTAACATATCTATTACATGGCAAGCCTAAAATAGTTTATGCAAAGTTTCTAACATGAGAAAAGTATCCAACCTATATGGTATTTAAACAAGAGGCAGATTCCTCCTTACAAAGATTTTTTCCTCATGTTTCTCTATTGCTAGAGATGCACAACATTCACTTGGGCTGAGTACTGAGAGGAAGATTTGGGCCTACATGTGTAGAGGGCCATCCCACATAGCTGATCTGCCTTACACACTAATGTCTAATATGTTGTAGCATTCTTGTTAAATAGAGATCAAAACTAAACTTGAGTATTGTACATAAAGCTCAGCATCTTTTATTTGGTTTGGTGTTCTTCCTGACCTTTGTTGATAAAAGACACCATCATGTTCAGGAGGAGGGATAGCTCCGTGGTTTGAGCATTGGCCTGCTAAATCCAGGATTGTAAATTCAGTCCTTGAGGGGGCCATTTAGGGATCTGGGGCAAAAATTGGGGATTGGTCCTGCTTTGAGCAGGGGGTTGGACTAGATGACCTCCTGAGGTCCCTTCCAACCCTGAGATTCTATGTTTGCCAAGCTTTGGTATAGCCACTGGACTGTTGACTTCAATGATTTTTCTACAAGGTCCCCTAAATCCTTTTCTTTGTCACTATCCTGCATGACTGTTCCATTTAATATACATTCTCCAACTTGGTTCATTGCTTCCCTGACTTTCTTCTTTTTTCCATTTCTCTACATTAACCTACATCTTCTGGCCCAGGCACCTAAGCGATTAAAATCCTTCTAAATCTGTTTACATTGTTTTTTCTTACTTGCTATATTTACACTTTTAGTAGCATTAGCAAATGTTGAGCTCTTAATATTTATTATTAGTGAGTGTCAGACATTCTTACTCATGTTGAGTAAGCACTTTATGCCTCAACCTTATGTTGAGACTCAGCACTTTATCCTGCAAATAGAGTCTAATTGATTTCAGTGGGACTACTCCCAGAGAGTAATGTAGTACTCAACATAAGTAAGGGTAGCAGAATCAGAACCTAGCATTATTTAAATATGTATGGTAAATACCAGCAGTCACCTCCCATCTCTACCAGAGAATGGCCCCACTAGCCATTTTTTCCAGCCTGAATAAAAGCATAAAATGTATGACATTCTCTGTACATCAGCCAGATGCCTCCCCGAGGAACACCTGAATTGGAGCAGAAAGATTTTGCAGGATTTAAGAATAAAAATTAAGAAAAAAAGTGCCCAAGATGCCTGCATAAAAAATGCTTGTACAATTGAGTTACCTTTGTATGGATGATTACCACAGTAATAAAACACACAATTTAGGCATTTGTATGTACAAAAGGGTATGCAGAGATATGTATTGTGTGAATGTAGTTAGGAGAAATTAGACTAATTAAACTATTTTCGTTTATTTAATAATACCTGTTGCAGTAATATAGAGCCTTAATCTTAGCAGTGGCTTCTGATCTCCCATTTATTTCAGCCCCTTAGACTTAAATTAGATGAGTACTCATGGAGACTAATATTTTGTGCTTTTTGTTGTTGGGAGTGCAAGGTAGGAAACTGGGGTAGGGAAGGAATTTTTCTCCAGGTCAGATTGGCAGAGACCCTGGGGATTTTTGCCTTCCTCTGCAGTGTGGGGCACCTGCTGGTTTGAACTAGAGTAAATGGTGGCTTCTCCGTAACTTGAAGTCTTTACATCAAGATTTGAGGACTTCAGTAACTCAGCCAGAGGTGATGGGTCTATCACAGAAGTGGGTGGGTGAGGTTCTGTGGCCTGTGATGGTGTAGTAGGTCTGACTAGACGATCATAGGGGTCTCTTCTGGCCTTAAAATCTATGAGTCTGAGTTATTATATCCAATCATTGAGGGCACGTATACTGGTACTGAGTAAGGGCCATTGAATCTGGGCCTGAGTCTATAACTGCAGCAAATGTGTCCTAATGCAGACATTCAATAATGCACTCATGTTTTCTAAAGAGACCTGGGGCATCTTTTCAAAACACTAATCAAGCTCTAAATTCTGTAGAAAAATATTTCAGTTCAAATGTCACTATTTTTCCCTGAAAAAGGCAAAAGGGCAACATTCTTAGAATTTCAGCCTGTGTTAAACCTTCTAACTGAGAAATATTACTACTGGGCTATTCTTCCATTTATTTATTCCTCCAATATTTACTTTATATATTCCCTGTAAACGTCTGCAAAGCTACCTCCTTACTCTGCTTCAAATTTCTCTTTAAAACATCCTTGCTATGTTGCCTACACAAAAATTTTGACAACGGTTGGGCTATTGGGTATGCTGAAACCACTGTGTATAATACAGACCAATATTTTCTCCTTGTTTACTTGCACTCCCCTTTCTGTATGTCTTGCTCCGTCTATTATATCTTGTTTTAAACTTAGATTGTAAGCTCTTTGGCACACAGATTGTCTTTTTGTTCTGTGTGTGTGTGCAGTGCCTAGCACAATAGGGTCCTGTTCAATGACTGTGGCTCCTAAGCCCTACGGCAGGGGTCGGCAACCTTTCAGAAGTGGTGTGCCGAGTCTTCATTTATTCACTCTAATTTAAGGTTTCGCGTGCCAGTAATACATTTTAGCGTTTTTTAGAAGGTCTCGCTCTATAAGTCTATATATTATATAACTAAACTATTGTTGTATGTAAAATAAACAAGGTTTTCAAAATGTTTAAGAAGCTTCATTTAAAATTAAATTAAAATGCAGAGCCCTCCGGACCGGTGGCCACGACCCGGGCAGTGTGAGTGCCACTGCAAATCAGCTTACGTGCCATAGGTTGCCAACCCCTGCACTACAGTAATACAAATATATAATAACAATAAAAGATCAATTTTCTTACAGTACCAAAATTGTAAACATAGGGCCAGATCTTGAAGTCCTTACTCAGCCTTTGGCCCCAGTGACATCAATACTGTAGGAACAAAGCCTAATCCCTGATATGCATCTGATGATTTGAATAGTTACCAGAAACTTATGCAAACTTATTTGAATCTTTTTGAGCTACAGACCAAGGCAAGGCTTTCTCTTGATATTTCCAGGACATCCTGCCTCTGCTTGGACACGTTATACCATGGGCCTTTAGCAACGTGTGCCTCCATATTGGAGCACATAACAAGATTCATTCCGCACATGAGTGAGAAAAATTAGAGGGAACACTGCCGTATACTGTATGAGTGCCTGAGGGGAAAAACACGCAACTTAAATTCAGCAGGCAGTTTGGGGTATGATTGTGTTTAGCACAATACTTGATTATTTTATACTCTTAAAAGTATATAATTGGTTGGAGAACATCGCAAAAGAAGGGACTACATTTTGTTTTAATTTTAGAAAATATTCGCTTTTGAGGGTTATTGATACAAGAGTGCTTGGCTGTTTCCGTATTCAAAAGAGTATTAATAAAGTTGATATACTTAGTTAAATAATTTTTTCTTACAACAGTGATATTGTGCAATATAGGGAAACTGTTAAACACTTACTGTTTCCAGTCCATTTTTACATTATTTAAAAATATATATATCAGCTTACAAGGCAGGTGGAGGGCGGAGGGGGCGGGACTTGGACCCATTCTGGGCACCACCAAAAATTATACAAACCTGCTGCCCCTGCAAAGCCTGATTAAGTGGGGTATCTCCAGAAAGATTTGAGCATAAAGCACTAACCTAGTCACTACTATAGTTCATGGACTGTAGTAGCATTTATACTTGGTTCCTGCAACACCTTAAAGCTGGGGTTAAGCAACTAGAGACAAAAATTCACTGACGGATGGGCCACACACCCTCCCACTGTGCACCATGACAGAGAGAGCTGTACTAGACCATCGCTCCATGGTGCAAAGGAGGTGAAGAGTCAGAAGTGTGTGATGTCTCCTGCTCTGCCCCTCCCTATCCCAGTGCAGCAGGGAAGGGCAGTGTTTAGGGTCCCCAGTGTTTAGCCTCTTCTACACCCACGAAAAGGGAGAAATAAAATTTGGTCTTAAGTGCAAGAAGTCAGCCTAAAAATAATCATGTGTTCTAGCCATCAGAGTTTCACAGGTCAGTTTGCTTTTGCAAAAAGCTTTTAGATGTGTTGCTTTAGTGGTGTTGCTCATATCTCTCCCTAAGTGGCTGAAACTCTGTAGCTGAGTATAGATAGATCAGAAAAGCAAGTTCTATAAATTCCTGGTGTGTCATATCTGCCATGCAAACCATAACCCCTAAAATAAATAACAGAGAGACAACAGAAAGAGGATGTATTATTAATTTAGTATTAGTATTATTTGCTAACCTGCAATACAGTTGAGACAGCATGGCTTAAACTATGTTTGTAAACAAATGGAGCTAGACCCATTTCCACAGATTTTTGTTGACTTCAGCCCTTTCCCTGCAGAGAACTGCAAATCTTCCATAAGTATTCTTGGAAATGTGTGAAGTTGTCTTGTTTCTTAGCTCTCTCCTTCCTTCCCCAGCCCTTACCCTTTCCATTTCTTCTGTCAGCGAGGGATATTATTTTAATCACCTTCAAAGATGTCATTGTGGGAGAAGGAGGGAGTAAATAAATGTGGTAATAATTGTTCTTACATGAAGAAGGAGGAAGTGGGAGGAGGGAAATACACAGGTTCATTTGTAATGTTCCCCTGCCATCCCCAGATGTTGCAGAAGCATCAGGATTGCTCCCTGCAAGAAAAATTGGATTAGTCACAATCTTGTCTACTAATGGACACACTCTGTGATCTTTAGAGCTTCATTTACTGGGTTAATAGTGCTTTGCCTGAGTTCCTTTGCGATGGGGAGGGGGGAACCTGTAGGAAGAAATATTCTGGGAGCAGTCCACAGCCACTGACACGAGTAATATCATATTCATCACAGACAGACCTCATATCTCATTACTGCTGAAGAGTTTGCCCCGAGGCATTTGAGCTCAGTCAGGCCAGGCCCCTCATGTGGAACCGTTCAGGTATATTGTGAAATGATTTAATGCGATAATAATGTCCACTTTGTGAGATAGATTATGTTTTTTATAGCGGCTGATGGTTAATGAATGATACATTAGCAAACATCACTAAAACATTATTGAGAAAATGCAGCTGAAGAGATAGTAACTCCCTGATTCCCCACCCCCACCCTATTTGATGCATAAAAATGAAAAGCAGACGAATTTACAAGGATCAAAAACCTCAATGTTTTTGTTAATGTACCAGCTCTCATACATTTTTTTAAGAGAAGGTGAGGGAGGAGATATTTTAAAATGCTGCAAACATGAGCTGAAATATCTCTTCTTAAATCAAATAAGAATCAATGAAAGTGCAAACCTGAACAAATACATTATATGTTGACCCAGTTTATTAGATGAAGCCGTTCATTCTGATTTGATTTATCTGGCAATACACTGCTCAGCTGTGAAATGAGATAAGAAGAGCCTATTCACCTTATTTACAATATTATAGTGGTGCCCGCTAGCACCACGATGGTTAAGGGTCTGTCAGCATTTCCATTACACACCCTATTTTTAGGGGTTTATAACATGACCACAGATTCACTCTTGGCTGGAAACTGGCAATCCAAATCCTATTGAATCGATGGAAAGACTCCTACTGGATTCAATGGACTTTGGATCAGATCCAAAAAAAAATTAGGAAAGATCTATATATTTATTGATGTATTCATTCATTCATTACATTATTCAGTCATTGTTGCTGTGCACAGGGAAGAAATACAAATAGGACCATATTCTCAGTTCATATGAAACAGTGTAGATTTGGCCCATTATACCTGCTCAAATTGACTTATTTTTATTTTATTTTGCTCCTTTCTATTCAATATTTTGATTTGCAGTGTTGTATGGCTGTCTATTCCTAAAAGCTCTTTTTTTTTTTTTTTTTGGTTCACTAACAAGACTAAGGACAACATTTTCAAAAGCACTTCAATGACTTTTCAATGGGATTTCTGCACCTAAGTCACTAGAAAATTTTACCTTATATTCCCTACCCCAATGTTTTCCCAATAAATCTTCTGAAACTCTTCTTGAGGAGGAATTTCCTCTCCAAATTGAACGAGAGAGACTTTTCATTTGCCGCTCAGGATTTATTTATTTATACCACATAAGCTTTGCAAATAAAGGTTCAGTCCAAATTTCCTTCATGTTAATCTGTCAAAGTCTGACCTGAAAGAAGCTCATTTTCAAGGGAAGGAGACAAAATTTGTCTTCCTAGTCTTCCTGTGAAGCAAGGTCTTCATTTACAGCAAGTTGCATTTATACACAGGTGTACAAACCATTACACAGGTCTAAATCCTCAGCTGGTATAAATCAGTGTAGCTCCACAGAAGACAATGGAGCTACCCTGATTTACACTAGCTGAGAATCCAGCCCGCAATGTGCACATGGAAATCGCATATTGACCCACAGATAGCTAGCCATGTGTACCTGATTTGCACACACACATTGGGAATCTGCACACATATATAGGTCATGCAAATGTGTACACATAATTCTGTGTCTCTGACTTTGAGTATCTGACCCTTGATGTTCTGAATAGCATTTTTAATCACAATCTTGATATTTAACATACTTATTACTGTAACCAAAACACCCATGTAAGGAATCACCATTAGTGATGAAGGAAAAGTTTCATGTACAATACACGTTTTATCTTCCAGGTATCCTTCCTCATGTTACACTCCCATTGCACTCCTCCAATTTTCCTATTTCTTCAGCAAATTGAAAAGTTTTACATAGTGGCTGAAGAGAAAAAAAAGAAATCTAGTTAGATGATAAACAATAATAACTTGCCTAATAGTAAGGCTGATAGATTTGAAAGGGGTAGGCAATTTTCACACTGATAGAATGGTTCTTTATCTTTTAATTAGACAATTGATAAATATTTGCCATCAATCTAGGCCATTTACACCCAGACAGATACATCCATGTATGTAAGCAAAGGCCCCTGCCATAGGCTCATATCTACATCGCATTGTAAACTTGAGTCTGTGGGAACTGAACTTGTGGCCTTAATGTTTCAAAGCCTGCACTTTGAACATCCACACTGCATCATAAACCTGGGTTTACAATACTAGTCTGGGGTCTCCAAGCCAGCCATACTGCACTACACAGACCTTCTGACTCAGGTCCATGGCTTGCAGCTGTTTCCACACTGCAAAATGACAAAGCTTGGACCCGAGTCACAGCAGCACTAGGGCTTTGACCCTACTCCTAGCAGGGTCCTAGAAACCAGATCCTGAGTGTTTGTTGACCTGAGTCAGACTGATTGATGTTTGGATGGAAGGGGGGCTTGGGCTCAAACTTGAGTCAGAGCCCAGGTTTAGCATGCAGCGGAGACATACCCAAGATTATTCTAGATTTGCGTCAGTGTAAGTGAAAGAAGAGATTGGTCCGTAGTTGTTAAAAATAATCATGTATTCTTTTATTTGGGGGCACTAATGTAGCATGAATCATAATTATGCTATAAAATAATTATAGTCATTATCAGAACTAAATTGTTTTGATTTCATCATAGATACTGTGAAGGAAACCCAAGGAAAAAGGTGAAGATGTGGGCAGAAATAGTGATGAGGAATTGAATAATGTGATTTGCATTATAACTGCACCACAGTTACAGGGACTTGCACATTCCATTGCTGATGGGAATGAATGTAACTATAAGCTGGCTGCAGCCCAGTGTCCCCCATGTGGTATCTGTGTGGAAGATCGGTGGGATAAGATGACAACTCCTTCAGAGGTGCCGCCAATTCCCAGCCAATTCATTTCATTTCTGGTAATAAGGGACATTACAAAGATTTCCCCAGCACTGCTTATCAGCTTGATGAGATTCCCAGCCTGATGTGTCTAAAGCATCTCTTCTGCATTAATAGCACATGGGCACACTGCTGCACCCACAAGAGCCCCAGCGACCTGAGTGGCCTTGTCATGGGGTCCACTCACCACAGCAGCACCACCAGCTGGCCATCATGGGGATTAGCTCTGCCAGCCGGTGTGCCCTCTCCAGGTGGTGCCTCTCCCCTTGTCCTCTCTGCCTGAAAACCCACCTCAGTCCAAATACTGCAAGGTCCTCTTCATGACTCAGGCCTCTGGTCATGACACCACCTGTATTTCCCCCTTCCAGGGGTTAGGTATCACTGTCCACCAGTCAAGCCACTTCTCCAGTGGCAAATGGGGGGGACCCAAGCCCACCCACTACTCTGGATTCTGACCCAGGGATGCTATAAATAGCAGCCTCTTGCTGCAACTCTTTTACTTCTCCCCCAGTGCTTCTTCAATTCCCTGCACCACTTCCCCATAGCCCAAGCACCTTCTTTGCCCTCTTCTGAGGGTATTCAGCCAGAAATTCCCAGGAGCCAGCCAGGGCCTCCCTCGTGCTCCCTCAGGTCCAAGCCAGCAACTGCTCTGTCCAAGGTGCTAGCCCTGCTGGAGCCTGCTCAGAGCACAGTCCTCCCTCCTTGGGCTCCCCACAGCAACCAACTGTTTCAGATCCTGCAGCTCCTTTTATACTAGCCCCGATAGGCCCTGATTGGCTGCTCTGTGCAGCCTTTTCCCAATTGGCTGTTGCCTGCACAGCCTCCCTAGGCAGCTCAGAGGACTCAACTTCACTGCTTCTTTCTGGGACTGGTGTGGCAGGCCCCTGAGGGCTCTATTAATTCCTTTCTCTCCAGTTTGGGATCTCCACACAGACATAGCCATCCCCCTGTCCACTGTCAATGCAGGATCAGGGCCTACATCGCACTGTAGTATTGTCTCTGTTCCTAAAACATTTCTTTACTTTTTCCTTTATTAGGCTGAATATTTTCATTAACATTTAAGTGCCCCATCATAGTGTACATGGATTGTTCGATGGGCCATATCCTGAAATCCTTATTCAAATGAGATTCCCATTGGAATCAGACAATCAGGATTTGGCATTTTACATTAGGCTTTGAAAATCCAACCTGTCTTTCTATCACGCTGAGACTATCTCATTTGTACTGTAGCCACCTATTACTGTAGACTTCTAGGAAACACAGTTTAGGCTTTTCATCTAACAAACTTGTTTTTAATGCACAACCTGTTCTGATGTTTTAAGTACCAGGCATGCAGTGACCTCTCTACAGAGCTCACTGTCTGCCCTTGATCCCTCAGAAAGACAGTGTACAGGAGAGGTGGCTGACCCAAGCTTTGTAGTACCTCTCACATGAGAGCCCTCAGGGCACAGGAGCAATTGTTCATCACTGCAATCTGGTCCTCTAGGAGAGGAATGAGCAGAGACCTCAGCGGTGACTCCATCCATTCCTGCCAGGGCCTGCAGAAGTGTCACCACCTCATGGTCACTGGGAGGGAAGGAAGCTGATGGCACTGTCTGTCAATCCAAAGCCCATAGAGGTCAGTGGAAAGATTCCTGTTGACTTTAATGGACTTTTTGCCAGGCCCCAAATCATCATGGATGTGATTCTTGTCTCTCACCAGGAAGAGATCAATGAGACCACAGTTGTCCCTGTCCCATAAAGAGGGTTAAAACAAGATTGCCAGGGAGTCTGAAGACTCCAAGTGTCAAGGGAGCATCCCCAGCAAAGACCTAACAACTACTAGTTTGAATGATGCTGGCATCCACTCCTCACCAGGGAGGCATCAGCCATCTCCACCTTTTATGGACCCAGTGTCTTCCCACTGGCGTTAGAGTGGAATTTTTTTTAAGTCCTACTAATTTTCAATGGGACATATTCTTCTAGCTCATCTGGGTGCTTTTGAAAATCCCTCTCTTAACCAGCAATGAAGGACATGGAGCCAAATTGTAGATGGAGCCCAAAGCTCCCCGAGCATTTTTCCAGAATTTCAGTGAGTGGAACCTGCTAAAATCTCAAGACCGTGTTGTGCCTTCCTCTGCTAGGATCCATGGTTTGCATATTTGTATTGCAGAGAGGCAAGGGTATCTCAATAGTGCAGCAGGGAGGAGGGAATGGGAGCAGCTAGAGAGCTCGGACACCTAAAGTAAACCACTGCCTGTACAGGGTGGATCCCTTAAAGGTGACTGGTATATCGAGCTCCTGACAGTTCCAGATACCCCCCATGCACGAGAAGGGGGACCTGATTTTAACCTGCCTCAGATCCTACCAACCATGGAGGAACAGGGATATTTGAACCTGATCTGCCGTGTGCCCATCTCACACATAGCTGTAATGGAGGGGGGACTTTTTAGTCCTATCTGTTTCAGGATTGAAACAGCAAATTATCTCAGCCACTGTACCAAGGTACCTCCCGCACTGAGGAAGAACCCACAAGAGACAGCCCTCAAACACACACAAGGGTATTTATTAACTCCTCTGCCTGGTAGAAGCCATAGCAAGGAATAATCACAAAGTTTCATCCTGCCCCAGCACCTGGCACCTGAGGACTCATGGTGTTTTAGACATAAATGGATGGAGATTCACACGTCCCTTGGAAGGCTTCCCTCAACATGTCTTCTCACTATGCAAACTTCTCTCTCCTCAGCCTCATCATTCCTCCCTCATCACTCATTCCTCAGACCATCTACCATTTTTCTTCTTTGTCGCTCCTCCTTCATTCCTGAGGCCTCCTTGTTCAGCCCACGGGGCACCTCCCATCATCATCATTCTTCTTTGTCTGCATGGTCCCTCCTCCTCCTCCTCCAATTCCTCATAGTCCTTCCTCCTTCTCGGCACAATCCCTCATGGTCCTTCCTCCCTCTCCTCCTCCTCCGTGGGATCCCTCATCCACGCTCCTCCTCCTCAGCACTATCCCCTGTGGTACTTCTCAGCCCTTTTCATCCACTGGTTCTGCGTCATCCCTCATCGTTGCTCCTCTGTGGTCTCTTTCACAGCACTTACCTCAGTTCTTGCCCCTTGTCACTTCTCTGTGTCCACTCAGTCACTGCTTCCCCTCCACCCTCTCCATGCAGATGCCAATCTGTGTTTAAAGATATTTTACACCAGTTTTCAGAGGCTCAATTTGCTCTGCTGGACTCTGGGGTCAGAGCACTATGAGCCTGCCAGGCAGCAGCCGGGCATGAAGTGCTGACCTCAGAGTATTGTTGCATCATCTCCTGTGATGAGATCTGTCAGGGACACTGGACAGTCCCCACAATTTCTAATCTACCTAGTCAGCCCCTCTGGAGTCCCAGGTCATTACACTGATTATGGGGTTTAGAACAAGAAACTAAAGAATCAGGAGATACAGGCTGTGCAGTGTATAGAGCAGGGTTTGGGAGTCAGGGCTGCTGGATTGCACTTGTGGCTCTGCTGCTGTGGCTTTGGATGAGTTCTTTCTATAATATTAACCTCTTAACCCCCAGTCACCAAATGAAAGTGCTCTGAGCTCCAGGGAGGAGGCACGGTGGTAGAACACGTCAGGCTGTTAGTAACCAGCCCAGCTCTCTTGGCTCCATGTGCTGATGACCCCGCTCCTTGCTGCTCCCTACAGGTGTGTGAGGGAGGAAGCATCTCCCCAGGCCCCTTGTGAGACATTGGAGCCTCTTGGGAGCATCACCTCCATCCTGAACCCCGATGTTCACACATATGTACATGTCTGGGAACAGAAATGTCCCTTTGGGTGGAAACTCCCAGGCATTTGCAGCTGATATAGCTCCAGTCACCCTGTTTGCAGGATTTAGGGGCTCACCCTGGTGTCCTGGCCAAGCCCCAGCTCTGAGATTCCATTCCACGCCCTCTGCATTCTCAGTTAGGGCAAGGAATGAGGACGACTCCTGTGGCCCAGGTCAGTGGTGGGTGAAGGGATCTCTTTATACCCCACACGAATCTCACAGGGAAGTGTGAGGGTTATATAATGAATCATCTTGAGGGGTGGGGGTTTTGAAATCGTTGGTTCAGGGAGAGTTCAGGGCCCAGCTACACTGAGAAATGCAGCAGACTTTGCACCCGTTTTCCTGGTCCTTGGGAGGATTGCTCAGCTGCGCCACCTGCTGGGGAGGGGGTGCAGCTTCTGTGAAATAGGTTTTGGCAAACAGACTTTTCAGGACCCTTTTGAGTGGAGCTACATCCCATCCATCTGCTGCTCCAGCCAAGCTGGTGAGAGCCACTGTGGATATCAGGCATTGAAAATGATTTCGGAACATGATCAGTTTCACCGTGTAACTGGGGGCGGAGTGGACAGAAGTGCAAAGAATTATTTATTCCCTATAAAAATGCCATTCCTTGCACGGACCCCATTGTGACCCCATCACACTCCATGATAGAAAACTTCAGTTAGATTTTAGAAAGACACAATCTGTACTATTTGTGCAACATGCAAATTTAGGGCCAAGTTCTATAATCCTTACTCTGAATGGATAGTTCTTATTCACATGAGCGGTCCCACTGAAGTCGATGGTATTACATTAGTACACAATAGCACTAGTCATTTTTTGTAATAATTGCAGCATGAGACCCAAAATGAAAGTATTTTTATAGCACTATTTCCAAATTTCAAATTTCACTGTACACAGTAGCAGCTCAGACAAGCATAAAACATTTTTCTTGGTACTTCCCAATGTCTTTTATAACAAGGAACAAATGCACCAAGGGTATCTTTCTCCCCACTACCATAGAAGGCAAATATTTTAATCTTCTTAAACAGTGAACAAAGCCCAGTTTGATTGTTCACACAGAGCTTTACCCCATGCCGTAATGACGACTGCAAGTGGACTCGACTGCAAATACTATGTAAGGTCTTCTTTCATAATCAGAGACAGCGAGAAGGCCTGGATCTTTTTCTGCTTTTGTTTTTCCAAGAAAGATCTATTTCAATATTTTGTTAAAATTTATTCAACATGTCTAAGGGTCTCAGCATAAGAATGCAGGTGAAAGGCAAAATTCCTGCAAGTAGCCCTTCCTTTTATCTCCTCCACGCCCACCACCTTTCATGTTGCCTGAATATTTGCATGAAAGCTTTTGAAACACAATAACTTTTCCTAACAGTATGTTTCCCTTGTGCCCCCCAACACCACTCAGTCCTTTGAAAATTATCATCAGTTCAGCATTTAGAAGACAGTTCTGAGTGCAGCACCATGTATTCCAGATTTTTTTAAATAGATTATGTGGTTTCAAGAACACACCAACACCTTTTATTCACATGGGGCCATTGATTTCAATGGACTTTGGGCCAGACAGATAGGCTTGCACTGATTTTTGTGACTATTTAATGTTCTCCTGTGAGAAAAAAAGACTATAGGTTAAAACCTGGTCCCCTTGAAGTCAATGGTTAAGCTCCAATTGACTTCAGTGGTTGTTAGGATTTCACCTTATCTGTATAAGTAGTTGGAAACTGCATTTGGGTTTATGCTCAGAAGTCTACAGTGCATTAGACTGTAATTTGGCCAGCACACCATCCATTCTGCCCAGCTGCCTCCATTCTTTACTGTAGACTCCAGCATACATGAACAGTTAGTATGAGTGTGATTGTCTGTACGCCACATAAAAAAAAAGTCAGCATTTCTTCTTGCATAGTTAGCGTCTCATTGTAATGCTAGCGTGTCACTGTAATGCTAATGACTCTTGCAGGTGATGGCTTTGATGCCCACATTCTAAGCTGAAACACTCAAGAACAAGGTGTGTTGTACTGTAATGTATGTTCTGTCCTTTGTTTACAACACCCAGTATGATGCGTCACAAAGAGAGAAACCCACAGCTCCTATTTGAAATCAATACATAAAGAGCACTTGCCTCAACTCCTCCTGTACTGCCAACACACACCAGCAAAGTCAGACTCTCTCCTTATGAATCATGCATAGACTCTGCCAAGCATATAAAAATGATGGGGAAATGTGACTCATCTGTGTGACCGTATTTTGATGAATAGAGCCTTACTGGCTTATGAGTAAATAAGGAAAACAAAACCACTTGCACCGATTTTATTTTAAGTTGTCAGTCTAAGAAAAAAACCTTTCAGACAGACAATCCAGCACCAGGTTTGTGTATATAGCCAGTATACAATATTTAAGACTGACCCATTTTAATGATATGATCTATGATTATTTCATTCCCTTTCACTGATTGTGTAATGCCTGCTGAATGTCTTTGTTTCTCTTTGTCAGCTCATTTTCAGAAGCCTCCTAGACCAAGTGCCTGTAGTTCTGCTTATATGTGTCCTGCCGTTCATTCAAGCATAGTTTAGTGGATGGCTCCTCTTGCACACAGGAACAGACAAACTTCAGCCTTTGGGTTGTCTACACTAGGAGCTGAGGGTGTGAATTGGGTGTGTCTACACTTGAAGCCGGGTGGAGCTTGTGGAGACATACTCGTGCTAGTTCTCATAAAAGCTAGCATGCTGAAAACACAATGTAGCCATGATGGCATAAGTAATGGGATGGGTGGGCTAGCCACCCTGTGTACGTGTCTATGGTCTCAGATGTCTCAAGGTGGCTAACCTGTCCTGCAGCCCATGCTGTCAAGGCTACATTGTAGTTTCAGAGTGCTAGCTCAATGACAGCTAGTATGAGTATGTCTCCTTTGAGCTGGAGATCACACCCCCAGCACCAAGTGTAGACACACTCTCTCAGTGTAAGGCTGATAGGCCTAATTCTTCTCTCACGAAAACAGGTATAAGTCAGGAGTAACTGAGGTTATGTCAGTGGAGCTACACCATTGCAAATTTGTTGTAAGAAGAGAATCAAGCCCAATATCATTGACAAAAAGCTAATGAATCATACCCTGTTACTTTACTAATACTAAACAACAAGTCTGTCTTGATGTCCATAGAGAAGTTGTGATAATTCAAATCATATTATTACACAGATGAAACCTAGATACTTGACTCTTTGAGTTTCTTAGCCTTGAGGATTAAAACCTAATTTTTAAAAAGTGACCTCTAATTTTGGAGCTTTGCTTTTTGGGTGTCCAAAGTGAGAAGCTTTGGATCTCATCACCACTGGTTCCTGACACCCTCAGAGGAGGTCAACAGGGACAGCGAATGCTCAGAACATCTGGACAATTAGGCCAAAAACTTCAAGTATCTCAAATTGGGCCCTATCAATGGAGGTATCCAGAACCATTGAAAATGTGGGCATTCATGGTTTATTCTCTTACCGTTTGGCTTTGCCAGGTTACTTGTCTCTTTTACAGGACCTACATGCTCATCATTGACCCAAGACAGGGATCCTTGTTAATGTTGTGAGACTTTATTGTGTACCCGGCAGATGGAAGAGGGCTGTAATGAGATTGAGGTGATCTGGTGCAGTGCACTGACAAGCTGTTGCTCACTGTCAAAAATTTCACTAACTACAGTAACTGTACATGCTGATGCTTTAGCTTATTAAATATTTACATCAAGTGTTCCAGGGTTATTTTGTTTGTTCTTTGTTTTCTCCCTCAATCATGAAGGAAGCCAATCACATAACCCTTCTGATAAATTACTCGCCTTGTCTTTCCAGTGAAAATACACCATGGATGAAATATTATAGTGCTTTGACACAAAGTGGAACAGGAGGGGGTTTTTAGTTGGCTTTTCAAGGCATTTCAGACTCTACATCTGGCATTTATTTTTTAGTGGCCCATACTACTACAAGTGCATGTTGTCACTAAGAAGGTTAGGTGATGTGTTGATTCTCAGATTCATCATTGCCCAGGAGGACAGATGAATCTGAAAAACTTCAGAGTTGGGATTCTATTTAAATAAGCATCTGGCACAATAAGGCCCTAGTCTTTGATTGGGACCACTAGGTGCAACCACAATACAAATAAATACATAACAGTAAATAGCTCCAACACATTCAAACTATTCAGACCTCTTAAATCAGCAGGACTAGGGTAGAAATCTCACAATAGTTATTATTATTAATAATTATTATTTATTTGTAGTACCTAGGAGCCCCAGTCATAGACAGGACACTAGGTGCTGTACAGACATAGAACAAAAGGACTGTCAGTCCCAAAGAGTTTACAATCTAAATATAGGACAAGAGACAACAGGTAGATACAGACAGGGGAGCACAAGCTGACAAAGATTCCATATCGGGCAGCATGATAGGCAGTGGTCTGAGGAATATTTTAAAAAGTGCTCACTACCAGAAATACTGCGAGAATGGTCTTTCTTTTTGGCATTCCGGTGCCTGTAATTTCAGTCCCGGCCAACAACAAAAAATGGAAGTAAAAGCAAAATATATCCAAACATTTCAGAACCTCATGAAAGCTTCAGACTGAGTTTGAAACTAGAAATGTTGACATCTGAAGGGGAGGGTGTCTTTGTCTTTATCCAAACCGGTTCAGTCACCCTTAATCACCACCAATCTTCTGACTATTTGAAACAAACACAAGGGGAAAATGGTAGAACATGACCATTTTCTATTTTCAGTTTTAATAATGAGAATGTGGGACTGTACAACATTATCCCTTTATAGAGCAATAAAATTCAGACCCCTCTCTTTTACCCCTCTCACGGTGACTCCAAGCGTTCGGAATGCACTGAGCAAGACCAAGATGATAGGAGGAGGAGGATGCTTCTAAATAATACGTTACCTTGAATTCATCAGGCTTGTTTTGTCTGGCAAATGAATTATGTAAACCTTCTCCACCCGAAACTGTTTCGAGTCAATTAATTGTTGTAATTACTTAAGATTTCTTTTTAATGAATATGACTCTCCAGGGATTAGATGATATCCTGTCATCTGTAGGCCTGATAAATGAAATGTGATTTGTGGCTTGCTGCAAACTGAACCCTTGCACTTGAACAATGTCTCTCCTTCCTATGTGCTCATTAGAGGAAGAAATGCCCTTGACGGAGTTAGGAATGTTTGTTATAGACGGTTCCTGGTAAGACTGCACAATAAGCAAATGAAACACTGCACTTATCCTTCTTCCTCTCCTTTACTTTGTATAGGGGGCCCATATTAACACATTCACAATTATTCAAGCCAAAGACATGACCCCAGTGAGGTTACGCATTGTAATTGCTACCAGCTTAACTGCTCCATCTTTCATCGCCATTAGGTACATTGAAATGTGAAGGATTAACAGTTACTTGGTGCTGAGGGAGGCCCATGCTATACAATGAGCTGAATTGCTTTTACGACTCTCCCTGCCCCCCACTCCACTTTCCGATCAGCTTTGCCAGATTTGACAAGCGTGTTATATGTGCACAGTACCTTACTTCTTGTGCTTCTCCAGAAAAGGAGCTGGCTGGTGCTTGCAGATGGACACAATCAGAGACAGCATGACAAAGAGCCATGAAGCCTGCCTGAATTCTTACAAACAATAAGGCTGCTTATATGTCAATTTCAACTAACCTTCCCCCCCACCCCCAGCCAGTGTCAGGTACTCAATATAATCTAATCACTAAAAATCTGAAAATATAAAGCAGGTGGAATTTTCCATATTCAAATTCCATGGGCAAAGAGGGGATTATTGCTTTTACTGCAAGACCTTTACTGAATACCATATGGATACATTAAACAACCAAACACAATAAGCTACATAGAACAAGGGATTGGCTGGAAAACAGGCCAAAATGCTGCAATGATGGGAAACCCTATATTACAAGCAAAGGCCACTTTGACCCTTAGCCAGTCAAAAGAGAGGGACCAGCTCAAATATATTTAGACATCTATAAAGCTAAACACACTTATACACACTAAGGCCCTTACCCTCCCAGATGATGCATGCTAGCAGATTCTTGCACCCAGACAGAGATCCACTTAACTCAGTGGAGTTCTATGTGGTCACAGAAGTCCATCTGTCTTCATCTCATTGCAGGATTAGGGCCTAAAACAACAACATAGTGTAAAACACTATGCTAATATAAAACACCACAACCACCACCAAGTTCTATATGACTACCACACAAAGCAATAGCCAGCAATGATATTATAAAAATAGATAAGAGCCCACAAAAGAGCAGCACTGATATAGCAAAAACAAAGTTTTCATCATGGTGCAATAAGCTACCATTCAGATTTGAAGCATCAAGGGATAGGAAGACACAGGAGGTGGGAGGATGAAGTGGGGAGGGTGATATTCCTGGACGGAGAGTGGGAGGCAGGCATCAGTGATTGGAAGGCATGGGAATTTTCATGGGAGAGATAGAAGTGGGAGGGAGGTATCGGGGTAGAAAGGAATTACCAGGGGGCTGGCATAGAAGGGAGAGGCAGGAGAACTCCCATGAGGGAATTGCTTTGGCTCTTCAGATCAACACTAGGAAAAGATGAACTGGTTTGGATGAAATAAGAACTAACCCAAAACCTTGGCTAAATTCTGAACCCATCTCTTTTAAAGGTTTGGGGGGGGGGGATGGTTAATTTCTTTCATCCAGGTTCTCTTGGATCTGTACTTCCTGGTTCCAGGTAGGACGGGAAGTGGGAGTACTGAAGTACCATGAGAAGGGCTATTTTTGTGGCATCGTGGGCCACACTAGAAACAGGTTGTTTTCATCTGATTACTACACCAAAGACAGTCAGATCATTTTGGATTAGATGAAACTATTATATTCCCAGCACACACAGAGTTACACATGAAACAAATGCACTTTCTGAAAGGATGCAACACAACACTACTTTATTGTTTCGAAACCACAAATCTATCAAATAACAACCAAATACAAAGAAAGACATAGCAGGCTGCTACCTAAGGCAGCAAGGCAACAATTCCACTCACTTTCCTCCAAACTGGCTTTTTTGCAGCCTGACTGCTGAAGACCCAGATCACATGCTTCCGGACAGAGTTCCCTAGCTTGCAGGCAGGACCAGGAAACCTCAGAGAATTTAAAGTGATAGCTTACAATTTTAACAGTTTTCAACATAACATCAGAACTGTGCCTCTTTAGTATTTGAGGTACATCCAGCAACAATCAACACACAGGTCCAGAAAGTGCTCAGCAAGGGCTTGATCCAAATCCTGCTGAAGTCAATGGAAAGTGTCCCATGGACTTCACAATGAATCAGACGCCAAAAGAACAACCAGCTCTTGAAGATAGAATGATGAGAGAATTCTATTTTAATCAATGGTCCAAGTTCTGCCAGATTCAGCTGGGATTACACAAGTGGAATGAGAGGAGAATATGGCCCAATAAGTCTTCCCTGAATTTCCTTAGATGATTGAATACACTATAACAGACTAAATCATATGTGTTTCCCTAATGTTTCTTTGCTGTGGAAAGGAATAGTAGTTTTCTTACTCTGCATAGTAGCTGTGATGGTATTTCACTTCCGTTGTTACATAGTCTTGACCTTTCAAATCTGAGATGGAACATTCATCTTTTCTACCCTCAGCTGCCTTCAGCAAGGTGTCCCCTGCTCCGGAACTTTTGGCAATCTGACAAAGGCTCCTTCCTATACGTCAGTTCTTGTCATCTACTATATCTTCTTGACATATGACACACTTGTCAGCTTGCATTCTTTTCAAAGATCCCTGTGTTTGCCTGTTCACAGGTGGGAGAGTCTACAGCCCCATTTTAGCAGTTTTTTCTTGCGCTGCAGTTGCAGCCTTTCTTGATGACTGGAAAGAGCATAGCCAAAAAGCCCTTTTTGCCACCTCTGGTTTGGCATTCCTCACTGTAAACAGCAGCAACTTTTTGGATGTTTCATCAACTGGCCATAGTAGATTTCATGCCCTCTTTGTGACAGCGGTATCCCTCCCAGCCCCTGTAGTTAACCTGCTACTAAATTAGGACCTTGTCACGTACGTCCCCACTTTTTAATGGAAGGAAGTTTCTTCCCCCTCATTCTCTCTGTTATGGGAGGTTTTACTAGGGCAATGCCTCTCCTCACTCTCAGAGCAGTCCTCTTGGATCCTCCTATAGCATCCGTCCATTCTCCATCTGCAAAAATCCCATTTAGCGGGTGGACATCTCCCCCATATTTCTCTCTTCACCGCCAGGTCCTCACACCAAGGACAGCCTGTTGAGTTATTCTCCCGGCTTCCACTCTCTTAGGAACCTAAATCCATTTCTCTCCTAAATGGCTTAGGCACTTTTTAAAATGGCATTAAGGCCTTGTCTTCACTAGAAAGGCCCTTCCAATGGAGATGCATCTGATACCAGCAACACAATTATTTATAATAGACATTCATACCCAGGCTGCAGCCTGAGCTCTGGGACCCTCCCACTTTGCAGAGTCCTAGAACCCAGGCTCCAGCCTGACTCCAAATATCTACACCACAATTAAATAGCCCTCTTAACCTGAGCCCCTCAAAAACAAATCAGCTGGCACAGGCCAGACACAGGTAGGTGTCTAACTGCAGTGTAGACAAACCCTAAGTCACTCGGGCAATTTTGAATTTTTACCCCATAAATTTAAATTGTTACCAAATGTTATATTTTAGCTAAACTAAAGCTAAATTGCTCTACAGTGCACCCTAACAATATTGTGCATTGTACATTAAAGAGTCAATTCAGCAACATTGTTAAGCAAATGTCTAACTTTGGACAGGTAAGTCCCATGGACTTCAACTGACTTAAGTATTTTCGCTTGACCTATGACTTCAAGGACACAACTCACATGCTTATAGTTAGGCATGTGCTTAAGTAACTTGTTCAACTGAGGCCTAGAAGTCTTCCAAAGCCTTCACATTAACACTGCTACAATATTCCTATTATCATTGTCATCAACATCATCCTTTTACTAAGCAAACAAAATTGGCAGAATCATAATGCCTGAACCTGTAATCCTTACTAAGGCAAAATTCCCTTGTCCGCTAAGGACATGGCTGAAATTTAAAATGTAAAGGAATTAAAAACCCATACTTCAAAAAAAGTTAATTAAACAACAACATTAGCAAGAGAGAGAGAAGTACAATAAAAGCCTTTAAAAAGTGTTGTCTCCTTATCAACTGTTTCCAATAATAAAATAAAGGTTGTAATATTTGATTGTACTACTAATAAATACAACACAGGCTTTCAGAAGTGCCTATAGGCAAATATTTTATACTATATAGTAAACATTTAAAACCATGTGTATCAATAATTAAAAGCAGGAAGAACCTCCCATTTATATTTGGTATGTTCTCCCTGTTATTTTATGCATCTGAGTATAATAATAACAATGCCTATCTCAGAGAGGTGTTGTGGAGCTTAATTAATTGATATTTATAAAGTGTTTTGAGATCCTTAAATAAAAGATACTCTACACAGGCAAGTATTATGTGAAATCATCATTCTGTCCATTCTAAATCTTTCTTCACCTCTTGCTCCCGTGCAACAAAATCCTATTTGAAAAATCATTGTTATTGAAATTGTGAAGTACAATCAATTTTTTGAATACATATAAATCGGTCACCTGTGACATACACTGTAACAATGAAAAATGAATCAAGATTGCCCATAACAAGCATTCTGTCTAATAAAACTTGTACTTGACTTTCAAAACAAGTTTTAAAATATAACGTATTGCTAAAGCAGTGTAGCAATAACAATGTCTTCCTATTTAAAAAGAATCACAAGCAAAAAATAATTTATTTCTATCTCTTTATTAGTGGCATGGTATGTGGTGGTATACTTTAATAGATTATCAAGATATGTTCTTCTGAAATAATTAAGTTCATCCTCATTCAGGCCCTGATCCAGGAAAGCACTTAAATATATGACTTTCAGAGTACCCAGATACTGTGAGTCACCCTATTGCCCTTTGCTCCCTAAAACCATCATCCTTTCAGCCACTCAAGCACTCTCTTCTATGCCAGCCCTGTCTTCACTTTGCAGGTTAACAATAGGTGCACCCAGGGCCGGCTCTACAGTTTTTGCCGCCCCAAGCAGTGAAAAAAACTGCCGCCGCAGACGGCAAAAGGAAGAAGCAGCGGGCAGAACAGAGAAGCTGCCGCCGAATTGCCACCGCGGCTGGAGGAACTGCCGCCCCTTTCTAACTGCCGCCCCAAGCACCTGCTTGCAATGCTGGTGCCTGGAGCTGGCCCTGGGTGCACCCCAGTTCCTCAGACTTGTTGAATTCTTTCCCCGTGATATCCAGCCTCTGACACTGGCTACTCATAGAAATCCCAGATCCTCTGCCCCCAAAGGTGCAATGTGCCCTACTAGTTTTACCTTATACCAACACTCCTGTAAAACCACACAGCACTTGTGAGCACTTATAATTAAACAAAAGTAGGTTTATTAAAGAAACAATGGAGAGTAAACTAGGAAAAGAGAGAGTGGTGGAAACTAACTTTACCAAAGGGCACTGTACCCAAGTTAATGTCAAGCTCTGGGAAACACCACAAATTCAGTTCACAGGGTTTCTAGGACCATTTTCTTTGACTTCCCTGTTTGATTTGAATTTTTTTAGTTTCACTTTGGGTTTCAGCTGGGTCAACATAAAAGCAATCTCTTATTTTAGGGCTTGATGCACAGCCCACTGAAATCAGTGGAAAGACTCTCAGTCTCCATCTTTACTAGGAAAAGAGGTGAGTTCGTAACTAAAGGTAAAATCTTAGCAGGTCCTAGAGGTAAAATGCTTGAGTTAACATGTTGAGGTAAACCTTAGGATCCTGCATAGCCTTTAACTCAACATGTTAACCTGTGTGACAACTACAAACTGCCTTCTCTTCTCTGGGATTTTACCTCATTTTAGCTAACTACAGTTAAGAACACAGCTTTTTTTTCCTAGTGAAGATAAGATTCCATTGTCTTCAGTGGGCTTTGGATCAGGCCCTAATATATTAACTCTTCCAGTCAGGGACTGTGCCTTCTTCTAAGTTTCAAAGCTCCTAGCACATTGTGGGTACCCTAATAAATAATCAATCATTATCATTATTATTATTAATTATTATTATTATTATTTAACAGGGATAGTTTGACTTGAAAATATCCTGGCCACTGTATTCTACTGGTAAAAATATAGGATTTTAACTTGCACTGATGGAGGGGAGCTAGAATAGGGAAAAGGGCAAGGAGCATAGAAAGGGAAAGCAGGGTTTCTACATCATATTTTGCCCTCTCCCCAAGATTATAGAAGCTCTTCAGTCAGGACACAGCAGGATTAGAATATTGGGTGTGCATACAGGGCTGGAGCAGATTCAACCAGTAAAGCAATTGTATGTGATGTCCTTTTTTCTGTACCTTAAGAATTTCTAACAGACAAATAATGAGAATGCAGAGACCTAGATCAGTGATTCATAACCTATTTTAAGCAGTGCATCTGATTCAATAGGCTAGCAGCGGAATGCCACCTGTGACTGCTTGGCAAACGGTCCCCTGTTCTTTGCAAACAACTCTCATCTCAGAACTGACAAGATTGTTTCAGTATAACACAGGATGAGCAAAGTCACTCTGTGTCCTTTTGCTGAGGAGACATCTTGGAGAGCAGAGACATTCTCAGGAAAAATTGGATCCTGTTTCCTATGAAGCCAGGTCTGCAACAGATTGAACTTTGTGGGGAAATCCTACTTCATTAGCCAGGAAAGGTAACCAATAATAAGTAAACCCAAGTTCATGTTTTTATGATTTTGTTTTGTATTGTAACTATTTGTTCTTTGTCACTTTTACTAATCATTTTCGAATGCTTAGGAGCAGGAGAAAAAAAATCCTTACTATTGAACTTTATATCTTAAATATATTAAAAATTTACAGTGCTATATTATTACAAGTTGACTGGAACCCTGTGTGTGCTTGGAGCAATCTGATTGGCTAACATAGTGGGTTTACTAAAAATACTTTGCTTAAAATGTTTGGTATGTGACATGCACAGGTTGTGTCATGAATCACAATAAAATAAAACAAAATAAAACAAATAAAACTCACCAACAGGGATTTTTAAGTAACATCTTTAGGGCCTGATGGAAAGCCTATTGAAGAGATTCTATTGAATCGGGATTAGGCTCAGGTCCTTGCTGCATCAATATGCAGGCCTTAGAATTAACAACCCTAACTCATTCCAGACAGTCATTTAAACCACTAGGAAATATTAATAATAAACCGTGTTATTGGGCTAAATCCTGCAAATGGCACCTGAGCCTCTCACAAGACATTTATTGCAGGATCAGGGTATAACAGCCAGATCCTTAAAGGTATTTAAGCACCTGAAGATGAGAGAGGTGCCAAGTGGGATTTTCAAACGCTCCTAACTCCCATTGATTAAACTGATAAATCAACAAGGGTTAAGTATCTAGGGGCTTTTGAAAATCCCATTAGGAACCTATCAGCATCTTTAGGTGCCTAAATACCTTTGAAAATGTGACACTAGCTCACCAACAGGTAGTTAAGGCAATGCACAACACCTCAGTGAACATATTTCCTTTTAAACATTGGGGAGAAGGGAAATAACCGAAAAAACAAAACCCAAGCAGACAAATCCAGCTGTGCAATTAATCAATCACAATTAAAGTGAAATATTAGATATTATCAGGATGAATCGAGATCAGAGTTACAATTACTGTAATTCAAGCACAGCACAGGTAGACAGAGCCTCAGCTGGTGCAGATTTATAGCAACTGAGGATCTGGAAGGAATTTCTGATAGAAAGTTTACATATTTGTTTAAATCATAACTGAAATGACTGCACATGCATAGCAAGTTATTTTTAAATGTCATTATTTCATAAGGGCAGCATGATTTTGAGGAATTAGCAGGGAGTATGGATGTCTGATTGTAATACAGTATTGTCAACCCCAAGGGCTCAAAATCATGATATTGCCTTAAAGTTATGAGATTTAAAAAAATAATAATAATCCATTGGCAGTTTTTTATTTGTTTTGTGTGTTTCAAGCCTTGGATCACACTCAGTCACAGATACAAGCCTGAAAACGTGACTTATGAGGGCTACAAACGTCTTTTAAAAAAAAAGAAAGAAAAGAAAGAAAGTTGAGAGTCTCACAAAATCATTTGACTCCAGGAGCTGAAGCTTGAAGCAAAACACCAAATAGTGTGATAAACTCATGAGATACTGCATACTCTCACACACTAACCTCTGTACTGAAGGCAAGAAAAAAATATTTTGCAAAAATATGCAATTTTTCCTAGTATAATCAGCATGTAATTTTTTTCACACAGTTCTACCAGGCAGTACATCTCCAAGAGGGAAAGAAATAGTTTCTGAAGTATGGACTTTGTGAGGAATACATATATAAAACAGAGAGACTATTTTTTAACTTTACAGTATTAAACCTTCCTCAAGAAAAAGAGAGAAAACTAGAGAGATGTATTACCTAAACATGCCCCTTAAGAATTCCCTTGCTTTGAGTTCTTTCTCATCACTGTAAGACCTCTGCTAGGTGTGAAGCCATAAGCATATGAATGCTTGTCATGCAGGTGCATTTCCTATACCTGCCACACTGTGAACCCACCATGTCTCTGGCCCTGAGGAGAAGTTCTCTTTCCTTGCAGCAAGATTATGTTTTAAAAAGCTGACTTTTAAACCTCTTACTGAATTTTTTAATGGATTAAATTCATCATGTCACCAGCTGCTGTGCAGCTAATAGAGCCATAAAACACTGTATTAAAGGATTACCCATGCAAAATTTCCTCTTGTGCTAATGTGAATTTTAATACTTTTAACATTTAGTTGAGATGGGAATGTCCAAGAACAGCTTGTTCAATAGGTTGTTCTATAAAATTAAGTTCCTCAGCTCATCACAAATGCCAGGACTCCATTAAGTTAAAATTTTACAGAGAGGCTAAGATGATTCACTGTATAGCATTTGCAGGGAGGAAGGCAACATCTGCTTCTCCATTAATGCAATAAAAAGAAGAAGCAAAACACACATAAGTATCATAACTTTAGGGGAACTGGGCTGAACAGATGAGAGTGCTAGCTCCAAATTAGTTGAAGGTCAGTTTATACCATTGTGTACATTGGGGATAATAATGATGGCAATCTGAAATCTTATTCCCTGAAATGCAGATTACAAATTCAGGACTTATTTCCCCTCTCACTTACACTAGTGTAAAGTCAGGAGTAACTCCTCTGAATCAAATGATTTTATATTGGTGTCTAAAACAGAAGTAAATCAGAGAAGAATCATGCCTTCAAGATGGAGAGACCTTCAGATTCATTAATATTTATAAGCAACAATTTATATTTATAATTTGTGTACGTGAAATCATATTGTTATAAACGAAACATAGAGGGCTAAATTCTGTCTTTGCTTCCATCTGGTTTTCTGGAGCTAGGACTATAGTGGTCAAATGGAGGTTGCCTTCTCAGAGTGGTTCATGGTGACTGGGAGCAGAGTGTCTTGTAGGGGACATCTAGATTGCAATAAAAAACCTTTCATGGCTCGGGCTGCGGGGCTAAAAATTGCTGTGTAGACTTTCAGACCCAGGGCCCACTCATTTTGACAGGTTTCAAAGCCTAAACATCTACCCTGCCATTTTTAGCCCTTCAGCCCAACGCCTACGAACCTGAGTCAGTGGACCTGGGCCAGCTGCGGCCATGCCACGGGTCTTTTACTGCAGTGTAGACATACCCATAGAGTCTTATAGTGCACTTAATTCTGCCTCTGCAGATGGGATCTGGGTGAGTTACCTCCAGTGCCTGCTACTAGGCATCTTACCTACATTAGCGTGAGCATGAGGATCACATATAGAATATGCAAGGATGTCTTTAACCAGGCATGATTCTTGCATGGGACAGTCTTTTTGTTCTATGTCTGTACAACATCCAGCACAATGGAGTTCTGGTCCATGACGGGGGCTCCTAAGCATTACAATAATACAAATAAATACTAAAACATATTATTATTATTATTATTATTATACCTTGAATTAAACATTATATAACAGATCCTTGCATAGACTCTTTGTCCCTACCACACGCATGCAGGACAAGCCAGAATTTAGCATAGTGCAGAGGTTTTTAGACTATGGGGTGCATTCGGGAACATTCGGGAGACAAACAGCTCCGTGAGGTGGGGCTTGGGGAGGGAGCGCCTCCTCCGCACCCTGACTCACCTCAGCGGGCCACCCAGACTGTGGGCCAGTGTTAACACCTGCTGCTGCCGTTCTGATTTCTGCTCCTGGCAGCCTCCATGCCCAGCACTGGCTCCATCCCCAGAGACTGTCACATATGCCTTCTCCCACCCTGAAAACATGAGAGGGAAGGGGCAGGTATTGTGCCTATTTTTGTCAGAGGTGGAGGGGTGCAACCAAAAATTATAACTCAAAGGGGGGGCTTAGCTTAAAAAGTTTGAAAGCTACTGGCACAGTGTATATGAGTAATCAATGAATTGCACATTAAACCTACCAAAGTGCCCCTATACATTAAGTACCATACCACATTACGAAGCAATGAAATATGTAGGAGTGCAGGCTGTCCTATGGACCCAATATCACACTACGGGGAGCGGGTGGTACAAAAACAAAGACAAATCACTCTAACTTTCAGAATAACCATGTGAAAGTCAGTTTTGCCTCATGGGCAGCAAGTCTAAGCTCCAATCATTCCCAACCATCAGGACATTAATAGTGGCATGATCCTGCAAATCTTACCTAGGTGACTATTCCTTACTCATGCAAACTGACCTGTTGAAGTCAATTTGCATGAATAAGACTGTGCAGAACTGGGCTGCATATCCACCCATCGTTAGAAGGAGTTTGAGGATAGCACGCTGCCAGTGAATCTTAAACATAAAATCACTTGACAATTTCCTGAAGGGGTGATTTTCACAGGCACAAATGGCCATTGAGGGCCTGATCCAAGGTACACTGAAGTCAATAGTAAGACTCCCACTGATTTCAACAGGCTTTCCATCAGGCTCTCAGTGCCTAACTCCCATTGACTTCCAATGGGAGTGAGGTGCCTAACTGTCATTTGTTCCTTTCAAAATTTCCCACACACCAAAGCAATAATATTTCTAAACGAGGAAGACTTCTACAGTGGCAGACAGCACACAATGTTAAATTATTTGACAAAAATTTTGAACAGAATATTTTAAAAAATGGGTTCCTCTTGATGTTTCACTGTGAATAAAAAAGACAGTTATTTAAAATGTAACACAAGAAGGGTTGGTGAGTTTTAATGGGGAAATTCTCAAGCTACTGTTCTTTGCCCCAACTGAATTTTCTCCACAGCTCCATATTTTGTTCTCCATGTGTATTACTGCTCTGAGAGCCTGTCATTTCTTATCAGAATGAGAAAGGCTAAAGAGATAATATTTCAATAACATACTGGCCTGATCATAAAATAACTCAATGGAAATGTGTAACTGCCTCAGGCAGCTCAGCAGGATAGTCAGCAGTCAGATGATTTCTATTCTGTTGGTTTTTTTTCATGGTTACATTTTCTGTTGTATCAGACATCCCCTCAAGTCTTAGTTATGCTTTTATTCAAAAAGGAGCACCACAGTATAAAGACCTACAAAACTTATTATGATAAATTACTGTAAAGAAATAAAAGTTGGTGCCACAGTAGCATATTGATAAGGACAGGGCCTGCCACATTAATTGACCTTTTTCATCTCAACCAGCAGGGCTGAGGCCTCAGCATCCTAGTTGCTAAGCAACCAGGTCACTGTTTTCAGGCCTTCAATGCAAACCACCCCCCACCCCCCCCAAAAATGTGATCTTATGAAGGAAAGCAGATGTTTGGCAGAAGAAAGTATTTCTGTCTTTCGTTTATTTATTTGTTTATTTGTTCCCCTTATGCAGGCAATGGAAATACAGTATCTCTGGAAGAAGGGGAGTGGGGAAGCCAGAATATGAAGTTTTACTGATGTAGAGAGATCAGTAAAATCATAAGGACTTCACAGGAGCAGCCGCTTGTTTGATGAGAACCCTGACAAGATGCGTTTGCTTTGTAAGCCATCAGTGGAGGTGGCACGAAAAATTTATACAAAACACACACAAACAATATCGATTGATCCTGCCTGGCAGATTCTGTTAGGGTGGGAGGTGCGGCAAGGATGCAAAGGGTGCTGGTTTTGTACGAAAGGTTTTTTACATTCTATCATAAACATTACTGCTCGCTGCTATGTTTAATGACAGGGCTTGAGGCAATACAACAGCTCCTAAAGGTCAGCTCAGATAGAAGTTTGTTCCTTCCCTCCTCAGTGTGAAGTATAGAAAAAGCCAACACTTCTTTTAAACTTTAATAAAGGCCATGGAAGAAGAGCGTATGTCTCTGCTGGAAATCAAGTTAACATCCCTATGCAACAGCATTTGTACAGTCCATATGTTCATTGCAGTTAGTCACATGGTTGAATCATAGGACTGGGACTCAGGATATTTACACTCTAGTCCCAGTTTTACAGCAGACATGTCCTATGACCTTGACCTTGGGCATATTACTGAGGCCTGGTCTATACCTAAAATGTAGGTCAACCTAGCTACATTGCTCAGGGCTGTGAAAAAATTCACACCCTGTGCAACAGAGTTCGATCAACCTCACTGTACACGCAGCTAGGTCAATGGAAGAATTCTTCCGTCAACCTAGCTACTGCCTCTTGGAGAGGTGGATTATTTACACTGAAGGAAAAACATCTTCCATTGATGTAGAAAATACCAACAGTATAGTGCTATCGTGGCACAGCTGCACTGCAGCAGCTGTGCTGCTGTAACTGCTGTAGTGTAGACATACCCTGAGCCACTGTGTCTCCGTTCCCCATCTCTAAAATGGAGATAACAGTATTTCCTTCCCTCACAGGCAAGTTGGGAAGCTTATTTCATTAGCGTTTATAAAGTATTGTGAGAGCCTTGGCAAGCAATTGTTATTGTAAAATAAAATTTCAATTGAGAATTTTGTTCTAACAAAAAATCAATTACGTTTAATGAAAACATTGGGATTAGGAGGGAGAATTTTAGGGGGTTCATGATTAGTTTTATTTAAAATGGTTTTCTAGAAATTACTTATGGTATTTAATATTACTTTGCTTGTTCTCTCAGGCACACAATAAACAGCTATACCCTCTGGCAAAGTCCTGGCAACTGAAATATTTTCATTTAGTTTTAGTTTCGCTCATGGTAGAACATTTTATAGGAGGCTGGGGTGCGAAGCATAAATGTGAAGGGACAGTCGGCTGATTTAGGTGAAGGCTAAAAAAGCAGAAGTGTGATGGTGACTGCAAGCCCTCTAGAATACTGGAGCCTGTTAGAACCCTAAAGCCCAGTTCAGGCGCCAGATGCAGCCCTGAGCATCCTAACGTGTATGCCCTGGTCTCTGTTTCCCTTTCCTTCTGATTGTCAAATGTGGACACCTAAATAGGGTATCCAAATTATATGGTTGTTCAGATGAGCACACAACAGGCAATATGAGCATTTGTATCCTTATTTGTCAATCTGAGTACCCAAATGTGGGATATGGAAGTCCTATTTAGGTGATCCCATTTGCAAATTAGGTTCCCATGTGCAGGATCCTCTCTTTCTAGTAGAATTATTGAGTCATAAGCGGATGTCCACGGCTTAACTATACATTCCTCTAGATCTTTGATATGCTGAAAGGTTGTGTTGGCTGCCTAATATTCTTACTCAAGATCATCTGTTTTTATGCTGTTGTGATGGATGCCACAAACATTACTAAGGGCTGGTCTGCATGCACATAGCTTTGCACTGATTCAACTAAATTGGAAACCCACTTAGTTAAATCAGCGCAAAAACTGTTTCTAGACAAGCCAAAAGACAGATAGGTTTTAAATTTAAAAATAGTACGCAGAGTGCATGGGGATTTGGACAATTATTGCAGACTCGTGTTATTGCTTTTAAATAAGTAAGATCAGTCCGACAGGTCTTATTACCATGAACAAAAGATCTGCATCAGCAGAATTCCTTTTGGCTACTTGAGTTTAGCCATCTGACATAATGTTAATCAGTTGTAGCAGGTAAATTAGCACATCAGATTCTCTCTATATGGAATCCCAGTGCGGCTAAGGTGTTATATACCTACTTAGCCTTCAAAGTTAACTGCCTTTGACATGTATTCATACAGAAGATAGCAAGACCAGTACTAGTGAACTTGGGCCTGACCTACTCTTAAAAGTTTGACAGCATAGCTACATTGCTGAGGAGTGTGGGAAAAAATCACACCCCTAACCAACATAGCTCTTCTGGCAAAAGCCCTAGTGTAGATGCAGTTATACTGGCTAAAATGTCCTTTAACTGCAGGAATTGCTCACTCAGACTCCAAAAGTATTTGCAATCAGCCCTGGTTTGAGTTCCAACGGCTTCCACAAATTAGCAGTGATTTCCTTGAATTTTGTGCTTGTCAAAGATCAGCCCATGAAAACTTTTTGCCCCTTTTTTAGCTGTCTCTGAAAATCTACACACTGTAGTAGGCTGCCATTTGCCATATATTTCAAGCTCAAACCTGGTTTGCTGGAACGGGTTGCATCGGATATTCCATGGTATTTCTCCTCTGTCCCTAGTGGACTGAGATGATACCATTTGGTCAGGAGGGTCAGCCTAGAGCTTTGGAGTTCTTCTGCTTTCCATACAATTGTAAATAAAACATGTAAGTTCTTAAGTCTGGCTAGGTGCAACACAAACTTTTGCCATTCTCGACGGAAGCCACGAGCATCCAGCTGCACAACTTGAAAAATGTTCCTTGGCCAGTTAAGAACATATACGGTGACCTGAGGAGTTAAATGGACACTTACCTACTGAGACACGTATAAGTAGCATATTCTTCCTCCTGCAATTAATAAGGCCAGCAATAAACTCGATGGTACAAGCTCTGAACAGGATTTTCAGATGTCCTTAAACTGGTTAATGGAAAACAGGTTCCTACAGAACAAGGCTGTGCATTCCTTTCCCATGCCATCCCAAATTGCAGCTCTCAGACATCAGCCATTTCAGCGGTAGTTTTGTTCAGGCCTGTTTCACACCAGACTAGATGACATTTTCTCTGCATTGATTCGAGACATTCAAATACAGTGATGGATTTAAGGTGGAAACTGCTGAAGAGCAACACATTAGTACGCAGAGAATCTTTAAGCCTCCTATTTCCCTTCAGTGACCTAGTCAAAAGACTAAGTGAAACGTTGCTTTGGTTACCTTTATCGTGCACATAAGTAGCTTATTAGATTTTTTATGTTTTGGTTATGCTTTTGATCAGTAGCACATACTACCTCATTAAGAGGATATTATTTAGCTTAAACTTCAAATAATTACCATTTCTTACAGTAGCCCCAGGCTAGGTGCTGTGCAATAAAGTTCATGCAGGCTTCATGGCATGCATGGCAACATGTCATAAAGTATCTGCTGGGATATGACAGAAGAGGTAGGGGGATGGGGGTGGAACAAAAAAGCTTGGACACTTTAGAGAGCTCGTCAAGGAGAGGTCAGTGCCCATCAGCTGATATACTGAATCCTAATTACTCAGGAATGCTCACCATGAGTTGTCTGATGCAGACTGTAATAAATCTTATGGCAGGCATTAGAGACACCTGGTTTCAGATCAGAATGTCTTTCACAGGTCTATCTAAATCAATCTTCTTTCTTCCCCTCCCTTGCACTGATCTCTGTCTGGGTGGGGAAAGAAAAATAAGTAGGTAATCTTATTACAGGTCTTGTCAGCCTGCACTAATACAAAACAGGTAACGGGGGAAGAGAGGGGGAAAACTACCTTCAAATTGGCCGACGTTACAAAGTTAGATTTTGTCAAACTCTTATTCAGACGCAAGTTGAATTTGATGGTCCAAAATCCATCCACTAAAAGCTGTTCAACACCACTAGCCTTCCCGATACCATTGGTCCATAATTTTTTGGAGGAGAAGAAGAAGATGACCACTATGTGACCTGGACCTTCAGCTGGTATAAATCAGCATAACTCTATTGGCTTTTATGACCCTACAGGGGAACAGATAGCTCAAGGGTTTGAGCATTGGCCTGTTAAACCCAGGGTTGTGAGTTCAGTCCCTGAGGGGGTCATTTAGGGATCTAGGGCAAAAAAAATTGGGGAGTAGTCCTGCTTTGGGCAGGGGGTTGGACTAGATGATCTCCTGAGGTCCCTTCCAACCCTGAGATTCTATGCTCATTTACCCTAGCTGAGAATTTAAACTAAATTAATTTATTCATGTCTGAACACTGGTGACATTAGCAGAATTTTCTAAAGCCTTCAAGATCCATCGCTAACTTTGAGCACGGAGCAGCTGATTTTCCAGTGATCTGCTGCACACTATCCATCTTTCTCCTCGCTGGTCATCCCCTATTCTGCTGACCCTCCACCATTCCTTCCATAATAATTTTCTCAAGGTTATTTCCCTCTTTACGCCGACTGTGACTGAAGAACATAAGTTTACATCTATTGATTTCTGACACGAGGAGCTGCTTTTCTCCAACAATGTTTCTAACATAGGGATCTTTGTCTTTTTTTCCATCTAGGGGATAAGCAAGTCTTCACCAGCACCACATTTTCTTCTTGTCAACAGCATTAACCTCCCACAATTCATATCCCTACATTGCAATGGAAAAAGTTAGGCTTTCCACCAGTCACACCTTTGTACCTTTTGCAATGTCATAGTTTATCCACACCTTCTTAAGGGGGGACATAGCAGAGCAAACCATCCCTAGTTTTCTTCTGAATTCTTTGGAACAGCCTCCTTGATTGGGTATATACATGATGCCAGATAATTAAATTAATCTATTAAAGGATCTAATCCTGTTTTTAAAGGAGGCAGCTAGGCACTTGAGGAAGGATTGTCTTCCATCCTAGCTATTTAAATTTAAAAAACACACCTACAGCTGGGGCAATCCAGCAGGAGGGATGGTTTTGACATCAGCCCTTTCTTTCTGGGCTTCCCCTTTCCCTTCCTTTTTTAACCACTACTGTTCCCTTCACTCACTTTGAGCTTTTCCCTCTTGAAGATAGATTTTAGAATCATTTAACAAAAATGAGACTTTTCAGAGTAATGAGAAGGCAAGAGGGCCAAATTTCAAAAGGATATAAGTGGGTATGGCCACTCCAACTTCAATGACATTGCCTCCACTTTCACCTGACCTCAGAATGGCCTGTGGAGTTGTGATCTACTGGGAGATGTGTGGTTAGTATTGCCACTAACCCACATCTAGTGCAAAGGAAGAAAGGAAATCTAGCCTCAGTGCTGGCACAGTATAGTCCTTTAAATCATCTGGATTGTAAAAGACAGATTCTGAGCATGAGCAAGAGAGGAGGGGGAGCAAGGCGTTTTTCCCCCACAATCTACATGCTCAGGAAGCACAGTTACTCTATGAGGCTAGCACCCACAGTGGCAATAGCTTTTACAAAGTGCAGTAGGAAAGGACAGTTGAGCACACTGCACTTTGTAAGAGGGTGAACAGCAGCTGTGATCCATGCACAATGCCTACTGGAGTGCCTGCTTGGGGCACTGCCCCTGCGCATCAGCCCCCCAGTGTCTGCTGTGCCTTAAAGGCATGACAGAGCCCTCTGTGTAGGATAACTTCAGTAATGATGCTCATGGGTTATCTAATTGATACATTCTCCCACTGGAATACTGCAGCACAGTATCTTAATACACTCAAAGCAACAGGAACCTCTGAAAAAAACTTCACAGTAAATTAAGTACAATTAGCAGAGCAAATATTGACACCACTAGCCTTGGAGTGCTATAATTATTCAGTCAGCACTTATTATTTGGACCATTTCTCAAATCAGTTTGTCTTTGTAAGTGATCATCATCACAAACTCCCTCCTAAACTAGGGTATCTTAGAGGTACCATTGAGATTCTAGTGACTAAGGGCTTCATTCTGCAGCCACTGCAGTCAATGGCAATGCTTCCATTTACTTTAATGGTGCAGGATCAGGGACAAAGATTATTACCAGGGAAGCATTACCACCCCACCTCAAAAAGAATGCACCGTAATCTATAATAAAGGCTAAACCAGCCATGTAGCTGAGTACCAGTGGAATACAGCTGCAAAAAATATGTGGTTCTTATCTGAATAAAACTAGGCAGTATTTGTATGTTGTTGTTTTTAAGTTGAGTCTATAACTTATTATTAACAATGTAGAATGAGGAACAGAATCTGGCTAATGCCACACATAGGTGTATGCCAGAAAACCCATAGCAGCAGCAGAGTGGCAGATATTGGCCGCTCCTATGCTGGTCCCTTCTGGTGAAGTCACTCATCAGGCCAAGAGAGATGTGAAATGAAACCCATATATTTATGCACATGTTCTCTATCATTCATAGTGGCCTTTTCATACATAGTGCTACATAGATTCTCCCTATTCTTAGCAGCCCCAATTCAGCACCTATCTCTACTGAGCACAAGCACTTAAACATGTGCTTAACTTTAGGCATGTGCTTAAGTTCCATTGTCTTCAATGGGATTGGATTTAAGCATGTGCTTAAGTGCTTTGCTAAACTGGAGCCAGTAAGGCTAGACCAGGGGATGGGGGACCTGTGTCTAAGGTGGGTCTCAGTTAGAACATAGGCCCACACCACTGACAACACTTTTGTATCATACATATGCCCGTATGGGGTCCTGTCAGCAGTATCCAGAAATCAGCCAAAAATTTTCCCTGTTGGCTGATCCTGAATGCCAAACATCTGCTCTCCCACAGAAGTCAATGGCGTCTGCAGATTTTCATGATCTCTGGAAATAAGTTAATCTTATTTGGGTGCCTAAATATAAAATTAAGTGCCTGGTTTTAGAGACCTGGGTTTGGACATTTTCAGCCAATATGGTTAGCAATGTAACTGTTCACAAAGGTTGACCAAAGCCTTACATTAATTTATAATTAATGTACACTGGTTTTGCTCCATTGATATCAGGGTTGGACCAGTTTACAGCAACAGAAAATTTGGCCCACTTTCTACAGGAAACTGAGTTAACACAACAGTCAGTTTTTCAAAGTATTAAAATCTCAGTAAAACAAATGACCAAAACTGAAGAGATCTCATGGCAAAACCCAACTGTAATTACGGACCTGTTACTACCACTGACATTCTTCTCAACCTAGAAAAAGCCAACAAAGTGACACTGCCATGGGGAATTAGGAATCAGTAGCCATATAAAAACCAGTGCAAAATGTAACTAAGCAGGAAACTCTAGATAATGTGAGGAACACTATTTATTGAACGCAAAATGGAATTTTCTATATTTTTACTTTACAATTTACACTTTTGAAGAGTACAGAAAGAGGAATGGCATCACTATCATGTTAAGTAAAGGGAAATATTAATCTGGTGTGTGTCTTCCCTAATAGTTTATGAGTTTCCATATACAGTTATAGAACAGTTTTTCTTCCATAAGAGAATTCCAAAGATATATTAAGGAGGAGCCACTAGGTGGCACAAACATTGTCCTAATTTCAGCAGAGCTGGTCTCACTAGTAGAAAATGCCACTGATAATGTTAAATTGGCTCTTTAATAGTTATTAGCAGAAGAAACCCACCACTGCTTGTACAGATGGATCTCTTCAAGCCAGAAGAATGGAGCATAGTGACTATTTAATAATAGGAGGTTTGGGGGCGTGAGGGATGTATTATTACTAGCAAAGAAGTTTTGTTTTCTTTTGTAAAGAAATACCCAAAGCGCTAAACATCAGGGAGGGAAGAATAATGCTGCAGAACAAAAACAAAAGCAAAAGTAAAGGCTTTCTGCCATTATGTTTCTTATATTTTTATATATTAAATATACGGAAATAGGAGTTTGATGAATTGTAAAAGATTAATTGAATACAAGGGAAGAGGTGTCTATGCTGAATATTGGCCATTATAGCATACAAGCAGCACCCATTTGCAGGGCATTTGACATACTTGATGAACTAAAGCTTGTTAAAATGAGAGATGAAAATGTCACATATCAAAAGAAAGGAGGAGGAAAAGAAACATATAGGAAGAAGTTGTACCAATGAGTGATTATAAACTGATTCAATTCTATTTTCATGTTTACCTGTGGCTTCTCAGAAGCAGTTCACTATCACCATCATTAATAAAAACACCGACCGCATTATTAATCCCCTCAGTCCCATCAGACATGCAGAGACCATCCGGTGAAGGGGAATGTATTTGGCCCTCTGGACATACAGAACAGTGTACAATCTGCTGCTGGGGCTGCCAACTGTGTGAGTGATGCCATGAACTGCACTAATACTCACTCATTCATTCTGGTCAAGGAGAGTCAATTCGCAAATTGAAATCAGCCTAAATAAAAAGCCTTAAATGGACATTATGTCCACCTTTTACACCCAAGCTTTAGATTAACTTGTGGGGAATGTCCTCTGGATACTAAGGGTGAAATTCACCCCTTTGAAGAGAGCTAGCACAAGGCCTGAGTGGGATTTAAATCATGCTCTACACCAGGATGAATTTCACACTGAATTAATTTTTATTTTTTAATTCACTGCCCAGTAACAGACTTGTATTTTTAAACGTTTTGGGGCGAGTGACACACTTTAAAAAAATTGGGGAGCTGCCCTGGCTGAGGTTGAACTGATGGTAAACTAGCAAACACAGGGCCTGATCCTGCAATTCAGCGTGGGGTCAGGGTCACTACTCCCAGAACTACTGATGTTCCAGTTGCCATCACTGCTGAGTCCATACACACTAACCCCCGCAACAGCAGCTCCTGTCCTGCAGGTCTGGGCCTGGCTCTCTACCCTGGCGGTTGCAAAGAGAAGTGTATGTTTGCCTAGACTAGGGCCTAGAGTTACTACCTGGCCGGTATTTGACCTGGCCTGGCCAGTTTTTTTATGGATTTGCCAGTTGCCAGAAAAATCATTTAATTTGTCAGGTTGTTGTTTTTTTTTTTTTTACGTGGGTCTAATGATTTGCATTATTATCACAGCACACTGGGATAGTTAATGTTAAAAGTTTCTGTGTGTAGCTAAAGATGATGTAGTGTTCCCACTTCCGCAATGTAAGCAATAACAGATGAAAACTGTTGAAAATACATCAGCTGTCTGTCCACCACCAAACCTTTGGACTGACGAGGGGAATCGCCTAGGTGCTGAAGTGGTCAAAAGTGAGCTTTGCAACCTCAGCTATTCCCGTCTACAATGTTGCCGTTAAACATGATAAATTGCTGGAAACACCAAATGCAAATTCAAGAAATAGACTCAATGGATTTTCTTTATGTATAAAGTTCCAAAATGTTCACATTCAAGTATATAGTTAAAATATAGAAACAATGCAGTTTGGGAAAAAATAATCTCAGTGAAGACAGACACAAACAAAGCAGCTTGGAGAAACATGACCAAAGTAAGAAAATGATGTTATGTGTTATCGCTCTAGATACTATAAGTGGCTGTTGAAGAGGAGGGGTGCGGTTGCGGGGCTACTTTGTGGTTGGGGTTTGGGGTTGCGGCGGGCTTGCCTTGGGAAGGGGGTGCTGGTTTTTCTGTATTTTAATCCCACCAGGGTCCAGCATTTGGTTAATCCAGCTCTGGGCATAGCAACCCATCTAGAACCTTCCTGCAGCCCACTCATGGCACGGGACCCACTGTCCGGTATACACTGCTCGAGCATCCCCTGCTGACAGCCCTACAGGGGTCTGCCTCATCTCATGGCTCAGACATCCAGCCACGTCACATTGAGTTCCACTCCTTTCTGGGTAACAGAATGTCCAACCAAACCAAGTGTGCAATTCCTCCACTGCTGCCCTCAATTCTGGGCCCAGGGCTCTGGTCAGCCCTTACTCAGGACTCCCAGTAATCCATATCCCCTTCTCAGGGGCTTCATACCATCTTATCAGCATCTATTAAGGAAACCCAGGGCTATCTTCTACACTGGACTCCAATCCAGAGACCCTAGAACAGGCAGTCAAGATTCACTTCACCAGGTTCCTTGCTACCACCTCCCCGAACTTCTTCCTATCAACCCTTTCCCTAAGCTTTCTCCTCATCCTGCACAACTCCCTGCTTCCTACAGTTCTCTTCCCTTTCTCTGGCCAGGAAAGTGACTATAGAGTTTCTATAGAGTTGTGCCTCCATCTTTCCTTTTCCTATCATTTTAAGTCACAGCAGCCACATCCACCCTCTTCTCCTCCAAACTTCCTCTGTTTATAGCACCACCCAGCCCCTCCCCAGCTCGGTTTCATCATTAACAAGGCCTGGCCCACCAATCCTCTTTGGCCCACATTAATGCTTTCACTACGTGTATGGGGTGGGCACCACATCACACTAAGTCAGAGCATGGTTTGTAAAATACGTTTTGAAATGGTCTTATGTTGTTGCTCCCTTTGTATCCTCTTTTTACTCTCCCCTTTGTGCCTTTTCCCACAAACTGCGCTTGGAACAACAGCAGTCCCTGGAATGCCAGCCCTCCTCCTGTTCCTCCTCACTCACTGCCTCCAAATCCACTTCTCTCACTTTGCTGTCCTCCAAGACTTCCAATCCTGAGCTGTCTATCCATCCCCATTTGCCTGAATTCTGCTACTTACAAACATCAGAACTTTTGCTGCATAATGTAAGCCACATGATGAGGTTTTTTGAACCTTCATCCCTCCTGCCCTTACCCTCATCCATAGCCCATCATCATGTTCTGTGGCACCAGGTCTAAAAAAAGGATTTTGTGGGAGGCCCATCTCCAGCCAGAGCCCAAATGAACTTTTCACTGCATGATTGGGACTCTGTTTGCCCCATTTAAATTAGATGTTCTTTGGAGCCGGGATCGTGTCCTTTTAAAAACTCTCCATACAGCACCAGGAAAGGACATGTTGCTTCCATTTGTCAATGTCATATATCAGGGTTCCTCTTTGCTCCTTCCCCAAGAAGAAAAGACAGTGCCTAGGGATACAGTGCGGTTTTTGAGATACTGATCGCAATGGTGAGTGGAATAGTAAATAGAAAGGTGGAAATAATCAAGGGGAAAATGAATGAAAGGAACACATCAACTCTGTTAAGGTGGGGAACTATGATTTGATTTTTTTTTAAAACTTCTTCCTTCTGATCCAATCTGTGCAATTTCTTAGTTTTGCCCTCTCATCACTGCAGCGCCATATGGAAGCATCAGCGTAGACAAGGAACTTCTCTGTTTTCAAGGTTTTTATCACCCTGGGTTCCTGGACATGCACTGAACCAGTGCAGATAACTGTGGTAAAATGCCTGCCTCTCTTCTATCCTTCTGCCATCACCAATGGAGCTGCATGGGTAATAATGCAATGCTGGGAAATTTTAAGAAAAGGCTCAGTGCAGCCACAGCCTAGGGGAATGAGAAGTGTCAAGAGCAATAGAGCTAAAGTTTAACCAGAACCATTCCTCATGGAGGAACCACTAGCAGAGCTGTTATTTTGGAGCATAAATAAGACAGTAAGGATTATGTTTCAGAGCTTCTCACCAGTGAACAAGGGACAAGACCAACACCAATAATAAACACCCAGCTCTTATGTAGTGCTTCTTAGCCACAGCTCTCCAAGTGCTTTACAAAAAGAAGTATCAGTCTTCGTAGTAGTACATTTTAGAATTGTGATAGCCTAGAGACCTCGATCAGTGTTCAAGTCCTCTTGCGTTAAATACTATAAACACATCTACCAAAAACAAGTCCCCACCTCAAAGAGTTTACAGTCCAAGTGTATATGATTAGAGACAACAGGTGGATACAGTAAATAGACAGGAAAGCATGTGCATCTGAAATCACTTTACCGCTCCAGAGCCCTGGGAAAACCATTACTTGAAAGAAAAGGAGCAGTACATTTTGGTGTAGGGTATGTTTTTTGAAAGGTTTTTAAATGGTCAAATTTCTGATTTAATTATAATTATCAATCTGGAGTTCTGAGATTTTGTTATTAAAATAAACTGAGCTGTATGTTTCTTGTCAGAGCTCAGCATAGACTGACCCTCACTAGCAATCCTCTAGAGCATCTTGTGACGTAAGCTGCCTCTTACACCCAGCGTAAATCACTGCTATATCAGTCTGGCTACATCTTGTCCCTTGCACGCTGCTGAGAAATGAGCCCCCTGTGCTGGTCCCAATATCCTCCCTCTTTAAACTGAGAAATTTCACCTGTTTTGCTGCTATGAGAACCCCTGCAGCTACAGAAGTGTGGCAGCATTTGCCCCTATGTGCACATACACACACAGCCCTGTATAGACGTATATGCAATGAGCCAAATGCTTCCCTCAGTTATGCTTATATAACCAATCCATGGGCCAAATTCAGATCTGAATTCAACTAACTTAACTAGAATTGTGTCCACTTACACCACGTTTGAATTTGCCCAATGGGGTTACACTGTTGATGGAATAGAATTTGGTCCACTATATATAATGCCTTCCTAGGATTTTCTTTTGACTGTAAAGCCCATGTTGCTGTTACTTACTGCAGTTTCTCTGGCTTGTATGGCTGGAAACCTCAAGGCTAACATTCCCTCAATGGCTCCTGAGATCCCTAAACATACTATCCATTCTCCTGACGTGCATTAAAGGTGAAAAACCCTGTTCCCGTTGAAGCCAATGGCAAAACTCCAATTAACTTCAATGAAGCCAGGATTTCTCCCTAGTACAGTCAGCATTGTCTTGGGTGTAGATTGTAAATGGTATATTTCGGATTATTATCTCTTTTTCTTCTCCATATCCAGGATTTATTGCATTTCCAAAGGACGCTATGTTAATTAACTAAGCTAGACAGAGCATTTCCTTTTTAGCATAAAAAGCTATTTTTTTACTTAATCATTCACAATGTCAAGCAGCTAAAAAAGAATATGCCCTTGATTAAAACATAAAAATGTGGCAATAAATATTTTTTATTGGATGTAATACCTTTGCTTTATTAGGAGGATAACAGACTGCTGGTTCACTGATCATGAAATATTAATTAAAAAGAAAAATACATGATAGGGAGTTACTTCTGTTGTGTCTGGCTGTTTTTTCACACATCTTTTTTTTTTTCATATAAAGATATGAACTTTTACATTTTGTTACACATGAACCAACTTATGTGGCACCATCACACCAGTGCAGAGAAAAAACCATTTTGCACCAAAATTAGCATTTTTACATTTTTGTCTGTGCTGTTTTGCTACCTTCTCTACATTAACTCATTGTAGTCCAGATTCAGGAAAGCATCCCCGCTTAGGACAGCTCCTAGGTATATGCTTAATGATGAGACAAGCACATGCTTAAGTGTTTTCCTGAATTGAGGCCTCTGTCTCAAAAACCAGATATGAACATTGTTGTAATCAATGCTATCACAATCAAAATCCATTTGAAATTTCATGGGAAATGTTTTAAATTATGAAAAAAGATCTCGTATTTTACATTACTTACCCAGTAATTGTTTATTAACGGCACAATGTAATATTTAAAACATAAAACAAGTGCTTAATTCTCAGGTGTATGGTGTTTTTTTCAGAGCTGTATATTTTAACTACATTTATGCCACATAACTGGGTACCTTATACTCTTGCTTTTGATTTAACAAAAAAAAGTATTACTGTAAAAATCCATTACTCCCATGCCTCCCTATGTAGTACAATGTTAAGTACACTACAATGCTAAGTCCCAGATGGAATCCAATACTGTAATTCAATTGAGGGATCCTGGTAATGTCCCACAATGTAAGAACATAGCTTAAGGGTTTGGGTATGGTAGCAAACCTCTCAGCCTTGAGACTGAATTACAGCCTGACTATTCAATCTTGGGCTTTGTACAGTTGTTTGTAATGTTCAGGACTCTGTACAGTTGTTTGTAATGTATCTGTAAAACAATTATTACAATAAAAAAGGAAAAAGTAGAAGAACTATAAATTTAAGTTTCTCTGGAGGAATTATATGATTACAGGAGAATTGGGATTGCAGTGGGCCTGCTGCAGGAGGGAAAGGATTGCAAAGTATGCCACAGATGCTCTGATGAAGACTACAGAATAAGGGCCTGGTCCTGCTATCCTGGCAGTAGTAAAGGTTGCATGATCAGGCATTTACAGACAAGTTTGTGAAAACTCACCTAGCTTGTTCACATACAAACATTAGAAGCTATGGCCCAGATCCACAAAGGTACTTGGGCCCCAAAACTCCAGACTTAAGCACCTAAATCCCAGTTTAGATTCCACTGTGATCCACAAAACTCCTGCCAAATCCTGCAAGCACCTAAACTCACTCACACCTACATTTTTACAGTAAAACTTCCCTCAGCACCTATGTTACTGCCTTTGAGCATGTGCACTGCTGCCTCCCTCTAGGCAGCCAGATGGCTATCTCCTACCTAAGCCCCAAACCAATTCACAACCAGGGAGAGACAGGCATTTGGCTACCTAAGTCACATGTGGAGCATGATCTGGTAGGCGCGCTCAGAAGCTACCTAACGGATTGGGTCCCATTCATAATCCAGCTGGAGGAGGAAGTGGTGGTGTTGCCCACCTGATAACTCTTAACCCAGTGGTTAGAGCACTCACCTGGCATGCGAGAGACCCCAGTTTAATTTCTTGCTCTCTGCCAGGGGGGAAGAACGGATTTGAACAGGGGTCTCCCACATCTCAGGAGAGGGCTCTAACCACTGACCTATGGGCTATTCTTTTGTGAGGCTCCCTCAGTCTTTCCTGTTGAATTTCTTCCACTGTGGATAAATAATGAAAGAGTGATTGGAGCAGAGGGACTGGACCCTGAGTCTCCCACCTGGATACCTGAATCACTGGACTACCGACTCATTTCCATTCTCTTTCTCTCACGCTCTCTTCAGTCCAGTGAGCAGAGGGCCTATGCAGGCGGTGCCATTCATTTGAGGTACAAAAGTTGGAAGAGCAGTGTGAGAAGCTTGCGCTAAGCTTCCTTGAACCTCACAAGGCATCTGGTTGAACACAGGACTTTGTTGTCCATTCCTGCCAGTCTATTAACCTTCACAAACAGCATTCCTTTATACAAGATCAATACAGCAGTCATGACAGAAGAAAAAATGTAATTGGTTAAATAAATAACCCTCACTGTCGCAGCACAGAGGAATAAGAGATGAAAGGTGGCTCATTATGGTGTTGCCTAGAATCCACGTGCACTGAGATACACTGGATGCGCACAGGTGGGATGTCACAAAGTTGCTGATTTCTAGGTCCCTCTTTCATGTCCCCCGTGTTGTCAAGCAATCTGTACCTTCATGAGATTACCAAAAAAACATTCATAGGAGCAGATTAGGTTTTAAAATCTACCTAATGCAGCGTGAAATTTAGAGTACATGCTCCAGTGATCAGAGCTGCAGTGTTGACCCATTATGCTCTGCAGTCACTTTTTTCTGTTTTTACCCTTTCAATCCATGGGGGCTGGGAGGAGAATAACACACACACTTACAATCTTTTTTTTTTCTTGGTTTTTACAGTGGGACTTCATCGTATACAGCACATGACAGTCTGCTTAGGGCCTGGTTTAACTTTATTGAAAAGCGAGGTGAGGATTATTGCTGGGCTGTGTGTTGATTGTTGTATTTCTTGAGCGGGTAGTCTGTTTCTTCTTCTCCATGCAGTGGAGTTAAGCAATAATTGGGTCATTGCACCTTGTATGTGTCAAGATCTTTCTGAGCCTTAACCCTAAGCATGGAGGAAAGATACTTTACAGAAATAGTCAAGGAGGCACAGGTTTGTGTGATACCCAGTGACATATTATGAGTTAAAAAGCCACTGTCAGATTAAAAACATATTTTAAAAATATGTTCTTATCTTTGTTACTAATTGACCTCATGTTATTGAAATTGAAAGAATTTTTATTTTTTTTTCCTTCTCTACACTGATCATGAACAGTTTGCTACAAGTATCAGATGCTCATTATTCCAAATTAAAGCTACTTAGTTGGGATTGTTCACACAAATCATATGGCACTGTTTCTGATCCCTGACTCTGTGACTCTAATGCAAGAAGATGTTGGCAGAAACCACAAGGACTTTGAATCTCTGGGCCACACATACCTTGCCTGAGGGGTCATTCCTAGGAGACATTAGGCTGTGGTAAGTATTGGCTGGATGCAGAGTTTAAATTTAATTTGTCTCAGTGCAGTCACACAGAGTAATAGTATGCGTACATTCACGGTCCTTCCTCCAAAAAGGCAGGATCAGACCCTTATCTGGTTCATTTAGGTCCCAATCCAGACTCTTACAGGGCTCATTAAGCCCCGATCTGGAGTCACGTTGTAAGTATTACTCTTTGGACTGTAACTTTACTCAGCATGTGAATAAAGTTACACATTTGCCTAAGGCCAGTGTTTCCCAAACTTGGGACACCGCTTGTCCTGGGAAAGCCCCTGGCGGGCCCAGCCGGTTTGTTTACCGGCCGCGGCCGCAAGTTCAGCCAATGGCAGCTCCCATTGGCCGCAGTTCGCCGCTGCAGGCCAATGGGGGCTGCAGGAAGCGGCGGCCGGTAAGTCCCTCGGCCCGTGCCACTTCCCGCAGCCCCCATTCCCCGGGCACAGCGAACCGTGGCCAGTGGGAGCCGCAATCGGCCAAACTTGCGGACACGGCAGGTAAACAAACCGACCCGGCCTGCCAGGGGCTTTCCCTGCACAAGCGGCGTCCCAAGTTTGGGAAACACTGGCCTAAGGCCACAATGTATCCTTACAGTTAGCCATGTATTTAAGTCGCTAGCTGATTCAGAATCTAAGTGTTGCAGAAGCACAGCCTTGATTGCCACTTCTGGTGAGAGGTTTTGGGAACCCTGTAAAGTTACGTCCCATCCCTTGTAAGGGCTCCACAAGCGAAACTGCATTGCTGGATTGTTCATGATGGGAAAAGACCAAAAGGGTCCAAGCATGGCCAAAATGATTTCATTGTTACATTTAAGCAGTGGTGAGCTGGAGCCAGTTTGCACCAGTTCCTTGGAACCGGTTGTTAAATTTAGAAGCCCTTTTAGAACCAGTTGTCCCGCGATTTTAATTTAACCACCGGCCAAAAGTGGTGCCTTAGGCGCCGAGTCTGTGGATGCTCCGGGGCTGGAGTATCCACGGGGAAAATTTGGTGGGTGCAGAGCACCCACCGGCAGCTCCCCACCCCGCGCCTGGCCCCAGCTCACCTCTGCTCCTCCTCCTCCCCTGAACGTGCCACCCCACTCTGCTTCTCTCTCACGAATCAGCTGTTTGTGCGGGAAGCCTGGGAGGGCTGAGAAGCAAGCAGCAGCTTCACACTCAGGCCCAGGGAGGTGAAGCGGAGGTGAGCTGGGGCAGGGGGGCGCGAGGAGGGCCGCCCATGCCGCAGCAGGTAACAGAGGGCGGGCGCAGGGGAACCGCTCCCTGCCCCAGCTCACCTCTGCCTCCCTGGGCCTGAGTGCGAAGCCGCCACTTGCTTCTCAGCGCCTCCCCCCCCCGCCCCCCGCCAGGCTTCCTGCACAAAGAGCTGATTCGTGGGAAGCCCGGGGGGTGGGGGGAGAAGCAGAGCGGGGCAGCGCATTCAGGGGAGGAGGTGGAGCGGAGGTGAGGTGGGGCCAGGCACGGAGCGGGCAGCTGAAATTTTCCCCGTGGGTGCTCCAGCCCCGGAGCACCCAGGAAGTCGGTGCCTAAGGCGCCACTTTTGATGTGATCAGTGGGGGGAGCAGCCACTCCCCCTGCTCCCCTGTGGCTACGCTACCCTGCCCCTAGGAGCCAGAGGGACCTGCCGGATGCTTCCTGGGAGCTGCCCCAGATAAGCATCACCGGGACTCCCCACCTCACCCCCCGGCAGGTCCCTCTGGCTCTTAGGGTTGGGGTGGACACCCACTACATGGCCCACGAGACCCTCCTGCCCCGTTCTGGGAGCAGTCAGGGGACAGGGGAGGGGGGTAGATGGGACAGGAGTCCCGGGGGAGGGTCAAGGAATGCGGGGGATTGGATGGGGCAGGAGTCCCGGGGGGCAGGGGTAGGCCACGACCCCCTTGTGGGGTGAGGAGGGAACCGGTTGTTAAGATTTTGGCAGCTCATCACTGCATTTAAGTGAGTACTCTTATGGAAATAGTTTGCAGCTGTTGCCTAGGTTTACATACATGTAATCTAGTTTTCTCATTTTGGTTATATATCCTCAAGTAAACTGAAAGTGAATTTAAAGATCCTATTCCCCCTCCCCCACTCTTTGCGGAGACTCTATTCTCTATACGTCTTGCCAAGATTTGATTACCACACCCCCCCCTTGCAAAGTAAATCACTTTCCTTTTATTTTATTTCTCAGCACAGAAACTGTTGTTTGAGGCTCATTGCAAAGTACTTGGGGAGCCTCCAAAGAAAGACTGAGCATTTCTTAATTGGAGAAAAAATGAGCAGAAGTCATGTAGCCACTGAATACATCCTGGAGGTGTGTTTCTGATGTGTGCCTTTAATCCTGGTCACAGGAATTCTGGGGAATATTGCAGCTCAGAAAACTCCCAGTATGTGATGTATTATATCACAAAAATGTCTAGATTAGAGCGGTAGTTAAATGGTTCAAAAAAACCCTCCTTTTTTAACCTTTCCAAGCATACAATGATTTTTTTTTAATGGTCTATTGACATTCATGACCCTCGAGCTAAGTTTCCCATAGCTGGTCACCCTCTCCAGGCAAGGAGATATCTCCACCCACATTTTCATCCAAGGAATGGGGACAGGGAAGTCTAATGTCATTTGCATAATGCATATGCAGGATAACTCAATTGCTGTCAATGAGATTACAATGGTTTCACACTGGTGTAACTGAGATCATAATCTGATCCAGTGTCCTTATGTGTAGAAGAGGGGGACAACATTCAAAGATGTGTGTGTGTGCGTGTGAGCGCACGTGTGTGTGCGCGCGTGCCCGCACACATGAGCTATTGGTAGTGGTTGTGAGGTGTTGGCAACACTTGTGATTTTATCACAACTCTTATGATATGCGATGTTGTTCTCACACCCCCAGTTTCTGGCGTTCTGTGATTACGTAACAATCTCAACTTTCATTTAAAAGAAAAGGTTTCTAGCCCTCATAGAAAAGCCTGAAAACATGACCAGAGAGCATCCTAATGGTTCAAAAAATGGAAGGCAAAGGAAAAGAACCTCAGATGTGTTTTTTATTTCATTATTATCTCATGATTTTTGGGGACCTGGATTCATGTTTTTCCTAACCTTGGGGTTGGCAATACTTCACCAAGCTCTCTCACTAAAATCACTTTGTAAAAGCTGGTTATAAATGCCCAGAAACTGCAATCTTCCCCCATTTGATAAACTCAGGGCTCTAAGGGGTTCAGTATATAAAAGCCAAAAGATTTCTGCATTTCAGCATTAGGTTTTTATAACCCATCTCTCCCTCCCCCCAGCCCCCAGAACTCATCTATATGCTAATTTCAAGCGACTAATGCCGCCCCACAATATAATGGCTCTAATGTTTTCAGGGAAGGAAAAAAGTGGAAAGAAAATGGTGCTCCCTCTCCCAAGCCTCTGCATAGAGCACCATCTTAAGAGAAGCAAGTTTTCAAATGATGAACTATGCTACCATCAGTACCCCAGTTACAGACTGAAGAGTTGCCATAAGAATACAGCTGAGTTAACATTTACAGGAGGAAAAGTGTTACATGCAAAACTGAAAATATTTTTTCCAGCCTCACTTGTGTGTAAGTGACCCCATTTAGATGTAGCATTGGCTAAAGGGAAAGACAGTGCCATTGTTCTTAATAAGCGAGGCAGGAACAACTGTATCCTGATCTGATGGAGTTCCCCATAGAGTTACGGGATAGATGAAACAGTTGGGATTTGACTCATGGGCTCTCCAGTGCAGTCACACAGCCGGGGGAGTTTTCAGTTTCTCCACAAACATGCGCATTGATAATCCCAATCTGCCCTCTTCTCCCTTGCTCCTTCACACTCTCTGTAATGCTATTAAGATCTCAAATGCAGCAATTACAAGGAGAAAACCCTAATTAAACAGCAGCAGGTTCTGTAATAAAGGAACCAAAGAAACGCAAAAAAAGAGCAAGGAGGACAGACAACAAAGGCTGTCAAACCAAAGATTTGTTGTATTTTAAGGGCCTGTCAACACTGAGAATTCTTCAGGAATTTCACTGCACTAGCTTTCTCTGTGCTTTTCTAGGACAAAAGGGGTAATATTAACATATAGTCCTTTGGCCATAATCAAATAATAATTGGCCTCAGAGATCACTTATGACAATCAGGAAAGTAATAAGTTTTCTGAATAATTATGAATAATTAGGCACATTTATGAATAATTACATTGTTAATAACTATCTAACGCATCCAATTTTTAAACTGTAATTCAGTCATTATTGATTGGTTAGTAATCACCTTCTCTACTGTTTCCTCGCCCATTAATATCCTGATTCAGCCAGGAGGCCTGCAAGTATGTGTCAGTTCTACAGGCCCTGGTCAGTAAAGAGTGACTTTAATGTCATAGTCACTGGGTCCTAAGAAGAAGGGGAATCCATTCTTCAGTGGAGGGATTTTGTTGCATGTTGAGGAGGGAATGTTTTGAAAGGGAAATCTCTTGAACTTGCTACATGTCATGTTGTCAGTCCTTAGATACCACGGTGATGAGTGCTACAGAAACATCTCAGATGGAGAGAGATACTGAGCACATCCTGGTCTTATTAGAACTTTGTTTTTCCCACCCTTTGTAAACTCTTTGGGGCTGGGACTGTCTCTTACTATGCGTATACAGAGCACCTAGCACAATGGGGCCCAATCTGACTGTAGGCATAACTGCGATACAGACAATAATAATATGAACACCAGTGAAAATCCAGAGTAACTCCATTGACTTCAGTGAGTTTACATTAAATTTACACCAGTTTAACAGAATGAAGCCAACTAGGCAGGGTACACAGACAGAGCTTCTGCTTTTTAATTGATTAGCACATTTAAATAATTATGGATACTGTACCTTTTATTCATATGGCACGTTTCATCTGGAAAAACTTGAGCAGGCACGAAGTACATTTGACTAAAAGTGAATGTCTCAGACATTTCCAGAGCCCTGAACCACATGCTATCTTCTCATCAAAAAACCTACAAGAAGGTAAAACATGCACCTCAGACTCCACCTAGAACTCACAGGATAAAAGTCACATCATCTCCCCATGGGAGAGACAGTCCAGAGGGAAGACAGTATAGCCAGTAAAACCTGATGACGCAATGGACCTACTGGGAAGTTCACACAAAAACATGCAGGCACATCACTGTCTTGTCTGTCGACATGAAGGACAATCTCCTCTGCACACGTTTCAGCTTTCATTTTCCCAGCAGTACAGGAAATCCCTTTGGGGTCTTCCTTTGGCCCTTCCTTTGTGCCCTTCCCCCTTTCCTAACAGAGGTTGCAGGTGGGAAAGGAAGTTACCGCTGCTTCTGCCAGCAGTAGCTCACGGATGCTGGGAAATCTATGTTCTGCGAAAGGAAACTTACTCTGATCAGTGCCTGCTCACGGACTTCTCTCATTCCCATTCCTGGAATCTCCCCTCTAACTCCATGGAATCCCAGCCCTAGAGATCTTGCACTTCTAAGGTGCCTGGGTATATACTCACTAGCACATGCCACTGCTTGCCGCTGCCCCTTCTACCATGCCAACACTACTACTTCTAGCATGGTAGCTCAATGAGAGCTAACACAAGTATATCTACTTGAGCTTGGAATCATACCCTTAGCTCAGTGTAGATATACCCTTAGAGAAGATTAGATAGATAGATAGATGTTCATTTTCATATGTTTTGTTTCACTATATTTCAAAGGGTTATGTTTCAGCATGTGTTGTTTATGTGGTTTGGCATATGAACATTTTCATTTTTATCTGCACTCTCTCTGATCTGTCATTTTACCTTGCCACTTCCTGGGATCGTGCACACTGCAGGCCACAATGCTGTATCCCATCCAACTGGACATATATAACCTATTCTATGCTGCATCCAGTACAACATACCGTACCCATTCCGCTACAATTCATCTATTGAACAAAGACGCCCACATAGTCCCATTTTGCTGAGCGTCGACATTTTCAAAGTTACTGTCCCCTAATATTATACACTGTGACTGTACTAGACTTTCTGCATATTCGTGCTCTCAAATTGGGCAAAAATATCTAGTTAGAGTCAGTAAGGAAGAGCATTGTTTCAATATTTGAAACACTGGGAAATTGATAGATATCAAATGCTGCTCCTCTGACTACCACACTGAAATAGACTAACAAAGCCACCAGATTATTGTCCACCTCCCCCTACATGGTGCAGTCACAGATGAATCTCGCAACTTGTGTCCTGTTCCAAGCTAAATTCACCCCATCCCCCAACCCCAATGACCCTTTCGACTTCAATTTGTTCCCCACTGTCCATGGCTGTCACTGAAGACAAGGACCAATTATCTGAATGCAGTCAGCATACAGTGATTTGGGTTCTGTTTTGAAAAACAGAGCCAAGTGATTACATTAGAAATGGTCCCTCAATGTTAATATCAGCTGTGCTGCAATGGTGGCTACCCGGAGCAATGGAAGGCAATGTGGGGAGAGGGATGAAGGAAAAGGGGTCTTCCTCCTCACATTAGTGAGCACAAGACATAGCTTTGTCACCGCTCTGTCCTTCAGTGGGTACTTCCTCATTCCATTAGACGTCATTAACGTTTTCAAAGGAGCATGAAATACACACATATGGTCCCCACAACACAAAGGAGCCCTTCTTTTGTTATATTTGAATAATTATTCTGCTGCCTTCCCCCCTGCTACCAGCTAAACCTCTGTGACTGATGAAAGGCCCACATTGAGAATTTGAGATGAAAAAGGGAAGAGAGAGCAAGGCCAGGCAAATGAGCCAGTGGGTTGAAGCACTTGGGACATTAGAGGGTGTCAAGGATGGCAAATGACTTCATTGAAGTAATGATGATAAACATTTTATCTCTGTGCATATATGTGCATTATACCTAACGATCTCAAGCATAAGTAAGTGAAGAAAGGCACTAAATAAATCATATGAACAGGCCCTAAATGGGAATCCCTAAGGAATGGGATCTGAATTGTAAATGCATGCCTGAATTTCACACATCAAATTACAATAAGGAGATTGATATTTTAAACAGCTCTGTACTTAAAGAGTACTGTGTCTAGTCCTGAGGATTTTTCTTCTCCCTTAGACTTTTTCAGTTGTACTATATATATTGTCATTAAATGAGGTACTTTGCATATCAGTGGGTTACTCTGGGTTTCATTAGCATTTCAAAGACTGACTAGAAAAGTATTTTCTGTTTGCCTGAGAACTTTGAAAAACATAAATGCGTAGGCCAAATTCTGTTCCCACTGACACCAGAGGAAATTTGGGATAACTTTGTGATTTAAATGCAGGGGCTCCAGATTTGTTTTGGGATAAATGGGAAGAGAATTCAGCTCAGGTTGTAAAACTTTTCCTCCAGAGAGAGAGAGCGCACTCGCTCTCTCTCTAATCCATGATAAAATAATGGAACAAACATGAAAAGAAAATGAGCCAGGTCCTCAGCTGGTGTCAATCAGCAAAGCTCCATTGAAGCCAATTGACACAAACTGAGGATCAGGTCCAATGTCTATATGAAAGTGGAACAATCATGAGTAATAAAGAAGAGCACTGGTTTTATGCAGAACAAATTATGCTACACAAACTGTACCCTCCTTTTTAAAGTACTAAGGGTACAAAGAGTACAATGAGCGTACTGTAATATACCTGGTGTAGTAAAGCATGTCATAAAAGTTGAATATGGAGGCTTTACTATACTTTACCAGATATATTACAGTACACTCATTGTACTCTCTTTGTACCTGGATTATTTGAAAACGTGAAGGGGGGAGGAGGTTGTCTAGCATAATTTTTATAAAACCAGTGCTCTTTATTATTCACAGTTGCTCCATTTCTGTATAGATTCCAGGATTTCCCATTGTAGTCATACTATATATCAAGCAAAGAGTTGAAAATTTAACCCACAGCTTAAAACTCCTAAAACATGAGAAAGTTTGTAAGAGAATGCATGGAAAGCACAGCATGCACTTTTCATTTACACAATGCCGTGTGAAATAGTGCAGATACTATTACTGATTTATTTGTCATTTTTTAAGCAGTGTCAGTGTGCTTGGCATTGTATAAGGCGCAACAAAAGACACTGATTCCTGTCCTGAGTGGCTTACAATATAAAAGCCAGATCCGAAGCTTGTTAAAGTCCTGGGCCAAAGCCCATGAAAGCCTTTCCTTTTCCCTGACTTCAATGAGCATGGAATCAGGACCTAAATACTGGAATACGCTACTGAAAAACTTATTTCAAAATGAATGTTTTTCAAACCTGAGCAGTTTAAAAATGCCATAGACATGTAAATGAATTTTCCTCCGCCACAACCTGCTACACGTTTTTACTGGAGGACAGATTATTCCTATGAAATTTAAAAAGACTAGTCCATTTGCTTTTTATATTTGCAAATTAAATTCTCTTGTATATTGTAAATACTAAATTGTGTGTATTACATCCTCTAGTCTCTACTGGAATGCTCAGTCTGTCACTAGACTTATTTGATGATTGATTAATTTTCAGAAATGTGTTAACACAAACCTTGCTGTTAAAAAGTCAGCTCCCTTTTCTTTTGTTGCTGAACTTGTGTGTCACATCTTTGCCTTTTTGGGCGATTAATGTTGCTTTGAAAGCTTAAAGAATCAATAAACACACTCTGAAGTGGAGAAATCTGTATCCTAAAATGTGAGCAGTCATCTTAGTTTCCTAGTCAATCTACAAAATGTTTTTCCAGTTAGACTTAACGGGTCTGAGCTGGAAGGCTAGTGATACCATGGAAAGTCCTCTGGCTTTGCTCTATTCTTACCTTGAAACCACATCTCTTTGCAGATTCAGGGATGCAATGTATCCTGTAAGAATTCCAATCAGGAAGTGTAGTTCTTATTAGTGCTTTTTTAAAAAGGACTATTGTTTTGTCTAGCCATTCCTATGATATTTCTCACTGCGTTATTGTCACAGTTCAGAGCAACTGCACCTGTATTCCCCTTCTGTGGTCCCTTGGAGGCACCCTCTCTAGACTCATAGTCAGCCATCATCCCTCTGAGGTAGAAATGCAATGTGAACCCTGGGAAGCACGATGAACTTCAAAGGACTGAACTGAACAATGTGCCAGACAAGTATGGTCTTTTGGGACAAACTGTCAAATGGTTTGCCCGAGGGAGGTGAATGCAAATTCCCCATGACCAGTTATGCAAAAACTCAGCCTTTTGAACCCATGACTTGAGGAAAGGGCCATTATCTGCTGATTACCTGTTCCCGGAGTTTCAAGATCAAAGGCCCAACCTGGGAGAGAGCTCTCCCTGCGCACGAAAAAAAACACCTCCATGAGGGGCACTCGTGCACTGTCTACGCTGGCACTTTACAGCCCTGAAACTTGCCACGCTCAGAGGGGTGTTTTTCACCCCCCGAGCGAAAAAGTTGCAGTGCTGTAAAGTGCCAGTGTAGACAAGTCCTAACCTAGCCAAGGGAGGTGCTAGTTCTGAGCTAAAGCCTATGAATTTGCAACCACAGACAAGCCCCTTGGTGGGGTTTGAAGGACTGACTCCTACCAGAGCCCTTGTGGAGCAGGAGTGACCTCTGGTAAACCTATTAGCATGTGTGTAGGTTCTTTCATTGTTTTAAATATGTTTTCTCTGTCACGCTTTCATCATAATAAAAATGCTTACTTATAAAGAACGGTGTGTTAATGTTAGGAATTGCATCATTCATAGAGGAAGCAAAGTGCAGCTGGCCTGTTTAAACAAACTGGTTTGCTGGAGATATCACAGGGTAGGCAGGGAACTGTGTAGCCTGAGGAAAAAAACCCAGTCAGGAGGGAGAAAGATGCCGGTCTCTGCCCAAGAAGGGTGATGTCTGAGGAGCCAGGAGCCTAGAATGGATGCCCTTGGTGGACCACGCAGGGGGAATACAGGTGCAGTTGCCCTGAATTGTGACAATTATGAAGTTAAAAGGCCAGAGCAATGTAACTGGTCTCCTTTTTATGGCTTAATCCAGCAAGTTGCTGAGTACCATCAAATTCGACTGGCTTCAGTGGGAGTTGAGGATGCTTCATTGCTGAGCAAATACTTGCAGGATCAAGCCTTTAGTGAAGATCAGATGGGACTTGAGGAAGGCTCTTTTCATGCTGGTGAGGGTCATATGCTCAAGGATAGATAGATAGATAGATAGATAGATAGATAGATAGATAGATAGTAATACTGTACAAAAGATTTATTGGCATAAGTTTTGGATGATTACATTATTCATAATTGCTGAAAAATATCTCAGGGTTTGCCGAGACTAGACACAAAGTGCTATGTGGCCCATTTTAAAGCTGGGGATCTGCCCTTTCCAATAGTAATGAAGGCCCCTCTTCTAGCTCTGGTGGAACCTGAAAAATCTCACTAGCCCAAGACTGAATCTTGCCCTTCCCAAACCTCAGGCTAGTGCACTTTCTGGGGACAGGGACAAATGGCAAGGGGTTAATGCTCCATTCAGGGGAAAGCAAGAAAGATTCCTCTGGAAGGTTTTTTGTTGTTTATTGGAGGGGCTTGGGGTTTTTTGTCATTGTTGTTGTTTTGGTTTGGAGAGGGTTGGCTGGTTGAAGATTCCCAGAGATTTGGAATATTAAAATAAATCCCAAGGGAAATGGATTAATGGAGAGAGGATGAGTGAGATGGTCAAAGGTCCAGGATAAATTGCAGAATTATGTAATAGCTTGCAGAGTCATGATACAATTGTTGTCTGCGATTTATATAATCTACGTATCTGCACTTTATATGCAGTTAGCCCCATTTATAACATGACTGTAATTTATTACGAGTCTCTTTTTATTTTCATATACATACCCTCACACAGGCTTTTTCATGGTGCTTATTATTTTATTATCTGGATAGTTTATACTAGAAGCAGCCTATTTCGCTAATATAGAGAGCCAAACCCTTATGACCCCTGGTAACACTGCAGCATTGCAGGAAAACCTTTCCAGTAGTCTGAATGATAGGGGAATATAGTTGTATATTTACTCTGGAGGCCAGTTCTGCGAGGTGCTGTGGTAGTGGGAGTTGAAGATGCAAAACACCGTCTTGCAAGAAGTGTTCAGCAATTGGCAGGCTTAGACCTTAGCGTGCCTCACCTATGAATGCACTAGAGGAGACAAGGAGAAGTATAGGTCTGAATTGCCTTGTGTGACATAGGAGGTCACAAATATGGGTGTATACAGCAGGTCAGCAGCACACCGCACCCTAAAATATAATTTTAAGTAGGATGGCACGTATACATTTGAATGCAGAACCAGCATTCTGGTCAAGGAAAACAATAGCAACAGGGGTAGGAGGAATGTCTTATAAAATGCACAGCAGAGCCCTTTGTGCAGTAGAAAGGAGAGTCTTGGTTTTGGTGCTGGCAGCTGAGTGTGTGTTGATGCACAGACGTAAAACAAGAGTATTCAGACAAGTGGAACATGATCTGATAAGCCTGGAAATAACTCTGCCAATTCATCCAGCCTGAATGACATCCTTGCCAGTGCCCTTTCAACACATTTTGATTTGAGCACAAGCTTCCCACAGGAAGGCTTTTCCTGTGCACTCTGTCCTGCTTCACTACCTCACAAAACTCACTGATGGAGGAAGTGGTGCAGGTCTAGGCAAGGGGAGAAGTATTGGCTTTTCTTAAAGGAGCAACATTCGTTTTGTTCTTTCAGCTATATACCTCATTTTTTCTATTCTTTGTAGGAACAGACCCTTTCAAGAACCTTCTTATTGACACAATCAAGAGAAAGTAAAATCAATACAGCATAGTGCCTTTTATGTATTAACAGCTTGAGGTGTACAGAACTTGTTTGTGATCTCTGTGTCTAGCTATGAATTGATGAATTTAGAAGCAGAGCCTACTCAGATCTTCTGATTAAACCAAGGTGGGACAATTTATTGTAGAAGTCTAATTACAAGGAAATAAACTGATTACAGTAGACATCAATTTGACTACTGGTTTTCTAAAATTATACACACACACGTACGCACACACGCATATATTAGGGCTGTCGATTAATCACAGTTAACTCACATTATTAACTCAAAAAAATTAATCGTGATTAAAAAAATTAATCACGATTAATCGCACTGTTAAACAATAGAATACCAATCGAAATTTATTACATATTTTTGGATGTTTTTCTACATTTTCAAATACATTGATTTCTATTACAACACAGAATACAAAGTGTACAGTACTCACTTTATATTATTATTTTTTATTACAAATATTTGCACTGTAAAAAATTATAAAGAAATAGTGTTTTTCAATTCACCTCATACAAGTACTGTAGTACAATCTCTTTATCGTGAAAGTGTAACTTACACGTGTAGATTTTTTTTGCTACATAACTGCACTCAAAAACAAAACAATGTAAAACTTTAGAGACTGCACGTCCACTCAGTCCTACTTCTTGTTCAGCCACTCACTAAGACAATCAAGTTTGTTTACATTTACATGAGATACTGCTGCCTGCTTCTTATTTATAATGTCACCAGAAAGTGAGAACAGGCATTCGCATCACACTTTTGTAGCCGGCGTTGCAAGGTATTTACGTGCCAGATATGCTAAACATTTGTATGCCCCTTCATGCTTTGGCTACCATTCCAGAGGACATGCTTCCATGCAAATGATGCTAGTTAAAAAAAAAAAATGAATTAATTAAAGTTGTGACTGAAGTCCTTGGGGGAGAATTGCATGTCCACTGCTCTATTTTACCTGCATTCTGCCATATATTTCATGTTATAGCAGGATCGGATGATGATCCAGCACATGTTCATTTTAAGAACACTTTCACAGCAGATTTGAAGAACTGCAAAGAAGGTACCAATGTAAGATTTCTAAAAATAGCTACAGCACCTCGACCCAAGGTTTAAGAATCTGAAGTGCCATCCAAAATCTGAGAGGGACAAGGTGTGGAGCATGCTTTCAGAAGTCTTAAAAGAGCAACACTCCAATGCAGAAACTACAGAACCCAAACCACCAACAAAGAAAATCAACCTTCTGCTAATGGCATCTGACTCAGATGGCGAAAATGAACATGCAATCAGTCTGCTCTGCTTTGGATCATTATCGAGCAGAACCCATCATCAGCATGTACGCATGTCCTCTGGAATGGTGATTGAAGCATGATGGGACAGATGAATCTTTAGTGCCTCTGGCATGTAAATATCTTGCAACGCCGGCTACAACAGTGCCATGTGAACGCCTGTTCTCACCTTCAGGTGACATTGTAAACAGTAAGCGTGCAGTATTATCTCCTGCAAATGTAAACAAACTTGTTTTATCTGAGCGATTGGCTGAAGTAGGACTGAGTGGACTTGTAGACTCTAATGTTTTACATTGTTTTATTTTTGAATGCAGTTATTTTTTGTACATAATTCTACATTTGTAAGTTCAACTTTCACAATAAACAGATTGCACTACAGTACTTGTATTAGGTGAATTGAAAAATACAATTTCTTTTGTTTTTTACAGTGCAAATATTTGAAATAGAAATAATATAAAGTGAGCACTGTACACTTTGTAGTCTGTGTTATAATTGAAATCAATATATTTGAAAATGTAGAAAAAAAACAAAAATATTTAAATAAATGGTATTCTATTATTAACAGTGCGATTAATCACGCAATTAATTTTTAATCACTTGATAGTCCTAATTGTATTTATATATATATTGTGACAGGGCAAGGCCAGATGGCTATAGGAAAGTAGTGGGAGATAGATATATTAGCTCCAGGATAAACAAATCCCTGGTACCAGGATAAGTTAAATGGCAGCTGCTTCAGGTCAATTAAGACACCTGGGGCCAATTAAGAACTTTCCAGAAGGCAGGGAGAACGCTAGGTTGATTGGGACACCTGAAGCCAATCAGGGACTGGCTGAAACTAGTTAAAAGCCTCCCAGTTGCTCAGGTGGGTGTGGATGTCAGGAGCTGTGGGAGGAAGTTGTGCTGTTGGAGAAATTGAGCAGCACACACCATATCAAGCACAAGGAAGGAGGCCCTGAGGTAAGGGTGAAGTGGAGCCTGAGGAAGTGGGGGCTGCTGTGGGGAAGTAGCCCAGCGAATTGTATGTATCATGTTTCTAAAAGGTCAGCTACCATAGCTGATACTATTAGGGTCCCTGGGCTGGAGCCTGGAGTAGAGGGTGGGCCTGGGCTCCCCCCTTTGCCTCTCCCCCCACCCCCGATTAATCACTGAGACTGGGAGACAACAGAGACTGTGCAAGGGAGGATAGCTTCTCCTCACCTCCCTCACTGGCTTATGATGAAAATAGCTCAGTAGACTGTGACCCTTGCCTCTAGAGAGAGAAGGGTTATGTGGAGGGTCACAGTGAGCCTCTGAGGCTCGTGAAATCCACCAGAAAACATGGGACCAATGGAGACAAGGACAGAGCTCCGTCACAAAATTTTATATATATATATATATATAATCTCCTTACTACATGAATGAAACTGCAACAAGATTTGTGGCTGAAGATTCACTCCACACGCACACATGAACAACATTTATGTTGTGACAAATTTCACTATGTTAAATATAAAGATTTATGATCAAGTTATGCATTTTAAGTCTTAAATTAACACGATTTATGAAGCAACCCTAACAGTTATGGGACTATCATTAAAATTATGTATTCATCTTAAGTGTGCTGTTCTTCATGGGAAGTAACTGAAGCCAATCATAGAATCATAGAATATCAGGGTTGGAAGGGACCTCAGGAGGTCATCTAGTCCAACCCCCTGCTCAAAGCAGGACCAATCCCCAATCAAATCATCCCAGCCAGGGCTTTGTCAAGCCTGACCTTAAAAACATCTAAGGAAGGAGATTCTACCACCTCCCTAGGTAACGCATTCCAGTGTTTCACCACCCTCCTAGTGAAAAAGTTTTTCCTAATATCCAACCTAAACCTCCCCCACTGCAACTTGAGACCATTACTCCTTGTCCTGTCCTCTTCTACCACTGAGAATAGTCTAGAACCATCCTCTCTGGAACCACCTCTCAGGTAGTTGAAAGCAGCTATCAAATCCCCCCTCATTCTTCTCTTCTGCAGACTAAACAATCCCAGTTCCCTCAGCCTCTCCTCATACGTCATGTGTTCCAGACCCCTAATCATTTTTGTTGCCCTTTGCTGGACTCTCTCCAATTTATCCACGTCCTTCTTGTAGTGTGGGGCCCAAAACTGGACACAGTACTCCAGATGAGGCCTCACCAATGTCGAATAGAGGGGAACGATCACGTCCCTCGATCTGCTCGCTATGCCCCTACTTATACAAGTAGTACTTATACAAGTACTTATACAATGATCATTTGATTCCTGATCACTGAAATGCACTAAATCTCTATCTTTGTCTGTATCATATTTCTGTCCTCATCACTCTAACTCTTGCTGGACGGATGCACATTTGCACCCTGCAAAGAAACTGCTGTTGCCACACTTATCAGCCAAATATGGATGCTGCCCAAGTGCTATGGCCCAGATTTTTAAGGGTATTTAGGTGTTGCTGTGCTCAGCATTGAAATGCATAACTGATTTAGGAACCTAAACCTCATTTTTAAAAGAGATTTAGACATTTAGGACACACAATCCCAGTGACAGGATTTAGGCTGCTATGTGCATAAATCACTTTTGAAAATGAGGCTTAGGCTCCTTAATCAGTTAGGCTTTTTAATGCTGAGCACAGCAACACCTAAATACCTTTAAAATTCTGGGCCAATAACTAATGTTCCACCTAGAGACAAAAGGTCTTGTCTACACTGCCCCATAGTTCAGGATCTGAATAGCATAGAGCACCAAAATGCTGTGCTATAACTCCCCTGTGTGGATGTTGCAGGTCCCTAATTCACATTAAGTTAGTCCTCTTCAAACAAAACTACATCAGTGGAAATAAGGAACCTTTTAGTTCACGCCTGCAGCATCCACACAGGAGAATTACAACATAATACTTTGATGCCCACTGCCATTCACACCCCTGTAGTCTGAATTGTGGGGCAGTGTAGCCATAGCCTAAGGTTGTCCCATCTACGATATTGATGGCTTCTAGAGAGCCTAAATTCTCTTTTCTGGGAATTGAAAAACGATGACTCCCTCCGCGCTCCCCCTCCTTTTAGTTTTATAATGTAGCAGAAATTGAGGGTTTTATAACAACTGTCCCATATGAGAGGCAGCATGGTCTTGTGGTTAAAGCACAGAACTGGCATGCTGGATAGCTGGGTTGCAACTGCTGGCTTTGCAGTTTTTGGTTTTTTTGTGATGTGGTTTTTTTACCTTAGGCAAACATGTAGAGCTGGTTTGTAACAGATGCCTGCACTGATGCGAAAAGAGGAGAAAGGGTATAAGAAGCTGGGAAAGGGCCTGGTACAATGGCAGGCCTGAATGCACACTACACCCTCTTTAAAAAGCAGAGGATCCTGCCAAATATTTTGCTGCCTCCACACCATCTCCTGCAGCATGCAGTGCTCTAATGCCAGACTCAGTCTGTGCCTCAGTTTCCCAATCTGTAAAGTGGAGCAAATAATACTTTCTTACTGGTCTCTCAGAAGTGTATTTGTAAAGTACTTGATGGTTTTTGAATGGAGTACTGTGATGGGGCTCCACTCACTATGCAGGTGCCTCCTGTGGATTAGCTATGCAGGTCAGTGCACCCATTCCCTGTGGGGCCTCGCCCACCATCACTTCTGCTCCCAGACTCATGTTACTCCAGGGACCGTGACATTCTCTTTGTGACATTATGCCCCATATTCTTCATAGAAATATTATTATATGAATATGACATAACTACGATATGTTTTATGCAAGATGGGTCATGTGAAGTATCATTGTAAAAGTTATGATTTACTGAATGTGATTATCCAATGTGTATGCATGTATTATTTCTGTATCTGAAGATAGAAATATTGACTATGTAATAATTACAACTGTGTTTTCACCTGGGGAACACCCACCAGACAGTATGCAAACAGCCTGGATGGACCATTAGGAAGGACAATAGGACTTTGAAGATTCTAATCTCTCTCCTTCCTGAGAAATTTCTTGGGATGCTGCTTTGACACTGCAGGGTCATGCGATCGTGTCACCTGGTACAGGATACCATCTTAAAATGCTGGTATTTTTCCACAGGACAGGAAACAAAGAATTCCTGCCATATGAAAATCCTATTTAAGGCTGGGAAGTGAGTTAATCTAGGCTCTTCTCCACTGCTTCCCCACCCAAGAATGAAGACTGCTAAAAATACCTGAAGAAACGAAGGAACTAAGATGGGGAAGGTAGGGGCTGAACCCAGGTGAGAAAGGTCAGCCTGTAAAAGGAATCCTTGGAGATTTAAGCTGCAAGCAGTGCAGGTTACTTTCAAGAAACTCTGCTACCTGCTTGAAAGAACATTTAGGTGAAAAATTATTATTTGTAGCCAGTATTACTTAGTGTATTAAGCTTAGTTTGCATGGTTTGTTTTAGTTGCTCAGTAATCTGCTTTCATCTGTTTGCTATCCCTTATAATCACTTAAAATTTACTTTTTGTAGTTAATAAACTTGGGGTTTTTTGTCTATTCCAAAATGCAGTTTGTGCAGTTCATGACTGGGGTGGGAGGAAGCTGTGCATATCTTCCTCCACGTTGAGGGAAGAGGCGAATTTCATGAGCTTATGCTGTGTAGATCTCTATACAGCGCAAGACAATATAATTCTGGGTTTACACTCCAGAGGGCGTGTGCACCAAAGTGCTGGGCAATTCCCCAATCTGAGTCCTCCCACACAGAGCTGATTGCAGACTCTGTGTGATTCTACAGCTGGGTGTGTCCCTACCTGTGTGTGTGCTAGACGGGAGCCTGTCACAGCAGCACAGAGTAAGGGGAACCCAGGCTGGTGGGACAGGTGGGCCCAGTGGGGCCCCAGCACATCCGGTGGCACCCCTGAATGGGGGTCCAACCCATCACACTCTTTATGACACAGCCCTCCAGCCACGTCAAGATCTGTGCTCCCCCCTGCCAGGCAGAGTGTTGCAGTCCAGCTGTCCCACCACTTCCCCAGTGGCGACTGCAGCCAATTGTCTGGCCACTTCCCCATGACCCCAACACCCACTTCACCCTTGCCTCAGAGCCTCAGCCTGCAAACCCCAGCAGTCAGCCAGGAGTTCTTCTCTAGCTTCCCTGGTCCCTGCTAGCAGCACTGCTCTGTCCAGGGTGCTCGCTTCCTTCTGCCTGCCCGGTACCCCGTCCTCCTTCCCTGAGCTGCAGGGAGTAGCTGACACTGCTCTGCCCTGTGGCTCTTCTTATATGGGCCTGCTGAACTCTGAGTGACTGTTCCTCACAGCCCCTCTCATATTGGCTCCTTCCCACGCAGCCTCCCTAGGACCTCATTAACTTCTTGCATGCCAGTGTGAGGCAAATGCCCTATCACAAATACACTGTTAAATCAATATATTTATTTGTTTATACTTTCGGAAAAAGCTGTGGAAAAGGAAAAGGCAAATATTTAAAAGATTATGGGTGGAGGTTTCAAAAGAGTCTAATTGATTTAGGAGAACAAGTCCCATTGAAAGGCAATACTTGTGCTCCTAAACCTCTTAGGTGGTTTTGAAAATCCCAGCCTAAAAGCTGAGAGCAGCCTCAGGGTAGTTCTAACCTATACTAGTGGGTAACTGCCCCTAGAGAAACTGCAGGACTGGGAATAACCATCTCTGGCCATGGTTTCTCCTGTCTCCAGCACAGGACAAAGAGAGAAGGCAAAACAGAAGCCAGCTTTATACCAGCTGAGGTTACCTCCAACACTAGTAGAATTCTCAGGTGAGAAGATCTGGCCACTATCTGGCCCCTTTCCACTATCAGAGTGACATAAAGAGGCCAGATCACAAGAAAGAATACTTCTCGAAACATGTATAACATGGGCAGAGGTGGTGTAAGCATCCCACAGTACTGCTTTGCTAGTGTGCCTCAACATGGACCAGGGAAGAATAGACAGCCTTTTAAAATAGTGAATATTACTTAGAGAAAATTTCCCTCATCTGTTTATTTCCTCATATAACTTGCTTAGGTAAAAAAGCTAAATCCCATCGAAACACCTGAATCTGGATAACCCTGAAGTTTAGGAAACATTGGATCACGATCCAGAGGTGGATAAGTTGGAGCTTGTGGTTATGATAAAGAATGAAGATCAATGCAAACTCATTACTATGGCTAGCACAGTGTGGCCCTGATCCTTGAATGAGCCCTCTGCTGCAATAAAATTTAATTAATCCTTTAGTAATAGTACCTTCATGTTAATAAAGGAATGAAGGAACATGCTTGAATAAACATCCTCACTTCAAAACATATTAAGATAAAAACAAAAGAAATAATCTTCTCTTTGTAAAATAAAATTGAATGGACCTCTCTATCCTTCTGTTTTTTCTGAAAATACAGTATGTATTTATCTTTTTTTGGGTTAAAATAATAACAATGAAAATTAAAGGGAAAAGGAGCCCTGAAAGGAAGTTTTTTTTAAACTGAGACTTCTTCTGCAGCTGCAAGCATGTTCATTTTGCCATAATCTTTAGCAATGCAGAAGAAAGAGAGCCTTCAGGTGAAAGGTTACCTACATTTATAATGTCAGGCACTGCGACTGGTGAGGTAAAAGGTAAATGGTAATTTTATCATTAGCGTGCCTGACCGCTTGCCCCCACCATATCTCACAGGAGACGTTAAGAATGACTCACCTGTCAAGATGCAAACACTTAAAGGTCAATGCACACAGAAATCTTCAAGAGCTTACAACTGAATTACTGACACCTTTTATTATCACTGCTTAAATAAATGATTCAAGTGGCAAGATAAGGGAAAGATCGGTTTAATGTCAAGATTTACACGAGGAATTCTTGGAGCATTATTTTTTAAACTATAACATATGTATATGTGTGTTTGCCTATATATATATATATATAATTTAAACATATGTATATGTGTGTGTGTCTGTGTATGTGTGTGTGTATATATATAGGCACACACACATATACATATGTTATAATTTAAACATATATAATATCTTTCATTTTATGCTAGAAATGTGTGAGCAATGAGATGGATTTTACACCACCGGTAAAAGTTTAAGTATATATTCCCCTCTTGCAAAGCTCTCCAGCATCCCAAAGGGAGGAAGTGATCTAGTGGTTGGAGCAAAGAGTCAAGGCTCCTGATACTATTTCTACCTCATTGTGTGACATTTGGTAAGTCAGTTGATCTCTCTGTGCCTCAGCCTACCCATCTGTGAAAGGGATTCAAAAATAACTATAGGCGTTTTAAGATCTAATTAGTGATTATTTAAAGTAGTTTTATCAAAGGATCTCAAAGATGACATAGACAGTAAAAATAAATTATTTATTTTGGTAAGACCCCTCCTTCCCCCTGTTCATCCTTCTACTCCTCCTTCTTCTCTGAGGTGTATAGAATGGATAACTGAGAATCTCCAAAGTGCACAGAGAGGTGCACCAGGTTTCAGGAGGGGAAAGATGGACAGATTCAAGCATAGCAATTTTTATTTTAGGAAGAGGCATTGCCTGGCACATTCACTGAAGTTCTGTGTGGTGAGTGTGATTTCATCATGACTTTTCACAACCAAAAAAATAACAGATGCCACTATTGTTACTAAAAGGGCTAATAAGGTAAACAGGAAATGCCGGTCTATTGGGTATGAGATGTTTGGGACTGATGATCAACAATGTAAAATCAGAACAGTAGCTCTAATATATGACTTGGTAGTGCATGAAGAGCTGTCTGTTGGTTAGGGCAGGGAACTGGGATGAAGGACACCTGGATTCTATCTCTGAGTCTGCCACTGACTCAACTTTGCTGAAGTCATTTAGGCCCAGATCCTTAAAAGGTATGTAGATGCCTAACTCTTATTGCTTTCAATGGGAGTTAGGCACCAAACTACCTTCGGGGATCTGGGCCTTCAGCCAATTTTTTCCAAAGTAGCCCCTGATTTTGGGTACCTCAAGTCCAACTTGATACACCTTGGAAAGTAATGCCCCACTCACTTACAGGGACATATGGAGAAGAGGGGGCAAGAAGAGTGAAAGACAGGCAGACTAAGCCACCTGAGAGGCAGACTGTCTATCTCTGCTCAATAGGCAGTTTCACCATCTGATGGGCTTTCCAAGGGTCACCAAGGTGGAGCCCCTATTGTACTGATTTGACTTGTTTTTATTGTTAAATTGTCCACTGTGTCATTTCCACTTAATAAATCCTATGATCACAGCTAATCTTTTGCATGGGAGTTGTTTTTAAGTAAGAAGGTGTTAGCATTGTGGATGGTTGTATGTTGGAAATGAGAGGGAGTTGTATATGTTCGGTATTTCTGAGTGTGCTTGGGTCTTATGACGTTTGGGTGGTGAGACGTGGTTTGAGATTAGTGTTGTTGTTAATGTAAGGTTAGCAAGTGGTTTCCTTGATTTTTAGTAATTGAACTGATGGGGGAAGCACCTGAGCAGCTGTATCTCTAAGTTAATGGGGGTTTTTTTGTGTGCGGGGGGGAGAAAAGCAGGCATACTGCATACCAAATGACATTCCAGAGCACGGTTTGAAACCCCAAGTATCCCTGTTTCACTCCTCTTCCCCACACATCATTCTCATCTTCACTATCAGCTGTTCCTTCCCTCCATCTACTCCCTGTCTTTCCACTTTAGTACATATTCACTCCCTTTGACTTTGTGGCCATGAAAGTTACATGCAATAATGTTCACCTTCTCCATTTGTTTTTTTCACGTGGTTTGCAATTTGCTGTTCTCTTCCTGAAACATTTGCATGCCATTAATACTATAAAATGGAGGGTTTTATTATTCTTTGTAAGCATCACTTGGATTAGTAGCACAGAGTACCTCTTGCATCTTTCCCCTTGTTATTTTTTCCTGACATCCTATGGCCAGGCTGCAGATAGTAAGACTAGACTAAGGAACCCATGTGGGAGGCACAGAAAGGGGTTATTGGAGGAGGGGATGGGGGGTCCTTAATTTTAAAAACAACAATGGAAATAAGTGGGAATGGAATGAAAATATTCTAAAGATAAATGTAAGCATTTTTATATGCGGTGTTATTAAAATAGATTTTCTGAAGGGTACATTAGATTTTTAATGTTTTAATTTTTCGCTTGATAAACCAACTAAAAGTAAAAAGAAAATGCCAACTGTGGAATTTTCCATATGATCACTCTGCAGCTATTATCCAGAGAGTCATCTGCATTCTGGGAGGGTCAGGTTACAGATAAACCCCAGCGGCCTGCTGCTCTGGGAACAGGGTAGTCACAAAGCACCTGTCATCAGAATGGTTTGTTGGAGACAAAAGCAGGTGATCCAAGCATTCGAGGGCTGTTTGCACCACAGCAATGCTTAACGAGAATGGAGGTGATGCTACAAAAGTATGTCCCCTTTCACTGGTCTCTGACTGCAAAACTCAGAGGGCTCAGTTCTTCTGACATTGCTTATGAGGAATTCTCATTTTTCTCTTGAGAACCCTGCAGTAGGAAAACTGGACCCCAGGGAATTAATTTGTCCAGTCCCCTCTGGTGCAATACACTGCCATTTACACACATTTCAATTGGTGGCTTAGTCACCTCAAGCTTTCCCTGCTGAACCTTTCTGGCAAGTCACTTGACCTCTCCGTACTTCAGTTTCCATACCTATAAAAGAGGAATAATGATACTCCAATGGCAAAGAGCTTTCAGATCTACAAATGAAAACAGCTATATGGCAGCTAGGTATTAATTATTATTATTGACTGGGATTTTCAAAGGGGCCTGTGAGTGGTAAGCACCCAATCCCTATTGAAATTCTATATTTATTATTCATTTAGTATTACTGAGACACGCCTGAAATTATTCACTGTTTGAAGATGGAAATTATGGTAGAATCTAAAGACATATGACAATCTACCAAGGTAGCTCTTCACAGTCTGAGTCCCCTATAACTAGAGATGGGGATGATGAACCAAGACATTGGATCTAACCCACCGAGGACTTTGGGGAAGGTCAACTTTGGCCAAGGGTGCTGGAACAATTTGTACAGTGGGGGTGCTGAAAGCCACTGAACCAAACTGTAAACCCTGTAGATGATGGAAACCACTTCAAGCCAGGGAGTGTTGCCACACTCCCAGCAACCCTAGTTCCAGCACCTATGACTTAGGCTCACATGCCAGAGAGCTGAGCATTATGTCTCAATGCAAGCCATCCTTGAGCCTACTGGAAACGGTTTGTTTTGGGCTCTGTTCCCTTTGGAACCGATGCCTTGGGTATTTTTGCTAAAATTGCTCACCATTGCAACCACCATTTCAGTGCCACCATTGTTAGCAAGAGTGCGAGCCATCAGCATATTAAGCACTGTCATCTAGCCCTACTCAAAGCAGGTGTATGTGACATGGTGCTTAAAACACTAATCTCCAAGGACACCATCTCTGTAGAAGAACTCTGACTGCTGTTAGAGCAAAACCTGTCCTACGGACAGTGGGAAATGTAAGCAAAAATTATCTAGTGTTGACAAGATCATTCAAGGCAATGGCAAAAGTATGACTTCACGGGGGGCAGGAACAATTCCACGGGCCCTGATTCAGCCATGTACTTAAGCACCTGTCTAACTTTAAGAACATGAGTAGTCCCAAATGGGGCTTAAAGTTATGCAAGTGCTTAAGTACCTTGCTGAACCAGGGCTATAATAAGGAAAGAGTTCATGTGTTGAACTATAGTTTCAATTTCCAATGGGTTTCATAAAGAAGCCCTATATAAATGATAATTTCAGATGCAACTAAAGCTTTATATCTGCAGAACTGCCTTCATGAAGCTTAATACATATAACAAAATTCTATGTAAAATGCAGTCTGTTTTGCCTTGCATTGGTCTTGTGCACCAAAAAAAACTCCTCTACTACCTCAGTCTCCACCACAAATTATTAGTATATTGTAAAATTGTTTATAAGCGCTCTAAAAATATTTTCACAAGTTTACCTGACTCCCTCAAGAAGACACCTGGCAGCAGTAAGATTATTTTTACTACTAGCATTTCAGGAGAGAAGAAAAATGAGGGCACTTCCTTTTTTATTAAAATATTACACAGTTGTGCATAAGCAAAACATCTGTTAATGGCTCACCAAAATCAAAGAACCATTTTTTGTTGTTGTTGGGGGAAGGGGAGTGCTGTTTGTTTCTTTGCTTGGTTTTGAATGATTTATTTTGAGTACCACCAGGAGCAAGCAAAGACTGACTTCCAGCTAAGACCAACCTAGCACAGATTCTACCAGCTCAGACAGACAGACGCATCACTCACCTGGTAAAGCTATTTTCAGTTGGACCATAATGGTCCTTACTTGAGGACTGGTTGTGCCAATGTGCAAAACTCACTTCAAGTTCCAGCTGCCAAGAAGACTGTGATTGTCTGGACGCTATTTGGCACACACAACAGGAGTCTCCGACAGAAACAATCTTTGCCTTGCTATGCTTATGCAAGGCGTAGTGTGTGAGCTCTGACTCGGATGGTATAGGGCATTCTTGCCAAATTCTGAATCAGGGGGCTTGATGCTCCACGGGCTTTCTCTTGGTGGATTCCTTTAAACTAGTACAAAGTGGGTGTAAAACTCTACCATCATGGTCTCAAAGTGTTTCACGGTCACTTTGCACTGACAGAAATGCCCATACAAAGGTGGAAAGGCAATGGAGAATCAGACCCTGGAACCTCATGCTTATGGTTAGTCTGAGAGTCAGTTGTAAGTCCTTACACATCTCTTTACTCTGACACATATCGCCACAACCCAGTCACACATCAACCTCCACCTCCCTGTGCCTATCTGTGGCGCCCAACCCGGATGCAGTGCAGAAGATAGACAGTCATACTAATGCATTATAATACCTTCTAACACACACAGTTTTTGTAGGTTTTAAAAAAATAGTCAAGTGCATAATTGGTAGGAAGCCGTGCGTAAATTCTGGTTGTTGTGCCCTCTCCTCTCTCTCCCGCTCCCCAGACAGAGGGACATAGGCAAGAGAGTTTTCATGAAAAATATCAATTTTTCCACTATAAAACAGGTGCAATCAGAATTGCAAAGTATGCCACACTTGTCTCTCTTGGGTTTTTTAATCCTAATTTATTGGATCAAGACAAAGAATCATATGTTTATTTTTCTGGTGTGTTCAAGTCCACTGCAGAAAGAAGGTCACTGCATTTGGGTACTAATCTACCAGTGCAGTAAGCCGTGATTAAAAAGGCTCAGTAATGTTCTCAAAAATGCATTACAACTGTTTGAATCCATGGCCATAGAAGAGGGGATGTTAGTCTGGTTTGGTTAAATAGAGATAAACTTATTCCCCAGTCAGTCAGCCACAGCAGCAGCCCTACATTTCAGTGAGCCAAATAAAAAGATTGCCTGGGGTCAGGATAAAAGCAAAGGTACGTAAGGGCCTGAAAGAGATTGTGCTACTATCATTTTACTTCAGCGAACCCAACAGAGCTCTCACAGGGGATCGTTGGTGACCTCACCTCTCCCTTTAGATGTCTGGTGCATCTCTGAATTGATTTAGAATGTTCACTAATACAGTGAAGAGTTAAACAATAAGGAGGCTGGGGTATTTTTTTTAATTCTGAGAGTCTGAACAGGGGCTATATGTAGGGAGGGGTAGAACCCTCAAAATAAAATAAAATAAACGTATAGAGCAATAAAGATGTCCCAGTTCAACTTATGGCAGTGGTTCAGAGAGGATAAGCCAAGTCTCCCTGTGCTGCTGCTGCTTTTATTTTATTTTTTCATAATTGTCCCTGTTATGAGTCTTTGTTCACAAAGGTGGAAAAGATGGAGGGCTCTAATGATGCATCATCACAGGTCAGAGAATGAACCACGTAAATCTCCCTGGCATTCATTGCCACACAATGCCTCTAAAACGACAGCAGCGTTCCTTAAAGATGCAGCCTACCCGCAGTCAAAGAGGGCGAAGCAAGGTAATACACCTGTGGGCTTTTGCCAAAATAATCACCTTTTCCCTTTCACCACTCCTTGGGCAGCTCAGACCTTGTCTGGTTGTCTTCAGTCTGCTGTGTTTTCAGTAATGAAGCCTAGAATTCAGTTGTACATCTGGGACTAATAGCTTTTAAACCTAAATTATTCCTCAGCTGCAATTATAGCCAGTCATAAACATGCAAGCAGTGCAGTTCAGAGAGGAGAGATGCTTTCAGTACAAAAGGCATTTTTGAAAGAAAAACTTCAATCTAATTTTAAAATGCTATAGTTACAACAGTTGGGGATTGATTCAGCTGTCTTTGAAGGCCATTTGAGTTTTGTTATTGGCTTCATTGGAAGGGGAAAAAAGCCCATAAATTCCATAGTGGAGTAGGAATCTTAAATATATATTTAAAATGTTCATCATCAATAACATTGTCATGACAGTTCGTGAAGCAGATAGCACTCCAAGTCCCCAGTAGAATGTATGTGAAAGCAGAGACTTTCAAAGTGGTTATAAGGTAATATCTCTACTTGAAAAATTAACCAAAATACATTAAAGAGAGAGAGAGAGAGAGAGAGAACATACTTTATACCTTCAAAAGTCCCTGTTTACTCCTATATTCAAATGTGAGATCAAGGGGCAAATTCTCTGCTGAATGTAAATGGATGCAACTCCATTAAAGTCAATGCACCAATTTACACCAACTGAGAATTTGGCCAGTAAAGCCCAATTTATCTTTCCGCTGCACTTGTGTAGACATTTAAACCATTGTAAATTGGGTGTAACATGCCACCATACTGATTGTAGTATTTTACACCCATTTGGCATTAACTTTACACTGGAATGAATGGTGGCATAAGGTGCAGGCCAATGGTGAATTGGACTCAGAGTCCCTAATTACTGTATTGCATCACCAGGACTGTGTCTCCACCTGGGACATGTTAATAATATGGCAGCATCCACTAAGGTACCATTGATCATCCTGGAGAGAGTGAAATAGTAGCAAGTCTTCCTATTGTAATGGACTTTCCACTTTCAGCCTGCAATTTTCAACAGTTTTCCAATTTTGTTCCCGCTAAATGTAATTTCCTGGAAAGATCACATCCTTGTTAAGGATGAAAGCCAACTAAATTAGAGAAGGCCCCTGAAGAGCTCACCCCAGTTTTTATAAAAAGATGAGAGGTAAGCTGGAACAGGGCATTTAGGACATATTTAGTTAGCTCTATGCAAACATCATGCCAGGTAAGCGAGAGTTAATAAATAGCTAATTTCCTTAATACTGAGACACAGCATATTGAGTCAAAACTCACCAGGCTGACAATGATTCTAGAGACCCTAGTGGAAATCCTAGCAGATGCCATTAAAATAATTTTACTGCTCTTAGTTGCTTACCACTAGAATCTTTCACTTCATACTAGAGAATTACTGGTGGTAGGAACCAACAGCCCTAGGAAGCAGTAGATCAATAAGCCTATTGTTAGTTCCAAGCTGGAAGCAGCAGGAATCAGCTGAAAATTTTCAAATGGAATTTCTACTAGTGAAGCCACCCAGCCTAATCAAGAGGGCAATTACAAATGCTGAGTATGTAACATCACTGGGTGGGAGGGGAGTTCACACTAGACACTATATAAAAATAGACTGTCAGAGAACCCAACACCAGAGCACTCAACAAATCACCGTGGAAGACACAAACTGTTGAGTGACTTCAGAATACTGCATTACAGTCCAGATGCTGTACATTTGGGAGTTTTTTTGGATTCTTGAGTGATATACTTTAAAAGTGCTGTGTAACATAGGTACAGTAAAAATATATATTTTAATATGTGACTTATTTTCATAGTGCCCCTTTAACTACTGTCTTTTGTTTAATTTGTGCCCAATCCTGCTCTCACTGAAATACAGAGGAGTGTTGCAATTAACTTTTAAGAACAGCAGGATTTGGACCTCCATTCCCAGGCTGCAGTTTATTCTGAAAGCTTGTTTTATGAGCCCTGCTGAGCAGTGTGTTTCTCCTATACAGTTGATTTAACATTGGCTGGCAGTCATTTTTGACACTGATTATAAATTTTAGTTATACCTTTTAAAGTTATTCATATAACTCATAAAGTCATTCCTGGTCCTATCTTCAATCTACTTATTTCACATCCCCTTTCATGAGTATTCAGACCTGATGAGCAAAGGCTGTTAATCATTCCCTATTTAAACAAAAATCTTTGGGTACCGGGGCTTTGGCTTTCTTTGCACCGTGCTTATGGAATTCTCTCTCTTTAGGTGTTACAAAGGCCATTATGTTTAATTTGTTCAAAACTAGAATTGAAAGCGCCTGTTTAGTCCAGTTCTATCATTCTAAATGCAGCTTCAGTGTGAGTTTGGAGTGTTCAGCAGAGCCTTGACTTTTATCATGCTGAGCTTTTAGCAAAGGACTGCTAAATACTATGTATGAATAACACTAAATTTATGAATTTGCATTGCATATTACACTTTTCTCCCTAAAGAGCAGAAGATTTTTTGCTACTTAAGTGTATTTTCTTGGATGTATCTAATTTCCCAAGAACTGGGGAAGAGGTGAGCTGAGAAAAGGATCCTTCACAGCACAATCTTTCAAACTATGCATAGTCATCAGCAAAGCTTGGTGACATCTAAAAATGGGTAGGCAAAGCTAACGAGAGGCTTTACAACAGCAGGTAGAGATCATAGTGTATCTGGCTCACTGCAGGATAGGCAAATCTGCCGAAGAGCCTCAAACTGATGCTCATCAAGCCAATATGCCTATTCTTCAATGGCATGTGAGTACGGCTGAATATTTTGTGTATAAAGATAATCTCTTCCTGAGGGAAGACAAATAAGGCAAAGAAGTGAGGAGGGAGAAGCTCTTTTGTCATGGAAAACTACAGCTGCTCAAGATGTTTCTTTATGTACCCACTTTCCTTCTCAAGCTTGTCAATTTCTGAGGGTGTACAGCCTCCAACTCTGAGAACATGCCTTCAGCAAAACAGGATTTTTCCCTCCTGTAACATGGGCACACCTGGTATATCAAAACACCATGGCATAACCAACCAACATGCTACTGAAGCATACATAAATAGGTGCTGAGCGCACAAACATCTACCGCTAAGAATAAAGCAATGCACCGTTTTGCACTAAATTATATGTTGATAAACATTAAAGGAGTCCATTACTGACTGATGCCTAATCCTACCATCCAAGGATGGGAGCTTTGCCATTGTCTGCAGTGGACACAGGATTAAGCCTTGAAGAAATAATGCTACCAATGTCAAAGGGATACCAAGTTATCAACCTGGACCTCTTGATCTGGTTGTTGTGTATCAGGATTGAGGCCCTGGGTCAGCAAGGTTGTTAAGTATGTGCCTAGAGTTAAGCATGCAAACAGTCTCACTGAAGTTAATAGCACTACTTATGTATTTAAAGAGAGCCACTTGCTCTAGGACCTTGCAGAATCTCAGCCTACATGTACAATGCATAGGAAGGTCCTCACGACAAATATAAAGAGGAGAAGATTCAATAATAGTTAGGCAGCTGTTGTCCTGAGACTCCTGACCTTTCTAATTATTAAGTTAATCAGAACCATTTTACTCTTTACCTTGCCTTCCCACCATTGTATTATGTGTTGTAAGTTTACACCTCCCCTTACCAGCTCCACTGAATCATTGTCTTATATGTAATATATGTAGGACTGGAAATAGACTGAGCTAGATAATAAGCATTTTGGAAGAGGGCCTTTTCCTTCTTATTTGTTTGTAGAGCACTAAACATATGGTCGATGCCTGGCAAATAAGAAATCAAGTAATAAAGAAGGATCTGCATTTTCAAACAAGTAAGAGTCGTTCTTGATTTACAATACAAAGAGTACAATACAGTTTAAGGCACGACTGTTTCTCCTTGATACATGAAACTTAACTTCTCCAAATGTATCTGTATCTCTGCTGCCTTTGTATTACATAAAGGGAGCCACTTCAGTGCATAGCCATCAAATATAATTTCCTTTATCTGGAATAATACTAGTTCATGACCAATTGTGCCATATGTTAGAGGAAGTCCTAAAACAGAACAGTTCAGCCTTTATGTGTGCATATGTGATGAATGAACAGTGGAATCAGCTGAGTCAGTAATGAGTGGCTGACTTTACAAAATGCATATTGCTGGGAATTCAGTAAAATGATTTATTTTCAGAAATCCCTCCTTATATTGAATATAGTCCTATGAGTATTCATCTTCAATGTAGCAAGAAACAGACACACTACCACTAAGACTGTAGTTATTCATTTGTATGAAATCCCTGACTGGTATAATACATGCAGATTTCTATTCTCAAGGAAATATTTATATAATAAATTCTATTGCTGTGATTAAGGAAATAACAGATAGGTTTTATCTTTGGACCATAGCATCTTGCCTAGCTTTCCCAACAAGTAGCAGGTTCAGGTTTAAAATAATTAGACTTCCCGGCGCTACTGGTTCAAATCACAGAATCTCAGCAGAATCAACTCGCTGGGTGAGATTTGGTGATATGCCCAAGAGGCACAGCACAAAACTTGCAGCCCAGAGGGATGTGGGACTAAGAGAGCTTTAAGCCAACTTTGTGCACTCACAGTTCTGGACTGCTGCAAAGGTCAAAATGGCTCCCCCAAGCTGAGCAGCCTGTGGGCAGCAGCACTGCTCAGAATCACAATAGCAGCATCCACAATGGGCCCATCCCCTGCACCCATACCCTGTCCACTCCAGCCCCCAACACTATCCCTGTCACATCCGCTATGGGGCTTGTGGTGTGGGCCTTCTAGGCAGTCTTAGTCAATTCCCGCACTGGGGAAATTCTCTCACAGCCAGATCAGGGGATCTTATGGTCTGCTGCCTAAAGGGGCCATAGTAGGAGGGAGAACACTCTTTCTCCCTCCTTCCCTCTCTCTGTCTATTTCCTTGTCCATTCATTTCCTGAATTCCCTTTGCTGTCATTTTACATACTGATACTTTAATAAGAGCTTAGTTTCTCATAACCCAGCTTTATTCTTTGATGGAGTTATGAGTCTGGATATTTGCTATAGCTGATAGACTTATATAACTAGACTTAAATTCCTGGATTTTTTTCCTTTAAAAACAATATTAATAACTTTTTTGGCATGAACTACAGGAGCTGATTAGCCAGGTCAGAGTATTAGGACCCTCCAGGAATTCACAAGCCATATGACCCACAGTCTTGGGTCAGATTGCCAGCAGATCGAGGAAAGTGATTATTCCCCTCTAGTCAGCACTGGTGAGGCCACACCTGGAGTATTGCATCCAGTTTTGGTCCCCCCACTACAGAAGGGATGTGGACAAATTGGAGAGAGTCCAGCGGAGGGCAACGAAAATGATTAGGGGGCTGGGGCACATAACTTACAAGGAGAGACTGAGGGAACTGGGGTTATTTAGTCCGCAGAAGAGAAGAGTGAGGGGGGATTTGATAGCAGCCTTCAACTACCTGAAGGGAGGCTCCAAAGAGGATGGAGCTAGGCTGTTCTCAGTGGTGGCAGATGACAGAACAAGAAGCAATGGTCTCAAGTTGCAGTGGAGGAGGTCTAGGTTGGATATTAGAAAACACTATTTCACTAGGAGAGTGGTGAAGCACTGGTATGGGTTACTTAGGGGGAGGTGGTGGACTCTCCATCATTAGAGGTTTTTAAGGCCCGGCTTGACAAAGCCCTGGCTGGGATGATTTAGTTGGTGTTGGTCCTGCTTTGAGCAGGGGATTGGACTAGATGACCTCCTGATGTCTCTTCCAACCCTAATATTCTATGATTCTTATATGGAACATCATAGCTCCAGTTAACAAAAACTTGACCAAATAAGTCAATCATACCTTGTGCCCAGAAAGTATGGGCATATTGTATGTATAAATGGTACATATCCTTTGGGTTACATAGTCTGGCTTCCCAAGGGTTAATTATTTTAGCTCATTAGTCTAATTCTGAATCTCAATGCTGAGGTTTAAACCCCCATCTAAGAAAGTGTCTTCTGCTAATCCAACTCCCTAGACGCTTTTTAGGAGATTACTGTCATTCCTGCTGTAATTTTATATAATTATAGAAAATAAGATTTTTCTTAGTCATCTTTTCCATTTGTCTCATGTTGCCCAGCTAGAAATAGAATTTAGAAATTTCAATTGTGCTGCTAGATATGTAGCTCTACCCATGTTTCCCCGAAGGTGTTGAACCAGCCATGTGGTACTGCAGGCATGGCTTACCAATTAGCATCTGTTTGAAAATGCATTGTGCATAATTCCTTGTTTGTCATCCTCAAAATATCGAGATGTGCAAATGTGAGATTCCAGGTGTGTGGAGGAGGCAGAGTATTTTGTATATTTAGCTGTGGCAAAAGTGTGGAGCATTTATGAATATTGGAGGCCAAAATATATGTTTGAATTATAAGATAATTAATAAGAATGAAGCTAATGACAGGCTCAGGAGATTGATAATGAGAAACTGAGCCTTTCATTTCTAGATAACTAGTGTGAATCATGTAAGCCACCGGTTTCTTCTCTGGGTCACTGGTTTTTGATGGTTGTGACCAAACTTGATTACCATCTGATGCTTGTTCATTTGCCTTAGTCAAACCAGCAAGTGGCCTCAGTCCAGTTCATAGAATCATAGAATATCAGGGTTGGAAGGGACCTCAGGAGGTCATCTAGTCCCACCCCCTGCTCAAAGCAGGACCAATCCCCAATTAAATCATCCCAGCCAGGGCTTTGTCAAGCCTGACCTTAAAAACTTCAAAGGAAGGAGATTCTACCACCTCCCTAGGTAACGCATTCCAGTGTTTCACCACCCTCTTAGTGAAAAAGTTTTTCCTAATATCCAACCTAAACCTCCCCCACTGCAACTTGAGACCATTACTCCTTGTCCTGTCCTCTTCTACCACTGAGAATAGTCTAGAACCATCCTCTTTGGAACCACCTCTCAGGTAGTTGAAAGCACCTATCAAATCCCCCCTCATTCTTCTCTTCCGCAGATTAAACAATTCCAGTTCCCTCAGCCTCTCCTCATAAGTCATGTGTTCCAGACCCCTAATCATTTTTGTTGCCCTTCGCTGGACTCTCTCCAATTTATCCACGTCCTTCTTGTAGTGTGGGGCCCAAAACTGGACACAGTACTCCAGATGAGGCCTCACCAATGTCGAATAGAGGGGAACGATCACGTCCCTCGATCTGCTCGCTATGCCCCTACTTATACATCCCAAAATGCCATTGGCCTTCTTGGCAACAAGGGCACACTGCTGAGTCATATCCAGCTTCTCGTCCACTGTCACCCCTAGGTCCTTTTCTGCAGAACTGCTGCCTAGCCATTCGGTCCCTAGTCTGTAGCTGTGCATTGGGTTCTTCCGTCCTAAGTGCAGGACCCTGCACTTATCCTTATTGAACCTCATCGGATTTCTTTTGGCCCAATCCTCCAATTTGTCTAGGTCCCTCTGTATCCTATCCCTGTCCTCCAGCGTATCTACCACTCCTCCCAGTTTAGTATCATCCGCAAATTTGCTGAGAGTGCAATCCACACCATCCTCCAGATCATTTATGAAGATATTGAACAAAACCGGCCCCAGGACCAACCCCTGGGGCACTCCACTTGACACCGGCTGCCAACTAGACATGGAGCCATCGATCACTACCCGTTGAGCCCGACAATCTAGCCAACTTTCTACCCACCTTATAGTGCATTCATCCAGCCCATACTTCTTTAACTTGCTGACATGAATACTGTGGGAGACCGTGTCAAAAGCTTTCCCCCCCAGTTCCTAGTGAACAGGTGTACTCATCATAAAAACTATCATCACAAGTGAAACTAATGGACACACCTTTTTTAGCAGTCTAAGCAGAGAGACCAGGGCTGAATGGCTATGGAGTTTTAACTATTATCCCACCCCTGGAGGTAGTCACTCCAGTCTAGAGTAGGAGCACAATGTCAGGGCAGTATTAGTAACCCTGCAGTGCTATTGTCAGTGCTGTTCCTATTCTGTGGACTAAGGAAGGATTTCAGTTCACACAATTGTCAGAAACTATCAACAAACTCACTTAAAAAGAATGAAGCTACTATACATTGAAGATATTTGCAGGAGCCTCTCTTATCCCTCACCTCTGTATGGACCTATCCCAACTCCTGTTGAAGAAAATGGAAAGAATCCCATTGACTTCAGCAGGAGTTGGGTCAGACCCTAAGAAGTGCACTTTATGCCAAGTCTTCACTGTTCTGACTTGTGGGGGGAACTCATAAGCATTATTCACCATTGCATCATTCCAGTTTCACATAAGTGTGTCACTAATTGTAATGGAGTGATGCTAGGGTAAAACTGGAGTAAAGCAGAAGTCTTTAAACCATGATTTGAGCACTTCAGGAACTTAGCTGGATGTCAGGGGTCTATTACAGGAGTGGGTGAGTGAGGTTCTGTGGCCTGCCATGTGCAGGAGGTCAGACCAGATCATGCGGGTCTCTTCTGACCTTAAAGTCTATGAGTCCATGAGAAGTAAACCAATCTTATAATATTTTAACTCTTTATAGGGATGAGAAAGAAAGAACACAGCTGTCTACTCTAATATTAGACTTCATGGTGATTGATTTGCAGTACTTTAGTTATTATCAGTAATGAATGTTGTGGCATACAAGGTACCTAACATAGTTTTGAGCCACTAGATTTCTTGAACCTCCTCCAGCTCTTTCATTTCAACAAGGAAGAAGTGAATGAGATATTTAATACATTATTTTATCTTCCTTCCTCAGGAAATTTTATTCTTTAGTCATTTGCTTACATTAAACATTAGATTATACACCACGTTCAAAACTATATTTTTTTGTAGCAATCTGCCACCTTTCCATTTGCATAAACGTCTAGGACTGTATTTCTTGATTCCTCCCCCTCCCCAACAGCTTTTTTTGGTATCTAATAGTAAAACACTAGAGGCCAGATCCTCAGCTGGTGTAAATCAGATCTGGCACTACAGTTTATATTTGTCACATTCAAAACTAGGCAGCATGTGACTGAAAAGCATAAAAAACTAATCGCTGTAAATTCATCAAGTGGCTTATTGCTTTTCTCACTGATACACCCTTCTCTCCTTACATCTTAAAAAAAAAGAGTCAAGACAAGCAAGGTTTTAAAATTGTATATTCCTTCTGCAATAATAAGCTGGTTGATTCTTAAAACCTCTCTCCAGCCATAATCCCCTAAATCCCTTGCATGCCATAGCAAATTGAAATCCAGTTGGGGCTGTCCAGCCTTGTAAAGACAAACCATCCTTCATCAAAGAAGTATCTGTATTGATAAATTGCTCCCTTCATACGCATGACACTATCTCTAAAAGTGATTTGTGTACATTAGGACAGCCATAAAAGATGGAACAACAAACCCTTAAGAGTAAACTAAGATGAAGAATAAAAAAGATTACTTGGAGCAGCCAAGTAGCTTTTTACAGAATCAAATTTGAAAAAGAATCATTCATTAGTCTCTATAAAATGCAAGCCCTGTATGTAGACACACTGATGCAGCCTACCCTGGATGTAAAACCCACTATGGGATTGCTCAGCTGTTTTGCAAAGCTATTGTGGGGCTGAAGTTCATAAGGGAAAAATACTAAGCAAATTGAATGAATTCTTCTGGTGTCTGATTGAAAGCAAACTTCAAAACATTAACAAGTGCCTTGATTCCCTCCAGTCTGGTGAGACTGGGATGAAACCTTGTGATGCTGCTATACAGTGGTTTCTCCAGCGCACAACCTCCTTTTTGCCCAAGGGAAACACAACTTTAGCAGCTGCTGCTACCTTCCAATTTGAACTTATTTTTTCCTCGTAGCATTTCCTCAGGAGCAGGAGAAAACTATGCTGTATAGCCAATCCTCTCGCCACCTGCCACAAAAACGCCCAGCGTGCAGGCTCTGTATCAGAATGTGGTAACATGAGACATGATCAGGAAAAACTGAATGTTGCAGCTACCGCCTGAACCCTTTCTGGTCCCCATCTCCTGCTCACCCTCCCAATTCCCAAAGACCTAGAGAGCATATCTCAAGATGTGCCACTAAGGACAGCTCTGGTTCTGACTATATAAAACTTCTTCCAACAAGCAAAAATAAAGAAAATAAATCCAATTTTGCATTTCAAATCAGAAAAGAGGGATGTCTACCCAAAGACGCATCTATTTAGAAACCTGTGTTGAGTACATTTCCAGTTCCTTGAAGGTTAATTCAGCAGGCAAGTATTCTGGCCATCAGAATTAGGTGGATATTTACACAGATTCCATGTCACTTTTTAACATTTATGATTTAAGTTGAAAAGGAACTTCTTAAACAAATATGATTGACATTGGCCAAATTCAAAGCTGATGCACCTCAGCTGCTTTTCCTTGATTCAATTTGCTATGCATGATCTGAGTTCCGCTATGGAGTGTTGTTCAGATAACCCAGATGCTTTAGTGCACTTGATTAATTAGTAAACTAATCCAGTAAGTTTTTTCTGTGAATTAGATTCTCATGAAAATTCCTGCGTGTGTGCGTGCGCATGTGCATGCATTCAAAAGCAGAGTTACGAATAATATGAGTGCATCTGTAAACAAATGATTTCCTTTCTGAATTTCTAAAATACACCTAATTTTAAAAACTCAGAGAGAAGTGTAAGCAAAAATGAGGCAGAAGAAGCCCATCTCTTTTCTCATGATTTTGCCTGAGCTAGGGTGAAGAAGATAGAAGGATTCAGCTAACGAAGAAAAAAAGTCTTGTCATGTGCATGCGTGTTTGGGCAGAGGTGACTTCGCATGTCTTTATAGTTCCCTGTTATCTGTGTGCTATTATCTATGTATATTAATGCTTTCTGTTTGTAATAAAAAAATTCTTTTGAGTTATATCATTATTTCTAGCTGCTTTCATATTGCTGAAAGATTAACAAAGGCTGAGTTTTAAAAGAAAATAAAGGCACTTTGATATCCCCAGAAGATTAGCACTCAACCTTTGAGAATATTCAGGCTGCTTTTCTTGTGATGAGGTATGCATGTCCATAAAGATGCTTCATCACTACATCTTGTTTCATTTTTATATCTCCAGAATCCACAAAATCAGCATCTTTTGTGTAATTTCTATAGCTTCCATCAAGTCTGTTTCTTTGCGTTAGAATCAAATTGTAAAGGGGTTCAGGAGTCCCAGAGGATTAGTTAGAGAACTAAAGAAAAGTTGGTCAAAATGTTTTATTCGCTTATTATTGTTATTTGTATTAGAGTAGCACCTAGAAGCCCTATCAGGAACTTTATTGTCTAGGCATAATACACATGAATTGTAAGAAACAATTCCTGCCAAAAGAGCTTACAATTTAAATAGTCAAGAGAGAGAAAGTGTGGGAGAAAGGGAATATTCGTATTCCCATTTTACAGTTCGGAATAGAACTAGATGATTTTTTTTTTTAAGATATTTAGGTGTCTGAAAATATAAATAGTTGCCAAGTGAGCTTTCCAAAAGTATCTAGTTGCCTAACTGCCATTGAAATAAGATGCATAATACCTATAAAAATATGACCCAAGACCAAGCTTCACCTTTAATTTCCTTCTTTACAGAAATTTCAAAGCAGAAACAATCCGTTCTTTTTTTTTTTTGCCTGTAAGGAGTCCTCCATGTCCCCCTTCTCGTTCGTTTTCTCCAACCCCACTTTCTCTGCCCATTTTTCTTATGTTTACACTGCTCTACACTCAGTCCCCGCAATAACTTCCATTCCTACTGGACAAGGACTCCTTCTGAGGCCTATCTTAAGCAGCTGGAGGGTTATCTACCAAACAGCATGCTGCCTTCTCCCAGTTGCTGAGCTGGGTGAATAACGGATATTTCAGTTCACTGACAATTGCAAAAAAATTGGAACTGGGTGCAGGGGGAGTTGTTTTGGGTCTGTCACAGAGTGACTGGCCCCTCTAACAAGGGAAGAGGTGAGTGTGCCTGTGATTAGTCAGCTGCCTCCCATTTGGGTCTGAGAAGCATCTAAGCCTAGAGAGAGAGTATGGAAGGGAGGAGGAGAACTGCCTGAAGGGAAAGAGAGATAAGTGATGAGACCAGAACAGCAGCTTAAGAAGGCTTGTGCAGAGACCCCTGGACGAAGGGGAAGAACCACTTGCTCAGAGGGAGCCATGCCCAGAAACAAGAGAGTGGACTCTGCAGAGACATTTCCTAAGCTTTGGTGGACCTCGGAGGCCTGGAGAATGAAACACTGCAAGGAGCTCTCTTATGGGAGACCTGTCTTGGGGGCAGAATCATGGGAGCGAAGCTACTCTGGTAATGCAATGGATGGCCTGGAGAGCGGGGCCCTGGCATAGGAGCAAAGGAACGGTGAACGGAGACTCTTGGGTGGGTGACCTGGAAATGATGTCCCTGGAAGGGGCATGGAAAACTGTTGTTACTGTACCCATTTTTTACTTCAGGATTTGGGAGAATGGGCTTTATCATGAAGATCTTGCAGGCTATTGTCTGTGTACAGAAATACATTCTGCCCAGAGGCAGGCCATTGAGAGACACTGTGTTCCTGATTACAGCCGGAGCAAGAAGAAACTGAGGCAGAAGCATTTGTCATGCTGTAGCCTGGGGGAGGTGCGACTCCATTAGAGGGTTGAACAAAACATTTTGTTATGACAAAACTGAAACATTTAGTTTTGATTTCAACCACACTTAAAATGTTTTGTATTGGTTTTTTTAAATAAAATTAAAGGAATTTTTTTAAATGAAAAGTTGTTTTGAACAAAAAAAATTAGAACGTTTTGTTTCAAAAATGTCCAAATCAAATGTTTTCATTTTTGTCAGAAATTTAGCATTTTTTTCTGAGCAAAACTAAATGTTTTGGTGTCACCAAATCTGCATTTTTCACTGAAAAAAAGTTTCAGACAAAAAATTTCTCCCAGCTCTATATATAACTCAGGCCAGTAATGGTTGGGAGTATCAACAGAGTTTCCTTGCTTTTGTGAACGGGTGTTAATCATGCTAACCTCACATTCTAAAACAGCTTCCCATTTCTCAGATGAATAACAGCAGAGATCTGACAGTCATCTGACCCTCCTTGCAGAGAATTTTACCCCACAATATCTTGAAGTAGTAAACCATTTGTTTAATCTCTGATTTTTCCTGACTGCCAGTAATGAAATGCTGCTCTTTCTGAAATAATTTCTTGACTATTTGCTAAGATTCATCTCCGACATTTCATTAAATATGATCATTTAAGTGTACAAGTACAAATGCATTTTTAATTTAGCTTACTGCAGATATTATAGATGTGGGGAAATGAATTCGTATTGCTCAAGGACAAATATATCATTCACATATGCATGCCACAAAAGAACAAATTATTAAAAATTACTGAAACTTCCATAAAGATTTATACTTAACATTTCCATTTCCAATCTCAGTGCCAGTGAAACATATTGCATGTCACTATATCATACATGATGTTATGAACAATGTTTGGGTGATTTCACTGGGAGATCTTTATCAACATTTCAAGCTCCAGCCTTAAATTTCATGCCATAGAGTAATTTGTGGCTTCAGAAAGCAAGGTGAATTGGACTAGGTTTTGAGGGAGAAGTTTTAAATTATCAAAGAGCTCTTTCACCCTAGGAGCTTCCTTGACAACACTTAAAAACAGATATTACTTTTATGCTGATGAGCCTAATAGAATAGAGAGAGATGAAATAATGATTTATTTAACCTGCATACCTGCATAGGTCTACTAAGCTTTTTGTTTACTAATAGATCACTAGTTAACACTAAAAAACATTAAAATAATCTGATTGGTTATAAATAGATATGGACCCAATATTGGATCCAAACTCTTTTGCATTTTGTGGAAGGGTTCTGTTTGGTTTTTTTTTGTTTTGTTTTTTCTGTGTCCAGTTCTGAATTCTGTGTCTCAGGGCTATTTCTATTCCAGCCTTCCCCACCCCAACTTAATGTATTATTTTTTTATTGCATTATTCTATTGGGATAGCACCTAAGAACCCCAAGGATCAGGGCTCCATTGTGCTAGGCTCAGTATTGACAAGAAACCACCAAGAATAGCCCCTGCCTGTATTGCTCACAATATCCATGTCAAACAGGATGCAACAGGTGAATGAAACATACAAAGGGCTTGGGCTGAAAGGATGAAATCCGGTAAGGCTGCTAAACATGTTTACTTATAAATAACGAAATGAAGAGTTGAGGATATTCTAAATTCTACATGGCCCAGACACCAAATAAACAAACACATTATTCACTTACTTAGATTGCACGTTCCAGAGGGAAGGCCCATCTTTGTGTTTTGCTTGTTCAGGGCCTAGCACAATGGGATCCTGGTCCATGACTGGAGCTCAGAGGCAGGATCACAATAAAAATAATAATTAATTATTATTTACCAGACAAGATAAATCCGACACTCGTAATGTGTATGAATGTTTTTATATTGTTGAAATGATAAAAAGAAAAACAATCCATGGTAACATATGTTCATGAAATTTAATTTTTGTTAAATCTGCCTTGTAACTTTTTTTTTCCATATATGTGTCAGAAATGTACCAAGAAGAATTCTCAACATAAAATTTCCTCTTTCATCTAGAGAAACGGTGTGGATCAATACATCTGTTTTTGCTAATTTGCAATGTAATGTCAAGTTACCAGATGTTACTCCCTATGCAACTCAATGCTTCTGGATACACTCTTTAAAAAACTAGAAGACAATTATGTTTTTGCCATATTAGCAAATAACAGGAGTCTGTTACAATTATTAATATTCGTAAGAAATTTGAAAAAGGTGGGCCTAGATATGCTTTGCCAACTTTCTACTTCCAGCAGCAGAAGTGGGGCTGGCAACAGGAAGGTAGGTGACAAGGGAGCCAATTATGACTCTCTTGTTCTCAGGGCAGATCTGTGATGCCCGTAGCCCTGTGTAGGTTAGAGCAGTCTGGGTGCTCTGCTGCCTCCCATTAATAGTCCCTAAGGAACCAGGTACCCAGCACAAGCTTTCTGTGCCAAGGCCAAGGTGAGTTGAATGAGGAGTCATGAATGAATAAATGAGCATGCGAGAGAAAATTAATGAACAAGGGGAGAGAAAGAGTACTGTTTACTCCCATCCCAGCTTTGACTATAGGTTCCCTGACTTCCACAGAAGGAGACTGATAGGGAACGAAAGAAGAGGGTGAGGATGGGGAGAAAGAAGAGGCAGGCCCTCTTCCTCCCTCAATTTGGCTTTGAACACAATTTCACGTGCACCTGCCTTGCATGCCATTAAAACCCACCCTGATGGCCTGTGCCTCTGTGTGACAGGTGTCTCTGAATTTCCTTATGAAAATCTAGTCCAAGATTTTCAAGAATAGACACCTAAACTTAGGCTCCTATGATGATCCATATTTAGGTACCTAAATAAGTGACCTGATTTTCAAAAGTGCTGATCACTCACAATATGTACTCAAACAAGAATTACTGTAAAAGATAACACAATTTTCCTTTACATAACATATTTTGTGTGAACTGTATACTACAGTGCTCTACAGAGTTCAATAAAAAATAGGAAGAGAGAAATTAAGAGGTATAGGTAGGTGTCCAGACAGCAAGTGTGAAAAATCAGGACGGGGGTAATAGGAACCTATATAAGAAAAAGACCCAAAAATCGGGACTGTCCCTATAAAATCAGGACATCTGGTCACCCTAGGTATAGAGCAGGCAAAGCAGAAAAGATCACAGTTTCAAGTTCTTATTTCACATAGGCTTAATGCAATATGCCTTTTTTGTAATTAATTATCCTGTGTAGAAGTTTCATAATAGCCTGTGTGGCATCTATCCACAATCATCTATTTTATTCAATATATATTATAAATCTATAAGGGGCAGAAGATGAAAGCTGTTCTTAGTTCAAGTCAGTCAAGTTTAACGTATTTGAAATGAGGTCAGCCAATTCTTTTGAGTTCCCCAGTGGACATTTAGGAATGTCACACGATCTCCCACAGATTGTACATTGTTAATATCTATCTGAGAAAGGCCAAAGACTAGAATAGAGGAGAGGCAGAAGTGTTGCTTTACTGCAGTAGGCAGGCAAGCACGAATGAAACAGATTTTTATTAAGTATGCTGAGTGGCTAGTACTACGTGCTGTAGCTCCAGAGTCTGAAAGCTATCAATCTGGACTCAGCTTGCATTTCTGAGCCCTCAGGTGCCACACCAATGAGGTGGTTCCTGAAACTTGGACCCCTTTTTCCAGTTCCACTCACCATCCACAAGCATGCCAGTCTGGAGGGCATGGGTGGGCTGAGGTCAAAAGATCAGTTCTATTCCTGGCTCTTCCTCTGACCTGCTGTGTGACCTTGGGCAAATCACTTTGCCTCTTTGTGCCTGTTTACCCTCCAACCCCTTGTCTGTCTTGTCCACGTAGATTGTAAATGCTTCAAGGCAAGGATTGTGTGTCTGTAATAGCACAATGGAGCCCTGATCTTAGCTGAGGCCCTGGGGCAGTACTATAATACAAATAATAATGCTTATTGGTCAGGATTTATATCTATTGACAGAGATGTTTGAAAAACAAAATTTTAAAGAAAGCTGGTTCCACTTGGGTTATAGACAAAGCCAAAACAATGAAGCTCTGAGCTGGCTGTGAGGCAGGTTGTTGATGGTAAGAGGGGATGGCCCAGCTGAATCTGAAAATCAAACAGGATATATAGTGCCAGCCATCCCCACATATCAAGTATTTTCCTGAAAGTTCCCTGCTCTTTTTAGCACACAATACTACTATAATTTTAAAACCTGTATTTTAGATTATTTGCAGTAAAACAGCATCCTGGAAAAGAGGGATTTTCCACAAAGGAAATAGCATATTAAAACTACAAAAATATGTCTTGGTCAAATTGAAAGTGTCTTCATGAAATAAATTGCTCCCCTGTTCTCTTGGTGAAAGGAACATATTTAGGGATGGGGAGGTTCCTGGAAGATCTCTGGAACAAAGAAGGGAAGAACTTTGTTTAGGGGTAAGCAATGAGAAAAGAAAGATATGATAACGGATCCAACTCCGAGCTCCCTACTCAGTTTTTCCTCAGAGCCTGATTTTCCAAAGTAATGAGAACTTGCAGCCTCCATTGATTTCTGCTGGAGTTGTAGGTGCTTGACACATTTGAAAAATCACTCCTTCAGTGTTTGCTCAGGCAAACTCTCATTGGCTTCTGTCAGATATTAACTGAATAAGGAGAGAGTAGAAACTGACTATAGACCTCAGGATATGGCCCAATGTCATTAAAATATATTTCCCCTTTCTGAGAAACAAGTGTAAAATTAGGGTTTTGCCCCTATCAAAGCTAATTCCCCACTCTGTCACTTCGAGTGCAGAAGGTGGGGGCCCACAAGGATTCTAAAAATTAATACTGGCCACTCCTGGCTTGTATTCAACTCCCAAGGTTACAGCTTTTCTCTGACCCTGGGTTGGTAAATGCTGCCACCACCCAAGTGCAGAACCCCTTTGAGAACCCAGGAAGGCACACTTGGGAATTCCTCCCTGTGGGGTACCCTCAAGCCCTTTCACCCCCAACTCCGGGGAAGAGCTGAGAAAGAAAAACAAAGGAAATCAGCTGTTGCCACCAGCTAATTAAACAACATATGCACAACTCTTTTAGGGCACAGAAATCCAATCCTGTTCCTAAAAAAAGATAAATGTTATTAAAAAGAAAAATACATCTGGAAACTCAGGCTATTGCTAGATTTTAAAAGAGTAGCTACAAGGATTAAGCACCAAGAAAAGCTTTCTTGAGGTCCCGCTTAAAGGTTACAAGCAAACAAAAGCACCTGGGGTTAGCACAGAGAAGTCCACAAGCCATAAAGAAATAAACAGAGATAAACCTAATCACATCTTCCTAGACATTTCCTGATCTATTTATATTTTTGAGAGTTCAAATGAGTAGTTTCTAGATATGATACTGAGGATTTTTCATACCTGGCCCAAAGCTTCTTACAGCATAGCTGTTGCCCTGTCTGCCTTTCCCTGGGAGAGCAACAACAGACGGACAAAGCGGGAGGTTTTTTTTTAAATTTTAAAAAGTTCTAGCCTTCCCACTGGCTCTTTTGGTCAGGTGCCCACTCACTTCCTTTTACCTATGCATAGCAATGAGACTTGTTAACTCTTTAGAAGTAAAGCAAGTAGAGAACAGCTACTAAGAGGGATTTTATAAGCTAACTGGCTGGCTGGGTGTCCATAAATGGGAGCTATGTCCTCCCCGCCCCCCTTCATTTATCAAAGCCTGTTCCCCCATCTCACTGATAGAAAGGCTAAGGAGCATTCCTGCACCCAGGCAGCACTAGTTAGGCATGCCTGGAGAACATGCAGAGCACAAAAAGTTGCAACTGGTCACAGAATAGAGAAAGGCAGTAGGTTGGGGGAGTTGCTCAGGCTGGAGGTAGCTGTGCTGTATGTTGCGGAAGAGAGGAAAGATCTAATGGAGAATACTGAAACCAGTCTAGAAAATGATGAAGGTGATAGCAGAGGGGAAGACAGAGTTCAGGTCAGGAAAAAGAAAAAGGGGGGACATGCCAGAGCTACAAGAAGAAACAGTAGGCAGAAAGACAGAAAAGACAAAAATATAACTGTTATAATAATGAAATCACTAGTCAAGAATGTGCAGATACGGGATATAAACCCTCTGAAAATGACAGAGTGGTTTAAAAAAGCGCTGGAGACACAAAGGGGTAGAAAGCTACAATGAGGAGAACTGGCTGCCTGAACAAGGCTGAAAAGTGAATTAATGAAACACGTAGGGAAAGTGTGGAATGGGGAAATATGTGGGGCTTTAAATTTTCAATTCTCAACACTAAGGGGAATGATATTCACTAAAAGGAAAACTTTAAAAAAGATTGTAAACAGTCTTTGTGGACAGCAAAATAGCATTATTAAAAATACAAATTCCTGGGTGTGACATTTAATTGCAAGCTAACTGAAAATATTGTAGATAATGTAAAGGTAAAACCAATCTACTTAAAAATATTTGTCGAACCACTTGGGATGTGGATAAGAAATCAATGGTAATGCTTTATAGAGCATTAATAAGACCAATCATTTGAGTAAGGATGCCAGGTGTTTAGTTCCACATCAAAAACTAACCTAAGGAAGCTCAACTCAATCCAAGCCCAGGCATTGTGCATGTCATATGGTGCCTTCATCATGACTTGTATGTGTAATGCAGATAACTGCTGGTGAAATGCCTGTAACGTTAAGAATGAAATTATTGGATTTAACCTCTTGGGAAAAAGTCATAGAAAACAGGAAAGATGGCAACACTAAACAAATATATGAAGAATGCAGGGAATTCAGTGAACAATATGGTGGGGTGGGGACAAAAAATGTCTCATGTTAATAAGATTGACCAAGATGGACAAAAGAACTAAGAGAAAAGAAAGTCCTAAAAGAAATTAGTATACATAGCCATGGGAAAATGCATTATAAGTGGAAAAATCACACACACAACCCAGCCCAATATATATGTGGAACTATATTATGAAATTAAAAGGCAGGGGAAGGACAGCTAGATGTATTAAATATTGTAAATCGCTATATATGGGATAAATGGGACAAACATTGCCATATATTTACAGATGGGTCTAAAGATGAGAAAACTGGGAGTGGGGACAACATTCTGTTTCCCAATACTTGGAGTAAAGAAATCCATTAGTCTATCAAACTTTGTAGCTGTTATGATGGCCAAACTAGCAGGGATAATGTTGGCATTATATTGGATCCTGGATGTATAACCTACCTCCATTGTGATATTGTCAGATTCACTATCAGGACTACTGGTAATCAAAAATGGGAATTCAGATACCTGAAATGATATAATTAATGAAATATTGTTACTAACAGAATTGGCACAGATGGGAGTAAACACTGAAATAACATGGAGCCCAGTGCATGTAGGGACAGCAGGAAATGATGTGGAAGACGACATAGCAAAAAATGCTGTAGAAAAGGAAGAACTTGCCATACGGATCCCTCTAAGTAAACAGGAGTTTAAAAACCTAATTAAAAATGAACTAAGAGAGGAGTAGCAGGAACTATGACCAAAAGAAAAGAGGGGAGGAAAGATTTCTAGGGAAAGCATGCCCTAGAATTAAAATTGCTGACATATTGCAAGAACCTGAGAAAAAGAGTGAGGTAGATCTGCTCCAAATACTTGCCAGGCACCGTGGGCTTAAATAGGAATGCTTGGCCTTAATAAATGCAATGATTGGCCTTGTGAAACATGCAACATCAAAGAAATGGTTGATCACATCCTCTAGGAGAGTAAATAGTAATATTGAGAAGGGGATTCTGTTTGACAAACTCAGGCACCTAAAAGTGACAACGTTTACCCTAAAATATCTGGTAAGAGCGTCAGGAAAATGGGGCACCATTAAGAAAGCAATATTACAATTTAAAAAATAAAATGCTAGGAAAAGAGAGACTGTAGCCGTACATCATGAAATCCAGCACCTGGAGGTTACAGATGCAGAATGTGAGCCTGCTACACCATAAAATACAAGAAGAAGAAGAATGGGAGAAGTTTGCCTAGGAGCATGAAGGCTGCTAGGAACTGCCAGTGAGCTCCAATAGCAAATGGAGCCAGCCAACCTTTCACCCCCCCTTTGATTTGGGCAGGCTGACACTGTGGGCAAGAGGCTCTGGAGGGATGATTCTCACCAGCAATCTGTGGCAGGACTTGGGGAGCACCTCCAGGGACTACAGACAAGTGAACTGTAGGCCCAGGAGTGGGGCTCCTGAAGGGAACCCAGGGGCAAAAGGCTCAACATGACTACAGCTGAGCCCAGGCTGAGGGTTAGCCAGCTCCAGTGTCCTAGTGCCTTTCCCTGGGTCAGGGAAAATGTGTTGACTATCAGTCATGATGACATGTTGGGATTTGTAAAGGATCCTAAGGGAGTTAGGTGCCCCAAACCCACTGAATTCAATTGCAGTACTAATTGTCTAATTGCTCTGCAATAAAAAAGCTGCTGTTCTGTGGGCCTGCAGCAAATTATTATATCAAGCGGCTGCGGTTTACTCAGTGTGCTTTTTTTCTTTTTTTCACCGGGATGTTTTGAAACCATGAAGGAGAAATCCTGATGCTTGACAGTTACTGTCATTGCTTCTAAGCCTTGTTTTGTGTTTTATTTTGTGTACTCTCCACTGACACACAAATATTTTCCACTCTTTGAAGTTGTGTGAGATGTGCTTCCAGACACAGTGAATAAAATAAAGTAGTGGCTGTTTTCAAAAGTTCTTTTCCTTTGTAGGATGGAGCTGGTGGAAGAATTGTCTTGATATTTGACCAGGCAAATTATGCCAGCTAGTAGGTGCATTAATTTGTATGCCCCAGGCTTAAACAATGCCACATCCACTTAGAGACCCAAGTGTTATTGTTCTGCTCCTGTAATAGTTAGTGATATTGAGTCATGTTAGCATGGATGTGTGAGTATGAGCGTTACTGACTCTGTGTGTGTGTGTGTGTGTGTGTGTGTGTATATTTTTAGATGGGGGAAGGATACATCTGAAGGTGATACAGTGGGAGTGAGACCTTTATTAAACAAGATGGTGCATTTGTACATGTTTGTGGACCAAATGAACAAAGGTGTCACTAATAATCAAAAGTTTAGGGTCTGTAATTCCTGCTAATCCAGAGTGAATTTGAATGCAGTATGTCAAAAGCTTTAAAAGTGATAAGAGGATAAACCTAGATCAGTGTGACACAGCACACAACCAGTTGGAAAGCAGAACTAAATGAGCTGCTCTAACATCCAGGATTGTTTGTTTGTTTATTTTAAAATAAATACATATCTACAGCTTTGTTCATCAGAACGCACCTTTAAGATACTGAGATTGGCCTTCCAAAGGTACAGCATACAGGCAGATATTAATGAGGTGAAGGTCACCAAATTATGTAACTCAGCAGAGCATTTCATACATGTTCTGACTCCAAACTGCAGCATAATTACAGTTTATTTTGAAAAGTTCAGGTACCCTGTATATTAAATTCAGTCACAGTGTGCTCCTTAACTTGATGGTATTGGCATCCACAACTAATGTCATGTCCCAGAACTGTATTTGAACTGATTGTATGACTAGAGCTTTATAGTTTCTATGCACAGGACTCCTTCAGAAAGATGGCTGGAAATGGTACTTGGAGCGACCAGTAGAAACCATGCTGTTTCTGGATGTCTAGTCCAGTCTCTGAAAGTATGTTGATGGATTTGAGACTTATATTCCCCACAGTAAAAGCCGGATTCGTTCTGCAGTCTCTTCTAGAATGTCTTTGTCTGACCTCTCCTACTTACCAGAAAATGCTATGAGAATGTGCAATTATTGTGGTGTGGTTCACAGCAAGTGTCACAGTATTTTATGAGCTCAGAATAGAACAGCAATGGCCAATAACAGTCACGGGAAGCTACATTTTTAACGTATTGTCCAGTGGGATATGCTCACTGTAAGGAAGTGGATTAATGTTGTTGGTAAGGTACAGGATTAAGAATCAGGATACCTGTGTTCTATTACCAGCTCTGCTACAGGCTTCCTGTAGAAATATTGGCAGCTCATGAATCTCTTGGTACCATAGATACTTCATCTGTAATACTACTACTTGCTTCTCTAGGTATTTATGTGTGTCCCCCATCACTGAGTGGCTACCTCACAAGAATACTGTGAAGCTACATTCATTAAGACCTGTAAGGACACTGACATCCTCAGATGGCCAAGTGGGGCTCAGACTATTGCAGGAAGCTGATTTTCGTCTCCCAGTAGTGAGACCATAGTTAAGGCCATCAGAATTTTCTGTTTTACAGGGTCTGTACCTCAGTGTCTGACCTCCTTTTCTGAACCCTTTTTTGTAAATGTGCCATGGGGAATGTGAACAAAATTTCAACTACTAATTAATGGGGGAAGGGCAGGGGGGAAAGGTTCTCCAATATGTATTTTGTGTTTGTATGAGGTTTATAATGAAAGTTGGGAAAACAAGAACACCAGAAAAGCCTGCTTCCCTACCACACACACACACACAGTGCATATTTGCTGCCCCCTGCTGCAGCCTGAGCAGTAACATTGTGACATCAGAGAAAATCAGCCACTCATCACTCATTCAGTTCCGTTCATTTACATACTTGGGGAGAGTCGCTCTTGCCCTGGGTGTCATGGCAATGGCTGCCTTTGATAACGGATTTACCTCAGAGGACCAGAACATTATTAACACAGAAGAGTCACAGGCAGACCTGTAACGAAAACGTCCTAGGTTTTTATACGCTCCTGCTGTGCTCCTTTGGGTTTGTACCAAGGTAAGTTACACTGTTTCTTTTCAAAGGGTAATTGTTACTTTCTTCAGAAAGGGTTAAATAAGATACAAAATAAAAATATAAAAATAAGATACAAAATTCCAGCTCCTTTTCATGTACCAATCAGGGGCTACAGCTTTCTGAATATTTACCTTCTAAAAAAAATTGGGAAAAGCTACACATCCCTATTGAGTTCTTAATTACACAATTTTTAAAAAATGAAATTTGGAAATTACAGTGAAACTGAGGTTACATTAAAAATAAGATGCTTTGTTGGAATAGTTTAATTTGCTTACTTTCAATATATTGGTCAACATGACACTGAGTGGTGAAATATGGAGCTTCACAAAGATAGTAATGGCAATAAAGTATACACTGAAGACAACAAATGTATAAGGGCTTTGTTATTTTTGTAATACACATATAAACGATTTTTTTCTATTCAAAAACTAAGGAAAACTCCAGACTAAAACTTTGTTTAATGTTAGTTAAGGCTGTTCTTATCAATAAACTAAGCCATAAAAATAGGAAATACAAAGTTAAGGATTAAAAAATTGAAAAGTCAAGCACTCTCAAATTTAGGAAACGCCAGAATGAAAGTTGGCCATGCAACATTAATTCACCCCTCCTCCCCTTGTGCATATGCATTATGATACAGCCTTTAATTACATGCAGAAGTGTCTATCACTGAAAAGACAGTTGTAAGTGACTTTCCCAGTATCACATCGGAACTCAGTGGCAGAGATAGAATTCAAGTCTCCATCATGGCATTCAAAAGCCTTAACCATGAGACCATCCTTTCTCTTCCTGCAGTCCCTGCTGCATTCACTACAAACCTTCCAACTTCTGCAACAAATTAGGCAGAGGTCCTACAGATAACAACCTCCTTCACTACCAAACCCTGGTTCATCCCCAGAGCAGATCCAGGTTGTGCACTGAATGAGGCAGGGGTCCTCTGGAAAAAAAAATCATGTCATTAAAGGCTGTATCACAATGCATGTCGGGCGCAGTATAAGTCCAGCTACTTGAGAGACTGGGGCCGGCAGATCACTCAGGGGTTCTGGGGTGTGATGCGCTATGCCGATCAGATGTCCAGTGCCGCTGACAGCCTGGCCAGCGGGTGGCTGAAAGACTGGTTAGAGCAACACAAATGACATGTTTTGATCAGTGCTCTCTCTGTGAGGGCTGATGGACCGATCGATCACGGTGACCATAATGCATACACACAAAGGGGACAAATTAAGTGTGCATGGCTACCATTCACTCTGGCATTTCCTGACTTGAGGTTGCTTGACTTTGCAATCCTTTAATATCTTTTTAATCCTTGACATTGTATTTCTTAATTTTTTTATGGTGTAGGTTGTTGATGAGAGCAAACTTAACTAACATTAAACAAAGTTTTTTGTTTGTGAATTTAAACTTAACTTGAGCCACAGTCTTTTCTAAAGTCAATACAATTAGTGAAATGCAAATTCAGGCTATAAAGTCCTGGCTAGAGTAGCTCATTCTGGAGCTATTATTAGTAATGGGTGCAGTTGCACTACTAATGACAAAACCTATGTCTACACTGCACAACATTAGTGCCTGGTATGTAGGGTATGTGTAGGGTTGTGAAAAGCAGTGCATCCACACTGAAGTGCGTAGCTACATATGTCAGTGACTGGCTCTGCCAAACAAGAGGCAGTGGGGAAAGGCTCAGGCATCAGGGGGCTAGCAGGATACTGCACTGCTAAATAGAGCAGTGTGGACAGGGGAAGACAGTGCTTAGGCACATAGAGAGAACTATAGAGTACATATCCACAGAGTTCAGGCATATCTTTACTCTGCTGGCCTAAGTTGTGTCTCTGTGTCTACACTGCTATTTATACTTATGCTAGGGAGGCATGTAATGTAAGGTATTTTACACACTGCCATAAAGTGTGTGCAGTATAAATGTACCCAAAATGTCCCATGGTGTCTCTCCACTGACACTTAAACTCTGGTCAACAAAGCTGCACCTATTGCTGAATGTGCTCTTGTCTAGAAAGGGCTTAGTTATGTGGCTTGGTACAGATTGATCAGTTTGTTCCTGTGGTATCATTTCAAAAAGTGAATCCTGGAAATGAAGAGGGAAAAGATAAAACAGAACTACAGGATTTTTTGCCAGGCAGAAATCCCTGGGAAGGACATGGTTGACATCATAAGCCAAAAATTTGCCTAGCATTTGATTAAAGGTGCCATGAATGCCATTGGAAATATTCATTTTTCATAAATATTTCATACAGTTAAAGCCAAAAGTGTGTATGTGTCCAAAGAAAGAGCAGAGTTAGAATTCAAACTGAGACCATATTGCCCCTTTTGTGAAGAAATTAATAAAAAGGATTACTTATTACTAAACACTGAGGGCTAGATTGAACTCGTTTGCATCTCACAGAAAGCAAGGTTTTCCAAATCCAGAGCCCCCGGTTCTGCCCCTTCATATTTGCAAAGTTTAAAAGGATCATGTTCTGTTTTGCAAAATGGCAATTATAATTGACTAGGGAACCAAGCCATGCTAAAATATAACTAATCACCACCAGAGAAGTGAAAGTTTTAAATCAATGCATTAAACAGTCCCGGATTCCACTCCTTTGTTTTACATGGGGCTGAGGGGAAACAACGGGGAAAAACACCTTAGTCTTGCTAACAGACCCTGGTAAGGCAACAAGCTACTTTACTTAACTTCCTGTAGCAAGTGCCCTTCAGGTCCCGCGCATCAAGTGAACAGGTAAACTGAAATGACAGAGTCATTTATAAGGGGCACTTTTTGGTGTATTTACTTTGGCAGACTTCGCCCCTTGTCATCTTTCTGAAAAGCCTATTCATCATTAGTTCTCTTTGGTTATTTGTTTATGGGGAATGTGCCTATCCAGTCTGTAAATCTTCTGCTCTTGCACTGGACCTGTGCAGATTTTCTTATATGCTTCTGTTAAATGAAAAAAAGCAATATAAATTATTTTTAAATAATTATCCTGAATCACCCTCTGCTGCATGTAGCTTTATTGTGTGCACAGCAGCCTGCATGTTTCTAGTGGAAGTCTTATTAAAGTGGGAGCTAGAACTCCATAATGTGACTAATTAGTGGTGACGTTCTGCAGAAACAACAGGCTTTCTTTGAACTGGTTGAATTAGAGAACGTCAGGTAGATGGAAAGGATAGCTGTGTAGCTAAAACACAAGTATAAGATTCAGAAGATGTTGGTTATATCCTGCTTCTTCCATATGCTTCCTGTGTAACCTTGGGCACGCGACATAAGCCTGTCTTTGCCTCAGTTTCCCCATCTGTGAAAATGGGGAAAGGAAGTAATATTTGCTTTCCTCAAAGACATGTTATCATGATAAATTTATTACAGCTTGATACTGCTACTTTTACTGACCTAAGTAAATCTTTGCTTGCTAAAAAGAAGAGTAAGCCCCAGAGCTATAAGACTTAAAGGGAAAAGAAGTTCTCTGTTCCTGGTATAGGAGAAAGGAGAGATGCTAGTTCTGGTCATATTCATTTAAATATTATAATTTCACCCCCGTTCAGTTCTTCCAGTGTTTCATGTTCTATTGTTTGGTATTTGTTTGTTCTGGAAATTATATTAAATGGTGCATGTGAATGTATTTGTCCAAGGGGGAGCAACTGTGAAAGGTATAGCCTGGGAAAAGTGGGTCACCCTAAGCTGACACGAAGTGGGCTCTGTTTGGGTAGGAACCCCATATTCAACAAGAAGATGAGAGATTTTGTTAAAGAGACTACAGACTGTGTATAAAAGGATAGGTATACTACCCAAGGGCCTTGCTTTGGGTTTTCTACCCAGAAGTTCTGAACCTAGTGTGGGGCCAGACCTAATATCAACATAGCTCATAGAGTTGACTTTGTAGAACTGGAATCATCTGTAGCTAAATTCTCAGAGCTGGCTTTGTGGAGCCAGGACCTGATAATAACAGGCCTTAAGGAATCAGTTTCACAGAACCCATCCTGGTAGTTGTACAAGCAGTTAACCTTGCTTTACAGAATCTAGCCTAGCACCTATAGATCAGAGTCAGAGCTGGTGGTGTAAACTTCAGTGGACTGCTGAGGACAGACTTAGGCTAGCTGTCTGCTATTGCCCACTTGACCATTACTGAAATCTCATGGTGTTTTGAGAGTGAGGTTTAGGTTTAGGTGGGTTGGTGTTTCAAGAATAAGAGTTGTGGACCCAAACAAAACTGGGGCCAGTGGTGCTGGATCTAGATTTGCTGGGTGCTGCCACACCCCCGGAAGTAGTAATAACAAACACCAAATACTTGGTTTCCATAGTTTCCATCATTAGCACCTGCACTATAAAAATTGTTCCTGCACCCTTGACTGGGTCTGTGATATTGGCCATGCCTTTTGCACACTGTTTCGGCTCTAATCATTTTTGTCAATATGTGGTTGTGGATTTTTCCCAGTTAAATGGACTTTGTGGTTTCATGTTCCCGGAAACATTTGAGCGCTTGCAAGTAAGGAAGCAACGTTAGTCAACATTTAGATTTGTGTTAAAATGTACATTTCTAAATCCTGGGAATGGATAACATTTTAGGTGGGGGCTTGAAGCCAATCACTTTATTTATTTAAAAGGGCCCCCTAGACAGCACTGAATCTGGCCCCTACTACTGCTAGTAACACCTGGCAGAAGGATTACACAAGCACTTGCAACAATTTTGTGGCTGATGTTAATATTTTTTCTGTCAAAGTTTCCTAGAATTATAGGGGAAAAAAGGATAGGGGAAAGGTGTAGTTGATTTGTTTTTTCTGTTGATCACAAGGATCCTTAGCAAAATTGAATCTGAAATAAAGAATAAGAGTGAGAACTAGTAGCCAGATATGCGGGCCAGATAGCTCAGGCTGAATCAGATGATTGACGTGTGATTCTGTTATACAATCTTGTAGGTGGAAAGCCAAGTTAAGGACTCCAGCCCCCACCACACAGCAAGAAGATGGAGGGTTATCACAGGGTGACTTTAGTTCAGTGGTTTTCAACCTGTGGTCCGTGGACCCCTTGCCGTCCATCGACTATGTCAAAGGGGTCCACAAAAGATTGTTGTTACCACAGAACAATGGTTTTCAAGGGTGGTTTGCGGATTCCCTGTGGTCTGCAGACTATGTCTAAGATTTCCAAAGGGGTCCGTACCTTGAAAATTTTTAGAGGTCCACAAATGAAAAAAGGTTGGAAACCACTGATTTACTTTATTCTTTAAATAACACTAAATACATAATTTCTGTGGGTATTTTTAACACAATAAGCCATTCACTATAGTATACATACTATATCATATCCAGTAGGGGATGATTCTAGGTTAAAGAAAATGCTAATCTTTTCCATACTATAATCAAGCCCTAAAGGAGATATACAGAGATTTGGATTCGTTAGGATTTCTTTCTTTTTTTACTTGGAGTTTCTCTCATACCTTCAACTCATATGGCTCCCAATGAATGGCCTCCTTTAGCTTGTGCTAAATTAATAAAAGGCAAAGGAGGGCTTTTGGTGTCTTGGAATGCTTTTGCTGGTTCAGTGGCACAAAGTCACAATACATTTTGGGAGAAACAAAAGAGAAAAGACACAAGAAAAATAAAGCGTGTTTCAAATGATTGGAGGGACCTATCAAGTTGAGAAATGAAAGAAAAATAATTGCTAGGAAGTAAGTTTTCTCAGTAATGTTTCCAACTTGAGCACTGATGTTTTGCTAGAAAGGCAGGTCTAGGTCATTTCTACATTCAGGCTGGACAAATCTGATTGACTGTGACAGACAGTGCTGAGTAATTGCTCTAATCACTCCGGTAGGCACTGTACCTTGGCCCAGCAAACGAATGATGCAATAACTGGCTTCAGAGGCTTGCCGCCCCTTCAACCTGACATCTTTGACAGCAATGCTTTCATTTTAATAGGAGGGTTATTTGGAGTTGCTGTCATTCAACAGGGGTGAGACGAGAAGGAGCCCAATGAGTATTCCTAAGTTGGCCGTGGATAAGGGCCTCATTAAAGCGCTCAGGAGTGCTTATTTGCAGGTTGACTTGCTGTGATGATCAGTTGGTGGAAAACTATAACAATGAGAAGCGCAAAAACATGTCATAGAGAATTGGCTGCAGGTTTGTGCTTCTATAGAGTAGCGAACAATTAGGATGGTGTGTCATCAAAACTTTCATGTCAACAAAGCAACACATTCACTTTAAATGAGACAAAGTCAAATCTACTTAAAGGAAACTGAAACAGGAACATTCTTCCAAACTACATGCCACGTTCAGGATGCCAGATTGTTTTAGAGGGCTGTGCAGTGAAACATTCCATTTTGGTCTAACTCCCTCCACTCCTTCTTGCCTATTTCTTCCTGCATGTACAAACAACTTTATGGGAAACCTATTTTCCCCTAGAAAGCACAAGAAATTTGCGCAAGTATTCTGTAATGTTTCCATCTTTCCTGTTGCATTGTGCTTTCAGAATGACCACTTGAGAGAGAGCAATTCCTTTGCTGAAGCCTAAAGGACCTGTTATATTTCTGAGAAACTCAAAGCACACTAACCCCACGCTCCTAGCTATATGGTGCCTGCAGAAGTAAAACATGCTCAGTACTTTGCAACGGCTGATGTACACATTAACTCATTGACATGAACTTGGGCATCTGGTTTGCTGACTGCCACAAGACACATCTGTCTAGCAAACATCATACAGTACATGATTTTACTGCCCGCTCTCTTGGTATCAAAAGGAAACTCTGTGCTTGCTGGGATATGCTCCCCAGTGTTTCATCTGTAAGCACTAAGTGAATTGTCATTGAAATATGTAACGTATGCTTCTATTGTGAGAGTTAAAATGTTTAACACATGGGTGAATCGCCTTTGGGGCACTAACACGTGGTAGGACTGGACTCCCTTAATAACATGATGTTCTCCAATGGAACAAGACCAATATATAATACTAAGTGGATGTAAGTAAAAGGGATGCTGTCAAGTACTTTGTTTGTTTGTCTCTATTTATTTCTATTTTTATATATGTGATTTTCCTGCTCCATAAAGGTCTATTTGACCTCCATGAAGTGGGTGGATTTTCTTAAGGCTCTAAAGAGAAGGGTGGGGCTACAAAGACAAAAGGGTCAACTTAATTTTTAGGACAAATAAAAAAGGAGCAGGAACAGGAGTCAATAGTTCTGGAGACTGAAGTCCTCTATTTAGCCACAGAACAGGTTCGTCGTGGATGTCAGGTAATTTAAATTCCACACATCATCCTGCCAACGTACATCAACCCAAATCTAAGGGGATCCTCAGTAAGGGCAAGGTGGTCACTCAATCTCCATGCTCATTCAGGCCTCGGACTCTCTAATGAGATTGCCAACAAGAGTGTCAATTACTGCCAGTTATGGTGGAAGTTTTGCAATGTAGACACATCTTCACTGGGTACTGGACTGAAGCCACCATACTTACATTGTATAGGACATCAAAGAGAAGTATGTTACTCTTCTAATTTTCATGTTTTTAATTAATATAAGGGCCAGAGAGTGACTAATTTTGGAGTGGTTGCAAACAGGGAGGAAGCAGCACACCAGTATCCCTGCTTGTGTCTTCAATACAGAAGCTGGCAACAATCAAAGCCCCTGCACTCTTTAAATGTTTGGATGCTTATCTCAACTATCTGGACAACTTTGCCTTGGGAATCTCATGAGAACAGGCTATCCTAAGAGAGCTCAGTACTACTTGGGTTTGGATGAATCACAAATCCAGTAACTCCTATAACTTCCATTATACACCGTGTTCTTCACTTCTTGTGCTAAAATGCAATGTAGAATCATAGAAATGTAGAGCTGGAAGGTACCTCTAGAAGTCATCTAGTCCAGCCCCCTGTCCTGAGGCAGGATCAAATATACCTCGACCTGACAGGCGTTTGTCTAACCTCTTCTTAAAAATCTCTAGTGATGGGGATTCCAGAACCTCTCTTGGAAGTCTATTCCAGTGCTTAACTACCCTTACAGCTGCAAAGTTTTTCCTAATAGCTAACCTAAATCCCTTTCTGCAGATTAAGTCCATTACTTCTCGTTGTACGTTCAGTGGACCCAAAGAACAACTGATCATTGTCCCCTTTATAACAGCCTTTAATGTGTATGAAGACTATTATCAGGTCTCCCCTCATCTTTTCTCAAGAGTAAACATGCCCTGTTTTTTTAAACTTTGCCCATAGACCAGATTTTCTAAACCTATTATCATTTTTGTCGGTCTTCTCTGGACTCTCTCCAATTTGTCGTCATCTTTCTTAAAATGTGGTGCCCAAACCTGGACACAGTACTCCAGCTACGGCCTCATCAATGCTGATTAGAGTCAGACAATTACCTCCCATGTCTTACATACGACACTCCTCTTAATATGCCCCAGATTGATATTATTTTTTGCAACTGCATCACATTGTTGACTCATATTCAATTTGTGATCCACTATAACACTCAAATCCTTTCATTGGTACTACCGCCTAGCCACTTACTCTCCATTTGGTAGTTGGGCATTTGATTTTTTCCTTCCTAAGTTAAGTACTTTGCATTTATCTTTATTGAATTTCATTTTGTTGATTTCAGACCAATTCCCCAATTTTTCAGAGTTTTTTTGAATTCTAATCCTGTCCTCCAGAGTGCTTGCAAACCCTCCTACCTTGGTGTCATCTGCAGATTTTAGAAGCATGGTCTCCACTCTATTATCCATGACAAGTCATTAAGGAAAATATTGAGTAGTACCGGATCTAGGACTGGTTCCTGTAGGACCTCACTAGGTACATACTCTCAGTTTGACAGAAAACCATGGATAACTACTTTTGATATGATCTTTCAATCAGTTTTGCAGCCACCTTATAGTAATTTCTTCCAGACCACATTTCCCTAGTTTGCTTATGAGAATGTCTTATAGATTCATAGACTTTAAAAACAGAAGGGACCATTCTGATCATCTAGTCTGACCTCCTGCATTGCGGGCCACAGAACCTCACTCACCCACTCCTGTAATAACCTCTGACATAGTTACTGAAAATCTCAAATCATGATTTAAAAACTTCAAGTTACAGAGAATCCACCATTTACTCTAGAACAAGCCAGCAAGTGCCCCATGTTGCAACGGAATGTGAAAAAACCCCAGTTCCTCTACCAATCAGACGTGGGGGGGAATTCCTTCCCGACCCCAAATATGGCAATGAGTTGGACCCTGAGCACATCAACAAGACCCACCAGCCAGACACCTGGGAAAAAAATTTCTGTAGTAACTCAGAGCTCTCCCCATCTAGTGTCCCATCTCTGGCTGTTGGGGATATTTGCTACTAACAGTCACACATGGACCACATGCCATTGTAGGCAATCTTATCATACCATCCATAAATGTATTAAGTTCAGTCTTGAAACAGGTTAGGTGTTCCAGTTAGATACTGCTCCTCTTGGAAGGTTGTTCCAGAACTTTACTCCTCTGATGGTTAGAAACCATCTAATGTCAAGCCTTGAATCTGTTTGTGGCCAGTTTATATCCATTTGTTCTTGTATCAACATTGGTGTTAAGTCAAATACCACCTCTCCCTCCCTGGAATTTATTTCTCTGATGTATTTATAGAGAGCAAAAATAGGTACTATATTAGCAATTCTTCAGTCATAGGTTATCATCCCTGAGTTTAAAAATCCTCCCTGTTGGACTTGCAATTTCATGTGCCAGTTCCTTTAATATTCTTGGATGGAGATTATCTGGGCCCCCTGATTTGGTTCCATTCAGCTGTTTGAGTTTGACTTCCACTTCCGATGTGGTAATTTCTACTTCTATATCCACATTTCCCTTAGCCATCCTGTGACTACCCCTAAGCTCCTCATTACCTTTATTAAAAACTTAGGCAAAGTATTCATTTAGGTGTTGGGCCGTGCCTAGATTATCTTTAATTTAGACCCCATCCTCCATGCTTAGAGCTCCCACTTCTTCTTTCCTTGATATCTTTTTATTTATATGGCTATAGAACTTTTTACTATTGGTTTTCATTTCCATGTCCAACTCTGCTTGGCTTTTACTGTTCTCACTTTTTCCCCCTACACTTTCTGACCTCTTTTCCTTGCTGATCCATCCCATCTTCCATTCCTTGTAGGCTTTCTGCTTTCTCTTAATAACCTGTTTGAGATGCTCATCCAGTTTGGTCTGCAATCCTTCCCTATGAATATTTTCCCCTTGCTTGGGATGCAGGCTTCAGATAGTCCCACAGAAGCTATGTCAAAAGCCTTACTAAAATCAAGATACATCACACATACAGCTTCACCCAACCCACTAGGCCAGTAATGCTGTCAAAGAAGTAAATTAGATTGGTTTGGTATGATTTTTTTTAACAAATCCACGTTGGCTATATTGGTTATTATTTACTTATAAACCTATTATCCTCTCAAACCTTTCAAATTGATTGTTTAATCATTTGTTCCATTATCTTTCCAGGTATTGAAGTAAGTCTGGTCTATAATTTCCCAGGTCCTCTTTTTTAAAGATAGGTACTATGTTTGCCTGTCTCCAGTCCTCTGGGACCTCACACATCTTCCATAAGTTCTCAAAGATAATTGCTAGTTCCTTAAGCATCCTAGGATGAATTTCATCAGACCCTGCCAACTTGACTACATCTAACATATCTAAATATTCTTTAACCTGTTCTTTCCCTCTACTGGTTTGTATTCTTTCCCCCTGATTGTTAATATAAATTGTGTTAAGTCTCTGGTCACAATTTACCATTTTAGTGAGGACTGAAGCAAAATACATATTAAGCACTGCAGCGTTCTTGATGTCATCCTTTATTAGCATGCCATCTCTGCTAAGTTGAGAACCAACACTTTCCTTTGTCTTTTTATTGCTCATAATGTATTATGCACATTATGTATTGCTGTGTGTTTTTAAGCACTGCTGTGTTCCACCACCCAGGAGGAAAAAAACATTTTGCAGGAGGTGAAAGAAATTCTACATCTGTAGTCCAGTATACAGCATATGTAATTATCTCCATACCGTTATAGATATTCAAATGGGCCTAATACTTTACTGCCCTGCAACTTGTGTAGTCATTTACATGTGTACAATGTGGATGTAAAATTTGATAGCATTTTACACCCACTTTGCACAGATGTAAATTGCTACTTAAGGTGCAAGGTGGTGAAGTATCAGGCCCATTTTATATTCCGGTGTGAGAATTAGGCACCATGGGCTCAATCCTTAGGTGTACTGAATTTATACTCTGTACAGCTGAAGAAAGAGGGTGGGGAGAAGAAAAGTAGCTCTAAGCCCCCTTTCTGTTGACTTGGTGATGAAATAGCTCTTCGTGCAACTGTTTGACATTAAGCCACCTGTAAACAATTATCTGTCCTGCCACTTTCCACCTCTCATATGTCTCTGACATGACCCTGGCATCAAGAAGGGGGAGGAGGGCTAGATCCAGTTACACCAGTTTTGCCCAACCTATAAATTTCCCTATAATGCGGGGGGGATCCTCAGCTGCTCTTTTACAGCAGCATTCTGGCTCCTTTGTACTACCTTAGTGCCTTAAAAGAACCAGAGCTGGGGCCCAGGATAGAGCCCTATATCTAAATATATAGATTTTCTTCAGTCTGAATGATCAGCTTAAGTCAGGATCTCAGGAACGTATGTGTGTGGTGTGAGTGTATGAGAGAGAGACAGTATGTCTCCATGGCAGCCAAGTACAATAGAACCTCAGAGTTACGAACATCTCGGGAATGGAGTTTGTTCATAACTCTGAAATGTTCATAACTGTGAACAAAATGTTATGGTTGTTCTTTCAAAAGTTTACAACTGAACATTGACTTAATACAACTTTGAAACTTTATTATGCAGAAGAAAAATGCTGCTTTCCTTTTATTTTCTTTTAGGAGTTTACGTTTAACAAAGTACTGTACTTGTGGGCTTTTTTCTTTGTTTGTTTTTTGGGGTCTCTGGTGCTGCCTGATTGTGTACTTCTGGTACAGTTTGTAACTCTGGTGATTGTAACTCTGAGATTCTACTGTATATGAGCATTAACTGTGAAAATGAGGTTTTATATGGTGGGTGACTAGTTACAGTTGCCTTCTATCAGAAGTGTTACATAAGCAAGTTACATCTGAAGGAAGTGACAGGCACTTACTGGAGCTATTAGGCTCCTTGGAAGAATTGTGGAATCATTGTTATGATCTTTGATCACAAGACTTGTCCCCTTGTCTTAGCTGGGGTTGTTCTGAATTTCTCTTTGACAGGTATTATAAAGTGCAGGTCAGCTAAGGTGGACTTAATAGGCAATGCCTTATGGGTCTCTTCTACCTGATAGAGACAAGGTGGGAGAGGTAATAACATTTATTGAACCAACTTCTGTTGCTGAAAGAGACAAGCTTTTGAGCTACACCAATGTCCATTTTAGTTGGATAATGAGTGTTCCTAATGAAGGAAAACTGAGAAGAAAAAATAGAAGCCACAGAAGGCACCACCTAGAGGGTGGTAAGGACACTGATGGAGGGAAGAAAGTGCCAGGAGAATGGGAAGTGTCTGGAGAAAAACCAAGACTTTTGGAAAGTTGCTTGGCAGAAGCAGATTTTGGCTGGGTTGTCCTGTTAACTGAATAATCCACATCCCATTTAAGTCGGCCTGGCTATATAGCCATACAACCTCAGAAACAGGCCCAGGAACTATGCAGAGGCAGCACAGGAAGGTTTTTAAGGAGGCACATTTCAGAAGGCACAGCGATGAAGCATTCTTTCTTCATGGCTAGCCAGAATTGCTCACTTTTCTTACTTCAGGGCTGTTCACCCAGAGTATAAGCTTTTCTTGGTGGGACATCCCTCTCTCTTTTCTATGCTGTAGGGAATTATGCTCAGATCATAGAGGACTCTTTAAAACTAACTCTGGAAGCCAAAAAATACTTTATCTGTGGTACTACTATACTTATGACCAGCCTTGCTCATATTTATGGAGGGTTAGATGAGAGAATGTTTGGGACACTGTAAAAAAGGACAGTGTTTTCAATTCACTGGTGATGCAGGGACTTTATTTTAGTCAGTTGGATCAAATTTTTATTTCAGTTACACCAGTGTAAAGTGTAACTCCACGTTACATTGAAAATATGAAGGCAGATCCTCAGCTGATGTAAACTGGTGTGGCTCCATTCGCTTTGATTATAGGAGTTGAAGATTTGTCCCATGATTTCAGTGGAGCTATTCTGGATTCATACTGGGGTGACTGAAATTAGAATTCAGCCCAGTAGGTCTGCAAAATGGATACAGTTTTAATTGGAAGAATTACTTATGTTGGGACATTATACTGAAATTTGATTATAGCTATTTTTACAAGTGTAACACTCTGTAGGAAAATCAATCCTGCTTCTGTAATGAAGAAAAACAAGTCATTTTCAAAAGGAAATATGATTATACATTCACAGTTTAGGTAGAAGAAACAGAAGGCAGCTTAATACAGTGCAGGCTTGCTCAGAGGGAATATCCACTATCTGAGGCCAGCATAACAAGATTGGATTCCAGTTTAATGTGGCTGTGACTCAGATCCCATTGGAGAGTTTGTTTGACAATCTGACAAAGTTATCTCAAGAAAAATAGGTTAAAAAACATAAACTTGACTTCAGTAACTGCATTTTCTCTTCAGCATGTAGAGTATTTTGCCCGGAGGCCCCCTCAGCCTGAAGCCCCACAGGTAATACTACTTTGTGCCTCTACATAAACCAAAATGTTTTAGCAGGCATTTTGAACAAAGAAAAGTCCTGCTATGTGATCGTAATGTGGGAAGCATTTTCTCATACCTGTATAAGAAAAAGAGAGTGAGAACAATATGAAATGTAATTGTTGCCAGGTCGTTGATGCAATTGCAGTGACTTCTATTACTGCTTAGATTATGTTTTCAGTAAAAGTCTATTCCCTTTTGGATGCATGTGAGAAACTTCTATTTAATGTTGACTCACAATACTTAACATTTACATAGATCTTCTCCCTTACAGATCTCAAAGACACTCACAAAGATGAGTGAGTATGGTTATTCTCATTTTACAAATGGGAAACTGAAGCACAGAGAAATTTGTTGTGTGACCTCTGGGGCAAATTGTGCAGTCAGTAGCAGACCCAAGAATAGTTCTAACACCTAGTTTTATGAAGAACTTTACTTACCATGAGCTGACTTCCACATAGACAGAATGTAACCCTACAACACTGGTAGCAACTTTTTTTATATGTCAGCCACAACTCCTAGCAAATTGCTAATCCAAGGTACACAAAAAAATGACCTGGCCCTCATTGCCCTAAAGAAAGAATGAGTGAGACAGGCTTCACAAGTTTTACTAAGGCTGCCAAGTCCCACACACTGTAAGGCAGCTAATAAAGCAGTTCTGTACATCCCTCACACTTTAGCAACGATCTCAGGATGCCTCGCTGAGTTCAGAAGGGTGTGTGTGGGCTGGTGTGTACAGCCTGGGTCGGGAAGTCAGACACTCTGGACTCCATTCTTGGCTCTGCCATTAACCTCTCTGTGTGACCTTAGACAAATCATTTCCCTTCCCCAAGTTTCAGTTCTCCCCACTTGTAAAATGGGACCTTTCAGGGTTCTTGTAAGCCCTAATCAATTAGTCCCCTATTTTCTCCCACTGGAGGATATGAGTAACTCCTACTAAGGGAGAACTGAGTCCTTTAATGTTTGTAAAAACATTGTAAGATGCTCAGATGAAAGCAACTATATAAATGTGAAGAATTATTATTACGTTTGAGTGGAGAAGATCTAGAATGGGGAACTTGTCTGGTCCCAGGATTAAAGTGTTAAAGGGCAGCTGGAGAATGACTACCTTGAAAGGTGGGGTTTTACCTTTGACTCAGAAAATAAGTTCTAAAGAAAGGAAATGTTGATCTCAGTATCCTATAGGGGTTTACTGTAGAGCTCCAGGGAACGGAAAGCATCTTAGAAAAGGTCTGTGGATTGAGTATCTGTTGGGACACCAAGGCACAAGTACTGTTGTTCAGTAAATATTGCAATACCGCAGAGAGTTCTTGGTAATTAATTAGCTAACATTAGGTTAAAGTTTGTAGATTTGGTTTATCCAATATAATTTCCTATTTCTTTTATAGATATTTTCTATGCCTTTATTAATGTATTTAAATACTTATATCTTATAGGCAACCCAGTTGCCCTTTCACTTGTCATCAGAGATAAGCCCTTGAAACTTACTACACTCAAAACAGAGAAGCAGGAAGAGTATCAGGAAATTTCAGTCAGTCCTGATAAATTGTTGAAAAAAAATCCCTGAGTGGTAGGCATATAACAAAAATAATTCCAAACTCTATTTATTAGCCTCCCTCAGAATACAACTTGCCACTCCAAAATAATGTCTGAAAGTAATAAATTTTGTGCTAATGACATGTTTGATGTTGAATAAGAAGGTACTATGTTTACATAGCCATTTTTCTAACTATAACTCTTTAATAAAGAGCCTACCACATAAGGGTGGTTAATATTTTTGTACTTGCTAGAAGAAAACCAGTCCCAATTCACAATCAAACCAAATACCACTGTGAAATGCAAAAGCCTGGGGTCTACCCAAACTAAATTTAGGACCCAGTTCAACAAAGCACTTAAGCTTATACTTAAAGCACATGTATAGTCCCATTGACTTCATGGGACTGCTAACATGCCTGAAGTCAAACATGTGCTGAAGTACCTTGCTGAATCAGTGGTTTAGAACAGTTTAGGAGGGTGAACTGTCATGCACTCACTTTTGCATTCATCTGATCCCACAGCCACAATGTGTAGGACTAGTTCCCCTGCATTAAGTTAAAGCAGCAGGCTCTGAATTCAATATTTTTCTGACTAATCTATGTTGGATATTATGCTTTGACCATCACTGTGATATCTCAATACCTTTGGAAAATAAAGCCAGCTACTTTATCCACTGTATTAAAATTTTTATTAACACCCCTGGGAATTCACATGTATATTTTGGTCACTGGTGGAAGTCTATATTGTTTTATGAATGGAACAGAAACTTATTGAGAATTAAGGAAATTTAATACAAATAAAATTGAATATAAAAGCTATAAATCACAAACAAAATGGTTTTTCTAGTTCATACTAAGAATTACATGCAGGAAAACTGTCATGCAAATCAGAGTTAATTTATAATGCATTTGGAGTCTTCTACCAAAAAAATGACAAAATGAAGACAATGAATGTTACCCTTTGAGTACCAAAGAATGAAAGAAATTAAAGATAGAAAAGTTCCATTTAGTCATCTAGTCTAATATCCCCTGATTATTCCTCTCTTTACATTATATTTTCTAGTGTTTTGTTCATTCTAGGTTTAAATATCTCCAAGGATAGACTCTTGGTACTACACTGATTATTATTCTCTCAGAGCCAAATCTTTAAAGGTATTTAGGTGCCTAATTATGTCAATGGGCATCTAGTGAGATTTTAAAAATTGAGTATGAACCTAACTCCCATTGATTTTTCTTTTGTAAATTCCACAAGGGCCTATCTGCATCTTTAGGCATCTAAATACCTTTAAAAATCTGTCTGTTGGTGCCTAGATACTCTAGTGATTGGTACTACATAAAATCCTAAAATAATTAAGGAAAGAAAGATAAGGACTTTCACCATTTACATTTCTCTAGCTTTGAGTTACCACTTCAAATTGTAAATTTCAGTGAAAACAATAAAGTGGAAGGCCAAACTGATTATCAGTTATGCTAGCAAAACACACCATTCACTATTTGTGTATTATATTTAGAGTAAATGGGTTCTAGCAATAAATCCTGACCCAATGATATGCCAATGCTTCTTTTGAGAAAAATACTTAAAGTTGACCTGCAAATAAAAATAACCACAGTGCACTTTTTTATTATGATTCATTGCTTTAATTTAGTTTTTATTTTAGTTTAGTTTTCTCCTCTGCATGCGTGGGGTTTTTTCTCTTAGAAACACTGGGTAAAATCCTGCCCCATTGAAGTCACTGGGAGTTTTGTCAAGACTTCACCTATCAAGAATAGTATAATAGAAAATGTGGGAATTTCGACCCAAATGTTATTTACTTATTGACGTTAAATAAGCATTATTTAATAGAGTTTTAAAAGTCAGACTAAATTTCCTCTTCACAGATTCTTCTAGGCTACACAGGACCTGAATTTATAAGTTAAAAACAATGCCTCCTTCCCCTCCTCTTTCCTGTCAGCCATTATATACCATAAAGAAGCAATAAAACCAAAAAGCACACAATCCTAGTTGTTTTTTCTTTACAGGTCACATTTAAGACTTTTAAGTTAGTTGGATTGTCCAGTTGGCTGAATATTTATTCTAACACTTCATTTTAGAGCTACAGACATTGACACGTAGTGGACTTTCTAACAGAGAAGCAGTTCCATTGTCACTTTTTGGAATAAAGTAATATTTACAATTTTTAAAACTTTTGTATTTTTATTTTCACATTTTTTAAATACTCTTCATGTGTAAATACATTGCAAAAGCTGAAGGAGATTAAAATAATATCTACATAACAGCCCAGATGATATCTCCTTTGCAATTAAATCACTGGAAATTTCAAGAGCATTGGAGCATGACAGATTTCAGATGGGACAACACAAAATGGGAGTTGCTGTGAAGCGACAGAGAACTCAATAAGTGACAGAGGCATCTCTGCAGGAGCAGCTGAAAGTCGTTGCTACTGAGGGGTTTCTGCAATATAAAAAAGAAAAACAAGACAAATTTATTGCTGATATTTTTATTGATTAAACTTCAGGTAACATCTGAAGTAAATGTATCCAATGGCAATATATTCTCCAAAATCACATGTCCAATCCAACTAACTTGATGATAAACACACAGTTGTGCAGACAGAATGTATTAGTCAGTTCTTTGCTGTGACATAGGATATAAAAAAATTTGAGAGAGGGAGGGAAAGCCTTGATATTAGAAAAATGCTTGTAATGTTGTATTGCAACCACAATGCTCTCCTGATAAATAAAAGGAATTATATGTTAGTAAGAGCAAGGTAAGGCAGAACTGAAATATGAGAAAATGGGATATAAATCTGTCCTCACATCTAATGTGCCTAAGCTTTAAAAATACAACTTCATGTCCTAACTCACACAGCTCTCAGCTTATCATCATGTGCATGTTAAAAAGGGGTGTGTGTATGGCAGCAGGAGGAAAAATATAGCCGCAAGCAGAGTACAGCATGTAGTCAACTGGATATCAGCGGATTTAAAGACTTCAACAACTGGGAAATTTTGTAAGAGAAGAGGCTTATGTTCTCTCTGTAAACATATCTATAGTCACACTGACACTAGATCAATACATTAGGCAAAACGTATCCCTAGTGTAAATCCACTGAAATTATATAAATGCTTTTTTCTGCATGATGCTAATCCCAGTGAGATTATATCTCAGCCCAGTATCTTCTACTAAAATTCTGCTATGTACCCTCTACAACACTTGCCATTATCCTGGAACATTTTCTCTTCCTCTTAGCTGTTGGAACTCAGTATTAATGCCCTGGGATCCTTACTAACTGATGGTCAAAATATAGTGAAGGTTAATCCATTCTCAGCAGGATTTGCTTTGACTATATGATTCTACTTGACCTTTCCCTTGAAATATGCATTTGGAAATCTGTGTTTGAACGGAAACATAAGAACCCATCTCCATGCAGTGCAATCCCTAACCTAGTTTACATCAAATCTTATCCAATACAGGGGGAAAGTCCCCCAATAATGTAGAATGGCCCAGTCATCTCCTTATACCTCCATGGGCCCTTTGAGTCTCACTTACTCTTTTGACCCCCAGGTTTCAGGCCTGGGTGATAAGAAGGATAATGGTGTCTGTTGTACAGGAGCTCGAATTCACCCTGCAAGGCAGGAAATCTACTGCAAAACAGACTGGAGCTGTCCAGCACTAGTGCAGTTATCAAGTGGGCATCCCAAAGCTTTCACCCACCTCTTCATTTCAGACAGCTTTTTCACAGTCTTATTACCCCCCCCCGCCCCCCCATCCACAGGAGTGGTTGTTATTTTACAGCAGCAATCCCAAATTAGCCACATGTGAATTAGCTGCACGCACAGCCCATCTCACCCACCAGACTGAAAGCCTATGAAGTCACTGGTATGATACTTCCAGATGTTTCCAAGACCTGAAGATGAGCTCTGTGAAACCTCGGAAGTTTGTCTCCCCCAACAGAAGTTGGTCCAATAAAAGATATTACCTCACCCACCTTGTCTCCCTAATACTCTGGGACTGACACGGTTAAAAAAACACTGCATGCTTCCAGACCAAGGCAGTCCAAGGAGTAAGAGATCCAAGGTTGCTCCAGAACAATTGTACACCATGGGTCAGAGGGTAGTGCCACCCACTAAATCATCAGTGCACCTTTATAGCCCATTTTCACCATTTATTCTTGAACAGTGATGAATTTCATTCCACTGGATAGCAGATGTATCCTTCTTTCCCAGTCATCCATCTCTGCCTTCTTCTACAAATTCTATATTTATAGAGATTTTTATCTGTTCACCTACAGTATATACAGAGCAAAATATAAATAGGGGGAAATTGCAAGATGAAATACAAACTGATGGATTATGAGTCAGACTAGATCAGTTTGTAGATTTGAACAATTATATTCATTAATTCAATCAGCTTTCTGTTAATAGTATGGGTTTGATTGCCATCTTGCCTACAGGTAAATCGCCATCAAAATTACATCAGTTAGTCCCCATTTTTCTAAACTATGTGTGGGGAAAAAATATGTTGTCATGCCCGTTCTTCCAGCAGCAATGTGTGCTTTTCTAAAAAAAACAGAAGAGCTGTCTGCGGCATAGTACCACAGTGACCTCAGCTGGCCACTTGAGAGACAGCAACAAAGAAGGGAAAAAGAACACAACCTTCACAGAGTGTTGAGAACAAGTTCTAAATCGAAGTTTGCATTGCTCTGAATTTTAGATATGTGCAAATGGTAAGAGTACTTGTTCTCATTTTAAACACACCAGTGTCCAGTGGTTTGCCGCTACTGGTAAATTAGACTGTTGTGATAGTATTTTAGGCTTTCTTTCCCTATTTAAGGGCTTGATTCTGTGACAAACTGAACACTTCCTAACAAATACTGAGCATTCTCAACTCTGAGGTTGAAGGCAGTCAGTGCTTTTTGGTATAGGACCCTCAATGATAGCCTCAATGATAGCCACTGCACTGGATCCCAGTCTGCTGTCACTACTCATCACTGATTCAGAAGTGAATACTCTAACCCATAATGGAATTTGAGCTGCTTCAATCCCAATATCACATTCAGAGTCAGACTGGGTGTGCAACAGCCTCAGATCAATTACATTAATCAGATGGGTACTGAACAATACAGCTGAGGTCTTACTCTGGATTGGCATTCATTAGATATTGATTTTACATAAACAAACAAGCACATGTGCACAAATCAAAGGCCCTTTCAAAATGTGGCCCAAGTACCTATAAGCAATGTAAACCTTACATAGGCATGTACAAAAACAAAGCTTAAATGGTTTTCATGGCATTTATTGGAATGGATTGCGATCCACTTATCAATAGCATGTCGTTCAAAAGATTAAATTGTGGATTCACGGGTTAAAGTGAGGCATTAAATATAATCTCTTGAGAGATCAATATTTTTATGAGCATTTGAACATTTGGTCTGATGTGAAATTTTACCATTTCTTCCAATTAGCACAGCTTTGTATAGGTGGCAAAATATAATGAAATTCCACTTGCCTTTTGTCTTCTACCCTCACTTTAAACCAGATTGTCAGCTGGGACAGAAGATCACCATAGTCAGGGGTGCTGGAACAATTTGTATAGTGGGGGTGCTGAGAGCCAATGTACCAAACTGTAAACCAAGTACATGATGGAAACCACTTCAAGCCAGGGTGGTGCAACAGTGCCCCCAGAATCCCTAGTTCCAGCACCTATGATCATAGTCGCAGACAAATGTCATTTCCACAAACAAAAAAACAACATTCCATAGTGAAATTACAGTTTTCCTCCCATGAATTTTATTTTCTCACAAAAAAGTTAGAGGTTAAAAAAAATGACTTTAGCTGTTAGTGAGTCTATGAAAACCTGATTTATCTGTTTATTTATTTATTGTCATCTTCACAACTGATAGGGACTTCTATTTATTTATTTTTGGCAGTAGTTCAGCTCATGAGTGATGAAGACAAGAGTAAATATTTAAGATATTTGCTCTCCATCAAGGTGAATAAATTCTATATATGCAGAAAAAAATCTATGGGCGAGGTCCTTAGCTAATGGAAATCAGTGTCCGTGAAGTCGGTGATGCTATATTTATTTACACTAACTGAGAATATGCTCCCTTATTTATCTATTCACTGTGAATAAATTCAATGGTCCACAGCGCCCCCCTGGATCTGTGCCACCTTCTGCTAGTATAGCCACTGGTCCAGAGACAATGAACGCGAAAATCTGTTGGCAGGAGGAACCTGTTGCAGTGCTGGGGAGCAGAGTGAGGGCTAGAGGGCAGGTCATTGAGAAGTACTGGCCAGGAATGGGGCACAGCGAGAGTGTTCAATGAATGCTTCGATTCAGTGCATCACCTCAGCTCCTTGTCAGTGAGATTTCTAAGGAGTTCTAGCTTCAACCTAAAGCTGCTCCGCACAATCCTGAGCATAAGCAATAGACATATTATCTATTCTCTTTCAGGGGATTTCCCCTTTGGGATTGAGGGGACCAGGCTGGCCATATGTATCTATACATTGATTGTCAGCTGTATTTTATTTTGCAGTACTACAAACAAGTCGTGTGCATGCGTTGGTTTTCTTAAAATTTAGTTTACACACTGCTTTTCTGCTCACATCATCTGGTGAACTGGAGAAGATCCAGAGGTTGTTCATGTGTCAGAAAATGTCATTTTTAGGCAATTCCACCCACTGCTATCAGCAGAATAGACATTTTTATTCTAACTGCAGCCTGGAGTCAGTTTTGTTGTGTGTGTTCTAATGTGTTTCAGACTGGCCAAGTTTTTTCATGGGGATGGATGTTGGGTTATTGGTTATGGAAGCCTCTGTGGTCATCCTACCAGAAATAAAATGTCCTGACATTAGAGCAGTAGAAATAATAATGTTGGTTTCTTCCCACTAAGTAGAAATAACATGCTTTGTTCCACCAATTTGAAATACAGAGTACCTGACACTAAGTGGTACATAACGTTTCATTTTCATGGGAAATTTCTAAGCATCACTACACAGTGCCAGAGCGCGGCACAACCACAAGGGGTCAGGTGCCAAGGTCACCACCAGTAGGCCAATCCTTAGCTCCAAGCTATATTGATTTATAGCAGCTGAGAATCTGCCCCAGAAAGTTTATTAAACTGACTACGTGAAAGAAGTGATTTTTTCAGCTTTGGGTATTGTACCGTGCAATCCATTATGGACGTATGTGAGCCTCTTCCAATCAAAGGCTCTAAGCCCCAAGAACTTTGTCATACCAAAGTGTCTGGCAAGCAAGAAACAGTGACCCTGGGTTAACCAAATAAATAGTTTATGAAATAAGATAGCATTGTATACAACTGATTCTGGATGTCTATATAGTCACCTAGCTAACCCCTCATGGATTTTGGAAAAAAGAATTTTTTAGAAGAAGGGCAAATGCTTACATTTTTATTCCACTAAATTAAAGGAAAAAATAAACAATAAGAGTCAGATTCTCTGATCCTCTCTAGCCTCTTTGCAATGCTGTGGTGGCACAAAGGAACTGGGACCTAGATTTTGCCAGGATTGTTGCCCTGTTGGTATATTAATCATTTTTAAATATACCTAAGTATTGTTTGCAATTCAAAATGTAATCAGAATTTTTGATAGAGTCTAAGTGTATATTTATATGATAATCAGTATTTTAAAATCTCCAGGCCACACTCAACCCTGGTGCATGCATGTACAACTGTTTATTTCAGCCCTGCTTCAGCTCCACTTATCTTGTCCAAGAGAAATTGATCAATGCAATGCATTTTTAAGGTGTGTGAATTCCGATACACTTTCATGAGAAAAAAAAATTGAAATAATAAGTAAAAGAAAACTTGCATGCAATTCTTGTGGAAAGGATTATTTCTTTCTATTCAGATGCAAATATAATTCAAGTATTTTTTAAGAGTCTTCTGTGGGGAATTTCTGTATTCTCAGCTCATAGTGTTTTATGCTAGACTTCAGACTGAACTTGTTTTGTAATCCTCCCCCACCTTTTGAAAAGGAGGGTAGTTAAGGCTCTGATTCTACTGTATGTCCATTGCGGTAATCAGGAACAATAACTTTCATTCAAATCATGACAACTGAGAAAAAGTAACAAAAGCAACAAATAATATTTAAAAAATTATAACATTTGCATGTGTATAGAGCATTTCATTTAACAACCCATGAGGTAGACATGGATTATTTTACCCATTTTATGTTGTGTAAACTGGGGGATAAATAACTGGGTTCAGTTCCATGTTCTGCCACAGACTTCCTATGTGACCTTGAGTAAGTCACTTAGGCTCTCTATGCCTCCGTTCTCCATCTGTTAAAAATGTGGATAACAGCACTACCCTACCTCACAACGGTGTTGTGAGGATAACTACATTAAAGATTGTGAGGTGCTCAGATACTACAGTAACAGGAGCCACATAAGTGCCTTATCTCTACATAGAACCAAGAGTCTGAATTCCCAGACTCATGCTCTGACCTCTTCACAAACTTCCTTAAAATAAATTATTATTCAATTAACAAGCCCTTTACAAAATCTGGCCACATTATTTGATTTGATTTGATTTCCCTATATTGTTCAGAAATAGAAAAACACAAGAAGAAAAAGATACTCAATGGAAAGAAAAAAAAGAAACATGAAACCATACATACATTCTCATGCAAATATTTTTAAATTAATTATTGCAGTTCATGGACCAGATTCTCAGCTGACATAAATCGGTGTAGCTGTACTGCAGTAAGTAGGGCTGCACTGATTTACACCAGCTGAGACTCTAGTCCAATATTAAAAAAGGTGGCACCTTAGAGACTAACCGATTTATTTGAGCATAAGCTTTCATGAGCTACAGCTCACTTCATCGGATGCATGCAGTGGAAAATACAGTGGGGAGATTTTATGTACACAGGGAACATGAAACAATGGGTGTTACCATACACACTGTAACAAGAGTGATCAGGTAAGGTGAGCTATTACCAGCGGGAGAGCCGGGGGCGGGGGGGGGGGGACATTTTGTAGTGATAATCAAGGTGGGCCATTTCCAGCAGTTGACAAGAACACTTGAGGAACAGTGGGGGGGGGGGGGGGGGGGGGAATAAACATGGGGAAATAGTTTTACTTTGTGTAATGACACATCCACTCCCAGTCTTTATTCAAGCCTAAGTTAATTGTCTCCAGTTTGCAAATTAATTCCAATTCAGCAGTCTCTCGTTGGAGTCTGTACATTGGCCAAACTGGACGTAAAAGAATAAATGGACACAAATCAGACGTCAAGAATTATAACATTCAAAAACCAGTCGGAGAACACTTCAGTCTCTTTGGTCACTCGATTACAGACCTAAAAGTGGCAATTCTTCACCAGAAAAACTTCAAAAACATACTCCAACCCACCCCACCTCCCCACCCCGCTCTCCTGCTGGTAATAGCTCACCTTACCTGATCACTCTTGTTACAGTGTGTATGGTAACACCCATTGTTTCACGTTCTCAGTGTATATAAAATCTCCCCACTGTATTTTCCACTGCGTGCATCTGACGAAGTGAGCTGTAGCTCACGAACGCTTATGCGCAAATAAATTTGTTAGTCTCTAAGGTGCCACACGTACTCCTTTTCTTTTTGCGGATACAGACTAACACGGCTGCTACTCTGAAACCTAGTCCAATATTGTAAGATCAGCCACTGTTCTTAGAGGCCACTTAAAGGGCCATGTCAATTACAACACTCTGCCTCAGCATATCTGAGCTTTCACTCTGAACTTCCTAGCTGTTATGAATTTAAGTTTACACTTATTTTAATATCATTTTTATGTCACAACCAGACTGCAGATCCAAAAGCTTACTGTGTCAAGGGAATTTGGTGTTTTACATTTAGAAGGAACATTTAATGAATTATGCTGCCCCCCAATAACCCCTATTTCATTTGTATATAGTGCTCAGGGCTAAGGATTTTCTTCCTGATCCTTCCCTGATATTATTGCAGCATGTTTCTAGAGTGGTCACATTAGACTGCTTCCATCCTTTGGGCCTAGTCCTGCAAGGTGCTGAACATCCTTTACTGAGGACCTACAGAAGGCATTAAAACAATTGTAAATTTAAGCTTACAAAATCCAGAAAATTCAGAGTAAAATCTGAGACTATCTCCGTACTTCACATGGGCGATGAGTGAAAGGCATTATGTAAACACCACTTCTTATTGATTGCTTTAATATTATTTACTGCTTTTTATATTTAATAGTAATGTTTTTAATGAAAATGTAGATACCCTATAATATCCTATCCCCTTATTCCCTGGAGGCATTAATGATTCAGCATTTGCCTTTCAAGTTTCTAATAACTGAACCTGTCAGTTTGCAGTTCTGCATCATCAGGAGATATGGATCAGAGTTTAAGTTGATGTCAGACTTGCCTAAGAAGAATTTTATCCTGATAAATTATTATTGTTATTATTATTATTATTATTATTATTGCTATTTATTATTTCACAGCTATTCAAGCTAAAACAGTTATAGGGATAATCAGACCTCAAGCTTCAGGGTGTAAATTGGTTTCAAGTAAGAGTTAGCAATAAGATTTCCCACCACTGCCACCACCATCTCACCCCACATCAAAGCAGTGGTATATTTGGCTTGGTGCATTATGGATTGTTTCACTTCTTTCTGAGGCATCAGACAATTGTCATTATGCTTTGGATACTGAATTTTACCTATATCCCTATTTCACTTTTGCATTTCTTTTGAATTTTTTTAAATATGTAATTATTCTGAATCCATATACAGTATGTATGTAATATATATAGCTAAACGTTAAAGCTTTTGCAGACAGCAATGAGGTTTATGAGGAAGATGAAAGAGTAACTGCCAGTCTGCCTCAGGTCCAGCATCTGAGTTCTATTCTTTCATAGACGTGTTCAGGCTGTGTATCCAGGGAAAATAGATCCTACATTCCATTCTCTTCAGTGAGCTCACACAAGAAGATCATGCTATGTGGGAAGTGTGTATCAAAATGGATATAAGAAAAGGGGATATATTGCAAAATAAAAAAGAAAAGCAGAAACCTATGGCAAATTTTTCATAGAGTAAAAAAATGGACAGGGAATATTGTGAAGGCCAAAGTTATAACAGGGTTCAAAAAAGAACTAAGAAAGTTCAAGGATGTTAGGTCCATCAATGGCTATTAGCCAAGATGGTCAAGGATGCAACCCCTGCTCTGCGTGTCCCTAAGTCTCTGACTGCCAGATGCTGGGACTGGATGATAGATCACTTGATTATTGCCCTGTTCTGTTCATTTCCTTTGAAGCATCTGGTATTGGCCACTGTCAGAAGACGGGATACTGGGCTAGATGGACCATTGGTTTGACACAGTATGGCTGTTCTTACGCTCTCATATACTGGAGGTAGCGCTGGTTGGGAATTTTTTGATTAAGTGATTTTTCATTGGAAAATGCTGATCCATCAAACCTGAAACTTTTTGTGGAAATGTATCCATTTTGAGTAAATCTTTGTCAGGAAGGTTTTTCAAGTCCAGGATGGAATTTCTAGTCAGAGAGACCTCTCCCAAGCTAGCCAATAGCCTAGTGGTTAGGGCATTCAGTCCTGAAATGTGGGACAGCCAGGTTCAAGTCCCTACTCTCTTGGATTCAAACAGAGAATTGAACCTAGCTCTTCCATGACAGATAAGTTCCCCGGTTATTCTGGGGTTAGTCTCTGTCACTCTCTCCTGTTGAAGCTGTTCCACCTAGTATACATAATTAAATATTTATTGGGCCAGAGGGAGTGTGATGGCACTCACGTGGGCTGGGGAAGCCCCACACTGATTCAAGCCAGTACTGTATGCTTCTGTATGCTTCAAATGGGGCTTCAGAAGAAGTTGGTACAACTTTTTGAGGCTTTCAGTAGTGGAATGGACTGTGCCGACAATGCTGGTACATCAATTTTGAGGCTTTCAGTAGTGGAATAGACTGTGCTGACAATGTTGGTACCAAGGTCATCAGTACCAGAGCAAGAGTCGTCAACACTGGTACCAAGTACCCACAGGAGGTGCCACAGTATTAGAGACCACCTGAGGGTGCTCCTTAGGGGATGCTGTTTTGGGAAGGAGGACTGCTGGGAAAGTAAGGGGTCCACATGACCCAGAATGGGAAGTGTATCTTCGCATAGTGAGTCGCCAACCTAATGAGGAGGGCTTTAAACTAGGTTCAAAGGAGACAGATGACAAAAGCCCATAAGGTACACATAAAAAGTCACCTTAACAGAGGCTAGATGTTAGAATTACAATATGGTCATGGGAGCAACAAGAGGGAAATAAATGGGGAAATCTGCTCAACATCTTAGATGTCTATAAACAAATGCAAGGAGTATGGGGAATAAACAGGAAGAACTGGAAGTATTAGTCCATACGATAAATTATTACTTAATTGGCATCACAGAGGCTTAGTGAGAAAAATCTCTTGATTGGAATCTTGGTATAGAGGTGTATAACTTGTTCAGGAAGGACAGGCAGGATAAAGAGGGAGGAGGTGCTGCATTATACTCAAGAATTCACTTGTTCTGAGGTCCAGAAGGAAGTGAGAGGCAGACCATTGAAAATCTCTGAGTAAAGATAAAAGGGGTAAAAAATAGGAGTGAAGTTGTGGTAGCAGTCTACTATAGGCCACCAAATCAGGAAGAGGAGGTGCATGAGTCATTTGTAGAACAAATAACAAAAGTATCCAGAACATACGACCTGGTAGTAATGAGGGATTTTAACTGTCCAGACATCTGTTGGAAAAGTAATCAGACAAAATACAAAACTTCCATTAAGTTCTTGTAATGTATCAGTGACAACTTTTTGTTTCAGAAAATGGAGAAAGTAACTGGGGGACAGCCATTTTTGACTTGAGTCTGACCAACTGAGAGAAATTGGAGGTGAATCAGAAGGTGGAATGCATTTTGGGTAAAAATGATCATGAAATGATTGATTTTATTATTCTAAGGAAAGGAAGGAGTGAGATCAGCAGAATAAGGACAATGGATTTTTAAAAAAGCAAATTTTAAACAAACTTAGGGAACTAATAGTTAAGGTCCTATGGGAAGAAAATCTAACGGAAAAAGGAATTCAGGGAACCTGGCAGTTTCTCAAGGAGACAATAGTAAAGGCACAACTGCAAACTATCCTGATGTGAAGAAAAGACATGATGAATAGTAGGAGGCCAAGTATGCGTCTAAATATTGCAGATGACACCAAGGTAGGAGGGGTTGCAAGCACTTTGGAGGACAGGATTAAATTCAAAACAACCTTGACAAATTAGAGAACTGCTATGAATTCAACAAGATGAAATTCAATGAAGATAAGTGCAAAGTATGTCACATAGAAGGAAAAATCAAATGGAGAATAACTGGCTCAGAAACAGTACTGCTGAAAAGGATCTGGAAGTTATAGTGGATCACAAATTAAATATGAGTCAACAATATGATGCAGTTGCAAAACAGGCTAATATCATTCTGGGGTGTATTAACAGGAGTGTTGTATGTATGACACAGAAGGTAACTGTCTGGCTCAACTTGGCTCTGCTAAGTCCTCAGCTGGAGTACTGTGTTCAATTCCAGGTGCCACATTTTAGGAAAGATGTGGACAAATTGAAGAGAATCCAGAGGAGACCAACAAACATGATAAAAGGTTTAGAAAACCTGGTGTATGAGAGAGGTTAAAAAAACTGGGCATGGGTCATCTTGAGAAAAGAAGACTGAGGAGGGACCTGAAAACAGTTTTCAGATATGTTAAGAACTATTATAAAAAAGCATGGTGATCAATTGTTCTCCATGTCTACTGATGGTAGGACAAGAAGTACTGGGCTTAATCTGCAACAAGGGAAATTTAGGTTAGATATTAGGAAAAACCTTCTGACTAGAAGAGTATTTAAGCTCTGGAGTAGGCTTCCATGGAAGGTTCCCATCATTGGAGATTTTTAAGAAAAAGTTTGGACAAACACCTGTCAGGAATGGTCTAGGTTTACTTGGTTCTGCCTTAGCACAGGGGGCTGGCCTTGATGACTTCTCAAGGTCTCTTTCAGCCCCACATTTCTGTTATTCTATGGATATTTTCACATGCCACAGGGACCTAGGTCAGGCCTTGTGCTACTCTAGTGAGAAGAGACATGTGGCAATCTATGTCTCTTTTTTTTAACAGGTTTCTTAGATGGAGACCTGTCCTTCTGTGTTTTAGAAGAGCTGTGTTGCGTTCAACCCTATTTTGCTGATGAAGAGACTTTAGAAATGGAAGAAGCAGAGGAGAATTTCTGAGGTGCTGGGGCTCCAGAGGAAGTTATAGCACTCACATGACCAGAAAACTTCTGATGAAAGACTGTTCAGATCTGAGTGGATCTGGTTTACCCAGATCCAAGGCTGGCCTCATCAACTTGTCCAGCAATAAAAGCTTTAAGATTCATAGGCTCCAAGACCAGAAGGGACAATTGTGATCATCCAGTCTGATCTCCTATATAAGACAAGCTGTAGAACTTCCCCAAAATAATTCTTAGATCAGGTCTTTTAGAAAAAACATCCAATCTTCATTTAAAAATTGTCAGCAATGGAACACCCACCATGACCCTTGGTAAACTGTTCCAGCCATTAATTATTGTCACTCTTAAAAACTTGCATCTTATTTCCAGCCTCCATTGCTTTTTCATTCTTTTAGAAAAGAACCAAGAAATAGAGCATTGTCAGTGAAACAAACCAGACATCTAGTATACTCATCATTGAGGGGTATAGCTGCCTTGCTTGAGAGGCAGTATTTGAACCCAGGTGATTTTTGCTCAGCCATCAGTGCTGAAGCCCAGTACCTGGTAACTAAAAGACAGTGAAAAAACTACCTGGAATGGAAACCTAGTAAAAAAACTATCCTAAGCTAACCAGCTAACTACTAATCTTCAAAAATTTCAGTTGTAATAATAAGTGTGCAAAAATCAGGGACACTGTTTCCTCAGTTCTGTCTTGCCACCACAGGTGAGTAAAGGTCAGTTGGTCCCACTTTGTGCCCTCGAAGGGTGGGGGCACCTGAGGGCCCTCATAGCATAGGCATAGCCCCAATGGACACTACTGGCAAAAAGAATCCTGTCTTGAGTGCATTCGCACATAGAGTGGAATATATCTATGAACAAGCACTTGAAGAAGAATCTGAAATTTATTCCACTTTCCCCAAACTGAAATAAGGATAAGTTGTCTTTATGGTATATCCATAAAATACATGTTATTTGATTTCATCCTGTAAATGTACAGTTGCCATTTTTACTCACTATTCTTCTATATTAAAAGATCTCCAAGAAAAAACTTGCATTATAAATAGTATAGTAATATGATGATTGCAACATTGTCTATGGTTATCAAATGATGATGAGCAGGGGACGCGCATAACTTCTTCTGAAGCACTCATTTTTCAAAATGAAGGAAGCCAACTGCATAAGGGAAAGGCACATAGATCCTGACAAATCTGTAGGCACTAGCAAATGCAAACAAAAAGTTGCAGTGACTGATGTATTAATGTAATGCTGCGAGTGTACTATATTCAGAAATTTATAACTGTTGATGCTTTTGTGTCAAGTCAAAAGAGCAAGTATCATGATTTCTGCTATGTTTGACATTCTCTATATTTTCTACTTAATTTTAATCTCTGTATAGTACTCAGTACTTGCTTTCTATGAGAGAAACAGAATAAGTAGGACTCCCACAAATGGGATAATACATTTGAAGACAGCTGACCAAATAAAAAAGATAGCAGAGATGAAAATTTCTTGACATTTTTATGAACTCATCATTTTTGCCATTTAATGTATAAAAAGAAAAACCTATTTCTACTGATTGATTACTTTAATGAATAAATGTACTCAGTGATTTGGTGGTTTGAGTGGATTAAATTTCCCTTGCTGGCAGGAACTGGCCTTAAATGAAAGTGTTTTGAAGATCTGTTCATTTCTCCCCCACCCTAAAAAAAGATAGAAAATCAGTCTGAATTTCAAACCACTTTGATCTCTGTGTATATTTTATAAACTATTACCTGGTCCCCTGTGAGCCCCTGTGGAGTAAAAACCAATTACAGTACCTCAGATTGTGCGCTCAAGTAATTTTAAAAGCAAATTTTTCAAAATGTCACTGATATGTTGAACACCACACTGTTCCTTATAACTATAACCTCCTTCTTATGCATAATACTTCCTTCCTTTATGCAACGCAAACACCCTCCATCATCTTACCCCATCCACTCACAGAAAATAAAGAGCTGGTAATGATAGCATCATGGACTGTTTGGAGACAGGGAAATCATTCAAAAGAGTTAGTGATCAAAAACTAAACAAAACAAAAAAAAAAAAAAAAACCCAGGAAAGCTGCGTGTTTTTGGAAGATGAACTGCAGGAGAGGATAATTTCCTGTTTGTGGCTTTGTTTTGATACTGCTAAACCGGTGCCCAAAAGCATGAAGCTTTTGTGCAATGTTGCTCAACGTGAGGTTCTCAGCATTGTGGCTCCTGTTAGATTTGGATGTGGTTCTCTTTCAGTTCTGAGTAATGTATCAAGTGATGCCCTGTAACATGCATCATGTGATATCCTGATGTCAGTGCAGCCATTTTCTTGTGTGGGAGAACTGGCAATTTCAAACACACAGACTTGTGCTCATATCTACATATTCTCATGGAGACAGACACACAAGCAGATGAGTGAATGTGTATTTACATTGGAAGCTAACTGAAGTACATGATGATGCCCATTGTAATCATATTTTAGAGTTCAGAAGTTGCTCTAATGGGAAAATATGTAATAATTCCCACATCATCAAACATCTTTATTCATAGTTGTGTATTCTAAATATGTTTGATTACTTTGTGACTTCATGATCGAGTGCTTCTTTTGCTCAAGTGCTTTTTGAAAGTTAAATGCTACTGCTCTAGTGACTAAATAAAATATAAAGAGCAAAATGCAGAGACATAACACTTTTATTTTTCCTATAAGCATTTGTTTCAAGGGGCTTCACTATGGTATAACCTTGTAAAATTACCATATACATAAATACAGATTGTATCTTTTTTCCTTTAGTCATATGCTCCATGTTTCATTCAGCCTTGTTTTGTCTCCTGCTTTCTGCTGCAATTGTCCTTATGCAGCACATGAAACATCTCAAAACAGCAGAAGTTTTGAAATCTATCATATAAGGATGGTAGCTCGATAGAGAGGAGGCATCCTGAATTACTCTTTCTTCACGTCTGAGGTTTCAACTTTATATATATACACACACACACACACGTTTATAGTGCCATAGCTTTATTGATTATTTTTCTCTTAACTTTCCTATTTTGGGGGGGTAGGGTGAAGGATGTCTTCTAGTTTTATTAATGTCTAGGTGCAAAAACTAAATTTGTTCCAGTGTTGTCTTGTGGCCACTTTATGTCATATCAGAAAGCATTTACAGAAACTTCAAAAATGGCTGTGTGATGACTGAAAGATGTTGAATTAGGCCAGGTGAGCCCAATCAGCCAATTAAGCAGCAAACAGGGGAGATGTAAGGCTGAGTGGAGGTTGCTAGTTAGAAGGAAGCTCACCTGTGAGGGAATAGGCAGTGGCTTCTATAAAGCCAGGGGACCGGCAACAGTGTGTGATTCTTTCTCCCTGAGGTAAAGTGAGATAGGAACCCATGAGAAAGGGTTTACTGAGGAGACCTAAGAGAGAGGAGTCTAACTAGGAAGGCTGATAAAGGAAAAGCTTAAAGAAGCACTGTAGGAAATAGTCTAGGGAAGAGAGCAATAGGGCTGATGAAGTCCCAGACCTTAACTGCTTGCTACAGGGCCGTGGATTGGAACCCAGACTGTGGGCCTGGGTTCCCCTACCATCCACTGCAGTGTGGTGTTGCTTGGAGCAGTGAATGGGAAGATGGTAGAGCCACTGCAGAAGTGACATAGTCAGGGCAGTGGATGTGAGGACTGCCTGATGCCGCTTGTGCAGAGGGACTTTGAAAGACTCCCACAAAAGGGGAAATCAATGTGACCTGGCTGGCCTGCTGAGTCATGGAGCAGCAGTACTGCAAATGCATGAGCTGGAGGACAGCTGCACTGGTGGAAGAGAAGAAAGGGGGTGCTGAACTGGGCAGAACTAATCCCCAGAATTTCCCAAAGGGGGTGAGTAGAGAGCAGCCTGTGACAGGCTTGACCTAATAAACTGGGATTGTGTCAGTGATGTCAGTAGAAAAAGATTTCTCATAAAGATTGATGGATGCTATCTTTCCTTTCCTACTGGTTAAGTCACTGGGTTCTCCAAAAGCTAGGCAGCTGCAATAGTGCTATGTCATGAGGCCTTTGACATCTGAAAGTAAGTAGCCAAGAGACTATAAAGAGAGCAGCAGAGCCAATTTACAGCTACAGATAGTGATGATACAGAATCTCATCCAAAGCGGTATAAGCAATGCCTGCCTTGATGAATTTCAAACTAATGCCATTTTATGAAATGGACCTCTGAACAGAGGAACTTCTTAGAGCAACTTCACATAATTGGCCAACTAGCACAGGCTGACATTGTAAGGCTCTCCGCAGGTTATCACCAGAAGTACTACCTTTGTGTATCAGGGCTGGCAGTTAGTAGTGCACAAAGGTGTGCAGCATCACAGTGGTACAGCACAGAGACATGGTGCTCAGCAGTGTCAATGTAAGTCAATCAGGTACTCACAGCTGCTGTGTTCAGAGGTACCTATGATTTGTAAATTGAGATTAAACTCTCTAATTTCTAGTCATTTCATTCAAAGTGGGATTTTTCCCACAGTAACCCTCTGAAGTCCCAACCATCACATCAGATGATCCAATGAATAAGACAGTCAAAGTTGACATGCAGATATAATTCTCCACTGGTGCAGCTCCATAGCTGGTAGCAGGGGTGGAAGCTGCGGCATAGACAGTTCTTAAGTAGTCTCATCACCATGTTGCATAGACCTGTTCTAAGCAGAGTTAGATGATCCAGTGGTTAAAAAAAACAAACAAATTGTAATTCTGGGAGATTCCCTAAAATCCTTAGGATAGACACTTCCTAACCAGGAATGATACTAAGATGTGGTTCTTACTGTATTGTAGAAATAGACTAAAAGGCTACAACAGTTATAAACAGAAGTTGGAAGAGGTGTAACACTTCATTACATATGCTCTGGAAGGAAGCCCAAATGTGACAGGCTAAAAATTTACATTGAGTAGGCTTCTTGAGTAGATAAAAGCAATGTATGGATACTTCAAACAATGTCAAATAAGACAAATAATGGAAGGAAACTAGTTTTTGTTTTTTTTTTAAATTGGTCACGTGTTAGAGTCCTTTGAGACTCAACTGTGTCTTAAGTGTAGACTAAGACTGATGTCAAATCGTACCTCAAATACACGTTTTCCTTGAGGATGCCAAAATAGAATTTGATGCAAACCCTGAAACCACTTCTGTTATACCGACAGTGTTTGGGGCCAAATGGGAGTTGCACCATCTTCTACAAGCACCGAATTTGGCTTTGTCGCTACAGTTTCCAAGTGATCCAAGGATAAACATCTATGTTTCAGAATGAGCACCACTGTGTGTGCTGGCAACATAACCAGATCCTCACTTTAAGGGGAACATTGAGGGCATCTTTCATCCTGGGGCAAACACAGAGCACTGGAAAGATGTTATATTACAAAAATTTTGCGACAAGCTGCCATCATCTCCTGCAGGGCAAATACAGGAGTCTAGTGTTGAAGACGAGCCATCAGAGTCTGCCTTAGGTGCTGACAGCACTTCTTTAACACATTTGCTTCTCTAACACAAGCCTCATTCCCAACAACAGCTGCTACTGATCGAGATGCTACTGAGAGGGCATCTTCTCTTTGTTGGCTGCAAGGCAAAAGCAATCCTGTTGAAAACAACATGGCCTGGTGTCTTGTGGGGAGAGGGCTAGCTCATCTGCTTGTTTAATGACTACATACACATCTAATAGTGATCAAAGAGTGCTTCTGTGTAAGTCTTAAAGAAGACCAGTTGATCTTTTCTAGAATCAAAAGAGAAAGCTATAGTATGATCCAGCCAGGTTTGTTTTATACATCTGAGCTTCCTGCCATCTAGTGTATATTCAGAATGCATCTCCAGCACAACATGGGCTATACAGTCTGTGACAGGGTTGGGCCAGATGGCTACAGGAGAGTAATAGAAGGCAGATATTAGCCCCAGGTTAAGTAGGTCCCTTTTCCCTGGGTAAGGAACAGGGAAGGTTTTTTTTTTTTTTTTTTTTTTCACTCTGATATTGACATCTTTATTTTAGCTCCCATCAATAGATTACCAAAAAATAGAGGAAAGGAAACATTTTTGGAGACAGATAATGACGGAAAACAGTAGCATATACTCTCAAAAAAGTAGCTCATAAACTAATCTTGATAGTGAAGAATAGGCAAGATTTTAGGGAAATCTCTGGGAAAAGAGAAACAAAAAAAAATCAAGCTTCTTAAGTGGCAAGTAAGAAATGAAATCATGCAAATGAAGCATTACTGTTGTGACAGAGTCAGGCCAGATGGCTACAGGAGAGCGATAGAAGGCAGATATATTAGTCCCAGGTTAAGTAGGTCCCTTTTCCCTGGGTAAGGAACAGGGAAGGTTCCAGAACAATCAGGAACCTTCTGGAGACAATTAAGACAGACAGGCTGATTAGAACACCTGCAGCCAATCAAGAAGCTGAGAGAATCAATTAAGGCAGGCTAATCAGGGCACCTGGGTTTAAAAAGGAGCTCACTTCAGTTTGTGGTGCGCGTGTGAGGAGCTGGGAGCAAGAGGCACTAGGAGCTGAGAGTGAGAATGCGGACTGTTGGAGGACTGAGGAGTACAAGCATTATCAGACACCAGGAGGAAGGTCCTGTGGTGAGGATAAAGAAGGTGTTGGGAGGAGGCCATGGGGAAGTAGCCCAGGGAGTTGTAGCTGTCGCACAGCTGTTCCAGGAGGCACTCTAGACAGCTGCCTTCCACAGGGCCCTGGGCTGGAACCTGGAGTAGAGGGCGGGCCCGGGTTCCCCGCAAACCTCCCAACTCCTGGTCAGACACAGAAGGAGTTGACCTGGACTGTGGGTTCACAAAAACGGCCAAACTGAGGGCTACCGTGAAGCTCCGGGTGAGCAAATCCGCCAATAAGCGCAAGACTCACCAAAGTAGAGGAGGAACTTTGTCACACGTCATAGAACAAAGAATAGCATTAATCCCAGGTAATGTAGCACGTTACTGAGCACGTATGCTGAAAATAACCTCATGTTTTCATCACAGAGTCTGTAGTATGCAAATACTGCATACCCCAAAGAACAGCCTGCAGGCAGTGATTCAGTTATAACTGTGTTTGCTTTCAAAAACTTAGATGAAAAAACCTAGCACTTATTTCTCTCTAACTAAAGGGACAAACAACTTATATTTTCTATAATTATCGTATCACATTCACAACCAATAAACTACGCCAAGACCATATTCAGTCTTGGTGAACTTCCACTAAAATTAGTGGAATTATTCTATGAAATTATCATTTATTTGTATTTGGCAGTGCTTAGGAACCCCAAATCTGGACCAGAATCTCCAATTGTGCTAGGCACTGTTCAACCAAAACAAAAAGACTGTTTTTACCTCAAAGTACTTGTTGGGTCAATCAGCACTGGAGTTACTCCAGCTATGATTTGGTCCATTCTGTGACTAACATTAAGCTCTTCTGCTCATTTCCTTAGTGCTGAACCCCACTGAACAAATCAACTTTAGGGGTTTTTTTCCTTTAATGAAACCACTTTGTCTTTCAGAATCAAAGATAAGGGATGGTGAATTTGATCTAGGGGGTATGAGCTGAAAAGATGATAGAATACAGCTCTTCTAAATCCAGATAATGTCCATTTAAACACAAGCCTATCTTTTCCCTCGTGAGGGAGGCAATCATTGCCTGACACTTGGAATTTTCCTGTCTATAACAACCAAATTATCTTTGTTAGGATGTCAGATTTTTTTGAATATAAAACAAAAAAATTTTTTTTAAGTTGTAAACTGGCCATGATCCAAAATCAGACCCTCCCATCCAAAACCAACTCTGTTTTGGCCCTAAATCTCCTGAAAATAGCGGACAAGTTTTTGGAGTTATCAAGCCCTTTTCTAGGTTTGGCTCTGCAGCTGAACTTCAAACCAGAGCCACAACCTAATTGGGGCCCAAATGTAACACCATGCATTCCAATGGAAACCGTATCAGAAGAAGGGAGAGAGAAAATAAGAAGTGAGGTTTTGTTAGTGGATTTGGTGATGGGACAAAAGAATCCTACTGCCACCCTAGCACCAATAGAATTAAGCGCATGCTTCAGTGCGCTGCTGAATTGGAACCTATATGTGTAAATGAGATCAGCCTTCTCTGGAATGTAACAAATCTCACTTGTTCTACTTCTGGGACTGCACTTTGGGAGTAAGGGTGTTGTCAGTAGAGAAGGAGGATTGCCATTTTAAATGTTCTTAGGCTAAAATCAACTCCTGGCTGTTCAAACAGCCTGAAAAAAAAACACCCTACCTTCAAACTAAGTCTTGTTGTTATGCAGTGCAAAAAGACAAAGGCTATTGATCTTAACTTTAGTGTTATTTTTTTGAATTCACCTGATAACTGCCTGGAAACATATAGCTTTGACAGTACTTAGCATTAAATCTTAACATAGATTTGGGGCTAGAAGCATATTCTTTGCTATGCAGTACAGAGCGGGGCAATTGAGAGGAAAAGTTGGTGGCATGGGGGAGAGATGGAATTCACAGGGACGGAGAAGAGAAATGTCTGTTACATGATACGTACACACCAGCCCACATAAGACCCTCTATATTAGACTGCCAGAGAAAAGCAAGGGCCACATCTGACAGGAAGGGGATGGTGCTGGGGAACAGCTGTTTAGGCAGCATGCTCTTCTGGAGAACCCACATTTTCCAGCAGAAGAGTCCATGAAAGTAAGTGCTGCTCAGAGCAATGCTAACTTCTGCATCTTGCTTTCTATTCCCAGTTACACCACCCCATGGAAGGAATAGGGATGTACAAGCAGAGGAAGATGACTACTGGTTAGCTAGGTTTCAGAGTAGCAGCTGTGTTAGTCTGTATCCGCAAAAAGAAAAGGAGTACTTGTGGCACCTTAGAGACTAACAAATTTATTTGAGCATAAGCTTTCGTGAGCTTTTTTTTATTTTTATATATACATACTGTATGTATATTAAACACAAAAAAGTTAAAAGAACATTGTCAAGCACTACAAAAAATAGGAAATGCCAGAAGTAAGCAACCTTAATTCAGCCTCCTTGTTTATGATATAGTCTTTAATGTGTGATATACTCTTTAATTACATGATCACATTTTTTCCACAGGATTCCTTGATAAATATTTGCTCAGAAGTGGAGAGAAACTGCCATTCTCTGTGCTAATTATTAAGATTAGATTAGGAAAGTTCCATTGCAGGAGTTGGAAATAAAATCATCAAAAAACCATATTTCAACAACTATACATTACTAATAACATAAATGTCTACAGGGCAAATCCTACCCCCTCCATTTCCCTATGGATATATGAATAAATAAGCAGTGTAACAGTGCAATTCCATTGTGCAAGGTGGAAGCATGGGATGCACAAAGGGTCTGTTGTGGCCATTCTGTTTGAGGGACACAGAGGTAAGGTGGGCTGGAGAAGGAGTAGAGTCAATCAATCTTAGATTGCATATATCTACCATAAAAACCTCCCTGCAGACAGAGTACAGGGATGTGGATGTTACTGCAGAGTTCAGAAGATAGTAGAAGGATTGGTTTCAGAGTAACAGCCGTGTTAGTCTGTATTCGCAAAAAGAAAAGGAGTACTTGTGGCACCTTAGAGACTAACCAATTTATTTGAGCATAAGCTTTCGTGAGCTACATCCGATGAAGTGAGCTGTAGCTCATGAAAGCTTATGCTCAAATAAATTGGTTAGTCTCCAAGGTGCCACAAGTAGAAGGATTGTTTCCCAACTGTAACTACAATAGATTTGGGCCCAGGTTCAGCACAGGGCAGATGTTTTGCCCCATCTGTATAATAGATATAAAATATAGACACATACCAGAGAAGGTATTTGCAGGATAAAATGTAATACACTAAGTAGAACATGCTATTGATAATAAAACCAGCATTTAGCATAGATCAATAGATGAGATACACAATACCTATTTATATTATTTTTCAGAAGCTTCAAACAATTAATGCAAGAACTATTTTGAGACTTAAAGTTACATTGACAAAATTATGGTACAGCTAACAGCAATATGACACACTAGGATTTTCTGGCATGTAAAGCTCATTTTAACAGATACCAATGTGACATACATAAAGCTGTCAGGCTTTCTCCAAAGGACAGTCATCCACTCCATGTTTCAAGTGCTAAATTAATTATATTTGACATTTAATTTATAACCTCAGGTATTTAAGATTTAAAACTTGACTATGATAACAGCAGATTAGAGCAGTGTTCCATTTGACAGAATCGATTTTTTTTCAAGTTATTTTCATTGAGAGTCTTGATACAGATTGTTGTTGTGTATCAAGCATGCATACAGGACATTGATACCTCTAAGCAAAGTGCACTTCATCATATCCCTCCTCCCTCACCCCCCCGTGGTGAATTATTTTACTTTGGGGTCAAGTTTTTTTTGCAGATTTAATCACAAAGCTCCACCTACTGGAATGATGGAGAACTGTGCATGAGAAAAGACAGGATTACAAATATTGCCAAGCAGCCTTTCGGTCAAGAGAAAATCATTATAAAAACTATAACCAATTATGTATATGTAAATAAGCTGTAAAGTCTCCTCTTCCAAACACTTGAAAGGATTTAAATGGGGGGCGGGGAAGAAATGAAAATAAAAACAAAGACTAGAAACAACTATTACAAATCTTTTAATCTGGGTGAAATAGAAAGCCCATTTTTTATAACTGTCACAGACAGATGTAGTGTGAAATATTTAATAATATTGCATGTTTATATGGCTTTCATCCTAAAAGATCCAAAACATTTAAACTATATACTTACAATACAACTGTATATAACACATAGGTACATCTCTATTACTATATTGTTTGTTTTTCAGCTCATGGAGAGTCACAAATATCACTTTTTTCCTATGTATTTCAAGCATCTGAAACAAATTACTTTTAAAATATACAGGGATGGAATATTTAACAGCTGTGCTGCAACTTAACAAACTCTTCACAAATTCCACATGTAATTTACTGACTCTGCATTGAAATGCCAGTAGAACACACCAAAACCACAGCAGAAACCAAAACTGAAGAGTTTAAAGCTTTACAGTTAAAACCACTGCCAAGGTAGAACAATTTTTCAAACTAAAGTGCAATTTTATAAAAATAATCTGAACATTGCCTTTTGTCAAAATATGCCTTTGAACTATAAGGATGCTTGCCAGGCACACCTTTCTCAGGAGAAGTGAATGGAAGTTATGTATCAGTATGGCAGGACTTCTCAATTCCTATAAACAGGGTCCTATAAGATTGCTACATCTTTTGACTAAAAATATAGTACAGTTGATACATGATTCATCCTGTGTCTAGGCCTATACACTGGCCTGGCAGGTAGCTAGATAGAAAACACCCTTTAGATTACCAATCTCTAACATTTATGATTGTGTATGCTGAGCTCTCATCCATTGCAGATTTCAGTGTAGATAGCTGATAGTGGATTAAATAAAACATTATTTTTAACGAATTTAAAAAGCAATTCAGTGACAGTGGAAAAAGTTTGATCATTCTTTTCATGTAGCCTGAGGACTATACTTTACAAGTATAACATCAAAACAGAGAAATATTATATTTATGATGCATGAGAAAAATTCAAGACATTATATCATTTTAACTTATAGAAGGGCAGCACGTAATTAAAATACACTATACAGTATGTATTCTTGGGCTGAGTTACTCTGAAGTTATCAGGTTTCTAGTGCTCATAATAATATTGAAGACAAACTGTACATGTTAAACTATTTACAAAGTTTCTCTCCTTTTTATTCCTCTGATTTCTTTTTTTAAAGTATGAGAGCAGAGGAATACTATATATGGATTTAGTAATGTGTTTTCTAGTTAAAACTTGTGGTATTTCTCAATGATAAAAAATACAACCAAGAAAGCAAGATGGTGCATCCGTAGGCCAATGGACCTCTTATGAGCAAGATGAATGCTTAATTGACACAGAGAGCAATGTGGTCTAGTGGAACAAATACAGCCCTGAGAATGACGACTCCTGAGTTCTCATCCCAGTTACATTCCTTTTCTATTATTCCACCTGCTTTAAAAATAAAAGGTCAAATTCTGCATCCTTACTCACAATGGATGAAATCCTAGTCCTACTGAAATCAATAGGAGTGACTTCAGGAAGGCCAGGAGTTCAAACAGTGTTATCTTATTCTGAGAGCAGACAAAATAAAATTTCATTGAATAGTAGTTTACTGTATATGTAAGGAGGCAAAATCTGGCCCTCCAAAATTATGGAACTATGACCCCTATGCAGAACAGTATCGTTCAGTTATCTACTTTTTTCTCTTTGCCTTTTTACCTAAATCATTACAAATCCAATAATTCAAACCAATATATCATATCTCTTGCTTTGCACACATAGGGTCAAACAGTCACAGCCTTTACTGGGCTATGCTCCTCAGCCCTACTTAGAACATGACTCAAGCAGTGAATGGAAGAGCAAATGGAAGGCTCGCTTGTCCAGTATTCTCCTTGTGAACAAATGGACAGATTGGGCAGGGAGTAGGAGAATCCCTAGTTCTGCCCCTTAGCTTCCGTACTCACCAGGCACAGAAACTGGCCAGGTGCACTGGCAAAGTAAGATGCTCTGTGAAAAGGGGTGAAGCAATTTACTCCTTCCTGCAGAACAAGGGAAGAACAGTGACTTTCATTTCTGTGGCTGTGCAGCTACGTGCTACCCCCTTACCCAGGGTAGACTGTAAAATTACAATTTAATCAAGAGGCGTGTACTTGATTCTCCATAGGCATGTCTGGGTACTATAATTCCATAGGCATGTATAACTCCTGTTACTCCCCTAATCTTGTTATGAATAATACCATGATGATAACTCACTAGTCCCTGAGTCTAAATTTTGGAATTCAAAAACTGGCTGGTTCTACGATGTATCTGTCAATGGCCTCAGAGAGCCTAGCATTTGTACTGACTCCTCTTCTGTGGTCAGCACTATAGGAAGTCCCCTTACAAATGCCAATAAACTATGTATCACCCCCTAATTTTAAAACCCATGAAATAGGCAATAAATTAGACTAACACTTTAAGCAAAATTGACAAAGTGCAAAACCATCATAGGAATTTCAGCCTCAATGAACCCCTCTTTTACACAAATGCTCTAATTAGGTATGATCTGGTAAGGTAAAAACAGGCTGGAGACTGCAGTCACGGCTCCCTAGTTATGCTTGAGGTGAGCTTTGCACTCAAGCACACTAGAAGATTGCGTGCCTGCACCTCACCGTGCTTCCTCCCCAGCCTCCGCGCTGGGAGCGGCGGGGCTACGACAGGGGCACCTGGCAGGGAGAGGCTCAGCCTAGGGACAGTCTGCATCTGTCATGCTGCCAGTCCCTTAGGGAGGCCAGCAGAATTAGCCCCCCAGGCATTGGCTACATCACAGATCTTATTAACATACTAGACTCTTCCCCACCCGCTTCACTTTGCGCACACGTAAATCAAGCTTCATGGAATAAGGAGTACTTGTGGCACCTTAGACACTAACAAATTTATTTGAGCATAAGCTTTCGTGAAATACAGCTCGCTTCACCCGCTGCATGCAGAGGAAAATACAGTGGAGAGATTTTTATATACACAGAGAACATGAAACAATGGGTGTTACCATACACACTGTAACGAGAGTGATCAGGTAAGGTGAGCTATTATCAGCAGGAGAGAGAAGAAATAAAACAAAAAACCAAACACCTTTTGTCGTGATAATCAAGATGGGCCATTTCCGGCAGTTGACAAGAACGTGTCAGGAACAGTTGGGGTGGGGGGCGCTAAACATGGGGAAACAGTTTTACTTTGTGTAATGACACATCCACTCCCGGTCTTTATTCAAGCCTAAGTTAATGGTGTCCAGTTTGCAAATTAATTCCAATTCAGCAGTCTCTCGTTGGAGTCTGTTTTCAAAGTTTTTTTTATTGAAGAATTGCAACTTTTAGGTCTGTAATCGAGTGACCAGAGATATTAAAGTGTTCTCTGACTGGTTTTTGAATGTTATAATTCTTGACGGCTGATTTGTGTCCATTTATTCTTTTACTTAGAGACTGTCCCACTGCATGCATCGGATGAAGGGAGCCATAGCCCAGGAAAGCTTATGCTCAAATAAATTGGTTAGTCTCTAAGGTGCCACAAGTCCTCCGGTTCTTTTTGCCGATACAGACTAACAGGGCTGCTACTTTGAAGCTATGTACTCATCCTATGGCTCCCCTCTGCCCATGCGCTCCAGGAACCTCCTTCAGCCTGAGACGTGACCCCGCCCCTTTCTACTGCGCATATCATTATTCAGCCACATTCCTCTCGGCGCAGGCGTAGATTGGTATGTTCCTGTCCTTCACCCCCTTCTCCTCCAATGGATGGAGACGTTACTTAGGGAGTGGAGGAGGTGGGACCCCTCTGTCCAATCGTGCTGGAGTTTGTTAGTTTTGAGAGACTCGTCATTCTTCCTCAGCCTCTTCCTTTCCCGGCGGATTGCCTCCAAAGATGTCAGCTGCGGCGGGGCCCGGGCTGGAGGAGCTGATTTTGTTAGAGACGCTCCTGGGCCTGAAGAAAGGGAACAAGTACGGTGTCCGGGAGGAGCGGAAGGTGAACGATGCGAGGGGAGAACTGGGGACCGACTCGGACATGTGCGCGCGCAACAAACGGACTCTCTTCGCGCCCGCCCCTTTCTCCCTTTGGCGAGCTCGGCCCGGTGCGGCCCCCGGCGTTACCCTCCCCCCCTGTCACTGGCAGTTTGAGTCCCTAGTTAGAGGCGGTGAGTTTCTGCGGCCTCCCCGCTAAAGGGGCGCGGGAGGGGGGAGAAGCAGGAGGCTTCCCCTTCTCCTGGCAGCACGTCTAGGGCTGAGCGCGCAGACAGGACCCTCCCGCCGCAGGGCCGCGATTCGATTCTGGCCGGGTCGGAGCCGACGGAGCCAGCTGGGCCCCCTCAGGCCGGCTCTCGCCAAAGGGCCCCCGACCCCCGGGCTAGGCTTTGCGTGAGGGCCACGGTGCCTGTGGGTCGGGTGACGTGACCAGAGACACCCTCCCCCCAGCTGTGAGCGCCAAAGGGAACAGCCCCTGCCGCAGTGCAGGGTGCATTTATTTATTGGTTCGACATACACACCTGAAGAAGAGCTCTGTGGAGCTCCAAATTTTCTCTCTTTCACTAGCAGAAGTTGGTCCAGTAACATGACCTCACCTACCTTTTTCTAGTTCATATCCTGGGACCAACCCAGCTACAACAACGCTGCTGCCTAGGCTTAGTCAATGAAAAGCAGTGTCAAATCTAAATGGGGGCTGTCCCTTAGTGCACTCTCTTTAACCCCAAAAATTACATATGTCAGAAACCACTCCCCGTCCAGAGTCCTCTCTGGCCACCATAGCTGGCGCAACAAGTGGCATTGCAGCAAAGGTTAACAAAAGTTTGTCCACAGGCTGTCTTTGCAACATGTTAACTACATTGAAACCGATGTAGGTAGGTCAAGCAGTGTGACCCCCTACCATGTATGCAGTATGCTGGTGTTGGCATAGCTTGTTCGTATAAGTATACCATTTTTACTGGTATAACTTTGCTCACTCTCGTGATTGTACAGATTTAAGTATCTTTGCAAAACATAATACTGTAAAATAATTAAATCTATACAAAGACTCATTTGCAGATGATGCCTAAAATGCAACAGACACTTCCCCCTTAATATTGAAGTATAAAAATAGTGCATAACTGTGGGAAGCACATTTGGAAGGAGAACATTGCATGGGGCCACGTGAAAGGTACAATAATTAAGGCTATGATTTAGTCACGGGTATTTTTAGTAAAAGTCATGGGCAGTAAACAAAAATTCATAGCCCCATGACCTGTCCCTGACTTTTACTATAAATACTCCTGACTAAATCGGGGCAGGAGCTACTAGGAAGGGGGACCGCTGGGGTGGGAGCTGGGGGGTGGCTGCTGCTGGAGAGGTGCCCGGGGGCCCGTACCACTGGCCACCTGGGGACTGCAGCGGCAGCCGGTGTGGCTGGCTGCAGAGCCACTGCAGCAGCAGGTGTGGTTGTCCCTGGGGCCACCTGAGCATCAGGCCCCAGAGCCAGCTGTTTGGGAGGCCCTGAGGTCAGTCACACTAGCCGCTGCAGAAGTCACGTACATTGCGAAAAGTCACAGAATCCGTGACTTACACGACCTCCGTGACAGACACGGAGCCTTCACAATAACAAATGGGCTTGCCAATATAAAATCAAAGTAATATTTTGAAATCTGGCCCCAAACACTTGCATATTAATTTCATTCTTTCCAGCTTTGCCTGCCCTTTATGCTCAGGCCTTTGAGTTATTGTGAAGTGGTATTCATTATCTGTTCTTGCAAACATACCATGTTCTCTAGATTTGTTGATCCATCAATGGAGAAGGTAGCATTTTATTTATAATAGTAACATAGGGAACGGGTAGCTTGGTTTTTCAGCATTATGTTTTAAGACTATGGTATGTTCAAGTTTGCTTCTGGCAGCTTTGAAATCACTATTCAAACTAGATCAAGCAGATGCACAAGATGTATTTATCATATTTTCTTATTAATGTATATCTATTTTTCCATTTTACCTCTGAAATTTTTGGCATACTATTTTATCAGGTATTTTGTATTTAGGGTTGGCATAATTTGATTATCATAGAATCATAGAATATCAGGGTTGGAAGGGACCTTAGGAGGTCATCCAGTCCAGCCCCCTGCTCAAAGCAGGACCGATCCCCGACTAAATCATCCCAGCCAGGGCTTTGTCAAGCCTGACCTTAAAAACTTTTAGGGAAGGAGATTCCACCACCTCCCTAGGTAACGCATTCCAATGTTTCACCACCCTCATAGCGAAAAAGTTTTTCCTAATATCCAACCTAAATCTCCCCCACTGCAACTTGAGACCATTACTCCTTGTTCTGTCATCGCCTACCACTGAGAACAGTCTAGAGCCATCCTCTTTGGAACCCCCTTTCAGGTAGTTGAAAGCAACTATCAAATCCCCCCTCATTCTTTTCTTCTGAAGACTAAACATCCCCAGTTCCCTCAGCCTCTCCTCATAAGTCATGTGTTCCAGTCCCCTAATCATTTTTGTTGCCCTCCGCTGGACTCTTTCCAATTTTTCCACATCCTTCTTGTAGTGTGGGGCCCAAAACTGGTCACAGTACTCCAGATGAGGCCTCACCAATGTCAAATAGAGGGGAACGATCACGTCCCTCAATCTGCTGGCAATGCCCCTACTTATACATCCCAAAATGCCATTAGCCTTCTTGGCAACAAGGGCACACTGTTGACTCATATCCAACTTCTCGTCCACTGTAACCCCTAGGTCCTTTTCTGCAGAACTGTTGCCAAGCCATTCGGTCCCTAGTCTGTAGCTGTGCATTGGATTCTTCCGTCCTAAGTGCAGGACTCTGCACTTGTCCTTGTGGAACCTCATCAGATTTCTTTTGGCCCAATCCTCCAATTTGTCTAGGTCCCTCTGTATCCTATCCCTACCCTCCAGCATATCTACCTCTCCTCCCAGTTTAGTGTCATCTGAAAACTTGCTGAGGGTGCAATCCACACCATCCTCCAGATCATTAATGAAGATATTGAACAAAACCGGCCCCAGGACCGACCCCTGGGGCACTCCACTTGATACCGGCTGCCAACTAGACATGGAGTCATTGATCACTACCCGTTGCGCCCGACAATCTAGCCAGCTTTCTATCCACCTTATAGTCCATTCATCCAGCCCATACTTCTTTAACTTGCTGGCAAGAATACTGTGGGAGACCGTGTCAAAAGCTTTGCTAAAGTCAAAGAACAACACGTCCACTGCTTTCCCTTCATCCACAGAGCCAGTTATCTCGTCATAGAAGGCAATTAGATTAGTCAGGCATGACTTGCCCTTGGTGAATCCATGCTGACTGTTCCTGATCAGTTTCCTCTCCTCTAAGTGCTTCAGAATTGATTCCTTGAGGACCTGTTCCATGATTTTTCCAGGGACTGAGGTGAGGCTGACTGGCCTGTAGTTCCCAGGATCCTCCTCCTTCCCTTTTTTAAAGATGGGCACTACATTAGCCTTTTTCCAGTCATCTGGAACCTCCCCTGATCGCCATGAGTTTTCAAAGATAATGGCCAATGGCTCTGCAATCACATCCGCCAACTCCTTTAGCACTCTCGGATGCAACGCATCCGGCCCCATGGACTTGTGCTCGTCCAGCTTTTCTAAATAGTCCCGAACCACTTCTTCCTTCACAGAGGGCTGGTCACCTCCTCCCCATGCTGTGCTGCCCAGTGTGGTAGTCTGGGAGCTGACCTTGTTCGTGAAGACAGAGGCAAAAAGCATTGAGTACATTTTCTTTTTCCACATCCTCTGTCACTAGGTTGCCTCCCTCATTCAGTAAGGGGCCCACACTTTCCTTGACTTTTTTCTTGTTGCTAACATATCTGAAGAAACCCTTCTTGTTATTCTTAACATCTCTTGCTAGCTGCAACTCCAGGTGTGATTTGGCCTTCCTGATTTCACTCCTGCAAGCCTGAGCAATATTTTTATACTCATCCCTGGTCATTTGTCCAATCTTCCACTTCTTGTTTAATTCCATCTTCTCTACATGGCAACCTTTATCAGTTTTTACTGCCTGGAAAGAGCAGACTTCTGGCTCAGTACTGCTGTAAACAAGTAGTTGTTGCCAAAAACGAATTTCCCCATACTGTTACTCACACCTTGTTGTCAGCTGTTTGAAATGGATCACCTTGATTACATTGGCCTCGTTACCACTACAAAAGTGATTTTTCCTCTGTTGGTATTCTACTGTTGAGATTAGCTCATTTCCACTTTAATTGAATTGTCTTGTTAGCACTGACCCCCACTTGGTAAGGCAACTCCCATCTGTTCATGTACTGTGTATATATACCTGCTTACTGTATTTTCCACTCCATGCATCTGATGAAGTTGGTTTTAGCCCACCAAAGCTTATGCCCAAATATATTTGTTAGTCTCTAAGGTGCCACAAGTACTCCTTGTTGTTTTTTCCGGAATAAGTGTGCCTTATTCCAAATTAGCTTAATTCACTGGCACACTATTGGAAACGCAGGGTGCTCATGAAGTGTGAGTCTCCTAGTTTCCACTGTTACTAGTTGAACTGTCCTCAGACTTACCTAGCATGGGGTAAAGATTCATACAGCATTTGTATCTCATTTTCTCCTCTTGGAGCAGCATTTGCAGTTACTTGGCAATGTGTCTTCAGGAGGTGGTTGAACAACTTAACAATTATTTATATAGGAGTTCACAGGAACAGAGAACGTGTGCTATATTTAAAGGGTATCACAAAAAAACCCAAGTAATTTCACTGCTATAAATTAAGGTTTTTAAAATTTAATACTAAACTATAGCTTAACCCTAAGCTTGGAGAAGTGCAATACAGAATTTTTTTTTTTTAAGGTGGAACAATACATTTGCAGTTGCTCCTGAAACAGCTTCCTCATAGTAACTTAATCACTAGACTTGTATAACTCCAGTCATCTATCTTGCTGAGTTATGTCCTTACCTCTAACTGTGTAAAGTCACAACTTTCACAACAGTTAAGCAGTTATTTAGAATAAGCATTGAAAAAGTCTGACAGATATGATTTATTTGTGGCTGTCCAGAAAAGTTGGATATTTGCTGATTCTATAATCTGAAGTTTTTTTTACACTTCGAACTGTGTATCAAAGGCTACCCATGAAGATTTCTGGTCCACAATAGTTCTTATTTTGATGCTCACTAATTTTGGCCTGGGTTGGTTATATTGAACTAGAAATATGTATATGTTCTGTCTTGTATGTATATCTTATTTGTTTTCCTGCCATGGAAACTGAAAAAAAATCAGCCCAAGGATTAAGAATAAATGTAAATATTTTCCATCAGGACTTTGGAGCGGAGCCTGGAGCTGGAGCACGGAGCAGCTCCGGAGCAGTGGAGCTGCAGGTTTTTGCCTGGAGCTGGAGCGGAGCCGGAGCGCAGCTCCAAAGCCCTATTTTCCATGTGAAGTAGTATTCTTAGCATTCATGCTTTTAATTGCCTAATTAAAACGAAAGGTTTCAGAATAAAGTGAACATACTGGGATAGCATATAGTGAGGTTGTTTAACAAAGGCTAACCTTTGAACATGCAAACTTACATGGTATTTGTTTTCTTCTAGATTCCAGTTCTTCAGACAAACAATGGTTCCAGTCTAACAGGATTGACTACTATAGCCACCCATCTAGTCAAACAAGCTAAGAAAGAACAGCTACTTGGAAGTACTGCAGAAGAGAAAGCAATAGTTCAACAGTGGTTAGAATACAGAGTAACTCAAATAGCTGGACATTCTAATAAAGAAGATATAAGAATAATTCTGAAGGTAAGGATAACTTAATTGCTTTACCATCAGAATATTGAATTTTGGGGTGACTGGACACTAAAGCTGTTGTGTTGGGGACAATATATTCATGTACATATATGTATTTACTTTAGTAATAAAATGAGTAGATATTAATGATCTCAAATCATTTGCCATTAAATTAGTTGCTTTCTTTTCACTTTATTGAAGAAACAACCTGAAATTGAAGGAAATGGCTTTAACTATAGAATACATAAAGCAATCCTCCTGCTCTACTGTAAAAACTTAATATGTAAGAATGTAATGGAGAGGGAATGTAATTGTGCCTATAAAGTTCAGAGAATGTTTAATTATTTAGTCTCTTCTACATCTTGAAAGACTACAGTTTCCTCACATCTGTAAGCTACTATTGAAGTCCCAATATATATAAATTGGCCTGCACTCTGATTCAAGATGACATTTGTTTTGTTGTTATTGAGAACGACTCTGCTTCAAAAACAAGGTGGGATCTACTCCAAGCCTTGATATTATGATGATTGGATAAATGGATGGATGGATGCCAAGATGAGTTAATATGCAATTTGATATGTGAGATGGTGATAAGCGAAAGCATAGAGGGAAATTTCCATAAATTCATGTTTTCATATTTATAAACTACAAATGTACGGAATTTTTACTGAGTGTTCCTCACTGCCTTAGACTTCAAAAATTGCTCTCCCTTATCTTCAGAAGCTGTGGTTGGGAGGGGAAAAGGTACCATTAAGTTTTACCCAGTTAAAATTAAACTAAAATCCTTTTTTCCATTTTGCTTCTTCAGACTTCTTGAGCCCTGTCATCAAAAATGCCAAAAGTAGTTTAATTTTAACTATCATATCAGGGTATGAGGTTAAAGAGGCCTAATTTGATTATTAAAAGTGTACAACATGGCATTGAAATCTTATATAATTTCTATGCAGTTCTCTGTCTTCAAATTTAAAAAGTTTCAATAATTCTATATGGAAAGTACAAAATGTCTGATGTTTCTACAGAAACGTCTACACTGCAATTAAAAACTCATGACTGGCCAATGCCAGCTGACTCGGACTTATGGGGATCAGGTTGCAGGGCTATTTCATTACAGTGTACACTTCTGGGCTCAGGCTGGAGCCATGGCTGGTTAAAACTTTTTCATCAAACTTTCTGAATGAAAAATGGCTTTTTGAAGGAAACACATTTTCATGATTTTTTTTTTTTTCTTTAACTCAATGAATCAAAAAACTTGTGGGTAGACCTGGGTGAATAACACTGTTCTCCCCTCCCCCCCACTCTCCCCCAGTTAGTAAAAGCAAAGGAAATAAAGCTACTGTAGGTGGTGCCTTACTTCTCCATCCCCCTTCCCTTTAACCTTTTACCCAGTGGTTAGGACTCTCACCTGGGATGTGCAGGGAGACTCAGGTTTGAATCCCTTCTTTGGAGCATGGACTTGTTCCTCGGTCAGGAACAAAAAAATGAAACACATTTTTCATTTGTAAAAAAAAAAGTTCAATTTTTGAACATTACAAATCTCTTTTGTTCAGAAGTTTTTCATGGAAAACACTTAATGTTTTTTGACCACCTCTAGTCCTGATTATGCAAACTGCTTCATATGGGCAGAGCCCTGCTGAGTTCGGTGTGTGTACCCATGTTGGTATAGGTTTCAGAGTAGTAGCTGTGTTAGTCTGTATCCGCAAAAAGAAAAGGAGTGGCACCTTAGAGACTAACAAATTTATTTGAGCATAAGCTTTTGTGAGCTACAGCTCACTTCATCGGATGCATGCCGTGGAAAATACAGTGGGGAGATTTATATACACAGAGAACATGAAATAATGGGTGTTACCATACACACTGTAACAAGAGTGATCAGGTAAGGTGAGCTATTACCAGCAGGAGGGGCTGGGGGGGGGGGGGGGGACCTTTTGTAGTGATAATCAAGGTGGGCCATTTCCAGCAGTTGACAAGAACGTGAGAGGAACAGTGTGGGGGGGAGAATAAACATGGGGAAATAGTTTTACTTTGTGTAATGACACATCCACTCCCAGTCTTTATTCAAGCCTAAGTTAATTGTCTCCAGTTTGCAAATTAATTCCAATTCAGCAGTCTCTCGTTGGAGTCTGTTTTTGAAGTTTTTTTGTTGAAGAATTGCCACTTTTAGGTCTGTAATTGAGTGACCAAAGAGATTGAAGTGTTCTCCAACTGGTTTTTGAATGTTGGTATATGGGCTCGTCTGCACAAAGCGGCTTGTAGGATTCCTGCCTTAGATTGTAAACTCATTGGGGCGAGGATCTTGTGTGGTTGCTCAGCGCCCAGAACAGAGGGGGCCATGATCATGACTGGGACATCTTGGCCTTACTGAAATATAAATATTTAATAGTAACATCAGTAAAACAGCCAAGGTTATGGAGAGCAAAATGATTTCACTATAAGGCATGCTTGATTATCATTGCTTTGGAAAGTGAATCTGTTTTAAGTGTGTTTTTAAAAAATAAATAACAAGTTAATATTTCAGGTTGTAGGCTGTTCTCTTAGCTGTAAATATAAGAAGTAGATATTTATAGACTCAATCACTATTACTACATTTATTCAGTCTTGTTTATGGTTTGCAGAAAGTATTCTGATTGCTGGGTTTTGCTGTGTACTTACATTGTGAATACTAGAATCATGGCTTTACAACTCCTTTCAACTGGTGTACTATGTTATGTCTGCTAACCATACACACTTTCCCTTTCAATTTAGTCTAAGACTATATGAATTTAAATCTGTACTTTTTTTATTTTAATTTTCTTCTTCTTTTGGAATACAGATTAAAAGGCAGATTTTTTCAACTTGACCATAACCAGGTTTCCACGATGTTGCAGGCGTAATTGCTTGACATTTGGATATCAAAGTACCATTTTATGTCTGCAGATCAGGTACTTAGGTATTAAATGACCTAAATTCTGGACACAAAAGCAGTCTTAGGGTCAGGTTTTTATAACTCTGGTCTATCTGACAACTTTCACATTACAGTTTTGATCTTAGCGGTAGTGGTAGTGTGGGAAAGAGAAATTGTCTTACACATTTTGTATTTCAATATTGTATGTAAATTATTGTTTTCAAACAAAATAAAAACGTCACTCCTAGTACTATAAGGTGGATGTTGGGAAAGGAAGAAGAGTCTCAGCACTTAATTTTAACCAGTGATAGCAATTTTCCTGGAGATACTCATATTGGGTGATGGGTGGCCAGAGTCCTTGCTGACACAATACTGCATGAAATACTGCATCTGTAGAAATGTTCCTAAAGAACAGTAGTTATTTCTTTGCTTCTATCTGTTCCTCTTGCCACCATGAGTTAATAGTTGGAACAAGAGACAGCCTAGTACTGAGGTAGATAAGTATCCTGTGCCAAAAGGGAATCTGGGAAAAGAACTAAAGTAGGCAGGCAAGTCTGAGATTGTGGTTTTACAGTGTGTCTGCATAGTGGCAGTCTTGGGACAGTTGCAGCCTAAAGCTGCAATTTGTAATGAGCTCTGTGTTGCATGTGCCAAAAGCAGTTCAGTCACGTCTGCTGTAAACTAGGCTGCCTCTAGTTGGCTCTCAAATGAGATGCTACAACTCTGTAAAACCTCAGTAACAAAACTGTTTAGTGCAGGGGTGGCCAGCCTGTGGCTCCGGAGCCACATGTGCTCTTCGAAGTTAATATGCAGCTCCTTGCATAGGTGCTGACTCTGGGGCTGGAGCTACAGGCGCCAACTTTCCACTGCTCAACCCCAGGCACTGCCCCCACTCCACGCCTTGCTCCTCCCCTCTCCATCCCAGAGCCTCCTGTACACTCTGAAATAGCTGATCACAGTGGGCAGGAGGCACGGGGAGGGAGGGGGAGGTGCTGATGGGCAGGGCTGCCGGCAGGCAGGAGGTGCTGAGGGGGGGAACACTGATGGGGGCTGCTGATGTATTACTGTGGCTCTTTGACCATGTATATTGGTAAATTCTGGGTTTTTCTCAGGCTCAGGTTGACCACCCCTGGTTTAGTGCTTGTTAAAAGATTCTGAAACAAAGGTCTTGTTGAGAAGAAAATGTATAGAATACTCAAACTGATCTTTCTTCCTTTTTCAAAGAGAACTCCTGCATAGCATCAAAACAATCTTGTTAATTATTTGCATTGCCTTGACTAGGGTTTTAATTTTTTTTTCATAACATGGACTGTGTTATTGAGAGAGTCTCAGGGACCACTGTTCTGTCCATTCACAAGCAAATAACTTCCTTGTGGCAACTACAGCACTTGTGTATGTGGAGAAGTTAGAAAAAATACACATTCTTTTACCTTCAATATAAATGTTTGTCTTTAGTGCAATTTACTTCTTTCAAAATCTCCTGTTGCTCTTCAGTTCATCTTCTCTTCACGTATGTTCTGTTCCTTTTTCTCCTCCCTTGCATGTCCTTCTCTGCTGCCTGGTCATTTCTGATGATACAAAGGAAGAAGGGCCTTAAAAATTTAATTTGGCAAAAAAAAAATCTACTAATCTGCAAGTCTTCAGATGCATATTTCAAATTATCAGGCCCTTCTTTCAAAATATGACTGTCACCTTGGGTGCAGGGCTTCATGGCTCCAATCTTACGGAATGTGTAAGAAGGTCTAAACAACAATTAAGGACCTTCTGTCTGAAGACTGTGAACTGCATTTTTTGAAGGATTTGAGCACAACTATCAACCCTCAGCATATGCATACCAGCCCCAACAAGGAAGCAGACCAGAACCCAAAGTTTCACCAGACAAGAGGCTTCAACTTATTACTACAATCCGCAGAGAATGTTGGAACCCCGCCAGGGAAGAAACTGAAGTTCCAATGCAAGAGACCTTGAGCTGCCTTTTCCTTCTCCTGCTGTATGCCTTGTGTTTTCCTTATGTCAGCAAGTTTGAGAACCCTTCAAGAGCTGATCAGAATAGTTTCAGGATGTGTACCCCTTTCTCCTCCTCCTCTCTTGGCAACTACCTTTTATTTTTGGAAGACCTGGATTCAGATCACTCAGACAAATTGGTCCTTGAAACTAAGGGTATTCTATCCAATTTCAGTCACTCCCTCCTCCACCCTCCTTCCCCATCCCTTTTTCAGGAATCCCTCTCATAAGATACTGTTAAAACAAGAAGTGGACTCTTTCTGAAGCTTGGAGCACTGGAAGAGGTACCCTAGAATTCAGACGTAAAGGGTATTATCCCATTACTTCATAATCCCAAAGAAGAAAGATAGCTGGTGTCCTATTCTAGACTAGAGATGTCTCAGAAGATAGGTCTATTGTTTCAGGTTCAGGATGGTAACTCTGGCCTCAATTATCCTTCATTAGATCCTCAAGATTGGTTCACGATTCTCAGCTTTCAGGACACAGATCAATTCATTGGATCATACAGCTCTTCACCACGCTGGGGATCAAGATCAACAGGAAAATAATCCACACTTTTACTGATCCAGATTGTAGAATTCATAGGAACTACGTTAAGATCTTGTTGACTTCAAATCTATCATAGGAGAGGTACCAGACCATAGTGAGTTTCCTTGATCATCAGCATGCTAACCTAAAGATGTCCATAAGAGCATGTCTCAGGTTCCTGTGTCATGTGGTCTATTGCACCTGTGTCACTTAGCGTGCCAGACTTCACATGTGCTCCATGTAAGGGTGGTTGAAATCAGTATATCTACCAAGCAGTCTCCACATGGGCTTGAAAGTGAAGCTCTCAGAAGAAGTCCTCTCCTCCTTAGATTAATGGAAGGATCTGCTTCACGTGTGCAATAGAATACCTTTTGCTGCACCATTGCCTACCAAGATGCTCAAAATAAATGTCTTGGAACTCAGAGCCATGTCTAGCATGACATATCTACCCATGTTACAAGGATCCATGATCCAAATGATGACTGATACAGCACCCCAGCCATGCATGGTGTTAACTGGGAGAGAGGTATATGGTCATCTCCGCTTTGCCAAGAAGCCATAGTCTCTGGGATGGCTGTATTTGTCATATCACACCAATGGCTCTGCATCTTTTGCAAGCACAGAATGCCCTCATTGATCAGTTCAGCAGACAACTCTGAGACAACCATGAGTGGACTATAAAAGACTCAATCCTGTGGAACATATTTTGGAAGGGTGTCTTTGTCCATAAATAGACTTACATGCCACAGTTCAGAACAAGGAATGCCCTATATTCTGCTCTAGATGCCTTCCTCATCTCGTGGGTACTGGGACTGATGTATGCCTTCTGCCAATCCCCTTAATACCATGGATCCAAAGGAAACTCAGACAAGATTCATCCTCTGTGATTGACCCAGATTGGCCCAGCTCTTCTGGTACACAGACCTGGTGAACCTGTCAGCTCATGTCCTATCACACTACTTGTTCTCTTGACATAGTTTCACAAAACTGAGGTCAGATCTCATGCCCAAATCCAGCATCTTTACATCTGACAGTCTGGATTCTGGCTTATTAACTACCACCAAAAGAACCTGTTTAGCTAAAGTCCAGAACATCTTGGTACATAGTATAAGTTCTAACTTTATGCAGCAAAATGGAAAAGGCTTTCTATTTTGGATAGCATAGCATCACCTGTTTTCCTTGGAAGCTTCTGGTTCCACTATTCTGGACTATTTAAAAGCTCTGAAACATTCAGAACTTTCTGTTCTATACGGGTCCAACCATAATTGCACATCATCCTCTTATCCAGAGCCATGCTGTGGCAAGATTCTTTACTAAAATCTCAGTAACATTTTAGAGATTCTGCCGCAATGAGTCCAGCTGCTTAAAGCAAAAAAAACTAATCCCAAGACAATTGATATGTAGTCTAAGTACTTGGATGGATGTGTAATCAATGTGCAGTATTAACACATTCATAGGGAGGAAGGGAACCATATGGCAACTAACATTTCTGTGAAGGATAACCCTAAAAGAAGAGTTACGGGGAAGTACACAGGTTGGATAAAAATCAATTATTGTTTTTAATGGATTTTTAAAATTTTATTTAAACCTGTATTTAACATTAAATTTGAAATTATGACAACCTGTGTCACGGCTTAACCTTACTATCTGTTCAAATCATTTCAATTAAATAAATAAAAAAAATACTAAACAGTACGTGCTTCTTACCAAGCTTTAAAGAAAGTCAGATCCCTGTACTGGTGAAAATCACTGGCTAAGCACTGGGAACAGGGATTTACTGAAGTTCCACACAGCTTTTGACATCAGTAGCCCTCTCTTGCAGATATAGAGAATAAACTGAAATGAAGAAAATATTCAGCTAGTTCAATGACTAGTTGATGGATGTAGAAGCCCTCTACACCAACATTCCACACAAAGATGGACTATAAGCTATCAGGAACAATATCCCCGATAATGTCACGGCAAACCTGGTGGCTGACCTTTGTGACTTTGTCCTCACCCACAACTATTTCACATTTGGGGACAATATATACCTTCAATTCAGCGGCACTGCTATGGGTACCCACATGGCCCCACAGTATGCTAACATTTTTATGGCTGACTTAGAACAACGCTTCCTTAGCTCTTGTCCCCTAACTCTACTTGCGCTACATTGATGACATCTTCATCATCTGGACCCATGGAAAAGAAGCCCTTGAGGAATTCCACCGTGATTTCAACAATTTCCATCCCACCATCAACCTCAGCCTAGACCAATCCACAGAAGTGGTCCATTTCCTGAACACTACTGTGCTAATAAGCGATGGTCACATAACCACCACCCTATACGAGAAACCTACTGACCGCTATACTTACCTACATGCCTCCAGCTTCCACCCAGGACACACCATGCAATCCATTGTCTACAGCCAGACTCTGTGATACAACCGCATTTGGTCCAACCCCTCAGACAGAGACAAACGCCTACAAGATCTCTATCAAGCATTCTTAAAACTACAGTACCCACCTGCTGAAGTGAAAAAACAGATTGACAGAGCCAGAAGAGAACCCAGAAGTCACCTACTACAGGACAGGCCCAACAAAGAAAATAACAGAACACCATTAGCTGTCACCTTCAGCCCCCAACTAAAACCTCTCCAGCGCATCATCAAAGACTTACAACCTATCCTGAAAAATGATACTTCACTCTCTCAGATCTTGGAAGACAGACCAGTCCTCGCTTACCGACAGCCGCCCAACCTGAAGCAAATACTCGCCAGCAACCACACAACAAAAACACTAACCCAGGAACCTATCCTTGCAACAAAGCCCGATGCCAACTCTGTCCACATATTTATTCAAGTGACACCATCCTAGGGCCTAATCACGTTAGCCACGCCGTCGGAGGCTCGTTCACCTGCACATCTACCAGTGTGATATATGCCATCATGTGCCAGCAAAGCCCCTCTGCCATGTACATTGATCAAACCGGACAGTCTCTATGCAAAACAATAAATGGACACATCTGACATCAGGAATCATAACATTCAAAAACCGGTAGGAGAACACGTCAATCTCTCTGGCCACTCAGTAAAAGATTTAAGGGTGGCAGTTTTGCAACAGAAAAGCTTCAAAACTAGACTCCCAATGAGAAACTGCTGAGCTTGAATTAATATCCAAACTAGATACCATTAACTTGGATTTGAATAGAGACTGGGAGTGGCTGGGTCATTACACATATTGAATCTATTTCCCTAAGTTAAGTATCCTCACGCTTTCTTGTCAACTGTCTAAATGGGCCATCTTGATTATCACTACAAAAGTATTTTTTTTCCTGCTGATAATAGCTCATCTTAACTAATTAGCCTCTCACAGTTTGTATGGCAACTTCCAACTTGTGTGTGTGTGTGTGTGTGTGTGTGTGTGTATATATATAATCTTCTTACTATATATTCCATTCTATGCATCCGATGAAGTGGGCTGTAGCCCACGAAAGCTTATGCTCTAATAAATGTGTTAGTCTCTAAGGTGCTACAGGTACTCCTGTTCTTTTTGCAGATACAGATTAACACGGCTGGTACTCTGAAAAATAACACAAGTAAATAGTCAACCATCTAGTAAATAAGAAATGCATCATTCTCCATTTTCTAACATAATAAAAATGTGAAAATTAATCTGAGTAAATGTGAGTTAAGCTGTATACTTAAATGTGTGTAAATGTAGTATATCCTGATTGCTAAAAAGCAGCAAATTTAGTGTAAAGGCTGTATTTTAATTGCAAAACAATCGGTTAACCTTGGCTTAAATCTGTTTTTTCTGCTTGCTGATTTTAAATCATTTGATTTAAATCTTTTTTTTATGTAAACAAGTCCACTCTGGGAGATCGTCTGTCATATCTTTTAGGTTATTGGTTTGACTAAGATCCCCAGGACCTGAGGAAGAGTTCAGTTCAGTATCGCTGCCATTTAAGAATGCATTGCTTTCTAGAAACTTTAGAATTAGTGTGCTCCTGCAGGCTATTGGGTAGGAGTATAAGTGAACTCCTCCATGGGAATCCTTTTAGTAGCCCATGATGCAGGAAATGAACCAAACACTCCCAAAGTATTCAGAAAATAACAAACAATCTCAGCCTATACTGCAGCATTATAGAAGTAGCATAAGCTGCTGCTTCATAATATAAACTTAAATATTATATTACCAAGTAGGAATCCTGTCAAATGATAGCCAAAGCACAGGGGAGAAAACTTAACCCTTATTCCTCTGAAAATAAAGCACACTGATCCAATAAATTAACTCATCATTTTGATTCCATCTGGTGTCCCATATTCTACAATTTTTCAAAGTAGAACTCAGTGTGTCGATTTTTAGATTTTATAAAAGAAGTGGAGTATTTTTGAAATGTTATGAATATTTGGATGTATAACATTAAGCAGACTTGCTCAGTAATGTAACTAAGGAGCAAACTTTTTTTATGATCTTATCTTACCGTTCCTAACATGTAAGCAGTACTGTGTGTGCATAACTGTTTTTTGCAGAAACTAATGGCATCTGCCTTTTAGAAAGATTTCCAATGCCAAAAACAATGCAATCAGTATCCAGTAACTTTTCTGAAGAAATTTTGTTCACTGAAGTACAAGTAAAAGCGGTGATATTATCATGGATGGTATTAGATATTTAGCTTCTAATTTTCACAATGAAGATTTTATAATTTTATGCAGGATGTGGAAAAATATTGGGGGGAGACAACTAGAACTGGATCTCTGATATTCTGATTGAATTCAACAGGTTTACAGTTATTTCGTTATGACTGTAAAGCTGCATTTAGTAAGTGACACAACAAAAAAAGTTGTCTGGAGACTGATTATTAATATATTTTTATGCAAGGTGATATGTAGCCTTTTAGTAAATTGATTTACAGATTAGGTCTGCAAGCTTTTTCCCTTAACACTGCATTAGCCTTTGCATTTTTGTGTGACTAAACAATTTCTATAATACCTTTGTTGTCCCCCTTGATATTTAAAGTAATATGAGACCTAAATAATATGAAGAAGGCAGCAAATCTAAATTAAAAAAGAAAGCTATATAGCTAGCAGCAAGTGACCTTATAGAGTTTACACTGTGTAGGGGTTAACGTTTTCCCTGATTTACTATATAAATAGAAATCAACACAGAGAACATTCAGCAATTGCAAAAGTGCAGAAGACAGTCAAGAAGAGGATACAAATAGTAAATTGGCATAATGGAGTCAAAATTTGCCAAATTCTTCAAATGTGATATCAAATCACTTGTAAATTCTCACCATTGTAGTAGTTTTTGTGCTGTAGTATCCCCCAAAAATGGATTATGAGCTGCTCCATAGTTAATGCTGAAGCTAATTTCTAATTACAAAGCTGATTATCAGCCCCATTCCCCTTGCCCCAGATTTCCTCAAAAAGAAGCCAGTCTGACTGAAAAGGAATATTCCAGATAGCATTCCAGGATATATATTTTTAGGGAAACTTGGAAACATCAGAAAAGGTATTGTAAAGTTGTGTTTTTAAAAAGTCTTTGACTTTTTTAAAATTTTGTTGTTTTGTTGGCCTTATAAAGGAGAAGAGCCTTCCTGGTTTTGGTGGGGTGGGTACCCAGGGTATTGAAAAAATGTGTAATAAGTAAGTGATTGGGTGAACATCCTGCCTATCTTAGAATCAGAGTATGGGGTCCTGAATTTTCTCTTTAGAGTAGGTCTTAGAGGGAGGTGGCACAGGAAGACTGAAAGAAATATATTGAGGAGAGGAAGAAGTGTACACGCCTTCACTCTCTCCCTGCCTCAACCTAGCAGAGGAATAAGGTCAGAAAGCTACCAGATTCAAGAGGAACTGCAAAACTGAGCATTTTACTATAGTGTTTAGAAGAGACACATAGTATTTTAAAGATTGTTCAGTTTGTTCCTCCACTCCTGACCCATCTCTTGTTTGCTATTTTGCTTTTCTTGTCTTGTTTAGTGGGGTGGGAAATTGGATACAGGGGAGGATAGGAGCCTTGGAGGGGAGCAGAAGACTGGTGAGACATGGGAAGAATGCAGAGAACAGGATGGGATACAAGAGAGGCATGAAAGGGGTGAGGTGCAGGGCGCTGGGAGATATGGAAAAGGACAAAGAAAAACAAGGTGTTTTATGTGTATTAAGCTTTGGATACTTAGAATTCTCTAGATATAGAACTTTTTTTCACTGTGAATAGATTTCCCCATCCTTTATTCACTATCCCCAAATCTCAACCATGTATAACTCCCCCACTCAGTACCCATTCTCACAATCCCTCATATGGACTTGCTAAAATCTGTGGGAGAGGGGAAACACTTTTGTGAGCTTCATAAAATATTGGAGCAGAGCTCTCCTGTTATGGATTCTGTGTATCAACTCCATTTAAAATGTTAATAATCATTAATAATCTGCGAGATTCCCAAACAAAAAAAAACTGAATTAAATTTGAAGGTGTGTTTCAGTGGAGTTTAACATACATCCAAAAAAACCTATATTGTCTTTACAAAATTTTTGCACCTTTAAAATAAACCCAAATGTTAGTCTGTAAATGAACTTTAAAGGATCCAGCCATTTCTACATTGCCATATTATTCTTCATTACTCACTGCAAAGAGCCTATTCAATGTATTTGTAAAGTTAAAAACATAACAAGGTCTCTCTCTCTCTCTCTCTCTCTCTCTCTCTCTCTCTCTGTGTATATAGATATATCTATCTATCAGTAGTTCCATAACCTACATCAAGTAATCAGTTCATTTAATAATAAATAGGTGGATTAAGAATTCCAAATTATAATCTTAAAATATTCTTCTATACCAATACATGACTTTGAGAATTTACAGAATTCTTACATGATTGATTGTACTTTGGAGCTATTTCTTTCACAGTCTTTGCACATCTTATAAACAATAGCTATAAAATCAATTAAAATATACAGCCAGTGACATATTTCCATTACAGAACAAAGAAAGTTAAAATTGGATGGATGATGCAAGTGGAGTGAGTTATTAGTAATAAGAAGGATTATATTCTGTGGGGAAACTAGCTGGATCCTTTAACTGTACTTTTACAGACTGTCATTTAGAGGTTTTTTTAGGTTTTTTTTTTTAATTTATTTTTGGGGTTAGCTGGGCTTCACTGAATTGCTTTTCAACTTCAGCTCTTCTTAACAAAGTCTTTTCTGTTTGAGAATAATTAAGACCATTTCAGCTATTGTGACTAGCTAACAATTTATTACTGATACCAATTGACTTAAGAGGTAATTTTTCAAGAATTCTAATTCTTAGGAGGGTATATCATTAATTGCATGAATATTCTGTCCAACTGGTATTGTATTGACTTTGTAATTCTTTTATTTTGTTTTAGGATCTTAACTTATACCTTGAAGACAAAGTCTACCTTGCCAGAAACAACTTTACCTTAGCAGATATTTTAATGTATTATGGGCTACATCACATCATAGTAAGTAATATTAATTGCTTTTGTATTATAACTGTCATAATCATTAATGCATGCGAGTAATAAACATTTCTTGCTTTAGAAGATTGCTAGCTAAGTAGAAATACTACTTTTTCCATTCTGTAATTAACATTCATAAAAGGGCAGAGTTTTGTGGAAGTGTTTCAGATTTAATTTACCTTTAAATGTGGCTCCCTGTTTAAAGTAGTATTTAGCTGTGGAACGGGCAAAGGGAGTGTCATATCTGTAGTTTTTGGATAAATAGATTTAAAACTGTCCTTTATATAATGTTATATAAGGACACTATATGTGACTTTTGCCACTAAGCTAGAATAGTCAGGGAATAAAAGTTTGTACCATTATCATTCACAGAATTGGAGGAGGAAACAAATGGATAAAACTGGAAGAACTTAGTGACAAAAAATTAAGACAAAACCTTGATCTTGATAATGTTGGTGAAATGTTACCTGGTCTGAGAAGATGCAGGTGAAGATAAGCTAAAGGCTAGAAGGATGTAGAAAGGTAGTGACAATATTTATTTATTGAAGAAAAGGGTGCTGAGGCTTCAGGATTTGATGATAAGACTTGATAATACATTATGATAAACAGAACAATGAATTTAGGATGGAGAACTGCTGCTTACAAGAAGCAAGAATTGTTGCACAGAGTCCATGAAATGCAGGAGAGAAACACCCCCCCCCCTTTTTTTTTTTTTTTGGTTAGGTTAGGTCATGTTATGTAGCTAGAAGTACAATGTTAGGAAGAGTTATAGCTCACTTCAGAGTCGGAAGGCATAAAGATATTAATAGGGCAAGAACAAGATCCTTCTGGTAGTGACAGGAAGGAAGGAGTAGTATCATGGAGGTAAATCAGTGTCTGACGTGGTGGTTTTTTATACTTCCTATGCTATAAAGAATTAATGTTGGTACAGAAAATGGGTTCTAGCTTCCTGGGAAAAAATCTGGATGGCATTAGTCAAAGTTCTAAAGTAGAAAGTACAGATAATTATTTTCACAAAAAACATGAGGAAAAGGGATAGTTCAACAAGCTAGATTAGCCAGTACCACTATAAAATGTGCTGCTTTTAGAAAAATAATCTTGTCCTGATTCGGAGTAAATTTAATTGCAATCTGGAGAAATGTCCAGGAATGAAAATAAAAGGATTAGGCAAGCAAATGAAAGGGATTGGATGATTTTTATAAAAATGTTAGAGTAGATAATCAGTTGATTTGGAATTAACTGTGTGAAAAAAGTGATTTCATAGAATATTCTATTGTATGATTATGTCATTAAGATTGGTTACCTTTTATGTATCATATTAAGAATTTGTGTACTGCCTATAAAAGTAATAGATAGTACAGTTAAAAATTAGATGAAGAAAATCAAGCCTGTATAATTCAGAGTTTGCTCCAGAGTTGACCATCTAATCAAGAGGAAAAGATACAAGTTATTGCTTAGGGAAATAGAACGTATGGTAAAAACAAATGAGTTGGTTCTCCTGGACTGTAACTTCAACCATCCATATATTGGTTGGGAAAAGTATGTAGAATAATATTGATGTCTAAAAATGTTTTTAAATTTCATGGAAGATATTTCCCGTCTCAAAAGGTAGAAAGTGGAAATAGTGGAGTAGTTATCCCAGACCTGATACAAATAGGGAGGAAATATAGGTGCAACAAGAACAAATTGTTTTGAATATTGTAGCATTACGGATATAGCTATATGTCAGTACTTAAATTTAAAATGACAGATAAGAACTTTAAAACTTTATGTGGGGGGAGGTGTTTGTTATTTGAAGTGGGGGAGTACCTGTAATGACATTGCCCTACTCAAACTTCAGGGAGGTAGGTGCTGGGCTTCTTAATGCAGTACTGTCCTGGGACCTGTCTTGTGGGCCACCTTTTGGGATCTGTATTGGCTAGTATGCCGTGAGCAATTTTGAAGATTTTCTTTCTTCCCATTTCCAGCCCCTTCTTCCTGTTGGGAAGGTAGCTGATCTGCATGCCCTTCCTTCTCTCCCCCCAAAGAGAGAACAGTTCCCAGCTCTTTCCCCTTAATCTTGGCTGCAGGAATAAGGATGGGAGGAGGACAAAGGAGTTGCTCTTCCTCCCTCCCTCCACCCAGAAATTTGTTAAAAGAATCAGATTACACAGTACTGCCTCAGATTACATACTACCAGTAAACACTTGATCTCCCACTGTCAGTGGTAGGTTAGTACAAAGATCAAGGGCAGAGTATGACCATTGTGAAAAAATCAAACTTTTTAATAAATAAGGAAAACTAAAAACACTTTTTGTTGCATTCGCCTCATTCATTGGGAAAATGTGCTTGTTTTTAGCACTGCTGATGCTTCTACTCTTTTTGCTTTTGCTTCATTATTCTCCCTTCTCAGTATCTCTTCCCTTTCCATGTGCCTGTTTTGTTTTTCCTTTTTTTTCCTTCACTTTTCTATTCCCTGTGGGCAATAACTTCCAATTCCTTCCATCTCCCTATTTGCTAACAGTCAGTAATTAAACAGTTTCATATTAGTGTTCAAACTATTGTAGTGGTAACACTACAATGAGGTGAATGAAAGAAGTGGTGTTCGCATCATTTTCAGGCTGTTAGCAAACTAGTGAAAACTATACAACATCTTTTTCCTGTTCATTTCACATGTTACAAATTATCTTTGCAACCAGGAAGTTTAGAAACTGACCTATAAATTAAAATCTTGGGTTCTGCAGAATCTGAGTTTATAAAATAGGCTACATAAATATACCATGTGAAGTGTTTGATATCACCTCACTATGTGAACCAAGAAGCCTCTTCCAAACCTATGTATGACTACATTTTTGACATGGGAGTGATGAGTTCCATGTTGTTAGACATTTTTTGAGTACATTTTGTGGGGGTAGATGAATATGGTGAAAAATAGAGTAGAGCTGACAAGTTAAATCATGGGTTCCAGAGAAAACAGAAATTTAGCAGTACTGCTAGGGGACAAAAAGGACAGTCAAGCTTTCAGGAAGAACTTTAATTCCTCCATGGGTTATTAGTTTAGTTTTACTAAAATTGTCTCTGATATGGAAACAACGTTTATATTTGTACACTGTCAGTTAGAACTGTGCTTATGCTGTATTTGGACATTTGGGGACTAATCAGTAAAAAGTCTGATTTAGTTTTATTTAACATCTCAGTGTTGTTGCCTGAGATAAAGAAATAGACTTAAGATTACTCTCCCAGTTTATAAACTGTATTAATCACCCATAACGTTAAAAATAAGAAAATACACCACACAATAAACGACCTCTGAACTTAACATAGAATTTTCTGTCTAACCAAAAATAAAACTATAAAAGCTTCAATCAGACTATCAAGTTCATATCAAATAAACAAGTTAAGATCAAATAAATAAATTATTCTAATATGAATTCTATCTAATAACCTGGGAAGGTGGCCTTCTGCTCACATGCAGGTTCCCAACTTAAGACTGGCTGAAAAACTTAGTATGAAAAGGAAAAATCAGTTCCCAATTCAAGTTCACTAATATTTGAACTACTTATCCAGCAGCATTATGTTCCTAGTCCAGTAAATATTTTGGTTAATGTCCATTAATAAACTTCCATGTTGTCTTAATACTGAGCTGAAATTATTTGCTAATACTCTTTAACATCTATTTACACAAAATGGGGAAATAAATGTTATTTGTGGGTACAAAACAACGTTAATGATTCTTGGGATGTTTTACTGATCGCCATGGCTTTTGCCCATGATGACTCTGACTTTTAATTAAAATTGAAAAAGAGATAAAGCACCCATAACAAAGAGTTACCATTTTTCCTTTACTTCTGTAGTCTCTTATAACTAATACTATTTAAAGCTAAGGGTCAGAGCCTATAAATCCTTACTATTGCATGTAGTGGCTCTCTATGAAGCACAGTCTTGCTGACTTTGCCGCAGGATCTGACTTGAAGTCGATATCACATTTTTTTTTTAATCAAAGTATTGCTAAATTTGTCAGGTGTCTTATCAAGCCATCCCAGTGAGATACTGACCAGTCGCTATTACTGTTTCTCCCCTCCTCCCCTCCTCTTCCCTCCATGTTTTTTCTAAGCACTTTTAAATTTGTACAAGTGTTTGAGCTCTCATGATATCCTTATTCTCATGGGTTTGGTACATTAAACAACTTAATGAGACTCTTGCCCACAGAATTTAGACGGTGAGACTTGGTAACCACTGTGCCATTGGAAATTATATACCTTTTGAAGAATGCAATGCATAGTCCTTTTAGAAACTCCGTTCTAGGCTCATTGTATAATGACTACTTTGATGAGCCTTCATCACCTCTGCATAGAAATATCAAAGATTTTCCTCCTTTAAAAAAATTCTTAAATTAAGTGGCTGTTTGTTTGCTATTAAAATTGCTTTAATAGCAGATAATTATTTTAATAGCAGAACAGCAGCTTTTCTTAACTTGGGGGAATTATCTAATTTAATGAGGAAGAACAGAAAATATCCATCTATAACAAAATGATGTAAAAATGCCATGGAGATGATCTCTAAACAATTAACCTAAAAGTTATGATCTGAGTAAAAACTAGAGCATGCCACAAAGTGCTTTTTTAATATACTGCACAAGCAGAGTACATTATGTAAATAAGATAAAATATTGTGTCCTTTTGTTTTCCCCAAGAGGTTTTGTTTTCAGAATAGATATTTTTGCCCTCTGTTTTTTCACTCTGCTAAACAGCCCCTAGTAGAACGAATCCTTCTGCTTTTTCACTTTTGTAAATCAGAAATAACTATTGAAGTCTGGGAGTTACTAGTGTGAGAGGAATCTTGGGCCCTTTGTCTGCTAAATTTCAGTGTAATGCCATATTTTTATGGCCCAGTGTCTTCCCCATTAAAAATAGGTTTTTACCAAAAAAGGACCTATTTAACTGCAGTGCTGCTACTAAAATACCATAGTTTGCTCCAGAATGTTCCAGTATTTTTAGCATGTTTTATATTTTAAATACAGAATTTTGTAAGGCCTCAGGGTATACACATTGCTCTTGCCATACTCTTCATTGCTTTGTAAATTGCGCTGCTGCTTTATATTGGGTACCAAGGTCAAACTACAGTAAATATTTAGGACAATTATATGTGATCTGCGATGTCTTTTCTATGCATGTCATTGAGTGCCCAATATATGGGAACTTCAGGCAGTTTTACAGGGTATTTTAGTTAAAAGACTATTCTATGCTGCTTTTAATAGCTTTCACTTTTTGGTTTGTCAGGTCTCTAAAAAGCTGAAATTTTTCTCCTACCAATTTTGTTCTTTTCTACTTGGATAATGCTGATTTAATTGTGTTTCTAGTGCAACAGAAAAAATGGGTTCTGATTTAAGTGTTTGTGTACTTCTATCAGTGATGTCAGTTGCAGTATGCAGAGCGTAGAAATATGACTTCACCTTTCTGCACCAGTAGGAGGCAAGCTTGCTAATTAAGTTTCAGCAAAAGTGGAATGGACCAGAAAAGGAGATTATAGTTTGAATTTCTGCATTTTTTGCAGAAATATAGTGTCAGTAATATGTTTGCATTCTGGCACGTGAGTTCCTTTATCTAGGGATGTGTGGTGTCTGCTGTAAGTGATGCTGCAAAATCTACTTGTTTTCAAGCTGCTGAAAGGACTATTGGGCTCTTAGATGTGCTTGGCTCAGTTTAGTTACAATAATTCAGCAAAGGCAGCTCTGCAAAATCAATATTGTGAAGAGGAAATGTTCTCTTTTTTTCTACTCTTCTTCCCCACTCCTATCCCACCCCATTCAATCTCTGGTATTTTTATTATCGCCATGCCCTCTTATCTTTGCATCTCTTACTCCAGTTCTATGCCTGTTACAGCCAACTCTTGCAGTCCCAAAAGTTGACTATTACAAGATGAAGCTCAGCTTGAGACTCTAGCTACTGAAAATATTCAGAATTATTCCATCTTTTTCCCTCTTTGCTCCTATTATCCAGCAAGTTGGAGCTGACATATCTTCTGTGTGGCTTCCAGCTCCAAACTAAACTTGGAACAATCAGTCTTCAGATGCTGTGAGGGCATATCTTTGGATACAGTAGTATCCCGCTGGAACATTCCTCTAGCACAATACTCACATTTGCTCTGACCAGCATGGATTGATTTAAATCATCAACCTTAATTATATTTTTTAGTTATCTTCTTGAGAGAGGTTGATATTTTTTTGTTGTTATTATTGGTTGGTAACCATTAAAACATGTTGATTTGCAATTAAAGTATGGCCTTCATACTAAAATTGTCTTTTTGTTTGCTAACCAGGAGGATACACTAGCTCAATAAACATTTGTTAGCAGTTATATAGCTTAATCTACATTTATTCACCATACTTAATTTTCAGTTTTCTATTATGTTAGAAAATGGTGAATGAAACATTCTTTATTTACGAGATGACTAATTTGTTACTTTTGATTTGTATAAAGCTCTTTTTGGATGGAAATTCAATTGAAAGTGCACAAAAACACTTTAATTTTTGTGTTAAATAAACTACCGTAAATTTGCTGGTCACAAGTTGAATAAAGTTTATCACAATATGTTGTGGATTTAAAACTCATTAAACAAAGGAAACATTATGTGTAGTTAGTGAATTGAACTGATTATTCTCGTCACTATATTTTTAAAGATTTTTAGAATGAATAGATGTCATTCTCGCACACCTAATTTTTATTCATAGATTGGAAGAAGAAAACAAGCTTCTTTCTGCACCTGCATATGTAGTCTGATATGGCAGGTTCAACTGAAGATCATCTTTGGTCCCTTCATAGTAGATTGCTGTCTACCTTTCTGGGTTTAATCAATTTTTGAGTCCCTCACTACTAGGTCAGTTAATATGGAAGAATGTGGAGAGGGAACAGAGCATTTGTAAAGCATGTAGGAAATTAGGCTGACAATGGAGGATCTAGGAAGGGTAATTAAAAATAAAAAAACCCAACATAGTAGTGGGATGATTGTAGTGAAATCCTAATCCTACTGAAAGGAGAATAGACGGTGAAGAACCAGCAGTACAGTCAGAATTTCAGTGCGTCTCCAGTGCCTTTGACTTCAAAGAAAATGTAGTGGTAATTAGATTTCATTGAGAATCTTGGGCCAATTTCTTGACTGCAACCAAGAATTTTGCAATGTAAACGAATGCAAAAGTGGAGTAAAGCTCACCTCTCTAGTCCTTCTCCTAGATAGGCTGTGTGTCTACTCCAGTCTTCAGACATACATTGAGGCAGCTTTTAAAGCTGTTTATTAAGATGGTTACTGATGGGCTGATCGTAAATAAATCCTGTTCACAACTACTACACAAGCACCAAGGAGGGAGGACGTAAAGTCAGCATAATGGCTATTTACCCCCTGGAAGCTCCTTCTAGTTTCATCTTCCCATGGCCAGTTAATTTACATTCACAACTAGATTCTTCCAATAACCCTAAGGTCTTTACTTGGAAACTCTTTAAAAATGTGGAACATATGTGGTGACCTGGCTAGGCAAGGCTATCCTAATTGTAAGGAGTGGCAGAAGCGCAAACCAAGACAAAAGGGATAATTTTTAATCTTTAGAACTTTATAAGGGAAACCCCAAAAATTATACCAGGAGCAAAAATAATATAGAACTTTACTAATGACTTGCTACTTATAATAATAAACTATAGGTTACCGATTCATTAACCTTTGTGAGCTTGTACACACTGTGCAGTTAGTACCAAATGCATTGTTGTTAACAAGAACAAGACAGCAATATACTGTGTCACTTCCGAGAAGAATCAGCTTCTCCTTTCCTTGGTGGTAAGTCCAGCTCCACTCTTGCAGTCCTGTTCTTTGCTTCTCTTTGACTTGAAGTGTTCCTTAGATTTGATGTTCCTATGGCTGTACCTGTTTTCACTGAGTTTATCCACAAGTGACCCTCACTTGTCCATTAGGCACCTTTGAACTGTATTCCTTCAATAGATTTTCAAACAGTCATTTGCTCTGTTCGTATACTTTAGATCGGGGTTTCAAACTCAGTTTACCTTAGGGCCAATGCGAGACCTCAAATCCTCCCAGCGGGCCAATAATGTCACTCATGCTGCCCGGAACCCGCCCCCCCAAAACTCTGCCCCCTCTGCCTAAGGCTCTGGGAGGGAGTTTGGGTGGAGGAGGTCATCTTGGGTAGGGGATTGGGGTGCAGGCTCTGGGAGGGAGTAGGGGTGAGATGTTGGGCTCTGGGAGGGAGTTTGGATGGGGGAGGAGGTCTAGGGTGCGGGCTCTGGGAGGAAGTTTGGGGGCGGGAGGGGTGTGTGGGAAGGGGGAGGGGGTGCAGGCTCTAAGCTGTGGTAGTGGGGTGCAGCGCTTACCTGCAGTTCCAAGGCGGGGTGGGCCGGGGGCCCTCCATGCGCTGTTGCCCCCAGGCACCACCCCCGCAGCGTCACAGTGGCGGTGGGGGCAGCGTATGGAGGCACAGGCCTGCCCCGGGACTGCAGGGAGGGGCTGGCAGCCACTGGAGTGAGCAGGCAGACGCCGCTCAGCTCTGTTGCGCTGCCGGGGCCCCTGGGGGAGGAGCTCCCAGGTGGGGCCAAGGGAGAGACCCAGCCCGAAAACTGCTGGAGTCCCGCGGGCCACACTGGGGAGGCTCGCGGACCGCAGATGTCCCGTGGGCCGGGAGTTTGAGACCCCTGCTTTAGATCTTTTGTGGGTGGGCTTCTTGTTTACTGTTTTCAGGATCTGTTTTAATCAAACACAGCTTTTTGATCTTTTTTTCCCCCACCAATTATATTTTCTTTCAGGTTTTTTTTCCCCTTGATAAAATCTGCAGATGTACCAGAGAGAGTATTTCCTTCTACTTCCCTTTCTCTAACAGTGTCTGCCTGCTCACATACCCAGATCCCTTTTTTCCCCGGTTCTGACATGAAAACTTCCCAGTTTTCCTTCTCACTTCCCAATCCCTTACTTTTATTCTCCTGTTCTTCTTTTATTTTATCACCTCCCCTCCTACCCAGGCTTCAGTTCATCCGCTAGCTCATATCTCCATTCTTCTCCTCCTCCAATAGCTTTTTCCCAGTTCCCTGTCAGTAGAGCCGTGCACGGATACAAATTTATATCCATGGATGCAAATCGGTAATCACTGAACTGAAGGGCTCTTCTGGGAACCGCAGCGGTGAAAGGAGTAGAACGTACAGCCGCCACTCCCAGGGGCCCGCGCTGGCAGTTCCTCCCGTGTGGCTGTACAGCCCCATCCCTTCCCCGCAGCTGTCTGCATGACTGCGTCTCCTGGCTGGAGTCTGTACAGCTGCGTCAGAGGATGGGGCTGGGGGTTGTATAGCCTCGCAAAAGGAGCTGCCGGCATGGGGCGCTGAGTCCTGGGAGTGGCAGACCCATGTTCTGCTCCTTTCACCACTGCGGTTCCCGAGAGAGCCCTGCGGTTCAGTGGATACCAGTTTTACCCACGGATATAAATTTGTATCCGCGCAGGGCTCTACCCGTCATGTGGATTCTGAGCTCCCTCTTACTTGCTAACTCTCTCCCCAGGACATCGTTCTGTGCTGCTTCATCACAACTGCACTAGGTGCTAGTGCCAGGGTGCAGATTGCAACATATTTGCACCTCTAACCATGGCAGACAACCCTACTAATTCATGGTTATATTTCTAATGTGGACAGATCCTCAATCTATAGCTTTTGGTTGTCATGATTTGAATGATGCCACTTGTCCTAGATACTAGTAATCTGAGTACATCTAAAGAAAATAAATTATTGTTGCATTTATGCATTTTTCCAGCATTGTTGAAATACACCCAGCAACTATTGCTGACACTTAGATCAAACGGTAAAAAAAAAAAAAAAAATTAGAAGCATACCTTTAATTCCCTTCTGTCTTGAATATGCTTGGAAACAGTCCATCCGTCTCTTCAGTACTGCTTTTTAAAAATCTAAACTAGGCATTGGCCTGAGATGCAAGACTGCAGTTCAACAGACAGCTTCCTAGACAAGAGCTCAACAGTGAGGATTACTTGTATGTCTTTCAGAACTTTTCCTAAGGATACTATACAGTAATCCCTTGCTAAACATGCTAAATTCCAGCCTTTCTTCACTTTACTAGAGGTACTGGAACAAGAACCAGGCCTGTATGCTTTGTAATCTCTGCTTTAATCCCATACAATTGAGCCTCCAGTTCTGTTTTATGTTGAATTATGCAAATTATGGTTGAAAATCTTCAGATTTCCATAAAGTTAACATATGGTTTTAAAAGTCCACAACCAAAAAATATTAAATCAATGTACAGCACTACTAGACTGTCATAATTTTTCATCCTATTTAAGAACTGACTTTATAAAACTACTTTTTATTCCTGTAATTTATATGTTTCTGTGTTAATAGGGATATGATTATTTAACATCTTTTATTTCTTCCCTTGTTTAGGCTGAGCTTACAGTGCAAGAGAAGGAGAAATACCTTAATGTGTCTCGCTGGTTTAATCACATTCAACATTATCCAGGTATCAGGCAACATCTGTCTAATATCGTCTTCATGAAGAACAGACTCTATACTAATGCCCATTAGGGGTCTTCAGTGCCATATTGGAAGGGTGATTGGGAACTGAAAAAATGGGAGATGTCTGGATTTCAAAACTGCATATTTCAAAATCACTAACTTGTAAGCATAGATGTATAACCTTCCTTATGTGAAACAGAACAGCTGATGCCTAAAGTAATGAAATTGCGTTGAATAACTATCATTTAAGATTTGGACTTTGTAAAAGAATAGTATAGTTTATTTGTTAAAATGCAACAGTAGTGGAAAATGGGAATCAAGAATCAAGTTTTAACCTTTTTTTTTTTTTTTTTTTTTTTTAAGGGGACTATTTTTTTACCCATGTAATAGCTGAATCTTTAATATCAGACAAATGAACAACTTGACCTTCAATATTTTGCTATTTATTGACCTTTTACATACTTAGCACTTCATTATTTTCATTTTATTTTCCATGGATGTTTACACCTGTTTTGTAAATATTATGGTAAGAGCTATATTGTGTGCCAAGGATGTGAAAAAGGGAACAGATAAATGTGTCAGTTGCAAACAATATTTATGTAATAAATTTATTTAAAAAGTCTAGTCTTAATTTGGTTGTGATACTTTTATTTCTTAAAATATTCTTTGGTAGAAAATTAAAAGTTAAAATAACTGAACTCAAATAAGCTTTTTAAAAAAAATCACTTGCATTGGTTATTGTGACTTGGGCTACAAAGGAATTTAGACTCTGACCAGGTAGAAGCAATAGCTAATTTTCGGTTTTCATGTTAAGTTTGACATTATTTCCCAAAAATGAATCCTGACAATTTTCATTTGAAAAAGTTACAGAAGTGTAAAATCTGCGTAAGCAACCCTGTGCATTTTTTCAGAATGTCTGCACATTTCCACCCAAAAAGAAATACGAGTTTGAAAACTCTAAACACATGATTTTTAAAAATGTATTCAACTTTCCTAAGGCAATAATGGGGTACTTTACTAAAGTAATTTTTTGATTCGCATTGATTTAATTTCTGTGCCTAATTGGAAATCCTGCCCTGATTCCGATCTGTCTTGCCACCCAACTAAACTTGCCTTTGTGTTAGATGGTCTCTTACACCGAAGATCACAGCAATATTCAGGTTACTCCTGTAGTAGGAACAGGGCCTGAAACATAAGCCCATGTATCTGAGGCCTGGGCTAAAGTAGTCAAAACCTTGTTGATATAAAGCTGAGTTAAGTTGTGAGCAAGAGGCAGGCCCTGCTCGCAGAATTTGGCAAGCATAAGATTGATATTGCAAAAACACACATTCCTATGAGATGCTAGGCACAAAACACTTACGCAAGCACATTCCAGGAGGGGGGTACCAGAACACCCCGATAAACACATTCCCCGAAGATAACAGGAACATGCTGCCCTCTTAAGGATAAGGTCAGGATGACAGTATGATGGATAGAGATGTTTTGATCTTACCTACAGATATAAGACAATGGGTGGCACCCTAATATGTCAGAGGCTAGTATCCTGATACGTCAAGGGTGATACGTAACTTGTTTGTATTGGTGTATAAAGATGTATCTCAGAAGGAGTGTCTTTGTCCAGCTGAAGGGGTAGTGGAAAGTCCCGCCACTGACTGAGCTGCATCCTTTGTCACGGGCATACATGTGCTAGTGTAATTGTAGACATTGATCCAGGGAGCTAGGACCATGCATTGCTGACAATAAACCTGAACAATCACTTTCGCACCTTAACGGATTTTATGGTCATTGGGCGGTTTGCTCAAGGTCTGCTGTGCCAGCTGTCTGCGCAGAGCTGGGGCAGCACACGGAGAACACACGGGCAGCTGAACATGTGACAATAACTCCCACTCCCAAAGGGCCAGTCACTTACCTCAGGTCAGTTGCACCTTAGATCTCCCACTAGATATAATGCTTGTAGCTAATACTATAATAAACTGTCTAAAGATTTATTAATTGGGAAAAGGGAATAAGTTATTTACAAGGTTAAAGCAAGTAAACACATACACAGAAATGAGTTCCAGTTTTAAGTTTCAAAAGGTGATAGAAGCTTCTATAATAAGATAGCACTATATGTCCTTTAGGGTTTACCCTGGCCAAGTACTGAGGATCTCTTGCTTATGCTTAGTAATCCTTGCCCCCCAGAGTCCAAGCAACACAAAGATAGTTAATCTTTGTTAGGGCCTTTTATTCATAGATTCATAGATATTTAGGTCAGAAGGGACCATTATGATCATCTAGTCTGACCTCCTGCACAACGCAGGCCGCAGAATTTCACCCACCACTCCTACAAAAAAACCTCACACCTATATCTGTGCTATTGAAGTCCTCAAATTGTAGTTTAAAGACCTCAAGGAGCAGAGAATCCTCCAGCAAGTGACCCGTGCCCCATGCTACAGAGGAAGGCGAAAAACCTCCAGGGCCTTCCAATCTGCCCTGGAGGAAAATTCCTTCCCGACCCCAAATATGGCGATCAGCTAAACCCTGAGCATATGGGCAAGATTCATCAGCCAGATACTACAGAAAATTCTTTCCCGGGTAACTTGGATCTTACCCCATCTAAAAACCCATCACAGGCCATTGGGCCTATTTACCATGAATATTTAATTACCAAAACCATGTTATCCCATCATACCATCTCCTCCATAAACTTATCGAGTTTAATCTTAAAGCAAGATAGATCTTTTGCCCCCACTACTTCCCTCGGAAGGCTATTCCAAAACTTCACTCCTCTGATGGTTGGAAACCTTCGTCTAATTTCTAATCTAAATTTCCTAGTGGCCAATTTATATCCATTTGTTCTTGTGTCCACATTGGTACTGAGTTTAAATAATTCCTCTCCCTCTCTGGTATTTATCCCTCTGATATATTTATAGAGAGCAATCATATCTCCCCTCAACCTTCTTTTAGTTAGGCTAAACAAGCCAAGCTCCCTGAGTCTCCTTTCATAAGACAAGTTTTCCATTCCTCGGATCATCCTAGTAGCCCTTCTCTGTACCTGTTCCAGTTTGAATTCATCCTTCTTAAACATGGGAGACCAGAACTGCACACAGTATTCCAGGTGAGGTCTCACCAGTGCCTTATATAACGGTACTAAAACCTCCTTATCCCTACTGGAAATACCTTCCTTCCTCCCTTCTGCTTCAAGATGCAAGTTCAGCTGTTGGGAGGAATTCAGTTGCACCTCTCTTCTTCATGAGGGGGGTGGGAGTGAGGGAGAAACAATCAACAGTCTTTTGTCTTCTGTTCCACAGTGGGTTGTCTGGTGTTGATGGGCTGCCTTTTGTTGGGCAGGGGAGAAAAACCTATGTCAAATTAGTATTTCACACTTGTAATGCTTCTCTCCTGACTGGTGATTTACAGTTACAGAGCAAACACTTACATATTACCTTGTAACATGGGATACAAATATTTTAAGTGAGATTAATGTATGTATCAACTTACAAGCATTCCATAAAGTCTAAATGCATTTGTAGAACTCTAATACCAATTTTAACAATACTAACATATGTGAGCCAGACTGGTTCCACCTATGTATGTCAGTGTTCACTTGAGACCCAGGGGCCTTGACATGAGCTGGCACCTTGTCTGTCAAAATCACACGCACTATTATTTTTTCTACACATCTCCTAACCCTCACCTCCCTAAGGAATTTGAGACCAGTTATAGTCAAGAGTCTCCCTGGTGCAATCCCAGTGGAGCAAAACTACCAAGAATGCAGGATGAGGGGAGGCCTGAGGAACACGGTCCCAAGTGAATGTCTGGCATCCTGTAGATCCCCTAGGATCAGCAGTGGGCCCCTGTGGCCTTTTTGAAGTGGGAGGAAGCGGACTCCTACAGAATGATGTGGGGTGAACTGAGAGATCCTCACAGGGATTTGGAAAATTCCTCCTCTTGCTGATTTTATCACAGAACAGGATGATGAAGCTCATTATTAATTATAGGTGGCATAGTTTGCACTGTTGCAAACTATGCCAACTATAATTAATAATGAGCTTCATCATCCTGTTCTGTGATACAGCACTTCCCAGTATAGGACCCTGTTTTCAATTGCTCAGAGCTTTGCCAAATTCAAACTGTTTGGGCTGAAATTATCCATGTTTGGATGTCTGCCTCTGGCTAATTTTTTTTAGGAAAGTTTCAGGTAAAATGGTTCATCCATTTCCAAGAACAGAGTTAGGGAAAAATACATTGTATTTGCTGTTTTAAGAAAAATAATTCTTCCAACAGTTTAATTGGGAAACACTTAGCACTCGTATGGTTTGGATCAGGAACATGGAATTTGGCAGTGTTCTTCCTGCTGTCAGGGATGTGCCTGTCTTTTGCTATGTCTGAAAGAACTGCGGAAGAGGGGACAGACAGAAGATGCGATGGGAGCTAAATTCCTCTAAGCTGTGCAGAGGCACAGCAGCCTATTAAGTGCCACACAGGTGCTCAGGCTGTGGCGGGGAGAGATGCCTCTCCCCCCAGCCCCAGACCTGCCGCAGCCGTGGAAGAGCCAGCCCTGATCTGTCGGAGCTGGGGGAGACGCACGTCTCCCTGCCAGCCCAGGTGCTGCTGTGGGGGCAGAGAGCTGGGGGAGTCCTCTCTCCCTGCCGTAGCCCCAGGGCAGCCTGCACCCCAAACCCCTCATCCCCATCCCTGGCCCTGCCCCAGAGCCCCCAGCTCCAGCCAGAGCCCTCAGCCCCTCTGCACCCCAACCCTCTGCCCCAGCCCTGAGCCCCCTCCCACAATCCGAAGCTCTTGGCCCCACCCCTGCCACATTAATTTTATGTGCACCAATATGGGGGTGATGTGGAAAAAAGTACAGGGTGGAAACAGGAACAAGATGGGATTGGGGAGGAAGGGGCAGGACCCATAGAACATAGGAACAGGTGGGGGGATGGGGTCAGAAGCTGGGGTGGGGATAGGGAGAAACAGGACAGAAGTAGGAGCAGGGAGGGGGACTGAGTGGGGATGCCACTGTGGAAGAGAACAAAAAATGGGAAATGGGTGTAGAAGCTGGGGTATGGAGAGAAGGATATGAACAAAAGGGTCAGGGAGAGGCTGAGAGGAACCGGATTAGAAAGGTCTAACTACTTGAGCACATTCTCCTGTAAAACCTGGACTGGAACCCATTATTCCTGAGTCTCAACATTCTTTTACTGTCTTGCAAATAGCTGAGAAACCCCTCTAGTGGGTGGTCCACAGAGAAATCCGTGTTCTACTGCTACCAGTTATTCTGTTAGCTAAAGTGGTAGACAACTGTGTGGTGGATCTAAAGAGCCCAACTCTCCTAATAACCCATTTAGGGAGTCAGTGTGATTCCACATGATGGAAATGTTTACAAACTTAAAAAATTATTTAAAAAAAAGAAAGGTTGCAAAAAGTCAAGCATTCAAAAGTTAGGAAATGCCAGATGTAAAGATGCCCCTGTGACCTTAATTGAGCCCCTTTGTATACATGCATTATCACAGTCTTTAATTACGTGACCACATTTTTTTCCACAGGACCCCTGCCTTACTCAGTGCATGGGACCGACCTGCTGTGGGGAATGAATCAGAGTTGTGTAGTGAAGACTGTTGTCTGTAGGACCCATTTCATTTGTTGCAGAAGTTGGAAGAGGTATAGTGAATAAGGCAGAGGAGAAGAGATTATCATAGTTAAAGCAGTTGAATGCCACCCTGAAGAGTTGGATTCTATCTCTGCCTCTGCCACAGTCCTACATTATGCTGGGGGGAGTGACTTACACCAACATTTTCACAGGTGGACACAGTTTTCCTCAATCTATATATATGCTCCCCTTTACCATAGTATCTGAGCACCTCACAATCTTTGTGTATATCTTCACAACGCCTTTGTGAGGTAGGGATGTACTGTTGTCCCCATTTTGTAGTACTCAGCTTGAGACACCTAGGGTCTGATTGTAGAAGTGCTGAGCATGCACAACCGCCACTGAGGTCAGTGGGAGTTCTGCTCTAAACAAAATGCCATCAAATGCTAAGTACTCTGAAGAATCAAGCCCTGTGTGTTTCAAACTGGAAGCACAATTAGTTGACTCTTCACCATTTCTGTGCCTGTTTCCCAAATGTAAAATGAGGATAATAATGCCACCTCACCTCAGAACTGAGACTATGATGAAAGCATTATAGAAAAGCTCACGAGGAAAAGAAATAACTTTGTATTCAGTGCAGAGTTTGGATGATATGGTGTAAATAATGCAGAGGACCACATCGAATGCAGAAACTAAAACACAATATTGAATAGCTATCCATTCAGTGAGCACTGTCCCTCCTCAGCACTAAATGAGGCAAGGGTCCTGTGAAAAAGAATAGTATGTGATCATGTATCATATTGCATGCACAAAAGGGGGCTGAAATAAGGTTGCATGGGCAATTCTGTCATTTCTAAACTTTTCAATGCTTGACTTTGCAATTTGGATGTTCTTTGGTATTTTAATGTAATTTATTATACAGCACTAGTGTGCACAGTATTTATTTATATTTTTAGAACCCTAAAACAAATTCCTGCCACAAGAATCTTCTTACTCGGGCAAAATTCCCATTGAAGTCTTTAAAGGAGTTTTACCTATTTCAGAAGTGCAGTATTGGGCCCTAACTCTGATTTTATATAAATAAAAATAGAACAGATATAGTATAGTTGCCTTTGGCTGAAAGCCTACATACCAGATTGCTTTTTCTATTGAATTGCTAGTGTCTCCCTAGTACATTTCTCTTCCATAATCTACATCTGTTAATTCCCGATTATCCTAATATATTTGTCACCCAAACAATTTGGCTAAGTGGCATTCTTTCTTTATCATTCATGTAGGGATAAGAGCAAATATCAGTGAGATAAGAATGAAAAATGGTCAGTCATGGAAGCTGTAGGGGCAAGGTTGCAGAAGATTAGCAAAAAGCTAAGTGGTGGACTGAATACGTAACTAAATGTAAGTAAAAAATGCAAGCAATTTCAATAAACTTTGTCCAACAAACCCTGCCAAAAAATATTGTAGCATAGCTCAGCATATTTTTGCCTGTAAACAAGTCAGTTTATGTAATAAACATAAATCATACATGTAAAAATGTAACCGGCTGTTAATCCCATGTAACCCCAAATAAGCGCCAAGAATATAGTGCTGCAGAGGACTCCCCCCCGGCAAAGTCCTGCCTGGTCAGCTGTCCCGAACGGCCAGAGTCCCCTGCAGCCCCTCCGCACGTCCTAGGGGCTCCCTGTGCAAATTGAAGCGTAAGTTCGTCCTTCCTTCAATAAAGCATAGTTTATTATTCTTTGGCCTAAGTGTCCTCCTTTCGCTGGTATCTTCCCCCCCAGCCCTTGCGGGCACAGGAGCGTGTTGCCAAAGTAGGGTGCTTTTTAAAAACCAAGCTAGAAAAATCAACACTGTGGGTTAGGATCCAGGAAAGTCTGAGTTTCCCCATGTAGACTTTCCTTAATATGCTCCCATCAGATGTGGGAGGGGTTTATACTGCAAAGGAGATGTGGGTGTAGGCCTTAACCCATGGATTCCAGGTTTCCGCAAAAACCTGACCCTCCAAATTACAGAACCTCTAGCCTGCTCTCCACCACACCGCATTTTGTGCTGGAGCCCCTTCTCCCAGCTCACCCTATGACTAGAGCCCTGCCAAATTCAGGGGCCATTTTGGTCACTTTCACAGTCATAGGATTTGTAAAATTGTAAATTTCATGATTTCAAACATTTAAATCTGAAATTTCACAGTGTTGTAACTGTAAGGGACCTGACCCAAAAGGCAGGTCTGGGAGGGTCGCGGTACTGCCACCCTTGTTTCTGAGCGGCTGCTGGCAGCAGCTCTGCCTTCAGAATTAGGTGGCTGGAAAGCGGCGGTAGCTGGCTGGGAGCCCAGCTCTGAAGGCAGAGCTGCCACCAGCAGCAGCGCAGAGGTAAGGATGGCATGGTATGGTATTGCCACCCTTACTTCTGCGCTGCTGCCTTCAGAGCTGGGCCCTCAGTCAGCAGCTGCCACTCTCCAGCTGCCCAGCTCAGAAAGCAGCAATGCAGAAGTAAACATGGAGTGGTATGGTATTGCCACCCTTACTTCTGTGCTGCGGCTGGCAGGGTGCTGCGTTCAGAGCTGAGCACCTGGCCAGCAGCTGCTGCTTTCTGGCCACCCAACTTTGAAGGCAGCGCAGAAGTAAGGATGGCAATACCGCAATCCCCTACAATAACTTTGTGACCACCCCCTCCCCCCCCCCCGCCCCGCGCAACTCCCTTTTCGGTCAGGAAAGGCTGATCTCCCCCGTGAAATCTATATAGTATAGGGTAAAAGTACACAAAAGATCAGATTTCACAGTCTGTGATGCGTTTTTCACGGCCATGAATTTGGTAGGGCCCTACCTATGACTGTCTAGTAGCAGCTGCAGAAATAAACCAGAGGAGTTAATGCTGCTTGGAGCAATATTAATGCCCATTCAGATATTTGGAGGAGAACATGCTACAGAATTGTGGCTCTTTTCCATCTCCATCCACTCTTATTCTGAAATTTCCCTGGATCCCCAAAGAGGCTTCCACATCATCTTGAACATCTTGACTGCATCGCATGGATCCAGCACTCTCCCACCATCCTACACCTTCCAACATGTGTTGTCAGTTTTAGTTCCTCTCAGCTAATAGAAATGGAGAAGGTTCAACCATCATACTGAATAAAAGGTTAAAAATATCACAAATATTACCAGAAAACTAATACAGTAAATAAAGGTGATTATGTATCATACTATTGCCACTCTGTCTTAAAAATGTGCCTAGAAATGTGGAATTTGAAGGGATTTAGTAAAGTGAACGTTATTCCCAATGGCTGGAAAGGCATTTGCTCAAGCAGCGTATATTCTAACTTCAACATTACAAGCACTGTTAAAATACTTGATTAATTTTATTCTCCACTTAGGATTTTTTTCAGAATGGAGTGAAAAAGGATGGGTTAGTAGTACTTTTTGCCTTAAGAAAAAGCTGATAGAATTAGATCATATTGATTTATTTTCTATATTTATTTATATTTTAGATTGTTAGAGGCAATTAGGCTTATAAGAGAATGTTGAGAAAACATGATGAATAGTGCAGCTTGGCTTTAAGGTTGTTTGGGGTGCATTTTTAAAGATAAAATTAACCTTCACATGATGTACAACTGATGCTTATTTATTAATGTAGATGATCTCTGTGAAGTTGACATTCTGATAATTCTGTAAAGAATGCAGACGGGTAAATGCTCCTCTCTTTAAAGACAGTTACTCCTTGTCTTTCTGCTTCTGTTTTGTAATAGTTCATTATACACTCTAAACTCAATAAAAGTGCTGTAGTTTTTCCTTTTCCCCTCCCCTTTCCCTTTCTTAAACTTCTGTTCACTTAAGGGTGCAATAAATAGTGTGATGGTATTTTACTTTGTTTTGTTGCTTCACAAACTGATGATTATGATGATGACCATAATGATGTGATGAATTTATTTTCATAGCATTTCATGAACAATGACGCTCTTGTTTAATGCATCTCATCATTGCTTATTGTTATTATTATTGCATAATTGTTTGATCTAATTTAGTCAAGGGCCTGACATGTTATGGTCTTTTAAGTATGTGCCTCTGGGATTTAAGGTTGCTGCCATATGATGCGATAGCACTGCACGAAAACCTTTCAATAATTGAATAATTCAGTAGAAGAATAAATGTGATCATTGTTAGTGTGCACTTAAACCTCCATTTATCGTGCTGACTTGACTTACTGTACTTCTGATTCCCAGTGGACCAAAATCAGGCTGATGATCACCACTTTCAGACAAAGTTGAAATTGGTAACCAGATACCCCATTGGTATATTAGAAATACATAATTATATAAGATTTATTTCCTTAGTCTTTACATGTAATTTAATTTTTGTAGGGGTAGTGAGACCAGATCCTACTTTTGGGAGTCTCGAAACCTCTGAGTGAGGAGTTTCTTCATTCCAATCTATAGGCCAAACCAAATTAAACATGTGAATGTGTAATGTGTGTAGGGAAGGAAAGAAGAGACTTGAGGAGATGAGTGGGAAGGAGAGATGTGAGAGGATGGAGGACTCCACATAATTATGAAACCAGTCTAGGTTTTTTGTTCAGAATCAGCATCGTCTAACAGTCATGACCACATTCACACAGACACAATGGTCATCAACAGGGATCAAAATATGGGTTCTTTGGCACCAAAGCATGAGCTAAGAAGAACTCAGTTGCTGTGTGTAAATAATAAACTGTCATAGTCACTGGGGCAGCAACTAGAGGGGCACATAATCTCAAGCATTAAGTCACAGTAGTGGTATAACATGCTCACTTTTCATGATTTCCTTCCTTCCTTCATCATTCTCCATTTTCTTTCTGTCGTGTTCCACCTCCCCAAGAGCCAGTAGCTATGTCAATGGGGGAGTTCTCCCATCAATCTAGCGCTGTCTACATTGGGGATTAGATGGGTTTAACTGCATCAGTCAGGAGTGTGCATTTTTCACATCTCTGAGCGATGAAGCTATACCAGAGGTGGGCAAACTACGGGCCACAGGCCACATCCGGCCCACGGGACCATCCTGCCTGGTGCTTGAGCTCCTGGCCGGGGAGGCTAGCCCCTGGCCACTCCCCTGCTGTCCCCCCTGCCCCGCAGTTATGTCACCGTGTGGGCAGCAGGGCTGTGAGCTCCTGCCACTCTGAGCAGCATGGTAAGTGGGGGGCGGTGGCGCGCACACAGCAGTTAGGGGGTTGGGTATGGGGTCCCGGGGGGCAGTCAGGGGACAGGGAGCAGTTGGATGGGGCAGAGGTTCTGGGGCGGTTGAGGACGGAGAACGGGGGGGTTGGATGGGAGTCCGGGGGGGAGGGCCGTTAGGGGGTGGGGGGGTGGATAGGGGCCGGGAGGCAGTCAGGGGACAGAGAGATGGGGGGGTTTGGATAGGGGGTGGGATCCTGGGGGGGGCGGTTTGGGGTGGGGGCGGTCAGGGGACAAGGAGCAGGGAGGATTGGATGGGTCAGGGGTTCTGAGGGGGCCAGTCAGGAGGCGGGAAGTGGGAGGGGGCAGATAGGGGGTGCGGGCCAGGCTGTTTGGGGTGCACAGCCTTCCCTACCTGGCCCTCCATACAGTTTCGCACCCCGATGTGGCCCTTGGGCTAAAAAGTTTGCCCAACCCTGAGCTATACCAACCTAATTTCCTCGTGTAGACCTGGCCTCTGAAAGGAACAACATGCACAAAAGGGGAATGTAAGGAAGAGGGTTCTGGAACTGGGTCACTCCCCCTTGTCTTTGTCGAAAGGGTCTGCTCCCCACAGCTGCGAATTGCAAAAAAATAAGGCAAGTAACTCACAAGAGTGTTAGCAGAGAGAACTACCAGAGAAAGTTGGAAGTAGTCCCATAGATAATAATGATTGATAGGAAAATCTTCAAATGCATCAAAGACTTCACCTAGGTCAGCCATCCCAGTTCGAAGGGGTCAAGTTATGTCTCTACCTATACAGGTCTCTGGGGCCACTAGCATCTTTTTTCTCCCCTGTGCTTTCCAGTTTCCTGCAGCTGAATTACGGTTATTTGCTGCATGGATGTGCTACTGGGAGGAGAGGGCTTGCTATGCCCTTCCCACAACTACATGTGCACTAGTCTGGCCATAATTTGTTTTTATACATGTGTGTACGTAAACTAATAAGTAAATAAAATTGTGCTATTTTATTGATACTGTTAAAATGAGACATAATGTTTATACCTATTCATTTTCCCTTCTACTTTTCCATTTCATCATTTATTTATTTATTTTAAACTCAGGTATATTTCATGGTCTTTATCGACAATATAAAAGTTGTGGAGATGTGCCTGTTTGATAAATTAGTACACTCGTCTTTTGCCCCCAAAGACCAATATTTCTTAGCACCCACGTTTAGCTCATCTTACTGCTTCTGTTTCTGGAGATCTAAGTTTCATATTCTCCATACATCTGAGCACACTTCTATGTATTAGGCAATCTTCATTTTATTCTTGGTTTATTGAAACTGAATTATACTCCTTTCCCTTCTTTGAGCTCAGGGTGAATTTTATTGCAATGGGCGTAAAGTTGCATCATGTATTTCTTGGCTGATTAAAGTTTTTGGATCTGCACAGGGGCTTCATGTCTTGTGTACTGGATTTATAACACTGTGGGTCCCACCTCTAGTGTAATAAACAGGGGTATCATAGCTAACAAAGAGAATTTGATTGTGCAGTAAAAATTACTTGTTGCTTCTGTGCTCACATTCCTGCAGACTTTGCCTTTATTTCATGTACTGGTAGTGACTATAATATTTCCTGTTGTTGCAGAACACAGCCAGGCTCATCTTTACTGTGCAGGGAGGAGGGAAGTTAGTATTTTTTTATTGTTACATCTTAAGGATTCCCCTTTCCCCTCCCACATTACCTTGGCCCCTTTAGGAAGATTTTGATCTATTAAACTTTCTCTTCTCTATTGGAAGAACTAATCTTTTTCAGCGTTTCCAGCCTGGTGATCTAATTTGACAGCTCGTCGGTGATGTCTATTCCACTTCAAAGAGGCAGGTAGCCTAAGGCTAGCCAGCTGTATTATGGATTCTGCAGATTTGGCTTGCTGTTCCTGCTGGGTGTCATCTGTCTTCTTAGTCTTGCAGGGGATAATTTTTGTCCTCCCTAACATCATCTGCCTGAGCAGTTTCTGCCTGGCAGGCCTGTCTGTCCAGGTTGAGCATCAAATACAGTAGCCATACTGCTAATCTGACAAGGCACTACTCCAAACAGTACAGCCCCGGGCCTGCTTTGACCAGGATCAGCATCACAGCCCACAAACTTCCAACTATCATGACTGCAGTCTCAGTCTTCCATCACAGATGCAGCCCATGGACTTATTCTGCTCATATACAGTATGTCCCCCACCCCCTTCTCTTAAGGGATGTCATTTCAATTCCTTGTATCTCAGGAGAAGTCTGCCTCAACAGGTTTGGGTTTCCCTGCCTGTTGCCAGCATTTGACTTGGACACCGCCACTTGGATGAAACAATCCTTTAGTGCATTATTATTGCTAGACAGCCTGTGGGAAAAATGACAGGATTCAGCATGTTAATCTGAAGATTTTGTAATCCAGAATGCTGCTAACACTAATAGCAAATGGCACAATGATCCCTAAAAGAGAAAGCGGGTTCTATTGCAAGGCAAAAGTGACAGAGTTTGTATAGTAAATCTTCCAAAAAATACATGATGACTACATATGTTGATTTTCATGCTCCGAGCCATAGATATTTCCATATTTTTAAGACTTGATGACTACTTCTTATAAACTGACAGGTAATGGCTCCACAAATATTGTCTTTTTATAGTAATCACCTTCCGCAGTCTCCCTTAATTTTTTTAAATATGCTTTGCGAATAAGTTAGACAAGGCTATCTGAGCAAGCTGGGAAAGGGGGAGGAGGAACCTGGAGCAGCAACTAAAGCATTTTTTAAGAAAAAAGCAAAACAAAGAGCAGGGATAATTTCAGGATCGTAGCTCTGAAGATTTACGCACTTATCTGTCACCATATTTGTCTTTGGTTCAATCCTATAATTCAGAACCTGACGTTGTTCATGATACAAAAATTCTGTCCTAGAAATTAAATGGTTCTAAACTCTTGGTCTTTCAACTACAGGATTTTCCCATTAGCAAATAAGGGGAAAGCTGGATTCTAATGCTTGGAAGCAAGGAGGGGCAGAATTTGCCTGGGACACACAGCATACATGTACACTGAAAACAAAAAAAAAAACAAACCAAAAAACCCTGGAAAAGCGAGTCTCAGAGCCTGGGTCAACTGATTTGAGCTCACGGGGCTTGGGCTATGGGGCTAAAAGTAGCAGTGTAAATACAAGAAGGGTGAGCGGGATGACCCCAGCAACTGGAGGCCCATCTCCCTCTGCTCCACGATGTACAAGCTCTATGCCAGCTGCCTGGCGTCGAGGATCACGGAGTAGTTGGTGAGCGGGGAAGCCATCAGCTCCATCCAGAAAGGCTTCATGTCCTGCGAGGGCTGCTATGAACACAACTTTATCCTCCAAACCACCAGCGAAACAGCCAGAAGGGCGCAGAGGCAGAACACGGTAGCATGGCTTGACCTGGCTAACGCCTTTGGGTCCATGGCCCACCACCACATCTTTGCCACGTTCCAGGAGTTTGGGATGCCAGGGAATTTCCTCCGTGTGATCCAAGAGGTGTACGGGGATGCAGCACCACCATTCGCTCGGTCGAAGGGGAGACCGCCGAGATCCCGATCCGGAGCAGAGTTAAACAGGGCTGTCTCCTCAGCCCCATCATCTTTAACCTCGCCACGGAGCCGTTGCTGCGAGCGATCTCCAATGGCACAGATGGCTTCAACCTCCACGGTGAGAGGGTGAGCGTCCTGGCTTACGCGGATGACCTGGTCCTGACCGCGGACGACCCAGAGAACCTCCAACGTATGCTAGATGCCACCAGTCGAGCTGCCGATTAGATGGGGCTCCGCTTCAATGCAAAGAAGTGCGCAACTCTCCACATCAAAGGCAGCAAAAGGGACTCGGTGCAGACGACAAGTTTCCAGATCCAGGGCGAGCCCGTCATCCCCCTGGCAGAGGGGCAGGTGTACCAGCAACTCTGCACGCTGACGAGTTTCCGTGTCTGGCAGACACCCGAGGACACCATCCAGGAGATCTTGCAGGATGCCGCCAAGATCGATGCCTCCCTGCTAGCACCGTGACAGAAGATAAACGCTCTGAACACCTTCCTGATCCCCCGCATCTCGTTCATCCTAAGGAGATCTGCCGTGACGAAGGTACCCCTCAACAAGACAGACAAGATCGTCCGGCAGCTGGTGAAGAAGTGACTGTTCCTTCCCCAGAGAGCCAGCAATGAGCTGGTCTATATCGCCCACAGGCATGGCGGTGCCAATGTCCCCCGCATGGGTGACCTGTGTGACATCACGTTGATCACCCACGCCTTCCGCCTGCTGACGTGTCCTGATGCCATGGTAAGGAACATCGCAGCAAACGCCCTCCATGACGCAACAAAGAAGCGGATCGGCAGAGCCCCCTCCAACCAAGACACCGCCAGCTTCCTGAGCGGTTCCCTGGATGGCAAATTCGGACGGGACGGGTGCGACATCGCTTCACTGTGGTCCCGCGCTTGCAATGCCCCGCATCGCCTGGGGAAGCGCATTGGCTGCCGCTGGGAGTGGTGCGAGGAGCGCCAGGAGCTGGGAGTCCTGGGGCCGCAGATCAGGTCCTACGACAACACCATCATCACCCCGAGTGCCTGGGGCATGCTGGAGAGGACTCTGAACGCAGCCATCCACTCACTGTACATAGAAACCCTGAAGTGTAAACCGGACCAGGGTAAAGCCTTCGAACTGACCAGCAAGTGGGATGCCAGCAACCACTTCCTTGCCGGGGGCGGCTTCATCCGTTTTGCAGACTGGCGGTTCATCCACCGCGCCCAGCTCAACTGCGTCCCGCTCAACGGAGCCGTCCGCCGCGGGAACCGAGACAAGCATTGCAGGAAGTGCGGCTACTCCAACGAGACCCTGCCCCACGTCCTGTGCAGCTGCAAGCCCCACTCCAGAGCCTGGCAGCTGTGCCACAACGCCATCCAGAACTGCCTGGTGAAAGCCATCGCACCGCGCCTGGGGGAGGTCGCCATGAACTGCGCCATCCCCGGTACTGACAGCCAGTTGCGACCTGACGTGGTAGTCACCGACGACGTCCAGAAAAAGATCATACTTGTCGACATCACGGTCTCCTTCGAGAACACGACCCCAGCCTTCCGCGAAGCCCGAGCTCATAAGCGGGAAAAATACACCCCCCTGGCCGACACCCTGAGAGCAAAGGGCTACGAGGTGCAGATGGATGCCCTGATTGTCGGAGCCCTGGGCGCTTGGGACCCCTGCAATGAGTGTGTGCTGCAGACCTGTGGGATTGGTCAACGTTACGCACGGATCATGCGGCACCTCATGGTCTCGGACACCATCCGATGGTCCAGGGACATCTACATCGAACACATCACTGGCCACTGACAGTACCAGGAGGTGTGAGCCGGTACGACATCATGCATCAACTATGGGAAAGGGACTGAGAGACTTTTTCCATTGGACAATATGAACTGGAACCATAAACTCACTGAACATTAAATCCCACTAAATGAGGGTAGATCCATCCTCATCATCGTATCCACTCACTATACTCCACACCTGAACATAGCCATTATATGGACAACATACCCCCATATCTCAATGTTTGTACTTTGACCCGATAAACTTTTATCCCCAATCGGGGAGATTGCAGATTATGTATTCCTTACGCCACCCGTTCCTAAACCGAATTTTGCACTCCTTGGTAATCTGTACCTTATTCCCTGATAACCAGAAACTTCTATGCTTAAACTCTGTACCGTTTTCTTTTTACTTCAACATTATCTTAATAAAATTTTTATTCCTGTTTGGGTTGACCACTGAACCCAGGCTTTGAAACCGTGGGAGGGGAGAGGGTCTCAGAGCCTGGGCTCCAGACTGGGCAGGAATGTCAACACTGCTATTTTTAGCCCAGTAGTGTGAGCCTGAGTCACTTGACCTGGACTCTGAGACTTGCTGCCCTGGGGCTTTTTTGCAGTAGAGATGTAAAGAATGTGGAACCTTGAGATGATTTCTGCTAGGGTTGAGCAGGGAGAAAATCAGTTGAGCAGCTTTGTCCATTATCAGTAGAACAAATAGAATATCCTGTAGATGTTAATAATGCACTCACAATAATAATTTAATCAATTAATGATTGTAATGTGCTTTGGGATCTTTGGATGAAAGTGCAAAGTAGCAGTGGTTATTATTACTTGTGAAACCCCTGTAACTTCCTAGGACTTTAAGTGATGAGAGATTTTTTGCTTATAATATTTTATCTCTGGCAAGAATAATACGGCAATAGCCTTTGGCATATAATATTTATGGAGCATGCAATACTTAGAGAATAAAGAATAACATTTTTAAATTGCACATTATAGGAGAGCTTTTAAATTGCACATATTATAGGTAAGCACCACCTATCCTTAAGGTTGCCTGACCTTTCCAATTATAAGACCTTGTTTTTAGATGCTTATAACTTTGCCCAACTAACCATTCTGAATGAAACTTCCCATGCTGTCAATTGTCAACTGTCAATTTTTTTGAAGTTTCAGCAAAAATATTTCAGCTATTTCTGAGAACAAAACACAGAAAAAAAATGTTATTGTGCCCACGTTTACAAAAAAATTTCTTAAAAGCATTCCACTGGGAAGCTCTAACACCCCAATGCTTTGATGCAAGGACATGACATTTGGCAGGGTGACTTTTGTGTCAGGAATGTGCCTTCTGTTGTTCCTGTGAAAAACTACACAAATTTGACCAAGTTCCAAGTCTCTGGAAAATTGCAGTTACAGTTCTGTATACAGAGTAGGATTTGATCACTGTACAGTAAATAAGGCGTGAAGCATCACATGGAACAATGAGGAGAAAACAAAATATTGCATAGCTGCTCATTAAATGAGCACTGGCCACCCTGGCCACAGAATGAGGCATGGTATGTGATCATGTAATTAAAGACTGTATATCATGATGCATACACGCAAGGGGGCTGAATTAAGGTAATACAGGCATCCTTAATTCTGGCATCTAACTGTTGAGAGCTTGACTTTGCAACCATAACAATCTCTGAATGATTGTCCATATGCACATTCCATTTGTAGTGCACCCCACACTCATAAATTCAGAGTCTTTTAGCCAGCAATGTCTGTGGCAGCCACACATGGACCTTGAGTTTACTTGTGCCCCGTACAAGGGCATAAAAGGGCAGAGCGAACTACCATTCAGTTCCTCTCACTGCTTCCTGGCTTCAAGATGGACCTGCTTGCTAACCATTGTTCAACAAACTGCTGGCTCTTTCTTCAATTTGTGAATAGTATAGTTAGTTGTTGCCCACTGGCATTTTGTTAATTTTTATTACAAATGGGTTTAATTTTATCAGAAATAGCTATTTGTTTCTGGTATTAGGATGACTTCTTCAAAATCCCCTTATGAGCACTTAAAATGTTTGCTTTGTTTGGGACAGTAGCACGTCCCTGGAAAATGTTCCATTTGAAAGTCCTAACTCATCTGATCCACAAAATAGGGAAGATCATCTCCAGATCTACTTAATGCACAAATCAATGAGACCAGCTTTGGATCCTGGGTCATGTGACCATAGGTACGTGTTTGTTTGTTTGTTTGTTTGGAGGGTTTAATGTTCCTAAAAATGCTAATACTGGGTCTGTAACTTCCCAGGCCTCCTCAGGATCATCTCCTGCTTCAAAATCTGTCAGGTCAACAAGAAACTCTGCAAGAGAGACACAGAGCAAGGGAGAGTCCAGAGTAGGTCCCTGACTATGATCTCCTTGAAAACAAGGGTGGCTTCTGCACACCACTGTAAGACATCATGGTCTAGTATGGTTACTTCTGAAGTTTGACCTCAGCATGGTATCAAAGCTTAGGTACTACAGTGGTACTATTTACGGTCTTCTTTCACCAGAGACTGACCAACCCCCATCCCAAAACCAGGCAACATTTCCACAGGAAAAGACTGATTGCTTCTGTTGCTCGTTCTTTGCAATCTACATCTGGACAAAAACACTCATTTTGATGGGACAACTGAAATGTCAAGGCATTTCCAGGGATTCAGAAACCTCAGCCCTTCCTTTTAGGGACCATTTGACTTTCTTCCAGCACACATCGTCCTCCAATGTCCTCCCCCCTCAGACCTTTGTGTTATGGACACAATTACTGTGGGATATTCTATCCAGTATAACACTGTGCCAAATCCCACCACCATTCCCCAAGCCTCTTCAAGGACCCATCTCCTAGGACCTACAACTCCAAGAAATTTTCTTGCTTCTTTCCCCTGGAGCCCCAAAAAGGGTTCCCCCTCAGTACCAAGGAAAAGAATTTTACAACAAATACTTCCTGATCCCAAAAAGAAAGGAGGATGGGAGCCCATCTTGGACTTAATAAGGCTCAACACCATCATGCACAGGTTGAAGTTCAGGATGGCCCTGCTAGCACCCATAATTCCCTATCTGGATCCCAGGGGCTGGTTTGCCTATCTCAGCCTTCAAGGATGGATGCCTAATTCTTGGGGTGGAGAGCTCACATGGATGGTCTACAGGCTCAGGATTTTTGGACCACATGGGAAGTACAGATGCACATTGCTCTGCTAGACATCAGGGCAGTGCTCAGAGCTTGCAAGTCCTTTCTCCATCACATCCAGAGCTATCTGTCCAAATAACAATGGACAACACACCACCCTGATTTATATCAACAAAGGGGGGAGGTGAGATCTTCCCCATTATGGCAAGGAACAGTCACGTTATGGAATTGGTGCATCAGGCATCAGATCTCCCTCTCAGCAGTACCCTTACTTGACCTGCAGAAAAGCCTGCTAGACAAACTGAGAAGGCTGTTCTTGAATCATGAGTTGGAGATCAAAGATTGGACCCTTCAGGATTTGTTTTCAGATTGGGGCCATCCTCTTGTGCCTATTCACAACTCACAAGTGTCAGGCTGTCTATCTGAGAGGCTAGCATGCCTTTTTAATCTCTTGATCGGGGAGCCCTCATCTATGCTTACGCACCAGTCTTAATGATTCCAAGAGTGCTGCACAAGATAACTGATATTGATAGCTCCAAAGAGGCCAGGGCAGTTCTGGTTCCTCAATATTCTGAACTTTTCAGTGTGCCAGTCAAAGACTTTGCTTCCACTTCCAGAACTGCTTTCACAGTTAGAAAGAAAGGTCTTTCATCCAGATCTGAAGTCTTTTCATATCATGGCTTGGCAACTGGATGGATGTTAAACTTAGAGAAGTCCTGCTCATCTCCTATGTGAAATATTGTATTAACCAGTAGGAACGATTCTTCAAGACGGACTTGCCTGGTGAAATGGACAAGGTTTTCTTCCTGGTGTCTCCAGAGGTCTTTGAATTCACAAGAAACTTCTGTGCTTGATATTTTGGAATAACTACTTGATTTGAAACATTAAAACCTGTCGCTTAGCTCAGTCCGGGTTCATCTGACTGCTATTTCTGCACACCATCCTCCAGAGGTTGGACATTTTTTTCTCATCCAGTTGTAGTGAGATATTTGAAGGGTCTTATTGAAGTGTTACCCCAGATAGAGAACTGATCTCTTCATGGGACCTCAATTTAGTGTTTTCTGCTCTACTGGGTCCAACCTTTGGATGGATGGCAACATGTTCATTATTACATTTGTGTATGAAAACATCATTTTTAGTCACCTTTCTGGACACAGTGTTTCTTAGGAACATCCTAAGTTCCTACCGAAAGTTCTCACAGACTTCCATCTGAATCAGCAGCTTCACTTGCCTATATTTTTCCATAACCCACATACTTCTAAAGCAAAGGCTTTGCTTCATACATTAGATGTCAGATGTGCTTTGGCATTTTATTTGCAAATAACAAAATCTTTACAATCTTCACCCAGATGTTTCATCTCCATTGGAGAGAGGATAAAAAGTGAACCACTCTCATCTCAGAGACTGTCCAGATGGATATCTGACTGTGTGAGGACCTGTTATGAAGTGGCTAAAATGGACCTTCATGCTTCTCTCAGGGTTCACTCCATCAGAGCTTAGGAAGCCTTGTCAACATTGTTGACAAATGTTTCTGTTGCAGACATATGTAAAGCAGCTACTTGGGGATCTATTCACACATTTATGAAGCATTACAGTATCAGTGAAACCTGGAGATCAGATGGTGTGTTTGGAAAGGCGGTTACAATCTATAATTTCTTAAGACTCCAAGCTCCCATCTTGATTACATTGGTCCACTGGCTGGGAGTCACCATAAATGGAATGTGCATGGACAGTCACTTGAAGGAGAAAGGAAAGTTACTTGTATAGTAACCTGAGTTCTTTGAGATGTTGTGCATATGCACATTCCACAACTTGCCCTCTATCCTCTTTATCTCAGTCCTACACCACCAACCAAGATTCTACAGTGGAGAGGAAACTGAGTGGCGGTTGACCCATTCTACCTTTTTATGCTTTTGGTGTGGGGCATGAGGACACTCAGTGCTCATACACAGCTGGCCAAAAGACTCTTGAACTTAGAGTCATGGGGCACACATGCACTGTGAATGGAATGTGCATGAAGTAATCTTGCTTTCTTTTAATGTACTTTGCAGTGTGTAATATCTCAGAGTAGTTTTTGAAGATTTGAACTCTTATTTCATCTTTCTTCACTGTCAAAAATAGTTTAAAGGGGTTGTAATGGAAGGGGTAAAAATGGGCCTTAAATAATACTATTATATTTATTACCTTTTTGCCAGGCAGAGAGGGTGTTATTTGTGAAGCCACAAATTAATTTTCTAATGAGGGAACACAAAACCATTACGCTTCATCCCTCTGCTATTGTAACAGTAGCTGCTTCAGCTACTTTGACAGGTCTCTGGTGTTCCTAGTACAATTAGTGCTGCTGCTGGTGCTGCTCTGGTAGTGTTATGGGCTAGCTCTATAGAATACTGTATTTAGTTATTAATTTGGCATACTGTATGGTGTTTTATCTGGTGCAAATAACAAAAATGTATTATTATTTATTTGTACTGCCGTAGTATGTAAAAGCCCAAGCAGGGATTTCAGCCCATTCTACTAGCCACTGTACACACATGCAAAAAAAGACAGTCTCTGAAAAAGTTAACAAGATACAAGTAGAATTAAACGTGAAAAAGTTTATTGAAAATAGTATCACACTGATAGTCTCAAATTGCTTTAAAATACCACAGTTGGAGACCTTTTCCTTTTGTTGTTTATTAAATGTCACCCACATTTTTATATATATAGCTACCGGATATGCCAGGGGTGGGCAAAATACAGCCCGCAGGCTGCATCCAGCCCCTCAGACCGGCCCTCGAGCTCCTGCCAGGCAGTGGGGTTGGGGGCTTGCCGCGCTCTGCACGGCTCCCAGAAGCAGCGGCATGTCCCCCCTCCGCTCCTATGCGTAGGGGGAACCAGGGGGCTCCGAATGCTGCCCCCGCCACAAGCGCTGGCTCTTCAGCTCCCATTGGCTGGGAACCATGGCCAATGGGAGCTGCAGGAGCGGCACCTGCAGACAGGGCAGCGCGCAGAGCTGCCTGGCCATGCCTCCATGTTAAAGCCAGAGAGGGGATATGCCGCTGCTTCCAGGAGCTGCTTGAGGTAAGCACTGCCCGGAGCCTGCACCCCATCCTCCTCCCATGCCTCAACCCCCTTCCCCTGCCCAGAGCCCCCTCCTGCACCTTGAACCCCTCATTTCTGGCCCCACCCTGGAACTCACACCCCCAGCCCAGAGCCCATACCCCCTCCCACACCCCAACCCCCTGCCTCAGCCTGGAGCCCCCTGCAGCACCCTGAACTCCTCATCCCTGGCCCCACCCCAGAGCCTGCACTTCCAGCCGGAGCCCTCACCCTCTCCCACACCCCATCCCCCAATTTCATTAGCCTTCATGGCCCACCATCAGTTTCCATACCCAGAAATGGCCCACAGGCCAAAAAGTTTGCCCACCCCTGAGATATGCTTTCTGTTTTGCTAGACCATGCATCTACTTGTTTGTCACTATGAGTGTTTCTGGAAAAATACTTCACATTGTATGAAAGCACTGATTATAGTCAAAAAAGAGATAATGTTAACACGACATTTTGAGATTCCATACTTAATTCTCTCACACTGTGAAATTCCCTGTTCAGTACTCCTCATCAAATTTACTTAGTTTACAAGTTAATTGACTGTTGTTCTTTCTGCATAAGGTGTTATCGTATGGTAGAGTTGGGATTATTGGCTATTTTCTGTGCATTTTGACCATTGTTGTCTGTGAGGATCACAGAGCAAAAAGGGGGTGATATGCAGACTGTACCTCTCCCCAGAAACTCGTAGCTCACCTAAGAGGGTGTTCTTCATTCCTTTAGCAACTCAGGCAATGATATGGTATTGTAAAAAGGGAAAATTAGGACTTATTATAAAGGGATGTACGTAAAAACCCTGTGAACCTCATATAGACAAGTAACCATATATCTTATATCCATTTTCATTCACTTTTTGTCTGCATGGTGAATGAACAGAAGATTTGTTTGAAAAAATATCGAAGTATGGATTTTGAAAATAGCTGGTATTCAACCTTCTAGGCTGTCTTTCTAGTAAGCGAACAAAGAAAGGGACAATCAGCAGAAAAATGGAAACAAACAAATTCATTAAAGAAAAGAGAGGAGTAACAGGATAGGGGAGCTCAGTGCCATAGAGTCACAATAGTGGGGGTGTTTACTCTCCCTTGCTCTGCTAAATCCTACATGGTGATACTAATTACCATCACACCATTGAGAGCTGCTCGCCAAATGTACAGACCATGGACCATGCAACGCAGGAGACCTAGATTCTGTTCCTGGCTTTGCCATTGGCCTGCTGGGTGAGTCACTTTGCCTCTCTGTACCTCAGTTTCCCTATGTGTAAAATAAGGATAATGATACTGACCTCCATTGTAAAGCTCTTTGAGACCTAGTGATGACAAGTGCTTTATAAGAGGTAGGTATTCTTATGTTTGTTTATTGTTGAAAGACAATACATAAAGAACCTATCAGCTGATTTATCTACACTTCCTCTTACCGAGGCAGGAAAAGCAGACATATTTCTGAGTACTTCTCAGAATAACTTCCTGAACCAGCACTCCTTCCTAAATAAGAGAAAATTCACCCAGTTAGGGCTGTTTGTGAGTGGCACACCCATGGCACTATAAGCACAAACCCAGTCAGCATGTTACACAGTATTATTTTAGTTTCCTGACCTTCAGAAAGATGTATCAAAGTGCGAGGCTCAGAAGCTTTACACTTGTTTCCCTGAATCACCCTATCAAAAATGTGATGAGCAGCCTTCTATCCCATTTCATATCTGATGAAAATTGTCCCATTTTTTCCTTTAAAAAAAACTACTCTTACCTTAATGTAAAATCATATGTATTTCCTTACAAGACTCCAGACTACTGCAACAGAGGCTATTTAGTAAACAACACAATACAAAAAACCCTATATGTACTTTAAAAAAAACCCAAAACGCTGGCAGTGCCTCATAAAGGTCCATTTGTAATGCATAGGCGCAAGAAGGCAGAGTTAACGTTGGTGGGGGGAACTGTACCCTGAATTTCCTCATTTTGGTACAGTTTTCGATGGCCCTGTTTAAATTTCAAGCTGCACCCAGCTGTTGTACAGAAAAACCCTCTCGCCCTCGATTAGGTCTGTGTCCCTGCACGGAGCGGGTGAGGGACGATCCCCGCCGCCTGCAGGGAGTGAACTAGTCTGGGGTGGGAGAGCCTCGCCAGGAAGAGCAGCTGTGTCAGCAGGCCCGGTTCCTGCCGGCGGCCGGGCTACAGGGCCTCGGCAGAGGCGTCACCTCCCGGCCAGCGCGGGACGGGGTTGGCCCGGCGGCGGGGCGCTGCTGTGGCACGGGGAGGACCAGGTGCTGGGGCCAGAAGCCGCAGCTCAGCACCAGGGGCCGCCGCGGTGGGATGCAGCGAGGGCGGGGCCTACGCAATCGTGCCCAGCTTAGCCACTGGGGTGCTGCCACCGTCACAGTCGTGGGGGCGTGTCCTCTCCGCGGCTCCGCCGCATCGAACCCGCTGACCACGGTTGCAGCGCGAGTCACTCCCACCCTAACGAACTTCCAGCCCGAGAGCGGTGGCCCGGGTTTAAGTTCTGAGGCCAAAGTTCGGCGCAGCCCAGTGACGTTATACCGAGGCGTTGGGAAGGAGGCGGAAGCTAAGAACCAAAGCGGGCTGCAGAGAGCTACGTAAAACCGCCTGGACGCCGCAGCGCGAGCGCCGCGCTCCTGCTGAGCCCTCTGTCCGCGGCGCGCGCATGTGGTAGCTCGGTGGCCGCCGCCCGGGTGCGGCCGGAGCTGGAAGTGCGGCAACATGAGCAGCGGCCCCGGCGCCCCGGGGAAAGCTGCGGGATCCCCGCTCCCCGCCGGCCGGAAACGGGACTCGGGCAGGGCGCCGGCCCACCCCATTATCAAGGGTAAGGAGGGGGCCCGGCTCCGCCCGCCCTGAGACCTCCCGCTCCAACGGTCCGAGCCCCGCCCCCGGCCCGGCCCAGGGCGGAGCCGCCGCGCTCAGCCCCTGCTGTCTCCCCCGGGCAGCGGGGCCGTCTCTGCCCCGCCCGGGCCCGCGGAGCGCCGCGCAACGGCCGCTGGGTGAGCGCGAGGGGCGGTGCCCGAGTGCCCCCGCCCCCCCCCCCCCGAGTAGCGCCTCGGACGCTGGCGGCGAGAGAGTCGCTCCCTCCCCTGTAGCCCAGGTCGCCCCTGGAGCTCGGGGCACGAGGTGGCGAGAGGCTGAGAGCTCAGCAAGATCGAGGGGAGGGTTGGAGGTGTGCGGCTAAAGCGAATTACAGGGGGGGCGAGGGGCACGAATTTAACAGCGCTACATATACTCAAGTGTCAAGCCAGAAAGCCAGTGCTAATCGCCCGGTGTTAGGCAGAGCTTCCCTTATGGACAAGTCATTGCCTAACTTCTCAGTACAGCGTGTCTTGTACCTTCCTCTAGATTAGCTCATACTTGATTGGTGGCCATCTAGTCCTGTAGCCTGCCTCTGACAGCAGTGTAATCTGGGACGCCAGTTTTTATTTTTTATTTTATTTTTTATAACCTTTGTTTTCTACCTCTTCCTCCTGGTGTCACTCTCCATTTCTGAGGTTGTCCTAGCAAGGATAGCATTGTTAATCACTGGCTGGCAATGCTTTTCATTTCCTTTGTATCTTCTGCAGCTCAAATGCTACCAATTCATAGATCTGCTTCTTGCATAGTAGCAAAACCACTGTGATGGATGGTCTGATCTGTGTCTGCTCTCACCTTCATGCCTTTCCTTGTATTGCTTTCACCACCTGAAATGACATCCTGTTTCTGTGTAGTAAAGCCAACGTTTTCAGATTTAGGAGTCTAACTTTAAAGCCCTTAACAGTTGTCCTGATCTTCAGAGGAGCTGGACACTCACATTTGCTTTGAGTAAGTCAATGGGAATCTTGGGAGCTCTACAATTGGAAAATTGAGCCACTTATTTAGACCCCTAACTTTAAGCACCTATATCTTCAAAATGTTTGACTTAGGGATCCTTGCTCCTCTTGTTTAAATTTCTCCTTGGAAGTCACTTACTTTGTCTTCCTCTACCATGCTGTCCACTATTCTGATTTTTGTTCTGCTTCAATTTCTATTTAAAAATATCTGAACTTACATGAGTTGTTCAGTGATACTATTTAGCATTTTACCATACACTGTATTTGTTGCAAACTTTGTCCATCTTTTCCATTTTCTCAAACTTGAATTAATCTACTTATCTGTGGCAGGTAGGAAGTTTTTGTAGGTGAGTTCCATCAACTGCTGAATCTAAGCTTACATTTAAAAATATATATATTTTTAGGTATTATAGTTGCGAAGAAAACTTTCCAGACTAGTTCTAAACTGATCTAGTACTGTCTTCTAGAGTTGCGGATGTGCTTTCACTGATGCTTACAGCTTTCCCAAACTGTGGCCAAGTGGAAACTGACAAGAATCAAGTTAGTTTCACTCTGCTCTGCTTCTTGTCCCTTATAAGGAGCAGCAAAGGCAATGCTGCAGCTGTCCTTTGGGGATGAGGCCTCCAATAGTGGGTGATAGGTGGGGGAATGGAACCCCTGCATGCACCCTCAAAGGAGCCAGGAAGCTCTGGGATGGCAGAATATTCTTTTTTTGTGGCATTTGTTTTAAGAAGGTGGGTTTGTTGAATTAGCCAGGAAGGCCATCTGATACTATTGTAGCATTAGTTGAAATCTTGTATTAGCTTGCTTGTCCTTTTGATAATGGGGTCTTTTTACTTTTCCTCCTTTTGAAATACTCTATGCTTCACTGTGTTGTTTTTTCCTAGGATGGATTGTGTCTTTAGAAAATTAAAACTTTGGATTTCATTACTCTTCTAGACATTGGAGAAATTCATTCCCGACTGCTGGATCACAGACCAGTTATTCAAGGAGAAATACGTTACTTTATTAAGGAATTTGAAGTAAGTATTTGTTTTAAAAGAGAAGATCTAGTATAATTATGAAACTTCATTTAACATGCTTTTATATTACCTGTGGCCTGTTTTATTTTTACACACACTGAGATTTGAAACAGTTTTAGCGCATTCTTAGAGAATCTTGTTTAACATGCATTTCCTGCCCAGAATAGATGTATACTACTACTACTTCGAGTGATGTCCCAATGGGTGCACCACTTTTAGGTACGGCAGCACCCCTTGCACCTGGGATCAGCGATCTTCATCAGCAGTGCCTGTCGAACTGCACATGCACATCTCCCTGTTTTCGCACTGTGAGCAGGACGTATATAGAGAGCTGTGCGGTCCAGCTGCCCCCATTTGCTTCTCTACCGCCTTTGGTCTGGGATGGAATCCACAGCCGAGCCCACTTTTCCTGTTCCCTCAGTAAATAGTGCCTTAGCTGTTAGTTGTAGCATAGTTAGTATTTTCTTCTTGTTTTCCTTTCTTCTCTCTTAAAAAGAAAATGTTTTTTATGTATGTATGTTTGTTTTTTTTAACTTTACCTCTACAATTATTTCATAGCTTAGTTTTTTCTTTCCCCCTCTTCATGCCCTTCCAGACCGAGAAGCTATTTTCCCCTCACCCTTATGCTCAGATCCCCTGGGTTTAAGAGGTGCATCTCTCGTGGGCCACCTTGCTGGTAATGGATGGCTACTCGCTGTGTATTCACTGTCTGGGAGAAGGACACGTCCCACAAAAGTGTTCCCACTGCCACGGCCTGACAGCCAGAGCCAGAAAAGACCAGGACAGTGGGTTAAAATTTCTCCTCATGGGGAAATCATTATGACCTGCATCGGACCTGAGCCTGGACTTTCCTCCTGTGAGGCCCTCATGCTCTGCCAGGTTGTCTGCCAATCCTCATTCCCTCATCCGTTGAAGAGAAAGTCCTTTCTTTCTCACTAGGACTAAAAGAAACGGACTCCCTCCTCAAACTTTGAGGCACAGCCCGTCAGAACATAATTCCCTGCAAGGTCAGTAGCCTCAGCATCAGGAGGACAGGAGACATAGCTCCAAGACCCGTCCAAGTACCACAGATAGTGATACAAAGAAGTTGTCCAAAGACCATTACTGGGCAGACCTACGGTTTCAGCCCTGTTTCTCAGCTCTGGCCGACTTCAGGAGCTGTGGCACTGCCAAAACTGCCGGCACTGGCGTCCTTTTTGACACCGGCCAATTCCTCAGGACCGGCCACATTGGCGCCGACCAAATCTCTTGTTCCATCTACTGTATTTGTTGCTATACAAAGAACAAAATAACTTAATTTTCCAGACACCTGCAAATGTAAAAGTATATTAGAGGGTATTATAGGTGAAGTACAGATATTTTATTTATTTGGAAACGTACACTGGCACTTATCACCAATGCATCTTGGTCACTTATATCAATACAAGCAATCAATTAAAAATGAACAAAATATAATAACTGCTTGTTTACAAACACGCACTTTCACTGTTATTACAAAGGTTTCTCAAAAGCTTTGGCTGGAGTACAGTGCAGTAATCTAGTTTAATATTACAAAGTTACTGATGTGGATGAATCATCAGAGGAATGGTTGCAGCCTCCTGGTTGGCTGTAGATGGAAAGGCTCTGTATTGCAGCAAATATCTGCGATTTCAGGAGAGCAGTGGCTCCATACTGACTCTGAATGCTGTAAATGAAGAACTTTTTTTAAGATCCAGAAAGTGTGTAGCAAATATATACAGTACTATCATGTTTATCTGAATGTCCTGGGAGACATCTGAAACTTTTGGATAACTGGGCATTCAGATAAATAGAAGTACTACACTGGACCCTCGCTAGAACGCCCATCTATATAGCGCGAATTCGCATATAACGTGGTCATGGCCATGGATCCCAAATTTAATTACTTTAATTGGAATTCATTTTAATACGGTCCCTGTGTTAACGTAGTACTGCACATGGATCCCAAATCCCGCGTTCTAGTGAGGGTCCAGTGTATTTTGAGCTGGGTTCTAGCTGTAGGCTGGGAGGCAGTAAACTGCTGGGAGTGGCAGCCTGAAAAATCACTTGGGCTTTGCTTTACCCTCAGTGATGACTGCAACATCAGTGACATCCCCACTGCATTTTTTACTCGGAAGGGCCATGACCCAGGCTGCAAGGCTCTGTGATGGAAGAGGAACACTGACTGGAGATGCAGCTGTGGATACAGCTGGTTACAGGGGCTGTGCTTTGAACTGCACACAATTTTTTGTCATGGAACCACTTTGTGAGTGGATACATTGTTATACTGGTGTAGCATGAATTACACATCATGTTTTCTTTAAACGGAAAGATATGTATATCTATCCTTAAGAATGTATTGCTTGTGATTGATAGTGATACATGGAGGACACGTGGATTCGGATAACTAGGCTTTTCGGATAAAAGGAATTCAGGTAACTGGGAGTGTAGTGTACCTGTTTAAAAAATGTGATTAGTTCTTCTTTCTCTTCCGTCACCCCTTCCCACCCCCCCCAAAAAAAAAGGTTTTGAGAGAGTTGGTGAGTGAATCAGTGAGTTTTCCTTGATAGTTTGTGCTCACAACTCCCAAACAAACTTAAAGCAATCGAATATTATTTGGCAGATAAAGGGCTATTCTCTTAATGTGTGTGTCAAGGTTCCTTCCCCACTCTGAACTCTAGGGTAAAGATGTGGGGACCTGCATGAAAACCTCCTAAGCTTACTTTTACCAGCTTAGGTTAAAACTTCCCCAAGGTACAAACTATTTTACCCTTTGCCCTTGGACTTCTACTGCCACCACCAAACGTTTATCTGGGTTTATTGGGAAAACGTTGTTTGGAAACATCTTTCCCCCCCAAAATCCTCCCAATCCTTGCACCCCACTTCCTGGGGAAGGTTTGGTAAAAATCCTCACCAATTTGCATAGGTGACCACAGACCCAAACCCTTGGATCTTAGAACAATGAAAAAAGCATTCAGTTCTTGAAAAGAAACATTTTAATAGAAGAAACAGTAAAAAGAATCACCTCTGTAAAATCAGGATGGTAAATACCTTACAGGGTAATTAGATTCAAAACATAGAGAATCCCTCTAGGCAAAACCTTAAGTTACAAAAAGACACACAGACAGGAATATTCATTCTGTTCAGCACAACTTAATTTCTCAGCCATTTAAAGAAATCATAATCTAACACATATCTAGCTAGATTACTTACTAAGTTCTAAGACTCCATTCCTGTTCTGTCCCCGGCAAAAGCATCACACAAACAGACACAGACCCTTTGTTTTTCTCCCTCCTCCCAGCTTTTGAAAGTATCTTGTCTCCTCATTGGTCATTTTGGTCAGGTGCCAGCGAGGTTATCCTAGCTTCTTAACCCTTTACAGGTGAAAGGATTTTTCCTCTGACCAGGAGGGATTTTAAAGGTGTTTACCCTTCCCTTTATATTTGACAGTGTGTATCTACTTATGTGCTGATTACATCCACCCAGTTATTCATTTGGTGTAATGGCTATTTAAAAATATCTTTGCACTGGAGTGTGCTATAGTTAACCTATGCATAATCCGTCATGCTGTTGTCTTACTGGATCTCAAGCTAAGCAGGGTCTGACTGGGTCATTAGTTCAATGGGGGAGACATCAGTGAATTTATTGCTAGATAAGATGCAGTATACAACAACCTTATTCATAGCATAATTTTATAGGGATCATTATGAGAACTGAGGTGTTGAGCCTTAAAAATAACATGAGCATTTGTGGATATAAGTGCTACAGGATCTTTCAGTATTGATGAAGGTGTTAGCCCAAGTATCCTGGCGGAAGTCCAACCTGGTTAACTGCTTCTGTACACATATTAAACTTACCCTGCAGTTTTCAAAGAGTACAGTATTCTTTACTTCCAATCATATTCTGTTGTATAGGTGCTGATGGTTGTTTTTACACAGCTACTAGTTTCATTGGTGGGTGACATTATCTTGGTTATACTAAGACTTATTTTGCAACTGGATCTTTGTGGGAGGACCTCTGCATCTGTTGGGGCTATGTGCTTGTTTGGAGCCCTGTTGGCGTCAGTGGAGCTCTCCATGAGTGCAGGGGTCTCTCTGTATGGAGCAGTTTGCAGGTTCAGTGCATGAATATATTTATGAATCTTTCATCATGAAGGATTCCTGACATGCTTTACAGATGTATTGTGTGTGGAAACTGGAACAGAGCCTGCCTGAATTATGACATTCTAACCAGGGCTTTTAGTCATAATTTGACTGGCCATCAAATTTATCTGCATTTAAAAAAAGAATCTGTTGAAGAATGTATGTTTATTTATTTGCTTTATGGATGTTCACAATATGATTAACTTCTTGCAAAATATTTAGTTGTTGATCTTTTATATTTTACAAAAGGTAAGAGAACAGTTAAAGAATGATGAATGGTATCCAAATGACTAAGAACAAGGTTGATATATTGGTGAAGGAGAAAATTTTAGACAAGCTCAATTTTGAATGAGTGAAAAATAATTGCCACAAGATGGCAGCAAAATTTAAGAAAAGTAAATAGTATTCTGTATTTCTAAAAAATTAATTCTAAGAATAATTGTTTTCACATACATTTACATTTTGAAGGAAAAGAGTATGGCATTGAAAGCTTAAGATCAACATCTGATTAGGCTGATATAATATGCAGACTTTCTTTAATATTTTTGCTCAATTTTTCTTTTTACAAACATTGTTTAATACAATAATGAGGTTGTCAAGCTGTCTAGAGTAGCTCACAAGCGTAAGTGCCACCCTCAGGGGAGACTGTCAAGGATCAGGGCACAAACCCCAAACTGGTTGTGTATGTTCTATAATTAGATTTCTCCAACCAGTTAACAAGTGTGAACTCATGCACTATAACAGCCTTAACATGGAGTCACAGACAGTCCCCTTTGGCAGTCCAGTCTATCTTGCCACCCACGCAAGCCCACCTTTGTGATAGATGGTCAAAAATCCCAACAATATTAAGGTTACTTCCAGTCCCAAAGGACCAGTCACTTGCCCCAGGTCAACTGAACTTCAGATCTCAAATCAAAGACAAGGTTTGTAGACAACCCTATAATATTAACTAAAGATGTATTGAAAAAGAAATGAGTTATTTTACTCCTGGGGTAATTCTATGCCAAAAAATTAAAAATTCTGTGCACGATATTTTAAAATTTTGCAAATTTTATTTGTCAAAATAACACTACGTAATCATGCCAGTTTAAATTATTTTGGTAATTTATTTCAGAATATCTGTCAGCAAGTATGTTTGTAATAATACAGAGACACACACAAATTCCACCAGGAGTGGAGAATTAAAACAAACCCCTGTGACAACTCGGTCCCTGTTTCTCTACCCCCCCGCCCCTCCAAGCCCAGCCAGGGGACCAGACACCCACACCCCCTTCTCCCCAGAGCCCAGCCTTTGCCCCCCACCCCCCAACCCAGATACCTGTGCACACACACCTAGAGCCCAGCTGCAGGGCTTCCCCTTGCCCAGATACCTGCATCCCTTCACCCCGCAGAGCCCAGGGATCCAGAGGCAGAAACAGCCTGAAACTTGGTCCCAGGCTTGTGTGGAGTTTCCTGCGCACCACCATCTCCTTCCCTCAGGGTGTACGGAACTGCAGCTGCCAGGAACCCTCTAGCTGTCTCCCCTGGCAGTGTCTTCTGTGTTTGAGCTGGGCTCTGCCAGGTCCAGCAGCTGTTAGTGGTGGCCAGCAGCACTGCAGCCCATTTCCGTGGGGGAAAGGAAATTCTGTGCGCACAACATTTTCTGCAAAATCCTGCATTGAGCAGTGGTGCAGAATTCCTGCAGGAGTATTATTTAAACAGTCGAAGCAGGTAGACATACACACAAATGAGATACAGTCTTAGGTTCTAAAGGGCAACAGTAGCTGCTATAATATGCAAGCTCTGTATGTCCTTTAGGGCTAACCCAAGCCAAGCAGCTTGGGGATCCCTTTCTTATATTTAAAAATATTACCCTCTCCAAATTCTTAGCAGTACAGGGATGAAAAATTATCTCCTTCCCATAGACCTCAAGCTGATGTGACTAGGGTTTATGCACATCTCCACTTCCTGGGGCGGGGGAGGGGGCGGCAAATCAGCCTTTTTTTTTTTTTTTTTTTTTGTCCACTGATGTTCCACAATACCTTGTCTGATGTCTGTTGGCCTTCTTTTGTTGGGGAGGAGATGATACCTCTTGTGATAAACAAGTATTTCATACTTGGTAATGCTTCTCCCCTGACTGTGTGGTTTTACAGTTTTTGCAAACTTTTATAGTTACAAAGCAAACATGGAAATATTACCTTATAACATAGGATACAGATATTATAAGTAAGATTAATATATGCAGCATCCTACAAGCATTTCATAAAGTCTAAACATGTTCTTATAACTAATATCTATTTTAGAATACTAAAACAAATGCGAGGCAGACTGGTTTCCAGCTATGCCTTTGTCAATGTTCAGTGAAGTTGAGGGGCCTTGGCATGAGCTGGCGCCTGATCTGCCAGCATCACAGAGGTGGTATGCCCTTTAACTTTTATACTCTTAAATTCTAATAGAAAAAGTAGCTATAAATCTAAACACTCAGGATGCAGATCTGATGGGAAAAACAAGGTGCCATTTTTTAGTTACATTTTAAGTGGATTTAATTTGTCTCCATGCTAGTTTGACCAGATAAATCTAGAAATTTATATCCATTTTTCCTGCCAGGAGAAGCCCACTTTGCTCCATACACACATTTTAAAATTGCTTTTCACCAAAGTTAACTAATAACTGTTGTGTCTAATACATAAATGTCCTGTGTAGCTCCTCAGAGGATTTATCACTTCAATTTAAGTTAGGGACTACAAGGATAGGGTGGACTTTCCAGCCTTAGGGTTTGGTCAGAAGCAGAGTAAATTAACATAGCTGTCAGATTACATCTAAGGTTTAATTGTGCTAATTTCAAGTATCCTTAAATTCTTGCTGGAAAGCTGATTTTCCATCACTCTTATCCTTCTAGTAAGAACCAGCCTTTCTTTTATCAAAGCAAAGGATAGTTTACACTTTCACTTTTACTTAAAGCAGAAAGGCTTGGACGTAGGCTATGTCTACACTAGCTCTTTTGTTGGTATAAGTTATGTCGCTCAGGTGTAAAAAAACCACACCCCTGAGTGACCTAAATTTTGCCAGCATAAGCACCGGTGTGGACCGTGCTGTATCGGTAGGAGATGCTTTTACGCTGACATAGCTACTGCTGCTCGTTGAGGTAGTTTAAGTATGTCAACGGGAGAGCTCTCTCTCATCAGCATAGAGCGGCTACATGAGTGAGTTTACAACTGCGCAGCTGCATTGCTACAGCTGTGCCGCTGTAAATTCACTAGTGTAAACATGGCCTTAGTTTAGAGTTTCTCCTCAAAAGCTGACTCTTATCTCTAGTTTGCGGAGTGGTCTAGTGCTTCAGGTGTGAGGGGTGTTTTCTTTAAGTGATAAACTAGCATACATTAAATAGTGACCTTTGGTGAGAACACTAACATCCCTCACTGATAAGAGCTTCATATTTGGAGGGATTGTAATCTATTGAATATTGGACTAAGGATTAGGAAATCTGGTTTCTATTCTACACACAGATGGAATACAAGCTGTCAGGAACAGTATCCCTGATGATGCCACAGCACAACTGGTTGCTGAACTATGTGACTTTATCCTCAAGCACAATTACTTCAAATTTGGTGACAATTCCAGACCAGTGGCACTGCTGTGGGCACCTGCATGGCCCCACAATATGCCAACATTTTATGGCTGACCTGGAACAACGCTTCCTCAGCAATCGTCCACTCACGCCCCTTCTCCACCTACGCTGCATTGATGACATCTTCATCATCTGGACCCATGGGAAGGAAACCCTGGAAGAATTCCACCAAGATTTCAACAGCTTCCATCCCACCATCAATCTCAGCCTGGATCAGTCTACATGGGAGGTCCACTTCCTAGATACCACAGTGCAAATAAATGATGGTCACGTTAACACCACCCTATACCGAAAACCCACCGACCGCTATGCCTACCTTTATGCCTCCAGCTTCCATCCCAGACACACCACACGATCCATTGTTTACAGCCAAGCGCTGAGGTACACCCGCATTTGATCCAACCCCTCAGACAGACCAACACCTACAAGCATTCTCAAAACTACGATACCCACATGAGGAAATAAGGAAACAGATCAACAGAGCCAGACGTGTACCCAGAAACCTCCTGCTGTGAGACAAGCCCAAGAAAGAAACCAACAGAACTCCACTGGCCATCGCTTTCAGTCCTCAGCTAAAACCTCTCCAACGCATCATCAGTGATCTACAACCCATCCTGGACAATGATCACTCACTTTCACAGGCTTTGGGAGACAGGCCAGTCCTTGCCCACAGACAGCCCACCAACCTGAAGCATATTCTCACCAGCAACAACACACCGCACCATAGTAACTCTAACTCAGGAACCAATCGATGCAACAAACCTCGATGCTAACTCTGCCCACGTATGTACACCAGCGACACCGTCACAGGACCTAATCAGATCAGCCACACCATCACCGGTTCATTCACCTGCATGTCCACCAATGTAATATACGCCATCATGTGCCAGCAATGCCCCTCTGCTATGTGCATCGGCCAAACTGGACAGTCCCCATATAAAAGGATAAACTGACACAAATCGGATATTAGGAATGGCAATATACAAAAACGTGTGGGAGAACGCTTCCATCTCCCTGGACGCACAATAGCAGATTTAAAGGTAGCCATCCTGCAGCAAAAAAACTTCAGGACCAGACTTCAAAGAGAAACTGCTGAGCTTCAGTTCATTTGCAAATTTGACACCATCAGCTCAGGATTAAGCAAAGACTGTGAATGGCTAGCCAGCTACAAAAGCAGTTTCTCCTCTCTTGGTGTTCACACCTCTACTGCTAGAAAAGGGCCTCATCCTCCCTGATTGAGCTAACCTCGTTATCCCTAGCCTGCTTCTTGCTTGCATATTTATACCTGCCTCTGGAAATTTCCACTACATGCACCTGACGAAGTGGATATTCACCCACGAAAGCTTATGCTCCAATACGTCTGTTAGTCTATAAGGTGCCACAGGATTCTTTGCTGGTTTCTATTTGTGACTCTTAAAGCAAGTCATGTAACTTGTCTGCATTTCTGCTTCCCCATCTTTAAAATGGGAATAATGATGCTTGACCACATTTATGAAGTATTATGTAAGAGTATTATTAGTTACTGTATTATACGTTATTGTATAGGCTGGCGATTGGCAAATTACAATACAGGAATGGTTACTTGCAGCTCTACCTGCCAAAATGTAAAGACCAACCCAGAACAAAATCCAGGATAACTTTATGTATTTTTGATTTCTTGGGATAATCCTGTGTTGCAGATCAAGCATAATTAAAAAGAGCAAAATGCCATTGGAAACACAAGGTGATAGGATGCTTTGTTTCCGGAAGCTTTATTTTAAAAAGCCTAAGCAGTAGAGCCTAGGCAGCTTCCCTAGTAAAATGCCACTATCACTGGGTTTGCTGATCAGCAATGAGTTCAGAATGGATGCCACCTGTTTACTTATTAGCATTACATTATCCTTTAGTTTTGATTTCATCGCTATGCTTCCATGTAAAAATCTTATTTGCCTTGATTTTGGCCCTGGATCTTTGTCAGTTCATGTATGCTGCCAGTATTATCATATTGCTATACTAAAAGTGAAAGCTATCAAAAGGTAGAACTATTATCATTTAATTGGTCTGTAATCTTTTATTAATCAAATCCATAAGAGTATGATGATTTCAGTTCTCGTGCCCTTATCTTGTCATTCCCAACCCTTATTATAAATCTCAGATATCTAAATTACTCTGTTTTCTCAATCCATCATATGTTATGTTATAAATAACTTCAACGTTTTTCACAGAGAACAGCAGTGTTGCTACATTGCACAAGAAAGAAGGGGACTTTCATGTTTGTTAATAAAGTTTGTTTCATCTGTAATATAGCAGTGGTAAATAAGCAGATGTGATGTTTTAAGTGGCAGTGATCTTTTCCATTCACTGGGATGAACTGTGCTCAACTTAATAGTTTATTAACCTGGGAACCACATTATACCTGCAAAATGGATTTTCATATTAACCCATGATTGCCCCTTAATTATCCATTTGATTCCTGTTTGTTTTGTATGTATCACATTAAAGCTAGTGTGGTCTCCAGCTGTTGTTTACTCCCAGTAGATAAAATGTTTGAGACATATTATAGCTATTTAAGAACAGTATGATATGTTGTTACAAACCTTAAAAAGTCCCATTAGAGCTAAATAATTACAGATGGATACGAGTACAGTATCAGCTAATGAAAACATATGTAACACATGAAGAACTTTCTTTTTTCACTTTCCTAACAGGAAAAACGTGGCCTCCGAGAAATGAGAGTTCTTGAAAACCTAAACACCATGGTCTACGAGACAAATGACCAAATTCTCCCTAAATGTGAGCAGGTGATGCATGACGATCTGAATGAAGCATTGAAGAGATGTAAGCAAGAAGCTATTGTTTTTTTTGTGATGCAGTATTTTTAAAGGAATAATTTCAAATAATTTGGACTCAAAATATGATCCTTGCTAAAATTGCTATCGTCTAATAAGTCTTATACATCCAAATGTTTAATTCTCAACTCTGTGCAACTTTAAAAAAGGCTGACAGAATATGTATTTCTGCTCTACTTTGACCTTATCAAATTCCTGTTAATGTTACTTTATAGCCTTTCTATTGACTTAAGTGGGAGTTTTCAGATCCTAAAGGTGCAGCCCAACTTTACTATGTAAATGGGAGGCAGTGTTGCCTGGTAGCTAGAATACTGGACTGGAACTTCAGTGCTGTGAGTTCAATTCCAGGCTCTGACATCCTGTGGGATGATCATAGGAAGTCACTTCACTTTTTTGTGGCTCATTTTTTCAGTCTTTAAAATTGAGATAACGATCTCCTTTGTAAAACAGCACTGTGTGTGTATGGTTATTTAAAAAAACAAACAAACAAAAAACTCTTAGAGCACTTTTCATCCATAGATCTCAAGGTGTGCTTTTACAAAGGAGATCATTATCTCCATTTTAAAGATTGAGAAATGGAGGTTCAGAGAGGTGGAGTGACTTTCCCATGGTAACCCCACAGGCTAATGTTAGACCCTGGAATTGAACCCAGGACAGTCCTCCAGTATTCTATCTACCAAAGCTACAGTGTCTCCCGTTTGTACAGTAAGTTTGGCTGCATTTTTAAGGTCTGAAAACTCCCACTGAAGTCAATGGAAGGGCTTTAAAGTAACATTAACAGGAATTGGATAGGGCCAAAATAGAGCAAAAATGCACTTTCTGTTTGCAACTTGTTTACGTTGCATACAGATGTGTGTGCGCGCTCTCTCGCTCTCTCTCTCTAGTCATCTAATTATGACAGATCATTCTTGTATATGGATACAGTGCTAGTTTGATCGTTATAACCATCCAATTATCTTTTATGGCGTACACTTTATGAAATATGCTCTCTTCTAAGGTCTGTGTTTTTCTAGCTTTGTCAGTGCCATTGTATTTTATACTTTCATTTTAGCCAGCAGCACAGCCTTTCTTAGACACAAAGTGGGATTAGGTAATTAACTAACTACAAAATTCAATCTAGCTGTAAAATTAAGTAGTTTATATATGTCAATAATATTTCACTTTGTTATAATCAACTTGTAATATGTATAAGCACGGTCTCTGGCATACATTGAGTAGTACACAGAAGAAGATACTACACATGTGTAGTAAAAATTGTAGAAAAATATTTAGACTTTGCATACTCCTCCTCCTCAAAGAATGCAGTCATGTAAGTAAAGCCTGTATCCAAATATATACACACTAGGGGGCATAGCAACCTTGAAATGGCAATTACCTGACTTTTGAGTGCTTAGCTGTACAATTTATTCCGCTATATGGCAGTATTGTTGCTTTAATGATTATAAGAATAAATGAGTGACTGATATAAATATTACAGGAAACTAAGTTCTGTGTTCTTGAATGCAAGACACCCGTTGAGGGAAAAATGAGTCTGTTCCATTGTGCACAGCATGTATAGAATATGATGTCAAACAAGTCTGAAACTGGCTAAAAATATAGTTACCACTGTTGCTAACACATTTTCATAGAGCTAGAATCACAATGTAGAGGAGACAAGCTCCAATTTAAAAACGTTCTCCTTGTATAGTCTTTTACTACATCAATTATATTTGGAAAAAAATAAGTAACAAAGAAACAACCAAAACTTATTGTTCACCCCATCAAGTTCTAGTTATTGGTTTACAAGACTTTTAGATCTTTTCTGCGGTGCTGAGTAGTGCACAGTAACTTGTCAGCAATATTATGGAGTATGGGTACAGGAGGACTTGGCTGCCTTTCCTGTTTGGTTTCTGGAAAGCACAAGGGTGCAACTTAGTGGTCTATGTCCACATAGTTAGCATTGTAGAGTGCTTCCTACAAATACTGGCAAAACTTTTCAATGCAAAGGTAAGTGATCCCAGTGGGCAAAACCCACAGTCTTTCTGTGTACAGTGATAGTCTCCCAGTAGCCTCATGGATTTTAAGCCTCTCTGTCAGGCTTCTCTTTGAGCTAGGGTAGCTCATTAATAGACTGCAATTTGTTTGTTTCAGTGCAAGCAGCCAACCATAGGATCCTCAGACTCCGGCAGAGGGAGCAGGAAGAAAGAGAGGTAAAGACAGATGGGTGGATTTATAATGTAACCTAAATATAAGACTCTCAAACTCATCCACAGCAAATCTGCTTGCTACCTAAAAATTCTTCAGTAAAACTTGATTTAGGAATACATTTTAACTGTCATTTGCTAAAAATGCAACTTCTGCAGATGTAAGAAGGAGCTGAGTAAAGCGGCCAGCAGTCTGTGTTATAGGAGCAAAAGACTTAATAGAGTCACCAGCTCCTCCCTCACTCTCCAAATGTATGGAAATGTCTTAAAAATTTCCTTTTCAATATTTTCCTCCTCTTTGCTCGGAGTGTGGTATTTGTCACATATGGGAGAAATTTAAAAAAACCCAAAAAACGTTATTTTCTGTGGAACAAAAAACACTCACGAATCTACCAGAATGGAAATGTAAAGCTTTCCTGGTTAGCTGAAAACATTGAGTATGTTATTGCTTGTTGAAAAGGAAGCATTTCATGCTTGTGCACTGGTTATTTAATGAAAGGCCATATTATAGGAATACGTGAATCATTGGAATCCCTCAATGGGCCGCACGTTGCTTGTTTGAATTACATCTACTCTAAACCTCAAATTTGGAAAATTGTACAACAAATTAGTTTCCTATGGTACTTCTGCATTTTCCCATTTCACCTTTCATGATTGTATTTCAAAATGGTACTTCATAATTATGTGGAGATGCAGAAAATGCCAGAGCTGCCATTCTGGCCTAGTCACATGAACTAAGATGTGCATTTATGTGTATCGGCAGGTGTTCAGAATTTTCCTTGCAATATGTCATGCTTTTCATGATCAGCAGAGATGGCTAATCTACTGCAGTAGAGTACTGGCACTATGTGAATAGTATCATGTCATGGGCCCTGCCAACATTTAGATTCATTGTACCTAACACTCAAATGTAGATAGGAAACTAGATGAACCCTACTGCCTTTTGTAGTTCTGCTATTCTTTCTGAAGTGAAATTGAAAAAGGTGGCTTGCTCTGTTTCAGAATGGTCATATTACTATATCTTCCCACTCAAGTATCAAGTTTATAGGTGGAGCACTAATCACAGCTACAGTTAAGATTGTGTGCATGTTTCTTTTAAGGTGTGGTAAAACTTTAACTTCCTGGGTTGAAAATTCCCAAGTCTGGTCACTATCAGGGAGGGTGATTTTTATTTATTTCATTTGATTTGAATGAAATGATTCAGCCACTTTAGAGAGAGAGAGGAGAATGGGACAAAATGCTTTCCCTTTTTGCATGTTTTTTTGTTTTTGTTTTTAAAAACAAACTGTTTTGGCTTTTTTTCTATCACGCTAATGTCAAAATGGCTGGTGTTAGCAACTTGAAAGTAGTTGGGGAAATACTTCTCATTGAGGAGGGAAGTGCACTTTGAGTGTTCCAATGAAAACTGATCTTGTGTTTGTGGTATTAGAGTTTGAAAACACTCTCTCCACGTATACAATTCCACTTAGCTACTATTATGAAACTTCTAAATGAAGGAGTGCTTGTACTGTACATACATATCTGGTTAATTTAGGTGTAGAGCGATTTTTTGTGCATCTCCAAAGGTGTCCATTGAATGAGGTAGCACTCTATGGCTCTCCTCCTCATCCACCACTGAGTGGTCTAGTCATATAGTTCCAGGTTGTGGAATATTTTTTTTTCTTTCTATCTTTGAGGATAGGTAGGAAACCATAAAAATATCCATTAAAAAGTTTTGAGAACATGCCTGTGTATTGCATATGTTCTTTTTTCTTTCTAAAAAAAATTTTCTGTATGAGGTGGAGCAGTGTCTGTAGATAAAGTTACCTAACATTTCCAAGTATAAATCCCCATTTTCAATTGCTTTTAATTTTAAACATTGGGGGGAAATTTTCCATGTTTGGTCTCTGCCTAAGTTTGAATCTTTTTAATAGTTTCAACAAAAATAGCTCAACTGTTTCGAAGAGTGAGGTTAGGGGATAATGGGTATCTTTGCCAAAGTGTGGGGTTTTTGGTTTGTTTTTGGTTTCGAGTTTTTCATGTGGTGGGGGTTTCTGGGTTTTGTTTTGTTTGGCATAGCCATTGACTTCATTATGAGAAAACGTAACGCATTCAGAACAGGTATCACATGTCTCGATAGTACACTAGAAGATCTCGATTTTGCTACTGACCTAGCTTTCAAGGACAGTTCAGTCAATATGCAAGTAAAGACTGGAAGACTGTCCAGCATCACAAAAAAGACAGGTTTAATACTTCCTTATGAAAAGTAAATCTGAGAAACCCAGCAAACCCAACTCAAGTATTTGATTTAGGAGGCAAAGGAATACAAGAAGTGAGTCAATTTGCATACCTTGATAGTAAAATGCAAGTCAGTGGCAATGCCCACAAGGAAATAACATCACAAATTGGCATGGTGGAAGCTGTGTTCAACAGTTTAAACAAGATTTGGTCAGCAAAAATCTACAACTTAAAGAACAAACTGAATCTTCAACTCTTCAAATCTTCAAAAATAACTTTTGAAGTGGTAAGAGAGTGGCCCATTACAAACAGTTGACAGGAAGGTGTGAGTAACAGCATGGGCCACTCTCTTACCACTTCAGAAGTTACTTTTCCTCCCTTGGTATCTTGCTGTTAATTGATTTATCTCGTTAGACTGACCTCACACTTGGTAAAGCAACCCCCCATCCTTTCATGTACTTATACCTGCTCCTGTATTTTCACTCCATGCATCCGATGAAGTGGGTTCTAGCCCACAAAAGCTTATGCCTAAATAAATGTGTTAGTCTCTAAGGTGCCACAAGGACTCCTCCTTGTTTTTACCATGTCATGTGTGCTATTGGACAGCTGGAAGATTATGCAGAAGGGGTTGACCAAAGGAATGCCTCCAAACACCACTCATAGGGAAACTTATGGGACTGAATGACAGAGGACATGCAAAGAGCGAGTCAAGATAGACAGAAATGGCAGAGCCCTGTTTGTCCAGTAAGCAACATTTTATAGTGCTGGAAGGATTCAGAATTTTTAATAATTAAGTGTTTTTTGCAATGTAGAGCAAAAACTTGAAATTTCATAGGGGGATAGTAAGGTGCCTTTTGCTGTCCCTGTGAAAATCAGTCCAGATTCTGCCAAATTAATTAACAGCCAGGAGAAATTGCCATTTGCACAGCATAGTAGAACGTTTTCAACCTGGGTGAAATTCTATGGCCTGTATTATGCAAGAGGTCAGACTAGATGATGGTCCCTTCTGGCCTTAAAATCTATTAAAGTATCACTTTCTTCTCTAATGGGTGGTCCACATTGAAGATAACAACCTATTACTGCTGTCAGAGAAGTTACTCCTTTAGTTTAAGTGGATAGAGGTCTGTGGTGTTGGTCTTGAAGTCCTTTGAACCCTGATGATGAATATGTGTGGGCTATTATGATTGCACACAATAGAAATTCTGAGGTTTTTCAAGTTATTTTAATAAAATAAAACTAAGAATCAGGCAAGGGTCCTGCAAACAGCCTCATTGACTATGCAACCCTGCATCAGGAACAGGCAATCTTAATTCTAGAATTTCTTGTCTTCTGAGTGCTTGGCTTTACAAACTGAATGTTTTTAAAGTATTTATTTTATATGGAAAAGAGATATAGACACAATCTCCCTTATCCCATTCATTGCAAACTTTTAGAATATGATTTATATATTCCTCTTTATTATTATTTTTTTAAATTTTTTTATTGGATTATTATGCCATACCTGTCACTATGGTACCTGATCATCTTAAAACCCGTAATATCGTGTATGTACAAGGAGGCATAGTGGAGTTGCATATATAACCTTAGCTCTGATCTATCTTGACTTCTGAGTTTCTAACAGTGCAACCTTCCCACGCTCTTAATGTAGCTTTGCTTATGGAATATCTTTTTCATGTGCCAATATAGTTGCATTGGTGTGGCTTAATTCACTTAAGGTTCAGAATTTAACAAAGGTAATAACATGGCTTTCTATTTTTAAATGTCGTCTCATTCCTGCCACTGTCTCTTAGAAACTGCAAATGGTGCTAATCCAACTGTTTTGGGACATTTAAAAGACAGTTGAGGATGATTTTATTTTAAAAAAATTGGACTTGAAAATTCTTTCTTCTTCAATCTGTGTGTAAACTAAATACATCTATATTTTATTCTTCCCATGAGTGTCATTAATTTTTCTGCAGTGTGATGTCACAGAATGTATATAAAAGTGTGTCTTTTAATGTTTTCTTTTTAAATGGCTTTTTTAAATTTTTTTATATTTTTGCCCAGTACCACATTGCCATGAAATGCTGTGGACCTATTTGAACAGCAGGAAATTTTTGGCTTGTCTAATACTTAAGACACAGATTCTTACTTATAGCTAACCAAGGAGTTAAAATATGACTTTGCCTAATGATTCCTGGCTACATATCCTAGTAGAATTGTACAATACTATGAATTATTTAAGACTTCTGTTCTGATCAGGTGTAGTTGTATGTGCATATGTGAACTTGCACTTCAGTTCTTCCACAGATAGGGAGTGTGATACAGCATGGCCAGAAGGCAGCAGGAGAGTGATAAAGGAGAGATATGTAAGTCCCAGGTTGAGGAGAAGCCTTATTCCCTGTATAGGGAAGAAAGGTTTTTATAGATTAATTAAAAGCACCTGAAGCCAATTAGAGCACCTGAAGCTAGTCACCTGATAAAACCCCCCTGCTTCAGAGAGCAGTTTGAAGGAGTTGAAGTAGAGGAGAGTTTGGAGAAGTGCCGTAGCTGGCTAGAAGACCAAGACCCTAGGTAAAGAGACACCCGACTTGTGCAGAGAGAGAGGGCAGGAAGCCCCACAAGCTGAAGAGCAGGAGAGGGAAGTAGCCCAAAGGAAGGAAGCACTAGTTCAAGTGGTTTACCACTATCCCTAGGGCCCTTGGGCTGGGACCCGAAGTAGAGGGCGGGCCCAGGTCCCTCCCTCTCCACTACCCTTCTCTGGGTTACTAGTGGGACAGTAGATACCCTAGTTCAGGGGCAGGAAACTGCGCCCTGAACCCCCCCTCCCTCTTCAAGAAGAGGAAGCACGGGACCCATCATAATCGTACCAGCAATTTGCCACAGGAGGCATTGGCATGTCATGTAGTATTGTATCCTTGTGTCTAAGATGTCAACACACAACAATTTCGGTCAGGAGGCAACTTATTACATATATGATGATGCATTATACTGTGGCCAAATAATATCTGTAAAGAAAATCATGGGGCTTCTTGTGTGTGGATTCTTTGATCGTTGGATTGTGATTAGTAGGTAGTGCTGTCTTATATTTACTTAGGTCTGACTTATTTGCTTTTTTGGAAAACTAGAATGTGCATTAAAAATTGGCAAGCGCTCTATTTTAACTTGCATTTTGGGAACTAAGGATTTAAATTATAGAACTTTCAAAAAGTTTTTTCTATACAGTGAAAGACTTTCTGTATAGGCAGTCTCATGTTGAATTAGGATTGCACAAATGACAGTACAGAAGTGAAGAGTTAAAATTAGATTATACTTTGAAAAGCTACTCTGTAAAAACACATTACAGTGAGTTTATTCTTTGTGTCTCTTATCCCATGTCAAACGTTGTCAGTTTACACATTAAAATGTCTTTTCTGACTGGAAGCCCTATAAACTTATGGTGAGATTTGAAAATCAAGTTGGTTATTTCTGGTTTATTCATCATTATCTGCAATCCAGAATCTGCAATTGGAAGTTTTAAAACTTTTCTCTAAAAATACCCCCACTCTCCTGGGGGCGGGGAGGGGAGTTTATTCTGCTGGTTGTGTCTGGGCAAGAATATAATCACGCTCACTTTCCAATAGCTGCATTGGTTCCGCAATGCTAACAGAAATAAAAAGTAGTAAAAGCTTATAGAAAAGTAAATAGTTGTTATAAGGAACAAATCTGAGGAGAAAAGGTGCTGTTTTCATAGTCACTTTTATTACTATAACTGCACTTTAAAAATGTATGCATCATTTATAACTTTGCAGTAGTAAAGGCTTTGAATTTAGGAAGTCAGAAGGAGTTTTCTAGATGTGCTGACATTTTTTTGAAGATTACAGAAAGTCTAATCCTTCTAGCTCCTAGTACGTGAATATGAATTTATTCAAAGCGCTTGATGCATTTTTAGTTTTAGTTTTGTTATTTATAATAGATGCTTCACAGCTGGAGTACCGATATTGTAAAGAAACTTCAAGTTAACAATATCTTAAGTTTTATATGCTTAGGAATATGCCACTAATTATCTAATATCTAGTATTCTAATTATCTGTGGAAGTTCCCTGCATTATTATAGAAAGGGGTGACTTCCAAAAAGCAAACCTCCCATGCTACACATAATTCCTTGACCTGGTGAATATAGATATTGCGGAAACTACATGACACAGTAACATTACACACCTCAGTTGGGGAATTAATGACAAACTAATATATACATAAGTGTCAACAGAATATGATGTGTTTGCTTTCTCATTTACTTCCCCTCCCCTCCAGTACCCATAGTGATTAACTACTAAATCTAATAACTTCACTGCTTAGTAAATCAGTCTGCTGTATATTAAGATCTTCAGGTACTTTACCTATATAAAGCCAGTATTTTTATAGTATATGTTCATATTAACATTTTAGAACACTAGTAGATTTTCATTTTTAATTTATTTCTCTTTCCTTTCAGAATATATAGGCAGTGGAAGCACAGCTTCCCACAAAGGTTGTAGTATTTACATGTTAAGCCTGCTCTGTTTTATTATGCTGTGTCCAGAGGTAGCTGAATTTCCATCCAGATCTCCCAGTCTTCAAATATTTATTATCCCTTAAGACAGGAAGAATAAGCTTTGGAAAACATTGGTTCTCATTTGGGCAGTCTGTATTTACACATGTGCAGAATTCCATAAAGATCTTTTGGTTTGGTTGTCACTTGAATTTAAATATCGACAGAAAAATATCAAACGCTTGGGTTAAATATTTTTTTTGCTTCTGTGGCTCATTAGATAGATTTATAATCTGTTCTAAATTTAACTTTGGCTTTGTAGGGGAGTCAAAAAATAAAATTTGAAAATTCTGGAAATAAAGTATTCAGGATATTTCTTGCTGGCATTGCTGAAATTACAAATTAACATTGTAAGGCTCCCACTCCAGTACCCCAGTTGTCCTAAGCCAGAGGTCCCAAAACTGAGGGGTGCGCCCTCCCAGGGGGGCACAGAGGAACATTTGGGGAGCGCATGGTGGTGCCCAGGCCAGCCCCCATTGGATCAGGGAGGGAGCGCCACACTTCCAGACCGGCTCCACCCCCAGCCTTGCTCCTCCCTCAACCCTTTTCAGACCCCAGTCCTGCTCTGCCTCCAAGCCTGGGCCAGCCCCCAAGGGGCTGGGGAGGGAGCGCAACGCTCCGACTCCAGTCCAGCTCTGCCCTCATTCTCTCTCTGCCCCCAGCCCAGCTCTACCTCTAGACCCAGCTCCTCCCCCATCCCCCGTTCCACCCCCAGCTCCACCCTCAGCCCAAGCTCCACTGCTGAGGAAGTCTTGGCTGTGCAGTAATGGAGGGGGGCGCAGACAGATTCTGTTACTTGTAGGGGGGTAGAAGGAGTGCAACTGGAAAAGTTTGAGCACCACTGCCCTATGGCATCCACAAACTTCAAAGAGTTGATTACCACAGATATAAACCAGATTAGTTGAAAGAGTGCTGTGAAGCACTCCAGCACATGAAGAATCTAAGATTGCTATCTTTACAGCGGTTCTAGCTCCTGCTGACCCGAAATGCCTGGCCACCAGACTGCTAGGCTAACGTTACTCCTTTTAAAAAAAAAAAATAAAAAATGCAGAGACTTTTCAGTCAATATTAGCATTGGAACTGTGATGCACATGAGCTTTCCTTCCATAAAATCCAGTTTATACCACCATGTTAACAGTACAGGCTGATTAGCAGGAGTACTCAGCACATAAATGTGTCCTTAACTGGGTGGGCATCTTGTATTCTGTTTTAGGGCTAGGTCCACAGATCCTCAGTGTAGCCTGTCTGTAGATGTAGGCGTTAGAATCAAAAGTGATTGGACAGTTGATGAGGGACTAACCCCGGCTTTCCAAAGACCCCCTCAATTTTGTTCTGCCTCCTGTAGGTACTGGCAGGGAAGTGGAATCCAGCACCAACTATAAGAGAGCGAGACAGCTTTTGTTAATTAGTAATTTGGATAATCTTTGGTCTAGTTTGGATGTATTGGTCAGCTGCTGGACATCAAGAAATCTTCCACAAGATATTTCTACTCTGTGAAGTATTTCTGCATCTGGGCAAGATAAAGGTTCTGGTCCTCACCGGTCTTTCGTGTTCTTTGTTCCATACTGCCTTCATCTCAGACAATCATTTCTCTCCCTCAGCTCTGTAAAGAGTTTTCTTGGCTGCAGTCTCAGCCTTTTATCCTTCAGTTCAGGAATTAATATATTTTCTCATGTGTTACAGTGCCAGGATTCCTAAAATGCCTGCTTCATGTGTTGTCTTCCGTCTGGGAGCTAATGCTATCTTGGGACTTAAATGTGCTTGCCAGACTAATAGAACCCACCCCTTGACATGTGGCTTGATTGCTCTCTGTACCATATCTTACTAGAGACTGTTCTTAATGATAATCACATTGGTCCAAAGAGCTTATGAGATGCAGATGCTAATGGTTGACCTACCATATACCATGTTCTCTCTCACCTGAAGTTCCCTTTTTTAAGTGACTCTTGATTTCCACTTAAATCAGTCTGCTAACATGCTTGTGGTGAACCTCTGCTTTCACCTGTTTCCCAGCTACATGTGGGAACACTAGGTTGCGTTGTCTAAATGTCAAGACGACTCTGAATTCTTATCTGAGTAAGTCACCCAGAGTCTGTATAGCACATGGAGACTATGCCAGGGGCCAGTGAACTTCCACTCCAAGACTGTCAAATTGGATCAGACTCTGCATCCACACTTGAGTAAGCAGGGATGCTAATGCCAGCTGGTCTGAGGATGTATTCCTCCATGTCTAAGGTGGTCTGTACTGCATGTCTCAACGTCTCCAACATATAGGGTACATGCAAAGCTGCTACCTGGAATTCTATCCATATTTTACAGCATTACTCACTGGAGTTAGCATTTAGATTTGTAGACTCAACTTGGGAGAGTTAGACTTACAATCTCTTTGAAGCAGTCCTCAGACCCCCCCCTCATTGTAGTCTAGGAAGCTGCTACTTGCACACATTTTCAAAGAAGGAAAAAATAGATACTTACCATACTAACTGGTTCTTTAAGAAAATTGACTGCCTGGGTCCACAATTCCCATCCTCCTTCCCCACTATTTCAGAGTTTTACAATAGATTCTTTAGTGAATGGAAGAAACTGAGTAGCATTTGGTGCTATGCTGGTATATCCTCAAATGAGGAAGCATAAAGACATAAACACATGGATACCCAGCTCCAGTGGACACTGCTGTTGGAAAGTTTTGAAATTGCATGTTTGGGTGTACACATTCCTACACCATGGAACTGTGCAGATAGGAACTACAGTCATGCTGGTAAGTAACCATCTTGTATCCTCTGTAGTATATTCTTGTTTTAATTGTAGTTTTCTTTATTTTAAACAAACTAGGCTAGTTTTCCTTTGTTGGCCATTTATTTCTGGTCACAAACAGTGGGGTATTTATTCAACACATGGATCTACATACAAGTAATAATATTCATTGACAAAGGACACCATCTGTTCGAGGGACACCATCATAGGACCTAATCACATCAGCCACACCATCAGGGGCTTATTCGCTTACACATGTACCAATGTGATATATGCCATCATGTGCCAGCAATGCCCCTCTCCCATGTACATTGGCCAAACCGGACAGTCTCTACACAAAAGAATAAATGGACACAAATCTGACATCAGGAATCATAACATTCAAAAACCAGTAGGAAAACACTTCAATCTCCCTGGTCACTCAATAACAGACCTAAAAGTGGCAATTCTTCAACAAAAAAACTTTAAAAACAGACTCCAACGTGAACCTGCAGAACTGGAATTAATTTGCAAACTGGACACCATCAGATTAGGCCTGAATAAAGACTGGGAGTCATTACAAAACGTAAACCTAATTTCCCCAATACTAATTTCCCCCTACTGTTATTCACACCTTCTTGTCAACTGTCTGAAATGGGCCACTCTCATTACCACTTCAAAAGTTATTTTTCCTCCCTTGGTATCCTGCTGTTAATTGATTTGTCTCATTAGGCTGACCTCACACTTGGTAAGGCAACTCACATCTTTTCATGTAGTTATACCTGCTCCTATATTTTTCCACTCCATGCATCGGATGAAGTGGGTTCTAACCCACGAAAGCATATGGCCAAATAAATTGGTTAGTCTCTAAGGTGCCACAAGGACTCGTCATTGTTTTGACAAAGGATAGTTCGCTTGAGCTGTCTTTATCCTTTCTACAGTGAGATCTTTTCTTAACTAGTTTTCCAGCTGACATGACTGAAGAACAGGGAAGTGGTGATGTATTCAGGTTGCACAGTGAGCTAGTAAACGTTTCCTGAATGCCAGACTTCCTGGTATTTCTGAGAACCTATAGCAATTGCAGAATGAAACATTAAAACTTCTAACATTTTTGTTCATCACAGTTCTTCTTTTAACTCATAAGAGAACTCGAGTAAGTGCTCATATAAACAAACTGAGGTGATTTACAAATAGAAAAAGAGTACTTGTGGCACCTTAGAGACTAACCAATTTATTTGAGCATAAGCTTTTGTGAGCTACAGCTCACTTCATCGGATGCATACAACTGCTCAAATAAATTGTTTAGTCTCTAAGGTGCCACAAGTACTCTTTTTCTTTTTGCGAATACAGACTAACACGGCTGCTACTCTGAAACCTGAGGTGATTTAAACCTCTGGACATAAAGTTTGGCTGCCTGATGTCATACCTGTGTCAATAAACTCTAGTATACAAACACTCAAACTTTTTTTTTTTTTAATTTTTAGCTTACATTAGCAATAGGAGAGGCTGTATTTGTCAGTGAGATTATTGCATATCTTGAGTGATCAGTCACCTTTTAATGATATGCACTGTAAAATGCTTGTGCTGTGTCACTTACTCAGCATGATGTGAAAATCAACTAATACTTCACAACAGGGAGTCTTAATTGTCAGCACTAAGAGGTTAGTACTTTGTCTAGCTTATAAATTAATACATATGATTAAGGTTATGCCCTAGGCTTGCAAGTGGTTTGACTTTGAGGTGTGAGAAATATAAAGTGAAGGTGTGGGGTATGGAAGGTTCCCAAGGAAGAGAATATCTCAGTTGGAAATAACATTCCTTTAAGATGAAAATAACTTCATACTTTTCCACAATCTTACAAAATTGTCATGAAAATTTGCCAGGCCAGGCACAAAACTGACTTGTGCTGGGCTGTTAACACAAAAATAAAAATTTTTGATGGCCACAAAAATATAACTTGCCTTAAATCTTAAAATATGGTAATGATGAATTGTATAATGTTTTGTTGTACCTAGAATTCATGATACACCTAATAACAGTGACTTGTGAAAATTCACCTATTTATTCTAAGAGCCACTCAAGTATACCTTAAGAAGAAAAGGAGTACTTGTGGCACCTTAGAGACTAACAGATTTATTTGAGCATAAGCTTTCATGAGCTACAGCTCACTTCATTGGATGCAAATAAATTTGTTAGTCTCTAAGGTGCCACAAGTCCTCATTTTCTTTTTGCGGATACAGACTAATGCGGCTGCTACTCTGAAACCTGTCAAGTATGCCTTGTAGATCAGATAATTGGAGGTGGTTTGGGTGTGGGGCAGTATATTTTTGAAGAAAATTCATGTGTATATCTCTAGTATAGTGTATGATTGATAATGTCTGTGTCGAAAAGCTTTTAAATCTCTCTGGTCACTTAAGGATGTTGTTGGAAAGTGTGAAGTGGATTTTCACATTTTAAAAAACTACTTTACTTGCTGTTTCCCTCCTTTGGGGATTAGGTGTTTTTAATGGTAATGTACTTAAGTATTTTGTTTAAAGATGATATAGGGAATAATATAACCCTTATCTGCAAGTTAATATTTTTTGCATGTAGTACAGTACTAAAGGGAGCTCATGTACTAATCCCTCTAGGTTGTTAGTATAGAATGTATCATGTTGTTTCTGAATTTTACTGAGGGAGCCTCCTAGTGTTTGTTATCTGTGCAGTGACTAAATCGTGTTTAGTGAAAGATGCTTTCTCCCTTCTGGTTCTTTTGAAACATAGTGTTAGTTACCAAGACTGGAAAATTTCCATAAAACCATTAAGGGGAGAATAAACTCCCAGCATCTTTGCACAATATTCGAGATAAAAGCCATCTTGTTGTATGATCATATTTTTTTTGTTGCTTCAGTTGATATATGAACAGAGTAGTTTCAAGTTTCTGTATGTGACTTATAGTATACCTTAAGGTTGTACAGTTCTTTGGATTTTTCACCGTAGGTGAATATCAATTTACCAAACAAAATTAAGTCAAGTACTAGAGAACCTTCTGCTTATTGCTCATGCTGTCATTCTTAAAGACCCGTTGCATAGACAAGAAGCTTCCTGTAAAGGCTTAGTAATTTACATAGTCCTGTTGTGTTCTTATGTTGAGATTAATGTTGAATTTCCTGGCCAGAAGTGAGAGTATTAATGACAGAGCTAGCAGTTGAGTAAATTAGAATATCATTTTGTAAGTGCATTGATGGGGATATTTTGGGTGTCAGTGAATAAAATGACAGGTTTCAGAGTAGCAGCCATGTTAGTCTGTATTCGCAAAAAGAAAAGGAGGACTTGTGGCACCTTAGAGACTAACAAATTTATTTGAGCATAAGCTTTCGTGAGCTACAGCTCACTTCATTGGATTCTTCCACTGAATGCATCCGATGAAGTGAGCTGAAGCTCACGAAAGCTTATGCTCAAATAAATTTGTTAGTCTTTAAGGTGCCACAAGTCCTCCTTTTCTTTTAGTGAATAAAATGTTAGAATTAAGGCTGAGGGAGTCTTGGTAAGGCAGACATTTGCAGGGGAGGGAACTCCCTGAGACAGTAGGAGAGAATATGGGCTATATACTTTTTTTAAACTGTAGCATGTGTCAAATGTACAGGACTGACAGCCCTGGAGACCCAAATCCTCCATTCACAGGAGGGAGCAGTGCAAGCTTCTGCATACATCCCCACCTTGTGTGCCTGGGCCTTCAAATAGAGCGTAAAGAGGATAGTTCACTCTTCGTGTCCAGGCCTTCCATTTTTACCTGCTGAGACTGCCAAAGGTATGCCAAGGCAGTGTTCTTTGTCATATGGGTACCTGTCCTCTTGAGACCATAAACTCATTTTATACAGGTCACTCAACAGCCATCAAATAGCAGTGATTTAGGGGTTTTACTGTGTTAGGCCAGTGCTTGAACCTGTGATCTAGAAGTGAAAGGCTCAGTATCCCAAACCACTGAGTCTTTTTTTGGGTTGAAATTTCCACATCACTATATGGGTGGAGAGAATGAACACACTACTGTGTACTGTCTGTCACCCGATCATTCCTGCTTGTTTGCTCTGGCATAGGCTAGTTTTAATGTCATCTTTTGCTTTCTGATTTTTAAAATGTACAGTATTCATATCTTCATATTCATATCTTCAAGTCTCCATTTATATTACAGATCAGTTTACAACCCTTCAGACTCATTTTTATTTTGTGCATAAAATCATTACTTTATGGAACTTAGGACAATTCTGTTAAGATACGTTTACTTTCTCATTAGTACACTGCCTGTATTTATTTAAAGGGTAAAAATTATAGTAGTTGTTTTTCAGCATTAAATTGTTTAATCCTATTTGATCATATTTTTGAGGAACCCAAAGAGCCTGACTGTTAATATCACTTTGTCAATGTCTTTCTTTTGGGCCAAGACAAACTAGAAAGACTGTTTTGGAGAAGAAGGAAAAAGGGTGGGGAAGGAAGCAATCTTTTGACCAGTGATTTTTAGTATCCTAAATCATTTGGGGAGCCTTAGATATAATAGACATCTAAGGCTCCCCAAGTGTCCAGTGGTTTTATGAGCTCAATTACTTTATACGTGAGTGGAAATGGTACTCCAGAACATGGTAATACTTGCTGTTTTCCTGCAAACCATGTTGTCAGGGGTGCAGTCTAGTCCAATCTGAACTGTGGTTACTTACAGGTAGGCACTCTATAATCATTCAGATACATTATTAATAACTGCATAAACAATTCATTAACACTTCAAAAATTGAAAAGGTATAGAAATACCAGCTCTCTGATGGGACTATAGGTACGTATTTTTTTAACAGCTGCTCTGTTTTGTATAGAAGATATGCAGAACTTTTCAATGAGTGATAGTGCAACGGTACTTTGAGTGCTATGTGGTAAAATTAGCATGTTGACACCATGATTTATTTTTGCATGAAAAAGCTAAATACATAATGTGGAGGAATAAAAACAAGCTAGACATCATGTAGTGTAAATCCATCTTAATTTGCTAAAATATTGGATGAATATATGAGTTTGCACAATTGTACTACTCCTTTGCTGAACTACTCTATATAGAAAATAGTAGCTGATGGTTAGAAAATGCTGATGTACCGTCACCCATGAAAGATCAACAGAACCGATGTAAAAACAGCTGTACAGAGTTATTGCGATTTCTCTGTTCTTGGAATAAAACACTAGAAGGTCAGACTGTTACTTACAAATATTGGGTAAAAGCTCATCTTTTAATGTCTGTTCACCTTTCTTTAGAACTGTCTTTCTTTCAAGACAAGGGGGTGAACAGAATCCTATTTACCAGAAACAATGAGTAATGTGGAAGCTTGAGGAAAAATTACCAATGATAAATATGTATAAAAACCATTAGGCACAGTGAAAACTTCTTGGCTGAATGAGAAACACAATCTACCAATTCCCAAAAGTCAAAATATGAAAATAAGATCTACAAAAATGATCCGTCTTTTTTCCTTTGGCCTTAGAGGCTCCTTCATCAAGACTTGTTTCTGGTGGTAATATTGAACCTTACCATTATAGTGTTTTGGAAATTTGTTTTGTTACTAGTTTAAAAATATCCATTGAGATATTTAAACATGTTCTTGTTTCAATTAACAAAACACTAATTTTTATACTGAGGTTGATGTGTAAGGTGTGACCAACAGAAAAATAGAACTAACACAATGAAAGGTGGACTGACATATACTACGTGTACAGTAGTACACACTATTTTGTTACCCATCTTTGTCTGTTTCACTAAATTTTGAGGCACTCTATATTTATAGTTGTGATGGGATTTCAGCCATTACAAGAGGCAACCATTTTGCACTTGTCCTTGTGATGTTTGAAGAACCACCTCTCTTTAGGCTCCAGTGCAGGAAGTCAGGAATCCTCAGTGCAAATACACACACTAAATGAACACATTTGACTCCCTAAAATTGTACTTTATTTCTCTCACAGATGTGAAATATAGTGGGCACAATATTTTCCAATATCAGCCTTTTGTAACACAGACTAGATGTATTTTGAAAGCATTGTTAAACCATAGAATCACCTCTTTGTCTTTGCTGTGCCAGGCATAGCTCCCTGGCTGGTCAGAAAGAACTGGGCTAGGATATTTTTTAAAAAATGAGCTAGCGTTTATTTAAACAATTCCCCTTCTAATCTCTAAGCCATCCTGAAATAGCCAAAAATTCTTGCTTAAATGATGAATTTCCCTGTCTGAGGGTCTAGCCAGTTTCTTTCAAAATGAACAAGGTAACAAACACTGTGTCCATTTCCACTCTAAATATCTGTAGTGTACATAACCAAGATGGAGACTACAAACAATAAATAGCATATTCCTGTGATCAAAAGTGCTTTTTTAAAACAAAATGTGGGCAAGTGGGATAGGCCATACTAAGATCAGGAGTAGTGTTAGGAATAGTACTTCCAATATCAGATAACAGAAATTACGTGGATTGTAGCCGAATGGAAGTGTTAGCTTTAGAGTTTGATTTTTTTTTTTTTTTTTTTGTGGCTAGTCTAGAATAGAGGCAAGTTGCCATTAATTATGTGATGAGGCTGCATGGTTACAACTTTTCTTTTGATTTGTGCAGTGTGACTAGATGAATATAACTTTTACTTTCTGATGCTGGAATGAAAGCTGGTCTCTTTAATATGTTTTGCTTTTGTAAGGTCATCAAATCTGCATTAACCCACTGTCTTCATCTAGAAACAGTTTCTATAACTTCCCTTTCTCCTCTCAGCTTCAGACTGACACGCTAATGGCTGGTGAAAAGCAGCGTCTAGCCCATTGGGAAATGTTCATGAAAGACCAACACAACAAACGAGCAGAAGTGGATGAAGAGCACAGAAAAGCTATGGAGCGCCTTAAAGAACAATATGCTGAGATGGACAAGGACCTGGCTAAATTTTCTTCTTTTTAAGACCTTTTTCATTGCTGCTGGGGTTTTTTGTGCCAGTACTCTTTTGCTTCAGACTTATCAGAACAACACTGAGGTTCTTTCAGAAAGCCTAATCAAAATAGGGGTAAAAAACCCCCCCACATCCTGTTGTAACTATAACAAAAGTTTGATTTAAGAAGAGAGTTTTGCATACCTCCAACTTTAAGTGCCTCTACAAGCTTGTTTTGTTCAAGGTGATTGGTGTTATTACTATCTTAGTTTGTAGGACAGGCAGGTCTAGAAATGGAGTTCTGCCTTTATACCATGGCTACATCAATTTAGGGAGTTGCAAACTAGAATTTCTTGGCTTGTGAAGACAGCCTTGTCTGTGGGGAAGAAAGCTTAATTTAGTTTTTATTATCTCTGTATAAGGCCACAGCCCTGCCACAGAGAGCAGGTATTATAAATGCAAGCCATGCTTGGCTGAAATCAGGATGTACACACGCTCATTAACAGTTATTTTGAGAAAACCAGCATGTCTTGCAAAACAGTGGATTCTGAAAGGCTAGAATGTGTTACTCAGATACAGTTACAGCTGCATTATTATGAAGTCGAGTTGAGATATTGATTGCCCTCTAAAATAGGCACCACAAGAGTGGCCGTGAGGGCACAGGAAACAATGTTTTTTCTCTCTGTGTAACTGGCTCATGGCTTTCTTGTAGCTTTACACTCCTAAGAATCTCTTCCACCCCACCCCTGCCCAAACCACCTAAAAGTAACTTTTAAAAGTATATCCGTCCTTCCATTAGCATTTTATCAGGTACAGTATTTACGTTAAGTATTTGTCCTGCCATTGGTGCACTCAGTAGGATGAGCAATGCCCACCTTATTGGGACTTGTTACCTAAATGTGTTGTGATAAACTTAATACAGTTGAGGAAAGATCTTTGTTTTTGTCAGAATGGCAAGCAGGTAAGTGGCATTAAAAGTGAAGCATCCTGCAGTATTAATTTGTGTTCTGATTAACAGGAGTATTTGCAAGCTCCTGTCATCACCATGATCATTTCTTTTGATTTAAAATCTTCATGTAATAGCAATATAACTGAATAACTTAGCTTAATTATCCTTTTATAAACCAAGTGAAATTAAATGCAATAACAGAATGAAACTTGATGCAAGCTAATCTGAGGGACAGGAAGATCTTTCAAATATTATTTTAAGTACTATGTAATATAAAATAAAAACAGGTAAAAATAAACAGAACTTGCTCATTATCTGTGTTGGAATTGCACTATGCAGACAATGGTTGCCTGAGTAAATTTATGGCTTGGTGTCAAGGCTCCATTCTTGGCAGCATGTTGATAATGTGATTAAAGTTAGCAAAGGAGATGGAATAAGTATTTGAGATTTCTTTCAATAACATTGAATTCCTGCCAAACTGCTCTATCCGCTACTGTAGGCCTGACAGCTTCATCAATCATCATCAGGTACCTGGACTGAAAAGAGCACTTGCTGACACTGAAGCATGGTGGAATGTTGTTAATTCTGTTGTGGATGGAAAAAACATAGATGGCTCCAAAGTATTCCACATATAAAAAGTGAGGAGAACCTACTAACGAAAACCTCTATTGAATGGAAGGTGATTTCTGGAATATCTCTAAGCTTAAGTACCCATTCATGAATGGATGCTGTAACTAAGAACCCGATTTACGTGCTTCATCAGAAAAACAGAAGATACTGTTGCCTGTCTTTAGGGTCCAGAGTCTCAATAGCATTTGTTCATTTTAAGGATTAAACTGAAAACACTCTGTCTTCCACAAAATGTTTTAATAATGAATGTTCTCAAAGCCAAAATAACTTTTTGACAAACGTACTTTAAGTCTCATTTGGTACTGAGTGAGTTTGATTTGTATCTTATTCCTATAAAATAATACATAATATCAGATCCACTCGGTTTTGAACAAAAATAAACCTACTGTGTCTCTGATATGTCCCACTTGAGGGCTGATAAAAATGATGTAGATGTTGCAAGACTGGTGTATGCTGAACATCTGCACAAGAGTAAGAATTTTAAGCCTAGGGGACTGCACTTCATTGGCCAAGAAAGCCTAAAATAGATTAAATGAATGATAATACCTAAGGTTAACTATTTTCAAAAGCCAGTGGTACTTTGTGTTTTGAAAATTCCCCCTCAATACTCGTTTTGTGAATTTATGCATTTAGGAAATATTTCGAAGAAAAGTGCTTAAAGTTGATCTTTAACATACGACAAACATCAATCTGTTTGTTGGCCCACTTCATTGGGAGACTACAAGAAAAATATTTATCACTATTAAGTTATTCAATAGTTTTATTTTTTTAAAATATATATTGTGCTGTAGCTCTTGAAATAAATTAACGGTACATACAACTTGACTTTACAGTGGTTTAGCAAGGTGGATGAAAAAATGCTTTGTTCTAAAACTTAAAGGAAAACTGTAGTGCTTAGTTATAGCTTAGATAGCTAAATAAGTGCATCATGTATGTATGATTTTATTTACCTGTCACTCTTTCAGTATTTGTTTAGTGAATGAGGCTGTGGTTTATCACGAGGCTAATGATATTTCTCAGCAGGGGCTCTATTGGAAAATGATAGTATAGAATTTGAAGTATCTCTTTCACTCATTTGAAGAAAAATGCATATGAAGGGAGTTTCAAAGTTGGGTAGTAAACTACATAAAAGAAATTAAATGTTTAGCCTGGCTTAAAATGTTTAAATTCTTAAGAATTAAACTTTCCAAAATCACTTTGAATACTGATACAACTCCCATTAAAGTTGGTTTTAAAAAAAATTCCACTGGACTCTACTGGGAGTTGGATCAGGCCTTTGACTTTTGCTACATTTGAATGATGAAGCTGATGTTTGCAATCCTGCTTTGTATCAGACTAAGGTGGTAGCTTTCTGCTTGATTGTTAACACTTCTTTATATTTAGTAGTCTGAGTCTAAACAATATTGATTTATTCTTCTATGTAACTAGAAGTAGTGGGTAGAATATCCTATACTCACTGGAATTGTCCTTAAATTTTAAGATGAGCTTTCTGTTTTGACACCTACACAGCAAGAAAGCAATACTTCTACTTGAACGATGTTGAAAAAACTGCTTCTGCAGTGTTAATAGCCTGCTTAAAAGTATTACTTAGACCATTAGTAGAATAGTCATGATATTTTTTATTTTTGTAATATTAATCAACGCCTTGTTTAAAAAATAAAATTTAAAAATCCTCTGTTCAGCTGTTCTGGGCCTCTAATCTCTTCGATGCTTAAGCAGACCTTTTATTTTTAGTAGGGGGAAGAGGAAGTGAGACTCACATAGATTCTGCTCCCACCTATACCAACCCTAGATGATACCTCTTAAGAGAAACTCCCCGTCCAATGACTTGTGGTTGGAATATCACATTTTCACTGACTTTTATTTATGAAATATATTTTTAAAAAAAATTTCCTTGACCAAATTTTGTTTCTCTCAAATAACTTATATTAAAATGGAGAAAATAAGTGAAAACATTATCACCCATGAATCATTTCATTCAGAGGAGTTAATTCTCCAGTTCAAAAGGGTGTTTTAGCTCTCTACACACCCTGGACTCTGAAATTTGCAGGTACTCGGCGATAGATGGCAATGTGAGTATGACTGCTTTCAAAAAGAGAGGCAAACGTTCCTTAATCATACTAGCACGCTCACATGGATAAGCTAGAGGATGATATATAATTGGATCCCAAAATAACTGTATGGTAGCTTTTGTACCAGTAAGTAGTGAGACGTGTGTTGGACCAAACTACAGATATTCTAGCCAAAAAGCTGTACTTCTTACCTGCAGTATTTTGCCTTCTTTTTTGAGGACCAGTAGTGCTACAAGTGCTTCTTGCTACTATGATGATACATCTGATAAATTCTAAGAAGAGTTGTTGCCATTGTAGATTTTGTTTAAATAAAAGTTAGCCTAAATGTGTTTCCGAAGTGGAGGCTGACATCACTAACTGCCTCATAGGTGCGTTTTTCGCTGCCACCACTGTATAAACAGTGGATCAAGTTGTCTGAAATGGCTTGAATTAAAGCAGTGGGATCTTGTCAGAGGACGCCTCTGACCCTTTTAATTATACCATAGCGATAGCACATACTGGAACTAGCACAAACCAGATTGCTATACAATGCTACACAATATTTAATCAAAACATAAAAGTGATCTTTTAAAAGCATTTCAACATTAGAGTTGAGTGGTAGAGAAAAAGCTTGGTATTTGTGTTCTTTTTGAAACCCATCACTCCCATTGCCATATATGTGCTATAGAAAATTGTAATAGTCATTGGAAAAAAATTATTTTAACCATAGTAGCATTTTAAATAAATGCCTTTTAAAAGGAAAGTATCATTTATTTAAAGAAGAAAAAGCATAAAATATTATATTTGGTGCTATTAGTCCTTCCTACATTAAGGCACTTCCAGGTACAGTAGCAGCTGCTTAGATTTTTTGCTCCCATTCATCTGGGCTATCCTTTATTTTCAGCAGTCTCTCTACAGTCCTGTCCTGCTTCCTTGTTCCACACGAGAGAGGCTGTGTGAGGTCTGAGGGAGCTAGAGCCAGCTCTGATGATTAAGTATGGCGTGGAAATCTATGGGTTTGGGACATTACCCAATGCCATGGCCCTCCAAAACCCTGCCCTGGGAGAGATTGCTTCTTACAAAATTCAGTGAGGTGAACCTTAGGAAAGATCCTGGTAATTTTGTCAATTTTTCTGTAGAAGGGGAAGGTCCAGTGTGGCTATCTGAGCAGGAGAAAGGGTAGTCAATTCTAGTAAGATTCAGACTTGTGGTCCTGGGAATCTACGCATTTCAAACTGGATGTTTTGGCAACTCAACCATTCCATCTTACAAATAACCGTGTGAATGTGTGTCCAGTGGAGAGGAACTGCAAATAAGAGAGACTTGCACCACGAGTATGACCTAATGGAGCAAACAGTTGAAAGTGGGTGGATAATATTATGCTTTGAATACCTGCAAACTTGCATTTACTAGTCTACTGGAATTCACAACCTGAGCCCACAGAGTATCAATCTTTTTAAAATGACATATTTAAATAAATAGAGTGGGAAAGAACCAGATTACCCTCTGGCATTATTTTAAGAGATGCATCTAACTCCCACCTTCCAAACAGAGCTAATACTTTGTGAAAGGTATGGACTAGAAACCATTTTCCAGTCTGTTGTGACATATGAGCTCCCATTCTGTGATCTAAAGAATAAATTATTATTGTTTGAGCAAATCTACATATTCCTACTTATGGGTACTGCACTGCCTTGTGGTAAAACCTCTCTCTAGCAGTGTCAGGTAGAACACTCATGTGCTCCTCTGCCTCTCCCCTCACCATCACAATGCACTGAGAGCAATGCTATAAACGTGGCAGAGCGCCCTCCCCAACCCAGTTCCTTCCAACTGCATGCCTGGATGCATGTGAATCACTCCAGTTTCTTTGAAGCCATAGTTTCTTTCTGCTTAGAAATAGTGTTAAGCTCGTTCAGTAGTTAGTATATACGGTTTTTCCTGGTTCTGGGTTATGGAGCTACTTAAATCCCAGCTTCCTTTGTTTCTCCAGAAGTGCTCTTCCTCCCAGCATTCAGTGACCACATGTGCCTGGGAGAAAAATGCTCCTGGGGAGACTCACTTGCAGCTCTTCCTTCCAAAGGAAGGCCTTGAGGCTGAACCCTCTGGACCCAATCAGGCTTCAGATCATCGGTCTAAGAGACCAGGCTCTGCCCCTATGGCTACTAGCACCAACTGGCTCTAAGATTCCAAGAAGCTGCAACCCTTTTGTGGTCTAATTCAGTTCCTATGGCTCCTCAGTCAAGCCCCCGAGGCTACGCATGTTCAAACCAAGGGTAATGTGGTGGTCAGATACAATTGTCCTAGTCCCAGAAGAGCGGTCGACAGAGTTTGGCCACCCTCACCAATGCCGTACCTTGTTCCTCCCAGTTATCTGACCCTGATGAAACCCCTGCAGCTGCAGGACTAGGGCCAGTTCTGACTTCCACTTCCGAATCCAGGAAGATGGATTTGATTGATGTATCGGAATCTGGGCCATCAGTGCCTTTGGTTCTGTCTGTCACGGCATAGAGACAAAATGGCTGCTGTTAGCAGTGCTGGTTCATGTGCATCAGTACTATCAGATCTGTTCAATTCTGACAAGACTGCTACAGCTCTGAAATGGAGATCCATCTTTGGTAGCAAAAGAAATGGATTTCTGTTAAACGTTGGATCTGATGTCACTTCGTTGGATCCATTGTTCCCAGGTCAGTTCCAGCTACATCCGTGGTTCTGGAGAGCTCTGTCACCGTCGCAGCTCAGGTTCACCTTCTGACTCCACTTGTTTCATTGCTTCTAAGTGGGGAAACAGGGTTTCTAAAAGGAGACATTTTCCCCTGGTCCCAAGGTCATCTTCCTTGTCCCCTGTTAAAGAAGTAGAGGCCAGAAAATACTGTGGGTCTTTTCCTGTAACACTCTTTGCTTTCTCTTCCTAAACCCCTATATAGGGTCTCCACAAAGCGCCAGATCCTCATTCTTCCCTTCGGCTCCACTGCTATCACCATTATACTCTATCTTTGATCCAGACCTGGATCCTTGCTAGGAGGAAGACACAGAAAGCACACAGAGCTATGGCTCACTTTGTAACATCCTATGGTCTGCCTCCTGCATGTTGCCAAACTCTAGTTTCTGGGGAGACTAGCAATCCTGGGGCCCATGGCCTTATTGGAGGCCATGTCAGGAATTTTTTAATTACTCTCCCAGTGGACGGAGAAGTAACATTTCATCTGTTAAGGATCTGGCAATCCAGAGATAGTCAGATCTGACTCCTGTGAATCTACTGTCATTACTGACTGTGATGCCTGAAATGTCTGAGGAACATGTGGAAACTGACTATGAACCAGATTTATCACTGGATGGTCATATGGTCGTGCTGGTTTCAGTCTCCTCCTGAGGATGCTACACAGTTCCATGAGTTGATGGACCAAGTGCCCACTTTAAATCTTCCTGCAGTGTCTGTGGAAGAGATTTCTCACCGGGTATTTGATATCCTTGGGGATATTTGTAGGAACAGAGTATCCCAACCCATTTTAGATGGTTTGCTACAGCCAGCTAAATCCATATGAGCCATGTCTGTTTCTTGTCAATCTGTTGCTAAGAAAGATGACAATTATTACTCTGTTCTCCTGTGTGAGGAGAAAAGTCTATGGGATTGGTGTATTTGTCACAACATCTGTCCTGTGGCTCTGTATCTGGGAGGGGAAAACAATGTAGATGCGGCCCATCTCAGCAGAGACAGCTCTCAGATGCACCAATGGTCCCTAAAGGATCAGTTCGTTCAGACTGTATTCTCTGGCTGGGTCAACTAGAGGTGGACCTATTTGCAATGAGTGACAACAAAATGTCTCCTCTTCTGTTCCAGAGTGAGCAGGGACAGTCACTCCCTGTCAGATGCCTTCCTTTTGCACTGGGGAAAGGGCTTTTTAAAATCTGTGCTGCTTGTTCAAAAAATCTCAAATTGATCTCAAAATGATTTCAAGTTAATCCCACCGCTCTGCCACCATGTCAAGTTCCTCCCCCCCCCCCTCCCCGAACTCTAGGGTACAGATGTGGGGACCTGCATGAAAACCCCCTAAGCTTATTTTTACCAGCTTAGGTTAAAACTTCCCCAAGGTACAAACTATTTTACCTTTTGCCCTTGGACTTTATTGCTGCCACCACCAAGCGCCTAACAAATATATAACAGGGAAAGAGCCTGCTTGGAAATGTCTTTCCCCCCCAAATCCTCCGCAAACCCTACACCCCCTTTCCTGGAGAAGGCTTGATAAAAATCCTCACCAATTTGCACAGGTGAACACAAACCCTTGGATCTTAACACTGAAAAAGCAATCAGGTTCTTAGAAGAAGAATTGTAATTGAAGAAAAAAGTAAAAGAATCACCTCTGTAAAATCAGGATTGTAAATACCTTACAGGGTAATCAGATTCAAAACATAGAGAATCCCTCTAGGCAAAACCTTAAGTTACAAAAAGACACAAAAACAGGAATATACATTCCATTCAGCACAGCTTATTTTATCAGCCATTTAAACAAAACAGAATCTAACGCATATCTAGCTAGATTACTTACTAAGTTCTAAGACTCCATTCCTTTTCTGTTCCTGGCAAAAACAACACACAGACAGAGAGAGCCTTTGTTCCCCCCCCCCCCCATCTTTGAAAGTATCTTGTCTCCTCATTGGTCATTTTGGTCAGGTGCCAGTGAGGTTATCCTAGCTTCTTAACCCTTTCAGGTGAAAGGGTTTTTCCTCTGGCCAGGAGGGATTTTAAAGGTGTTTACCCTTCCCTTTATATTTATGACAGGGCTTGATGTACACTTCCCCCCACTTTCCATTAGACTCATTGGGACAGGGTAAGGATGATACTCATTGCCCCAGCTTGCCCACGTCAGCAGTGGTTTACTGATCTCCTTCAACTGTCTGGTGAAGTCTTTGTCTTCCTCTGTCCCCAGACCCCCTATCCCAACAGGAGGGCAGGATCTCTCAAACTCTTCACCTGATGGTGTGGGTGATAGGACTCTGACTGTATGTGCTCTTGAGCAGTCATGTTCTGAGTCTGTGCAGGATACTAATTAACTCTTGAAAACAATCTACTAGAAACTGTTACCATCTGAAGTGGTTCAGATTTAAATGAAAGGACAATCTGATTCTCCTGTATCTGCTTCCATTCCTTGTGTTCTGGAATGTGTAATGTACTTAGAGAATTAGGGGTTATCTAACTCGTTAAAAGTTAATTTGACAGCCGTCTTCGCATATCACGTTCTAGTTGATGGAAGATTGCTATTTGTTCAGTTAAAAGATTGAAAGTGTTATCAAATGTGTATCCCTCAGCTAGGGATCCTGTCTCTTCTTGGGACCTCAGCTTGATGTTGGCCACACTGGTAAAATTACCCTTTGTGGCCGTTGGCTGACTGTTCTCTCTACCATTTATCTAGCAAGACGACTTTCATTATTGCCATCACATTGTCCAAGAGAGTGAGTGAATTGAATGCCCTTATGGCTGACCCACCTTTCACTTCATTTCATAAGGACAAGGTAGTTCTCAGGTATGATCCTAGATTTTTACTTAAGGTAGTATCTTATTGGTGTGGAAATCAGACGATTAATTGGTTGTTCCCCCCCCCCCCCCACCCTTAAGTCGCACTCTAATAAGGGGGAATCCGTTCTGCACACTTTTTGGATGTTAGAAGGGCTACTACCCTGACAGGACTAAGTTTTCATAAATCGTCTAAGTTGTTTGTGTCTTGTACTCAGTGTGGTTCTTGGGATATGGTTTCATCCCAGACTATTTCCCAGTGGATTAAACAGTGTATTGTTGAATGCTACATGCTGGCAAAAGTCCCTGTACCTGTTGTAATTTGACTCTATTCCACTAGAGCTGTGGCAACTTCCTTTGCCTGTCTTAGGCAGATGCCAGTTGCTGAAGTTCACAAAGCTGCAACCTGGACTTTGGTGCATACCTTCTCTAAGTACTGTGCTCTGAACTTTGCTTCTAGGGCAAATGCCGGATTTGGCAGAGTGGTGTTTCGGTCTCTATTCAACTGTGACTCTGTTCCCTCCTCCAGGTTAGCTTCAGCACTGCACATCAGTCTATCCCATAAGTGGGAAGATGTAGAGCCACTGAAAGAATAAATTAAGGTTATTTATTTGTAACCAGAGTTCTTCTAGACAGCTCTGTATATTTACACTTCCCAGCTGTCTTCCCCTCTCTGTCAGCATCTTTGTTGTTCTGTGTCTCTGGCTTCAGAGTGGAAGGAATTTAGGTGGTGAGAACGTTCTACTCCCTTTATAGTCTCAGTGCATTGTGATGCTGGGGGAGGTTGGGTGGAAGCGCTCTAGCTGACACTGCTAGAAGAGTTTTTTACCATAAGGTATCACAAGGCGGCGCAGAACCCATAAGTGTAAATATGCAGAGCCATCTTAAAGAACTCCAGTTACAGGTAAGTAACAATAATTTTCATTCTTCTGTGAGCTGAAACGTTCGTTGTGGGACCAGAAGAGCATTTTTTGTTGTTTCTCTAAATTAGATTATGAAGAAATTTTTCAACTTTGCTTTGTAGTGCTAGAGTACTCTACAGCCTAGACAGTTCATTGAGCAAGGATAGATAGGCGGTAAGACATTGGTGGTGGTTATACACGTTCCTAAAGTGCCCATCACCACAGTGTTTGTTCCAGATTGTTTTGAAAAATTAGTTCTGGATTACTCAAGGTCATAGGAAGACCTTTGAGTGGATCAGGTTTGTCCTTTTCAGATGATGATGGCTTTCAGTAAATTGATTCCAGTTCCTGAAAATCCCCTCTCCATATGGTTCAAAAACCTGTTCCAATATTTACTGTGTCCTCTAGAAAAGCTTCTACATTGAATTATATAAATAGGAACAGAAATATTGCACGTTCCTCCAATGTATTGATTGAAAAGAGCATTGCAAAAAGCTCCAGCTTGTTATAAAAACTTGTGAAAAAATATTACAGTAATACATATTTTTGGCAGCAGTTTGATTTCTTAACAGCTAATAACTAGTGTCTGGAATGTTAAGAACCAGTTTCCCATTGGATTCCCAAAACATCCAGAAGAGTCAAAAAAGATGATCTAGAGAATAAACTGCAAAATAATAATACAACAATGCAATTGCTTTCTGTGATCAAGAACCACTCAGGAGGTTTTACTATAAAATCTTTTGCTACAGATGCAGTTTCCTATGGAATAACCATTTAAAATGAATGGAATAGGTACATATTTATACAATAAAGTTATGTTTTACTGGATATTAAAGTAAGGAGGAAATTGATGATGCAGTCTTTTACATTGGGTCCCATAGCATAGTAAGGCAGCCACCACCAAGAGAAGGCTCAGAAAATATGAAGTTTTTCTTAATTTTTTTTTGCAAATATAGGTGCTTGAGAAAGGTGCCAGAGCTGTCACTGTGGCACCTTTATTCATAGGAAAGTCACAGGCGAGGTAGTGCGAGCTTCATCAAACTACCCCTCAGTCCTTCATAGATTACCTAAGGCTGCCAACATGGGCTCCAGGTAGCGCCAGTTATAGTGGCGATTTTTGCACTGTAGATGCCTGTCCCCTAGGAATCATACTGAGACCACCTAACTTTCTTCATAGAGGCCATCCAACGGCTATTGAATGGTTGCTACTTTAGGTCATTATTATCCTGGACTCCCTTTGAAATGGTTGCCTTAAGGAGAAATCTTAACAGAAAACTATTTCCAAATACATTTAATATAATAATAAATTATTCTTAACAGACTGATTTCTTACACGCCCCCTCCCTGTGCCCTTAAGTTCCCAGGCTAGTTTGTCCACTGTGATCAAATAAATAAGTTTAACTTCCCCAGGGGCCTTTTCTGGTCATGTTTGATATCACTTAACATAATGAGGGGTTTACTGCCACATCATAAAGGGTTTTGTTGTAGGTTTCTTTTTTCCTGAAAACATAATGGTGCTTACATATCTTCCCAAGAATGCTTTCAGTTATGTGAAACATGGACAAGTTGTCTGGGGCCAACCTCTTATCTAGACCAGATTCATGAAAGTCTGGATTCAATGCAGTGACTAGACTGCATGTTTTTGTTGTGGTGGTTTTTTTTGTTTCTTTTAAAAATATATATGTATGCTTCTTGCTAAAAAACACTGCTGCCCCCATCTAGGAACAATGCAACACTCACATAATTTCCTGAAAGGGTAGAGTTGGAAGGCAATTATCTACTCACCAAACACGCTAAAAAAACAGTTCCTGATATTCTTCTCAAATATTTCAACTTCCCAGGAATCCGGAAAAAATAGTTCCATGAGACGGTGTTATGAATGAAGGTATGACATTTCAGTTTCCTCCACTTGGAATCCAACATCCAGAGGTAATAAATTACTGTGCACTTGGCACTGCTGAGAGGGGGGTCTGGCTGTGACAAATTGTTTTTCTTCGGAGCAGGAACAATGAACTGCTTTTATATCCTCTTTTGTATGGTGACAGGCATGGTTTCTTTCTCAATGAGCTTTCAGCAGCAATCACAAGAAACAGAAACCTGACAGCAAAGTATTTTAAACCTGACTTGTTTCATGGTTAGAAAGCTATAATAGGAACAGTCAGTCTCCTGGCCGTTTTACCTCTGCACACTTAAATCAGTAAAATAGGTTGTGAACTGCACTCCTAGGGGAAAAATAATTAAATAAAAGAAAGATCAGAAGTGAGAAAGCATGTTCAGTACCTTTTTTTTGTTTTCTTTTTGAGGGAATACTGCTTTTCCCATCAATAGCTTGGTCTCATTCCAACCTGCTGTCAGGTATAGCACCATTCACTGCCTTGGTGAACTTGTGGCACTTTTTGGTAAGCATAAGGAACGAGTAAAAGAATATATTGAGAAAGAGTCAGATATCATTTCCACAGATTCACTTGTGATTCTAATCACCATCTTTACTTGTTCGTTAACTACTTCTCATTTGTAAAAGCAGCACAGTCCTGTGGCACCTTATAGACTAACAGACATATTGGAGCATAAGCTTTCGTGGGTGAATACCCATTTCGTCAGGTGCATGTAGTGGAAATTTCCAGAGGCAGGTATAAATATGCAAGCAAGAAGCAGGCTAGGGATAACGAGGTTAGCTCAATCAGGGAGGATGAGGCCCTCTTCTAGGAGCTGAGGTGTGAACACCAAGAGAGGAGAAACTGCTTTTGTAGTTGGCTAGCCATTCACAGTCTTTGTTTAATCCTGAGCTGATGGTGTCAAATTTGCAAATGAACTGAAGCTCAGCAGTTTCTCTTTGAAGTCTGGTCCTGAAGTTTTTTTGCTGCAGGATGGCTACCTTTAAATCTGCTATTGTGCGTCCAGGGAGATGGAAGTGTTCTCCTACACGTTTTTGTATATTGCCATTCCTAATATCTGATTTGTGTCCATTTATCCTTTTACATAGGGACTGTCCAGTTTGGCCGATGTACATAGCAGAGGGGCATTGCTAGCACATGATGGCGTATTACATTGGTGGACATGCAGGTGAATGAACCGGTGATGGTGTGGCTGATCTGATTAGGTCCTGTGATGGTGTCGCTGGTGTACATACGTGGGCAGAGTTGGCATCGAGGTTTGTTGCATCGATTGGTTCCTGAGTTAGAGTTACTATGGTGCGGTTTGTTGTTGGTGGTGAAAATATGCTTCAGGTTGGCGGGTTGTCTGTGGGCGAGGACTGGCCTGTCTCCCAAGGACTGTGAAAGTGAGTGATCATTGTCCAGGATGGGTTGTAGATCACTGATGATGCGTTGGAGAGGTTTTAGCTGAGGACTGTATGTGATGGCCAGTGGAGTTCTGTTGGTTTCTTTCTTGGGCTTGTCTCGCAGCAAGAGGCTTCTGGATACACGTCTGGCTCTGTTGATTTGTTTCCTTATTTCCTCATGTGGGTGTCGTAGTTTTGAGAATGCTTGGTGAAGATCTTGTAGGTGTTGGTCTGTCTGAGGGGTTGGAGCAAATGCGGTTGTACCTCAGCTCTTGGCTGTAGACAATGGATCATGTGGTGTGTCTGGGATGGAAGCTGGAGGCATGAAGGTAGGCATAGCGGTCGGTGGTTTTTCGGTATAGGGTGGTGTTAATGTGACCATCACTTATTTGCACCGTGGTGTCTAGGAAGTGGACCTCCCATGTAGATTGGTCCAGGCTGAGGTTGATGGTGGGATGGAAGCTGTTGAAATCATGGTGGAATTCTTCCAGGGTTTCCTTCCCATGGGTCCAGATGATGATGTCGTCAGTGCAGTGTAGGTAGAGAAGGGGCATGAGTGGACAATTGCTGAGGAAGCATTGTTCCAGGTCAGCCATAAAAATGTTGACATATTGTGGGGCCATGCAGGTGCCCATAGCGGTGCCACTGGTCTGGAGGTAAATATTGTCACCAAATTTGAAGTAATTGTGCTTGAGGATAAAGTCACAGAGCTCAGCAACCAGTTGTGCTGTGGCATCATCAGGGATACTGTTCCTGACAGCTTGTATTCCATCTGTGTGTGGGATGTTTGTGTAGAGAGCCTCTACATCCATGGTGGCTAGGATGATGGTTTCTGGAAGATCACCAATGCATTGTAGTTTTCTCAGGAAATCAGTGGTGTCACAGAGATAGCTGGGAGTGCTGGTGGCGTAGGGTCTGAGTAGAGAGTCCATATATCCGGACAGTCCTTCAGTGAGAGTGCCAATGCCTGAGACGATGGGGCGTCCAGGATTTCCAGGTTTGTGGCTCTTGGGTAGTAGATAGAATAGCTCTGGTTGGGGCTGTAACATTTGTGCATTTGTTCCTGTGTTAGTATAGGGAGTGTCCTGAGTAGATGGTGCAGTTTCTTAGTGTATTCCTCAGTGGGATCTGAGGAAAGTGGCCTGTAGAATTTGGTATTGGAGAGTTATCTGGCAGCCTCCCATTGGTAGTCAGACCTGTTCATGATGACAACAGCACCTCCTTTGTTAGCCTCTTTGATTATAATGTCACGGTTGTTTCTGAGGCTGTGGGATGGCATTGTGTTCTGCACGACTTAAGTTCTGAGGCAAGCGATGTTGTTTTTCCACAATTTCTGTCTGTGCACGTCAGCATCTGACGAAGTGGGTATTCACCACGAAATCTTATGCTCCAATACGTCTTAGTCTATAAGGTGCCACAGGACTCTTTGCCGCT